>NC_052065.1:68302810-69755310 GCF_903992535.2 Arvicola amphibius
GTGTGGTGTCTCTCTCTCTCTCTCTCTGTGTGTGTGTCTGTGTGTGAGAGAGAAAGAGAGAGAGAGAGACAGAGAGAGAGAGAGAGAATATCATGTAGCTCTGGCTGCCTGTGTGTGTGTGTGTGTGTGTCTCATCATGTAGCTCTGGCTGTCCTGTGTGTGTGTGTGTGTGTGTGTGAGAGAGAGAGAGAGAGAGAGAGAGAGAGAGAGAGAGAGAGAGAGAGAGAGAGAATCTCATGTAGCTCTGGCTGTCCTGTGTGTCTCTGTGTGTATGTGTGTGTGAAAGAAAAAGAGAGAGAGAGGGAGAGAGAGGGAGAAAAAAGAGAGAGATACTATCTCATCATGTAGCTCTGGCTGTCGTGTGTGTTTGTGTGCGTGTGTAAGAGAGAGAGAAAGAGAAAGAGAGCGAGAGAGAGAATCTCATGTAGCTCTGGCTGTCCTGTATGTGTCTCTGTGTGTGTGTGTATGAGAGAGAGAGAGACAGAGACAAAGAGAATATCTTTTGTAGCTCTGGCTGCCTATGAGTGTGTATGTATATGTGTGTATGTATGTGTGTGTGTAACTGTATGTCTCATCATGTAGCTCTGGCTGTCCTGTGTGTATGTGTGTGTATGAAAGAGAGAAAGAGACAAAAAGAGGACAGAGAGAGACAGAGAGAGAGAGTATCTCATGTATCTCTGGCTGTTCTGTGTGTGTGTGTGTGTGTGTGTGTGTGTGTGTGAGAGAGAGAGAGAGAGAGAGAGAGAGAGAGAGAGAATATCTGATGTAGCTCTATCTGCCTGTGTGTGTATGTATGTGTGTGTGTATGAGACAGTATCTCGTCACGTAGCTCCTACTGTCCTGAAAGTCACTCCTGTTACTCCCGTTGACCAGGCTACTAGCATACTTGTGATTTTTACAAAACTCAAAATATTGCTAGGAAATCATGTATGATTGCTTTTATCTTGCATACATATTTGATTTGACATCTCAGTTTAGGAATTTACCGGAATACCTAAAAGTGTAGGATACATTAACTATATAAAGCAAAAACCTATTAAAAACACAGTCCATGGTTGGCCATATAACACCGCTGCTGGAGTGCTTGCATCCATGAAGTTGGATCCCCGGCCTGGCATAAATTAGGTGTGTGTGTGTGTGTGTGTGGCAGTGCAGGCCTGTAATCATAGCACTTAGGAGGTGGCAGCATGGAGAATCAGAAATTCCAGGTCATTCTTGACAACATAATGAGTTTGAGGCCATGCTGGGCTACGGAACACCCAAAGAATTCTACAATAGTTTGTTTTACCACCTACATTCAAAGTGTTTTTCTGGAGAAAGAAGTTACAAACAATCCATGTGTTAACACAAGGAATTGAAGTTTGGCCTATACTTAATAAGAGTTATGGCTGTCACAAGTCATGTTTACCGGCATTGTTAAAGCAGTAGCAATGCTATCCAACTGCTTCTGCCACCACCACTTGCAGTGTTCCTATGTTCAATTTAGATGCCATTACACCACAGAACCGCTGTTCATTTACTGTAAGACTGCTTTCGTGGGCAATGACAAGTTTTTGAAGAAGATACATCTGTTAACGTTTCAAGATACCTCCACAACTTTGGCTTCTCCGTTTTCAGCATTGTCCATGTTGCGCGCCTCCTGAACATCTTGGGGCTTGCTTTCAGGAACTGTTACGGCACCTGTATCCTTGTTTTCTTCCACTGCAACATTTGTGGCCTTCATTTTCTGTCCAGCAACACAAAAATCATAAAAACCCACAATTTAGCTGCCATGTTAATTAAACCACTAAAGTTACATTAGAGCTGATAAAATAACTTACGGAGAGTTTTAGAATACTACACATACATCTGATAAAAAGAAAATGAACGCATGAGTCTTTTGGTGTTACCCCGAAAGCAGTATTAAAAATAAATTCTGTTACCCTGATGTAAATGAAAGAAATCTGCTTTTATGTTGACTGCAATGAGAAATAACAAGTTAGTGTTCACCGAGGTCCAATTCCCAGCATCAGGTTAGACCAATAAATTGAATGTCTCTTACCAAAGTCAGTTTATTGCTGTCTTGTCTAATCATTAGCAATAGGGTTGTGTTGGTTATAAAGTCTCCATTGGTAGTAATTAAGAGAAATGTCATGTTAGTAAGAACATCATCTTCGACACATCTAGAGGAGACCATCATGGGATGCAGCTGTTCTAACCGCTATATGTGTAAGCTATCTAGTTCCTTGATATTTTTTTTTTTTGGGTTTGGCTATGAAAAAGTTCTTTGCTTAAGTGTATACACAGCAGGAAGATCATTTATTTAAGATGCCAGAGAAATCTACTTGAACCCGAGGTCTTCCAGTTATCTAATGTTTTCTTGAGGAAAGGTATGACTCTTTCAGATTCTGCTTTCATATATGAAAAGATAGTACCACCCACTATACAGGGGCACATTATAAGGGTCAATTGAGAAAAATGCCTATGGAATTGTGTTAGAAATTATATGCAGCACGACACAGAAAAGCTATTACTCTGTTAACCAATGAGAAACAGAGATTTGAGAAACAGAAACAATTTTCAAGTGTGTGATTACACTATACCCAACGTGATTTATTCCTATCCTTTTTCCCTTTCCTCCCTCTCAGTGCAACCCGCAGAAGAATAGTTCAACAGCTAGCGAGAGCACTGCATCAATGTGTAAGCTGACTGATCAAGATCATCAAAAAGCACTTAAGAATTTTTAAATGACAAATACCAAAAACAGCTTACAAAAATGATCATCGTTGGTTGTGCCTTCAGTCAGAAAATGGCAAGATCAATTCTTTCATTGTCCAGGGCAGAGAGAGCACAAACACGGTCCCCCCACTACCACAAAACATGCAGTCGTGTTTCCCAGACTCGGGGAAATGTCAGGGGTCAGCACATTAGGAGTGCTATGATGAGCCCCTTCCTGAGCAAACCACCTTAGTGATCATGGCATCTCCCCTGCCGGGTAAATATTCAAATATTCTTGTGGTGCGTTTTTTCTTTTTGTGGGGGAAGGATTTCTTTATATTCTATCGTCTAGGGAAGTCAGGGCAGAAACCTGGGACAGGTGCTGAAGCAGAAGCCAGGGAAGACAGTGTTTACTGGATGGCTCTCATCGAGTATTCTTTATAGTTTTACTCTTTTCTAATTTCTGTAATTCAACCAATTGTTAGGGAAAAATTGTGTAATAAAGCAATTAAAAGTTAACTTAATATTGATTTTATGTCTCTTTCAGCCTGTCATTAAGTATAACATCCAAGCACAGACGTCTATATAAAACCATCTGACTCAATTTAAAGCACTTCCTGAAGTAGGATCAAATATTAGTTGCTGCTATTATTATAAGGAACTATTGGGTTACTGCAGTTTATGGCCTTTGTTTCCCCAGGAATATTGGTATTTTAGCAAATAAATCTTAAAGGCATATACATTTAATGTGTCTACCTACCAACATTTTCTATTTTACATTTACAACATTGTGTTCTAACTACCAAATAAAAATGCTAAAACTCAGCTGCCAATCCCAAAACACAGACAAATGTTCACCACCCAGTATTGTATTTCTGGGTAAGCAAACTGAAGAAAACAAAAGGATCCATCGTGCGCACGTTTACAATTTATTCCTAAAAAACAAACAAACAAAACAAAACAAAACAAAAAAACACATTTTCTTCAATGTCAGAATTCTAATATTTACCCTTGGAGTTGATGCTCTTCTGGGTTTCAACTCTGGTATAAAGGGCACAGGCATCTGCATCAGAAAACACCATTATATAAGAAAAGAGAAGCCATATTAGAAGACAGCACTAGCAATGAAATCTATGAGCATGATTTAAACTAAGTACTAGGGACAAAAAAAAAAACCCTTTTCTTTAACGCATAAAGTTTCTCCCATAACCATTCCAAATAAGCCTTGAATTAAACAGTATTATGTAGGATTCCCTGATTCTAAAACCTCCATTACATGATATTTGGGCAGCATTTTACAAAGACCACTTACAGCAGACAGTCGGGCTGATCTTCTCTTTGGCTGGAAATGGAAAAAAAACAGTCAAAAGAATTATGAATGTACAAATCTGGAATTATTTTTATTGAGAAAATATTTGGTTTAACACTGTATAACTGTTGGTAGTAAGGAAGTGATTATAAATTTGGTCAGATACATCTGACCCCCTGGGGCCCTTTCCTATGGTAAAGAGAATAAAATCCATGACAAGCTTCTTTAACTGAACTAAATCAGCAAAGTTGCTGTTGAGTCAGGAGCACGTTTTAAAATGAACAGACCTTTCTGCTCGCCAACTGACCAAACAGAATTTAAGCCTAAGAAGGTGCTCTCTGGATCTTATATCATAACAAGCACAGTAGGACCCTAGATTCCAGAAAGTCTGCCATTTTTTATTAATGTACTTTTAAGAGAGCATTGGCACACACAACATTAGTACTCATTTGATATAAATATAATCACCAACATTAAATTTTACATAATTACATGTCTTTAGTTTCTAAAATGGGTGCATTTCTTTTCAGAGAAACTCACAAACTAAGGACACTCACCTCCTGGCTGGCATCGCTTGCAGCCTATGTAGAGGGAGAAAAATAAAAAAAAAAAAGATATAGGGTAATCAATATAAACCCGTAGATCAAAACATATAGCCGATGGATTAGAATTAGGACTTTAGCCACTTGTTACTTTTTCCCTGGGTTCCCGCTCCAGGCCACGTGTTGTTTTCTAGCAGCTAGCTATTCCACATCTGCTGTTTTGGTAACACGAAACGTGCACGAAGTTGCAAGTTCATACTCAAGACCCTTTTACAAAGAGTCAGTGTAACCTTTTTGTGTAAATAAGGTCTCTTAAAAACAAACCATTTTCATTTTGAAATCCACCTGCTCTAATGTTAAAGCCAAAACACAAGGGTTGGGGCGGGACGAACGAAGGCGGAGCTTCTTGCAATTTCCCTCTCTTGCCTTCTGTTTGCAGTGCAATTGTATCTATCTGACCTGCTCTGTTGATTATGGACTATTTTCCTCCCCAAATCCTGCATACAAAACAACAACCCCACCATACTTTCAAGAATGTCTTTGTTCTAACGTCAACGTTTTATTTGGAGAAGCAGGCGGAGGATTTTAAAACTTCCCGCCACTACCTGCTACAAGGTTGCTGTCAGCTCTGCAAAAAAGCAAGATCCATTGCACAAGCCGAAAAGAACACGGCGGGAGCCTCAGCGAAGGGGGTGGTGATTAGAAACAATTGCTTTCGGTATCAGAGTAGCCCTTTACCCTGGGAATTACCAGGCTATTATTTTACCGATTCATACAGCCCATAGCACTGAGGAATTCAGCCTCATTTCTATGTTCTAGGAATACGGAAGGCGGACGGATTCACAAGAAGATAAGAACAATTATAAGGCTTTTACATTAACACAGTGTTTTACGATTTCACCAAGCAATGAAACAGCACTCCATTTTACTTGTAAGAGACTCGGGAGGAAAAAAGGAAACACAAACACTGAGCGTCAACTTATTTCCTATCTATGCGGAGACAGGGATTTTGAAGTGAAGGTTTACAGGAGACCTGTAGCCCTTGGTAGCTCAGATCAACTCTCCAATGTCTAAAGTGAACAAATCTCACGGCGCCCCACCATCCAGCGCTGGCTGTAGTTTCTCGGACGCGGCTCTCTAATCACCTTTCCACCTTTAACTAGAGAGTTCCGAGAGTGCCAAATCTTTCAGATCTAAAGTTTCTAATTACAGCGGTGAATCTCTCCCTTCTCTAGGACAGTTTGAAGTCTGCGCCGCCTAATGGCACAGTATTACCATTGCATAGCCATCTGGCATGACAAGAAGTGGAGGAGGGAAGAGGGGGAAAAAAGGAAAAAAGAAAACGGAAAGAACAAAGGCAAAAAAATACAAGAGAAAGCTGGGGCTTTCGTTCTCCCAAACGAGACGGTTCCCAGAGAAAAACTGGAGGTAGAGGAGGAAGCTGGCGCTGGAAGTATGGTTGGGAGAAGAGTTCTCCAATAGGGTAAGCGGAGGAAGGGGGGTGGGGTAGGAAGCGACAGCACAGCGCTATGGCTGTTTGTAATTCAGCATGGAGACACCTCTCAAACGATTCTCTCCCTTAAACAAAACAAGCCAAAAGTGAACTACCAGTTGCACACGAGACCTTTCGAAACCAAACACAGACAGCTCGCTACCTTTCCCTCGCCTTCCATTCAAAACATCACAAAATCTAACTAGAAGCCAAAATGTTCCTTCAAAAAGATAGAAATCTCTGCCGTAGGAAATATGTATTTCGGCAGCTAATCTCCCGTCTATCTTCCCATTTCACTTACCTTTCTTTTGGGCATTGTTGCAGCTCTCCGCAGGAGATCCTTAGGCAGGAGGGAAAAATGCCGAGAGCAGTCTCCGTCTGACCGCTCCGCGAGCGACTGAGTTTTCAATGAACTAATTGCAGCACGATATGTTCTCGCGTCCCCCCTCCTCCTAAAAAAAATCTCTCGTTATTGGCAACATTAAACACGCCAAGACGCAACCAAACTACGTGAATGGCTAGCCGAAGGTTGGAGTGACAGACTGTCAGGCCAATCAGGGGAGGTGGCCGGTTCAGAAGGCGTGGCTCGCGAACTTGCCCGAAGCCCTCGTAAGCTGCCGGCTTTGACTGCCTCTGGGGTGCCGGAGTCCATGCACTTAGCAGACGCCTAGTGCTCCAACGTGACCAGCAGGAAATCCAGTTTTTTTTTTTTTTTTTGCCTTTTCACCCTTTTATGTTTTAACGACGAGCGAAAGCTCAAACAGTTGTTTTTTTCCACGTTCTCCAACCCCCACTCCTTCCTTCTTCGCACGGGGTGGCGGGCCCTTTTGAGACTGAATTGAGCCAGAGCTCTGGTCTTTCCCAGTTGGCAAGAGGGTGAGGTTGAAGTGACAGGAGCACCCGTTTAGAGATCAGAAAAAAAAAAAAAAAGAGTGGGAACGCTTCTGGTCGTGAGAACTTCCCGCCAAAGCTGAACTGGTCCCGGCTTTAGTAGGGTGCCAGAACTACGCTCCTCCCGCAGGTGGAGAGTAGCAATAAATGTGGGACCTGGAAGAGCAGGACGCTCCTGCAGGCCGCCTACCTTCTAAAAGAACCATTACCCCGGCTGGAGGGAGTCCACCAAAAATTGAATGGGGCCACGCGGGAAGCCTTTAATAGCAGATTTCTACCCGGAGGGAAATCATTGGCTTTAATGATTTTTAATTCAAAAGTGATATTTAAGATTATATACAAAGCAAAACAAAACCATTCCTTATCTTCATTACTGAAACTTGAGGTGTCGCCTTACTTTTATTTGATTTTGCTCACAGAAGTGCCCCCTAAACATATTCTAGTCTCAGGCAGTATTTAAATGGTAGTTTACTGTCTTGAGAATCTTCCATTTGTCTTCTGGTGTCAGAATCTGAGACCTTAAACGTTTGGAGAAAGTAAAGAATATAATGCCTAGAAATAATTCTGGTTAAAACAGAGTGCTGAGGGCTGCTAATTGTTACTGGAAGTAAGCAGGCAGGTCTCCGTCTTTCTGCAGCCTTTTTTCCCCCCCCAGACGTTCCCCTTGCCATTGTTAAAAGAGCTATTTGTATTTAAATGTGCTTCAACAACAGTCTACATTCCCTAAACTGAAAGGCTAATCAGGAAAGAAAATTAACCCTTTAAACAGTTACTTAAGAATTTAGACACTGGCCTGTGGTGCTAGCCTTTAATCCCAGCACTGGCAAGACAGAAGCAGGCCAATCTCTGTGAGATCAAGGCCAGCCTGGTCTATCTAGTGAAACCCGGTCTAGTTATTACCTGGTGATACCTCCAATTCTATTTATGCTCTCTTAGGTGAAAGAAAAAATAGACTGGGACTGGAGAGATGGCTCAGCAGTTAAGAGCCCCTGGCTGTTTTTCCAAAGGACAGAGATTCAATTTCCAGCACTCACAAGGCAGCTCACAACTGTCTGTAACTCCAAGATCTGACACCCTCACACAGACATACATGCAGGCAAAGCACCAATGCACACAATATAAAAAGAAATAAACGATATATTTTATTTATATGCAAGTATATTTTATTAACATAAAATAAATTAATATAAAATATATCATTAATATACATAAAGAAAGAACAGACTGTCCATTTAAAAGAATTCTAGCCAGGATTGGTGGTGGCAATGTAACAGTGAAATACTGAGATTCAAGCCATTCTAGGCTCCATAAACATTCTGCCACCAACCAACCAACCAAGTAAAAAACCAAAGACAACCAAACCAGCAGGACCGCTCTATGATCTGTTTAATCTAAACTGCACCCTGACGGAGCCTTTCATTTTGAGTTTTTGCCTCTTCTTCCCTAGCATTTGGCGTGTGGAGTTAAACAAACCACTTAGCACTAGGACCTACTGAACCTTCGCCCCCACCTTCCCATTGCATTCTCAGTCAACTAGACAAATCAGACAGGCGCATTTAAATGTGCTTCCTTCGCCTGCAGTTATGTGTCCTCTGACCAGGCTCTGGATGGGTTTCTGAGTTACCTTTATGGTGAAAGCGTTGTTGGAGGAACCTAGGTGTGTTTCAGTAATTTAATTTTTCTGAGAGAAAATTGGTTTCAATATATGAATTGTCTCATAAGGATAAGGGAAAAATGAAGAGAATGAAAACGTGTTAGCGCTGGAATGCATTCATTCAACAAATGCTTATTTACCATTATTTTGTGGGTAGGATTTTTGTTTTTGTAGAGTAGCTTATAAAAATGCAAACCCCTGTGGCATGCAAAGTTGCCTTGTAGAGTTTCTGCCCTTAAGGATTTTTATAGCTCTGTAGGATTGAGAAAACAGATGCATATGTATCTGCAAATCAAAGTTGCATGTATATATGAATGGTGAAGTTTATATTTAATAATACAGCGGGGGCGGTGGTGCAGAGTGGGGGTGGGGAGGCTCTGTTGAAATCTGAGGTATTTTGAAGAAGGCTTTTGTTGAAGAAGTATCGGGCTCTGAACCCTTGTGGAGATTGTTACACTGTAACAAATGCAGAGGCAGACAAAGTTTGTACTTGTTGAAAAAACACACTGCCCAGGGCCAGTAAATTGAAACAAATGGCCATAATGAGCTCGGGGAGGTAAATTTCAAACTGGAGACGAGGTGAAAAGCGCTTAGCAGTCAGTGAAATGTGTGGCCAACTCCAGGGTTTGTGTTTTCTGCTTTGGTCAGTCTTTTTCTCCTTGGCCCCCAATCTGTTCAAACTCTGATTTGCTCTTTCCCATTGCCTAAGTGAAGACCATCTGTCTAGTTCTTCACCCCACCCCCACCATTCTTTCTAGTAGTAAACAAGGTGGGTGTCCTTTGTACCAGCCAATTTACTGGAGCTCTTGGCCTTTGGGGCATTTTTACCTGAGTCTTAAGCAGCTACAAAATGTAGCAAATCGTGCACTCTCCCCAAGCAAGACTTGTTTACCAAAGTGTTTGCTAATCGTTTCAACCCCCCAAAGCCTACCCTCTTGCTCACGCCATATAATTTAGACTGAGCCACCATGTTGCATAAGCAAACCTGCTTTCTTCTCTTCTCTTCTTCTTCTTCTTCTTCTTCTCTTCTTCTTCTTCTCTTCTTCTTCTTCTTCTTCTTCTTCTTCTTCTTCTTCTTCTTCTTCTTCTTCTTCTTCTTCTTCTTCTTCTTCTCTCCTCCTCCTCCTCCTCCTCCTCCTCCTCCTCCTCCTCCTCCTCCTCCTCCTCCTCCTCCTCCTCTTCTTCTTCTTCTTTTTTTTTTTTTTATGAAATAGGGTATCACTATCACTATGTAGCTGACCCGGAGCTCTACTTACATGAAGCTGGTTTGGAACTCACAGAGCTCCATCTGCCTTTGCCTCCCAAGTGTTTGTACTAAAAGCATGAAACACCATACCTGGCCATGGCCAACACTGACTGGACATTGGCTCAAACTCGTGGTCTTGGAGATGGGCCTCATTCATGTACGGCAAGTGCTCTACCACTATGCGACCCCTCCAGCCCTCACACTTGTATATAATTATTTTTCTTGCCTAAACATTTTCAGCAATCAGATGCCAGGTATCTGCTAAAAAATTTATTATATTTACAAACTATTTTTCTAAAACTGATAAATTATTATAGAGTCAGAATTTTATCTTTATGTAATGGTCAATGTGAGACTTTTTAATGGATCACTTATTTTTAAAACTACACTAGCTTGTTTCTCTTTTTTAATAAAAGCTATGAATACTTATTGCCTGGCAATTATTCATAGAATAATGTTCCTTGGCTATTTAAGTATGCCTACTATGACTGTCACAATTTAGAGTAACTGTAGCATGTCCATTCAGTAACCAGTGGGAAATGGCATAGGAAGATGTAAAATTTACAGATTAAATATATCAACATTAAAAATGTTTGCCACGGAGAATATAAAATAAATATTATTAACATTATGTACTTATGAGAAAGGGGATGGGAGGGAGTTAAGAGGGACAAAAGGATCTTCAGATGTTCTGCATATTTAGTTTAAATTTTATATATGTATATATGTGATGCATAAAAATGCTCTTTATACACTATTTTACATGCAAGGGAATCACAAAAGTACTGATTCGTAATAAATATTATCTTTTCCTTGCTAAAATATCACTAGCTTTGGTGATACTTGGCTATCATTAATCATTCCTGCTATATGCTAAAAAGTGAAAAACATTTGGAAATTGCTTAAATTGTTATCACATAATAATGTAAATCCTACTATAACCAAAATAATGTTTTGAATATATTGGTTGGTGGTTTTATGATAAATTAAACATTAATCCTAAAAATAAATCTAATACATTAAAGACCCCATTTTTGAATTTAGTTAGATTACTGATTGCCCTTTCCTGAGACTGAATCTTGAAAGACTGAATTTTGAAAGACTAGAATCACGAGAACCTGAAGCTTCCATTCTCCAGGTTCAAGACTAATAAAACCCTGAATTCTGAGTGGTCCTAATATGATGGCTTTTCAAAGTGTACTTCTAGTGATAGAAAAAAGGAAAAGAAAATGATAGAAAAAATGCTTCTTATATCCAAATAAATGACATTTTAGACTTTCAAACATTAAAGCTTAGAAAAGACTAGAGATTTTCTAGTTCAATACTCTCGTAATACACATCAGTGAACTCAAGCCCAGACAGTTTAAATGACTTGCCTGGGGTCATCTATTAGAGGTGGAGCAGGTTTTTTTTTTTTTTTTTGCTTTTGTTTTGAAGATTTTATTTGTAGCTTTGATGTAGCAGTTAAACAAGTTCAACAGAAATGTTCGTGAGTTAGAAGACATGTTAGATAAACACAAAACTTGCTAAATCTCAGTGATCAGAGCTCAGGAATTACCTCTGCCCATTGTCACTTTTGATATGGTTTTCTGTTTGTTCACTGGATCCCTCATTCATCCATGATCCTGGAATTAAATCCTTTTATCAGGGTTTTTTTTTTTTTTTTTTTTTTTTTTTTTTTTTTTTTTTTTTTTTTTTTTTTTTTTGCTGGGCGGTGGTGGCTCACACCTTTAATCCCAGCACTTGGGAGGCAGAGGCAGGCAGATCTCTGTGAGTTCGAGGAAAGCCTGGTCTACAAAGAGCAAGTTCCAGAACAGGCTCCAAAGCTACAGAGAAACCCTGTCTCAAAAATAAATAAATAAAAAACAAAAAACAAAACAAGAAATCCTCTTATCAGTTTTTGACTGTTTCAAAAAAGGAGAAAACTTTAGGGATTTGATGTTCTTTCTCTTTCTCTCCTTCTCTCTGATAATCTCAGAGAATAAAGTTTTTTTTTAATTTATTTATTTATTATGGGCACAATATTCTGTTTGCATATATGCCTGCAGGCTACAAGAGGGGACCATACCTAATTACAGATGGTTGTGAGCCACCATATGGTTGCTGGGAATCGAACTCGAGTCCTTTGGAAGAGCAGGCGATGCTCTTAACCGCTGAGCCATCTCTCCAGCCCCCCTTTTTTCCCCCCACAAGACGGCGTGGGAGAGATACTCGGTTCCCACAAGCAGCACACACACAGACACGACACACGCACTCACGCGAGCGCGCTTTACACGATGAGCCACCCACACGATGAGCCACCGCGCAGCTCGCTGAGAATAAAGATTTTAGCCACTGAAATTGCCAAGCGCCTTTTCATATCTTCCTCTGTTATTTATCAGCAGAATGGTTTTTAAATACAACTGCACATGGCCTTTCTTACTGACCAGAAGTCACTTCAAGATTTCCAGCTTCTAGTAGGTATGCTCCTTTTGTTGAAATGAGTTTTGAACTTTCTTAATTCAGCTATAAAATCTTCTACTTTCCTTAAATTCATCTATTAGCCTACTTAAATATGCCACTATTTAATTTTTAAAATAATTATATTTACTTAAAGTGTACAACATAATGTTTATATGCAAATATACTAAAATGATTATTATAGTCAAACAAATTAACTCATCTATCAACAGGATAGGTGCCCTTTTCTGTGGGAAGAACACCTAAAACCTCATCTCCTAGTAATTTTCCAGCAAAGTTATTGAATTTTTCTATTAAGCTTTATGTTCATTTTAGTATAGGTAATATCTATGTTTTCTTGCATAAAATACAAGGTATTTTAAATCTTAATTTTGAAATGATTTACTTTCTGTCTTATCTTGTAGACATTAGTGCACAGCTTATAAAATACTAAGATGTTGGTTGAAGCTCTTCTATAAACTATGTAACTATTATGGCTCACTGAAGTAAGGCTATCTTTCAATAAATTATATTTTTGGCATTATGTCTTCTACTGTGTGTTAATGTTTCAAGCTTCTTCTGGCTCCTTAAAAGACATATCAGTGCAGATTACTCTTATGAAAGAACGAAAACAAATTGACAAATGCCCCTGGCTTCCTCTTTGAATATTTGAAAACAGGGCTTATTTTCAAGACAGGTTCTGCTTTTCAGAGCCTCAGACACCAGTGAGACCTGATTAGAAGCAATCTTTCTCCACGGAGAGAATGGTAGCCCATAGAATAGATTGCGTGTGTGAAATCAATGTCTTCTCTGAGAATAAATATTCAATCAAGTAACCTAATGCCATTTTAACTAGAGTCTAAAGTTAAATGCTGCTTGAAAAAGACATTCATAGTAATAGATTTTCTAACTTTGTGTCATGTGGTTTTTTTTCCCTCCTTTTCCAGTTTCTGGCATTGTAGCTACTGACTTAACAGATCATTTTTTAATCAAATCAAATGTAGCCCTATATGTTGTTTTGTTTTAAATTATTAAAAACACAATAGCCATAATTTGCAGGGTTTTTTTTATTTTTTACCAGTTTACATATACTTAAAATGGGCTAGGGTAAAGGTCAATCTAGGATTTCAAAAGTTCTTAACTTATAAAGATAGACACCAATGATGCCATATAACACAAGTGCATTTTAAGAAAGTCTCTGCAGTTTAGAATACTGTGCATTATTTGGTAAGTTGACTATGTTCCAGTGGAAGGCCACACACCCTAGAATATCTGGGCAGCACAAACTGACCTTGATACAGGAAAAAAAGGACACAAAGTTGAGGAGGAAAGGAAAAGGATCTGGGAAGAGGTGAGCAAAGGAGGGTGAATATAATGATTTAATTTATGCAATTCTCAAAAAAGAATATATATTCATAATATATAAGCAAGTTCTCCAGAGTTTCCAATCAAAGGGGAAGTGCATCAAAAGAGAAAGCGACATCCATCAGAAAATAATCCCCGAATAAACTGACCTCCTAAGGGAAATTTGGGAGAGCAAACAGGGCTCATTTAGTATAAAGTGGCTTCTTTGAAAGCATGGGAACTTGGGTTCTGTTCCCTGGCACCCACGTGAGATCCAGACACATTAGTGCTCACTCGTAACCACAACACTCAAGGCACTGGTTGGGAGAGACAGACAGATCTCTGAAACTCATTGATTGGCCACTGGAGTGGAACTGAGGCTCCAGATTCAGTGAGAGAATCTGTTTCAAAAAGGAAGGTACACATTCCCGCAGCAGGTGGTCCTGGCTTGTAAGAGAGCTAGTTAGAGTTAAGGGTGAACCTGTGACCCAGCAAGCAGCATTTCTCCATATTTTCTCCTCATTGGTGGGAGCCTAAGATCCTTCTCTTCTTAAACTGATGGACTATAACCTGTAAAGGGAAAGAAACCCTTTCCTCCCCTGAACGAAAGTAAGGTACAAAGAGATGAATGACAATATCCGACATCAGGCTCTGGCCTTTACACGCACACACACCTCTCTCACACACACACAAATAATAATCAAATTTTTACCTTTTGTAGCTGTAAGTATTCTGGACCACTGAGGTAAGGTTGTCTTTAAAGAAAGTATATTTTGGCATTATATGTTTTAATGTGGTTTAGTGTTTCAGGCTTCTTCTGGCTCCTTAGAAGACTCGTCAATGCAGGCTATTCTTATTTTTAAAAAAAAAAAAAAAAAAAAAAAACAAGAAAAAGAAAACAATTGACAAATGCCCCTGCCTTCCTATTTGAAGATTTGAATGAGAAAGGTCATTTGCAGTTTTATTTGAAAATCATTCTGCTGGTTGTGTGTGTGTGTGTGTGTGTGTGTGTGTGTGTGTGTGTGTGTGTGTGTGTGTGAGAGAGAGAGAGAGAGAGAGAGAGAGAGAGACTGTAGACACATACTACTGTGAGCATGTGAAGGTCAGAGGGCATTTCCACAGTCAACAGTCAGGTGTTGGCTCCTTCCACAAGTTCCGGGGATTGAACTCAGGGCCCCAAGCTTACCCAGCAAGTGATGTTTACCCTAGGAAGCATCTCCCTGGAGGTTTGCTCTAGCTTGTTTTATACAACTGCTTTACACTTGCTTCCTTTGTTATAAAAAAGTCACCTTTCCTTTTCTCAGTTACTTAAAAAACTAAGAAATTTTATTTTATATTGAAGTGAATAACTGTCCAAGCAAATAGTTACGCTCATTTTCCTCACTTAGTAATGACAATATTATCAATCTGGAATTATGCGTTTTCATTATTTCAAGGAAATTAAATATATTCTTAGAACTCCTTGTTTTTAGGGTTAAGTTGACTAAGTGGAAATAAGACAATCTTTTAAAAAATAAATGTTCATTAAATATTCTACTCGGACTATATACTGTTTAGTATACTTCATAATGTAAATAGGTTTCTGCTTCTGATTAAAGGGGAAATCTAATTATTCCCTCGGTCCTTTCTGCATTATCTTCTAGTTCAGATGAAGTGCCTTTAGGGGCTCCATTTCTTCAGGTTCAGGCCCATGCTGGAGACTTTTTCAAAATGATGAAATGTGTTTGCTCTGTAAGTGTTTTGCTTTATGAAAACTATGAATGATTATTTAACTCGTAAGGCTGAAGCCATTGCTTTGTGAGTTTATGTGAACTTTTACTCACAAAAGGTATATCATTATATTTTGCCATCTCAATTTTGTCTGAAACACGACAGGAAACTGTTCTTAAAGTATGACTTTTGCTTTGTTTCCATTTCAAGAACTTATCTGAGTCTTCCCATCTGTTCCCCTCAAGCAGTTGCTCACACAAGTTGTTAGAACTTGTGTAACAAACAAAGGGATTCCGAGGAGAAGAGAGGAAATGAACCAAACTGAAAGACTCAACTCTGTCAAGGCAAATGATGAGTCGATGAGTCGGGGCTTGGTGTTCTCCCACCAGTAGAGGAGTGCGCCTGCTTCTCCTACCATGACCCACATTTAATGTATTGAAAAGGATTCTATTTTATGCCTCAGAGAGATGAGGCTCTCCTTTTGATTTGCACGTCATGGTGTGAAATTTAACATCTTTTTGATATGTTTGGTGGCCATTTGTATTTATATGGTGAGGGTTGTTCGACCATATTCTTTACAGATTCTTTGTTCTTCTATTGTACTTTTTTCTTTCATCTCTGGGCTATTTTGCATTTTTAATTCACACACAATTATTCTAAGTATGGGGTTTACCATGCTAATTCAAAACATAAATGCAATGTGTAATGATCAAATCAGGTTAGTGTGTGTGTGTGTGTGTGTGTGTGTGTGTGTGTGTGTGTGGTGTCCCAAAACTTCCAACTTCTTTCTTCTAAGATTTTGGAGCATATACAGGCAAGATAATTGTAAGCTATTGTCACCCCACTATGCTTTTAAGGAGTATCACTTATTACTCCTAAGTATATTTTCGTAACCACTATCAAATCTCTCTCTAGACCAGCGGCTCTCAATCTGTGTGTTGTGACCAGATATCCTGCATATCAGAATTTACATTATGATTCATGGCAGAATCAAAATTACAGCTATGAACCAGCAAAGAAATAACTTTTTGGTTGAGAACACAACAACTTGAGGAACTATATTAAAGGCTTGAGTCATAGGAAGGTTGAGAACCACTGCCACAGACCTTTTTAGCCCCTCTTCTCCACAGAGCTGTTATCTACTGTTCTAGTTTTTACTTCTATGAGACTATTCTCATTACTTTTCTATTGCTATGACAAAACACCATAACAAAGGTGACTTATAAAAGAAAGCATTTAATTTGGGGCTCACAGTTCCAGAGGATAGTAGAGTCCATGACTATCATGATGGGAAGCCTGGCAGCAGGCAGACAGGTGTGGCACTGGAGCAGTAGCTAAGAGATCCTGTCTTGAGTCTTGATTCATAAGCAGTGGCAGAAAGAGAGAGCTAACTGGGAATAGCTAGGCTTCTGAAACCTTAAAGACAGCTCTCAGTGACATGCCTCCTCCAACATAGCCATACCTCTAACCCTTCTCAAACTATTCCCCCAACTGGGACCAAGCATTCAGATATACAGGCCTAAGGGTTATTGTCATTCAGTCCACAACAGAGATAAACATTTTTAGCTTCCACATAAGAGTAAGATCATGAGGGCTCTTGAGCGTTTGCTATGTCTATTTTTTTCTAACAAGAGAGCATAGTTTTACATAGTCACCATTTTTGCTTCAGGATTTCTGTGTTATATTTACTTTACAAATAATTTTCCTATTCATAGTTCCCCTTAGAAATGATGTAGTTTAGGGGCTGGAGAGATGGCTCAGTGTTTAAGAGCACTGGCTGCTCTTCCAGAGGTCCTGAGTTCAATCCCCAGCACCCACATGGTGGCTCACAACCACCGGTAGTAGGATCTGGTGCCCTCTTCTGGCCTGCAGGTACATGCAGAGCAATCAGACATAAAAATAGAAAGGAATAAAATGAGCCTGGCGGTGGTGGTGCAAGTCTTTAATCCCAGCACCCAGGAGGCAGGCAGATCTCTGTGAGTTCGAGGCTAACCTGGTCTACAAATCAAGTTCCAGGACAGCCAGAACTATACAAAGAAACCCTGTCTCAAAAAATTAAAAAAAATAGAATTTCACTTGCTTGGAGGTGGGGAGAGTAGTGTTCTTTCTTTCTCTCTCTCTCTCTCTCTCTCTCTCTCTCTCTCTCTCTCTCTCTCTTTCTTTCCTCCCTCCCTCCCTCCCTCCCTTCCTTCCTTCCTTCCTTTCTTTCTTTCTTTTTTTTTGAGACAGGACAGCTCTGATTGTCACATGCTGGCATCAAGCTTGTGGTTCTCCTGCCTCAGCCCCAAGTTCTGGAATTACAGATGTGCAATGAAATTACCTGGCTAACACAAGTCTTTATATGGAAATGTTTGTTCAGTTCTCTGGACACCCCATTTGGGTTAGATTTATTTATTTTTATGTGCATTAGTGTTTTGTCTGCATGTATGTCTGTGTGAGGGTGTCAGGTTCCCTGGAACTGGAGTTACAGATGGTTATGAGCTGCCATGTGGGTGCTGGGAATTGAACCTGGGTCCTCTTGAAGAACAGCTAGTGCTTTTAAATGTTGAGCCATCTCTTCAGCCTTTTTTGTTTGTTTGTTTGTTTCTGTAGCTTTGGAAACTGTCCTGGAACTCGCTCTGTAGACAAGGCTAGCCTCAAGCTCACAGAGATCCGCCTGTCTCTGCCTCCCGAGTGCTGGGATTAAAGGTGTGTGTTACCACTGCCCGGCCCCTTTCAGACTAATGGAGTAGTAGGATATAGTTTTATTTTTCAAAATGTAAATTAGTGTTTCAGCTTAGAATTTCTGATTCACATGTAGGAAGCTATTATCCATAGTGATGAAATAACTTGAGAGATTTTCAAAGTTAAGACTTCAAACTGAGTCTCCTGCTTCAATGTTTGTTCTATATTTGTTCCTAACAAAGTACACAGACTCATTGTCACCTCTTGTGCTTAATTAAGTACTTTCGTGGCTTGGCAGCATTGTGATTTACTCTAACCTAGTAGAAATTGGATGAAAAAGCTTTTTAATTATAAACAATTATCTGCTTGCCACCAAGAAAGTGTGAATTAGAAAATGATGTATTTCCTTGTATTAGGAAGATCTATACTAGGAACGAGAGAGAGAGAGAGAGAGAGAGAGAGAGAGAGAGAGAGAGAGAGAGAGAGAGAGAGAGAGCAAGGCTGTGCTTTAGACTGGTTCTTGGTGTATGTTTGGCAGGTAATAATCATAATGCTATCATGAAAGAAGATTGGGATGTAAGTAAGAATATAGGAAGAGCAGAAAATTCTACTTTTTTTTAGTAATTAGGTCATAGCTCATAGCGTCACTATTAGAATATTATTGGTAATGTACTTGCTAGTTTTATTCATATTAAAATAATAATCATGACAACAATTTCAATTTGTAAGGGGCTACTTTGGGTTAGTTACTATTGTAAATTATATGAATTATTTCTGATTCTCAATTAACAAAGGATTCAGTTAGTAATAGAAGAAACTGGAATTTAAGCTAAGATCAGTTTGACTCCAGAGCGTCAACTTTTCCCACTGTATTTCAATTCTTGTCATATTTTTGTTGTTGTTTGCTTGTTTAGAAGCTCTGCTTTTGGATATTGCTTTAGAAATCTATTGTTATAAGAAAATTCAGCCTTTAAAATTTTGCTAATGTAATTAATTTGATAGTTAGTTAATTATGTTTGGCTTGTTGTCTGGCAGTTTTAAATTTTCAGTTCCCCCAGGGATTCAGTACCATCTTGCCTCCAACTGAGAAATAGTTGGAAGATCAATGTTTGTAGAATGTAATTATCCTGAGCACTGCGTAACTCATGTCTATTCATTCTACAAATACTCATTGAACACATACCAGGGCCGAGCAACTTTAAAAACTGAGAATAGAAAGACTTGACTCTTGTCCTTGAGAACCTCAATTTTAGATAATCTAGAGACAGACGTGCTTACAAATACTGCAAATTACAATCTAATCTGATGTTTGATATGATGGATATATGTGCAAAATAATATGGCAATAAGAATAAGAAGCAGTTAATACTGTCTAGAAGTCGGCTCAAGAAAGGATGTTTCGTGGAGAAAAGGGCAAAATCAAAGAAATGACTATTCCAAATAACTGAATGGCCAGTAGTACTTTTTACTCATTATAAGAAAATAATCTGGGGGCTGGAGAAATGGCTCAGTGCTTAAGAGCATTGACTGCTCTTCCAAAGGTCCGGAGTTCAATTCCCAGCACCCACATGGTGGCTCACAACCATCTGAAATGAGATCTGATGCCCTCTTCTGGCCTGCAGGCATACACACAGACAGAATGTTGTGTACATAATAAATAAATTTTTAAAAAATTAAAAAAAGAAAAAAATATGTTAAAACATTTTTGATATAATTTATTATTTCCTGATACACATGAAAAGAAGTATATAATATTATATGTTTTGCCAATATATTTGCCTCAAGTTTCTTGTAAGCTGCCAGTGTCAAAATGGCCTCACTCTGACTGGTATTGCTTTATGCAAACCACCAACATTGTTCCCTGAATTCCATGCAACTGTGTATGATTTTATATAACAGGACAATTCGAGTATCCATTTGGGGTATGAATTTCTTGGTCATTGATAACCGGATGGCTTTTTTTTTTCACATTCTTCAGCAAAGAGAAAGAAAAACAATCGCCTTGATTGCTGTCAGGCCGGTCCTTGCACAGGAACTCTTGGGTTGAGAGGTAATTTATGAATGCCCAGGAAGAATAGAGAATGTGTCCTTGACTACCATATTAGGCAAGTAAAGACAGGTATGGATCAGTTAGCTGATGTGTGTTATAATTCAGCCTCTTTATTTATATAAGATGTTGACTAGCCAAAACAGGCAAAAATATGGAATGCATGCTTTATATGTATGACACATAATTTTAATGCTATGAACAATCCAAACTAATATCTTTTTAATTGAATGGTGCTTCTCTTGTTTCTGTTGCCAATTCACCTCAATGTACCAATTAAAAATTTAAATATAAAAAATTGGAATTTTAGTAAACTGAATTTCTATTATACATCCATGTTCCTTGTAATATTGACAATGACTCTATGCATAGGTTAATATTTGACAAAAAGAAAAATCAAACACTAGTTTTTATGCATATTACATAGAAATTAACTAAATAGTGAACTTGAGTTTACTAGAGATAATGCTATGTTATGATTCCATTTCTCAAGTGTGTTATTGTGTCATTTGGTTATAAGAATTGACTATAGCCAGCTTCAGGCCTGAATGAGTTTGGGAATTATATTTGATTTCTGAGTGAACTTGAATATTACAATATTTTTTGGTTTCTTTGGTGATTTAATTACTTTAAATTTGTGATAATATTATTTGAAATTGTGTCATTAGATGTATTTTGTATCATTAAGTACCACAGAGACAGGCAGATCTCTGTGAGTTTGGTTCCAGTTTGGTCTACATAGTGCATTCCAGGTCAGGGAAGTCTGTATAATTATACTCTGTATCAAAAGATAGAAAGAGAACTGGGTATTTGGAAGGAAAAAGAAAGCGAAAAAAATCAGGACAAACCTGGAAACAAAAGCACTAGATTTCATATATGTGAAATCCCAGAAGAAGGAACAACTACTAGACGGATAATAATGACAGATGCCTGGGATGACTAACAGAGTGGATTGAGAGGGATGGAGAATATTAATGTTCATGGGCTCTTTTTTCCAGAGGAAAAAGTATAAACTTGTTGAGGTAATTTTTAGATAACCTTGTTATACTGAGGACTGCTAGATGGTACTTTTAAAGGAATGGATTAGATGGTATCTGAATGACATCTTTTGTTTTGTTTTGTTTTGTTTTGTTTTGTTTTGGTTTTTTGAGACAGGGTTTCCCTGTAGTTTCTAGAGCCTGTCCTGGAACTAGCTCTTGTAGACCAGGCTGGCCTCGAACTCAGAGATCCGCCTGCCTCTGCCTCCCGAGTGCTGGGATTAAAGGCGTGCGCCACCACCGCCCGGCCTGAATGACATCTTTTTTAAGTCCTATAGATTGATGCTAAGGCCTTATGCTTGCTAAGCAAGCACTCTGTGCCCTGTGCCCGAATTGAACCTCTATTCCTGATTTCTACTTTTTTTGTTCGGACTGTCCTCAAACTTGCTCTGTAAGGCAGTCTGGTCTTACAATCAAGATACTACAACCTATGTCTTACAAGTACTGTGGTTAGATTGCAAGTGTTCGGCACCAGGTCTTGTTGAAATAATATCTTACTAAAAATTTTTAAAAAGAAGTGTTATCACTCCCATCAGAATTGTCCTTCCTAGTATTACCATATTCTTAACTTTAGAATATGTTAATTATGCCTAATGATGGGTTTCATCAAATGAAAAGAGTTTAAATAAATAGAAAGCAGAGATTAGCACAAAAAATTGACTCTAATATATGTTGTCTACAAGAATTGTATTTCAAATTAAAGGACATGAGTAGGTTGAAAGCACAATTATGGAAGATATAAATAGATATTCATTTTTAAAAGAAGCCAAAGTATTTAATCTGGAGAAAAATGAATTTTTATATGATAAAGGATCAATTCATTAGGAAGACAATGATGCTACATATGTATGCAACAAATAATAGACTCCCAAGATAAAATCGAAAAGCAAAAACAGAGAATAAAGAAGAACTAGAAAGCCTTTACTTAACACAGAGTTGAGAGATTCAACTTGCCCCTTTTACAACTGGTAGAAGTATTAGACAAAATGCCAACATGGATGGTCATATATGGTGGTGCATGCCTTTAATACCAGGATTCAGGAGGTAGTGGCATGTGGATCTCTGTGAATTCAAGGCCAGGTTGACCTACGCAATGAGATCCAGGCCAGCCAATTACATGATGAGACCTTCCTTTCCCACACACAAAAAATGAAAAAAGGAAAAACACCACCAACAACAAAAGTCAACAAAGATATAGAAAAACTGATCAGCTCAGTCATTTGTCTTACCTGTTTTTATTCTTTATATCAGTTTTTGTGTTCAACCAAAGTTTAGAAATATTGAGTGGTTATTTTTCAGACATAAACACATTATTCTATTTTGCGGTCAGGGTCACAAATGAGTGATCTTCCTAGATCTGCTTCTCTGTGCTGTCATTAGAAGCTTGCAAAAATAAACCTCACACCCAAAATAAACAAGTCCTAAATTTGAAAATTATGTATTATTGTAAGTAATGAAGTGATGTCTTGTTCTGTTACTAAATTGTTTCATCTAGGCAGGTATCAAAACATTATCCCTGAGCAGCTCTCCAAAGAGAGAGAGGCCCATTTTTCTATATCTTCCAATATATAGGCACTGATCTATGAGTAAAGCAGAATAATTTTAAGAATCATTTCATTTACCTCCCCCCCCCCAGGTCATATTTGGTACTGTTCTGGGTCTCTGGGCTGTCCTGTCAATGGTTCCAGGCCATCTGGGCAGTGTCAGGTGTGGGCTCCCTCTTGTGGCATGGGCACGTTGAACCAGTTAGGGATTGGTCACTCCCACAAGTTCTGCACTGCCATTGCCTCAGCATGTCTTTCAGGCAGGAAAGATCATATACAAGTTTAAAAATCTTTATAACAAGGCTATAGATTTACGATAGAATACTTGCCTGGAATGTATGAGGCCCTCAATTCAATCTGCAACATCAAAGAAAAGACAAAAAGAAATAATTAAGTAAATATATTTATGATAAAGGCACATTTTAAAAATTATATGGTGTAAGTATTTTTGCCTGCCTGCATGTCTTTGTTACTCATATATGTATGCCTGGTGCCTACAAAGACCAGTAAAGGTCATCAGATACTTTGGGAATGGAGGTACAGACAGTTGTAAGCTATTACGTGGGTACTGGGAATCCAAGTCCCCTGGAAGAGCAGCAAGTGTTCTTAATTGCTGAGTCATCTCTCCAGTCCTAGGCAAAACATTTAACATAGGAATTAAAAAAAATGACTCTCCAATTTCTTCAAAACTAATTTATAAATAAACTTCATTTCATGGATTGCAATACATGTTTAATTTATTAGTATACTTAAATGTTTTGGTCTGTAGTTAAAATATGCAAGCTAAACCTTAAGGGAATATATTTTAATATTTATCATTGTAAGTATAAGGCTATTATGTAAACAATGCTTCTGTTTTGGTAGTAAGTGGAAAAGCTTGCTGAAAATTGCTTTTATCAAGGTGATCTCTGCTCTCAACTCTACATTAACCTTGGTAAATGTACAACAGCAGCTTGCTACATAGTCTTTAATTCAGGAACATTTATTGTTTTTTAAAGATCATAGTTCCAGATGTAAGATCAAGAGAAATCTCAGAAAATATACTATCATTTTCTTCAAAGGCCATATACTAATGTGTAGAGGCAGATATAATGGTGTACAAATTTTCTGAATAGACATTGTCAACTAATCATCTGTAGATTGGGCTGTCAATTCTTTCTACAGTTTGGGTTTCATTCACCAAGTGCCTCTTACAAGGTTATATGCAACTACCTGCTAGTTATTCATATCCGATGAATTATTTATTTCCAACCACTGGTGTATGGTTATAACATTTTCAGGATACAGGGTCTCTTGAGTTTAAATGGCATCTGCCACCTTATACCATCCAGATTTGCACGGCAGTGTGTCTATTTAGAGGTGCTGGATTCCTAGGATATACATATTTTGAAGTAGACTTTCCCCTAAATTATGCCTATTGCACCAGACTTGAACATTTTTGTTATTAATTTGATTATTCCAAGCTGTGATAACTACCTTTGCAGACAGATAACCAGAATCATCTTCTAATTATTCCCTCAAAATGAAAATATGTCTTTAATTCTACATTTAGGAGCCATAGTCAAAAACTCCAGTTGAGCTGGCAATACTGCCTTATATACAAAAGCATAAGCCTTGAAATGGTTATTCCTCTAGTTTTTTCATATTTCCAGGTAAGGCCATATTTGGGAACATATTTGGAAACAAATAGCCATCAGTTCTGGGACTGGAGACATGACTCAACAGTTAGAAACACTGGCTGTTCTTGCAGAAGACCCAGGTTTGGCTTGCAGCACTCACGGAGTGGCTCAAATCCTCAGTAGCTCCACTTCTGTGGGAGCCTGCACCATTCTCTGGCCTCTGTGAGCACTGCACATATGGAGTATACTTACATATCTGCAACCTGCTGGGGGAGGCTGCTTCTTTGTTTCCCAGCCACCCAGACTCCCGAAATAATCACACAGAAATCTCTATTAATTGCAATACTGTTTGGCCAATAGCTTAAGCCTACTTCTGTGTAACTCTTACATCTTAAATTAGCCCATTTCTATTAATCTGTGTATCTTCACATGTATTGGTGCATCTGTCTCTTGCAGGCAGTTAGATAGCTTCTCCCTGACTCTGCCTACTCTCTCTATATATCTTTGGATTTTCTGTTTGGCTTTACTCTGTTAAGCCATTGGTCAAAAGCAGGTTTATTCATTAACCAATAAAAGCAACACATATACAGAAGGACTTCCTACACCAGAACGCAAAACATACACTCACATAGAATAAAAGTAAATCTTATATAAAAAAAGCAATCCTATCATTTCATTTCTACATCCTTCATGCACAGAATTATTAGGCAATCAGAAATGGTTGTTCTGAGTCTTTAAGTTTTGAATGATTTTTCCACTTAGCCATAGTTACTTTGAATAGAATTTTTTTTTTACTTGTAAAGTGGAATGTTGCTATAACAAAGCATGAAAATATATGCCTTTATCTTTAAGTCTGGGAAGTAATCAGAAGATGGAAGGAATAGAATAGACTAGTAGAAAAATCCTACAAATCTTTGAAAAGGCTGTTTATGAAGGATTCAGGGAAAATGATAAGTTAAAGGAAGGGTAGCCTCTTTTGCTACAGCAGCAGAAACCTAGTAACCATGCTCCATGCTAACATGGAAAATAGGATATAAAGCTCGCAAACTTGATGCTGTAGCTATGGAAATACTTAGGTAACGTATGAACAGTATCACCTTGAGTTTTTGCCCCGTGTGATACAATCCAGAAGGAGAGATGTGAGGTAAAGAATGAAACCTTTTTATAAAGAATCCAGGACATGGTGAGTTTGAAAATCATGCTGTTTCTCTTTCTCACCCTCTGCAGACAGTGATTTTCAAATAAGAAAAGATTTCAGGGCAAAGATCGAAAGAGAAAGATATTACTGGGTCTTTTGTTAAACCTCAGAAAAGAAATGTGCTAGAGTCTCTTAATAGCTTTCATGCAGACAAAAGTCCTAAGGATCTTAAAGACTTTATATATCCTTTTTCCCCCTAAACAATGGGATTTTTAAGGCATTTATGGGGGTATTCTGACAGTGGTCTCACAGGGAACCTGAGCGAAAGAATATTAAAGAAATCTCCTTTGGTTATGGCTGTTGTCTAATTGAGTGGATTATAAGCTGTGCATAGAAAGACCACCAAAGTCTTCAAGGAATTATGCATCAAGTTGTACTGAAATATAGAGATATTACAAAATGGGGTGATCTGAGCTCTCGGACTATTACAGGAAGAAGCAGTCTGAGAAAATAATTTAATTGTATTAGCTGCAAATATAAGGATACTATTGTTTTGAACCAGGTTTTTACGTATCCTGGACTGTTTTGGAACTTGCTGTGTCACTGAGGATAGCTCTAGCTTCTGATCCTTCTGCCTCTATTCCCTGACTGCTAGAATTACATCTGTGCCTAGTTTATGGAGGACTGGGAATTGAATGCGAGGCCTCACCTCTATTAGGCTAGCCCTCTATCAAGTTCAGATGGACTCTGCAATTGAATGTTGGGTGCACAGAACAAAAATCTTTAGCTTTGTGGTTTCATGTCAGGAAGGTCTCAAGGAAGTTAATTCAAAGAATCAAAATTGAGAATCTTCATTTCACCTGGACTCGACTTAGATAAAGAGATCTGGCAGTTGGACTGCTGCCAAAATGTCAATGGACTTTGGAGTCTTGGAGGAGGTGATCGGTGTATTTTGCATGGGGGAAGGGTGATCGTTACTGTAGACTGAGGAGATTGTAGATAATTGCGTTTTCTAGTGTGTTGATATTCAGTCCTCTGGGCTCTTTTAAAAACGTGACTTTGAGTATTTACCTTTCCCTTCCTCCCTAAGGAGCACCCCCCCTTTTCTCGTTCTTATAATAAAATTACTTGTACCCTGCTATTCCCCTCTGTTTTGCACTCCAACTCCCCTATCCTTGAAACGGTCCCATTTCCCTTCTTTCTGTAGTTACTACAGGCTGTGTACTCGTATCTGAAGATTTGGAGCTAGGAATCTCCAACAAGACAGAACATCCTACTTTTGTCTTTCGGGGACTGGGTTACCTCATCCAATTTGATATTTTCTAGTTCCTTCCACTTACCTGCAAAGATCATCATTTCATTTTTCTGTACAAATAAATAATACTTCATAGTGTATATGTGCCACATTTCCATGTCCGATAGCAAAAACTACACCAATGAAATCTCACTCTCATGACTGTCCAAACACGCACTGAACAAGAATGATACCAGTGGACATGCCAAAGTGAACAGGGAAAAGCCCATGAGGTCTCAGCCCCACACAAAGATTTATAGGCAATTGAGGACAGTGAGGAGCAGGAGAAGTGGTCTTCCCCAGGGACAAGCAAACCACTGACTTGTACAGTTCCAAATGGTCAGGCCTAAAACCACATATACAAGTAACAAGACGTGTGCTGAAAAGGTTATATTAAGGAATAAATATGTGTGTGAAATTACATATATGCATGCGATAATAATTAGTGAATAAGGGGACCATGAATTTGAAAGAGAGCGAGGAGGGATATATGGGAGTGTTTAGAGAGAGAAAACGAATTGGAGAAATGTAATTAAATTACAATTTCAAAAACAAACGAACCAAAAAATGTGACTTTGCAGAGGGGCATAGTGGTTCACATCTGTAACCCCAGCACTTGTGAGGCAGAAGCACGAGCGCCATGCATTTGAGGCAAGCTGGAGGTACACATTAAGTTCTGGGTCAGCTAAGGCTGTATAGTAAGACCATCTCCAAAATAATAACGATAGCAAAATAGGAACATAAAAGATGTCGTTGGCGACTCGTCAGTCTCGTGTTCCTTCTCTTCAGTTCGAGTGGGATTGTGATAACTGCAAAGAAATGCTATTGGATTCGAAGTTCTGGGACAGAGAAGTTGCTAAAGCTTTTACTACATGGCTCTAGTCACATAGTTTTAAGACCCAGTGGCCAGGCTGTCATAAAATTCAAGGAGCTACTTGAGAAAGTTACAAGCTTGTGTTGCGGCTGATAACCCGAGCTGAAAGAGAGCATCTACCGCCCTGCACACGAGTAGCGCTTCAAACGATTGCGTTTGCGAGCATTGAACCCTTGAGTCATCCCAGCTGAGGCCCCAGATGCCAGAGCAGAAACAATCCATCTCAGCCATGTGCTTTCCAGATTCCTCACACTAATTCACAATGTGTAAACACAGTGAATGAGTTGGAAATTTGAGTGGTTATATAGAATAGTAACCAGAATAGGATCTTATAATCTTGTTAAAAACTTCCCCTCATTTCTTTCTTTTATTGTGTGTCGAACCCGAGCTTCATACATGTTAAACAAGGGGTCTATCACTGAGCTTTATATCCGGACCTTCCTTTACTTTTTGTTGTTGTTGTTGTTGTTGTTAACTGGTAGATGGTTCTCACTAAGTTGCTAAGGTTAGCCTTGAATTTCTTTTTTCCCCTCTTTTCTTTTCTTTTCTTTTCTTTTCTTTTCTTTCTTTTTCTTTTTCTTTTTGGTTTGTTAAGACAGGGTTTCTTTGTGTAGCTTTGGAGCCTATCATGGAACTCGCTCTGTAGACCAGGCTGCCCTCAAACTCACAGAGATCCGCCTGCCTCTACCCCGCAAGTGCTGAGATTAAAGGAGTGCACCACCACTGCTCGGCATTGAACTCATTTTATATGTGGCACATCTTGAGTTTCTTATTCTCGTGCCTCAGCCTCCCAAGTAGCGAAGATTATAGGCTTGTTATACTAGGTCTTCCTAACACTCGTCCTTTCTAAATCAAGTTCTAGCCAAGTATAATGGCTCTTTTTTTTGGGGGGGGGGGGGTTGAGACAGGGTTTCTCTGTATCTTTGGAGCCTGTCCTGGAACTAGCTCTTGTAGACCATGCTGGCCTCGAACTCACAAAGATCACCTGCTTCTACCGCCCGAGTGCTGGGATTAAAGGTGTGTGCCACCACCGAGAGGCTGGTTGAGAATTCTTATTGAGGTTTCTTGAGATTCTTTTTTTAAAAAAATCTGTCTATCTATCTATCTATCTATCTATCTATCTATCTATCTATCTATCTAATATTCATGTTTATGTATGTATACCACATGTGTGTAGGAGACAGTGGAGATCAGAAGAGGGTGTTGAACCCCAGAAACTTGAGTTACAGGCTGTTGTTAGTTGCCATGTTACCATGTGGATGCTAGGAACCATGTCCAGACCCTCTAGAAGAGCAGCAAGTGCACACACCTGCTGAGCCATCTCTCCAGTCCAAGGTTTTTGTTTTGTTTTGTTTTGTTTTGTTTTTAATTTTGGAAATAATACTGTTATGAAAAAATCACTATTGATTTTACTGGTAGTTTGTTAGATATATCTGGGGCACAAAGTAAAGCTGTCAAACATGTCTATTATTTTCAACTTTTCGAACACATGTAAATGTTGGAACTCTAATGTGTATTTGTGTTTTATCACTAGACACAAAGGCAAGATGTATTTTTATTTAAAAAAAGCCCTAATTCTGGATATTCTTATGGGACCTTTATTCAAGATTCACTGATTGACACAATAATATTCTTCTGACACCTGAGACACTACATTGTGCAGGCTTCTAATTTTCAGCATCCAAGAATATCAGCAACAACCGAAGAAATCAATCATTGGGAACAGAAATTATTTTATAAGTGCCATTGGATTGCCACATAAAGCTCTGGAGTTTCATATTTGGTTAAGTTCGGTCTTTGCATTGGTATATAATGTCAGGAATGTACAGCGGCAACAGAAGCCACACATAATTAAAGCCATATTAAACAATAGCAGAAAAGCTGTCTTTAAGGGATCCCAAGCTCTCCCCTCTAGTGATCTGCTTTCTATCAAATGGCACAGCTATTCCAAAAATGCTGCCTGAGCAAGTCTAAAGTTTTATCACCAGATTTTAGTTGCATTTATTATTTTTATTATTTATTATTAGATTTTGAATGCATTTATTATTTAGTCTGACTCACATCAGTTTATTACCTGATGGAAGAAAAGTGAAGTCTAAGCTCACAGGACAAAAGATATAGACTTTAGAAGACTACAGTGTGAGTCTGCCTTCCTTCTTTGTTATTTTTCTCTTCATGACACACGCTGGTATTATCAAGTGAAGGCCACCCTTAGGTTCACTCCCTCCAATACTGTGTACCTATGTTTTTCCATCTTTGTGATAGCTTGTCAATCTAAGAACTGAGAATCTTTTGTTCATTTACCTGGACTTTGGTCTATAACATTAATATTTCATTATGAATACTTCACATTCTGTTTTCTGAGACATCCTTTTACTCTTTGTCCCTAGATTACCACCTCCCTAACTTCTGGATAGGTGTACAATTTATTTCCAGATGACTACCAAATGCAGAAAAGCTGAATCACATGCAACACTAAACAAGGAAGCTAGAGTGTGGGAAAGGAGACAATTAGGCATCATCTGGTAGCAAGAACTTCTGGAACCCTTGTTTCATAATGTGGCCACTATAGGTCCTTTCTCTACCAGCCAAAATGTTTAACGCTGTCCCTATTTCATTATAAAGAAATTCATGAGACTACAAGGTTTTTTTTTTTTTTTTCGGTTTGGACTTTTGCCGGTTTGGTTTACTGATGTGTCTACAGTATTGTCTGACATATAGCAGGTGTTTCATTTAAAATTTTATTGAAATATTAAAATCAAGACAGTTTCTGTCTGGGAGACAGCCTGATGTAGTAGAAAGAGCATTGGTTTTTGATTCATCCTTTATCCGACATTGAATATAGGAGTTACCAATGATTTCAGTGTGGACCATATTATCTTTTAAAGCTATGTTTTTCTCCCCCTTAGGCTGATTCCATTTACATCCATGTCTCAATTACCATATATAAGCTGATGAATCCGATTCTCTATTTCTGCCTCCAATTCCATATATTCACAGTTACCTACTTGACATCTCTACTTGAATGAGTCAGAGGCATCTCAAACTCATCATATTCAAAATTGAACTCATTATATTTCCCCCATATACGCCATTGAGATGAGTCGAATCAACCCTGTGTTTATATAGCATTGATTATGGAGAATTTTTGCCTTCTAAACTACTAGAGTATTATTCCAGCTGCAGAATGACAATAGATCCTCAACAAAATTCTCATTGTCTTATATACACCAGCTCTCCAGAAGTTATGAAGAGATATAAACAGTTCTCAATCTCTATTTCTTCCTCTCCAGCATCATTTACTAAAATTCAAATTTTAAGATCTCTTAACTTTATTTATTTTGAATTCGAGGTCTGTCATAATTTTCTTTCTGTCACTGCAATAAACAGCATGCCATAGGCAGCCTGGGGAAGAATTGGTACTAGAGAGTAGATGATGCTGTGATGGACCTGACCTTGTGGCTTTTATGACTTGGAATATTTTGTGGGAGGAAGGTGAAGGATTTTGGAGCTATATGCTAGAAGTTTCACTGAATGCTCAGAGCTTAACTCGCTGCTGTGGGAACTTGGAGAACAATACTAAGCAAGCCAGAAAGAGCAAGTCAGTATGAAACATTCCTCCTGCCACCAGGTGCCTGCCATGTCTTCCTTCCTTGGCTTCCTCCACTGATAGAATAGAGCTTGTAAGCTAAATAAACCATTTCCTCACCAAGCTTTTTTTTTTTCTTTTTGGCCATTATTTTTGTCATGGTAACAGAGAAGCAAACTAGAACAAGGTCTTTCCAAACTCTACAATGTAGAATATGAGATTGAGAAGGATGGTCAGAATTGAGATCATGGTAAGTCTCTATTTGTAAATAGACAGGTAGATTAAAGAATTAACTCACCATATGTTTGGGTGACTTAATGAAAAATGTAAAGATCAGATAACATTACTGGAAACTTTCAATATCAGCACCACTGGCATTTTGGGCTAAATAATTCTGTGGGGGGACGAGAGGTAGAGACTGTCCATATGTAGTATGATGTTTAGCAACGCCCTGGGCCTAGCCAATAGGTGTTAATAGTATCAGCATCCTATTTTTGACAATTGACAGTGTTTACAAATACTGTTAGAAGCTACTTGACTGTCAAAACTGCCCCCCCAGCTTATAGCACCTGATTCAGGAGGGTTGCTTTATTAGAGATCCATGATTTGACAAATCATACTGACAAATAATAGGCCAATGAGATTATTGCCTCTACTCTTCTTTGTTTCTATTCCTCATCTACTGTGAGGATAAGAAAAAAACCTCAAGAAATTATGAATGAGTATAGATGTTACTATTAACAGATGGAATATGAATGGGATTTCTTACCAAAAATCATTACATTTATTAGTTATGCTTCTCCAATTTGCATGAACTGAAGAAGATAATAAATCACTTTTATCAGTTTAAAAGAATTTTTCATAGAAAAAACACATTTTTGTTTTTCCAAATGCATAAGGAAACGGTGATAGGTTCCATGACTACATTAAGTAGATTAGTAGTGCTAAACAGAAGCATTCTTTTGGTCAGAACACTAGAAAAATAAGGACGCTGGCCAACTTGTAGACAATTTAAAAGAGCTTTAGAAAAGTCCTAGTTCTGGAGCTGAGGTGTGTATCTCGGTCAACAGAGTGCTTGCCTAAAATGCAAAAGGCCCTAGGTTCAGTCTCCAGAACTGGATAAAACAAAGCCTGGTATAAAACTTGTAGGTGCCTATAATCCCTGCCTGCGGGAGACCAAGGCAAGGGCAGGCATCAGGAGTTCAAGGTCAAACTCAACTGCACAACAAATATGAGGCCAGCTTGGGTTATTTTAGACCTTCTCTAACATAAAAACAAAACAAAGCAAAACAACCTCACCCACCCACAAAAGAAACATAGTTATTTTCATTGTATGCTCTTTAAGAAAAACTCCCACAGAAAAGCCTCAGAGAAGTCCAGACCCTAGCCGGCCCAAATACATGACCTTCAAGATAAAATAAGCATGTCAGTTATCATCGCTGGTACAATTCTTTGGCTGCTGCGTCCTGAATTGGTCTTCACTGTCTTTCATTTCTATCTGGTCTTGGAGTAGGAAGTGAATGCTACTTTTAGAATTAGATGTTGCTGTGAATAAGGAGGTAGGGATGATCCTGACTATATTTAATAGACTTAAATCTATGTTACAGTGCAAAGATTGGTAATGAAGATGTATATATGCCTACCTCTCATCTCAGGTCCTCAACAACAGCAAGAAGCTATCCCTATGGAAAATACAATCTTATTTTAATTCATTTTATAAAAATACCTTTTGTGGCCCTTTGAGATATCTTCCTAGTGTAATTGTTTCTGATGGACCTATAGTTCAAAATCATGTACTTCCAGTGTGATTAAGATTTTAGTTAAAGTAGGTAGTATCTGGGAGAAGCTATGGGAAGGGAAACTGTGATCAGAATATATTGTATGAAAAATTTCAATAAGATACAAAAGGATGAAAAATTTTAATGAAAGAATATGATTTGAAAGTATCATTACAGATGTCCTGTATTGTGTCAAGATTTTTACTGGCCTGTGCTAAGAAACTAGAAACATCTGATATTTTTACGCATTTGATTTTTCAGAAAATGTCAGTATGTACTTATTTGTGAGTACTGAGCGGTGGTTGTATTTTAAAAGAGAAAATGCCTTAGAAATCATTTGGCCTGAATTTTCTTTTGTTTTGTTTGCAAAAGATGATTGAAGTCATTAAATCCATTGTAAAACTTCTGCATGCTGCAAAAGACCTCCAAATCTCACAGCCTCTCTGGAAAAAACCTGTAATACCAAGCAAGTGAAGTTAAAGAACAAATACATCATGTTTCAAAAGCCAAGCTAACAGATTTGTGGAAAGCAGCTACAAGTGAGTGATTATCTCGTCTACCATGCTCCAAGTTAAAGGGCCATCTTCCCCATTGCAATAGACTGCTAGGAAGAAATGTGTCTTTTATATCCAGTTAAGTGTTTAAGCAAAGTATTCTAGGTAACCTCTAGGCTATATAAACACACAAATTCAAAATTAGACCATTATGATTGTAAGAATTTTCAAATCACAAAAGATTTGGCTAGATATTGCTGATGAATTGGTATACAGGGCGTCGAGCAAAAATGTTGAGGGAGACAAGATGTGGCTAACACTTCTTTTATCCTTCGTTCTTTAGTATTTGTTTGGAGTCTTTGTTATCTCTACATCCTAAATCTGGGGTGTGTTAAGAAAAGCTTGTCCTAGCATGTAATTTTATGAAATGAGATACTATAGGCAACTCCCAGATGAAATATCATTTCAGTACACAAGTACAGTTCCAGGAACTTCAAGATGGTTGAGGAGTACTCTTCCAGACTTTGGGCCTCCTGGCTCTGTAGAAAAGAAATGGCAGGTGCATTTTTATGCCCAGTTTAATGGGGCAATAATTTGAAGCTATTGTCTATACTTAAAGACCTTACAGTGATGAGGTATATCTTGTACAGAGAGTTTATTTTTAAGAGTTTATAAATATGTCACCTATAAAAGCATGGATAAAATAATTTTATTATTTCTGCAAGGACAATTCTTTGAAACTAAGGCTTTTCTTTCCTTATGAAAAGCCTCACACTGTCTGCATCTTCATTTTTAATACAACCTTGGAGGAACGAAGAAATGAGCAATCCTTATCTGGCCCCTATAAGATTGATTTATTAATGAAACAAAGTTTTTAAACATGTAGCTCATTTAAAGTCGTTGGGAAGTTCTCGAAAAATCAAAGGACCTAGCTTCTGTTTCTCTCTAGAAAGGGGGAGGAACTGAAGGAAGAATTCTTATCTTGCAAAAGAATGCTAATTCAGAATAGAGGTCATTCCCAGACTGGACGCGGTAGAGTAGGATGCCACAAACCTAGGACGATTTGGCCTGTGAAACTTTGTGTCTGTGACCCAAACTGAGATTTTTCCAGACAAAGAAGTCCATTTTTCTATTCCTGAAAAAATGGATTGCTTAGTGAGGCTATGGATACATTGAATGTAGCGTGTACATATAGATGTCTTACAAAGGAGAGAAACCTGGCAGCGGGTGTGGGCTGTCTCCATATGCTCTCAAGTTCTACTCCATTTGAGCTGTCGACATCTGTGAGCACATTAGAAAGATTTTTGGGTAAGTATACCAGGAGGCTAACTACCCAAGGAGCCAAATAACCTCCTGGAAATGAAATCTTAGGGAAGCAAATGATGCAGAATTCAGTGTGTGCTCAAAGATAAATAGGTCAGTTCCATTAAAAAAGATGAACCCAATTACAGAATAGATGTACATTAGCCAGTCAGTCTGTGACTCAGCTTATTCACAGCTACTTGTATTTTAGTACTACAGGGACATGAGGAAAGAGAAAAAAAGAGTTTAAAATGAAACAAATGTGACGAGCTGTCTCATTATATATATTTACATGACATAGTGTTTGAGCCTGAAACTGACATGCAAGGAACATTAATATCAGAAATCATGGATGTGAAATGTCACCTTCAGTCCATATAACCCTCTCAGGAAAGGACATCAGCAATTACCATCTAAAAATGTCCAAGAGTACCTGTAACAGAAAGAACCATCAATAGTCATTAGTAACAAGTGGAGCCTTAAGAGGCAGCAGATTCCATAGCTTACTATGACAGAGCAAGCAATATTGCAGCAAGAAGGGGAATAAAATTGGAGACATTATGTGGAATCCAAGAGAACTGGTTCATGTGGTTTCTGAGAAATGGCCCTTCAGTACTCTTAAGCCTATTTTGATGCACTGGCTTCATGAGTGGTGTGAAGCAGAAGAGCCACTCAATTTTTTTAGAGTAAATATGTCCACAGTAATACAAATAGACAATTGTTAGCATAACTCTGGTTCATATTCAAGATTATGTAGCTTGGAAGAGGAAAATCACTTGAGGTTATCTTTCTTCTTTAGTTAAAATTCAGTATGTAAATATGTGAATCTGTTAACACAAAGTAAAATTAGACACACTGTTTAATAATGATAACTGTTAATTACAATGTCAATCCATTAAAAGCATAAAGACCAAAACTAATAATTTTCAAAAACTGTCAGTTAGAGATATCAATGTGATATATCATTGATGAAGTTATCAGTCATCACTAAGGATTGTCAGCTAATGAGTATTTAACGGAAAATTGCAAATATACCTGAAATTACTCAATTTTACCACTTTATCAAGTGCCTCAATATAGTGTCCTAATTAGATCGAATGTGTGCTTCATCCACGCTATCTCAGTCAACCCACAGAGAAACTCGCACTGTAGATGTTACTATTTTTATTCTGTAAACGAAAAATACTGAGGTCAAGAAAAACTGTGGCTCTGAAGTATACTAAGAAGCTACAATAGAACTGAGAAATTATATTCTGATTGCTTTCAGTCCTGATATTACCATGTGTTTCTTTCCGAGAACAGCATTTTTAAAAATGCAATGTCTATGTGTGTTTGTGCTTGTGTGTGTGTAGGCAAAATTTATGGCACGTATGTGGAGGACAAAACCAACTTGAAAGAGCCAGTTCTCACTGAACTCAGATCGTCAGATGTGGGGGCAAGAACTTTTAACCAATGGATCAACCTTTCTCCGCAAGGAAAATGGATACAACATTCACAATTACAACACATTCTTATTATTGCAACTCACGTGGATGGAATTTTATTTAATTTTCTGAGTTATTTTTATTAATATTTTGAATTTCAGTTGGTGGAGATTAAGGATAAACAGGCATATTGGAGATTCATATGCATGAAATTTGATCAATGCACCAACTCCTGGTGGGGAAACTCTAGTTTGCATTTGGTCACAGAAAACACGTCTTAGGTAACCAGTAGGAAAAATGAATGGCACTGAGTACCATCTAAAAATACAACGAAGCAATGAATTTTCTTTTTTCCACAAATAGAAGTTTTCTTTTAAATAGAAAATTTTAAATTCTTAAAAGTTCTATTAGCAGTTACAATCTGAATTCATCTACTTTTGTCTCACATAAACATGGATGAGAGCCAACTAGCTTACATTTCCTTGTATGTTTTTATGTTGACTAGTTAATCACACACACAATATTCAGAATTATCTTAAATTGAAGGACTACAACTATAATGTAAAAGTTTTGTTGCCGTCCTGTGTTCTGAGTAGAAAATCCCTGAACTTGAATGGCCTAGAAAGCTCCACTGGATTTGCAATGTGCTTTTCCTTTTGCCTTTCATTTCAAATGACTCCAACCCTTGACCACCACACTCTAAGCACATCGCTTCAAGGTCATTGTACTGCTCCGAGGTGTGACGCAGCCCCCCACCTCAGTGATTTTGTCCTCCTGGTAGGAAGTCTTTCAAATGAAACAATGTGTATAAATTGAGAACTGATAAGTATGTTTACGGAGACTTATTTGAAGAATGCTAGATTACTGCCATAAAGTTCAGGTTTATCAAAACCGAAGTCCTGCTTGGAATCACATGGTTGATATCCTGAACAAAGCGAAATGTTGTTTATTTAACGTGTGTTTTTCCTTTGAATTTTTGAGTGCCCTAAATTCAGATTCAAAGCCTGACACTGCCCCTTCTTAATCTCCTCTCTGTCGCTAAGGGGACACATGCTACAGGAGGGAAGACAACAGAGGGAAAAGTAAATAATAACATGAGCATGGCAAGGGAAGAGAGCACGATAGGATGAAAAGAAATTTGCAGTACATTCGCATGGTATTGACAATAGACAGTATTATGGAATTGTTTGTTTTTGTTAGTGTGATAATAACATGGTGGTTATGTGGAAAAATCAATTCTTTTAGTTAGATACACTGAAGTACTGACATTATATGTGGAATTTTATTTAAATATTATAGCAAAAATCAAAGGAGGGAATAGATCATAAGGAGATTGTTTCAAGATAGATTGAACACCCAGAATGAATACTTAATTTTAAAAAATATAAATCTATAAAAGGACAAAGAGAAAATATCAGTAAATTTCTTTATGATGGGTGATTAGGAAAGGCTTTTTAACCATAGTTTTTAAAATTCATATAAAAGAAAAACCAAAAATCTTAATTTTGCTTTTTTATTTATTTGTTTTTTTTTCTTGTTTTTATATCCCAATCAGTTTCCCGTCCCTCCCATCCTCCCAGTTCCTCTCTGACTCTGCCCAATCTACTCCTCCTCCACTGTTTCTCTGCAGATACAGACAGGCCTCCCGTGAGTATCGCCAGCCATGGTACAGCAAGTTTCAGAAAGACTAAGCACCTTCTCCTCTTCTATTAAGGCTGGACAAAGCAATCCAGTAAGAGGAAAGGGTCCCAAAAGGCAGCAAAAGAGTCAGAGACAGCCCGTGCTCCCACTGTTAGGAGTCCCACTAGAAGACCAAACTACAGAACTGTAATTTATATGCTGAGGGCCTAGGTTGGTTCCATACAGGCTCCCTGGTTGTTGGTTCAGACTCTGTGTGTCCCTATGAACCCAGGTTCACTGATTCTGTGGGTTTTCTTGACCCCTCTGGATCCTACAGTCCTTCCTCCCCTGTTTCCACCAGATTCTCTGAGACTCTTTTTTAATGGCAACTGAAAAAGCTATAGAAAGTATTTGGAACTGATATATAGAATTCACACACACAATTTAGAAAGAAATACTAACTACACTCCAAGAAAGGCCTCATACTCAGGAGTAGTTGGCCAATGCAAAATGGACTTCACGTGTGTGTGTGCTTTTGTTGTTTCTTCATTTTGTTTTGGTAAATTTTATCTTTTTGCTTTATTTCTTTGTATTTTTCCAGAGACGGGGAGAGAAAGAGAGAGAGAGAGAGACCAAGACAGAGAGAGACAGCGAACAAAAGGTTGGATGTGTTGGGAGGTGAAGAGGATCTGGAAGGAGCTGGATTAAGGGAAAGGACAGCATCAAAATACATTATATTTTAAAAAGCCAATAAAAAGAAATTGTGAAAATTGACTATCTAAAGAGAAGCATTTTAACAAAAGTGGGAGTAAGATGTGAATGCATAGTTCCCAGAAAAAAAGTTTAAATTGCTCATACATGAAAAATGTAGGCAAAATTTTCCTGTCCCAACTGCCTGTTCCCAAATAACTGGCAACTACTTTCCAAATAATTGACTTGGAGACTTAATATTAATTATAAATATTAAAAGGATAAAGTACTCCATTTCCCTCAAGATTTAAATTCTCCCTTTATTGTACTATCATCCTATTTTAGGTAGTCTGTTTTTTATGCATTGCTTCCTAACACTCCCCAAGTCTACTGTAGGTTTTAGTTGTTTCTTATTACTTATTCCCGCAAAGCTTTGATCATCTTAGTTGTGGAGATCCTGTGTTAATACGTCTGCGCTGGTCTCATGAGCATCATAGTGCCTGGCATGAGGCAGTTACACAGCAACTTGTGTTTTGAATAAATGTAGCTTTCTCAGATCCTCCTTGACTTAATTAGGATCCACCCACAGTGTTTTGTTTGATTCTATTTTGTTGGGTTTTCATTCTCATGCATTACAATTTTTACTTAGCATTTTCTTTTTGTTTGAAAGATTGTAAATCCCTGGAGATATAGTAGGTGTTCAATTAAGATAGTGAATTGAGAGACCTTGAAAAACAAGGCATAATTTTTCTCTAGTTATTCCTAAATTAGGAAATGGTGCCAGTACTGTCATATCTAAGATAACTCTCTAATAAAATGAGACACTCTCATTGGAGGCAGATTATGTCTTTGTTCATTGTATATCCTTCAGTCCTTTATCCAAGGACATGCAGAAATCTGGCTGATTTTTAAAAAGCTCTTTTTGTTTACTTTCCAGAGTTTCAAGGATTAATTTCGAAAGACATTAGTGGTATTTGTACAGACTTCCATAAACTGTCAAGGGCAGAATGGCAGTAATAAACACAAATCAAGTTCTAAGACTGATAATGATATTTTCTTATAGCGTATAAATGCTTGGAAGGCATGTAAGCCATTCAACCCAGCTGAAATGTGTTTATTTATACAAGTATTCGTTTAGCAAAAAATTAGAGTTATTTGTATGGTGTGGGGAGGGGGTGGGGAGTGGGGGGTGGGTGCACAGGGTGGGGAGTGGGGGGTGGGTGCACATGCACAGTGAGAGAGTGTGCAAGTTGGAAGACAACTTCCTGAAGTTGGGTCTCCTGCTGTATTGGTTCTGGGAAATGAACTTGGGTCATCAGGCTTTGAAGCAAAGACCCTGACCTTCTGACTATCTCACTGACCCACATTTAGAAATTATCTTTTGAGCAACTACTACTCTGGATATGTTGAAATATTAAGAAATAAAATAAGTGGGCTAGAGTTCTGGTTCAGTGGGAAAGAGCCCTGGCTGCTTTCCCAGAAGACCAGGGTTCTAGCCTCAGCACCCACATGGCAGCTCACAACCATCTGTTTACTCCAGTCTCAGGAGGTCCCACTCCATTTTCTGGCTTCTAAGGACAGTGCACACAGGTGGTGCATAGACATATATGCAGGCCAAACACCTAGGCACACTAAACAAAATAAAGGAAAAAGTTAGAAAGAAAAGAAATAAAATATGGAGCTAGAGAGAGGGCTTAGTAGTTAAGAGCACTTGGTAGGCCGGGGAAGTTGAGTAGGTGAGGGGGCTGTGGTTTGGCTCCTTCACCTCTCTGATCTCTCAGCATTTTCCCCTATATCTGACTCTGGGCTTGTATTAGTAAGACTTATTAACGCGTGTTACACTTGCTGCTATGACTGAAGACCTCATTTGATTGTGAGCTTTCTCATGGCAGCTTACAGTACCTCTAGTTTTAAGAATTCTGGTCTGAAAAGAATGGATAAGGAAAATGTGGTACATTTACACAATGGAGTACTACACAGCAGAAAAAAATAACAACATCTTGAATTTTACAGGAAAAGGGATGGAGCTAGAAAACATCATTTTGAGTGAGGTAACCCAGACCCAGAAAGACAATTATCACACGTACTCACTCATAGGTGATTTTAAAACATAAAGCAAAGAAAGCCAGCCTCCAAACCACAATCCCAGAGAACCTAGACAACCATGAGGACCCTAAGAGAGACATACATGGATCTAATCTACATGGGAGTTAGAAAAAGACAAGATCTCCTGAGTAAATTGGGAGCATGGGGACCTTGGGGGAAGGTTGAAGGAGGGAAGGAGAGAGGCAGGGAGGGGAGCAGAGAAAAATGTAGAGCTGAATAAACATCAATTAAAAAAAGAAAAAAAGGAAAAAAAGAATTCTAGTCTGTTCTTCTGGCCTCCATAGGCACCAAGCACACACGTGGTGCACAGACACACATGGTGGAAAACATACACATATTAAACAAAACAAATAAATCTAAACAAAAAAAGGATATTTAGGGAAGCAGTATACTACCATAGTTAGGCTATAATATTAAATGAAAAAGGCTTTGTTGAAGCAGTGCTTCTCTCTTTACCATGTTCATAATCTTTAGTAAGTTATTCCCAAAGTGTGCTTCAGTTTCAGCCTTTGTCAACCCAGACAGTCATGACCGCTGCACAGGGGGTCATGAAGAGTTAAGTGAAATAATGTACACACACACACACACATACACACACACACACAAAGTGATACATACAGCTTAGAAAATAATAAACATTGGGAAAATTGTCTATTTTTAGTCTTATACTATAGAAATTGGAAGTTGTTTTTTATAGAATACTTTTTCATAATAATATTTTTCATCTTCATAGGATATGTACCACATGACCACATTCTGTATGGATGTAGACAGTGTTAGAATAAAGTTAACATCAATCATTTTCCATTATAAAATGTCCTTTAGCCTGACATGGTAGTCTGTACATGACCATAATGCTAGTACTTGGGAGGTGGAAGCAGGAGGATGCGGAGTTCAAGGCCAGCCTTAGCTAAGTAGCAAGTTTTTAGCCAGCCTGAACTATTTCAGGGAGATGATTTTTAGACAGTTTCATTGATCTGTCTGTCTGCCTGCCTGCCTGCCTGTCTGTCTGTCTCTGTGTATGTATGTATTGTGATTATGTGCACCAAGAATTAGTCTCTTGTCTCGTCTCCCTTCTCCCCCTGAACTCCATTTCTTCTCTCTCTCTCTCTCTCTCTCTCTCTCTCTCTCTCTCTCTCTCTCTCTCTCTCTCTCTCTCTCTCTCTCTCTCTCTCCTTTCATTGATTCTTTGTGGATTTCACATCATGCATTCTGATCCCACTTATTTCCTGGTTTCCTGACATTTGCCCTCTGCCCTTGCCCCACTAAACAAAACCAAATGTAACACAAAAAACAAAACCAAACTAAACAAAACAGAAATAAGAAAATCAAAAAACTATTGTCGTGCAAGCTGTAGTGTGGGCCGTGAGTCACACAGTTTACCCTTTAGTCCACTTACCTTTACTTGCTAGTGTTCATTGCCTGGAGTCATTGGTCTGGTTTGAGGCTCTGGTTTCTGGCTGCGTCACTGATAATGGGCCCTCACTGGGGCTTCTGAATATCCTGTTGTCCTTTGACATGGAGATCTTGCTGTTTCAGCTCTGGAGTTCCGGTCTTCTTCACATGCTCCACCAGTTCATAGATTTGGTGGATGCTGGCGTGGGTCAACTCATAGCCTTGGCTCTGGGACGAGGTGGTAGCTGGGTCTGTTGCTTGCTGTCTTTGTCACTGCTACCTCAGTGAGCTAGTTCTCCAGTACTGCCTTGGCTGTCTCACCCAGTGCAGTCTGCAGGAAGGAGTGGGGTCTGTTCTCCTGCTCTCTGGCCCTCAGATCCTGGGCTCTCTCACTCAAATCAGCAGGGCCAGCTCTGCTGCTTTGCCCAGACAGGTACAGGCAAGCTTTCCTGGTTGCTTTAGTGGGTATGGGGCAGGGGGGGGGGCGTGTTAGCTCTGCTGCTCTCACTCCTTCAGGGCTGACTCACCTTCGCCCCCACCCCCAACAATAGAGTCAGCTCTAGTGTGCTGCCCAGGAGGGGTGTAGGGCCCTCTCTCCCGTGGGTCAAAGATGGTGTGGGACAGGACTAGTTCTCTCATTCTCGTGACCCTAGGACCAACTCTCTTCCTGGCCACAGCAAGGAGCGGAGTGGGGAGGTCTCTTTCCCTCACCCGTGCCACCTCATGGCAGACGAAGGGGTAAACCCCATTTCTTAGTCTCTCCTCCTTTCATGTTTTTTTTTTTTTTGGTATTTTTGACTCTGAGTTTACTTAGAGTTGGATTAATTGCTTGAATTATTTTTGCAAAATTGGCCTCACAAGTGCACGGACATATTATTAGATATTTGTTATTGTGTTGTTTACCTTAACCCAACATGACAAAATAACACAGACAACCGATTGATAAAGAAGAAAGCTGACTCTGCTTCACAGTTCGGCAGGTTTCAGTTCATTATTGTTTGGCGCCGTTGGTACTGTGGTATGGCAGCTCACATGTCATGAAGGTAGGACAGAGAACGCTGCTCACCTCATGGCAGCCAGCTAGTAACGAACGTGAGAAGAAGGGCTAGGGTGTCAATGGCTCTTTCAAATGTGCTCCTCCAACATCCTATCTTGGCCTCACGTACACTCACTCCTTAACACGAAGACATCTGGGCAATGTTCACAATGCAGACTCTTTCTGAGACTGACTTCTTTCATGTAAGTTTCCCCCGTCTATTTTCATGACGAGTTAGTTCATTGATTTTTGGTATTGAATAGTGTTCCATTTTCAGATGAACCAGAATTTACCCATGAACCTATTGAAGAACAACTTGGTTGTTTCCTAGTGCTAGAAATTATGTACACACCTGCTGTCAACATTTTTGTACAGGTTTCTATGGACGTAAGTCAGTAAAGAGTAAGGATCACAGTTGCTGGATCATCTGATGTAAGTGTGCTTCGTTTTCTGAGAAACAAGTCATCCTAAGTGCCTGTGCTACGTTCCCCCAGTGAATGGCAGTCTTTTTCTCTTTTTATTCTGTTTTGTTTTGCTTTGTTTTGTGAAGTAGGGTTTCTTTGTGTAGTCCTGGCTGTCCTGTAAGCTAAGGCTGTAGACCAGGATGGCTTCGAACTCACAAAGATCTGCCTGCCTCTGCCTCCAGAGTGCTGGCATTAAAGGCATGCACCATCACTGCCTGGCCCTTAAGCTGCCATGAACAACAGTCTTTCTTGCTCCGCATCACCACCTGTCTTTGCCTTTGTCACTGTACTGGGTTTTGGTCATTGTAATCGGTGTGTAGTGGTAACTCACTGTTGTTTTCATTTTTGTCTGATGACCTAAGAGGTGGAGCATATTTTTCATGCATTTAGTTGACATCTGTGTATCTTCTTCCATAAAGCATCTGTTAAAGTCTTTGGCATGTCTTTAAATTAGATTGCTGGGCTCCGTTGTTTACTTTGGAGTGCTTGTCTGTACATCTTGCATTCAAGTCTTTTAACAAGTACATCGTTTGTAAATATTTTCTCCTGGTCCACGGATTCTTTTTATCTCTTGACAGAGTCTTTTAAAATGATACTCAACTCATGAATTATTTTATGGATTCTTCCTTCAGTCCCATTTCTAAAAAGTCATCAACAAACCCAAAATGGGGTCTTCTAACACTTACATTTCTGTGTTTATTGACTGATCAGGCAATTGATTAGTTCGATTGTGGGCTTGTTTTGTGATTTACCAGCCATTTTGTAGCCCAAGTAAGCTTATTTTTTATTTCACTATCTCCAACAATACTTTTCACATTATTTTAAATGGCATTCATGTCTTCAATTTCTTGAATTGGTTGCATACATATCAGAATGCCCTTCTATTTTTATGTTAACTTTTTAATCAGCTGTTTTCCTAACTTACCATTTAAAGAAAGGTTAGGGGCTGGGGATGTAACTTAGATGACAGAATGCTTGTCTTGCATGGACAAAGTCTATCTTGCTTGCCTGTATTCTTCTTTTAAAAAAAATATTTATTTATTTATTATGTATACAATATTCTGTCTGTGTGTATGCCTGAAGGCCAGAAGAGGACACCAGACCCCATTACTGATGGCTGTGAGCCACCATGTTGTTGCTGGGAATTGAACTCATGACCTTTGGAAGAGCAGCCAATGCTCTTAACCTCTGAGCCATTCTTAGCACTTGGAAGGTAGAGGCTGGAGGATAAGAAGTTCAAGGTCATCCCTAGCTACATAGGGAGGCCAGCCTAGAAACAAGAGACCCTGTCTCAATAAACAAACAAATAAATGGGCTAAAAGTGCCACATAAATCTGACAAATTAGATGTCATCCCCAGAGTTAACCAACTCCTGAAAGTTGTCTTCTGACCAACACACACACACACACACACACACACACACACACACACGCACACGCACACGCACACCCGCACACACACACATGCACTACCACCACCACCAAAAATAATAATAATGATGACAGGGGCTGGAGAGATGGCTCAGAGGTTAAGAGCACTGGCTGCTCTTCCAAAGGTCCTGAGTTCAATTCCCAGCAACCACATGGTGGCTCACAACCATCTGCAATGAGGTCTGGTGCCCTCTCTGGCCTTCAAGCATATACACAGACAGAATATTGTATACTAAATAAATAACTTTTAAAAAAATAATAATGATGACAGTGATAATATGCTTTTTAAAGTATATCTTGAATTTTTATATTTTGTGTATATGAATATTGCTTACAATTAATGAAATTATATTTACATACTTTAAGTCATAATACCTCTTTTTTTTCTTCTTGTAATCTTGTCTAAAATATTTAGCACAATGTTGGATAGAAAGGTAAGTATTCTAGTCCTTTGCAATTACTGCCAGGAGAAAACTCTAACATGATATTTGGTTTAGGTTTTTTTGTTCACATCTTTGAATAGCTTAAAAAATCTCTGTTTTATTTATAGTTTGCCATTTGTTGGTAATCATGAAGGATTGTTGAATTTATTAAATAGCTTACTGTGAGGTAAAATGTTCTTGGGGACAGTGTCAGGCTTATTACCTTGTGTGGTAATGTATTTTCCTGTTGCACACGCAATGAGTGTTCTTTTGTTCTGATAACTACATGCATCAATGGCCCTTAGGCATGCCCTCAGCTTTCAGCATGGGGTTTCAAATGGGGGTGAGGAGCAGAGTCTTGCACTGAGGTACAAAAGGGGTGTGATTAGTTCAGTTGCCCTGTGTTGGCTGAAGAAGATGTTGCAGCTGCAGGTGTGTGTGTGTGGTGTGTGCATGTGTGTGCATGTGTGTGCATGCATGTGTGTGTGCACGTGCACATGTACTCAAGCAGACACATACCATTGAAGCAGATTATTTTCTTTTTTTGTGTATAAATAAAATGTTGTTCTATCCCTTATTTGATTTCAAAGCCCAAATGCAATGGGCAAAAGTGATCACAGTCCTCTCTTGGGCTAGTCATGGGTGTGCAGGTTATTGTTTATGACTTAGAACCACTACTTGCTCATAGAAAATTGTTATTGTGGTGCTAGGGATGTAGTTGAGTTGATAGAGTACTTGCACAGTGGGCTTGAATCCCTGCGTCAGACTCCCAGTCCCTCCTGAACCTGGCCTACTAACACTTGCCTGTACTCCCCGCACTGAGTATGTGGAGTCAGGAGACTCAGGAAGTTCAAGGCCAGCCTGAACCACAGAAGACTCTGTTGCTCTCACCACAAAAGCCCAAGAAAGCAAAAAATATTATTTTGTGTAGTAACTTGTTTCTGCTTTTTTTTTTAAAAAAAACTTCTATTTTCTCTATATATATTTTAAATGTTTATTTATTTATTATGTATATTCTGTCTGTGTGTATGTCTGCAGGCAAGAAGAGGGCACCAGACCTCATTACAGATGGTTGTGAGCCACCATGTGGTTGCCAGGAATTGAACTCAGGACCTTTGGAAGAGCAGGCAATGCTCTTAGCCACTGAGCCATCTCTCCAGCCCTTCTCTATATTTTTTAGTAATTTTTTTAACTTTATTTTATGTGCATTGGTGTGACGGTGTTAGATCCCTTGGGACTGGAGTTAGAGACAATTGTGAGCTGCCAAGTGGGTGCTGGGAACTGAACCTTTGTCCTCTGGAAGAACAGCCAGTGCTCTCAACTACGGAGCCATCTTTCCAGCGCCCACCTTGCTTCTGCTCTTGAAGAGTTTTATAGCTTTTTGTACCCATTAAGGTTTGGAATGTGTATACAACTCATCTTGATCTTTTTTTCTTGTAAAGTGTTTTAATATTACATATATTATCGTAAAATATAATCAATAGATTTGTTTTATGTGTGTGGGTATTTTGCCTGCGTGTATGTCAGTGTACCACATATGTGCCAGGTGCTAGTCGAGGCCAAAAGAGGGCACCTGATCCCATCTAGTTGGAGTTAGTTACTGATGGCTGTGATCCAACATTTACCTGCTGGGAACCAAACCCAAGTCCACTAGAAGAACAATAAGTGCTCTTGACTGCCGAGCTATCTTTGTAGCCCTACATATATAATTTTTAAATTTTCCAAGATTTTATTTTAGTTTTAGATACATTTTGAATCCACAAGAATTTATTCTAATGACGTTACAGTCAATAGGTCACTTAAGATTTACTCAGCTATCTACTATTTGTCCAGCTCTTCCCTCCCTAGTCAATTTTTCATTTTCTATCTATAATCACATACCTTTGGAGTATATTACAGTCTTGTTTTTGGAGTACGGCTCTGTGAAGAATTGATACTATGTAACTCTTGAGGTAAGGTCATAAGAACTGACAGAATTTGGGACTTGTTCGCAAGGGCTGTGCATGAAGTAGAAGAAACTCAGCGCTCTGCGGCTTCCATGTCATTAGAAAGGCGAAGTCCTCCAATGAAATCACAGGATGCACCACAGTTAACAGTTGCAGCTAAACTTACAGTTGGAAATATTGTAAGATAAAGATCGGGCACATGAATAAAGGAGCCTTTAGGAGGTTTCAACTGCCAAACACTAAGTGACTCCCAGCTTCAGGTCTTTCTGAGGCTGCAGCTACAGTGGCGCCAATGTCCCCTGGCTCAATTCCTGCCCCCCTAAAATATGAAAGCAAAATTGTTATTTCACATTGCTAACTTTTAGAGTTATTTGATACACAATAGCAAGAGGAAGAATGAAAAAATAAAAAACTAAGAAAGAGGAAGACTGAGTATTTTAGAGGTGTCTTTGTGGTCAGGAAATAAAAACAAATAAAAGGACTAATATTAGAAATAAAAGTATGCCATTTTTTTTTTTTTGGTTTTTTCGAGACAGGGTTTCTCTGTGGCTTTGGAGCCTGTCCTGGAACTAGCTCTTGTAGACCAGGCTGGTCTCGAACTCACAGAGATCCGCCTGCCTCTGCCTCCCGAGTGCTGGGATTAAAGGCGTGCGCCACCACCGCTCGGCAAGTATGCCATTTTTTTCATAAAAAAACATGACCTTAAAAATAGTAATACAAAATACATGTGATGAATATGAGTTTAGGAGAGGGTTAAAAAGTCAACATGCAAAAGTCAATTGTATTGTTATATTGCAGTTTTATACTCTAATTTTGTAAAAGGAAATACAAAAATATAAGACATTTGAAGAGTAATCAAAGTAGGAGAACTCGCTGCATCGGATGTCAAGATATATACATTTCTAATATGAGATGCCATAGTGTGGTAGAAGCATAAGAAGACAGATAGAACCCAGAGGTCTGAAACAGACCTATACATGTACAATCATTTTCTTTTGGACATAAAGACACTGCAAAAGCAACGGGGGAATTTTTTGTGTGTATTAGTCTTAGAATAATTATATGCCTATTTGGAAAAAGGTTTGAAACCTTATACCTTAGACAATTCTAGTTAGATTTTAGAGAAAAATGTAAGGAGCATTTATAAATGCATATGAAAACATCTTCAAGTCTTTGGGTACAAAAAGTCATCTTTTACAATTCACAAAAAAGTACAGTGTGTGTGTGTGAGAGAGAGAGAGAGAGAGAGGGAGAGAGAGAGAGAGAGAGAGAGAGAGAGATATGAGAAAAGTAGCTAATACAGGTAGTTACAGATAAGAAAAGCTTTTGTCTATGTCTGGGGACATACAGAAACAGAGACAGTGAAAGACAAAAGTTCTAAAGCAATATTTGCTTCATTCATTTATTCACTCACTCACTCATTCATTCATTCATTCATTCATTCATGTTTTTTGACCTAACTAACATTTATGTGGCCCAGGCATGTCTTGAACTTGCTCTGCTGGTCTTGAGCTAATGCTCTTCCTGTTTCAGCCTTCCATGCACTGGAATTACAGGTATGTTGTCACCATGCCTGGCTTCTAAACAAAAGAAAATATCAGAATGACAATGTATATATGAAAGAGTGCATGTTGTTCATAATGATGACTTGAAATACTTTCCTTATATTTTTTCCAGGGGGATTATACTTTTTAGTTGTTTTTCATGCTGATAATTCTATGAAGTGTTAGCTGTTAAGTCAATGATAACCAAGCTCCAATCCCTAGAACAACAGAGGTTAGGTATAGAGTAAGGGACTAGGAGGGACAGATAGATCTCCCTAGGAAATGGAAATAGAATTTTTAGTGATGGATGAACAGGGAGTATGTGTGGAAGAGGAGGATCAATTGGGTAGGTGAGGAAGGAAGATGAGGAGGAGAATAGGTTTTCTGCAATGCTATAATAGTTTTCTTGGCCGACACAGTAAGCCGGATCAAGTTGAATTGAAACAGGAAATGAACAGGTTTATTTGAACAAAGCGACTCCCAGGTGATCCTCCGGCCCCAGAGATCAGGTAGAAGTCCTGAGGCCAAACTGAAGCAAGGAGCATATATGCCTTGTAGACGAGGGGTGATGGTATGAGTGTGTAGCCAAGTATGGTCAAAAGTTGACGGTTTCAGCTGGGGGCTTAGGCCTCTGGCAACTCCTGGGGTGCAGCTGCTGTTGCTGCCACGAATGTGGAACTGGGCTTTTGGGTGGCTTTTCTTCATTAGAGAGTCTCTGGGAGGACCGGGTTTGGAGAGAGAAATGGAGCTCTCTGATCAAGCCAGAGTGAGCTGGAGGTTCCAGCCAAACAGAGGGAGTACTGGGAGGAGAGACAGCTAAATTAAGGGCTGTTTGAGGGGTAATATGGAAACCTAATTCAGTGGAAGCTTCCTAAAACATATACATGTATGAAGCTGATCTAAATGACATTGTCGAACAATGGGGGAGACAGAGCCCCAGGTGGCTATCTCCAAGTGCAGGGATTGGGTTACATTCAATTGAGTTGGTCAAAGGGTCCCAGTGGAAATCTTCTAGCCCCATCCAGGCTGTCACCAAGACTATGGGTTGCTAGCCACAAACTGATGGCAAGGCCCTTTGCTGATGACGACATCTACACTATTCATTGGCTATGGAGAAGTCGAGCTGGTGCCTACATAGAGCCTTCACCCCTACCTTCTAGCATCTTTGGTACAAGAAGGTACTGTGCATACTGCCAAAAGAGAAGCAGAAACACCCACCCAGCTGCAAACCCTTCGATCTGCAGTGGTGACCTGCCTGCAAGATGAGCTAGGGCAAAGGTGGCATAGAGCTTGTGAGAGAAACCAACCGACATTTTATAAAAGACTAAACATGACTTAAGGTTTCCATACTTGGCTTGGGTGACAAGAACCAGAGATTAGATAGCCCAAGGACCAAGGCTAAAATTAAAACCAAACACTTATGGGCTGGAGAGATGGCTCAGTGGTTAAGAGCACTGACTGCTCTTCCAGAGGTCCTGAGTTCAATTCCCAGCAACCACACGGTGGCTCACAGCCATCTATAATGAGACCTGGCGCCCCCTTCTGGCTTGCGGGCACACATGGAAGGAATGCTGTACACATAATAAATAAATAAATAAATATTAAAAAAACCAAACACTTCTGCTCTAAAAAGGCAATAAAATAACTCCTAATGACATTCTGCTATACCATAGATTAGTGCCTTTCTCAGCTGACGTCAGAGAAGCTTCCTCCTGCAGCAGCTGGGAACAAAGACCTACAGCCAGAGGCTGTGCAGAGCCTGAAAGACCATGAAATGCTCAGCCCTAAACAGGATGACTTCTTCAAATTCCTCCCCTCAGGGCTCAGGGGTTCCTGGGGGTGGGGGGGAAAGGAAGTAGGTGGAGTGTGAGAGCCAGAGGGGATGGAGGACCTTAGGAGAATGAGGCCTTCTAAGTCAATGTGATCAAAGTTCAGATGAGCTCACAAAGAATGAGAAATGAGGTAGCTTGCACAGGGTCTGCATGGATCTCCACCAAGGCCTTTTACATATATATGTGCGTATGTAGGTATTTGGTTTATACATATGTTTAAAAAACACTATGGTTTCCAGTTTAGTGTTTTCATAAGAGAACAAGTGGGTCTCTCTTTCTTGTGTCTTCTCGTAGATGCTTTTCCTTCTGTGTATTTGTTTTGTCCAGTTGTAATGTGTTAGTTTTATAATACAATGTTTTATTTTCTTATTATTCATTAGAAATGTCTTTGATTTCTAATGCCAGACAGCAAAAGAGTGAATCCAGAGGGATGGAAGGTGCGGAAAAACTGGGAGGAGTAGAGGGAGGGGAAACTGTAATCAGGACATATTAGGTGAGAAAAAAATCTGTTTGTAATAAAAGGAAAAAAGCAAACTAGTTTTAAAAACCTTAGATCCCCACTCTTCTGTGTATCATCTAAAAGATCTTGGGAAAATACCTCGATATTGAAAGCCTACCTTCTGAACCCGGATGATATGGGTATTAATGGTGTCTACCTCAATTAACTATGCAATTTGTAAGTAGATGTTTGCAAAACATTTGCTATTATGAAAATAATTATCATATTGCTATTCTGTTCTAAATATAATGAGTACTATATATGAGAAAGACACTCAAATGATTGTAAAAATTGGTTTGTGTTTTTCTTAGTAAATTTTACCTCATCTTAAATTTAGACACAAAGTTTATTGCTGAACAGGTGATAGAAGATCACATTCAACATTATAAACAGCTTTTATATAATGAGATAATATCAATACATAAGTGTGTTACAGAATCATTAATATGTAGCTATGCGTTGACTGTATATCACATTACTGCTTGTACTAAGAGTGTTATATACATGATCTTATATCCTTATCAGTTTAGGAGTTGGGTCATATTATGATTATTCTTCAAAAAGAAAGAAGCTGAACTTCAGAATAATTAAATCTAGCTCAAGGTCATAAGATAATTGCAAAATCTTGAATTCAGAAACTGATCTCTAGAGTCTATAAACTTGATCATTACACTAAGAATCTGTAAAACTAAACATGAATTATTCTATTTAGAAAATAGAAATTTTTTTTCTTTGAGGCATCAAAAATCAAGGCATCTAACACCAAGACTCTTTGTTTGTTTGTTTGTTTGTTTGAGACAGGGTTTCTCTGTCAGGGCAGCCCTAACTGTCTTAATGATTGATGGGGGAGGGCCCAGCACGTTATGTGTGGTGTCATCCCTTGTAATGGTCTGTCCCTTTAAGAGACAAGCCACACCCAATCATATGACCCCCCTTCTGCCTAGGCAAGCTGGATCCTCAGCTTCCAGCCTGAGTTCTTCTTTTCTGCTTCTGTCTCTCCCTTCTCCCCACTTCTCTCCTTTCCCCTTCTCTCTCTCTCTCTCTCTCTCTCTCTCTCTCTCTCTCTCTCTCTCTCTCTCTCTCTCTCTCTCTCTCTCTCTCCTCTCTCTTTCTCTGTTCTTTTTCCTTCTCCCCTTCCCTTCCACAACCCACTAAATAAATATATGACCTCACTCTGCATGGCATGCCTATCTGCCTGTCTCTTGCCCACTGCGAGGCTCCCTTCCCCGGGACCAGCTGCCTTTGGAGACCTACGGTGTGGTCTCGTGGCGTGCCCAGTCTCTCCTCGTGGGACTCACTGCCCCTTGTGGCCCACTGCAGCCACTTGGGGAACTGCGCCATCCCTGCCTGGGATTGGCTGCTCTAGGGACCACTGTCTGATGCCTGCTGCCACTTCGGAGACCTGCGGCATGGTCTCATGGGGAACCTGCAACATTTTATTTTTCCATTACATCCCTGGGCTGGTGGTCCTGGGTTCTATAAGAAAACAGGCTGAGCAAGCCATTGGAAGCAAGCCAGTAAGCAGTATCCCTCCATGGCCTCTGTATCAGCTCCTACCTTCAGGTTCCTGCCCTGTTTGAGTTCTTGTCCTTACTTCCTTCAATAATGGAAGGTGATATAGAAATGTAAGCCAAGTAAACCTTTTTATCCCCAATTTGCCTTTTGGTCATGGCACACCAATAGAAGCCCTAACTAAGACATAACCAAATAAAATAAATTAAGAAGTCAAAAAGATTCTATGAAGTGTGTGGGATGGGGGTGGGGGTGGGGTTCAAACCAGGTTCTTTGGAAGAAATAAAAGCCAGGAAATCATTCTCCAGCATTGTGTTAGTTAATTTCTTCTTATGGTACTGAATTGACCTTTTCCTTTTGTGGAATCCGTGGGATTTGGTGAAAGAGGGTTGGACCAATAGCTTTTTAATCTAAGTATCAGATTTTTTTCCCTTCTAAGTATCAGAATGTTTTGAAAACTGTTGTTGATTTTGCCCGGAATCTTATTGTTTCCTGAGACCCTTCATTGTAACTACTCTGGGACAATAGAGGAGACGACACTCTATCCTTCTGTTGAAATTCTGTGCAGAGCTAGTAAAAATTCTCGAAAAGTCTCTGCTTTTCCAAGTGCCAGACATGTCTCTTCCATAAGCCAGTGGTGCCCTCTAGTGATCGTACCGATGTACCACAATTTGTATGTGGTCAGAACCCTGAACTCAATACTTTCCTGGAAGCGTCTTAAAGGTTGCAGTTTCTGTTGCACACTACCTTATCCCAGGTGGGGGAATAAAAGCTAAGAATTACTGGGGCAAACATTTTATGTTAATTCATCCACGTTCCAGTGCCGATAGTCTCGGTATTGACTGTTGGCAAGAAGAGGAAGTCCAGCAAAATGTAGTGTGTGTAGCGGGTGTTGTGTGAGTGTGTTTATGAGGGTGTGTTTATTTTATTTTTTTTAATTTCTACCTCCTCCCCGTCTCCCATTTACCTCCCCCTCCCCACCTCTACTCCCCCTCCCTCTCCTGTCCGAAGAGCAGTAAGGGTTCCTTGCCCTGTGGGAAGTTTAGGGTGTGTTTTAAATATTTACATGGTGAGGTCTATGTGCCATATTTCTTTCATTCCATTTTTCAGGGAAGGCAAGAAGATGGACATCAGGTGTTATGAATGACATTGCTCATGATACATGCAACAATCAAGGAATTTGGAAGGCCACTCAGATTATTTTTTATTTTGAAACAACCAATGTACCATACATTGAACACATAGAATGTAAGTGTACTCAAAATTCTACATACACACCTGAAGTATGTATGTTATTTGTTCATCCCTCAATGAATGGGGAATGAAAATGTGGTATTTATACACTGAAATTGTATTCAGCTATGAAGAAAAAGAAAGTTTGCAGGTAATGGAACTAGAAACAATCATTGTGAGTGAGGGAGCAGCCCTAGAAGACAGTCTTTCCATATTTCTGTCAGATGTGGATCTTTGTACCCAGTCTTTAGATTTCTGTTCAATTTGGTCTAACTGTAGAACCTATAAAACTAGGAATGGGAAGGGAAAGACAGGTCTTGGGGGAGGGTAGGATAACATAGGTGGTGTGAAGAGGAAAGGGGCAGATAATGGAAGTGATTAGGATGTTTTTTTTCCAAGTTGACACAAGCCAAGGTCATCTGGGAAGAAGAAACCTCAATTGAGAAAATGGCTCTTTTAGATTGACACCTGTAGGCAAGTTTGTGGGGGATTTTCTTAATTAATGATTGATGCAGGAGGGCCCGGCCCACTGTGAGTAATGTCCCCTCCTTACATATAGTCGTGCATTACATAAGAAGCAAACTGAGGAAGACATGGGGAGCAAAGCAGTGAGTGTTCTTTCCCAGTCTCTCTGCTACGGCTCCTGCCTTGGCTGCCCTCAGTGGTGATCTCTTTCCTCTGCATGTTGCTTTTGATCTTGATGTTTCGTCCAAGCAATGCAAAGTAAACTAAGATAAATGGGGAAGGGGATTTAAGTTGGGAGAGGGACGTGAAAAGGTGAAGGAGGAGGAGTGGGAGGAGGGATAACTAACACTAAGGATATTTTTAAAAGTCGTTTAGAAATCTACTGATATATATATATATATATATATATATATATATATATATATATATATATATGACCTTTTCCTTTTGTGGAATCAATGGGATTTGGTGAAGGAGGGTTGGACCAATAGCTTTTAGTATCATATATATTCTTTGAAACACACACACACACACACACACACACACACACACACACACACATATATATATATATATATTCTTTGAAAGAGTTTGATTGGAGGTACCCTACACAAGTGATATATTCTTCCCAGAAGCCATATGTTGCTAAATAAAAATCCTAGTGCCAGGTTTGAGATAACTCCCCTAGAATTTTTGGTGAAGGGGTGTCCCAGAGGCCACTCAAATGGCACCCCCTATTGTCACTGCTTCTGGTTGCCCAGCAGAACTTGATGATAAGCAAGCCCTTTTGCTGAAGATGTCATACACTTCGGGCAAAGGACATGCACTGTTCAAGCTGCCACTGACCTGGAGGCTTTCTCCTTGGTGGACAGCAATCACAGTACCAGAGATGCTATATAGGTTACTGGGTAGGTCTGTCATCAACAGTCTCATCGAGCTGTGCACTGTGTAGAGCGCAGTAATGGCCTGCTTGACACGGTCTGTCCATGCACACAGTAATGGCATGAATGTTATGGTGCTAATGAAATTCGCTTCTGATTGGATTTAGGTCCAACTTGACAGGACATGACAGGTTCTCTGTTTGTGTAAACTCACAACAGTCGCCGTTACCTTTGCAAAAACTGCAAAAGCTCGAGCCAGTTAACAAACACTCTGGCATGGAGGGGCTTGGCTCAGCAGTGTCCATGCTTAGTTAAGAATCCATTGGCGATTAAAGGATGTTTGGGGAGACAACATTGCTTTTCTTTATCAGTGCAGTCCCTAATGGGTCAACCATGCTCTAGCTGATGGCCCCACACCTGAGCGTACACAGGCAGCACAAATTAGACTCGCTGAGTTATTAAAAAAAGAGGACCTGAAGCTGGGAAGTGATGGAGGGGTGAGGAGTGGGAGGATATGGGAGAAATTAGGGCAGAGGTGGGAGCTGAATATGAATGAAGTACATTGTATGCATGTACGAATTCTCAAGGAATCAATATTCTATTAAAGTGTTGTTCCTAGTGAACTAGCATATTATTTCTAGAAGCAGAAGTTCTCTGTTTAATTTTTTAAGAAAATAGAAATATTAACTATTTAAGAAGATAAAAGATGATAACATTACAATAAAGATAAGCATAATGTTTTAAATTTTCACAAATATTACCCAGTCAACCTTGTTAGATGTCAAAATCAGTATTACTAAATACATACAATGACTATACATAAATAAACCAAGCATAGGTTAAACAATCCTTTTTGCATAGATACTTTTAGAGTATGTGTGTACATGTGTGTGTGAGAGGGAGGGAGGGAGGGAGGGAGAGAGGGAGGGAAGTAGAGAGAGAACAGAGTATAAGAGTGTGAGTACGGTGTATGTGTGTATGATGTATACATATGGGGGGGGGGCTGCATGTGCCCATGCACACAAGAGGCCAGGGGAAGAGTGTGGGTACCCTGATCTATCATTCCCTGCCTTATGTTTTTGAGGCCCAGTTCCTTGCAAACCCTGAAGCTAGACTTGAAGCCAGCAAACTCTTGATATCCTCCTATCTCTGTCACCCACAATACAGAGGCTACAGGGGAGTGTGGCCCCAGGCTGTTTTAAAAAGCATAGGTACTTGGTTCCGAACTCAGGTCCCCACATTTGCACAGCAAGTTCTCTTAAATCTTTCCAGCAGCCCCTACAATTTTCAATTTAAAAATAACATTATGTCATGAAGTACCTGAAGAGAAAAGCTCCTAAAATACCTGAATAAGTTATATGGAGTCTTATTTACCACAGGTGGAGCTGTTCCAGGCAAAATAGTGGGAAGCAGCCTCGACCTCCAGTTTGAGCTTTTCAAGACAAAAACTATAATGGTGACACACAGAAGGCCGCTCTGGATATGTGCAGCAAGCAAGTGTTGTTTACAGAGAGATAGCAGTTAAGTGGTCAGGCAGTTCTCATAACCTTTAGGTCAGGGACACATGGTATAGGAATTTCTGGCTGGTCCAGAGACCAGTTTACTCTACAAGTCTATGGCTAGACCAGAGACCAGATTACTCCAGGAATTTATGGCTTTTTCTAAGTGACCAAAGACCAGTTTACCCAAGACAGTTTTAGCACTTTAGTGTATTCTTCGGAATGCTTTTATGAGATGCCATAATTATAGTTCAGTAGCCTACTATAGTTACACGACTCTTAAGAATATACACGTTGCTCTTTACTAAATATGTTTTATTGCTTCTCGAGAATTCCATGCAATATACTTGATCATATTCATTTCCTATCCATTTCCCGCTCACTTCATGACCTCATCCTCTCAAGAAATAACATAGTAAGTACAATTTATGCTAAGCATATATACTCCTAAGCGTGGGGCTATGCATTGAAATATGATCAAACTACCAGGGCCCACACCCCTAAAAATACTGTCCTTCCCAAGAAAGCCCTCCGAAGTGAAGGTTCATGAGCTCCTCTCCCACTCATGTTAGGATATTGACTAGCTTGATTCTGTGCAGGTCTTGTATAGGCCATCACAGCTGCAGTGAGTTGGGGTGCTGTTATATGGCATGTGCTCCCAATTGTGATATTCTTTCCAAATTGAGACATTTGCCCAAGGAAGAAAGGAGCAGCTCAGTAGTCTTAGGAGGCAAACATCAGGTAAACACAGGCTCTCGTGTCCTGTGGGAGATGGAATATAGTACTTGGTGTGTTCTTGAGGGCTTCAGACCAGCAGTAAATAGGAAGAAGCACAGTTGCTGGCGGTGGAGGAAGCAGGGATACTCTGAGCAGCCTGACTGCAGAAGAGGCAAGGTGATGGAGCGGTGCACAAGCTCCGCAGAGAGCTCCAGGGTGCCTTCTTTGGGGGTTACCATCCTTGTTGAGGTGGTTTGCTGGTAACACAGCTGCTTTTGAGTTATTCCTGCTTTTGTAAGTAACCCTTCACCCCCACTTTTGTGAGTAACTCCCAACAAAAAACATCAGTGGTTCAACAAACTGGACATATGTGTAATCATTATCTTTGCCAGTTGCAGGCTCCCTTTCTGGGGTAAGTAGACATTGTGTGTGCTGCCTCTCCCCCAGGAAATGCCTATTTCATAACACCTGACACCCAAACAGGGGCAGGACAGACTCAAAGACAAGTTTCAGAGGAGTGATTGCAGGGTCCTGGCTGTGATTAATTGGCAAGGCATGCAACTGAGGCAGAACAGCCTGAAGGGGGAGTACCCTCGGAGGAAATTCCTTTACAGCCATATGGTGTCTGTTAATGTGCCTTTGCGCTACAAGAGTGGTTGCATTTTTGTTGCTATGGGTAGTGAGATGAGCAACTAAGGCTGACTCATCAGGTTTAGGAGTATCTGTGGTGAAAATCCCAGGATGGCAGCAGTCTTCATCTAGGCAGGATGGGGCGGCATGCCTGCAGGATGAGTACAGAGATGTTCTGAAACCAGTTGAGTGTTGATAGCCAATTTTGCAGTCTTTGGGACTCTCAGCCATGGGTTGAGATCATTGGCAAGTAGCATCAGAAATTGCCTAGCCACTGCTGTGTATAGTAAGAGATGGCAGCCAAGCGGGAACCTGTTTGGTTAAAGGAGAAATTGCAACAAAAAAGGAGTTGAAGTTAGCATCCTTTGTGCTATCTTCTGTTCTATCAAACAAACTCGATAAATGAAAAAAAAAATCAGACAGAGGCGGTGTGCTGGTTAGTTTTATGTCAGCTTGACATAAGCTAGAGTCATCTGAGAGGAGGGAAACTGGGTTGGGAAAATGCTTCCATAAGATCAGCCTGTAGGCAAGTCTTCAAGGCTTTTTCCTAATTAGTGATTAATGGAGGAGGGGCCAGCCCATGGTGGGTGGTGCTATCTCTAGGATGGTGGTCCTGGGTTCCATAAGAAAGCAGACTGAGCAAGCCGTGAGGAGCAAGCCAATAAATAGCACCGCTCCATGAGCTCTTCATTAACTCCTGCTTCCAGGTTCTTCTGCTGACTTCCTTCGATAATGAACAGTGCTGTGGAAGTGGAAGATGAATAAACCATTTCCCTCCAAATTGGTGTTGACCACGGTGTTTCATCACAGCAATGGCAACCTTAGCTAAGACAGGTGTTTCTGTTGCTTCTTAAGGCTTGGAAGCTGAAGGGAATAGAGAATACAAATACAATCCATGCCCCGATCCCTTTCTGGTATTCAAGAACGTGGAAAGAATCACAGTGAGGGGGAAGAGAAAATGGTAGAAGTGATAAAAAGATACACTTCAGGTCTAACCTCTAATCTCTATGAGAGAGAGACACAGATACAGAGAGACAGAGAAAGACAGAGAGAGAAAGAGAGAGAGAGAGGAGGGGTGAGAGGAGAGGAGAGACAAGACGAGACAGGAAGAGAAGACTCTGGTGAAGAGAGGTGAAGAGATCTCCCACCAAAGGCCTCAGCAAAGTCACTAAAGCTCCATATCAGTCCCCAGGTCCTTGTTGAAACCAGTCCCCACCCCCAAGGCAATGGCAAACCCTAGCCTATCTGGCCCAGTGAATGGAGACAGACAGGAGCTTTAATAATAGTCCAGTACAAGAAACTGTGGTTTCTTGTACCACGGAATAAGTATCCAGCACTTTAACTGATGGAATTGGGAAGAGTTTGATTTATTCTTATTTCAAGTGTTTGGGTGTTTTGTGGGCATGTATGTCTATGCACCACATGTGTGCAGTTCCCACAGCAGCCAGAAGAGGGTATTGGGTTCCCTGGAACTGGAGTTACAGATAGTTGTGAGCTGCCATATGGGTGCTGGGTCTCTACCCAGGGTCCTCTGGAAGAGCAGCTATCTCTCTTAACCTCTGAGCCATGTCTCCAGCCCTGTGTATAAGACTTTTAAGCAATGAAAGAACCTATTCCAACCTACCTAGTGAGGCTGTGGGAGCAGATGGAATCAGTCTAACTGCTGTGGAGGCAGAAAAAAATTGAACATCATTCCTTAAGGAAAAGACTACACAACCTGACACAATCTGAGGGAAATCAGTCCTTTATGGACTGCTTGTCAGAGCCATCAGTAAAGCCATCTGAAGTCCCTATAAACATCAGGAGCTGGAGGGACACAGATTAGGGAGGGGAACTAGGTAAAAGGAAAGCCACATATGATGCCCTATTCACTGGGCCAGATAGGCTAGGGTTTGCCATTGCCTTGGGGGTGGGGACTGGATTCAACAAGGACCTGGGGACTGATATGGAGCTTTAGTGACTTTGCTGAGGCCTTTGATGGGAGAGCTCTGTAAAGTAGGGAAGGCTTTGGTGGGTCCAAAGAGCAGCATGGAGAGAATGTCTGAAAGTGAGAGAGAAATGTAGGCGGAAAAGGAAAAGGTAAAGACGAGGAAGAGATTTGTGTGGGTTACTCAAAGTCAAACGTAGAAAGATTTGCATCAAGCCAGAGTTCCTAAGGCAAAACTACTGGCAGAAAGCCTAGTGTGTGCTAAGGAGCTTCTGGAAGGCTTTCAAGCCCAAGAAGCCGTTTATGTAAGATATCCATGGTAAAACAATACAGGTAAAGACAAGCTGTCCCAGGGTGGGTAATTATTCCCTAGACTAAGCAGGGTATACTTCCCTCCAGCACGAGTTTATGCTAGAGGTGGAGCTGATTTGCCCAAGTAGGGCCTCCCCCAGCAGCCAAGTGTGGCGAATGGAGTTGCAACAGCTATGACCACAGTCACGTGCCTACCCAAAGCCTTTTGGATCCAGGCAGCATGGACCATAGAGGTTCCCCGAGGAGGTCCAATCCAGAAAATGAACCGTTTGTCATCTTGGACATCCTGTCACTGCTCCGAACCACGGCTATCGTGCAGCTGTCTGGGCAGTGTGTTGGAGGGCTGAGTCGAGTGTGCAAGGTCCAGGCTGCTTCACACCGCCCTGTCGGCCCTACTGGTTCCACCTCTCTCCACTACTCAGTCACTGCTCCATTCCTCTATCACTCCTACCTCTCCATTGAATATTCGTTTGTCCTAGTGGCATTGGAGTGTATTTCTCTGTCTCTCTCTCTGTCTCTCTGTCTCTCTCTCTCTGTCTCTCTCTCTCTCTCTCTCTCATACACACACATACATACACACACACAAGGCAGCCAGAGCTACATGAGATTCTCTCTCTCTGTCTCTCTCTCTGTCTCTGTCTGTCTGTCTCTCTCTCTCTGTCTCTCTCTCTCATACACACACATACATACACACACACAAGGCAGCCAGAGCTACATGAGATTCTCTCTCTCTCTCTCTCTCTCTGTGTGTGTGTGTGTGTGTGTGTGTTCGTGCGTGCGTGCGCATTCATCCCAGACAGCGTCCCATGCAAATATTCATTAAAATGAGTCCTTGGCATGGTTCAAGGTTTCTGGTCGCGAAGCACAGTAAACACTGGACCATTGCTGAGACTCGCTTGTCTTGCATATCCTGCTATTGCCAGAGTCATTGGGGATACTTCAGCTTTGGTTCTTCAGGATCGGCTCATTCACACACTCTAGCAGCTCACAGCTCTAGCAGCTCACAGATGGGGTAGATGTTGGGGTGGATTGACTCAAAGTGCTGGACCCAGCAGCTTTCAGCACAGGGCTGTTAGGTTTGGGGGGCTTTTTCTTTTCCTTTTCTTTTTCCTCCCTCCCTCCCTCCCTCCCTCCCTCCCTCCCTCCCTCCCTCCCTCCCTCCCTCCCTCCCTCCCTCCCTCCCTCCCTCCCTCCCTCCCTCTTCTTTCTTTCTTTCTTTCTTTCTTTCTTTCTTTCTTTCTTTCTTTCTTTCTTTCTTTCTTTCGTTTTTCGAGACATGGTTTCTCTGTAGCTTTGGAGCCTGTCCTGGAACTAGCTCTGTAGACCAGGCTGTCCCTAAACTCACAAACATCTATCTGCCTCTGCCTGCTGAGTACTGGGATTAAAGGCATGTGCCACCACCGCCCGGCTTCTTGGGGCTTTTTAATACTAAAGTGCAGCTGCCAGTACCATACTTCCTCCAACATAGCCACACCAACTAAAACTCTTCCAACGTTCCCAACAACCAGGGACCAACTGTTCCAATGACTGAAATGATGGTGGACATTTATCATTTAAACAACCACAGAAGGAGAGGGTATAATATAGATGTCCTGTTTAGGGTCCAATACTCCTGAGGTACTTATTCTCGGCACTTTGACAAGTTTTGACGTTTTGTATTAACTTCTTGCTGTCTATCACAAAAGGGAGCTTACCTGACAAGGACCGGAGCTGTGCTTACCTATGGGAATGGAGACATGGACTGAGAAAGTAGTCCGATACTGTTTTCATTTAACAAAATAACACTAGTAGGTTCATCCCTGGGCCTATGAGCTCCCAACCATGAATTCTTGCTCAGATTTATGGGACAAGACATGAGTTTCTTCCCATCAAGTTGAACCTAAATCCAGTCAGAAGCGAATTTCATTAGCACCATAACATTCATGCCATTACTGTGTGCATGGACAGACCGTGTCAAGCAGGCCATTACTGCGGTCTACACGGTACACAGCTCGATGAGACTGTTGATGACAGACCTACCCAGTAGCCTATCTAACATCTCTGGTACTGTGATTGCTGTCTACCATGGAGAAAGCCTCCAGGTCGGTGGCAGCTTGAACAGTGCATATCCTGTGACCAAAGTGTGTGACGTCTTCAGCAAAAGGGGCTTGTGTACTATCAAGTTCTGCTGGGCAACCAGAAGCAGTGACAATAAGGGGTGCCATTTGAGTGGCCTCTGGGACACCCCTTCACCAAAAATTCTAGGGGAGTTATCTCAAACCTGGCACTAGAATTTTTATTTAGCAACATATGGCTTCTGGGAGCAAGTTTCCGTATAGATTTTTCAAATGTCCTTAGTGTTAGTTATTTCTTCCCCCATGCCACCATCTGCTCTACCCTTCCATCCACTTCCACACTTTATTAAACATCCTTCCCCAACATACCCTTTTCCCTTCATACTGCCTGCATTGTACATCACCCATGTGTTAAGATTCCCATGTCCCAGTAGCTTTTTTCTAATTTCCTGGCTTCTACATGTTAGAACAACATTTGCTAAAGGCAATTTCAAATATTAATGGATATTTATAAAAAACCACTTTTCTAAAATATCAAAGACAAAGTGGGTTGTGGTGGTGCCCATCTTCAATTTCAACACTTTGAAAGTAGAAGTAAGGAAATTTCCATGAGTTTTATGTTAACGGACAACGTGGTCTACCTAGTCAATTTCAGGCTACCCAGGACCACATACTGAGACCTTTTCGCAAAGGAAACGCCGCCGTAAAACGTCCAGGACTGGTGGCTGGTGAAATGGCTCAGCAGATGCAGGCCCACCTGCCACCAAGCCTGGTGACCCAAGTTCCATCCCCAGACCCCACAGGATAGAATTAGAGAGCCGACTCCCACAAGTTGTTGTGTGCCCAAATAATGTACACACAATGCACAGCCAAAATAAATAAAAAGGTAATAAAAAACACAAAATATTGAAGACCTAAACAAGGAAGTAATGGCTTACCTGGATTTAAAAACAAAACCAAACACAGCAACTAAGAGTACATTTACTTCAAGACTGTGTATGCTCCAGGGGCAGCTCTTCCCACCCAGAGGCCTCCAATAGGGTTTCTGTGCACCAGCGGCTGCCCTACCCATCCACATATTAGGACTGTGGCCTCTAATAGGATTCCTCTGCTCCAGGGGTAGCCCTACGCATCCACGAATTAGGAGTACTAATTGGACTGAGTGGGTTAAAAAAAAAAAGAAGGGGAAAAGTGGGGAAAGAAATGTGATGAGAAGGGTTTGTGAGTTGTTGGAAGGGAGAGTAGTGGGTGGATATGATCAAAATACACTGTTTTCATGTATAGAATCATCAAAGAACAAATACATATATATATTTTTAAGTTATTTATTTTAATGTCTATGGTTGTTTTGTTTGCATTTATGTCTATGCATTATGTTCATGTCGGGTGGTTTTGGGGACAAGGAAAGTTCATGCTCCCTTCTTTAGAAACAGAGTACGGCCTGGAGAATTGGCCCAGTGATTAAGAACACTGGCTTGCAGAAGACCCAGGTTCAATTCCCAGCATTCGCTTGGTTCACAACTGTCTATGACTCCAGTTCCAGAGTGTCAGATCCTCTCTTCTTGACTCTGAAGGCATCTGACATTGTATGTACAGGTTGTCAACATACAAGCAAACAGGCAGGCAGGCAGGCAAAACACAAATATATAAAATAAAAACTCTAAAACAAACAAATTCCTCTCCTATGTAGCCCATGTTGCCCTCAAAATATTTTTTGAGATTTTTAAATTATAATTATTTTATGTGTATGGGTGTTTTGCATGCACATCTGGGCACCATGTGCATGCAGTACTCATGGCATTCAGAAGAGGGCATCAGACCCCCTGCAACTGGAATTACAAAATGTTGTGAGCTGGGAATTGAACCCGTGTCCTCTTGAAGAACAGCCAGTGCTCTTAATGCCAAGCCATCTCTCCAGCTCCATCAAAGTAATTGTTAAAAAGAAGAAAAAGGAAGGTGGGAGGGAGGGAAAAAGGAAGGGAGGGAGGAAGGGGAGGGGGGAAGGAAAGAAGGAAGAAAGGAAGGAAGGAAGGAAGGAAGGAAGGAAGGAAGGAAGGAAGGAAGGAAATAACTGCAGTCACAAGGAGGTCTGTTGGAGGAGGCCGCTTGTTTGTTCCCCGGCCACTGAGATTCCCGAAATAACCATACAGAAACTGTATTAATTAAATCACTGTTTGACCAATCACTTAAGTGTATTGCTAGCTAGCTCTTTTATCTTTGGTTAACCCATTTCTATTACTTCATATTTTACCATGAGTCTCGTGGCCTACTGGCAAAGTTCCAGCTCTAGTTAGAGTCTTTCCCCTCTGTCAGCTACATGGCATCTCACTGACTCTGCCTACTCTCTTTATCTTTTCCGGCCTGGCTACACTCTGTTAAGCCATTGGCTGAAAACAGCTTCTTTATTCATTAACCAATAAAAGCAACACATATACAGAAGGACTTCCTACTCCAGAGGTCAAAGGTTATTTAGAACTTCTTCTGCCAAGGAGGTCAAATGTTTGGACCAAGTAAGAAAGAACATTTTCTGGGACTAGCAAGATGGCTCAGTGGGTTACCAAGACTGATGACCTGTGTTTGATACATGGGATTCACATGGTGGCTGTAAAGAAAAGACTCCCGACCTCTACTCTCATAGCATGCCACTGGTGTGTGCTTATATGCACACATATGCACACACACACACTCATATACAGAGAAAGAGAGAGACAGAGACAGGCAGGCAGAGAAAGACAGGGAGATAGAGGGACTCAATAAACAAACAATATAAAAAAGAGAAAAGGTTTTCTTTTTCTTGGGGTTTGTGTATATAAAGATGAATCTCCCTGGAATTTGAAATCCTGAGTAGGATATGAAAGTATATAAATGGTGTCTGCTTGATGTCAGAGACCAGCTTCGACAAGGATACCACTAACCAGGGTAGGGACATGGTGATTAGAAAAATAAGTAAAGAGAACAAAGATGTGAGTGAAAATAATAAAACAGAAGCATAGGATAGCATCCGGAGGGAGTGCCAGGGAATATTGAAATCCACCCACGTTCAATTTTCCATACACTTGGGGAGGGGAGAAGGCAAAAGACTGTTTTAACATGATACAAAGGACAACTAGAACAGTTACATGCTCCAATACTTTGAGACATCAAGCCATTAATTCATGAGAAAAGCATTCTCTTGTTTAGGCAGTAAATCCACCCCAGACCAAGCATCCTGAAGACAGTCACTCCCTAGGTCAAACCACCTATTTCAAAAGAAGTATGCTAGAATTCTCTGACCTTTGGTCAGGGTGGAGTGGATTCACCTGTACAGGACATCTTAATGTTCAAAACACCAAGTTACCACATCCTAGGTCAAGGTGTGTAGCCACACTTGTCAACAGCTTTGAGCAAGTTAAAACTCTCCAACCTTCAGACAAGGTGGAAATAGGCTCATATTTTTGGGCCTCCACAACTTGAAAAGGAAGGCATGATATTCTGAAGAGAGAATCAGTTCAGACAATGGAAAGGGAAGAACATTCAGGGAAAAGGATCAAATTAGAAGGAGAATCATTTCAGTGGACTCTCAAGTGAGTACAGAGAACACTTTTTAATAGGAGTGATAAAATGGAATCTAGAGCATGATCAGGATGGACACTCTGGGTGGGAGCTTTAATTACATGTAATAGCCTGCATACAATCTTTTCCCCTTAATGTTCTTCCCATTCCATTGTCTGAACTGATTGTCACTTCAGGATAGCACGCCTTCCTTTTCAATGAGACACCATTAATATACTTTCATATCCTACTCAGGAATACAAATTCCAGGGAGATTCATCTTTACACAAACCCTGAGAAAAAGAAAACCTTTTCTTTTCTCTTTGTTGTATTTTGCTTATTGAGTCTCCCTCTTCCTGTCTTTCTCTGTCTGTCTGTCTCTGTCTCTCTCCCCTATCTCTGTCTCTGGCTGTGTGTGTGTGCGCGCGCGTATGTGTGCATGTAAGCATGCTATGGGAATGGAGTTCCAGAGTCTTTTCTTTCCAGCTGCCATGTGAATCCCGTGTATCAAACTCAGGTCATCAGTCTTGGTGACAAACCCCTTTACCCACGAAACAATCTTGTTAGTCCTGAAAATGTTCTTTTCTTACTTGGTCTAAACAGTTGACCTCCTTGGCACAAGAAGCTCTAAATAACCTCTGATCTCTTGGCCTGCACACACAGGAGATCTTTGACTTCCACCCTTGCAGGTGGACTTGCTGATCTAAGTTTGATTCCTAGATGATACAGTGTGGCAGGAGAGAGCTAACTCCCACAGTTTGTTCTAAAACCTCTTGTAAGTGCAAGCCAAAATTCACAAATACACTTACACAGGCATGTACACACACACACACACTCTCTCTCTCTCATACACACACTCACACATTCACACACACACACACACACACTCACACACACCCACTCTCACACACACACCACACACACACTAAATACAAATAAATAAATATAAAAGAATAGTATTTAGACTATTCTTTCCAACTAAATGTAAGGACTTAGCTCAAATCTCCACAATAGAATCATCATAACTAGGGTAACATTTACTAGTTTTTCAATTAACATTCTTCTTCTGTCCTAGTCACTGGTGATACTGGGTTTATGTTATATAACATTGCAACTATAATCTCCAGTGTCTATTCAGTTTGCCAGCAGTTCCGCATTAAATAATAATTTTTACAGTGGTGGTTATTGCTATTATTATTATTGTATGTGAATGATGTGCATGATGTATGTGTGTGAGTTGTTTATGTCTGCATGTGCCATGGTGTATATGTGGAGATCAGAGAAGAACTTTTAGGAATCAGTTCTCTCTTTCCCTTATGGGTTCCAGGAGCCAACTTTTTACTAAGAGGAAGGCTTTTTACTGCCATAGTCATGTCACTATAAAATTCCTAAGAAATTATTAGAGATGTAGATAACCATTTATTGATACATACTATAACATTGCTATATAATGGAATAATTTAAAACAAGCAATATGTTTAATAATAGAGAACTCTTGTCTTAGGTTTCTATTTTTGTGATAAAAATTATAACCAAAAGAACTCAGGGAGGAAAGGGTTTGTTTTGTCTTATATTGTCAGGTAACAGTCCATCACTGAGGGAAGTCAAGGCAGGAACTCAAGGCAGGAACCTGAAGGCAGGAGCTGATGCGGAGGCCATGGAGGAGTACTGCGTACTGGCTTGCTCACCATGACTTGTTCAGCCTGCTTTCTTGTAGCACCTGGATCACCAGCCCAGGGGTGGCACTGTCCCCCAATGAGTTGGGGCTTCCCATAGTAATTGTTAATCAAGAACATACTCCACAGGCTTTCCTAATCTGATGAAGGAATTTTCTTACTTTCGGTGCCTCTTCCCAGATGAATCTAGCTTGATCAAGCTGGCAAATCACTAGCCATGACTATTATTTATATAAATTTTGATGTACTTATAAATTTGAAACACATAAAATCATTCAGAATCATATTTTCTAACATTGAGGACTTACATAAATTTATTTTTGCAGGTAAATTTTTCAAAAATAGCATTTTATAATAAATAAAAATTTAAAATCCCCACCATTATATTCAACTTCTTGTGCCTTGCCCTATCCCCTCGGCCTACAAAAACTGATATGTTGTCATACAGTAGAAATTGTCTTTAGGTACTGTGGCTGTCCTCATTTAAGAGACAAGAACTCATTATGTTTTCTGTGCTGGCTTGGAACTCCTGAACATGGTAAACTTCTTAGTTGAGTACCAGAGACTCTGGGTACATGCCATGCTGTTCAATGTTTTCTATTTTTTTGTACATAGTATGGGTTTATTTTTAATTTTTGAAATGCATTGACAATTGACTGTCTTGGTTTTCTATGGGAATAGATTACATGTGCTATTTGAAAACTCTTTGGTCCACCCCAGTTCATTCAGACTGTAGCCTTTCCAGCCAAATAATAAAAGTAAGTGACCTAGGACAATTTCTCAATTGAAAAACTAAACAGAAATAACCATTCTAGAATGATCATTTCAGAATACCCATCCTAAGGTTAGGTAAATATAGTGAAGAATATCAATTATTGTTACCTTAGAAATAATGGAAACAAAGGCAACAAACTACAGCTTGGGCTGGAGCAGGCCTGAGGCAACAAATTCCACAGGAGTGGGACTGAACCGGTGACCTGGGCCAGTGCAGATCTTGGACAGTGAACTCCACGAGAGCAGAAGCAGATCCAGACCAGGGTCATTTGTGGAAGCAGGACTGGGCCAGTGACTTAGGCCAGAGCAGGCCTGAGGTGGTGAGCTCCTTGGGAATGAGACTGAACCAGCTACCTAGGTTGGAGTGGGCCTGAGAAAGCAAGCTCCGCAGAGCAGGAACAGATCCAGTCCAGGGACATTTGCAGGCCAGGAGTGAGCCAACAACCTGGGCCAGAGCAGACCATAGACAGCAAACTCCACAGGAATAGGTACAGGGGAGCAACTGCTGAGTGAGTAAGCCAGAGACAAAGACCGCTGTGGGTCCAGACATAAATCTGGGACCTTGAAGGGAATAGACCTAAGCCAGGAGCATGAGTCTAGGACCTCCAAAAAACTAGGCCTGAGCCAGGAACTCTGCCAGTCTGGGCATGAGAGAACCTGGAACCTCTGAAGGAATAGGCAGGAACCAGAGATCTCTACAAGTCCAGGTGTGAGTCTGGGACCTCAGAGGGAGTAGGACTGAGCCAGGACCTCTGTGGGTCTGGGCCTTGGTCTGAGACATCAAAGGGAATAGGAAGGAACCAGAAACCTCTGTGGGTCTGAGCGTGAGTCTGGGACCTCTGAGGGAGTAAGCCTGAGCCAGGTCCTCTGAGGGTCTGGGCGCACCCGTGCCTGGGAACTCTGAGGGAGTAGACTGAGTTTTTTTAAAGGACCTACCCCAAGCCAGGGACCTCTGCAGGAATGGATCCAGACCAGGGACATTTACAGAAACAGGTCTGAGCCGACAACCTAGGCTAGAGTAGACCTGAGACAGCAAACTCCAAAGGAGTGGAGCAAAGTCTGGGAGTGCTGAGTGGCCTCCAGGAACACAGAATGACCAACGTGGTAACTAGAACCATGGCACTAACTGTACCATGAGGAACAACCATCTGAGCCTTGGATCCACTGGCAGCTAGAAGATTAATCAATAGAATTAGAGACAGCCCAATCACACCTATTAGAAGAAAAGATGAGTAGAAAAGGTAAGAACATATGCAACACCACAAAGAGCAACATGACACCAGTAAAACCTAAACACCTTACAACAGCAAGACTTGAACAACCAAATATAGATGAAGCAGAAGAAAATGACCTAAAAAATAACATCAAGAGAATGTTTGAAACTCTTAAAGAGGAAATGAGAAATTCCCTCAAAGAAATGAAGGAAAAGACAAACAAAAAATTGGAAGACATCAGCAAATCTCTTAAAGAAAACCAAGATGAAGCAATCAAACATATGAAAGAAACTATTCAAGACTTGAAAAATGAAATAGAGACAACGGAGAAAACACAAGTTGAGGGAATTATAGAAAAAGAAATCATGAGAAACCCATCAGGAACTACAAATGCAAGCATTAACAGCAGGATACAAGAGATGGAAGAGAGAATCTCAAGCTCTGAAGATATAATAGAGGAAATAGACTTATCAGTCAAAGAAAACATTAAGTCTAACAAAAGCTTAACCCAAAATATCCAGGAAATATGGGACACTATGAAAAGGCCAAGCCTAAGAATAATAGGTATAGAAGAAGGTGAAGAAGTTCAACTCAAAAGCACAGAAAATATATTTAACAAAATCATGGAAGAAAACTTTCACAACCTAAAGAAAGATATGCCTATGAAGATACAAGAAGCTTAAAGAACACCAAACAGACTGGATCAAAAAAAGTCCCCTCACCACATAATAATCAAAACACTAAACACACAGAGTAAAGAAAGAATATTAAGAACTGCAAAGGAAAAAGGTCAAGTAACATATAAAGGGACACCTATCAGAATTACATCTGACTTCTCATTAGAGACAATGAAAGTCAGAAGGTCGTGGTCAAGCATTATGCAGACATTAAAAGACCATGGATGCCAGCCCAGACTACTATACACAGCAAAACTTTCAATCACCACAGAAGGAAAAACAAGATATTTCAAGACAAAACCAGGTTAAACCAATATCTAGCCACACACCCAGCCCTACACAAAATGCTAGAAGGAAAACTTCAACCTAAGGAAGTTGGCTACATCAACAAGGACACAGGCAATTGATGGACTCATAGCAGCAAATCCCGAAGAAGGGAAAAGTGTATAAATTAACATCACCAACAATGAAAACTAAATTAACAGGAGATAGCAATCACTGGTCATTAATATCTCTTAATATAAATGGACTCAAATCACCTATAAAAAGGCACAGGCTAACAGATTGGATATGAAAACAGAATCCATCCTTCTTCTACGTACAAGAAACACACCTCAACCTCAAAGACAGACATTGTCTCAGAGTAATGGGTTGGGAGAAAATATTCCAATCAAATGGACCTAAGAAACAAGCGGGTGTAGCTATCCTAATATCTAACAAAATAGACTTCAAACTAAAATCAATCAAATGAGACAAAGAAGGACATTTCATATTAGTCACAGAAAAAATTCGTCAAATAGAAATCTCAATACTGGACATCTATGCCCCAAATACAAGGGCACCCTCATATGTAAAAGAAACACTTATAAAGCTTAAATCATACATTAAACCCCACATATTAATAGTTGGAGACTTCAACACTCCACTCTCACCACTGGACAGGTCAGTCAGACAAAAAAATGAACAGAGAAATAAAGGAACTAACAGATGTGATGACTCAAATGGACTTAACAGACATCCATAGAATATTTCATCCAAACAGAAAAGAATATACCTTCTGCTCAGCACCTTGTGGAACCTTCTCAAAAATTGACCACATACTCAGTAACAAAACAAACCTCACCAAATCAAAAAAATTGAAATAACCCCATGTATCTTATTAGATCACCATGGTTTAAAACTATAATTCAACAGTGATCCTAATTCCAGAAAGCCCACAAACACATGGAAATTAAACAATGCTCACCTGAATCATCAATGGGTCAAGGGATAAATAAAGGGAGAAATTAAAGACTTCATAAATTCAATGAAAATGAGTGCACAACATATGTAAATTTATGGGACATAATGAATGCAATGTTAAGAGGAAAGTTCATAGTACTAAATGCCTACATAAAGAAGTTGGAAAAATCCCACACTAGTGGATTAACAGACCATTTGAAAACTTTAGAACAAAAAGAAGCAAACTCACCCAAGAGAACTAGACAGCAAGAAATAATCAAATTGAGAACTGAAATCAACAAAATAGAAACAAAGAAAACAATACAAAGAATCAATGAGACAAAGAGTTGGTTCTTTGAGAAAATCAACAAAATAGACAAACCTTTATCCAAATTAACCAAAAGGCAGAGAGAGAATATCCAAATTGACAAAATCAGAAATGAAAAGAGAGGCATAACAACAGACACAGAGGAAATACAGAGAATCATCAGGTCATATTTCAAAAACCTGTACTCCACAAAATTGGAAAACTTAAAAGAAATGGACAACTTTCTGGATAAATATCACTTACCAAAATTAAATCAAGACCAGATAAGCAAATTAAACAGACCTATAATTGCTGAAAAATAGAAAGTTGTTAAAAGTCTCCCAACCAAAAAAAGACCAGGACCAGATGGTTTCAGCTCAGAATTCTACAGTATTTTGCAAAAAGAACTAATACCAATACTCCTGAAACTGAGGAGCTTCTGTAAAGCAAAGGACATGGTCAACAAGACAAATGACAGCCTACAGAATGGGAAAAGTTCTTCACTAACCCCATATCAAACAGAGGTCTGATCTCCAAAATATACAAAGAACTCAAGAAATTGGTCATCAAAAGAACAAATAATCCAATTAAAAAATGGAGTACAGACCTAAACAGAGAACTCTCAACAGAGGAATCTAAAATGGCTGAAATACACTTAAGGAAATGTTCGACATCCTTAGTCATCAGAGAAATGTAAATCAAAACAACTCTGAGAATCCATCTTACACCTGTAAGAATGGCCAAGATCAACTTATGACAACTGATGACAACTTATGCTGGAGAGGTTGTGGGGTAAAGGGAACACTTCTGCATTTCTGATGGGAATGCAAGCTGGTACAGCCCCTTTGGATGTCAGTGTGGTGATTTCTCAGAAAATTAGGAAACAACCTTCCTCAAGACCCAGTAAAACCACTCTTGGGTATATGTCCAAAGGATGCTGAATTGTACCACAATGACATGTGCTCAACTATGTTTATAGCAGCATTGCTTGTCATAGCCAGAACATGGAAACAACCTAAATGCCCCTCGACTGAAGAATAGATAAGGCAAATGTGGTACATTTACACAATGGAGTACTACACAGCAGAAAAAAATGACATCCTGAATTTTGCAGGAAAATGGATGGAGCTAGAAAACATTATTTTGAGTTAGGTAACCCAGACACGGAAAGACAGTTATCATATTTACTCACTCATAAGTGGTTTTTAACATAAATCAAAGAAAACCAGCCCACAAAGCACAATCCCAGAGAACCTAGACAACAGTGAAGACCCTAAGAGGGACATACATAGATCTAATCTACATGGGTAGTAGAAAAAGACAAGATCTCCTGAGTAAATTGGGAGCATGGGGACCTTGGGAGAGGGTTGAAGGGGAGGGGAGAGGCAGAGATCAGAGCAGAGAAAAATGTAGAGCTCAATAAAAATCAATAAAAAATTATATAGGGAAAAACAAAGAAATAATGGAAACAGTCTTCCTTAAAAATTTACCAGAAGTGTTATCATTAGTAATCAGCAGATTTTATTTATAAAATCATTTATTGGTTCATTTTTACTAAGACAAATATATCATCTATTAACAAGGGTGTGTGTGTGTGTGTGTGTGTGTACGTGTGTCTGTATGTGTCTGTGTCTGTAGTACCAGAGATCCAACCTTGGGTCTTTGTGTCTCTAAGGCATAGATAAGTCCTACCAGATTCTCTGATAATGCCACTATTCAGTTTTATGGGAATAATTAATCACATTCAATAGTTTATAGACCAAATAGAAATAGTACTTTCTGTTCCTTTCCCCATTATTTTAAGTGCCCAAACAATTAATATAGAACTCCAAAAGGAGAGAAGTTGTTTAATGATAATATAAGTGAAAATATACAGATTTTCCAAAATTATGATTATGATTTTGATTTATAGTTATGAAAAATTTCCTTGTCATGTGATCTGGGAAATAAAATAAGTAGTAGCCGCGATGTCGATATTGAGGATGGTAGCTAGATTATTCTAATTTATTGTACTTGATATTTTCTAGAAAGTTTGTTTGTTTGGTTTTGTTTTGGTAGCGTAGTCTAGTTTCTAATTCCTGGCTATCGTCGCACCCTCCAAGTGCAGAGATTACAGGTATGAGACACCAAGGGAAGAAAGTTCTTTCAAAGTATTTTCAGATTTTTTTTTCTCTGCAATTTCCTCTTTCATCCTAGAGTTGTTGATTATATCTCCTGCAAATTCCCACTAAAGGACTGTTTCCTATTTTAACAAAACTCCAAACAAAAAGAAACCCTAATCTGCCATTTCCGGTTTAGGGAAACTTGAAACTTCTCTCCAGCCCTCCTCCACGTCGCGCAGCCTTTCAGAACACACTGAATTCCTGCGACTAAGGTTAAAAAAAAAATCACTTACTTCATTTAGGCGTCTTAAAATACACAAAGCTTTGATAATGTGGGCTTAAAAAAAATTAAACTAGTGTCTGGATTCAAAACAAAGCTAGCTTTCAGCTGTGTTATTTGCATACATTTCTCAGCAGGAAGTAACACGCAAAACTTCTGGTGTCCAAGGGAAAAGGTCCTTTATTCTAACCGAGTGCAATTCAGGGATCTTTTCCCCCACTCCTCCTTATTTTACTTCCCTCCTCGCCCTCTTCCAGGAGAGGGAATAGTCAAAAAGAATTGTTTCAACAGATCTCGCGGTGCTGTTCGAGATCCTGTGTTTTAAAAAAACAATTTAGAAATGATGCAAATGAGCCCAAGCCTTCCGGGGTTTGGGGCTGGGACTGCAGTGCTGGAAGCTCATTGAAAGCAGCCACTGGTGGAGGCGGGGCTCTGGCCAGTTCCCCTTCCACCTACCCCCACCCTCCTCTTTCAACCTCTGTTTGGCCCCTTGCTCTGTTCCAGTCGTTGCTGCAGCTGTTTCTCAACCCTCTTCAAGACTCCAGCGACCGACCTCAAGCTCTTGTTTCCAGGATGGTGATCCGTGTATATATTGCATCTTCTTCTGGCTCTACAGCGGTAAGGAGAGTGGGAGCCCACCTTTGTTGTTTTCCAACACACTAGCCCTCCTCTGCCCCAGAACCGTTAAACTGCTGAAGTTACACTGGAAGCTTCTCCTTCGAAGACGCAAGCATCGCCCACTACACCCTCCCCCCCCCCCCCCGTCTTTCCTTTCTTCTTTGTTGCGTCGATTTCATTTTTTTTTCCGTGGAGTTAGCTTTGTTCGCCTTGAGACATTAGTACCATATTTCATTTCTAAAAGAAAAATAAAGGAAAAAAGAAAGGTAGAAAACTACTGAGTTTAGGTAGATGGGAGGAGATAACTGCTTTATGGATTTCAAGGTTAGGTAAAGTCAAGTGAAATAAAAAACAGTGCCTTTCAGGCTTTCAAGAGTGAGGCATTTAACAAATATGCCCTAAGTACCGAGTTCAGGGGAAGTGCTGTTTCTGTAAAGGATGGAGGCACTGATGGGAAGGGACTGGAAGACTCCTGAGGCACTCAGATTATTGTGAAATCACTGTAATGACATTATTTTGAGAGCATGTAGACAGGGCATATAACACTAAAAGAAAAAAAGAAAACAGAAACTCAGGAACAGTGATATAAATGGTTTCTTCTTCTTCTTCTTCTTCTTCTTCTTCTTCTTCTTCTTCTTCTTCTTCTTCTTCTTCTTCTTCTTCTTCTTCTTCTTGAATTTCTTTTGGTGTGGGTGGGTGTTTTTATTTACTGTAGTGTGAGACATGTCGCCCATATTGGCTCTTATTTTGACTTTTCCTTCAAAAGATTTTTAAAACCCACTACTTGAAGAGACTGGGGAAAGAACACGTGGCAACTGAGTTGCTGCCTCTTCCTAGGATATGATTTTCTTCCTTGATTCATTTGCCAACTGTTAACTTAGAATACCAGTTTTCAGCATATCTGAGGAGGATTGGGTAAACTGAGGTGAAAGCTGAATACATACTCATGGTAAATGAAAGAGCCTCTGTTCTGTTCTTGCAATCCCAGGAGGAAAAAAAAAAGGCCAGCAGTGGCCAGAGCAGATGTGTGGGCTCTGGAATTGGAATGTAAAAACCTCCTTCTCTAGCTTTAGAGTGGTGGAGATCCCAGGTTGTTGGGTTGTTTATCTTTACATTTAAGAGGATTTGGAATAGAACTGAGGGTTACATGAAATCAGCAGAACCTTGAACCTTGAACTTTGTCTCTTACCAATATGTGTGGGTGCGCATAGACTCTATGTTAGCATGTAAGAAAACTTACCCTGAGACTTATTGAACATTTTGTTTGAAAAAATAGAAATATTTATTATTTCCTTGGGACCCCATTTTAGAAGCTTCTTGGCCTCTATAGATAACATTCTGATATTTCAAAGTAAAACATGCGTGACTGAATATTAATCTACTACAATAGCTGCATTTTCAAGAACCAGTTTAATGCCTTTGGTTAATCCTTATTAGGTTTAACCTCTCAAGCATGTAGGATTTTTTGAATGTGGTGGCTTGCAGTTTCAACACTGCTGTTTGTTCTTTGCTTTCTTTCTCTTCGATTTCTCTTCCACAAGTAAACTCAAGGAGAAGCTGCTTTAAGAATTTCATCAAGTACTAGAGTTACACCCTCTTTCTTTCTTAAGACTTCAATTTCTAAGTGCCCAAGAAGAGATTAAGACTTTTTTTATTAGATTATTTACATGACAGATATTTATGGTATTTGTGTTTAGTTTCTATTGTTTTTTCATGGATTTTAAGGACTTGTCCATTCTTTCACAATTTCCATTTTTATGAAAATGCACATTTTGTATTTCATAGTGCCAAAATAAATGATTGCTTCATTATAATCTTGCATTTTTTTAAAAAAAAAACCTAAAATAGTTTGAAGAGTGTCTTTGAGGAGCCCTTCTTTATGTGAGTGTGGTGCTGGTTATTTATTGGAGAAAGGAAATTTCTTTTATGATAGCAAAACTTTGCTTTAATATAGCAAAAACATTGTCATTTAAATAAATTATTTAGAAATTTGAAGGCAGATGTTCTGATGGAATCTAAAAATATTGAAAAGATACATTTCTGTGAGTTATTATGTAACTGATGAGTGTTTGAAGTTTCTTGGCTTAATGATCTGTATTGAATGTTTTGCCTGAATATGCATATACTATATGCATGCCTGATGCTCATGGAGACCAGAAGAGGGTGTTGGATCTCATGGAATTAGAGTCACAGATGTTTCTGAGCCAAAATGTGGATGCTTGGAACTGAACCCAAGTCCTCTGCAAGAGCAACACATGCTCTCTTGACCCATTGAGTCATCTCTCCAGTCCCAAACCTGTTTCCATATTTTTCCTGAATATTATAAAAATCAGCAATACTATGTGGCTAATTGTTCTGCTACTAATCTAGAACAACAATAATAAACAATGTTATAGCCCAAAGCTTCCTGTATTTCTCATCTTAGCTGAAAAAACAACTTTTAAAATGTATCCTTGTCTCTGCTCCAATACACAGGAGTAGCACTTGCTTCTCAAGATAGAAATAAAAAGACTTTGCAGTGGATTCTTTGGTTGATTTGTTTGTTTTCAGGACAGGGTTTCTCTGTGTAGCCCTAGCTGTCCTAGAACTCACTTGGTAGGTCAGGCTGGCCTCTGGATCTCAGCAATCAGCCTTCCTCTCCCTCCCAAGTGCTAGGATTAAAGACATATGCCAGCACTACCCAGCTGCAGTGGATTCTTGGTAGTAACTACAGTAAGGACAGCTGATAGGAATGCTTAAGTTGTTTTAGGCACTACCTTACGCTTTCTTGATAATAATCTCATGATTATGTTTCTTTCAGGAAAGGAAATGCAGACACGGAGAGGTTAAACAACTTCCCCAGTGTCACATAGCTACGAAAGCCATAGAGTTTTAGCGCAGTGAAAGCTGCTTAAATTTAAGCTTGTGTGTAACCATAAAAAAATACATGCTGACAATGATACAATGCAGTTAGTAGGCATGAGGACAAAAATTTGAACATGACCTTAGATGTTAGGAGAATGAGTAAGCCCTGCAGGTTGAGAAGAAGTGCCTGGGCATGCCCATATGTGGGAATAGCAAAATGGGGAGCAAGGGTAAGGGAGGGATGTTGTGTCTGTAAGTGAATGTAAGTAAGTGGGGTATGTGGCTTCTTCACTCAAGGCTACGAAAGTGAAGAAGACACAGGCACATTTTGGGAATCCTAATATTTTTTAGGTGAAGCTCTGACAGACAATTCAGGCCTTCATTTTATTTCTCTTGGTGGAGGCATCTAGCAAGGATGTAGCTTCCAGTTGTCAACAGCAAGTGAATTCTGCATGTTCATGTTTTATTTCTTATCACTTCCTAGTTGAACTTAACATCTTTTCTTAATATTTTTTTTGAGACAGAGACTCATCACCTAGGCCAGGTGAGACTCAAATTCATGATCCTCCTACCTCAGCCGCCCAAGTACCAGGACTACTGTAGGTTTGTGCCACCACATCTGGCTTTCTACCCCCTCCTTTGTTTAGAATTGTTTGTGCCCGTTATTGGTATGATGTCATGTAACAGCATATGTATACTACATTATATACATAAATATTTCATAGCAGTTGAGATTGCAGTGTCTTGTAAGTTTATATCTAGAAGAAAATGAAATATTAAACCCCATGTCTAAATAACTTAATAAGTTGTAGTAGCTTTTAACTAAAAACAACACTGACCTTTGGTTGGAATTGTTAGAATGATGAGACAAGGTTTAGTTGACGTTGGAGAATTTTCCACTTAACTCTTTCTCCAGGATTCTTATTTGAGTTCCATTTTATGTCCTCTATGCATTCTGTGTGTGTTGGCACAGACACTTGATGGTTATGGTATCTACGTGGTTTCTGAGGATCTCATTTAGGGGATAGCGTATGCAATGATCTCTCTCTCTCTCATTTCTCTTATAACTACTGAAATGGAGCTAGTTTTAGGGTGGATTCTATGGTGGTGCTAACTCACAAGTAATAAAGAGACATGGATAAACCTAGCATTCTTGGTCACCAAATCACAGCTCACTAGTCATAGTATTTTCTTCACTTGTAATAGGCATGCAGAGCAGCAAGCCACTGTTCTTTGTCATGCGGTTCTTAAGTAATCTTTATCTTAGGTCACAGGGTTTTTTTTTTTTTTGCTGTTTTATATTTGAATTGAGCATTGACTTGAAATATGTTTTGGTGCATGCCATAGCTGTCAAGTTTTGTTGAAGTGGTGTTTATTTAAAACTGTTCATAAACTAATTAGAAGATCAAAATCAGAAACCATCAAATGAATAGGCACGTTTTTTGGAAACCCCAAGCAGTGAAGAACGGTGACTTTCAAGTGTCAAATTTAAAGACTGAATGAAGATCAGTACCTTCAATTTGGTACCTAGTACTTGAAAGCTAATTTCTCTAAAACCATAGTAAAGCCATTGGAATAACTTGGTCCAAATTAAAACAGCTTAGCAAACATATTTCCCATCCAAGTACTAACCAGGCCCCATCCTGCTTAGCTTCCGAGATCAGATGAAATTGGACGTGTTCAGGGTTGTGTGGCCATGGACAGGAAACATATCTCAATGGTGGTGGCTCTTGTGCAATTGAAAATGTTTGAAAGTCTAACAGTCTATGGCACAATGTTTTATGAAAGTTAAGTAAGACTCATAACTTTGTATATGAAAACAATAATGGGAATTTATCTTTAGCATAAAGATCTATTCTGTTGAGGAAGAATAATAACCTTAAGGTCAACCCTTCTCTTAAAATGGCCTGTGTTAAAGACTAGACATGGTCAGGCTGAATGTTCTACTTCTTTGTGACTATTCTCAAGTGTCTTTTTCTAAAACATGTATTGCCCAATAAACTATGTATCTTTAAAATATATATTTATTCTTCGAGAAGCTCATATATGCATGCAATGTATTTTGATCATATTCGTGTCCTCCCACTCCTTCACTCTGCTCTAGTTCTCACGCCCAACCCCTCCTAACTTCTTGTCCTTTTTATATTGCCTATCCAGTACAGCTTGCATTGCTCTTGTGTAAATGGGTGTGAACCGTCCACTGGACTATGGTAAACTTACTGGGCACCATGCCTTTAAAGGAAATTATCTGCCAGCAGCAAACTGTCAGGAGCGACTCAGGTAGGGGGGAGGGGCACACGAGCTCCTCTGCCATCCATGTTAGAATGTTGATTGGCTTGAACTTGGTCAGGCAACCACAGCTCCTGACAACTCTGTCTTTATGGAATACATTTTGTCTTAATGGAATTACCAAGGATTAATATCATATTGTGTTATACTGGCAAAATTAAATAAATTAGGAGGGATCTGTAAGTGACTGTTGAAATGTTGGCCTTCAGTTCTACCTTGCGACCTACCTAGAGACCTTTTAAAATTACAACTTAATTACTTCCCTCAATCTAGACCAAGATGAAACAAACATACTTTGAGACAGAAAGAGCAACTCTTTTATGGCGACTGCTTTTGTTAGCATGGGAGACAAAGGTGACATTTAACACTTGACCGGGCCAGAAAAGTTGAAAACAGAGGAATTGTTTTCTAGCCTGGTGCTTTACCTTTTGCATATATGGTTTTTTGAAGTTATAGACTTGTAGAGCGAAATAAAAAATTCACATAAAAGGTTAAAAATACCACAGCAAATTCAGACGCAGTAGATTTAAAGTGTTTAGCACTGTTGGAGTTTTGTTTTCCTTGTGCTACCTTTTTGTTAGTATGGCTGTTGAAGATTTGGCTGCAGAAGTGGTAAAAACTGGCATGGGTTCTTTCTGCGTTGCACACGCCAGGCACTGTGCCTACTGCTTTTCATACATTCTTGCATTTAATTTAACTCTTAAAGTAACTGTGAGGTGCTATTATTAGACCAGTTTATGTGTTTGAAGAGACTTTCACTGAGATTCGAGAGAGATATTAGCTAAGACCGAAGAGCTAGAAATGGCAGAGCTGGGATTACAGCGAATACAGGACGTTGCCTTCAGAACCCCCAGCATTGTTATTTACATAGCCTCCATGTGTAGATAGTACATAGAAATTTTGATTTATGATTAGAAATACAATTAATTTCAAGGCCACCTTGGTCTGCAGAGTGAATTCAAGGGCTACACAGATAATCCGGGCTCAAAAAACAAGTAACCATTTAAGTAGGGAGCATGGGGTATCTATCTCAGTGGGTAAAAGTGGTAATGCTATCTATGTTGATGACCTGAGTTTGATTTGTAGAATTCCCAGACAGATGGAAGGAGACAACCAACTCCTGAAAGTTGCCCTTCAAACACTCACTGTGAGGTGCCTGCATTCATACATACATATCATAAACACACACATGTGCAATACAATAGAAAAAATACTGGGAAGATCCTCTTGCTAGGTAAATGTGTTCTCATCTATGACCCTTGCTTGAGAACAAGTCGGGAAGGAGACAAGTGACTAAGAGAGAGGCCAGCACTTGGATTTTCTTTTACAACTTCATACGCATGCATACACACATAAGCTCCACCAAGGGTGTATTTTAAGTAGTCTTTACCCCTTTTTGTAGGGGCTTGTGCTGCATATTGTACTTCTAGGACTTTGATTCTCATTTGTAAAACTATCCCCTTTGCTTAGCGTGGCTGTGCAAACTGATAATCATAGTAACTCTGGAATTTTGATGTACAAGAATAATAAGTGCGAGGCCAGACTAGGCTCCATGGTCAGACCCTGTGTCGAAGGAGGAGGAGGAGGAGGAGGAGGAGGAGGAGGAGGAGGAGGAGGAGGAGGAGGAAGAAGAAGAAGAAGAAGAAGAAGAAGAAGAAGAAGAAGAAGAAGAAGAAGAAGAAGAAGAAAGGATAAAAGAAAAATGAAGGAAACAAAACATACCTGCCCAACCCCCAAAATAAGAACAACCACAAAAACATGTATTTTGTGGATATAAACTAGCATGGCAAAAAAGAGATGTAGGTTTTTATGAGTCTGTGAGTAAATTCGAAAGCAGTGCTGTTATGATTTATAAACTCTGGCTTTGGATTCTCGTCTTTGAATTATATTCTTTGGTTTAGCTCTTCTGGAAATAAAAATCTATTGCAGAGTTGGGTTGGAGCCAAACATTTATGCTTGGGAGATTTCCAACAACGAGTCAAGACTAATTAAACTTCACTTTTTAAGCGCCAGACAGTACTCATCTCAGGTAACAGCTACTGCATGAGACACATTGGTCTGTGTATTTCACCATCGCCATTCATACAGCTGCTTTCGTCACAAGTGTGGCAGCGTTCTTATTAAAATTGTAACCGTATGGATTTAATCAAGTCATGTGGTTTTGGAAACTGTTATCTCTGGTATAACATTTGAAAGTTGATTTAGAAGGAAAACTTGGGTAGATAATTACTTATTGTTAAAAAAATGATAAACTACGTTGTTTTCATTTCTAATGCAGATAATTAGTCAGATGTAGTTGAGAGTACTATGTAGAGACTCATGGTCTAGCTCGGTGGGGGAACACTGTCCTAGATGGGTGGGATATTGGGCTATATCCCTAGCACTCTATAAAAAAAGTCACGAAAATAATTTTAAGAACTATCTTGCTGTCTGTCATGGAGCACTTAAACATACCTTACACAGAACTTTACATAAAGTTTGTCATTTAATTCTCTAACAACTAAGTGAAATCAGTATTCAAATCTCTTTTTTGAGATAAAGTTTTACAATGTGGCCTAGTGTGGGCCCATAATTTGCCTTTTTCTATCTTTAGCACCCTTATTGCAGAGATGTCAGTCCTGTCTGATGCCAGGGTCTAGTGTCCCCATTTTTATTTCTTGCCATCATTGCCCTGGAGTTCACTATAAGATGAAACTGGCCTTGAATTCACAGAGGTCTCTCTACCTCTGTTTTTTACATGCTAGGATTAAAAGTATGCGCCATGATGCCTGGCCCCCAACCTTAAGAAGCAAAAGCAGGCTAAGAAAGTTAACAAGGCCACAGAACTAGGAAACCACCTCCTAGATTTGTCTGATCTGAAACCAGTGGCTTTAACCTATATGCTAATCTCCCTACAGATTTGATATTTAATATTACTGTGTTTTTGAACATGTCGCTATGCTATTTCCTTTTGCTGACCTTGGAAGAATCATGAAAATATCTCATAACTAATTGGCATACAATAGTATCGGGACAATTAATTCTAAGGATATCTATTATGTCAAGTGGGGAATTTAGGATTTTTTCTTTTCTAATTTTTTTTTTTTGCTTTTTAAAAGTAGTTTTTATTGAGCTATATGTTTTTCTTTGCTCCTCTCCCTTCCTCTTCCTTCCCTTTCTACCTTCTCCCGTGGTCCCCATGCTCCCAATTTACTCAGGAGATTTTGTCTTTTTCTACTTCCCATGTAGATTAGATCCATGTATGTCTCTATTAGAGTCCTCATTGTTGTCTTGGTTCTCTGGGATTGTAAATTGTAGCCTGGTTTATCTTTGGTTTATGTCTAAAAGCCACTTATGAGTGAGTACATGTGATATTTGTCTTTCTGTGTCTGGGTTACCTCACTCAATATGTTTTCTAGCTCCATCCATTTGCCCGCAAATTTCAAGATGTCATTATTTTTTTCTGCTGTGTAGTGCTCCATTGTGTAAATATACCAAATTTTCCTTATCCATTCTTTGGTCAAGGGGCATTTAGGTTGCTTCCAGGTTCTGGCTATGATGAACAATGCTGCTATGAACATAGTTGAGCACATGTCCTTGTGGCACGATTGAGTATCCTTTGGATATATACCCAAAAGTGGTATGACTGGGTCTTGATGAAGGTTGTTTCCTAATTTTCTGAGAAATCGCCACACTGACATACAAAGGGGCTGTACCAGCTTGTACTCCCACCAGCAATCCTTGCTTAATTTTTAAGGGAGTAAGTAAGCAGTGTGACAAGACCCACAATAAGGCCAAACACTTTTGAATTTCTGGGTCATTATTTTTAAGAGGATGTTGAAAGACATGTATGAAAAGAATATGATGAAACTGTGATAAAATATCTAGTTATTATCTAGGCAGATAAGGGATTTGATTTAATTTTGAAGTTGAAATTGAAGAATGGATTTTATTTAGTATGTTTTGCAAATACTGTTTATATTTATATTTTATTGTTTTATATTGTATTATACTGTTACATTTATATTATATGGGAAGTTTATATTTACTGTTATATATTATACTGTTATTTGTTTATACTATAAGAGGAGTTTAAGAGAAGGATGTTTATTACATTGAGAATTTAATCTGACACAACCAGAAAACTGTGAACACCAAACTTCATATGCCATGGGATCCTAGCCTTACCCAAATGCCAGAGTCTCTACGTGAAAGGCCTGCCCTGCCAGCCACATAGCATGTATCTACTTTAAAGTCAGTGTTTCTACATTTTGTGAAAAACAAAAATAACAGAAGCTTGTCTAAATAATAACGTATGCATAGATGTTCAAGTAGATTACTTATAAATCAATATATAACAACTTTTGAAAACCATTAACTTACAGAGATAGATGTTTCCCATGGTTAGGCATGATGTCTTAAGAGTTTTGCTTTAAGATTAAGTGTGATCGTTCATGCTATACTACTTTACAGTACAGAGAAAACATCTAAAGAGCAGCTATTGAAAAAATGAGATACTATATCATGTAAAAGCGCAGCCTAAGAGATCCATGAAAAATAAGCAAAATTGGCCTCTTTGGGTTCTTTAAACATGGATGGATCTGAAAATAATTAGAAGTAAAAATTCTTAGATGATCTCTTAACATGTAAAGAAAGTACTGCTACTGACCTACACTTGAGAAAAGGATCACCACTTTATTTCTTTATATTTTCTGCATATGTGTGTGTTTTACATGCATATATGTGTGTGTAGCATGTGCACGCAGTGCCCACAGAGATCAGAAGAGGACAATGGATCCTCTGGAACTGGGGTCAAACGTGGTTGTGAATTGCTGGGTGCTGGAAACCAAAATGGGTCCTCTGTGAGAGCAAAAAGCAGTCTTACCCACTGAGCCATCTCTCCATCCACAAAGACTACCATTTGGCGTCACAAGATTTCTTTGAAATATTTGAAGTAAGAATGCTAAGCTTTTTTTGTTGTTTTTGTTTTTGTTTTATGACAGAGTTTCCTGCAGCCCCCAGGCTGGCTTTTCTAGGTAACTGAGGCTGAGGGTGACCTTGAACCAACGCTCTTTGAAAGTGCTCACATTACAATATATGCGCAATCATGAATGGCTTGTATGTGTGAGTCATTTATGTGAAAGTATATGATACAGAGACAGTTGGGATATTCTTTTTTTTAAATTTATTTATTTATTATGTATACAGTGTTCTGCCTGCATGTATGCCTGCAGGCCAAAAGAGAACAACAAATCTCCTTACAGATGGTTGAGAGCCACCATGTGGTTGCTGGGAATTGCACTCAAGACCCCAGGAAGAGCAGCCATTGCTCTTAACCACTGAGCCATCTTTCCAGTAGTTGGGATAGGGATATTCTATATGATAACTTTAAATGGGTTTTTCTGAATATTTTCTCAAGCTATAGGAATTCCTTCTGTCTTAATAACTATTTTAAACCCCAGAAGGAAGAGTGCTGTATCTAACAGAATAGATTTTAAGGCTAGGTCAAGTGTTTTCATTTCTTAACTTTGAATTGATGTCTGTTAAGTGTTAGAAGTAGTTTGTAGGGCCCTACTTGAGAACTATTATAAAATGCAACAGAGGCTTGAATAATAATTTATTTACTTTTTCTACTTCTTACTACTCAGAATATAATTAGAATGGAGTAGGATTCTACATATTTGCTGATGCATCAACAGACGGCATGTCACAATTCAAATGTGACGGGCTACCAGTTGGAAATTTGTGGTTGGTGTTCAGAAATGTACGACTGGAGTGGGGCAAAGATGGCAAAGTTAATAGCGTAGGAGTCATTGACAGCGTGTTCTCTGAAACTATGTGAAGGAAGGAACTAAGAGGAAGGAATTGCAAAATGAGATGAGGATCCAGCCTTGCTGAAAATGTACACACAGGAAGTGGTGAAAGTCACAGAAAAGAAAGATTCATTAAGAAAGAGGAGAGAGGTCTGGAATGGAAGCTAGGACAGAGGCCAGTGTTCAGGGAGCTTAGGCATTGTTCGGTAGTGCCATACAAGAATTGTGAAAATTCATAAAATGCCATTGAATTCAAAAGCAGGAAATTATTAGTGATTTTGGGCATAGTAGTTTCAGTGGCATGCTGAAAGCAATAACCTGCTTGCAAGGACTAAGGATTAGAATCCACAAAGAAGGAGAGACAGATATAGTCCAGTTTTTTATTGGTGCGGTAAAAAGAAAGGCTCTCGCTAAGTGAGGAACATGTCAGCTAGGGACGAAGCTATAGAGACGGATGTACAGTGAGACCCTTTCTCAAGTAATAACAACAATGAACCACTATCCTTACTAATTTAAGTTCCCTGTAAAGTGTGTATTGACCATGAAGAGAGTGATTTTATTTTTACTGGCCAGATTTAAATTGCTCTTGTAAGAGAATAAGCAGGAAAGTCACGGCTCTTACATAAAGTATAAATGGCTGGACAATTTCCACTGCCCTTACTTGCCAAACCAATTAACAAAATTGGCTCTTTAGAAAATAATAGTTTGCTGGCAGTACTTGCCTAGTATGTGCAAGGGCCTGGATTTCATCCCAAGCCCTGAAAATAAAAATAAATAAATAAATAAATCCTTGTGGATGTCTGTGTTTTGCACTGGAAGTGATTTAAGAGTTCTAAGAGTGCAGCTCATGTAATGTTTCTTTCAGAAACTTGAATTGTTTATACTTAGTTTCATTCCCAATGTCAATGGAAGCTCCCCAGGCTGCAGGTTGGGTGATCAGTAAGCAGATGTTTCTGTAACCTTCAGATTTGGGGGCTGACTTGGAATCTTGTGCATGGAATTCAAAGATGATAAAGAGATAAATGCAATTCTTTGGGATTCCATATAAACAAAACTGTTAGTGTCTAGATCTGAGTGTTTGTAGAGCCGTGGCTCTCTACTTGTACATGGAACTTACTTTGACAGCATGTGGATGTCTGCAAAGTCATATAAACAGCCGAGAGACCTGAATAAAGAACCTTGTTAAAGACTGGACATTCTGAATAGATTAGCTAGGCCATGTTCTGGCAATTCTCGGTCTATGATTTGCGCTGTGGACTGTTTTCCTTCCACGCTCTAATTCACACATTCATTAAGAAAGCATTTATACCAATCACTGGAGTAGATTATGTACCTTAATTCCCAAGGACAAGACAGAACCTGGAATAAGTGTCTCTCAGATCCTTGAGTGACTAAGAATGAAAAACTACAGGGATTGTCCTTTTAGAGGATGAAGTTATGTGGTTTGGAAATGAGAATATATGAAGTGTTCAGAGTCCAACATCTTTTTGGGGCATCTCTGCTGGTATATTGACAAACGGTCACAGAAGTCCGTGTCTTTAACAGATGTTCAAATACATTTTTTGGTCTACTTTCCATTTATGTCTTTGTGAATAGTTATTTTAAAAGGATAATTTATTATTTCAGCTGAACTTTTACCCTGTTTTCTTGTCATTTCCTTGGAAAGGTGTGGGAATTAGGCCCTAAGTATAATGTTCTATTTTGTTTTTTTTCTGTACTTGAACATGCAGCAGAGGCATGATTAAGGTCAGTTCTGATTAAGGTCAAATGTAGCTGTGATGACAAGCTGAAAGATTTGTGGGTTTTCTGCCCAACTATTTCTGTCAGTTGTTTTGGAATTTCAGGGAAAAACACTAAGATATTCTTTTATTATCGGACAAATCCTATTCAGGCTTATTTTGATTTCCTTCACCTTGGGATCAACCTAGCTGGGGTATATATACTTATTCCTTACAGAAACTTGAGCTGCCTCCCTTAACTACTTATGAAAGCCTAGCTACCATAGGTTAGTCTCATCCTTCCCGCTCTCCTTGGCTCTTTCCTTTGCTTTTCTAAAGCTTATATGATTTCCAAGTATTTGGTTGAGGTTTAATTCAGGTTTCGCACAACTGTTTGCTTCATTATTTATATCCCTGCTAAATTGGATAAGAGTTATATCCTGTGCTAGAATTTCCAACATAGGGGCGGGTTTTTCATCAGTATGTTGTTGGCCTTTGGCCAACTAGATGACCAAAAAAAAAAAAAATAATAATCTGCGTGCTGAAATAGTATTTTTCTTAAGTTTCCACTAAATAATTAGATAAGTAGACAATTTCTGTCTTTTCAACATAGTTGTAGCTCAGTTCAATACAGTGGTTCCACTCAGAAAGCATTTTTGCATTCTCCCTGGGAGTCAGTAGCATCTGAAGCCAGTTATTCTCGTGGATAGGGTTTTCTTTTCAAACCAGGGCTGCTCCTTTTTAACATAGTGTCTCAAACATAAGATTTCTTTTTGTAATTGTACTGCACTGGTGGATTGAAATAGTGTCACCTAGGTAGAAGCATCGCCAGTGTCGCCTAGGTAGAAGCATCGCCAGTGTCGCCTAGGTAGAAGCATCGCCAGTGTCGCCTAGGTAGAAGCATCGCCAGTGTCGCCTAGGTAGAAGCATCGCCAGTGTCGCCTAGATAGAAGCATGGCCAGTGTTGCCTAGGTAGACACATCGCCAGTGTTGCACAGGTAGAAGCATCCTGGTGGAAGCAGTTTGTCTTCCCTACTCACTCCTTTGTTATTAAGATTCCTTGATTATGCTACACAATGTTTTGTGTCTACTGGATAAAAAATCAGCTTTTACTCGCTTTTGTTTTTAGGACCATAAAATTGAAAGCAAGCTATTAGAATCATCTGTCTAGGTGAGGTCATAGGAGGTCGTCCAACCCATTCACATACGGACTGCTTGGGATCTGGCCCAGAAAGATTCTGATCCATTTTTCTCTTAGTAAACTCTCCCAGGAAGGAAACCTTCTGTCCTCCATGGTAATACACTGAGATCCTATTCTATGTCCCTTCTTTCTCTGGACTCTATGGGTACACACGGAAATCTGGGTGACAGTGAAAGATAGTGTGCCCATTCTCTTGTGTGAGAGAGCTCAGATTCTTGAAAGCAAATGTGCTGGAAGTAAAGGACTGTGCTATATGCACACTCACCTGGTAGCAGCTGAACAAATAGTTCCCAAGTAGCCATTAAAATAATATGCAGAGCCTTTTTTTTTTAATTTTCGGGAAGAGCCCGGAACTTGTATTTTGAGAAAGTTAAAAATAAGCCCCATAATTTTGATTTCTTCCCTTCTGTTCTTCTTTTTCCGGGAAGCGTTCTGTGTCTTGCCCATGCCTGTCAATTGGTACATTATAATATCATAGCATAAGATGATATTACCACTACCACGTGGTGGTCCTTTCATGAGGCTTGGAACTTACTGGATTTATATAAATTTTAAGATAGATATTTTAAACATTTAAAATTTGTAGGTCCCTAACGTGCAAGTACTGGGCACAGTTGAATGGCATTACTAATGAAGAAAATTACAGGAGACTAATTTAAGCCCCAGTGCCATGCCTTTAAAAGGTTCAGTTGCTAGAAAAAGAACTGTTGCAAATTTTTGAACTAAACTGCTTCTGTTGTAGAGAAAAATACCTGCCTTAGGACTTGGAACTCCAGGTGGTGAGTTTTTAAGGTAGTTAAATGATAATTTCTTAGCAGTCTTTCTTATCATCAGTTCCTACTCAACTTGGGAGCCCTCAATTGACACTGGGAAAGAAAGGAGCTTAGAGAAGTGCCTTAGGCCCTGTAATGCCCATTCCTTGTGAAAATAAAAGACCTTAAACTTGCGTCCTGGGGAATGCTGGATTAAAAAAAAAAAAGAAAAAAAAAACAGGAGTAGTAGTAACTACTTTGAATTTTGTTGAAAGAAGGAAAATTTTCACCACTGCCCCAATAAATTGGTTCAAATTGTTAGCTGAATAAAATGTCTTCCCTCTTTCCAGATAGAAATTGTAGTTCCGCTTATGTTTTTAGACATGCTAGATATAGTTCATGAGAATGTCAGTTTTTTGTTTTGTTTGGAAATACTAATATTAGCACAGAAGAGAGGCCTGTTATTCCTTTTTAATTGTAAGTGAGTTAGTCTCTTGAGAGAAGAAATAGTCTCAGTCTTCCCTCCCCCCTCCCTCCTTCCCTCCCTCCCTCCCTCCTTCCCTCTGTCCCCCCCTTCTCTCCCTCCCTCTCTATTTTCCCCTTCTTCCTTTATTTCCTGCCCTTGTCCCTTTTCTGACTCTTGCTCTGTTTTTAGCCCTATGGTCATGAAAGAACGCACAGTGTAAGAGGGTCCAGTGGCACTCCTAGGGACAGGGGCAGAGGGAGAAGAATGGCAGGAAGTTTGAAGCCAGCCTGGTTTACATAACTGAATTCCAGTACAGCTGGAGCTACATAGTGAGACTGTCTCAAAAACAAACAATTTTTCAAACGTTAAAAGAAGACTGGACATGTTCCAGAGTACTTTTGGGGAAGCCCCAAATTCAGTTCCCTCAGTGCTTGAAGGAAAAGTAAAAAAAGAATGCACAATGACTTGTGGTCAGTCGAATGTGACATTTGATACAAAGTTTGTGTCCTAAAGAAATTGTACTTCATTCAGGCAAGGCAAATGGCCGCGAGGCGCTTATACAGGATGGCAACCCCAGAAATCAAGCCATTGTGCTGCCTCTGACAGTTTCGTTTCCAAATCTTTGTCTTCTGAGAAGGAATCTTGTGCTATTGGAAATTTGCTATATGGTTTTCTCTGGTGGTCTAGCTAAGGTTTTGCCTGTTTTCTTTCATATCCTCTATTTCTCCTGAGTCTGTTAGCTAATATTTAATGGACACAATATTAAACATCTTTTCTTGACAAGTATTTTACAGCTCTTTCAGTCACATCTGCAGTAGGTTTCACTCTCTAGACTATCTTTAAATTATCTTTAAAAGTGTGAGTGTCTGCCGTACATATCCCAAATATGGCAACCTAAGATTTCCAAGCTGTGGGTGGGTATGTATGTTCACATACAAGTAAGGTATCTTGAGAACATATGCTAGACTAAGACTTCTCTGTCTTCTCACAATACAGAATTTGTTGACTAACAACTAATTATGAGGTTCAGCAGTTTAATAACATCAGTTAAATTTGTCAGATAATCTACCTAACTCAGCAATCTGGCTGAGGCAAACACAGTTCTATTATTTGAATCTCACTTGTTGATATTAATTCCCGTATCTCACAGCACACAATAAATCAGTCTATCCATCTGTCTCTCTATGCATGTATGTATGTGTGTATGTATTTGTCTATCTGCATATATGTGTTTTATAGAGTGACTACAAGTTAAAGATCCCAAGTACACTTCAAGAGGTTTCAGAAGCAGCCTGATAGAAATGCAAGTAGAGTCTTCGTTGATAAAGAGGGGCTCATAAATCTTGGGTTTATAAACGTTTAGAGTAGGTAATGTCAGTACCTCGTTCCACTGAGATTAATATTAATTTTTAATTGTTTGAGTTTCATACACAAATATAGCATTTTTTATCAAATATGCACCCCATTCTTTTCTCTGCAATTCCTCTTCTATCTTCCATTGCCACTGTCCCCTAACTTCTCGTGCTTTATTTTTTAACCGACTGAATCCACTTAGTGTTGCCTGTGCATGGGTGTAAGACCATGTACAGGAGCACGAGTAGCCTCTCAGAGGCCACATCCCTGAAGAGAAGTGACTGTCCCCCAGCGATTGTAAATAGATTCTTACGTAGGGGGAGGACTTCATGAGCCCTTTCCATAGCCACGTTGGTGTTTGGCTGATTTGATCTTGTACAGATCTGTCACAGCCTCTGTGAGTTTATGTGTACCATGGACCTGTTGTTGTGTTCAGCAAATACTATGTTGCTGTAGGTGTCCACTACCTCTGGTTCTTACTGCCTTTCAGCTTCCTCTTCTGCAATGATCCCGAGGTTTTATCGAAGGGAGTATGCCTTTGTTAGAGCTGAGTACTCCACAGTCTCTTATTCTTTGCACATAGATTTATTGTGGGTCTCTATATTAATTGCCATCCACTGTAAAAAAAAGTTTCTTTGATAAGGGTTGAGAGTTATACTAATTTATGGGCATAAAGTTGACAACTAAGGCAGCAGTATATTGCTATGTGCATTTATCAGAATACTGATATTATAAACCACGGCTTTTTAAACTTTTCCAGTTACCATTCTTTCTTCCCTGAGGAATTTTAACATGGCCCCAGGTATATAAATCAAGCATTTACTCTACGGTCCGCACTCATTACACCCTAGTCCAGTGCCTTCCACAGTATACTCAGTAGAATTGTTTTCTGTCTTAAAAAGTCAAATATTTACTGATAAGTCATAAATTTATCTTAAAACAATTTTTGATATATATATGTATAATGTTACCATTTTTTAAAGATAAAAGTAAATTTTCATATAAGGAAAGATGTGCTTGTTTATTTTTACATAAGGTTTAAATACTGTTTAAATATTTGATGCTACAGAATGCAGAGCATCTCCCATGTTTTTAGATCTGATCAAAAGTTTGGTTTAATAAATTAATACTGAATATGCAACTTCACCTAAATGTGTTATATAATGACAGAAATATTTTCAAGGCCATTTCAGAAATGGTTTGAAATTCTGGCTTAATCCCAAGCCAAAATTTAATTAACAGTTTGTTCTTGAAACTCAGGTTTTCAACTCAAAAAGCAATCTTAAAAATCAAACATTCTAACATAATCCAACCTAATGATACACTACTTTGGTACTTATGCTCTAGAATGACATTATAAAAATACTGTTTTCCTCTCTATGATTAAATTATTATGTTTCTATAAGAACAGAGTTTTACACAGTGAAAATACTCACATTTGTAATGTGCAGTAGTCTCAAACCTGGTTATAAAGCAGTCTAACATGGGGTTGTTATCCACAGCTTAAGAAGCTGGGTGCTAGGGAAATAGTTCACCATTGAGCTACATTCCCAACCCATGGCTACTTTAAAAGTCAAGAAGACAAGCTGAGGCACAGATCATGTCCTAACCCCCAAACCACATAGTTAGAGAGGAGGTGGAGGATGAATCATGAAGAGATATTAATTAAACAGCATTGTTGTAGTGATATTTCATTTGTATTTTAATCAAGAAAGCTTGCCTGAAGATCAGAGAGTAAAACAGCCCCACTGGCAAGCCTTACAGACCAGGAAGTGGTGGCAACACTTACCTCAGTAGCCACACAGTAGTTTGCCGTAGAAACTGGGCGGTAGTGGTGCACACCTTTAATCCCAGCCCTAAAGACAAAAATAAGACGGGAGGAGACAGCTCTCACACAGTCTCATTCTGAGATTCCTGGAAGCAGGATTGCTGTTTCAGAGTGAGGTCGAGGTAAGAGCCAATGGCTGGCTATTTTGTTTTTCTGACCTTCAGGTTGAATCCCAATTTCTATCTCTGGGTTTTTAATTAACCATGCTACACATTTTTCTAGTCAAAATTAAACTGAGAATAAGAATTGATATTTACAAATTTCATCTTATATAAAACATTTCCTTTGAGCCTCATTTACAGTTCCATTATGTTCAGCCTAAACTCCATTTTTGACATAGTATCATATAGTATCATAAACGAACCGTGATTCAGCCTTCGTTCACACGTTTCCGTTCACACCTCATTTCATTTCTTGCCTTCAACTCTGGAATTGGGAACACTTTTAAAGAAACGCGTGCTTAAGAAAAACCGTGACGGGCTGTTACAGTTTCTTCTGGGATCTTCCTAATTTAAAGGCGATGCAGGTGTCAGGCCTGGTAGTCCATGTCTGTGACCCCGAACTCGGGGATAATGAAGCAGGAAGGTCGCTGCCAAGTGGGAGGCAAAAACTGACTGAGCTCCAGTCTTTCCAAAGGAAGTGGATCAAATAATGACCAGGTGGATTATATAGAAAGTTTAGTAAATCTAGCTCCTTTCCCAACCATGTGAGTGTGTGCACATGCGTGTGAGTGCATGTGTACAGTATTTTACTCAGTATGCTGTCATTTGGGCCATATCCACTACCAATTCTAGTAATTTTATATAATCAAGACTAAGAGCATCATAATAATTATAGTTGAAATTTTAACCAAAATTATAAGCTATTTCATTTTACATTATCAATTTGGTTTAAGTCAGGTAAAGGCCTCAGAAAGAATGTTAGAGCTCGGCCTCAGCATGAGAAGTAAATTAATTTTCATCTGCCAGAGAGAGTTTCTTTTAAAAAAATGTAACATTTTTGTTTATTTATTCTCTTTCTCTTTGTGTATGTGTGTGTGTGTGCGCGCGCGCACGCATGTGTGTGTCAGGATGTACGTGTAGAGTTCAGAGGAGGACTTGAGGTCGTCAGACCCAGCAGCCTGCGTCTTTACATTTCCCTGGCCCAGGAGTTTCTTTTTAATATTAATACTTAACCAGAGATTTAGAGATCTACATGCAGCTCCAGCTTTCTTTGAATATTCCTTGGGGGAAACAAGTAGGTTTGTAAAAATTAGCATGGCCTTTGCCCCTGTAATCGTTTGTTTTTAAGGTGATATGTGGAATTATATTGATAGTGCTCACTGTAAGGAGGAGGACAAGGCTTAGCAATGTTCGCCTCCATTTGATAACTGCTTCTGTCGCTGAGATTTATTGACTGAATTGCAGCTGAGCTGATCACCAAGCGAAGCATTTTCTCAGTTGTTTCCCTGTGCAAACCATCCTCCCACGAATTCACTTACTAACCAAAAGCACTTTTATAATCTCCATAGATTTATATTTTACACTCCGGTTGCATCTTGCCCACTGTTTTCTTTGTTCTTCAGCTTTTCTCATATGGGTCTTTCTCACAAGTTGGTAAAGTTGCTGGCGGTGATCTCTGTTGTGTTTTCAGACTACCACATCATGCTCGGTCGTTGGGAAGTATAGAATGAATATTCATTTATGGAATTGAAATGCATGAATGAGCGCATGCATGAACAAACTGAGTTATTCTAAACAATAATATAGGTGAAATGGATTTGATGTGCTAATGGCTCAGCTATTACCTATTAGCATAAATACGTTCAATTGAATAAACCTGCTCATTCAAAGCTAAGAATCCTCTCAGGTGCTGTCAGTGGAAACACTGCATTAACGGCACCGTTTGATGCAAACATCTGGGCATTTTACTTTTTGCATAACTAAGTTTTGTTTTCGCTTCTGTGTTTTTGCAAATGAATTTTACTCCCTGTATCCCACAGTTCTTTCTCTTATCCATTGTTATGCTCTCTTCACTAACAAAGTCTTTCTTGGTGCAATTCTATTTACCGCTCAACTCTTTTACCACTTTTTGTCTATATCCTTTTCCCTTTATTCGATTGGCTATTTTTTTTTCTGTAATACAGGATGTATATGTCAGCTATTCAATTAATATGTATGCACTAGATTCACCAATAGAGCACTCTGCTAACTGTTGGAGCCATCAGGGTTAAGTAAACTTCATGAGGGAGTTTCTTCCTTAGCTGGTACCAGGGCTGGTCAGGAGGTGAGTTTTGAGTCTGTTCTTGGCCGCCCTATCTCATCTCCATTATTGCTAGAGGACAGCACAAGGACAGAGAAGTCGTTCTCTTGGTGCTGTCAGTTGGCACTTCTGCTCCCACTTGCTGCTCAGGTCATAGCTGGCATCACCTCCCACCTCAACCTGCCTGTTGGTGTCTTTGTTACTTTCCCACAGCAAGTGCTGTGCTTAAGATGATTACGGACCAACATGACCTGGAGGCTGACAAAAGGGGGTCAGGGTCTCCTGGTCAGGATCTCCTTGTTCGTGTTCCAGAGGACTGTCTGGCTCTGGATCTCATGGTTGGCTGGCAGGCTGTATGAATCCTTGTAGCCTCCCCCAGACCTTATTTCCTGACTGTGGCCTCCACAACTCAGGCCGGTGATGATTCGAGTGTTTTTGTATAATGTTATCCAGGTGGCAGTGGCTTCCTTGCTTCCAATTCCTGACCTCACCCTCATACCCCACCATCAGTTTGCATCACCATGGTTTCCATAGAAACTGCCCCCATGTTGATATGGGCTGAAGGAATCTTCCATTTTCTGGTGGTGGTAATCTCTTCCAAGGCCATGGCTCAGACCTTTGGTTTTGGCAGCTAAGGACAACAGAAGGCTTTGGCAGAAGAAAAGCTGAGCCCTGAATGGTGAACGTATGAGTCTGAGGAAAAGTGGGGAAGGTAGCACAAACCTCCCAAGAAACTGAGGCCCCCCGCAGGGGATAGAGCAGACATTTGAAGCAGACTGAACTGGTGTTTCTGGTCTCTGAATTTCAAAAGGGAGACTAATCCTATTGTCGGTTAATCTCATGGCTACTAAGTAGTTAAACTGAAAAACCGGACTGTGTAATGTATCATCAGTCCCTAGCATAGGAAATATATTCTCTAGTATTTGTTGATGAATTATTTAACTTTCATGATGGCCCTGTTGCATTAACATATAGAGGAATGTTGATGTCAACTTTTGGTGGAAATAATTTGTTAGGTCTGATTCTAGATCAAAAGACTCTTGGAGGTGAAATGGACCTTTAGTGCACCCCATTAAACATCTTGTTTAATGTGAACATCAACTTATATTTGTTTTGCTTTTGAGATACGGTTTCATTTAGTCTAGGCTGTCCTGGAACTCACTGTGTAGCCCAGGATGGCCAATCACAAGAAGCCTGCACTAGCCTCCCAAGTGCAAGAACTACAGGCATGAACTAGCACCTCATCTGACAATTTACAGCTATTTAAATATTTACTTGCTGTATTCATATTTGAAATAATTATTCAGAAAGGAAAGTTTTCCCACTGTTAGATAACCCCAGTTATTAGTGAATTAAACTAAGCCAAATGTCTGTTCTTTCTGACCTCTACCCAGTGCTCTGGATTTTTATATTCTGAGGTCTGAAATGACATTAGAACCCTTCACAACATAAGACCCTGTCATGTCTCCCTCAAGTTTTCTTCTTGTGCACATGTTTGCATGCTAAGTGTGGCATGCGTATGTATATGTGCACGCATGCGGAGGCTGGACGTCAGCCTCAGATCTTCCTTTATTTTTGAGACAGGGTCTCTCATTGGGACCTGGGGGTTCATTGGCTATGTTAGGAAGGCTGGGTCAGTGATCCCCAGGGTTCTGTTTATCTTCCCCTAAGTCAGCACCGGGATTCCTAATGATTGTGCTTGGTGTTTTATGTGGCTCCTGGGGATGGAACTCTAGTCCTCATGCTTGTGTGGTAAAACCCTTTACCAGCTGAGCTATATCCCCAAAACTTAGTTTTCTGGAAGTGGTGTTTGATTATTTGCTTACAGATATGGTGCGTGTGTTTTATATCCACTATTGCAGCTGCCTTGTTAGAATTTGAGTCTCACGAATGATTTTCAAATTTGCTATTCCTTCAGAACTTATTTGGAGATTCCTACCAGGGACTGCAGTTGCTTGGGTACTCATGACCAAAGGACTGTTCTTTTCTCAGGCAGAAGGGTGTCCTTTTCGACAAGTTTCCACATTCTGGAGGGATGTGCAGGAATGCTGGAGGAAGACAGGGCCACCTTAGTCAGCCAGTGCAACCAGATTAAACCTGACAGTGATTGCAGTGACAGATGTTGTGGACAGATTGCCTTCACAGTCAGAATTTTAATTCCCGAATATAACTCTTAAATATCTCTCTGTCACTCTCTTAAAAGGCTTTAATCACCTATGGGTGATTTAATCTCTCTCTCTGTCTCTGTCTCTCTCTCTGTCTCTCTGTCTCTCTATCTCTCTGTCTCTCTCTGTCTCTCTCTCACACACACACGATGTTATATTACAGTTAAGTGTTGTGTTTGTGCAAGACCTGCACAGGTTCAAGCCAGATGGGATCCCAGTACTAAGAGGGAGGAGTGATGTGGGGATTCCACCTCCAGCCAAGAAGCTCTCTGCAGTTGAAACCTGCTGGAAAAGTAGAACTAAGTTCTCCCCATTGGAGTGGCACAGTGTTTATCGGCCTCACTCTAGGGCAGGCTCCAGGCTCAGGAGTAGTTAGCCAACTCAAAACAAACTCAACATATTTTCATGGACTTTTGTTTTGTTTTGGTGGGTTTTTTTTCTCATCTTGCTGGTCTTTTGCCTGTTTATTTAGATTTTCATTTTTGCATTTTTGTGGGGGTTGATGTTTTTTTTGGTTTTTGTTCGGAAAAAGCATAAGGTTGGGTGGGTAGGGAGATGGGAAAGCTCTGTGAGGAGTCAGGGGAAGGGAAAACATCATCAAAATAGATTGTAAGGCATTGTTTTTCAGTTAAGAGTTATACACTGTGTTCAGTTAAGTGGAAAATTATTTTCATATTTCTCATTTTTTAGAATATTTTTATTTGACAACATCATATATATACACACTGTATTTTGATCATATCCAACCCAAATTCTCCTTCTTTTTCTCATTGGATCCCCAAATATGTCTGTCTCCCTTGCACTCTTTTTTTTTTAAATAAGCCACTGAGTTCAGTTGGTGCTACCCACATTGGCATGAGTATGACTCTATCATCCAGAGTATGGGCTATATGCCAACAGACACACTCCTCAAAAACCCTGAGCTCCCACACCAAGCGGTCATCAGTTACCAATAGCTCATCAACATGGGGTAGAACCCCAAGCTCCTGTATCATTCATGGTTAATCATCTGTTGGCTTGATCTGCTGCACGTCTTCTGCAGGTCATCATACTTGCTGTGACTTCATGAGCGTTATGGTCCTGTCCAGCCCCGAAGACAGCACTTCATCAAATGCCCCCATCCTCCAGTTCTTATACTCCAAGTCCTTCTTAGATGATGTCTTTTGAATTGCTTTAGGAGGGCTGAGGAGGTAAGAGAAAGAACTCATTTAGGGATGATGCTCTCAGTAGTACTCTATTCTTGGCATTTTGGCCAGTTATACATCTTTGCAGTGGCTGCTGTCCACTGCAAAAGGAAGAGATTGAGGGTAGGGTATGAACACAAAATATTAAGAAGGCAGTTTGGTAACATGACCTTTAAGCAAAATAACAGTAGTTGGTTTCCCTCAGGGACTATGCCTTCCCCAGACGTGGGCTTTGGACTAGGTTTGCAGAGGTGTGAGTTCTTTCCTGTGGAATAGACCTCAAAAGCAGTCAGCTACCCAGTAATACTTATGCCAAGATTGCACCAGTTCGTAGCCACGTTTTATTTGGTAGGTTCATGTTGTAGCATGCAGATGACAGCACTGGATAAGATTGTCAATATCTTTTGCACCACAGTGACCTGCACAGTACATTTTTGGCACCGTGAAAGCCAGTTAGCAGGTAGGAAGTTTCCAGGGAAGTTCCAACTTGATTTCTGCATGACCTGCAATCGAAGTGCGTGGTATCTTCAATAGGAGTTTGCTATCTATTGTAGTGGCTAACTAAGAGCAGTGGCAATAGCTGATTTATTTGGATAGCCTCTAGTGCTTCTTTGTGTCAAAGATTTATGGGGGGCGTAATCCCATATCTGGCAATGAGATTTTCATTGATTAACCCATGTCTTCTGAGACTGCACTGTCTACCCATGTACTTTACTTAAATTCCTGATTTTTCTTTTTGAGACAGGGTTTACCTGTAGCTTTGGAGCCAGTCCTGGAACTAGCTGTTGTAGACCAGGCTGGCCTCCAACTCACCGAGATCCGCCTGCCTCTGCCTCCCGAGTGCTGGGATTAAAGGTGTGCACTACTGCTGCCCAGAGAAATTCCTGATTTTTAAAAAATGCATATTTTGTAACTAGCTTGCAAATCATCGGCTTTCCATATTGCCTCAGTGTTAGTGGGCTTCTTACCTTCTCCTACCCATGAAGTTTAACTCCGAGGACCTCACCTCTACTTGCATATCGTGTGTTTTCCAGCCTCTACTCCTTTCATGTGCTCTTTCTAGTTTCCTGACCTCTAGGTACTTAGGTGCCATATTACAAACCAAGTCTAAAAATTCAAAGTTAAGAGCTACATATGAGAGAAAATGTGGTGTTTTTCTTTCTAGACTGTGTTATTCCTACTTGGTAATTTTCCAGATCTATACATTTTCCCACAAATTTCCTAATTCTTACATATGTTGCTGATGGTAAAACTTCATTTCATCTTCAGTACTCGGAGGGAATGTCTACCATTTTTTAATATATAGAGATAAGTAAAGCTATCTGGGGGATTGGGTAGTGTAGGGATGAGGAATTTTCCAGTTCATCTCAATGTTTTGAATTCATTAGATAATTAATTCTTTACTTTTGGGCATATTGGTCTGACTTTAGCTTACATAATGTAACCTGGACTATTGACAACCATTTCGGAGCTATAAAAGAATTTATTTTTTTCTACCGTGAAAATGTTTTGCTCAGTTGCATATTTATCCATATTTTCATTATTGTGTTTTTCAAAAGAATATTTGAAGATTTTTTTTATCAGTAATTTCTCTTCAGACAGTGTGTGGGAGAGAGGGGACGGATGACGACTGTGTTTTCTGAGAATCCCAGTCACATAGGAAACCAGTAACAACCTGCCACAGCCATATGGCTGTGGGCAAGATCCTCGTGCCTTAGTGGCTGTATCCGGAGTGTGCATCGCTTCAGTCTTCTGTAGCTTGCTTTAATAATGCCTGCCAGAGATAGCCAGCTCCTACGTTATGGAACCTGTGTGTCTTATATAGCAAAGGGAATGTTGAATGTTTTATTGGAGATTTTCAGATAGGATAAATTTCCTGAGTTGTCTATGTGAGCCATAAACGTAATCAGAAGCATTCTCATAAGAGGGCACAGGGAAACATATTGGCAGAGGGGAAGTAGATGATATTACTCTGGGGGTCCGAGGATGGAGTGATGCGATATAGGGGTCACAGGATGAGGAATGTAGGCGAGCTCCAGAAACTAGGAACGCCAAAGAAAATGGAATCGCCACCAGCTGTTAGAAGTCAACAGCTGGGCCACCACTTCGGTTTTAGCCCTGTCAGTCTAATTCCAAACTGACCTCCAGGGCTGTAAGGTGACAAAAGTCCTCATGGGTTCCAGTCCCACGCCTGGTGGAAGTTTGCTATGCATCTTCCCGGAACCACCATCGATTTGCCATATCTATACGATTGCCAGATCTGTAGCTAGTTGCCGTATCTATATATATGTTATAGCTCATCTATCCTTGAACATTTCACCGAGCTCTGCTGCTCCTTTTGTTCTCTCAAGTAAAGTTCTTTTAACATTCTCTAGTATAGATTCCAAGCCTGTTGGGGAGAAATTCTTTTGCCTTTTCCAAAGAATGCTATTTTGTACAGTGTAGGTACAGAGGGCAAATATTAGACAATCTGTGTTATTAGACCTCTACACCAGTGAAAAACATGATGTGAATTTTTCAGTTTCTCCATGAGTTTAAAAGTTCTATATTTTATTCTGCTATGAAGGGGAGTACATGAGCCACCACTAAAGCCATTGGTCTCTTAAGAGTTCTGTTTGATTTTTCTACTTTAAAACCACCAAGATGCTTTCTTCTGTATACTTCCCACCCCATCCACCCGTACTTTGTAGGGACCTATTTTAGAACACAGGAGTCTGTCCTCTTGCTTGCAAACCCTTGGGCTTAAAGACTTTGCGAAGACTGTGAAAAATGAAATTTGAACAAACTCTCAGCTGAGACTATTACCAGCTTCATAGCCTAAAGGAAACCAGGCCTACAATTTTACTTTTAGATAAGTCTCTAAAAGACATAATGTTTTTATTTAATTTTTTTAAAGATGTAACTAATAATCTGTAAATGTTAAGCTAGTTTTCAAATTGTAGGATTTTATCTATTTTTTTGCTGTTTTTCAGTTCTTGCAAGCTGCACTGTCTGTCCTGAAGTAGAGTGACGGGGGAAGGGCACGTGATTGGAGGGTGAAGGAGAGGACGGTTCAGTGGATTTAAAGTAGAAAACAAGATAGAACTCTAAGTGTCCCTAATGCCCTTCTAAAGATAAAAAAATGGGAGTGGGGTGTGTGTGTGTGTGTGTGTGTGTGTGTGCGCGCGCGCGCGCGCGCGCGCACACGTGTAATTGTGTTTGGTGGCCAGAGGAGAATCTTGGGTGTTGTTCCTACAGAACCACCTACCTTTTTATGAGACAGCTCTTTCGCTGATCGGAAGCTAAGCAGCTAGGCCAGGCTGGTGGGGCCAGAGAAGCCCCAGGGATCTACCAGTCTCCATGCCCCCAGCACTGGGATTCTAAGAGCAGCTCCATACCTGGCTTTTTACTTATTGGTGGGGGTAGAACTCATGTCCCAATGTTTGGGAGGCGAGTATTTTCCCCACTGAGTTATTTCCCTAGTCCCAAATGTAGCAGTTTTAATTATTTACACTAACTGAATAATATGTAGCATGTTTTTAACTGGTGTGTGTGTGTGGGCTACCAGCTTGGATTTGTTAATGTTTGGCCCATGTCATTTTATTTTTCACAATATTCTTTTTGAAAAACCCAAACTATTTAGTCCATCTACAAGTTTATAACTCCCTCTCCAGTGGGCTTGAAATCTGTGATGTGGGCAATGTTGAGAGTAACCTTCCTTGCTCTTTGTCATAGAGGCTAAACCAAAAGCATAATAAATAAATGAATGGTGACCTCATGCTTAGAGTATTAACTCAAACGGTGAAGTATTCTGTTTCTTACATCTCTGTACCTTCTAACAAGGTCATGCAGTATTCCAAATTAGTGTGCGATTCTATTGCTTTTTATTTTGTCATACATTTCAGCATTATAGACAGTTTTAAATAACTATAATTTCAGAAGTAGGATTATCATAGCTGCTTCTAAATTTTTATATTTCTTTCCTGGTGATATTTTTTACTAATAAATTTTTTAGAACAAACAGCCCATTTTAAGTCATAATTTATAATTAATCTATATTGCTTTACTCATCTGTTTTAGGTATATACTCAGAGCTCCATTTCTTAAAAAACTACATCCAGTATCATTCCACACATGCCTTATGGATACAACTGCATGAAATTTAGCTTGAAAGATTTACATATATAAGCCAAAGGTCATAATATTGGCTATTATTGAAGTTTGGTGATTTTATTTTATACTCCAGGATCTTGCAATGTAGTCCAAGATGGTCTCAACTAGGGATGGTTTCTCTTACAGCCTTCCAAAAATTGGGATTGTAGGTGTATACCATCAAGCCTGGCTAGATTAGGAATCTTATGTGGTGGTCTGGCTAGAACTGCAGCCCTCTTTTGAAAAGAAGATAAAAAACTAATAACTTTTAAAAAAAGAATTATGGGACGGGAGAGATGGCTCTGCAGTTAACAGTGCCTCCTGCTCTGGCAGAGGACTGGAGTTTGATTCCCAGCATCTGCATTGGGAGGCTTGTAACTCGTGGGCCAGGGGTCTGATGCCTGCTTCTGACCTCCACAATTACCTGCAAGCACACACATAAATACTAAAACACATCTCTAGAAACATAACTGTGTAATTTGATTTCATATCTACTTCCTGGAACTAATTTCCATAGTCTGGGAAAGTTGTCAGGGATTATACGGTGTGAAGTTGCTAGCAGTTAGGGAGATTTTCATCCTGTCACGGCAGGAAGGACTTTGGACAAGGAGTGGGAAGTTTAGTGGTTGAGTTTTAATTCCATGATTCATAAGTTCCCTAGTTTCTGCTAACCCCCATGACTTCAACTTGAAAATGAGAATATTAGCACTTCCACAACAATTAATTCCATGTAATTGTTGTCATAACAACGAATATATTTTAAGTATTTTCAAAGTACTTGCTTTTGTGTTAGACCCCAGGTTTTTTTCAGGGAACAACATAGATATAGTCCTTAAATTAGGTGTGCATTCCAAAGACAGTCACAGACATCGAAGAAGCAAATGCATAAACGAAAGAATGTGATTTCAGCTTTATGGTTTCAACTTGTGATTAGTGTCACAAAATAAGAGGACAGTGCTTAGTAGGAGAGCCAGCAATATCTCCTGTGGCTGGAAGAGCTTGAAAATACGGAATGAAACTGGTGTGGAAGTCAGAGGAGAGCTCTGTAGAGCCTTGCAGACATAGTGGTGGACATTGCAAGCTCTAAAATCTGCACATTTCCAGCCTTGCTAGTACTACTGACGTTAGTGCTGTTGACAGAAAGCCGTGTTCTCTCCCGTCTGTAGTGAGTGACTCCAACTGGCTCTTGACACAGAAGGTAAACGGCTGGGTGCCTGTCTTTGTGTTTTGACTCTGAGCCAAACTAAGGAAAAACTGAATTTCCCTCACTGGTATAAATTTTAAAGTATCCTGTATTTATTCTGTACTCCTCCCCTATACGAATTTTGTCACTTGGGAATTTCTGACTAGTTTACTGAGTTATTGCTGCTTAGAACAATATGCTAATATGATGAACTAAGTCTCTCGCTAGTTGCTGTTCTGTGTTTCTTCAGGGAGAAGTTAGGAAAGTCACATTGGGTTGTCTTGGAAATTTGTCATGTATAAAACATTCTAACTTTGAGTAGAAGCCGATCAACAGAATCTTTGGGAGCTCCATCGCTCAGGAAAAATTATTTTCTGGTGAAGAGACTGGCATTTCACTAGGCTACTATCTAAAAGATGGACTTAAATTGCAGAGCTGTTTGTAAATTTGGAGTCAAGAAATACTTGCAGGTCCTAACATAACTTACTGTTTGAGATGGCTGGACAGCACTGTTAGATGACAATAATCAATTGCTTGATGAACCGGCCAAGGTTTTTCTGACAGTCTTCAATTGCCTTAAAAATAAAGTGGCACCGGATATGGGGCACACACCTTTAATCTCTGCACTCGGGAGGCAGAGGCAGGTGAATCTCTGAGTTCGAAGCCAGCCTGGTCTACAGAGTGAATTCCAGGGCTGTTACACAGAGAAACCCTGTCTCAAAGAATCAAAAAAGTGTCTATTTTGTCCAAAATTAATGTGCATTAACACTTTTCAAAATTACTTATACTTCAGACTACCAGTGTGTGTGTGTGTGTGTGTGTGTGTGTGTGTGTGTGTGTGTGTATGTGTTCATTCCTGGTGTCTGACATAAAACTCTTACAACCCTTGAAAATTTCTCAGTGGCAAGACTTTAGACTGTTTTTTCTTTGAATTGTTAGGACTTTATGGTAATAAGGAAATGGTGGAGTTATGGCTGTGTGGCTTCAAGGTGGGGCTGGCCTTCAGACAGTGACTGGGTCCCATGACTCCACGTGCTTGGAGGACAAAGTACGCTGACTCTTCAGGTAGCCTCCTGTCCTGAACCACCTGGCTGCTCAGTCCTGTTTCTTATAGCAAATTGTAATGGCAAGTAGAACATTTTTCTCAGCCTTGTGAGCTGCCATAGTGGATTATTGATCCCAAATGGAGGCTGTATCAGTTACTTTTCTGTTTCTGTGCTAAAACACCATAACCAAAGTAGTTTATAAAAGGAAGTATTTGTGTGGACTTATAGTTCCAGAGAGATAAGAGTCTATTAGTGACTGGGCGGTGGTATACACTTGCCTTTAATCCCAGCACTTGGGAGGCTGAGGTAGGTGGACCTCTGCGAGTTCAAGGCCAGCCCGGTTTACAAAATGATCGCAGGACAGTCAGAACTGTTACACAACATGCCTACCATAGCAGGAACTGTTCAATGGTGTTACTTGATATTGTTTACGTTATTATTATGGGGCTATCTGAAAAATTCGTACTATTCCTAAAATCTTTGTCCAGATATGGGATCTTATATGTTATTTAATTCCCTCTAAAACTCAGTAAGGAAAATATAGGTAATACAGAAAAATACAGTGATTAAATAAGGTTAAGCTTGCTATGTAGTCTGTTGCACACAGTCAGCATTAACGAGTCTTAGCAGAGGGTGGCGGTGATGATGATAGAGAAAAAGAAATGTAGGCAACGTGGCGGGCTTTCTGAATCACAAGAGTTTGCTACTTAACTGCCACTCTCCCTGAGCTCTTGCTCTTCGGAAAGTCAGGCTCTCAACGTAAGTCCCCCGCCCTCCCTCCTGCCACCTCTTGTCTTGTGTTCTTACTTTCTTGCCAAGGGAAGCCTTTCTCTGTGAAAGCACCTGCGCTGTGGATCGGCTTACCTTTTTGGAGGTCCAGCTGGACATTCTACTTAACACTTTTTGTATTGTGAAATGTGACCCGGCCTTTCACCCTGCTCTAGGCATTTGAGGTCACATCCTCAATAGATCCCTTCTATTGTACGGCTCACCTCTCTCGCCTCATCCCTCTGCTGGCGCTGCCACACGAGGTCTTTGAGATTTTGTAACTCTGCTCCATATATATTTTTGCTTTAAAATTTTACATTGATTATCCCTTCTGTGGCTTCCGTAGTTGCTAGTTTCCAAATTCATGTTGAGATTTGTCATAGTGGTCGTATTAAGAAGGGGACTTTCAAGAGCTTATGGGGTCTCTGCTTTTTTGTCATCGGTCGATGCTGTTACAGTGGTGAGTTCACCAGAAAAGGATGCATTCAGCCCTCTTTTGTGTGTTTTCTTGTTTCTCCTCCTCCCTCATTTCATTTCCCTCCCTTTCTCCTCTCTTCCTTATGATACTTTTTGCAAAAGCAACAGAAAGGCCTTTAGCAAATGCTAGTGCCTTAAAAGTGGATCTTTGAGCATTCAGAACTTCAGGGAAATAAATTTGTTGTTCATAAACTGTCCTGTGATATGTTGCAGCAGCACAAACTAAACCAAGATGCTGTCTTTAAGACATTTTTATCTGATTATTGAATTTGATGCCCTCTTAAATTTTGTGTTCAAGGTGACTGCCTCAGGCCCCTTAGGATCTCTACAGCTGTATACTGAGATCCAGTTTTTCTTATGTTAGGAAGTATGTAACAGTCATTGAATTTTTACAATCCATTAATTTAAAGAATAAATAATAATTAAAGCTGTCATTAAGTTTGTAATGCTTCTAAATGAACTCAGTTTAATTAATATAATCACATATGTGTGTGTATATATTATAAATTAGAAATAACAGTTGTGTATTTAAATGAAAAACATACACTCTGTGTGTCTTTAAACCTTCACAAACTCCTTTTAATAACTTACTTCTATCTCCCTACTGTCTTTCCCCATTCCTGCTCCTAACTACTATCGATAAATTTCCTAATTCTCTTGCCGGAGCCTCCAGAATGCTGGTATTATAGATTGGAAACCACTACTGTAATAACCACAACACACACACACGCACACGCACGCGCACACGCACGCGCACATACACGCACACGCACGCGCACGTACACACACACACACACACACACACACACACACCAAAATTAAAGAAAAAGAGGCCATCAATTTGAAAGAGAATAAGTAAGGGGTTTATGGGAGGATTTGGAAGGAGGAGAGGAAAGGAGAAAATAATGTAATAGTGTTATGCTGTCAAAAAGTGTATTTTTAAAAACAATCCAGCAGAAGGAAAAATGTGTCTCTGCATAATAGGACTTTGGCAAAAGCTTGAAGCTCAGGTAGAAGAAAAGAGCAATGACTGTGGTAAGACTTCCTACTTACTCAGTTCCTTTCAAGTTCTAGGCACAAAGCCCGACGTTTTTCCATTCTTCCCTTCATTTACTCACGTCCGTATGGATTTTATACAGAAGAAAACCAACTCAAATGCATTTAGGTTGCCTAAAGTCTTAAAGACAGCAATAGCAGGACCAGGATCCATATCTAGGATTTGGCATGGTTGAAGTTAGCACTTGGCTGAAGTTAGCTATAGTTAATGATGGTAAATAGAGTATTACTTTGAACTGATACGCTTGGAATGTGCAGCAATTGTTTGCTTTTATATTTCCCCATTTGGCAGGCACATCTTACTGCCTCCGTGTTTTTTTTGAATATCCTGTTGAGACATCTGCTTTTCCTATGCCATCACTTGACGGATTGTTTCATCTTCCATCCACTTCAGTGTTGATGTTTAACTGCTCCCTAGGCTCCTTTCTACATCTCTAGCGAAGGTCTGAATACAAGATTTCAGGCTTGCTGGACCAGTGATCTTTTGCTGAGCTATGTCCCCCAACCGCCTGCCCCCTCTGTAGTCTCACTCTGCAGTTTGGCCAGTTTTATTAAACTCCCGATTCTCCTGCCTCAGCTTTTTAATCACTGCTGGTATTACAGGCATGCGCCATCATCCGCGGCAACCCTTCTTCCCTTTTAAATTCTTTTGGGGTTTTGAAGACAGTAGACTCAACCATATGTCTCCGACTGGAATGCTCTACCATCATGTCTATCTCTCTTTTAGGATTTGATGTGGTCATTCCAGAATGATCTGCTTTTTTTCCACAGGCTGTATCAAGCAGGTCATAATAATGTAAGTGCTTCCTGATAGGTCTTTCTTTGTATTCAAATTACATTTGAAAGAGCAGGTTCCCATTGCAAATAGTTGAGCCACTTAAAAATGCTTTAACATTCTCACTTAAACAAACTGAGAAAGAATATAAAATCAATTTTGTGTTATGTACTAATAAGATAGAATAGAGATCTGCCTGCCTCTGTCTCCTGAGTGCTGGGGATAAAGATGTCACCACTATGCCCAGATTCTTTTAAATCTTTAAGAAAATGTTTTTATATTCAATGTGCATAAATATGAAAATACATATAAAGTAGCATGTCTATGCAGTGTGTGTGTGTGTGTGTGTGTGTGTGTGTGTATCACAGCACATGTGTAGAGGTCAGAGGAGAAGTTGCAGGAACCAATCCTCTTTCTACTGTGTGGGTTCAAAATTGAACTGAGATGATTATGTTTTGTGCCAATTGTCTTTATTTCTTTATTTGCTAAGCCATCTCACTGGTCCATCCTTTTTTTTGTATTTTTCATCTTTTTTCCTCACTATTTTATTTTTTTAAAAAAGAAAACAATCTTTTTTCATTATACATATCAATCCCAGTTCCCACTCTTTCTCCTCCTCCCATCCCCTCCACCTTCCTCCCAACCCCACTCCCCATACACTCCCAAAAGAGGGTCAGGCACATTGCTTTGGGGAAGGTTCAAGGCCTTTCCTACTATATCTAGGTTGAGCAAGGTGTCCATCCAATGAGAATAGGTTCCCAAAAACCCAGTACAAGCAGTGGGGATAAATCCTGACACCACTGCCAGTGGCCCTACAGTTTGTTCCAGTCATACAATTGTCACCTACGATTCAGTGGGTCTAGTTTGGTCCTAAACTGGTTCCTTTCCTGTCAGGCTGGCTTTGGTGATCTCCCATTAGCTCAGGTAAACTGTCAGTGGGTATCCTCATCTTGGTCTTGACCTCTTTGCTCATATTCTCCCTCTTCCCACTCTCTGACTGGACTTTGGGAGCTCAGCCAAGGGCTCCTCTGTGGGTCTCTGCCCCTGTCTCCATCAGTTGCTGGATGAAGATTCCTTGGTGACATTTAAGATAGTCATCAAACTGACTACAGGGCAAGGTCACTGGTCCATCTTTTTCTTTCATGACTTTCACAATACATTTATGAACATTTAAGTGTAACTTTTTTAAAAGATTTTTTTCGTTTGTTTTTTGAGACAAGGTTTCTCTGTGTAGTCCTGGTTGTCCAAGGACTCACTGTGTAGACCATGTTGCCCTCAAAATCAGAGATCTGTCTGCTTCTGTCTGGTAGAAATAAAGGCATGTATCTCCATACCTGGCTATTTTTAAGATTTTAATAATTCTCTTCTTCCAGTGTTATTTTGATTTTCCTGTAGTAAGTATGGCCAGCAGAAGTAATTGTTAATGATACTGCTTTACCATTTATGTTAGCAGCAAAATGTTCTTTTTTTTTTTTTTTGGTTTTTTCGAGACAGGGTTTCTCTGCGGCTTTGGAGCCTGTCCTGGAACTAGCTCTTGTAGACCAGGCTGGTCTCGAACTCACAGAGATCCGCCTGCCTCTGCCTCCCGAGTGCTGGGATTAAAGGCGTGCGCCACCACCGCCTGGTTTAGCAAAATGTTCTTAATCATGTTTTAATCCTATAACATGGATGAACTTCATTTACTGTAAGAGGATGTATGATATTGCATAAAAGCTGACTTTACAGGAATGTCAAACTTCTTAAGCGGGGCTCTGTTAGAGCTTTTCATCCCTTCATTTTGAAAAAAAAAATCTATTTCTCTTTGAAATCATTAATGCACTTTTGGACTTAAGGCATATAAATAACAGTTTGACCAAGACCATAAGTGCCTAGTTATACTAATTTCCTGGGCATGTTCAAATATCATGAAGGATTGTAATTTGGGGCTTTGGACCATGTCCCTTTTTGTTGCCTTTCAGATATTTTTATTAAACATTTTAAATTAATCTTTAAAGTTAGCACACAGTATAATTGGTCTTTATGATGTTTCCATGCATAATATATGAATATATATTCACCCCTCTTTCTCATTGCCTCATTCCAACATGCTTGTAGTCTTCTTGCTAGTCCAGTCCAGTCTTCAGCTCTAATGTCACATCTATTCTCATTTCTCCCCCACTTTTTCCCTCTTTTACTATCTCATCTTCCCTGCCCATGGTCCCCATTATAGTTACCTGATCGCCATATGCACATACACACAAATTTAAATGTCTACTCCACAAGTGAGAGAAAATGTGCAGCACTTGCCTTTCTGATTTTTGCATTTCACTTAACATAATGAGTCTTAGCTCCACCTATTTTTCTGAGACTATCATTTGTTTTTCGTCATGAGTGAATAATTCCATTATGTGTATCTACCATATTTTTAAATCTGGTAATATATTGATGAACCTCTAGACTAGTCATATTTCTTAGTTATTATGAAAACTGCAGAAATGAGTATGGATGCTCCATAGCTAGATGATAGTACCTAAATTCACTCCAGTAGTTATTGCTGATATTTATTAGCCGGTGAGTAGTCATGAGACATTTAGATTACCACACCGTAGAATTGAGAAATTCAGAGCATAGTTTTTGACTACGTGGATTCAGATCTTTTTGGTAGTTCAAACTACTCTTTACTGGTGGTTAATTTGTTTCATCCTAGAAACTGTCTCCTTATACGGGATTTTATATAGTTCACACAAGCCTCAAACTTATAGCTCAGGCTAGCCTTGAACTTTTGATCCAAAACTTCTTTCTCCTGAGTGTTGGGATTACAGATGTATACCACCAGGCCAGGTTTAGATACTATTTCTTTATCAAATGGATACACTAATACCAACCTTACGGAGCTCTTTTAAAGTTTAAAGGGTAATGTGATACATTTCACACTGTGCGTAGTATATAGTAGCTACTCGATAAATGCAAGACTAGCTTCATTATGGTGGTGATAGTGTTTAACTTCAGCACAGTTTACATTCTTGTAATTTGGGACACAGGCTGCTAATTTCTGATCTTTCTCAGAAAGCACGTGCTCGTTGACAAAGTTGTGAGGGCTTTGAGGCATCAGAAATCAGAGCTCAGGTGGCACAAGAGGAAAGGTGCCTTTTTAGTACTTGTGCTTTGTAGGGGGCTGAGTGTGTCTGAAGGGCTGGCATTGGAACTCACCTTAGTTGACAGAGGTTAGGAAGAAATGAGGAGCAGACCAGTGTCTTAAGTGAGCAATGAGCTACAGTCGTCACTATTTTCCATGTGATTCACTGCCTGTCTGTCACCACCTAGAAGGCTTCTTTTTTGTTGTTTTTTTGAGACAGGGTTTCTCTGTAGCTTTGGAGCCTGTCTTGGAACTAGCTCTTGTAGACAAGGCTGTCCTTGAACTCACAGAGATCCGCCAGTCTCTGCTTCCCAAGTCCTGGGATTAAAGGCATGTACCACCACCGCTCGGCTAGAAGACTTCAAAAATAAAAGGTCCTAGTGCTAGCTTGATACTTCCTGGTCACATTAAGACTTGGAAATACTTTGGTATAATGAAAGCATGCTGATCTTGGTTTGAATATTCATTTGGCCACTTATCTGGCCTGTGTCCTCTGTCCTTCTGCTATGTCACATCCTACATTGCTCCTGCCTACTTGTCCTCACCTTTTCTGTGTTCTAATACAAACTGTACTAACTGTGGAGACTGAGTTAACGTAGTTATGCGGCCAGCCGATGCTTGACTATAGCTCCCTGAAGGCTTATCCATGACTCTGCCTTACTGAAGGGGGTCTAGTTTTCGGGCTGATACTTCTTTTTTATTTCTTTACTGCACATCCTCTTCCATCCTCATCTTCTCATCCTCGGTCTTCTGGCTTCTGGTTGTTTCCATTTTCGTTGTGGTCTGGGTTTCTACCCTGACCAGTCATCTGGCCAGTATTAGTTTCTTTTATTAGTGTATCTGATTTAGAACATTAGTAGTCAACTCAAGGTGACAGTCTTTATACAAGGTCACAATCTTTATAATCATTCCTTGTTTACTTCTTTGTGCCCCATGTGGACAGTGGCCTCCATCTTGTTCCCTGTGTAAGAGCACATGTGCCGGGTGTGGGAGAAATGGCCCAGGAGGCTGCCTTGGAATTGAAGCAAAGAAATTGAGCAAGACCTTCATTATTAGGTGGAGGGAGTGGACATTGCTGAGAGCAGTAACAGGAAGAGCAATATTGAGTGTCCTGTAAACATTCCATTGTCTCTTACTGTGCAATATGAGGGCCATCTGCTTGTGAAATCTTGGAAGACCATATTCAAAATTTTATTCATGAGTGGTGTAGACTTAATAGATTAGGATCTATGTTGTATTTTAAACAACAGGTACACCATGAGAAAAATCTATTAGTTAAATTAGTCACACACACACAGAGGGAGGGAGGGACAAGGAGAGAGAGGGAGAGGGAGAGGGAGAGAGAGAGAGAGAGAGAGAGAGAGAGAGAGAGAGAGAGAGAGAGAGAGAGAGAGAGAGAGCTGAGGACTTGGGAAAACTAGGCCAGGTCTTACAGGCTGAAAGCAGTATCACTTTGAGAACTAGTAGTGGCTTTCAGAAAGAAGGGTCCATATTTGGAACTGGTGTTGGTTGGGGGAACAAGTTGAGCAAGAATACATAGGCCTGTAAGACAAAAGCAAATACATTCTAAAGAAACTCCAGTAAGCTCTGTGGTGGTGGTGATGGTGGTGCTGGTAGCAGTATTTGTAACCAACAGAGACAAAGAAGTTAGAATCACAGTGCAGAGAAGCCTGCTAAGTTTGCAAGCACTCAGGGAACATCTTACAAAAGGCAGCAGAAGGACGGGTTGATGTGCAGCAAGAAGACATCTTCTGGCCATGACATGGCTGTTGCACTCACGAAGTTACTGTAGCTGTGGTTTCTTGGGCAAGACTTGCACAGTATCAGGCGTATCAACATTTCATTATGGATAGGCTGGGGACCTTGTAAGGTTCAACTCTTTCTGAGGGAATACTAGCAGTTAATGTTTACTGGGGCACAGGCTATCATTTCTTCAGTGACATGAACATTGATAAGTTGCCAGCAGATAACCTCACACCCATGCTCAAGAAGCAGCTCTAATTAAACTCCGTGGATCACACACAAACACAAAAGACAGAAATGGAGAAGAGGGTCATGGGAGAGCATTTGTAATATCCTGAGAAAGATTCCAGCAAGAGAAGGAAGGGGCAGCAGAGAGGGGATGAAAATGACAGAAAAGCCAGGCGGTGGTGGCTCATGCCTTTAATCCCAGCACTTGGGAGCAGAGGCAAGCAGAGCTCTGTGAGTTTGAGGCCAGTCTGGTCTACAGAGCGAGTTCCAGGGCAGCCAGGGCTGTTACAGAGAGAAACCCTCTCTCAACCCCCCAAAAGAAATTGACAAAAAATTCACTTCTTGATTCAGACAAAATAACTCAAGTTTAGTGTTCCACCCTCCCTCCAATTTTTTTTATAGTTGGGAATTGAATGCAGGGCCACATAGTTGCAAGATAAATAATTTACCAGGGAGCTATGTCCTTAACCCTTGGTTTCCACTTTAGTTTTTAGATAGTCTCCCTATGTAGACCAGTCTGTCCTTGAGCTTGTGTTGATACTCCTGCTTTAGCTTCCTGCCTGTTAGGATTTACTGACATGCACTGTGGTTCCCAGTTCCTCTTCCCATTTAATAATAAATTATTAATTATAGCACCATTCATTTATGTGTATAAGCCTGATTTATGGAAAGGCTACAAAATTTAAATTGTCTTCTTTCTGTATACAAAATTTTAGGACTAAATGCTGGTTCTTTATAAGGAGAGCCATACATACATTTAAAAAATGCAGAATTTCCTTACATATTCTTTTTCCATGGTAAGTAGTGTTCACAAGTGGGCGAGAACCATGTTCTTCCCAATGGTACCAGATTTATTGGCATTAAGCATGTAGTGTATATATCCACAATTTTTCCTTCTCTCGGTTGGATGACAGGACATGAAAGCTTTTTTTTTTTTTTTGGTCTGGGACTGGATATGTTGATGAAACCAGAGACGTTGCTTTCTAGATTCAACCATTCCAAGGAAATACATTTTTAGTCCTGAAGGAGGTGTGGCTCTCCCCTCTGTGCAAAGCCAAATTGGAAAATTACTGCAATACCCAAGGCGTCTCGGTAGAAAACGGGAAAAATGATTGCAGCTGTCCTTTGCATGGAAAAAATTGTAACATTACCAATTAACGCCTACACATGTAGCAGTTAGAGCAAATATTTGTGCCTTAGCTTTTGGTAAAAATTGGCTGCCTAGGGTGCTGGAAGAAAGCAGAATTCTCAGGTCCTCACGAATTTCACCTTCATGTAAATGAATCCCATAGGGTTGCAGTGACAGGATAATCTGCACTATTCATCTCAACTGAGTGTGCTCATTAGAGATGAACTGAGTATTTATGAAATCAAAACTAATCAAAGCAAAAAAGTTCTGCCTGTGTTTTAGTCCTAACACCGAATATCCTTATGTCATATGCTTTAACTTTCCCTAAGGACTTTGTAGTGCAAATGGCCACTTCTTTTCCTTTGAGTAGAAATTCTCTAGTAGAATTTGATTTATTTCAGCAAACATTTTCTGAGTGCGCAGAATGTGTGTCTTGATTTGGAAAATGGATGGATTCACTGTAGCCTCAAGGGGGAAAAACGTATTTAATAGCGTACCATTAGGTAAGAGAAAAAAACATATTATTTCATTATACCAAGCTCCAGTCTGGAGTTTCTGATGTAGATCTCAAAATCTTATTGGGTATAATGAACACCAAACAATTAAAGAAATTGCCTAAGACTTTCCTGAAGCAAGACACACCTAATACTCTTCTAATTATGAGAAGAGTTTGGTGCACGACTTTATGCACTTAAAGTCTATCTTTAGTTTCAGATTTGGACTTAGAAATAAATGAATCCTGGAAAATGGATATGACAACATGTATATTATGTGAAATTAACTATTTCCTGTGTGGTTTTCAAGTAAATACAACACTTTGTTTTAATTATGTGTTTAAATGTTGACCTGTTTGGTTAGAATTCTCTGCTCTACCACTTTCTGACTGTGTTGTTTTGGCAAGAGAGTTAACTACTGTGGAAACTGCTTTCTCATTAACTCGCACGAGACAGGCAAAGTGCTTAGTGTAATAACAGGCATGGCAGTATTTAGAAGTGTCTTACTGAAGGATGGCAAATTGAAATTTTAAATGTTTATGAAACATAAATAGCATTTGCATTTCTTATTCTCCCTACAGAATATGGGGGGGGTTACATTGCAGGGTGTTGCATATAAACATGGACTGAAGAAAAAAACATAAAAATTGCTAGTTATTTTTCAAGCCCTAATTTAGGTAAGACAGTAAAGCAGGAAACGTTAAGTAAGTTTTTCTTTCAATACTTTCTGTGTTTTTATATCAAGACAAAAATACAGTTATTTATTAGGAGTACCTTCATTCTAGAAGAGTGTTGCTTTTGCTCTGTTTTCCTACAAAGTCACCAAAGAGTCTTAAAGGCTTACTGTATTCTCTAATGACTCATTGACAAACATTTGTCATATAGGTCTTTTCAAAGAGCCATATATGTTTAAGCAAACTGTATATTTACCAAGAAACAAAGCAACATAATTTTTAGAATGCTGAGATTGTCAGGGACCCCGTACCTGTCTGTGGTTAATTATACATACGATGCTTTGCAAGACAGGTGATTGGACTGGGGCAATTAGATACATTTCAACAAATCTCCTCTCATCAGATCATGGGGTGATGCCTTCTAAGCCTCTCCCTTAGTGCAGTTCTTAGTGAAGGGAGCTAATATATATCTTACTGTCTTGTCATAAAACCAGCCTCTCTCTGTCTTTGGGCTATATGGATTCTTATTGGAACCTTAAAAGATTTGAGGTACATTTATAACAATCAGTTGAGCACTTTTAAAAACCATAATATAAATTGAATATTTTAATTCCTGTAATTTTATTCCCTCTAAATTATGCATATTCTTATTATTGATAAAATAACAACTAAACAAAACAAAAAAAGTTTTGTTTGTGTAACATCTCAGTTCTTACACCAGTCATTAGAGTCTGTCTTTCCTATCCTTTATTATTTTTATTCTTTCTAGTGCTGGGATATGAGCCCAGGGCCTAGGACATGCTAGGCAAAGTACTCTACCACTGAACTACACTGCTAACCCCATGCACTTTACTTTTAATAAGGGCTTTCTTTTAGTAATTGCCAGTTTTTTAAAAACTTGAATAAAATTAGACTTGTTTCAGCAACTCCATAGTGACCCAGGTTCAGAGTGCCTAAGACGGAAGTGCTTATAGAGAGAATAAATGCTTTTTCAGCTTGTCTAGACTTTCAATGAGGTCATGATTCACTTTCGTCTTTTGGCACACAGAGATTTGGTTTAGGAGTAAGAAAAGTTAAAGTGTAACATATCTCACAAGAAATGATTTCACGAAAAAACACCTTACAAGGGTCTGTTGAGTGAATGCGTTATGTCTGGAGGTAAAAAGTTAAGTCTTCTCCATGAATTTTTGAAGCATCCATGATTTATGTTTTTTAATTGAATTGTTGTACAAATTAACTCCCACAGTGTTTTTGCTTAACCAGGTGGTAAAATTATAGGCTTTCATCACCCAACAGAGCATTTGATTCCCAGATTAGTTTCACCTTGGAAAACCTGTAAGACAAGAATGAGAAGCTATTTTATAGCCAAAGTGTATTGTAAGTGGTAGTTGTTGGCAACAGTAACCTTTGTTGATCTCTTGCTTTGGTGCACAGCTTGTGGGCAGAGCCACTGGCTTCAGCATTCTCTTCTTATACATCCAGACACCATTAAAACATACTGTGATTCCTTCCAGAGCAAAGGGCATGTTTGCTTACTGCTCATTCTAAACGACACAGGTCTCTTCGTTGGACCCTGTTTGTCGCCTGTAGAACAGGAAAGAGGTACAAGGAAATACTGAAGTTCTAACTACTGTAGTCTTGGGTGTTCTATGTTTTCTTACAACACCTTAAAAATTATGACAGGCTTTCTTGGTAATAAATAGGATAAAGTTTCAGACCCTTCAGTACTTTCGCCAGTAGTACTTATTGCTGGACATGCTGTCATTTTTGATAGTCATAGGCCACATAACTATGCCAACCACTACACTGTACAGTGTTTGCAGGTATAGCACCCGGACTTCTTTGGTCTTAGCCATCTTTATTTACTATCTTACTCACTTTCTGGACCATTTGCTTCTGGTCTTGCTTAACTAATTAGGCGCTATAAGGCAGCTCTTCTCAGCTGGACAGCTTGGAACGTGTTTTATTGGCCTGAGTGTGGGAGGACGTTTGTGGTGCTCTCTGGAATGTCATCCGGGGCACTCTGTTCAGCTCAGCCTTCAGACTTGCCCTTTTTCCTACAGCAAATGAATGGGCCATCATAAGAACAGTATTTTCTGGTCTGTGGAAGTAAAGTCTTTTTATTCACTTTGTAATGATAGTCCCTCACCAGTTGTTGACATAGTCCAGGAGTAAAGTCTTTTTATTCGCTTTGTAATGATAGTCCCTCACCAGTTGTTGACATAGTTCAGGAGTGGGGGTACAATACTGTGGCTATGACAGTCATAAAAAATAATATTTGGTATTTTATGTTTGTTTAAAAGTGCTTTCTGTACAAATGAGTAGCCTTTGAAGTATGAGAAATATGACAGAGATTCAGCACCAGTTTGTATGTATTTAGCAATTATTTCTGGAGAAAAGCCAAGGGAGAATGACTTTGGACATACTGAGTGCTTTCTTTTTTCTTCTGAGACAGGATCCCACATATCCCAAACTGACTCCTGGTTGGTTGTGTGGTTCAGCACGACCTTAACTCCGCCCCTTATCCTCTTGCCTTTACCTTCCAGTGCTAAGCAAACACTCTGCCAACTGAACGAGATCTCCAGTCTGTTTTTTTTTTCTGTTTGTGCATACCTCGGTGTGTGTGTGCTTGTGTGTGTGTGTGCAACTAGACCTATAGTTGTTCCCAACTCAGCTTTTGTAGTCTTGAAGAAGCATTGAAATAAAAAATTAGATTGTTAAACATTTATCAACTATATATATATATATATATATATATACATACATACACACACACACACACACACACACATATATATATATATCCCTGTGGAGATTTCTAACAATTTTCTTTTAAAAAGAAAACAAATTACACTGTCAAATGTTTGCATAGAGACACGTGAACTCCTTTACCTTAAATCAACTACACCTGATGAGGACTTTCTTGGGCAGCAGCTTCTAAATTTTTCCTTGTACAAAAATTCTATGATTAAAAACCAAAAATAAATAATGAAAAATGACTTGCTTTTTAGCTAGACAAGGTTTTCATTATTGGAAATATTGAACACGTGATATACAAAATCAAAAAGAAGTACTTGCGGATATTATCGAATTATAAAATGTATACAGAGATTTGAGGTCCCTCTCTATTGGGCATTTAAATAGTAATGATTAAGGATAAATAAATTGAATTATAAAAGTTGAACTGAAAGCCAGACAGGCCTGCTTATGCATAACTTTAATCCTAGCATTTTTTTCTCCCTGAGGCTAAGGTAGCATCTTAGTGAGTTTAAGACGACCTGCTTTACATTGCATTTACTAGGCCAGTGAGGGAAGGATAACAAAATCTTGCCTTGCAAAGAAGCAAAAACCCAAAACAGTAACAAAAAATGGATTTGGAATTGTGATCCATTTCTAGGGATTTAATCATAATGGCAAAAGACTGTCTGTCCTGGCTTGATTGTTCAATTATCAATTGTTCAAATGTCCTTCAATCTTATTCTGTTTTGCCTCTGATTTTCTTTCTGCCATAATACTACTTTTGAGTTTGAAAACGTTATTATCTTAAACTATGGTTATTATATTGGGACAGATTCGTGTATGGGAAAGTATTTTACATGGCCTAAAGCGCAGTGCGACAACTGTGAAGGCACCTTCCTTTCCCTCCGGACAAAGGGATAGCGGCTATTTTTTTTTCAGGGGACAATCATTCAGAACTGCATTTCTGAGAACTTGTATATGGCTCTGTGGCTATTATTGGTATTAGTTCTATTATTCACAGAACGGTTTAGGGAACTTTTTGAGGTTAAAGCAATGGCTTTCGAACTCCTTGTTATTTCACAATATTTTCTGTACCTCTTCTTCTCAGACAAATGTTGGTGGAATTTTACCAGTGACAAATTGACTTGGTGGTCTTTGAGGATGGAGATTCAGATTGACTTAGGAACTCTCTACTGCTGCTTACTTACCTTCAAGCTGGGAGTGGCAGTTCTTTTCCTCTTGGAGTAAATTGCCACAAAACATAGCCAATTTAAGAAAATGTAGCAATTTTATAACATGGCTAGATAATTTTTATGTGATGATTGACTTTGAAGCTTAAGAATTGTTTTGTTTATCAACAGTAATGTTTGACAACATTTAACTTCAAGTCCGCTTTCTGATTGAGTCTTGTTCCAACTACCTTGTGGATTGTTCTTTAAATGATACAACTTCTAACCCTGTGCTTCAGGAGTTTTGTTGTAATTTGCATCTTTCAAAGCTTCAGAAGGAGAATTTGGTTGCACAGTGATCCTTCAGACTTTTCCTGGGCTTTTGTTTCTCAGAGCCCTGTGATATGATAAGCCAGGATCGTCACTAGCTCAGGCATTTGCCCAGCAGGTCACATATCATTTGCCTTACAGTAAGTAGCTTCCTAGCAACCCCATTGTTCCCTTTTTAACATCTTACATCCTCATGCGTAGTTTTTTGTGTTGGTACTGACAGCATCTTTGGAAAGGTTTTATGAGTTCTACATATAAATCATATTATGTTTGGTTTCAAAGTCTGATTCCTCATCTACACAAGTAAAATCCTAGACAGGATTTTTTTCTGTATTGTGGCCTTTTCACCATGGAGTCATTCATTATGTTTAAAATCTTAAGGGCAGTGATTCTCTCTCTCTCTCTCTCTCTCTCTCTCTCTCTCTCTCTCTCTCTCTCTCTCTCTCTCTCTCTCTCTCTCTCTCTCTCTCTCTCTCTCTCCCCTCTCTCCCCTGTCTCTCTGTCTCTCTGTCTCTCTGTCTCTCTCTCTCTCACACACACACTTGAGCTTACTTTCACTCATTTGTTAATTTCTTATCACATATTTATAAAATAATTAGTGAGTTAAAGAAGTAGCTTTTGAAAATATGCTGAGCAAAATAGAAAAGATCTCAGCTATGTGACAACTTGTTATTTACAACCTAGCTAATTGTCTAGTAGGTAATGAAATAGGTTCATAGCTTTTCTTTTTTTTTTTTTCTGGTTTTTCGAGACAGGGTTTCCCTGTAGTTTCTAGAGCCTGTCCTGGAACTAGCTCTTGTAGACCAGGCTGGCCTCGAACTCAGAGATCTGCCTGCCTCTGCCTCCCGAGTGCTGGGATTAAAGACGTGCGCCACCACTGCATGGCTGCTCATAGCTTTTCTCATGTATGATTTTTTGCAACTTTTCTGAGAGGTGGGTATTATCATCATCATTATCATCATCATCATCATCATCATCATCATCATCAACAAACATGATGAATTTGAGACTCAGAGGGTTAATCAACTTGCTCAGACATACACAATAGGTAGACATTCTCTGAGAGATTCAAAGCCAAGTTAGTTTGGTCCTGTATTGTTTTTTTGTGCCATAGAACGGATTATTGTCATTTTCATCTTAAATCAACATCTATTCATTATATGGTGGCGCCTGTGGGTGTATTGAGTTGAATTCTCTACAGTCAAGGTGTGAGCTAGTCCCACCTTTTGACTGGGAGGCTGCACTAAGGCCAAATCCACTTCCATGTCCACATGCTTGTTGATAGAATTCATTTTCTTGAGACTCCGGAACTTGTTTTCTTCATTGTGAACAAAGGAGACTCCAGTGTAAGTCTTGTAAAGAGAACCTTGTCGAACATAACATTATAGTGACATCCTGTCACCTTTGTCGTACTCTCTGGATGATAAACAAGAAGTTCTCCCTCTCTCAGAGTGAGGGGATTCAACACAGAAGCATATTTCCATAGGGCTTCTGAGGAAGGAACACATAATAATCTTTCAATTCTTGCTTGTCTTTTAGGACTATACCTTTGGCCGGGTCGCGGTGGTGCATACTTAATCCCAGCACATAGGAGGCAGAGGCAGGTATATCTTTGTGAGTTCGAGGCCAGCCTGGTCTACTAGAGTTAGTTTCAGGACAGACCCCAAAGCTACAGAGAACCCTGTCTCGAAACAACCAAAAACAAACAAAAAAAAACCCCACCCAAACAAACAAAAAACCTCTTTCTTTCTTTCCTTCCTTCTTTCTTTCTTTCTTTCTTTCTTTCTTTCTTTCTTTCTTTCTTATTTTCTCTTTCCTTCCTTCTTTCCTTCCTTCCTTCCTTCCTTCCTTCCTTCCTTCCTTCCTTCCTTCCTTCCTTTTTTGCTTCTCACAGTTGAAACCGCAATATATGTAATTTTTTAGATTTTCCTTTTGGTGCTGTAGATATTTTCCCATGTTGTTACATAATCATACAGCACGTGCTTGTGTGCAGTGTGTTGCAGTGTGCATACAGTATTCTTTCAAGTAACCACATTACAAACATTTACTTACGTCTAAATGGCTATATATGCAGAAAACTTCCAAACCTTTACTGTTGAAAAGAAACAAATACCAAAATTCACCAGAATATCACATCCAATTTCTTCAGGCACATACTTTTGCCCTCTTTTATTTATTTAAACAAGGAATCTGAACACAAAATCACAAAATTAAGAATTATGACTGTTTCCATGTCTGTTTACCACACACCGGGAGAAAACTTTTGATTTTCCTTCACTTTTTCTGAATTAACGCCCTTCAGCAGCAGCAGCAGCAGCAGCAGCACGCTTGCTCATACAAATTGAAACACTACGATCACTGAAAATCAAGATGATGCCTGTGTGCGCTCTTTCAGCCTCATGCTCTGCTGGAGGGGAATGCGGGGTGTCCCGCCCTCTTCAGGGCCATGCAGCAGCTCTCTCAGTCTGGCTTTACCTGTAGGTGAAGAGAACATGCATCCCCTCAGGACTTAGTCTTATTGAATTATGTCATATCTGAGGATTTTTTTCCCCTGGTCACGGTGAGCTTTTCTTGTAGTGGGACAGAGCTAGTTTCCTGAGACACTTGAGAAATCTTATTTGCTTCTTTCTGAGGAGGTAGATTGAATGGATTACTCACTCAGATACAGCATTCTGATGTTATATGCATACCCCTTGGCCACACATTTCACAATAGCCTGCCAATAGAAAAGGAAAAAGCAAAGGTGGCCAGCTAATATGACACACTGTAGACTGGGTAATAGTTGTTATCTTGTTAACAATATTGCTTTTCTTGTGATTCAAGAGCTGATAGGGTTGATGGTTCCAGCCTTCTCTTTTAAAAAGGCATCTTGTGAGCTGCAGATTTTAGCTACCATATTTGGTTCTCATATGCCTGCCCTGTGACTTCACATCAGCTGTTAAGGATTTGTGTTTTTGCTTATCCTTATATGGGAAGGCTGCCTGGTGACTTTGTCTGACCGGAGTTAGACGCCCTGCAGCATTAGCAGGAAGTGACCTTAGGACACAGTTTCCTTACTACTGGAATCTGTTACATAGAGAAAGGGATAAGATGAAAAGCCTTTTTTTTAAAAGAAGATCATCATTTTGTTGTTCTTAGTGCTCCTTACAACCATTCAAATTCCCTTTATTCTATTATCATGATGCTGTTCTCCTAAAGAGGATTGAAATCTACACAGAAAACCATTCTGCTGAGCTCTTAATAATAGTGATTAAGGCAGGAGAGTGGGAGCTGAGATGAGCAGGTTTATTTTCAAAATCTTTGTGCAGCACTAGTCTGGAATTTTTGAATGGAAGATCTGCAATGTTAGAATAGCCGTGGCTCCAATTATTGAGCTTTCAGAGTTGCTGCTAGCAGTGTGATTCATTTGAAGGAAGGGTTTTTCTTTAAGCATATTCCCAGAGTTGCAAGAATAGCCTAGGGCACCTGTTAACCCCGTTTCCTCTGCCTAGTCATTTCCTGTCGTCTGGTGTAGTCATAAGTCTCTGACGCTTTTGTGGAAGCATGTCACAATGCTCTTCATTTTACACTTGAATTTGTCCTTGCCCATGAAAAAGGTTTCAAAAGAGATAGCATTATATGCAGGCAATGTGATTCATAGGACATCCATTTCCTGCAGAAACCTATAGGCACAAGCCACTAACACTGTGCACAAATGTCTTGGGGAACTGGGGAATGGTGGTACATGCCTCTAATGCCAGGACTCAGGAGACTGAGGCATGAGGATCATACGTTGGAGATCAGTGTGGACCATGAATTGACACCCTGTCTCAAAAAAAAATGCAGTAAGGGATAGGGATGTGCTTCAATGATAGAATACTTGCATATGGTCCATGAGACCCCGAGTTTGATCCTCAGCACTGCAAAACAAGAGCAGCAACAACAAAAATCTTAAAGAGAAAAATGTTGTAATTAAATTCCAATCTCAAAGATAAACAAAAATGACACTACGAATAATCTCCAGGTTTTCTTGCTGTTACTTTAGACCAGGCTTTGAAATGAAGAATGATACAAAAATTATTATGAGCCACATCTGTGCTCAAGACAACTTCAGTAAGTCAACAGATGATCTAATTAGCGGGAGGCACCAAGCATGGCAGTACATTATTTGTTATTCTGTATACTTAGTTTCTAAGTGGTGATTTTTACTCTGGCAGAGATTGGACAAGTATGTGATTTGGAACAAGTTCCTTAATCCATCTGAGCATTAGTTTCTTTGTCAGACTGTCTGGAATGAAAATAATACCAGCTGCTTCAGAAGATTATGGTGAGAATAAAATAAAATAAACATGTAAAGAGCTTATCACAGTGCCTGGTTCATAGGAAATGCTTGATAAATAGTAATTATCACATTATACTTTACAACGAGCTTACATGTGGTGCGGTGCCAAAAGGGACCCGATGCGAGTAGCCTAGTGCTAGCTCATTCAGCGTAACTGGGCTTTCCCCTTATTATTCTAGTCTTAGTTCATCTACTTCCCTGAAGCAGCGTCATGCCAGACTTGGATTAAGGGCTGGTTAGAGCTAATCATTTACAATCATGGATTAGTTTAGTATTTATATTTTATAATTTCCCTCAGATTCAAAAATTGCTATTATTATTATTATTATTATTTAATTGTATTTATTTATTTTTGTTTTGATTTTGAATTTTTGAGACAAGGGTTCTCTGTGTAACACTCCTGGCTGCGTGGAACTGGCTCTGTAAATCAGGTTGGCCTCCAAATCACAGAGATCGGCCTGCTTCTGCCTTCTGGGTGCTGGGATTAAAGGTATGTGCCACTACTGCAGGCGTTATCCTATTTTTATTGTATAAAAGTAGTAAGTGACTTTGAGGCCTAAATTGTATTTAAGAGTAACATTTTCAATTAACTGGTAACCCTATAACATTACCAGACAGGGTCAAATATTGAACCCTTTCTACCATTAGAGGATCCTGAGTTGGAAGTGTGTATTTCAGATTTTTTTTTGAAAAATTTGAATGCTGTGGAAATTTGTTCATTTGGCACATATTCATTTGAACAATAAAATTAAACTCTATATATGGAATTTGCAATTAACATATAAAAAGAACACATAAAAAGCATTACCTTTGTGATAGTGTCTCCCACTATGCTGCCCAGGCTGGTCTCAGGTCCTAGGCTCATGTGGTTGTCATTCTTTAGTTCCTCAGGTACCTGAGACTATCACTTGCATGCCGCTATGCCAGGGAGTATTATTCTTTATAAGATTTCTTTTCTTTTTGTTTGTTTTTTTTTTTTTTTCTGGGGCAGGGTTTCTCTATAGTTTTGAAGCTTGTCTTAGAAGTAGCTCTCGTAGACCAGGCTGGCCTCGAACTCAAACTCACAGAGATCTACCTGCCTCTGCCTCCTGAGTGTAATCTATCTATCTATCTGTCTGTCTATCTATCTGTCTGTCTGTCTGTCTGTCTGTCCGTCCATCTATCCATCATCTATCGTGCATGTGTAAATATCAGAGGACAGCTTGTGGAGCTTGATTCTCTCCACCATGTGGGACTTGAGATTCAAACTCAGGCTGTCCGGCTTGGCTGCAGGGATCTACCCAATAAGTCATATTGCTGGCCTAAGAATTTCTTAAGAAAATAAATGTAGAAGGTAAAATGAGAGAAGACTGGCAAATGTAGTGAAATAGTGTAAGATTTGCTGTTAAAGGATGCCTAAATTTGAATTTTAGTTCTGTCATGTACTGGTCTTATGAATTTCGGTAAATTTCCTTAACCTCTTTGAACCTCAATAATCTAATTCATAACATGAAAAATCAGGATACCTACACCACAGGGTAGTGTGAAGATCTAGCAAAAAAAATACACATAAAGCACTAGCTATGTTAACTTTCACTTATTTGCTATTTACAATGATGACTAGTATTGATCGGAATAAGAAGCCAAATCCATTTCCAATTTACTTGTTTATTTTGCTTTATTTTATATGTATGGGTCTTTTGCATGCATGTGTGTCTGTGCACCACGTGACTGCCTGGCATCTGCAGAGTCCAGAAGAAGGTGTTGGATCTCCACCTGGAACTTGAGTTACTTGTGGTCTTAAGCCACCGTGTGGGTGCTGGGACGTGAACTCAGGACCTCTGCAAGAGCAGCCAGTAGTACTCTTCACTATGAAGCCATCTCTTTCACTCCTTTAAGGCTTTTTTGAATAGCTGCAACTTGAAATCTGGTCCGTTTGGAAATAGCAGGGAACACTTTCTGATAGTCCAAAGTTTCTCTCTAGTCAAGTGAAACCATAGCTTTTAAGACAAGAAGCTCTAAATCTTGTAAAACTTTTTGGACTTTATGCTTCCTGTGTTTTTGCTTAGGACAGCTTCAATCTCCTTGATGTGGACTGTGTTAGAATTTAGGGACTTTATAGAACTCTGGAGATGTGTAAAGGTGCAAATTTTTCAACAGCTTTGTTCTAGGACTTGCAAGTGTTATTTTGGGAAATCGAAGGATGGAGGAAAATCTGTATGCAAACAATGATCACTACCACTATCTCTGTGTACAAGAAGTCTTGCTGGAAGGAATGTATGCTGGCTTAAAAGGAACGTCGGTTGGCATAGTTTGCATTTCACAGGCAGCACTACTTCAAGAATAGGTGGAGTAGCTTATACCGAGAAAGGTGACTGGGGCATAACTAAACTCCGCTAATATAAACAGATGTCTCTCATCAGTTTTTAAAGTACCAGTCACTCTAATTTGATTAATAGGATACCTGAGGTGTTTAATCCAAGGATTTCTTTTGTTTTTGTTTTTGTTTTTGTTTTTGAGACAGGGTTTTTCTGTGTAATAGTCCTGGGTGTCCTGGAATGCACTTTGTAGACCAGGCTGGCCTTAAACTTACTTTAAATCCACCTGCCTCTGTATCTCACGTGCTGAGATTAAAGGTGTGCACTACCATCACCCAGCTGAAGACACATTTTCAAATAAAAACTGAGTTGTGAGAAAGCCACCATATTTAACCTCAAAGATGGATGTATATCACTTTTCAGTAATCTTTTAAATGTTGCTAATTATAGCCAGCTGATATTTCTCGAATTTCCCAGGCTCTCTGACTAAGAAGTACTGTCAGATTTTCACTATGAAGTTGGAGTTTTAGAAAGAATACTTTGTTCGAGTGTAGGCTGTTCTTACTAACTTCCAAATACATAGTGTGGAAAGGGGGAAGTACTCAGTATGGAAAAGGAAAAAGTCAGGAAGAAACCTGTGGGGAGCCAACTTCAACAAGCATACCACTTACCAGGGTAAGGCCATGGGGATTAGAAAAATAGGAGAATGAGCACGTGAGTGGAAATAATGAAACAGATGTGATAGTACGAGGGGAGCTCCAGTGAACACTGAAATGCCCCCCCCCCCGCTTAATATTCCATACACTTTTATACCCCAATACAACAGGGGGAGAAGACAAAAGGCTGCTTTAACATGATACAAAACGCAACTAGAACGGTTAATTGCTTCAAACGTGAGACATCAAGTCATTAATTCTTGAGAAAAATATTCTGTTGTTTAGGCAGTGAACCCATCCTAGACCAAGTATCTCTGATTCTTCAAAAGGAGGATCAGAAGTATGCTTGACTTCTCTGATCTTTGGTCAGGGTGGAGTGGATCTACCTGTATGGGCCATCTTAATGTCCAAAACACCAGGTAACCACACCCTAGGTCAGGGTGTGTAGCCACACTTGTTGTCAACAACTTTGAGCAGCCTCAAACTCTCGGACCTTTAAACAAGGTGGAAATAAGCTCACGTTTTTGGGCCTCCACAAAACCCCGACACATATTCGACTTACCAAGCAATCAAAGTCAGTATCTCCCTAGTAAGTTATGTTCTTAGCAGATGTGTTGTGGAGTGGTTGAATGGGAAAGTTGTTCATCCTTTATATCTGACCAGTGTGCTGCAAAATTGCCACGATAGTGGGGAAAATTGTCTGAGAACTGTCACAAAGGAAACCAAGGAGACATGATGACTGAATATAATATGTTGTCCTGAAAGGCAGCAGAAACATCGCATTATAGGAAAAAATGGTGATATCTAATCTGACTAGTCTTTACTTAATGACAGATATACTTCTTCAAGGTGAGATGTCAGTAAAAGTGGAAACTGAGTGTCAGATGAATGGGAACTCTGTGAATTGAAGATAATTTGCAAATTAAATTTGATTTAAATTAAAAAATAAAAACATGCCATTTGGTTGAGCTAAACCTAGAGTAAAATTATAATAGATAATTAAGTACTTAACATTAACTTCGTTATTACCAGACCCATGCACTAAGTACATTGAAAGACAGAAGTTAAAGGCATGGTACCTATGCCCAGCTGCCTTATCAGCTCACGAAAAAACTATAGCATCAATGTATGAAATGATTGGCAAACACCGTCACCATTAGCCCCCTAGTTTCTATGATTTTATTTTCTAGCTATTCGTGACAAACCACAGTCAAAAATATTGACCGATCCAGAAATAATAGCTCATAAAATTTAAATTGCTATCCAGAGTAATGTGATGAGATCTCATGCCATTCTGTTTGTCTCAGCCAGGGTGTGAGCAATCTCTGTCCAGCACACCCATGCTCTATGCACTACCCTTTGGTAGGTGAAAGAGAGCATATTTACATAACTTTTGTGATACTGTTGTAATGGTTTTATTTTATTATTCTTATTGCTTTATTATTGTGCCTAATGTATAACCTACACTTTATTATGGTCATGCACATTCCAGAAAAAATGGAGTACATGAAAACTCAATCTTATCTACAGTCTCAGTGATGAACAGGAGCCTAATGCTATGTAGGTACGGTGGGACTGCTCCATGTTAGGTAAAGTAGACTTCTCGAAGTCAGAAGGAGACTGTAGAGATCCTACTGAGAGAGACCTTCACACAGGGAATGGAGTTGGATGAATATGTTAGAATGGCATTAGTGGGGGCAAGCAATGTAGGCGTTCTTTTCTTTCCCACCCACCAGTTCCCAAATAACAGACAGGGAGATTTGATATTAATTATAAATGCCCAGCCAATAGCTCAGATTTATTACTAACTAGCTCTTACAATTTAAATTAGCCTATTTCTATTAATCCATGTGCTGCCCCAAAGCTCATGGTTTTTTACCTCTTCTGTATGTCCTCCTTCCTTTTTGTCTGGCTGACAACTCCTATGACTCTGCCCTCCATCTTCCCAGCATTCTCTATGTCCCGAAAATCCTGCCTAGCTATCAACCAATTAGCTTTTTATTAAGATAAGAAAATTGCATACTTACAGTGTACAAAGATTGTTCCACAGTAAAGCAGTAGTCTCCCTTCTTAAATGACCAACAATACTAGCATAAAGAAAGGCTTAGGAATTACTTCTTGGAATTACATGGCAAAGCATTTTCTGTACCTTTACCATGTGGCATTTAGAATTTATACAGTGAGAATTCTACGCAAAAATCCCAACTGCTAACCCAGGCTAGCCTCAGACCCAGTGATCCTTTGGCTCAGCCTCCTGAAGTGATAGAATTACAGGCATGGACCACTCTGCCTGGACACAGGAGTTCTTTCTTTCTTCTCCCTCCCTCCCTCTCTCCCTATCATCTTCCTCTATTTTGTGTGTATGTTTATGTGTGGGGTGCATATGTGTTTTTGCATATTTTTGGCCGAGTGTAGGCACACATGCACATGTGTGTGCGTGCGTGTAGAGGCCTGACGTGGCTGTTGGGATTCATCCTCATCTGATCTTCTCTACCTTGGTCATTGAGGCAGAAGTCGCTCAGTGAATCCCTTAGCTTGGTAACCAGCTTGCTCTTGGCATAGGGGAATTCTTACTACTCACCTCCCCTCAGAATTGTTGCATTGCTGTAAACCAGTGGTTTACATTGTGGTTTTTATTCACATGCCTGATTGTGACCTGAGTATTTTGAGAATACAGTGAACCAAGCAAGGAAAGGGAGCTCTCACTGCCGTTCCTTCATTTTCATACACTGTTAAACCCTTAACACTAGTATGCAAAGATGGGCTTTTTGTTGTTGGGTTGCCCTTCCTGAGAACAAACAGAACCAACTAGAGAGAATTTTTATATCTGAATTTGTAGATGAGGGAGTTGACTGTTACAAATTTGAATTTGCCCGAGAAAGACCAAATATTTAACCACACATTGTTCGTCTATTTATTGATTCAATTGTTTATTCACTATTCATTGTTATTCATTTGTAGATTTCAGTCATTTGTAAGAAATGTAGTAACAGAAATGGAGCACATTACCAAGCTTATCCTGTCCTATTAAGCCTTCAGTTTGGTTTAAGTGTAGTGTGTTGTCACTTTGGGGCTAAATTTTCATAGCTGGCCAGTGTATGTGTGTGTGTGTGTGTGTGTGTGTGTGTGTGTGTGTGTGTGTTTGTGTGTGTTTTCCCCCTGTCTGCCTTGTTTTTAAGAGCAGTCCCACACTGTCTCATAGTTCACAAATAGACGAGTGAGCCCCAGGGATCTGCCCATCTCTGTCTCCCCAGTGCTGGGAATTCATGTGAGCGCCATCATGCTCACCATTTTTTTTTTAAATTTTTGTTTAAAAGTTTTTTTTTTTATTTTACATACCAACTACAGTTCCCCCTTCCTCCCCTCCTCCTGCTCCCCCCACCTTCCCCCACCCTTCCCCCCATCCACTCCTCGGAAAGGGTAAAACCTCCCTTTGGAAGTCAATAAAGTCTGGCATATGGAGTTGAGGCAGGACCAAGCCCCTCCCCCCCCCATCAAGGCTGAGCAAGGCATCCCACCATAGGTAATAGGCTCCATCCAAAAAGCCAACTCATTCAAGCTCAGCTTTTTAAAAAAGACTCCGTTTCTCGGTAAAAATTTAGAATCCTGTGCTTGCAAGGCAATTGCTCTTCCAAACCCCGGTTCTATTCATCTTTACTAAGTTCACCTTCTTTGACTAAAAACATGAAGCCAGGTAGAGACTCTTCCATTGGTGCTGCGGTTATTACATTTTCCCTAAAGGCACCGATAATAGCTCCTAGTGTTTGCTCTCGGTTTCTCATAGCTTTTTAATTCACTGGCCGCTTCTCACTTAACCATCCTGCACTGTTCTCTTAGCAGCTCACTTAGTGTGTTACAGTTGAGCTTATGTCTATGTCTTAGCTCTCCCAGTAGATTGTAATATGCAGGGGTTATATTTGCTGCTTTTCTTTAGACATAGAGACTCTGGTAAAGTGCTTTATCACTAAAGATGTATCTAAAGAATACATACTATTCAGTAATTGCTAGAAACTGTTTCGGATGATAATCTGCCAGGGCTGGCTAATTCTTATTGTTGACATCCTAGGTTCCTGAAAGTACCACATTTTATATCTACTGAGATCTAGAAATAGGCTAAGAGTTCACAAGTTGCTTGGTACATTTCATGTTGCCTGAACTCCCCAGTTATGTGGCAAAGGTTGGAAGGCACTGCATTGAGCCTTCCTGTGAGTCTATTAGTGCACTAGCTGCTTGTACTTAATGGCTCTAAGTCATAGTTTTGCTTCAAGTTTTCCATTTAGAAATAAAAGTTTAATTTTATATATCAGTGAAGAAATAGTACTATTAGAAAAATTAATTGTGTGGTACATTTTATTGGGAAAGAATTGGTCTTTTTAAAAGGACTTTTAGTATTCCACCTAAATAGGGACCAAAAATTCTAGTTTCTACTGGAGTAAATTGAGAAACTTTTCTTGAGTTTTATTATATAAAATAAATTATGTAGCCATAATCACAAATACTTTGGACCAAAATATAACTCCTGTGTGTCCACACACATCCAGGAGGGAGATGTGAATTGAGAAGGGCTTTGCATGTGAGATTTTTTTTCTTCACAATGTCATTTCCATTGCATGGACAACTACTTTATAATAGATATTGCTTTGAGGTTTTTGAAATGCTTCTGCCTTGTGTGTCCTTTGAGTATTATTCCATAAAATCTTTTTTTCTTACATATTCTTTATATAGTTCAAGTATGTTAAGAAGTGGCGTCAAACATAGTTGTATGAGCATAGGTATATGAAGTCAGGTTCTCAAATAAATGCATTTCATAGGGGAAACCTAGGAAGTATTACCTTGGTGGGATAAGGCGGCAAAACAAACACGTAATCTCTACGTAATCATTTAATGAGGTAGCACAGACATGTGAAAGGGTCCTACATGTGCATATTATGAGCAAATGAGTAGTACAGGTTATGTTACAAACTTAGTATACAGGCAGGCTTAGCTCTTCTGTGTTATACATTTTGATCTGAACCATAAAAGCGAGGCTTAAATGATTCTGAGGCACATGGTGTCATTTCTGCTGACAAAGGTGCAATTAGTGATATACAGAGTGAGAGTTAGTTCAGTGTTATTTGACATGGGAACTTTCAGTGCAAAAAGGAGCAAGTTAGATGGATAAGAGGACCTGCAGGGTCTTCACTTGTGAGACAGCATCAACAAGACAGTGTTGACGGCAAGTGTATCTTCTGCACTGCAAATTTGATCTCTGTCTAAATTCATGTCTGTGGGCTCAGAAGCATTGACTTTGTTGAAATGTCTCTCACTAGAATTGAAAGGTAGACTTTTTTTTTTGCCTCTTAGTAATGATATCATTACTTTTTCTTAAGACGTCGTCATTTTTTTTACATTGCTTTCTTCCCTTTCCTCCGTCCAAACAAGCTCACACATTCCCTCCATTCTCCTTCCAATTCATGGCCTCTCTGTTCATTAATTGTTATTGCATGCATATATGATTTGAGTATACATATACATTCTTTAAAAACTGTTTAGTCCAAAAAAAAGGAAAGAAAAGAAATAAATGTTACTTGCTAAACAGTGTCAATTTCCCCCTCCCCTTTGGCTCTAGATTAAGAAGAAACAGCAAGATGTACTTGGTTTCTTAGAAGCCAACAAAATAGGATTTGAAGAAAAAGATATTGCAGCTAATGAAGAGAATCGGAAGTGGATGAGAGAAAACGTGCCTGAGAACAGTAGACCAGCCACAGGGTACCCCCTGCCACCTCAGATTTTCAATGAAAGCCAGTACCGTGGGGTAAGGAAGCAATTTAAATCTTGTCTCTTGAAATATATTGTCTCAAACGAACTTAGACCTTTCAGCTTTACCTCCCAGCCCGTGTGTTGTCATTTCTTCTGCACACGGTCATTCGCTCTCTGCAGCCACACTAAGCAGTTCGTGGTATTACATAGTATTTTGCTTTCCAGGAACAAAAATCAAAGGAAGAAACAAAACATATAAATGTATAAGGACAGACATGGGATGTATGTTTTCAGTTTGGTTCCAACCAGACCATGGTCTGCTTGTTGGCTGGAATTTGGACTCTCTTGTGCTCCTTTCCTGGTTCCTGGGGTGGACATTCTCCACCGGAAGTTCCTCCATTATGGGACTTCCTCTTTTACGAACAGTCCTATTCTCTCCTCTGAGGCTTCCTTTCTAGATCTATTATTTTTGAGACAGCTGAGACTGGCCTCAGATTCCTTTGTTGCTAAGGGTGAATTTGTACTTCTGATCCTTCTGCCTTCATCTCTCATTGCTGGGATTACAGGGGCTTTCCACGGCACCCAGGCTTGAATAAACGTTTTCAGAGACACCAGTAAAAATCCTCTACATCCCTGGTTGATGTAAGACTGAAAAAGTTATCTTTTCTCCAAGAACCTCCTATTGCTAATTAATGCTGTCTGGGGCAAGGGTATAGACCAAAATGGGAAAGTTCTGTCAGTGCTGTTGCAGGTTTCGTATGCTATCAAGCACAGGGCCAATATGTAAATTACACCTGAAGATAGGTGAGGTACTTAGGCTATTCTTGTGAAATTCTGCAAATCATTGACTCTCAGCAGCTAGAAGGGGCTGCAAACATCAGCCAGCCCATGGCCAGTTTGTATTTGTGTATGTAGGACACAGACACACCACACACACACACACACACACACACACACACAGACACACCACACTCATACATACATACACACATTTATTTATCAATTAAAATAGAGGTCATGAATTCAAGGGGGTGCATGGAAAGGAGAAAAACAATGTAATTGATATTTTAATTAAAAAAACAATAAAAATGGTTAGTCAGTCCTGTATAATCCAGTATGTGATTCTGATTGCTCATTTTAGAACTATTATTTTTTAGTGGCGTAGAAGTTGGTTCATACTCTTATTTTACCATGTGATGTTTTGATCCAAGTGTGCATTATGTTCAAGCCACAAAAAAGATGAGTACATCTTCTATCTCCAGCATGTGTTGAGCACTTTCAAAATCCCCCTAGTTTTTATAAAATATAAAATATTATTGCTACCTCCTTTTTGAAATGTCTGTTGTTTGATTTTGAAAAGAAAACTGCATGGATCACAAGAGTACATAGGGAAGCCACATCTGTCTGGTTTGCCTCTTCCTTGGAAGCTACATTTCAGGGGAATGAATTATCTTATAGGAAAAAAAGGCAAGTATCACTAAGAATTTAAGTGAAGCTTCAGAAGGTGAGACTCGGTAAACCAAATACATATCTGTTAGTGGAAAAGGAATCCATTTTCTATTTAGTGCTGCTCTGTGCCTATCAGACAGAGGGGTTTAATGACAATGAGAATTAAGATTTTGATTTTATAAAGCCTCAGAGAGAAGAACTTGTAGCAGTCATTCACAGAAAACATATCCGCTAGTGATTATGCTCTGTGCTTTGTGTGTTATAGTAATTCCCATACCAATTTAGAGTGCCAGGCAGCTCTGCTAGTAACAGCTTTTTTTTGGTGTTTTGAAACAGGGCTTCTCTTACACCTTGCAGTTGCTAATCTCTGGATTCTCGCTATCTCCTATTTGCCTTTTCTAACTAGGAGATATTGAGTAATTAGCTTTCCGGGTTAATTTGCTTTTACTTATCTGAAGATTTCCCCATCTTGGTCCTGCTGACACCTTTTGTTGTGTAGATTCTCTGTGCATTGTAAGCTCTTTCATAGGAACCTTGGCTGCGACCCCTGTAATGACAGTAGCACTCAGTTGCTGAGTAACAAGAAATGATTCTAGGCATTGTCAGCCCCTGTGCGGAAATTACCTGCTGCTGAATGCCACTGGACTGTAGCACAGGATTTTATTATCTGACTAGATGGTGACAGAGGCCACTATCCAACCTTTATATGTGAAACTCGGCTATAGTAGATAGAAAATTTGTAAGGGGAATCCTTGTTCTGAAAGTCTTGTACATAAGAATGAAATGAGAATTAACATGTAGCAAAATATGGTGTCACACAATCTTGGTTAATGTTAAAATTTCTTTACACTTTCTCCCTTAAGAGACTTGTTCCAGAATGCAAACTACCTTGTTTAATGTTGTATATTTAACACCAAGAACACTGCTTATGCCAGGCATGGGGGCATATACCTGTAATCCCATTTCATTTGGGAGATAAAGTCTGGAAGATAAAGACTTTGAATGCACCCTGGATTACATAGTGAGACCATTTCTCCAAATAAAACAAACAAAAAGACCTGTTAGTTTATATAATTCTATGCTTAATAAATATTTGTAGAACAATTGAATGGCTCTGGTTTTATTAGGAAAGGAAATATTCTTCTTCTTTTTAGATTCACAAGCATTTTTGGTTTTTCTGTGTCTGGAACCAACAAATGATAATATAACTTGACCCTGAAATACTTGAAATAGACAACTAGATCCTCTACATAGCATCATATTGCCAGATTTTATTTATACAAATTGAAGAACTTCTTAATTTCACATGAATCTAAAGGCTTATATGAGTTGTTTTTATTAATTTTTGATAATAAGAATACTTTCCTGTGTGGTTTCTATATTTTTTTTTCTTTTGAGAACAGGATCTCCAAGATCTCACTTTGAAGTGCAGGGTGACTAGAAGATGCTGTATGCCCCAGGCAGGCCTAGAATTCATGATTAGGCTTTTGTCAGTAAAGTGCTAGGATTACAGGATGTACCACAATGCCTGGTACACTGGCTTCTTTTAAATTATATTTTGCCTATTTACAACTGGTTAAGTGTAGATATCGTATATGTTTTTTTAAAATCTTCAGTTACTTACAGGTCTCAGCATAGAATTGGTGTTAGAATCCTGATAGTTTTACTTTTGAGGAAGGAACTCAAAAGTTTATCTAAGAGGTAAGAAAAATACATTAGTACCATTCTCTGCTTTTGTAAACTTCATTGGCTCAAATTTCACGTGTGAGTGAGAACAAATATGTTGATGTATATCAACAGATAAATGACCAAAAATAGGATAAAATGGAATTTTTTCCAGTCATAATGAAAAACAAATACATGACATTTGCAAGAAACTAGATGGTATTAGTAATAACTATTATTTTCTATTGAAAATAATTTTTCAGCTGGGTGGGGTGGCACATGTTTTTAATCCAAGCATTTGGGAGGCAGAGGCAGTAGAATCTCTGTGAATTTGAGGGCATCCTGGTCACCAGAATGAGTTCCAAGACAGCCATGACTGCTGTACAGAGAAACGGTCTCAAAACCAATTAATAGTAACAGTTATAGTAATAATAATAATTTTATGCAGTATATTCTGATCATAGTTTCTCCTCCTGCAGCTCCTTCCAGATCATGCTTATTTTCCCTTCCATCTGACTTCACCTTCTTTCTCCGACTTTTAGAAAATAAACAGGCAAATAGGAGACTAAGCACTAGAGACACCCAGGCAGTCAGGCAGACAGAAAGACAGACAGACAGACACACACACACACACACATACCATAAAAATACAAGACCGGAACCACAATATACAAGCAAAAGACCACTAAGATAAAAAAATGCCCAAAGTATTACGACACACACAGAAAACTCTCCAAAAATACCATCAAGTTCATTTGTTTTAGCTCTCTACAGCTGGCCATGAGGCCTGCCCAGAAATGGGGTCTATCTACCCAGTGAGACTATGCTAGAGAGACCTAGTATTTCCTTTGCAAGCTGTTGTCATCTGGAGAGAGCTTCTGGCTTAGGGATGGGGGCCATGCCCACTTCCCCTCTCAGCACTGGGACCCAAACTGGCTTAGAACTGTGCAGGCCGGCTTGTCCCAGTCTCTCTGAGGTCATATGAGCTTTGCTCATGTTTATTTAGAGGTCCTTGTATTCTTGGTGTCTTCAATCCCCTCTTTCTCTTACATTCTGCCTCCTCTTCATTATAGTTCCTTGAGGCCCGAGGGGAGGGATTTGATGGAGACATCTCACTTCGAACTGAGTTCCAAGGTCTCACTCTCTCCACATTTGTACAGTTGTGTGTCTCTATGTTAGGACTGGACATTTTTATCTTAACCAATAATCCAGAAAAGAAAGTTGAATACTCATGTTTCTCATGTGGATTCTGTTTTTTAATGTGTGTGTGTGTGTAGATACAGGTCATAAACTAGATAAAAGATGATGGGGGAGGAGACATTTTAAAGGGCATGTGTGGAGGTAAGAAAAAAAGCAAAAAGAGAAGGTAATGGTATACACGTGACATAAAAGCAGAAGAGAAATAGCGGGAGGAGGAAGGGGACAAGCAGGTTGGGGAAGGGAGTAGAGGAAGCAAAGCAACAAAAATTCCCTCTGAAAAATCCCATAATGTGAGGTTGGGGAAATGACTCAGTTAAGTTTTTACTGCACAAGTATGTGAACCTGAGTCCAGCTCCCCAGTTTCCATGTTAAAATGCGGGCTAAACAGAGCATGGTGCCTTTAATTTTAATTTAATTTAATTTTGGAGACCCAGTTCCAAAATACAAGGTAGAGCGCATCTAGCAATGAATGACCTCTTGCCTCTACACACATGTACAGAAGTGTATGCACACACAAAAAACACTTACATACAACACACCCAAAATTTCCATAATGAAATCTTTTACTTTGCATGCTCTTTAAAAATGCTAACCTTATATGTAAATTAATTAATGTAAATGTCAAAAATAGCATGTATGCCTCAATGGTGATTGCTGGATCATGGGATAGTTTTTTTTGAGACATGGCATCTCTATTTAATCCTTGCTGTCTCAGAACTTGCTATGTAGGCCAGACTGGACTAGGGTAGTTCTATTTTTAATGTTCTGAGGAAGATATATATATATATATATATATATATATATATATATATATATATATATATAATTTTCCATAATTGCCGTACTAATTTGCATTCACATGCAATAGTGTGGAAGGTTTTACTTACTCTACAACTTTCTCAACCCTTGTTATATTTTTGTTCTTTGGAAAAACCTCATTCTTGCATGATTAAAGATAGCATCTCACTGTGGTTTTAATTTAGACTTCCTCAATAATTCATTTTGATGGACTTTTTTTCATAAGCCTAATGACCTTTTGTAGATACTCATTTGAGTCATGTCTTAGGCATTTCAGTTCATTTTTAATTGAGTTAACTAGAATTTACATTTATTTGTATTTTTAGTTTTGTCAGCTTCAATTCTCACAATCAGCTTGGTGAAAATAGATGCATTTTCACCCTCCCCCAACACACATATTTCCAGTACTTACTTTTGTTTCATTTATGGATTTTAATTTTTGTCATTTTCCTTAAAATGTACTTATATTACTTGTCTTTTTTATCAGTTTAATGTTTGAAATTTTAGACTATAGTAGTGACTTTTTTAGTGTGTGGTTTCCTTTGAGTTTTAACACATGCATTGCTTTCTATAACTAATGCTATAATTAAAATATAAAATCATTTCTCAAACTCTCAAGATACTCCTTTATAGGTATATGCTAAGCCTACCCCTAATGCCTGGTAAACACGAATCTATCATCATCGCTATACTTTTGTTTTTTGATAAGTTCATATAAATGGCTTCATATCACATGTAGTCTTTCAGTGCTGGCTTCTTTCAGTGACTTGGATGTATTTGAGTTCCAGGTTGTTGTCTACACCAACACCTGCTCCCTCATATAGCTGAGTGGTGGTATATCATTATACGGGTACTTCATTTAACCACTGTACATTGGTAGACAGTTTCATCATTTTCAAATCTGAGCCATTGTAATTATAAGTATTTAGAGCATTTATTTTCTGATTTTTGTATGAATACTAATTTTCATTTCTCAGGGGTGAATGCCAGGATTGTGTTTACTGCCTAACCCAGTGATTATATTTTTTATTTGTAAAGGATTTGGAGTGTTTCTGGGTTGATTGTTTGTGTTCTTGTTTAAGAATTCCTGATATTCAGCCTTTCTCTTCAACTCTTGGTATTGTCAGAAGTTTTGTGTCTGTTCTTTATTGATGTTGCTGCATATTTCATCCATATTACACACATGCTAGGCAAATGCTGAAGCCCTGAATTACTTCATAGCCCTATTGTCAGACTTTTAAATCAATCCAAGGTAGCTTTGTGTTTTGGTACCTTCTGGTCATTTTAATTTATATTTATGTAATGATCAAAATTATGATATAAACACACATTTTGTGCACATTTTATCATCCTTTTATCCTCCTTAAGTGTTTGTTTAGTCATTTTCTCATATTTTGTTTTATTAGTATTATACCTTATGATTTTTATGTATTTTATATGTGAAATTTTGCCACATACACAGTTTTCAATTATTTTCTTCCATGTTGTTGCTAAGGAATATTACTTTAACTAGTAAAGATGTGTTACATTTGTTTCACCTTGCCTGCCTAAGGCACCTGATTGGTCAATAAAAAGATGAACAGCCAATAGCTAGGCAGTAAAGGGATAGGTGGGGCTGACCAGCAGAGAGAAAAAGTAGTAGTAGGAATTTAGGCTCAATAAGAAGAGAGAATGAGGGAGAAAAAAGGGAGACTCCAGGGGCCAGCCATCCAGCTAGCTGCTAGTTAGCCAGGCAGCTGTCAGGCAGCCAGACATGGAAGAAGCAGGAAAGTAGGACATCCAAAAGGAAAGAAAGGTTAAAAAAAAGCCCCGAAGGAAAATGTAGATGAAGAGAAACAGGTTACAATAAGTTTTAAGTTCTAGTGGGACAGCATAAGATAAGGCTGAGTGTTCATAATCAATAATACCACCTCTCCATGTCATGATTTGGGTGCTGTGGTCCAAGAAAGCCCGCTACATGTTGTAATTCATCTTTTTATTCTCTTAGCATTATCCTTCACAAAGCAAAATTTCTTTTGAGACTATGCAGAATATGAGGGAAAGAAAAGACTATGTTTTAAAAACAGAATCTCACATAGTCTGGGCTGGCAAAAACAAAAACAAAACAGAAACCCAAAAAAAAACAAACAAACAAGGAAAAAAACAAAACAAAATATATTACTATGTAGCTGATGGCCCTGAACTTCTGATCCTCCTGTCTCCTGTACCTTCCAAATGCAGATTACCGATTGTGACACCATGCCTGGCTCTATATAGTCTGATATTTCTTGAGGTTAGATCCAACTGTTAGTGTCATCAGTGTCTTCTAGGTCCAGATCAAGTGTGGAAAAGTAATGTGCTTGAAAGCAATCTTGTAAAGACAATCTGTTGGTGAGGCATTTGTAAGCCACTCGAGGCACATGAGTGGCCAGCTTCCTCCCCTGAGGACCTCCAACTGCCAGGTTCCACCCACAAAACACTCCAACTGATATAACAGCTGGACTCAGCCTTTCCAAATGGAGGCAGCCATTTCTTGAAACCCCACCAATCCTCCATCCTAGAATGTACAAAGATGTTTCTTGTCCCAACCATCTGTTCCCAAATACCAGGCAGCCATTTCTCAAATTGCCACACAGAGGCTTATATTAATTACCAATGCTTGGCCGATAGCGCAAGCTTGTTACTAACTTGCTCTTACATTTTAAGTTAACCCATATTTCTTATTACACTCTGCCACATGTTGGTACCTTTATTAGCATGGCACGTTTATCTCCTGCTCTCTTTGCATCTGGCTGGCAACTCCTGACTCCACCCTTATTCCCATAATCCTTAGTTTGGTCACCCCACCTATACTTACTACTTGACTACTGGCCAGTTAGTGTTTTAGAAAACCAATGTGAGTGACAAATCTTTACATTGTGCAAGAGCATTATTCCGTAGCACTAGAAATCTCCATCCTGAAAAGCTCTGTCCCCAAAGAAATCTTTTATTAACCCTGCTTTTCCTTGGTTCTCTGCTACTTCTTATCTGAGCAGAGGCAGCCACCCTCCTGCATTTTTCCATCCCAATAAATCTCTCGTGTGAGGTTGTTGTGTGGTATGACTTTGTGGTCTGTCTTGGCTCCCTACTGCCAGGATACCTTTCCCCTTAGAGCTGTTAACACAGCACTCTCTAGAGAATTCAGCACGTTTTGAAAATCTCAGGTTTAACAAATCAGCCAAAATGTAAGAGTTCTTGTGTAGGTTTAGAAATCACACTAATCAAGGCAACATACAGAAAATGGACAGTTAAGTATGTTTGCTGTTAATTGCAAGTTACAATTATAGCCAAATCTACTTGCTACTTTTGGTGAAGGCTTAGTGGCTTATTGGACAGCAATGTAAAGCTGAAGCAAATTGAGATGTGTCAAGTATTTTCTCTGGTGGTCTCAGGTTTGAAGTTTCTTTCGCTCATGTTTTGAGAACACTTCATTCTCCTTGCAAAGAGAGTACAGTCTCACTGGTCTTCTGGCCTTATGCGTATATACCTAATATTGTTTTTATTTCAATCAGAGGAAATCAGTATTAAATTCAGTAATAAAAGAGAAATATGGAGAACTGGAATTAGTCTCCCACTGGAAAAAGCTATCTATTGCTGAGAAATGCTTGCTTTGGGTGGTGAAGGAGGAAGGTGCAAAGAGATGTAAATCCTATGTTATATGCAATAAACTATTCTTCATTTCCTGCCCCAAAGGCCTATGTACCTTCTAACACATTAAATAGTATCTAGAAGCCCTCTCTCCCTTTCTCCATCCTCTTCCCTTTGTATTTTGTTGTTTTGAATTGAACTGTATTTTTTCAAACAGTATATGATTACAATTTCCCCTCCTGCAGATTCCTCCAGTGTCATCTTCACATTCCCACTCACCCAAATCCACACCCTCTCTTGCTGTCTATTGTTAGGAAACAGTTATCTAAAAAATAGAGTAAAATAAAATATGATTAAATAAAAAGCAAACAAACCAGAATAAGATAAAAGAAATAAACAAATATCAAGAAAGAGTCAAGGAAAAGGCACAAACCCACTTATAGATGCAGAGACATAGTGATATTTTGTTTCTTATCTAAAAAATAAAGCTTGCCTGAAGATCAGGGAAGCAAAACAGCCAATCACTAAAGAGCTCTTCCCTCTATGAAATCTTTTTTTTTTTTTTTTTTTTTTTTTTTTTTTTTTTTTTTTTTTTTTTTTTGGTTTTTCGAGACAGGGTTTCTCTGCAGCTTTATTTTTAGAGCCTGTCCTGGAGCTAGCTCTTGTAGACCAGGCTGGCCTCGAACTCACAGAGATCCGCCTGCCTCTGCCTCCCGAGTGCTGGGATTAAAGGCGTGCGCCACCACCGCCCGGCTTTTATGAAATCTTTAGACTGAAAAGAGAGTGGGTTCCTGTGTCATCCAGCCTTATAGTCCTCTCCAATGGGATTAAAGGCATGCACCACCACCACCTGGCCTCTATGGCTAACTAGTGTGGCTGCTTTGCACTCTGATCTTCAGGCAAGCTTTATTCATTAAAACACAAATATCACTATATTTGTCTAACATAAAATAAGGCAGGATGAGACAAGAACTCGTTCTCTTTTCAGTCTGAAAATTTCATAGAGGGAAGAGCTCTCTAGTGGTTGGTTGCTTTGCTTCTCTGATCTTCAGGCAACCTTTGTTAGATTATCAACAAAATAACACTCTAGAGACATACACATTCATGCTCAGGACCCTCATTAAAAATGTCAAACCAGAATCTATCACAAAAAGAACTCAACTGATACTTTTGGAATTTTTTCTTTTTGCCTCTCTCATAATGCTTCCTCTGGGCTTTTTTTCCTTTTTTCTTTCTTTTTGTTCCCCTAATCTTACAGGACTTTCTCTCTCTCTCTCTTTTTGAGACATTGTTTCCCTGTGTAGCTCAGTCTGGCCTGAAGTAGCGATCCTTCTGCCCCAGCTTCTGAACCTGGTATTACACACTCACAGTCTCAGAAGCCAGCCTGTCTCTTTGTTACTCCTTGCAGAATTTCAGCATTATGGAGCTTAGCCCCCGAGAAGACAGCTGATCCTGTCAACCAGTCAAGTCATTGTGAGCACATCTCTTTCCTTTGTTCCGTTGCAGACTGTTAATTCTTCTTGTCTTCTTTTCACAAAGGACTATGATGCCTTCTTTGAAGCCCGAGAAAATAATGCAGTTTATGCCTTTTTAGGCTTGACAGCACCACCTGGTTCAAAGGTATGATTCCTCTATTTACTTTGTTGTTGACGATCTTGTTGCTACTCAGTTGTTTAACCAGTTAAAGTTCTCCCGGTTAACTATTCATAATAAATCTAGAGCCGCATGTGTTCTACGTACATTTAATCCTCAGTAGGTTAGACTAATGTGCATAGAACACAAAGTGTGTATGCAGGAAGTAGAGTATTAAGTGGAACTTCTCTGTCAAACTGCCTGAGGCAGTAGACATAGAATTATTCATTCCCAAATAAGAGATTGTCAGCAGTAGGCCTCCATCATGCCAGCTCTCATGCACAGTTCTATGTGGACATCAAGCATCTTAGTTTATGATAATCTCCTTAATAGCATTTATTAGCTGTGTGAGAATAAATGATTAAATGATAGAGTCAGCTATTCAAGTATAATAAGAACATTTGAGTTACAAAACTGGTCACTAAATTGCCAGCTAAATTTGGTATTTTATTCCTTGCCAAGATAAATTAATTTTTCAAGTGACAGTGTTCCCTGGAGAGCCCAAATAAAGCAGGAAAGCAAAAGCGAAATTGCCTGTCCAGTGAAATGCCCCAAAGCTATGGACTTTAAGTAGACCTTTTTCTTTTCCATTTGGGCTTTTCATACCAGCTCATTTAATAAAAATATGTTTCCCCCATGGCACTAATATGTGTTCCACTCTTAACAATAGATTTTATGTTGAGCAATTTATTTAAACTCTAGTTCCTTCTTCACTCTTGAGAACCTATAATACCATCTACGTTTTCACCAAACAGGATTTATAAATACGTTTGTCTCATTATGACGTTCTATTTCCTTGCCAAGCATTCCTTTCCCATGGATAAACGTTGTATTTTAGGCTTTGTAAAACCTGAGTCAAGTAAAAAGAAAAGTGGCCTTTTTTGTTTAAATAATTGGTGAGATCAAGTTAAACCATTAATGCAGATCAGAGGGAGGGCAGAAGAAAGGACAGATTATTTCCTGTGGCTGATGACTTTGCCCCTGCAATTAAAATCAGAATTCATTCACTCACCAAATATTTATCAGTTGTCAAGCACTGAAATTAATGGCAGAAAAACATAAAGTATGACATAATCCTTACATTCTTCTTAAAACCTAATGAGTTTAAAATGTGCAAAAGATTATATAATAAATGTGTGTATTGAATTGTAATTGTAATTGAAGACATACTATGGTAAATTCTATGAAACTATAGTGTAATTATAAATAAAGTGCTATAGGGATTCAGGAAAATAATCATGATTTTTTATTGAGGATATTAGGGAAGTTTTTAACAGAAAGGTCATATTTAAACTGCTGGAAATGTCAAACTATTGAGGTGACAGTCATTTTTCACAGGGCCAGCAATGAAAAGCACTGCGCATGGGCATATCGTTGCGCATGCTGAGCTTCCGTTGAGGGAACAGTATGGCTTTGGAATAGGGACTGTGAAACAGAGGACTGTGTTAGGAGGTTTAAGATAGGCTACGTAGGTTAAGACCACGTGATGATTGCTTTATCTGGTAGCTTCACCTTTACACGCTAGGCACCCAAAAGCTACTATAGACAATCTGGGCAAGCAGTGGTGAGATTTTTGTTTCGTTGTTTGTTTGTTTGTCACCGTTTCACTTTGTCCCTAGCTGGTCTGGAACTCGCTGTGTAGATCAGGCTGGTCTCAAACTCACGTTGATCTTCTGTGCTCACCACACCCAGATACTGGTATGATTATTTCAGCATTTTAAGACATGGTTTAACTTAATTTAATCTTCATATTTTTTCATTCTTATTTTGAGACAGGATCTTATCCCAGTCTGCCTTGATCCTAGCACCCGCTTCCCCAGTGATGGAAGTACTTGTCCACTTTGGTACAAAAATTTGTCTTAAGAAAGTAAATTTAGGAGTGTGTGCTGCACAATGAACATTCGAGGGATGATACTTTCTAGCCAGATTTCGACTTCAGGATGTCTTAAGGGTCCACGAAAACAATTGAGAGAACCTCAAGGTGAAATAGCTTTAACAAAGAGAATGATGGATTTAGAAGGCAAATTAGCAGAAATATGTTATATAAGCTTCTAATGGCTTTTTTTTCTGTCCTGATTTAAACCTGAAAGTAGAATACAGTAGCACTGTGTGTTATGAAGGGTTGGGCAAAAGAAATTAATATACTGGGTTAACAAAAAGTCATCTGGAGTGGATTAATTAAAGAGAGATTTTTGAATGTTGACACATCTTTGCCAAGACCAAAAGTGATCAATTTGATGTCTGAAGAACATTTTTCTATTCTGGTCACTTTTTTTGTGACAGTCACCATGGCATTAGACCTTGAAGAAAGACTTGGCTAAACAGAAAGTTCACCAGATAAGAAATTCACATATAGTGGCTGGAGAGATGGCCGAACAGTTAAGAATACTGACTACTCATCCAGGGGACCTGAGTTTGGTTCCCAGCACCCTCTGTCAGGTGGCTCTTAAGCAGATGGTACTCTAGTACCACACCTTTGGCCTCTGCGAGCAGTGACACTCGTGTACACATACATGCATACTGCGCGCACAAACATGCGCACACACACACACACACACACACACACCCTAAACGTAAAATTAAAATAAATAAAAATAAATCTTGCCAAAAAATAGATTCAAGTAGTTAATCCATATTGGAAAAGTATACTGATAGTAAATGAAATATGGTAAAATGAGATGCAGTTTTCATAAGTGAAATTAGTAAAAGTAAGACAAAATGGTAAGGCTCTGTGCTGGGAAAGTATTTTGAAACAGACAGAGCTTTAGGCAGAGGAAGCTGTTACTCTCCTTTGAAAATGAGAAGAACAAATATTTGTTAAGAAACTCAAGAATATTACTCTACACCTTCACCCAGAAATTTCATACTGATTATTATATAGTCTGATGAAGTAATCCTAGATACAGAAACATGGGTAAAAGCATGAATCCAAATATAACCCAAGGTCTCAAACCTTTGGAGAAAAGTTAAATGTTTCAAAGGAGTGTTAACTAAATTAATTCATCAACAAACTTTCTGGATAAAGTAAGAGAGTCACATATAATTTAAAGATTCATTCATGTATATGTCTGTTATCTATAATGTTGGAAAAAATGTCCAACAAAAGATCCAACAAAAAATATTAGTCCATTTAGTGAGCTCATGTTGACATTTAAAAAATTTCATCATGACTTTGTCTTATACAGTTTCGCTTTCCATAGGTCTGTCCACTCTGGTCTGGAAATACTAATTGAAAATTCTAGAACAAACAGTGTATATGTTTTCGTCAATCTGAATAGTGTGGTGAAATCCCTCACTCTCCTACTCCATTCCATACAGGATCTGAATTGCCCTTTTGCCAAGCTCATCCAGTCTCTATTCATCTCCTGCTCAATGGCAGTAAAGAAGCAAACAATTCACATAGCCTTAATTAGAGTTTATTGTTATAATGTACCATTAATAGATATTGTTAGTAGTTTCTAACTATGCTTATTTTATGAGCTAAACTTTTTTATAAGAAAAAATCCATATCTACTAGGATGTCTATGGTTTCAGGTGTCCACTGGAAGTTAGAATATCTCCTGTATTGAAAAAGGGGAACTATTGTAGCTTGTGGCAAAAATATATGAAACTGTGTTATAGATTTGTTTTTTACTAGATAATTTTCTAATTCTTTTCAGAATAGGATAAAAAGAGCCTGGAAGGAATACTAGCCAATAGAAATGACTTTCTCTCATTTCTTATTTTCCAAATAACTAATAGTACATACCCTTTAAAATTATTGAAAACTACCCAGGTAGTGGTGGCACACACCTTTAATCCCAGCACTCAGGAGGCAGAGGCAGGCAGATTTCTGCGAGTTTGAGGCCAACCTGGTCTACAAGAGGTAGTTCCAGGAAAACTAGAAGTGTTACACAGAGAAACCCTATCTCAAAAACAAACAAACCAACAAACAAAAATCATTGAAAACTAATGCAATAGAGAGCTTGCTACCTAAAAGAACTGAACTGAAAATTGTTGTAGGAAGGCTGCTTGGTTGTTCTGGCCACCTGGCAGCTCAGACACGAAACAACCACACAAAAACTGTATTAATTAAATCACTGCTTGGCCCATTAGCTCTAGATTCTTACTGGCTAACTCTTACATCTTAATTTAACCCATTTCCATTAATCTGTGTATTGCCACATGGTTGTGGGTTATTGGCAAGTTTCGGCATCTGTCTCTGGCGGCCGCTCCATGGCTTCTCCTAAACTCCACCTTCCTTTCCCCAGCATTCAGTTTAGTTTTCCCCACCTAAGTTATAGCTTGCTATAGACCAAGCCAGTTTCTTTATTCATTAACCAATAAAAGAAACACATAGACAGAAGGACCTCCCACACCAGAAAATATTTCCATAAAGCATGTTCTTGTAGAAGACATTCTGCTTTATTATCCTGTTGCATACGTGGTGGACTTAAGAAGGAAAGAATATTGCTAGTTTCTTTTTTTTAATCAATTCAGAAGTATTTCTTAGCACAGGCAGTTCTTACTTTGTAGTGAAAGTGATAATTTTAAGATAGGAAATATTATTTAGTTTATTAAACTAGTTTGTACTTTGATGGAAAAAATAAATCCAGTGATGCTTGTCTTTAAGGAGAAAATGGTTTGCCTAGAAAAGGCTCTTGCAGTAGCCTTTTAACAGAGTTGAGAGTTACGGTTAGAGAATCGTTTTCATTAATTTTGTGTGAATCATTTTGTGGTGGAAAGTGGCCATGGAATCTGCCTAAGCTGTGGTATGTGAAACAATCCTATTTTCATAGAAAATAATCTACCTAAGAGATTACTAACCAAGATTAATAACATCTAACTGTGTACTTGGTTCTAGTCAAAAAAGAGGAGAGGAGGAAAAGAAAGAATTGGTGCCCATAATGGATCATGCACTGAGCCACACACACATTGTATATATCTTTATATCATCTTTATGAGCTAAGTATCTGTAAATAATTTTACAGAAGAAACTAATACTTAAATAACTTTGTTCAAGAATGCATAATTGAGTGCAACAGATGAAATTTGAATCCTGAATTAAGTCAAAACTGTGCAGGTACAGAGTGAAGTTCATATATTATCCTTCTTAAAATTAAATTTTTTTTTACTGTGTGTATGTGCACGGGCACCCATGTGTATATGGAGGCCAGAGGACAACTATTGCTACACAAATGAATATATTTTATGAATCTTGTTTTCTTTCTTTCACTATTCAGTGTGTGCGCTCAAAGATGTGTGTGCAAAGGGTGTGTGAGGGGGGGGAACCACTAGTGCCACAGTGCATATGTGTAAGGAAGAGGAGTGAGTTCCAGGATTTGAACTCAGATCATCAGGCTTGGACAGTTTTGCCTGCTGAGCTTTCTCACTGTCCTATATTATATTTTATTCCTAAAATTAAATACAAACTTGCTCTAGAAACCAGGCTGGCCTTGAACTCAGAGAGCTCTGCCTTCCTCTGCCTCTCCCGCGTGCTAGGATTGAAGGCTGGGGTATCAAGCCTGGTAATATGACGCATTTTAATGGACAGTGACCTAGAACGTAGAATACCCTTTTGGTTTACATGTCCATCGCAGTAATTTCTTTAATTATGAAAGCCAGAGTATGACTAAGGGAAGCTAGGCTCTTTCTTAATACTGCTCACTTGCAAGTGATGGGCACTTATGTGAAGAAACACATGACAAGGATATACACGTTATTACATAACTACTTCCCCAACTGCATATGCTAGTTGCTGCTCACAGTTTTGTTTATTTTTTAAGTATTTTGGTAACTTCATATGTGTATATAATGTATTTTGATCATATTTAGCCTGTACCTTGTCTCCCTCTCCCTGAACTGCTTCTTTCCATACAGTTCCACTATTCTGTGCCTTTGTGCATGACCCCTTGAATTTCAAAAGGGCCTGCTGGTGTGAGCATAGATGGGGAGGCTCTTACCAGAGCATATGCACCGTTTAAGGAAATTTACCTTCCCCTACCCTCTGCAACTGTTAACTGCCACCTTTAACAGCCAATATCTTCTCAAGGATGAGTGGGGCCTGACAAGTCTCTCCCTAAATTCCATAAGGGAATGTTGTCAGGGTGCCGTCTCCACTAGGTAACCACCCTGTGAGTTCATGTTGTGCCTACCAGACATACTATAACATTCCCATCCTCTTGCCCCCTTTTCCCCACTCTCTTTTCCAAATTGTCCTTTCAGACTTGGAGAGGGTGGTACAGATGTCTCCTTTGTGACTGAGCATTCAACAGTCACTTTCCCTAGTACTTTTGCCAGTTATTACTTGTTGCTCACTGCTAAAAGAACCTTCTCTGACCAAGTTTGCAATCGACTCTCATCTTTGCTCATAAACACAAACATTTAGAAGGGAGTTTGATAAGCACAATATAACCATTTAGCAGAACAATAGAAAGCTCCTTTCTTCTAATACTTGTGACCTCCCAGCCCATAAGCTTTTTACCAGGATCACAGAACCAGAGGTGAATTTTCTCTTGTGGAGCAGGCTTCAAATCCAACAAGAAAGCTGCTGCTAAGCCCCGTAAAAGTCCTTCCATCATTTTACCAGCATCTTGCTTCCTGATTGGCTGTGTGGTATGCAGAGCGCACAGCTGAGTAAGAAGAAGTTGATACCTACTCTCTCTCCCAGCAGCCTGCCCAGCACTTTCTGACGCAATGGAAGCTTCTGCTAATGATTTTAAAGCCTTTTTTCCTCTGGACATAATTACTGTTCTTTCGAATAATCTTAGGAATTTGAGCTAACTGATTTTAATCAAGATGCATAGGAGTAACTGCCTTGTGATATTTAAACGTATGTTTTGTTTGTTTTTGATTCCAGGAAGCAGAAGCCCAGGCAAAGCAGCAAGCTTGAACATTATGCGTTCTTCCTTCAGCATCTTGGAAAATAATGAATCTCCATTGCTTTTATAAAAATCTTTGCTTCAAAGAAATAGGCTTAAATGTTGCAATAATAGATTAGTTGATGTTCTCGCATGCAAACAAGCATAATTAAAATGTGAACATGATGGTGAGAAAAATGAGAGACGAAGTTAAAACTTTAAGTAGATATCGTAGAATAGTATTCTTATCTGCCAAGATATTTTATGTTCTGTAAGGATTTTACAAAAAAAAAAATGCTTCTTTTTTGATATTACTGTTGCTTAAGGATATCTTCATTTCAACTTCAAGGAATTAAAAGAGGAGAGAGAGTGCAAAACTCTTATTCCAAAATTGCCTCATTAACTTTAGTGAACATGAATATTTTGGTGTGATGTTACTGTTGTTGAAATGTATTTGCAGGTTATGTTTATGATGTGATGTGGTTATTGTGACATTCTCATTCTCCCGTAGGAGCAACTTGTATGCCCTGAACCTCAAGTTTTCCAGGCTTCTCAATGTAACATTTCATTGCACATTCAGTGATCAAGATAGTTGACTTCCCACAAGAAAAGTATCAAATGCATTCCACTGTTTCTTGTTTACGTATACAGTTATAACGTAATCGTGCTTCTAAGTGGCTTGCCTTAGTGAAAAATGCGGATGTGTAAGTCATGGAATGATGATGGCAATTAATTTTAATTTGGCCCTTCTTGCAAAGAGCTCAGGCTTTTAATTAACCATTACATAATATCTTGCCCCTAATTGTTAAATATTATTTTTCTTTGGTGTTTGTTTGCTAAAAGAAGTCTTAGTGGCCCCCTTCTCCTGCTTTAATACAGCTGGTGATCATGAATGCCACTGTGTCTTGATAGCTGAACCCTTTGCTTCAGTTTGGGCAGATTGTGTCAACACATCCGTCCAAGTAGAAAGAATTACAAAGCTTTGATTTTGTCAGAAAGCACAAGTATCAAAGAAAAGGAACAACTTTTGAAATATTTTGAAGATAAGCATGACCCACATCACTCAACCAGAAGGTACTGATTTTGTACCTTTTTCTTTTATTACTTTATTTTTTAAAACAATCACCTTTTACTTCAAATTGCTGTATCATATCTGCTGTTTGCAAGACTGTGTTCTCCAAAAAACTCCAACATATAATGAAGCCATAGCTTTGTTTACTGAAATTCAAACTTGATTTGATGCTTTAAAATAAGTGGTTTTAAATATTGTTACTGGATTCTAAATAATATGCAGTAATTTTGATGAGTAATTGTCTTTTATAGTTGGTTAGAAAGGAGAAAAACAAACAAAATATCAGACAAACAAAAAAACAACTTGAAGGCAGTTTCTCAGTTTTTTTAGTGACCTAAATTTTGGACTATGTATTGGAGTCAAGAATATTCCATTTTTTATTTATTTATGTTTCTTCATTTTGCAAAAAAAAATTTCTCAGAGAACTCTGGAAAACAGAGTGCTTTTTAATGGATTCTGGAGTGAGCAAAATAATTTTAGATATTATTTCTTACTTAACATTGCTAAATGCAGCAGGTAATACTTGGCAATATTCTAGTGGACAATTTAACTTTTATATTAAATAATACTGTTTTGGACAGGCATTATTCAAAAAATAGATGCATTGGGTGATGTTTTTATCCAAGGGTTAGTTCCCTGAAATCAACTTTAATCTGTAGATTTAATGGAAAAGTTTGGATTGAGTCTTCTCCAATTGAAGCATTTTATTTCTGTTAACTGAGAAACTTGCCAGATAGATGAGAGATAAAAGAAAAGCAAATGAAATTCTAAGGATTAAGATGAATTTTGAATGAAACTCTACAGTATGTGCCTGGGAAATAACATCCTTGATGCTTTTTACATTATGTTTGGAATATTTGCATTTATAAATCAGACCATGTAATTTGGTAATTTCATATTTTGGAGCTCATTTGCCTTTTAGAATTTTTGATCCTCAGAAAGTTCCATTTTCACAAAACACTATAAATTGTTAATTGTATTGTTAAATGTAAACACCTCTTTGGGAATTCGAGCCTAGGTGAATAGAGAATTTTGAAGCAAAGATTGCTTTGATTGGGAAAGACTAAGTAAATACAGGGAGTTTGAGTGAAATCAGATCTCATTCATTATGTAAAAAAGGTAGGATTCAAATGTATTTTGTTAACCACTTATTGGTGTTTAAAATATACAAAGTTCATCATTAATTCTTTTCCATGTAACACAGACACTTCTTTTCTTCTGATGAATTCCAATAAAAATCAATTAAGTGATTTATGTTTGATTGATTTGAATCTTCTGGTCTTCTGCTTCCTTCCACAATTCCTGTTTCTGAATATTACTAGTCAATCCCATTATAAATGAGTTTTGAATTTCTACATAAAAAGTAATCGTTCTTGGGATTCGTGAGGTGACTCGGTGTTTTAGAGCATTTAGGCCTCTCCCAGAGGAATCATGTTCTGTTTCCAACACACACAGCAGCTCATAACTCTCAGTAACTACAGTTCCAGGGGATCTGATGAATTTTCTTGGTCTCTGCTTGTACCAGACATGCACATAGTATACCAACAAACATTTATACACACAAAACAAGGCTATTTTTGAAAGAGTAACCCTCCTCTTAATGTAATTATTATTTTGCTATGAGTTTTTTTTAACAGATTCATTGAGGTATTTTATACACCTTAAAATTTATCCATTTAAACATGTGAAATTCCATGGGTTTTGCAGTCATCAACACTGCAGGATCTAACATCCTTACCTATTAGTTCTTATTCCGCAGCTATATCTGACCAGTGATTTAATTTTGACCTTTATGAACTTAACAGTTCTGCACATGTCACATGAATAGAATTATAAAGCATTTTATTTTTGGTTTCCATGCTTTTGAATTTCATCTGTGCCACATCTTGTAGTAAGTCGCTGGTGAATTCAGCATCCATTTTCATATTGTCAAATAATATTTATTGTATAGATAGAATATCATTTTTGCTTCATTAGTCATTTGGTATAAATTTTACATGTATGCACCTTTGTTTATTATGCATAGTGCTACTATGAATGCCAATGTACTGTTTTGTTTGAATACCTGTTTTCAATTCTCTTGCATATATGTGCAGATGTGGTTCATTGGTACTGCTGTTTAAAAATTCTAGTAACTACCAAATATTTTAAAATTGTCTTCACTATTTTACTTCCCCACTACCAGGGTATGCATTTTGTAAATTCTCTAATGCTGGGGAAATTTTTTTATTTTTATCTTTTTTTAAATTTATAAGCATTGTAGTTGCCATTATGTGGCATCTCATTAGAGCTGTGGTTCACATTTCTTTGGTGTCTAAATATGTGGAGCATATTTTTATGCTGTTATGACCATTTGTGTATCTATTTTTGGAAAGAAAGTCTTCCATTCCTCTGTTTAGTTTTGATGTCTTTGTTTTTAGATTATAATAATTCGTTTTATAATAGGATTACTTGTCTATTATTGTAGACATGATCTAAAATATATTTTCCATTCCATGAGTTTTTAATTTTTGTTTTCTAGAAGGTGAGTATTTGAAGTTCAAGTTTTTCATTTTGACAAAGTCAGCTTACACGTGTTATTTCTTTTACTTTTTTTTTACATCTGTTATTTCTTTTACTTTTGCTATCATAACTAAAGGGGGAGGCAATCGTAAATCAAAGTTATGTTGATATTACTCCTATACTTTAATTTAAAAGTTGTGCTTTGCACACGTATGTGTGATATGCTTTGAATTACTTTTTGTGTATTATATAGGGTAAGGATTCAATGTAATTTAATTTTGCATGTGGACTTTCAGTTTGTCCAAGTACCATTTGCTGAAAGAACCACAAACGTTTTATCCCTATAGAATTTTCCTGACTTTTGTTAAAGTTGAGATAAAATAAGTGTATATTTTTAAAAGTTATTTCTACAAATTATATAATTATGTAGCATTGTGTTTCATTATGGTGTTCAGGAAACAGAATGATTTGTAGTGTGGAATGATTAAGCTAATTAATATAACTATTCCCTTAAATATTCTTTCTTCTGGCATAAATGTAACTTTACTTTTTTTCCAGTATCTTTCTTCCCATGCCCTCCAGTACTACCTCCTAGCCTCTGGTAATGGCCATTCTCCTGCATGTCTATGCATTTGGTTGTTTTAGGTCACAAACATAATTGAAAACATGCCGTACCTATTCCCCTTAGTTCATTTGTGCTAATGAAAATGACAGAATTTCCTCCCATTTAAAGACTGAGTAGTATTTCATTGTGTGTATACAACACGTTTTCTTTATCTGTGTATTTACGGATGGATGCATAGATCAGTCCCATAACTTGGCTACTGTGAGTAATGCTGCATGTTATAGTATGTTTCTGAACAATTAATCTTACTTCACTGTGTACTGCTTGTGTACATATGACACTTCTACACTATTTTGATTTTGGTTGTTTTTTGTTCAGTTTAACTTTTTTCAGGTATTCTTTAAAAAGATTTTTGTGAAGTAATTAGGAAAATATTACAAAGTGCAATCTGATTTTTATTTTACTATTAATTGCATTTTTAATTTAATATCACAACCACAATTTCCCCTCCCTCCTTTCCTTTCAGTCCCTCCCCCATCTCCTCTCTGCCTCCTCCCTCTACATACACTCCTCCTCCGTTTCTATTCAGAAAGGGGCAGGCCTCCCATGGATATCAAAACATGGCGTATCAAGTTGAGGTAGGACTATGTACCTCCCTTTGTATCAAGGCTGAGCAAGGCAATCCAGTATGAGGAGTGGGTTCCCAAAAGCCAGCCAAAGTGTTAGGGACAGCTCCTGATTCCACTGTTAGTCCCACAGGCAGACCAAACTGCCCAGATTTCACATATATGTAGAGGGCCTAGGTTGGTCCCATGAAGGCTCCCTGTTGTTGGTTCAGTTTCAGTGAGCTCCTCTGATCCCGTATTAGTTGATTCTGTGGGTTTTCTTGTGATGTCTTTGACACCTCTGGATTCTACAATTCTTCCACCCTCTTCAGCAGGATTTTCCAAACTTGGCCTAATATTTGGCTGTGAGTTTCTGCATCTGTTTCCATCCATTACTGGATGAAGCCTCTCTGATGACGATTGGGATAGGCTCCAATCTATGAGTATAGCAGAATATTGTTAGGCATCATTACATTGACATTTTTCTCCCATCCTGTTTGGTTCTATCCTAGGTCTCTGGGTCCTGGCACTCCAGGTAGTGTCAGGGATTAGCTCACTCTCGTGGCATTGGTCTCAGGCTGGACCAATCATTTGTTGGCCACTCCCACAATCTCTGAGTCACCCTTACCCCAGCACATTCCATAGGTAGGACAGAATGTAGGTTGATGATTATGCAGCTGGGTTGGTGTCCTAATTCCTCCACTGGATGCCTTGCCTGGTCACAGGAGATGGCTATGTATCTGCTATTGCTAGGAGTCTTAGCTGGGTCATTTTTGTAGATTCCTGGGAGTTTCCCATGCCTCAGGTGTTTTTTGTTTGTTTCCATACCACTAGCTCTGAAGCAATCAGTAGGTCATGGTTTCAAAACCTGATCCATTAAAAACTTTTCAAGAAATAGGGTGGGTAAGGTTAGTGTTGAAGACATATAGTGGAGTTTGTTTTGCTTCAAAGCACCATGCAAGTGTTTCCTGAGATACTGTATTTGAGTAACAAAAGATTAGCTAAGAATCTGGTAATTTCACACATTAGGTAGTTTTAAAAATACTTGTTTTTGTTGGCATAATATTTTTGTACACTGTAAAGATATCTCTGTTTTATCTCATTTGCCTAAGACACCTTCTGAATGGTTTATATAAAGAGCTGAATGCTGACTAGCTAGGCAGGAAGAGGATAGGCAAGACTTCCAGGCAGAGACAGGAACTCTGGGAAAGACTCTAAGGCAGGGGATTTGTCAACAAGACACTGAGATATTCAGACATATGGTACTGAGGAGAGGCAATGAGTCACATGGCAGAAAACAGATTAATATAAATGAGTTAATTTAAGTTTTAAGAGCTATTTTAAAGCAAACCTAAGCTAAGGCCAAGCTTTCAAAGTTAATAAAAAGTCTCAGTGTCATTATTCGGGTGATCCAAAGAAAGACATGATACATATTTTCCTGTGTTTGTGTGCACATAACATGTGTGTGCCAGAGGAGGATAGAAGAGCAAGTCCTGTGTCCTGGACCTGAAGTTACAGGAAGTTATGTGTTGCTGAGAACCAATTTCAGATCCTTTGCAAATGTAACAAGTGTTCTTAACTTTTGAGCCATCTCTGAAACCCTGATATCACTGCTTCTTCTAATTTAAAGGCCGATGGTTTGATGTTTGATTCACATCATCAAATTAAACCAATTGATTAGAGATGTATGGTTAGATAGTTAAATTAGATAGGTGGGTAGATAGGTAGAGCAAGCTAGCTAGCTAAATGATGTAATATATATAGACATTTGTTACAGATTTATTTCTGATTGATTTAATTGTTAGCCTTAATACTGTATCATTATTTAAGATATGTTACTGAAATATAGACGTGTGTAAATAAGGTATGATTATTGAATACAGCAGATCTATCAATTTGCTCCTATTATAGTAAATTCACTTTATACTGATGTGTTACATCATTTTCTAGAACTGTTTTTACAATGTAGTCTAACTTTAGTGTGATATCTTTATTGAAAGAAAACAGAGCAAGTCATATCTGAAGTATATAGCTAGTTACTCCCACCTACAATCTCTAAGTATATAAAGAAGCTAATTTATTTTTTATTTTTTTATTGAAAATTTCCATCTCCTCCCCTCCTCCTCCCCCTTCCCTCCCCTCCCCTCCACCCATACCCCCCCTTCCTCCCTCTCCAGGCCAAGGAGCCATCAGGGTTCCCTACTCTATGTTAAGTCCAAGGTCCTCCCAACTCCCCCCAGGTCCAGGTAGGTGAGCAACCAAGCTGACAAGGCCCACACAGAGCCCGTCCACGCCGTAGAATCCAAGCCCATCGCCATTGTCCTTGGCTTCTCAGTCAGCCTCCACCTTCGGCCACATTCAGAGAGTCCGGTTTGGTCGCATGTTCCATCAGTCCCGTTCCAGCTGGAGTTGGTGATCTCCCATTAGTTCTGTCCCACCGTCTCCATGGGTGAACGCACCCCTCACGGTCCTGACTTTCTTTCTCATGTTCTCCCTCCTTCTGCTCCTCATCAGGACCTTGGGAGTTCAGTCCGGTGCACCAATGTGGGGCTCTGTCATTTTCTCCATCCATTGCCAGGTGAAGGTTCTATTGTGATATGCAAGAAATTCATCAGTTTGGCTATAGGATCTGGCCTTTTCTGGCTCCCTCTCCTCAGCTGCCCAAGGAACTAGCTGGGGGCATCTCCCTGGATACCCGGGAACCACTTTAGAGTCAAGTCTCTTGACAACCCTCAGATGGCTCCCTTAATTAAGATATATGCTTCCCTGCTCCCATATCCACCCTTCCTATATCCCAAGCATCCCATTCCCCCGTGCTCTCCCCATTCTCCCCTTCACACTTTTCTCTCCCCATCTGCCCTTGGCCCTGTCCCACCCCACCCCCAAGTTCCCAATTTTTGCCCAGCGATCATGTCTACTTCCAATATCCAGGAGGATTACTATATGTTTTTCTTTGGGTTCACCTTCTTATTATCTTCTCAAGGATCCCAAATTAAGGCTCAATGTTCTTTAATTATGGCTAGAAACCGACTATGAGTGAGTACATCCCATGTTCATCTTTTTGGGTCTGGGTTACCTCACTCAGAATAGTGTTTTCTATTTCCATCCATCTGCCTGCAAAATTCAAGATGTCATTGTTTTTTTTACCACTCAGCACTCTAATATGTATATATTCCACAATTTTTTCATCCATTCTTCCACTGAAGGGCATCTAGGTTGTTTCCAGGATCTGGCTATTACAAATAATGCTGCTATGAACATAGTTGAGCAGATGCTTTTGCAGTATGATTGGGCATCTTTTGGGTAAATTCCCAAGAGTGGAATTGCTGGGTCCTGGGGTAGGGTAGATTGATCCCGAATTTCCTGAGAAACCACCACCCTGCTTTCCAAAGTGGTTGCACAAGTGTGCATTCCCACCAACAATGGATGAGTGTACCCTTTACCCCACAACCTCTCCAGCAAAGGCTATCATTGGTGTTTTTGATTTTAGCCAATCTGACAGGTGTAAGATGGTATCTCAAAGTTGTTTTGATTTGCATTTCCCTGATAGCTAAGGAGGTTGAGCATGACCTTAAGTGTCTTTTGGCCATTCGAACTTCTTCTGTTGAGAATTCTCTGTTCAGTTCAGAGCCCCATTTTTTAAATGGGTTAATTAGCATTTTAAAGTCTAGTCTCTTGAGTTCCTTATATATTTTAGAGATCAGACCTTTGTCAGTTGCAGGGTTGGTGAAGATCTTTTCCCAGTCAGTAGGCTGCCTTTGTGTCTTAGTGACAGTGTCCTTTGCTTTACAGAAGCTTCTCAGCTTCAGGAGGTCCCATTTATTCAATGTTGCCCTTAATGTCTGTGCTGCTGGGGTTATACGTAGGAAACAGTCTCCTGTGCCCATTTGTTGTAGAGTACTTCCCACTTTCTCCTCTGTCAAGCTCAGTGTGTTCAGATTAATGTTGAGGTCTTTAATCCATTTGGACTTGAGTTTTGTGCATGGTGATAGATATGGATCTACTTTCATTCTTCTACAGGTTGACATCCAGTTATGCCAGCACCATTTGTTGAAGATGCCCTCTTTCTTCCATTGTGTACTTTTGGCTCCTTTATCAAAAATCAGGTGTTCATAGGTTTGTGGGTTAAGATCCGTGTCTTCTATTCGATTCCATTGGTCGACTTAAAGAAGCTAATTTAAATATGAATTATTTTTTACAACCCATGTGAGAAACCCAAACTTGTTACAGTCTCCAGTAAGGAGTCCATTTTATCTATCATGGCCTTAAATATATGTCTAAATGAATAGAATTTGTGAATCCATCAACTGATATGTGTGTATATATATATATATGTATATGCATGTATATATGCATTTATATAAGTACAAACATCTTGGCTATATGTATTTTATTTGTAATTGTTTCATTTCTAATGTATTTTTATTGGCATATGTAATGGGTTTCATATATCATGCATCTGATCATACTTGCTCTCTCCAACCCTTCCCCCTTTTTTTCCAACCCTTCCCCTTTGCCCTCTCCCCCTTCCCGTTAGTTCCTTCCTTCTCCCAGTTTCACTTCTACTTTTTTACTTTCATGATGCATATTCCCTAAATAATTTTGTCTACACAAAATCTTACGAAAGAAAAATAATTTGCAATATTTGCCTTTATGAGTCTCACTTATTTTTCTGTGTGTGATCGTCTTCAATTGTACCCATATTCCTGAAGATGACATTGTTTCCTTATTTACTACTGACATTTTCTATGTGCATTCATCTGTTGTTAGACAAGTGACTAACTGCTATTGTGAACAGTGCTACAAGTAAACACAGGCATGCAATATCTCTGTGATGGATTGACTTTGGGTTTTCTTCGTTGTCGGAAGAGTTTTTTATGTTTTATTTTTAAATGATACATATATGTGTATATGTGCTTTTGAACACAGTACCCACAGAGCATGTGTGTGTGCACATATCTATAATGATTAAACATACATATGCATTACATTATTTTTATAGCAAATGCTTGAAAAATAATTTAAATACAAGATCTATATCAGAAGACATTGTACTGTGTAGTAGCACACCATGACATATTAATTCTGCCAAACTATATTATACAAATTCTCCCCATTGTATTCTCCTTCCCAGTCTCGAATACTGTTCTCTTAATTCCAGGTGTGCTAGCTCTTTTTAACCATTGCATCTTTTGAAAACTATTTTGTGAGATTATAATATAATAACATTATTTCCCTCTTTCTCATCTCCCTAGAACATTTCCTATATACCCCTCCTTTCCCTGTTTTAAATTCATTGCCTCTTTTTAATTAAGTATTGCTGCATAAGTTTGTGTAATCAACGACTCTTTAATTGCATTTACGACCCACTCAACAAAAGGGAAATCATTCATAGTACTGGAAATCTAGGCAATTACCCAGGGGTAGTGAAATCATTGTTCATGAAGGAGGATCTACAACCACCAGTTTACTAACCCAGAATAGTCTCTAACTACATTCTAAATATGTTAAATTTTATTTTTGTTAAGATTTCATTTTCTGTGTGTGTGTGTGTGTGTGTGTGTGTGTGTGTGTGTGTGTGTGTGTGGTGGCTTCTGCAGGTGTCTATGCGGGCCAGATAGATTAGTCTCCCAGATGCTGAAGTTAGAGGCCACTGTGAGCCACCCAATGTGTGTACTAGAAATTAAAATCATGCCCTCAGCAGGAGCAGTATATACATTTAAACACTGAGCCATCTCTCCAATCCAAATCTTTAAAAATTTTTGTAATTACATATATATACATATATATGTATATGTGTGTGTGACAGAGAGAGAGAGAGAGAGAGAGAGAGAGAGAGAGAGAGAGAGAGAGAGAGAGAGAACATGCAGTCATGCTGCCCTACATGTGCAAAGGTCAGAGAACAACTTGAAGGGTTCTTTCCACCATGTGGTCCTGGGGATTTAACTCAAGCCATCACATTTGACCATATTTTCCCCCTCTGTTTTACACCCCCCTTTCCCCTATTCGAATCCCTCCCTCCCTTCCTCCCTTCCTCCCTCCCTCCCAATTTTTGCTTTTCTGTTGCTATGATAAAGTAGCATGGCCAAGGCAACTTGAAGGCTAACTAACACAATAGCTTTTGCTGAAAATGTCAAGGTTCTCAGTATATACAATTGTATTTATCGGCATGACAAATGAACTTATTTTCCAAATAAGATGCACTTCATTTCTTTCACTAAATTAATTTTTCTTGCTAGACATCTAGCACTGTGTTGAATAAAAGTCGTGAGAGCGGGCATCCATCTTTTCCTCATTCCAGGTCTTACAAAGAGAGATTTCAGCTTTTCCCACCCAGCACAATGTTAACTGTGGGGACTTGCTATAAATGGCCTTTGTTATGTTCCTTCCTACTTCAGTTTTTATCATGGCAGGACGTTGATTTTGTCAGCTGTTCTGTTTGCATGTATTGGAATCATCAGAAGTTTAAAAATTTATTTTGCACCAGGTGATGGCACATGCCTTCAATCCCAGCACTGAGGAGGCAGAGGCAGGCAGGTCTCTGAGTTCAAGGCTAGCCTGGTCTAAAATGTGAGTTCCAGCCAGGGCTGTTATACAGAGAAACCCTGCCTCAGAAAACCAAAAACCAATTTACGTTGACCTACAATCTGCCCTGCCTACAAAATGTGCTGGGGTAAAAGTGGTGCAGAAATTGTGTGAGTGGCCAACCAATGAGTGGTCCAGTTTGAGACCCATACTGGGAGAAGCAGCCCACCTTGACACTGCCTGGAGGGCCAGCAACCAGAGGCTGGCTAGCCCAGACACCTAGGAGAGACCCAAACAGATTGGCATAAACATCAGTGAAATGATTCCAAATGATACTCATAGATTGAAGCCTAGCTCAGTTGTCATCAGAGAGGCTTCATCCAGTCAGTAACTGATGGAAACAGATTCACAGACCAACAACCAAACATCAGGCAGAGCTTGGAGAATTCTGTGGAATGGGGTGTTGGGGGAGAGGAGCCAAAGGGTAAAGGGCACCAGGAGAAAACCCACAGTATCAACTAAATCTGAGCTCATAGGGTCTCACTGAGACTATTGTGACATTCGGGGAGTCTGCATCTATGTTATGGTCGTGTAGCTTGGTCTTCATGTGGAACTCCTAACAGGAAAGCAGGAAAGGGGGCTGCCTCTGACTCTTACCTGCTTTTGTGAGCCATTTCCTCCGACTGGGTTGCCTCATGTGGGGAGGGGAGGTACCTAGGGCTTTATTTACACAAGTATACATGTATGCATATTTGCCTAAGGGAGAAACTGTCGGATTTTTTTTTAAACTGTGGCTGTTCTTTCTCTCTACTTACTGGTTACTAGGTTCACAGTTGTTTCCCACCATTTCTTATATTTTTGGTTGTGAGCCTAGCCTTTAACGGCTGAGCCATCCCTCCAGCCACCATTCATTTCTTGAACTTCAGGAAGCCTTCCATATCTTCATGGTCACAGTCAGTTTAGAGCCTCTCCAGGAGTGGCCAGGTCTTAAATTAAAAACAACAGCAACAAAAACCAGAACACTGGCCTGTAACTTGTAATGATCAGCACAACCACACCACGGTCTGTTTGGCAAATCATTCGTGAGTCCGAACTGCAGTCTCTGTAGCAATCAGTCCCAGACGTTCAGGGCATCATCAGTAACTGCTGACTTCCCTAACTGTTGGTCTTACTTGGAGAAAATCAGTCATAACATAGGGTTGCCTACTTCTAGTTATGCTTCCAGCATCTCAAAGCCAATAGATGTCAATTGGCACATACCTGGTCTTCCCTTTAGCTAACAAAATTTCCCATTCTTTCGCCTGCCTTTGAAAGTCTTTGTAAAATACAAGTGGCAATGCCCAGCTCCTAGCAAGTTTTGAATAATCAGGTTTTAGTTGTTCTCATGGATGGTCTCCATTTATTTTCCCTGGAGCCCTGGCTCTGTGAGGCTACTTTCAGTTACATCATCTGAGACTCACTTAGACACCATGGCTATTGCGGTAATGGTGCAATGACAGCCTGTTGGACTTCTCTAGAGAGACCTGAAATAAGATGAAGCCTTTATTTCTGGTCTTATTACCCTCAAAAGCAGCTAGTTTCCAAGATTGGTATTCCTCTCTCTTCCCTGGAATTTTGCCTAAAATACGGCAGAATCTAGAATGGAGGGAGATATGGCTCAGCAGTTAAGAACACTTGCTCCTCTTCCAGATGACCGTAGTTCACCACCACCTTTCAATCAAATTCCAGGATATCCAGTGCCTTCTTCTGGCTTCCAGGGCATGACACATGCATGGTGCACAGATGCACATGTAGGCAAAGTGCCCATACACACGTAAAATAAAATCTTGGTAAATGTCTTAAATCATAGAACTTCTTTTTATGAACCCATACTTCTGATTCCCCTTGCTGCTTTCTCATCTTCTTACCTTCTTTGCTTAGGGAGAAGTTGCAAATCCTGATCATTCATTAGCTGTGTAATCTTTCGTAAATTTCTATTTTGTAACTTATTTTCCTCATACATAGGTCATAAAATTGAGAGGGTTAAATGAAGTTGCCATGCATAGTACTTTAGGGCCCAGCACATAGTATTTAAGAAATGTTGACTATCAACTGATGTTGTCTTTGTTCAGATCTAACTTCCTTGTTCTAGATAAAAGACACAACCTCATAGAAGACAATTGGCCTTTGACTGTTGCAATCTTTCTATTTCCTCCTTTTCCACAATGTTCCCTGAGTCTTTGGTGTATAAGTTGTATTGGAGATGTATTAACTGGGGCTGGGCATGCCATGGTCAACTGTTTTCTGTGCTTTGACTAGGTTTTATGGCTTTCTATAATGACCTCCATCTGTTGAGAAAAGAATCTTCTTTGATGATGAGTGAGAGCTACATTTACCTGTGGGTATAAGGATAATATTTAGAATTGTTAGGAATTACTGTTTTTCACAAGGTCCCACCCCAAGATGAAGAACTTGAGGCAAGTCATGACTGCTGAGAGTTGAAGAATCGTCTTTCCCAGGGATGAGCTCCTTAAATGGTTATCCAATACCAAGTAGTTGACCCTAAAAGCATATGCACACAAGCAACACTAAGTGGACTCAAGCAGGCTGTATTTATATGTATGGATACAGGCAATAAAAATAATGATATTTTAAAAAGAACTTTCCTAGGGAAAGCTATCAAGGCAAGCCACACTACTTGGCAATTACTGTCAGGGAAACCACTGTGCCTTGTGAATTTGTTACTATTATTCAACAAAATTTGACATTGTAGAAAGACATGAAAAAGTGTTGGCTGATACTATTTTTAAGGAAGCCTACCATTATAACCTGTTATTAGTGTTATGAGAGAAGCAGATATTAGATTATACCTGAATCTTAAAGGAAAATTAAACTACATTCTGTTAGGGTAGGGAGACATCACTGAGACTTGCGAAGGACTTAGACCTGAGAGATCAATGATGCATTGTCAACAGATGACAAGACAATGTACAGATGGAAATGACTAGGAAATGCAAAGCTGATGTGTTTAGGAAGCCACAGAGAGCAGAGTAGAGGCCTGGAAGGAAAGTGTAGTTGTAATTAAAGAGTGGGAGCAAAGTGATCCATAGGTGCCAATTTCCGAGAATGTGTGTGGAATTAGCATTAGGACTTACATTTCTCAGATATTACTGTATTTTAGAATCATCAAGAGTGTCTCAGCAAGTTCCTATATCTTTACTCCAATTTTTAAAATGTAATAAAGGATTTAGGATTATGAATAGTTAGTAATACTTGAGATAATTATGAGGAATTTGATTTTTTCCACATTATGCGATTTCAAATGCTGTTGTAGATTGTTAGACAAAGAAACTTACCTTTAATAAAAATATTTCTAAATCCATTGTCAGTCTCAGCTGTGCATTTAAAATGTTACTATTTGGATTGTGACATCATCGTTTAAAAAATTTCAATACTCACTCAGAATTGAAAACACCAACCTAGCAATATTGTGAGTGGCAAATGCTATAATGGTAGAAGTGGACAACAAGAAGTTGAGATATAGTCCCAAGAGTACGCATTAAAATAACGAGGCTATGGAGAAAGGCAGCAGCTGAAGGAGCAGAGGATAACTGAGATGTTAAGACCAACTCATCTCGGGCTTGGTAGTTCATTTCATATGGAGCTGACTCTATGGTTTCTGAAATAGAGTTGGGGTGGATAAATTTGCCTGTCAACAAAAAGAAATGAATAGAGAAACAGATTGGAAGAAGTCTGCTATTTTGTATCATGTAGCAGGTAAGAGGTGATCTGAAATTGTTTTCAAGTATTGGGTCCTGATTTTCATGTAGGGAAAATCACCTGAGAATATTAAGAAAGGCAGCTACTCTTCCTCTTGTGTTTCTTTTGCATGAGAATGTAGGATGAGAAACAGTGCCTTTGTTTTTAATTTTATGGAACATGACCATTATTTGATATGCACGCCTATATTAAATATAGTGACAAACATTTGAAAAATAAAGTTTCATGTTTATGGATGCTAGTCAATTTTCCTCTCTCTAAAGTGTTCTCGGCTGTAGCTGAAGAGATGGCTTATCAGTTAAGAATGGTTGCTAGGCCAGTTCCCAGGTGCCTGTAACTAATAAGAAATCTGACACCTTCTCTGGTTTCTATAGGCATGTGTGTATGTGTGTGTGTTTGGGTACACCCCCTACACACACTGAGAGGTGGGGGGAATAAAAGCAAATCTTTAAAATGTGCAGTTTAAAAATCATATTAATGAAACATTGAAAGAGTAGGAGCCCATTAGTTTCGGTGGCTGCTTTAATGGAGCTGTTGGGAGCAGTTGTTTTACAGTTAAGAGGAAGAAGTGGCATCAATATTTATCATTACTCTCCATTTTCTCCATCTTCAGGAACTTTAGAATCTCCTTGTTCTCCTTGGCATTGTGGAAAGTATCAAAATCCTAGAAATGAAATAGTAGTTAATCAGTTGTGATCATTCTTAATTACAAATTAAATTCAAGTGTTGCCTGCTAATTATTATGCCCAGACTTTCGCAAACTTCTGCTAAGAAAGATAGATCATTTCCCCAGAATATCAGTTACTGGATATCATAAAAATGATAAAAACATACCTAATTATCCCTCCCTCACCAATAAGTAACAATCTTTTTAGGATTAAATATTGTCTTGTTGTTAGAAACACAATTAAGTTATTCTGTGGATAAGTAAACCTGACTTTCATACATCATGCATTGATTTTTACCCACATATATAACTTTAATTTATGAAATATAACCAACTAAACAAGTATTCATTCTTACTCCACAATATTCTTGACCATTGAATATCTGAGGTGGTGCAGCCTTAGGAGAGTCAGCCTTAGTCCGCATTTCTTCCAGTGCTTGGGGACTGACAGTTATATCAATTAACTCATACTTAATGTTGTACGAATCAAAAATCCTCATAACTTCACATTGCTTCTGTTTTACCTAAATAGTAAAAAAGAGATAGAAAGTTCTTCATTGATTTGCTCTAATACCTTTTATGTTTTGTTGTCTTGCTTATCCATTATGTTATGAAAGAGTTACAGCCATTGTTGGTGGCAAGTTTGGATACAAAAACAATTTTGTTGTTAGATCATGTTTGTATATATATATATTATGCATATAATATATATTATGCATATAATATATATAACATATTGGTCATGTCTATTATGTTACACCACACACACACATATTGCACAATATGAAACTGAACAGGACCACAGATTTTTAAAAGAGATGTGTGGCAATATAAGATAACTCATATATAGATATATGTATATATATATGTTTGTACAATCAATACATACTAAAAATTAAAAAGATGATCATAGTGATCAATTTCTAGGCTAACTTGGATCACTTCTTGAGATCTTGCTTTGAAAACAAACAACCTGTGTGTCTATATGGCTACATATCAAATAGGGAAAACAATAATCAGGAATTAAATTAGAAAATAGAGTGAAAAATTACCTCCCTCATGAAGCTAAGCTCTAAAAGAAGTGAAAGAACAAAAATGACTAATTTGTGCTGTGTGACTGAATTGCCAAAATTTGTACCCTATACTAACAATGTTTGTCAGACTTTCCTTTCTGTTTCCTTTCTGGCTAAAGTAAAATTACAGCTGCTGGTTGTTTTCCTAAACTTACTTTATAACTAAAAACTGAATAAACACAACAAATATTAGGCAAAGTTGAGGTTTTTGTGTTTTCATGTGGTATCTTGAGTCATTTTGTCAAATACTATTTCTGATACCAGAATGTGATAACAATTGGACAAGCCCCAACCCCAACTTATTGAAGTGGGATTCCTGTAAAAAAGTGAATGTCAGTAAGGTTTTTGTTTGATGTTCAAAGGTGTATGTAACTCAGCCACACTTCAAAAACGCTTGTCTGAATCCAAAAGACAGCAGAAAATTTTCTAAAACTCCAAAATTCAGTGTTTTCACTTTCTTATTGCTTCCTTAAATTGCAAAATCTGTTGTATGAGACTTAAGCCATCATCTTATAGTATTTTTCTCAGTCTTTTCAGATGAACCCATTAAGAGAATGGTTGCATAGAACAGTGATATTCTGTGCAGGACTCACAGTCTGGCAGCATCAGCATCAAATCTACAGTATTAGCAATGCTGAGGATAGTACCAGGAGCAATGCTGAGGATAATACCAGGAACAATCCGTTCTAGCATCCTTGCCGGATGATGGTTATGCAACAGTTTGAGTGTCGGAGATCAGCAGTTTAGTGTATTGCATTCTTTGTGGTTCTTACCTGAAATCATCAACTTTTACAGACTGGGATACCCAATAGCATATAAGGCACATGCTGTTTGTTGCTCTTTGAAAACTAGTGAAATATCTCAACTTTCTTTAAAAGTTTTTAAACTTTTCATTTTTGTATAAAAACGCTAACACCCTTGACCAGGCTTTATATAACAGCAATCTACTTTTCCTAGGCTGAGATAAAATCTCATTCCTCCCTTCAGATAGAGGGTATGGCATGCAGCAAGGGCATAATGAATGCTTGGTAACTATTTATTTGTTGTTGGAAAAGTGATAAATTTAAGGGCAAAAATTCTAATCCTTCAGTTTTTATGTGAGCACAGTGCATGCTGAATTTGAAGACAATGCGATAAAAGAACATGTAACATGCCAACATTCAGAAAGATTGCATTTGGCAATGACATTTTGAATATTCTGTGTTAAATATACTAAAATTCATCTCACTCTTTTCTTCTAATAAATTTAAAGTTTCATAAGTGGCTTTCATTATGTTTCTATTTGGAAGTGATGATCTATAAAATAATCCATCTAAACTTTAATTTGTGACCTATACAAATACATCGACTTCTTAGAAATAATTGGCCTTTTTACGGGTTGCTTGGTTTTCTCTGGGGATTTTGGCTCTACAGTAAGTGCCATTTTTTCTCTTCCATCCTAAATGGAGTTCACTATTTCTTGTACATTTGAAGTACTGACAAAATGATTGGGTTTTTTAAGGTAGTTGAGTTCAAGATACCAGAAACTTGCAACATCAGTCAATTCTTAGAGACAACCTGAATAAGAGAACTAAGCACCCTTCTAGTAAGTCCTTACATGTCCCACGTTCATGCAGCACAGTAAAATAAAATCAAATTTCAAAAGGCAGAAAGGCTATGATAGTCTGAGCAAAATCTGGAAGTCCGACTACACAGTTTCGCTCTAACCCCCTCCTGTTTCCTCCCTCCAGCTGAGGCCCTTCCCACTCACCTCCCTAGATCCTGATACGCTGGCATAATAAATTTTAATGTTACTCATGGTTTCCAGTCTGCTGTTACTCTTCAAAAGCAACGGGTCTAATACTTTATTGGGGACTGGCTTCCTGGAGACTGAACACGGAGCCCTGGCTGAGCCTTGCTTTCTTTGTGAGGGTTGCTAAGGGCCTGCACTCAGGATTGGCTAAGGAGCAAATGCCCCTTGTGGCGCAGGCTGGTGCCCATTCTGAGGAAAGCTGGTGCCTAGAGACCAGAGGGCAGAAAGCTCCGCCCATCTGCCCTTGAAGGGAGGGGAGAGGAGGCTGTGCTCCCTAGAGTGACACACTGGCTAACACCTCTCAGCCCATCTGCCAAGTGCTGGGGTGGAACAGGGAAAACAAATTCACTCTACAGTGCTGCTAGGTCTTTCCTCTCCTCTGTTTAGGAAGGGAGGCCAGTTGCTTCCTTGCTGGCCACTAAGGCCTCCTCTGGGACAGGAAAATCATTAAAATACAGTGTGGCATGTGGCGAAAAGAGACTAATAAACTCACGTTGCCTTAATTTGTAAGGACAGTACAAACAGATCCAGGCAAGACATTACCGACATAGCGCCATTTCCCCCACTCTTAACACAGGAGAGTTCTCTCCTCTTTTCTCCCACTAAGCTCCCTTGTTGAAATGTGCTTTGCACGCTTGCCTGTTCCCTCTTGAGGCCAACCAACCCTTCAATTTGTGCAATACTCCGTGTCCTTCTCAGTACTTCCTCTTCTCCACCGCCCCCTTTGCTCCCCATGTAAAAGTCTGCTTCCTCTTCGAAATATTCATAGTTCATTTTATCAGTGTATATTGTCTAGTTACAACAAGTTTTAGATTTATAACAATTATTTTTAATTATAAATCTGCGCCTGTGTGAAGGCATGTGCATGGGAGTGCAGCCCCCAGAGACCTGTAGTTACAGGCAACCACCAGAGCCACCAGACACTGATGCTGGGAATCCAACTGTGGTCTCAGTACACGTTTGTAAACGGCCATCTCTCCAGCCCCTGGTTTTGTCATTTTAATTGTGGAAGATACTGATAACATTTGTACCTTAAGGAGTTTGCCAAAATGAGAGATTTGCCAGAATGAGAGTTAAGGTCTTAAGTATCCTATTTTTTCTTTAAGACAATGGCGATGGGCTTGGTCTCTACGACATGGATGGGCTCTGTGTGAGCCTTGTCAGTTTGGTTGCTCACCTTCCTGGACCTGGGGGGAGTTGGGAGGACCTTGGACTCAACATAGTGTAGAGAACCCTGATGGCTGTTTGGCCTCAAGAGGGAGGGAGTGGGGGTGTGAGTGGAGGGGAGGGGAGGGAAGGGGGAGGAGAAGGGGAGGAGATGGCAATTTTTAATAAAAAATAAATAAACTGGGAAAAAAAAGACAATATTGTATTAGATGACTCTATCCACAAAGCAGAATGGCTTTGTGACTGGGCAGGTAGCTCACGTGGTAGAGTGCTTCTGAGTTCCTGGATTCGTGCCTAGCACCATATGTAGCAGTGCTGTGGCACATATATGCAAAGCCAGCACACAGAAGGAGATGGGAACAGGAATAGCAGGAATTTGAGATCATGCTTACATGCATATAGAGTTACAGCCTAGTCTCGAAGGAGAAAGAGGTGCAAATGAGTTTGTTAAATTTTCATTTTTGTTTCAGTGAGGATGATGGTACCTATCTAACAATTTATTTTTTATTTTAAAGCAATCTTTTCTCATTTTACATACTAATCCTAGCTCCCCCTCACTCCCCTCCTCCCGCTTCCCCCTTTCTTCCCACCCCACCTCCCCATCCACTCCTCAGAGAGGGTGAGGCTTCCCATGGGGAGTCAACAAGGTCTGTCATATCACTTGAAGCAAGACCAAGCCCCTCCCTTCTGTATCTAGGCCCAGCAAGGTATCCCTCCATAGGGAATGGGCTCCAAAAAGCCAGTTACTTCATGCACTAGGGATAAATCCTGGTCTCATTGCCAGTGGCCTCACACACTGCCCCAGCCACACAACTGTGACCCACATTCAGATGGCCTAGTTGGGTCCAAGGTAGGTTTCCCTGCTGTCAGTCTGGAGTCAGTGAGCTCCTTACTAGCCCACTTGAGCTGTTTCTGTGGTTATCCTCATCATGGTCTTGACCTCTTTGATCATATTACCACTCCACCCTCCCTTCAACTGGACCCTGAGAGCTTGTCTCAGTTCTTAATCATGGATCTCTGCATCTGCTTCCATCAGGTACTGGATGAATTTCTATGATGACAGTTAAGGTAGCCATCAATCTGATTATAGGGAAAAGCCAGTTCAGGCACCCTCTCCACTATTCTTTAGTGTCTTAGCTGTGGTCATCCTTGTGGATTCCTGGGAATTTCCCTAGTGCCTGGTTTCTCTCTAACCCCATAAGGGCTCCCCCTATCAAGATATCTCTTGTCCTGCCTCTATGTCCTTTCCCCAACTTGACCATCCTGTTTCCTCATGTTCTCCTCCCTCTTCCCTCCTCCCCATAAGGAGTTGCTCAACATCCTTAGCCATCAGGGAAATGCAAATCAAAACAACTCTGAGATACCATCTTACACCAGTCAGAATGGCTAAAATAAAAAAACACTGATGGTAGCTTATCTTGGAAAGAATGTGGAGTAAGTGAAACACTCCTCTGTTGCTGGTGGGAGTACAAGCTTCTACAGCCACTTTGGAAATTAGTATGGTGGTCTCTCAGAAAACTGGGAATCTATCTGCCTCAAGACAGCAATACCACTCTTGGGCACATATACAAAGGATGCTTAGTCATACCACAAAGGCATTTGCTCAGCTATTTTCATTGCAGCATTATTTGTAATAGCCAGAACCTGGGAAAAATCTAAATGCCCCTCAACAGAAGAATGGATGAAGAAAATGTGGTACATTCACACCTATTTAACTATATAATTTTAAAGACTAAATGAATTGACTATGTGAAAGTATGTGGCTTTATTAGATGTTGTACAGAAAACAAGTATTATTAATATGGGTGTTAGACTTGGCATACTGCTAGAGATCACATCAATGGATAAGACAAAGTATTTATTTTCAAGGAACTGAGTGAAAATTCATAAAACGAGATAAATACAATGCAGATAAAAATCAAACTATACTACATGGGTCAAGGCAAGCATCCTGGAATAACAGAACTTAACAAACTTGAAGCATGTATAGTGCCGGAAAAATATGAGAATAAAGGATTTTAAGGTAGAAGAAACATTCATGAATGCTGCATTCTTGATGGCATCTGGAAAAACCAGTAATGTGCAGGCTGTAAATGTGTTTATCAAAGTTATTCACCAGAGATGAAAACAGACAGTAAAATTGAGGATTTATTGAAATACATTGCAAAGATGATGTGATGATTTTACAGCAAAGAAATCACAAGGCTGAAAAGTATGTGGGAGTCTCATGGCAGTTGAGAGGGAAGTTCTTGGTCTTATCTCAAGGGTCATTAGTACAATGCATACATAAGTGGCTATCTTCTTGTCTTTTTAGTAGTAATTTTGACAGAGTAGCTTATCTGTTTTGAAGCTTGACATTTTGGTTCAATTACCACTGGTCAGTAAAAAGTTAGGATCCAAATGTTTACCAAAAAAATCCGTGATATTAGGCTCAAAGTAGATGGCAGGGTTGTTGAATGTGATAATCTCTGGCTTTTAGTCTTTGCAATTAAGTTACTTGATATTTAGAAGCACATGGAGAAATTAAAAGATGGAAACTGGATTGAACAGAGGAAACAGAATCTGATTTCATTTTGAGTTTTTATATTTAATACTTTTGAGAATTTTTACTATTGTATAAAATTTCAGATAATTATAGCTTGAGATTTGCTGTGATGGTTAAATGAAAAAAGACCAAGAATATTTTATACAATTATAAATTACATATATTCTTATTAATCCATGTGTAAACAAAGGCTTTGAAGATTTGGGGTTTATATAAAAGTTAGTATGGCAAATGTTATGGGGGACAAGATTAGAATCAGTTATTGTAACCGAAGTATGGAAAGGTAGACATCTTAAGGACAGGACATTGATATAACTTGGACCTGTGAGATGTAGGGTTAAAGGGAATGAACTAGATGGAATATAACTAAATGATGAAATCTGAATTAAGAGGCATTTGAAAGTTCTATTTTCTTTCAATGGTCTTTTGTGGTGGCATTGCCAGAATATATCTTCTAATCTCTTCCATTCTCTCCTGCTGTGAGCTATTGCCATATCTCCTCGTGTCACTGGGTGCTCTTATAATGCACTACTTCTCACAGGAGGATAATTGACATCCTGAAAGGAGTTGATAGGAGCAACATACAAAATGAGAACTAACTATAGGTTGTTTTTGATTTATTTAATGTCATTAAATAGAATCAAAAAGAAATACTAATTCAAACCCAAAATATAATGGATATTAAAACTGTGCTTGTCAATCTTCTTTGGCAGTTTTTATGTGTTATTAAAAAGCATTCAAAAATGGATGAGACCTTTGTAAGGCTGGTAAGACATATTCTAAAGATGATAGAAATCTTTTTCTTGACTTTGTATGTATGAGAATTATTTTGTCTTTCAGTCATCCCAGTAAAATATAGATACACAATAATTATACAAGCATTCAACTCATATAGAGATATGAAAAGTAAGTTGTGAAATTATCCCTTTGCCTATTTCCTGCCACATTCTTTACAAAGGAAACTACTATAAACAATTTGATTTGTATCATTTTTTTCTACCAGCATGTTGACATATATTAAGGCATCGAAAAGCAAAACTTAGTTCAGCAAGGAAATTGAGCATGAAAGTTCTGATTCAAAGCTTCTTGAATTCAAACCCAAACCACTCCTTATACATCTCTGAGATTGAACATGTTCCTGTGATTCATTTTTCTATAAGGAAAAATGATATATGTTCCCTGGAATTTTATGAAGAGTAAATTGGTATGTGTGGAATATTCTGAATAGTGTTTGACACATTGCACACACATTCACGGTAGAGTCAAACTGTGTAGATTCCCCTGCAGTGCACCTACTTTACACACATACATAACATATCCTGCAGTGCTCTTAATCTGTTTGTTGATAATTCTGAATCTATCACTTACTAGATTTGTGACAGCCAACAAATGCATAGCCCCTTTCTCTGCCTTTGTTTCTATGTAAAATGGATAATATTTCTTAAATTAATAATCTGTATGATAATTCAGAATGATTGTCATGTAGCCACATGTGTTGATACATGTTTATAATCCTGTCTCTTAGGAGGCAGAGGCAAGAGGATTGTCACAAGTTTAAGGTTGTTTTGGTCTCCATAGCATATTCTAGCTCAACCGGTGCTACCTGTTGCAAACAACAAAATAAACAATCAATTAAGTATAAAAATTAAGTATAAAAAAGTATAAAAAATTATTAGAAATGCTCCATTTACTCAGAGGCAAATCATGGAAGAAAGCATAGAAAGATTGTAACATCTAGAGATTAGGAGGGAGCCGAGGAAGATAGTGTTTTCTGGACAGGACCTGGCCAGTGCACTCACGAGCACACAGAAGCTGTGGTCACCTGTACAAGATCAAGCTAGTCAACATTCTAACTGAAGGGCAGAGTGGGTAATGACTCCCTCCCCCAACCATAACTGAAGATCTGCTCACAGTTGGTGGCTTCTGGGGAAGAGGGAGGGAGAGACAGGTTTTTTTTTTTTTTTTAAAGGGTGTAACCCTTGAAAGAACTAATAAAATAGTTTCAGTTTTTAAAGAAATGCTTAATTTAGTATTTCATGTCATAGTTGTATCACAATTTATTGATTCATTTTCTTTTTGATGCTCATTTGGTTTCTTTCAAATTAATTATTTTTTACAAAAGATGCTGAGACTGTTTCACTCTTGTCCTACTTAAAAGTGAAAATAATTTTATCTCTGTCTTGACGTACATGTAGAACTCTGTCGCTGTTAGCATTTTCCCACTCTCTGTCATTGGGAACTTGAACAAACACTTTCAGATCCTCTTTTGGTACGTGGTCATTACCGTACCACACATGGGACCAACCCACATCATTTTCCTACTAGGGTTTTAGTCCTGGGTGTGAATGGAAAGCAGAACCAATTTATGTGACTAAAGCTGTCCTCCTTTGTAAGATGTAAGCAGACACTGAGACGTAAACCAGACAGAAAGGACTATTTTCTGAGTTTGGACTGTCGACACCTCAGAAGACCAAATTCTTACGTATCCTGATATTTGGAAAACATCGTAAGTTTAAACTCTTATTTAGTTTGATTTGTGTTGTTTGAATTTCTTCTTAAATTCTTTCACACTGTAGCATAAATGGGTTTCCTGGAAACGTGTAATATATGCCATAGACCTGTGAGATGAAAGCTGCATTTTGAGTAAAAGTGAATGATGTTTTTCATTCTTACATAGTTTATTTTTATTTTGGTATGTAAGAGGAAGGTTTTGCCACTTAGCTCAGGCTGACCTTGAGTTTTTGATACTATTGTCTCAGCCTGCTGTTTGCTGGGATTACAGGTGTGAACTAACATGCTTGGCTTTTTACATAGTAGCTCAAAGGGAAATTTTAAATTTTTAAAATTACATTAACGAGTGGCATAAAAGAATGAAATAAGTGAATAAGGAATAAAGATTTGAGTGCTGAAGAAGAAAAAGAAAAACTTAAGAAGAATGGGAAAGAAAAAATAGTAAATCTGAGAGACCTGCATTATTGAAAGAATAGATAGCTATGTTTATGGTTTAGTTCAAAGAATTTTCATGAGTGTAAGTATTATAAGTGGACTTTTAGACAGTAATTTAGCAATTTCTAAATAAATACTAAAAGACAGCTGACATAGAGAGCTATCAACACCCCTGAATTTGTGCTTTTTAAACACTTGTATGGGTGCTATGTAATATTCTCACAACAGACCCATGAAAAAGGTAAGGGATAATATTATCTTTTAACTGTTGAGAAAACTGAGAGCCAGAAATATGTAAATTCCTGATTGGTAAACATTAGTAAGAAGGAATCAACCTATTTCTAGTTGTATTCTCTATTATTTGAGCTAGAGTTCTCAAAAACATGGTCTGTGTAGGAGAAAATTCTTATTGGAATTTTACTGTAAATTGCCTTAATTAGGTCTTTTATATTGTAGGAATATAATCCACACATATTGTTAGAAGAACTTGCCTAAGAAAATGCTTGGAGAAGCCTTCCTAACAGAATTCTTTTACAAAGAACATAAACATGCAAAATTTCATAAACCACTAAGATGTAAGAAGACACCAAATGATGAAAAGGAAAATTGGGAAAATAATCTTCTAGATATACAGAACAATTCACCTCCCCCTCTTAAGATGGGAAATCAAGAGAAAGTTGTAGAAGGAAGTCTAACTAAAGATAATACATCTCAAATGGAATCTGTGGATGAGTTACCTGTTGCAAAATTCAGAAGTACACCTCTTCCAGGAAATGTATCCATTGCATTGCCCATTCCAAAGAGGGGACATGATGAAACACAACTGGATTTATATCGGTCTTGGTCCTGTACAAGTATTTGCCAGAATTACCCTGACCTACAGATAGGAGGTGACCACGTTCGAAACATGTATGATTCTGGCTGCTTTGTGGAACAAGCCCATGATGATGTCTGTAATGGTCCTCTTTTACTTTCAGCGGATATGCCATTGGGCCACTCTCATAAAACGGGGCCTCTGGAGAAAACAACTGCTTCAAAATTATTAAATGGGGATGAGATTCGAGAAAAGAGTATGCTCTTACATAAGCAACCCCTTTCTAATTCTATGCTTAATAGTTATATGGAAAAAAAGGTGGATGAACTCTACAAACAGTTTTTGGAAGAAAACCTTACCAGGTGTCTCTCTATAACCAACCTTCTGGCTTCTAATATACTGATGAATAATGTTAATCAAATTAGCCTTCAAATCTCTCAAGACCAGAACATAGAGGCATCCAAAGCCCGAGAAGCCCTACTCCACTCTTTAGCACGCTGTAATTTTCGTAATTCTTCCAATAGAAATAGCACTGAATTAAGCACGCCTAATCTACAGATATCAAACCAGACTAGTCGGGAACTTGTAAGACGTCTGTAATGGGGAATCAACTAAAGACTGGCTGGATCAAATAAGAGATCACAGTAACAATTGTGTTCTTTTGCTTCTTGTGTCTCTTTGAGTTTCCTTCGTGGTGGTGTTACTTTTCAGAGAAAAAAATCTATCTTTGTGCATATAAATTCTATCATGTAATCCACATGAAAAGACATTGCTGTTAAAGACTGTAGGAGATATGTACATCAAGCACAAATTCTGAACGTTTATGATTTCTTTCTGTTTTGACTCCTTCAGTGGTTGCCACAGTCAAGCTTGTATGCTCTGGATGTACATATTGTCACTAAGTTTTGTTTACCAGGAAAGTGCTATAAGAAGTCCATGAAGCTACTGAAGAGGTCACAGAAGTTGTATTAGAAATGGTTAGAGGCATATTATCAGTGTTTAAATAACCTTCCTCTTATTTGTGGTACACAAGATCATTTACATTGACAACCAGATTAGCCTTGGTACCTTTTTTGTATGTATATAAGCCATTATCAGATGTAGATTGAGAGACTCTGTAGGAAGAAACATGATTTGGCTGGCATTTGTAAGACAGGTAGAGGAAAGATTAAGAAAGATGGAGAATCTGTTGATCCTGAATTAAACATGATACTTTGAACTCTAATGGCACAAGGATTAACTCTGGTATATCACAGCTCTAGCATGGTTGTTTTCAAGGCTAACAAAAAGGAAGGCACTCTGGTTAAGTGTCTGACATGTGTAGCAAACCAGCATCTGCTTCTGAGATTCTCTTGGCAATGTTTTATACTCATAATGTTGACTAGAAATGAAAAAAAAGTGCAAAATTTGAAATTTAAACTAAACGAACACAATATACCTTATGCAATGTTGTATTTTATTGCCAAATTGGAAACAAGATCTCATGGCTAACAGTTCACATTTCTCCTATGAGTAGTAAAAGGATCATCATACACCATAGCTTGTAAAACAGTTCTATGGACTTCTGTTTTAAACGTCTTTTTAATGTGTTATATATTGTTTTGTGTATTTATAATTCCCACTGAACAAGTACTTGTTCTTTATTTAATTCTATAGAATGAACCAGTTCAATGTCTTCATTGCTTCTTATTTTAATCACATTTTCTTCATTTCTGTAGCTTTAAGTTTTATGATGTAGTAGTAACTATGTAAAATAGCTTGCTTTTCTCTTCATCACTCCTATCTTATCATCATCTGCCAAACCTTTTCAATCAATTTCAGTCTTTCAGATGTTTGATTCTGAAAGACAATGGACAAAAAAATTGGGGAATATGATTTACTGTCATGTAGAGACTAAAAACATTGTAATACTGTCTTTTGATTTGTTCTATTTTAATATTTTAATATAGATAATCCACATGAAAAGATATTGCTATTAAAGACTGTACTTTTGAAAGTTGAATAAAATGTATTTAGACAACATTCATGTTGTGGATAAATTTCTTAGGTAGCAATATTTTATTTATATAGCAGATATAGCCATAGTGTTGAGATTATATAGTACTATATAAACCAAAAATGTTTAGCATTTATAGCTTCAGATTTAAAAATCCCACTTTCCTATGCTTATTTTCCTATTTCATCAAAATACCTATTAAATACTGATACACAATTAAAATGGCCTAAAATTAATGCAATTTTTAGATAAAAATAATGTGTCTGTACTATTAATGTTCTATTCAGGAAGTTTTCTCCTATACCAATGCATTCAAGGATATTCCCCACTTTCTCTTCTATCAGGTGCAGTGTGTCTGGGTTTATGTTGATGTCTTTGAGCCACTTGAACTTGAACTTTGTTCATGGGGATAGATATGGAACTATTTGCATTCTTCTACATGTCAACGTTCAGTAGGACCAGCACCATTTATTGAAGATGCTTTCTCTTCTACATTGTATACTTTTGGCTTCTTTGTCAAAATTAGGTGTCCTTAAGTGTGTGGATTTACATCTAGGTCTTCAATTTGATTCCATTGATCCACCTGTCTGTTTCTATGCCAATATGATGTCATTTTTATTACTTTAGCCCTGTAGTAGAGTTTGAAATCTGGGATGGTGATATCTCCAGAAGTTCTTTCATTGTACAGGATTGCTTCAGCTGTCTTGGGTTTAATGTTTTTCCATGTGAAGTTGAGTATTATTCTTTCAAGTTTTGTAAAGAATTGTAATGAGATTTTAGTGGTGATTGTGTTGAAATTGTAGATTGCTTTTAGTAAGATGGCTATTTTTACTATGTTAAGCCTACCAATTCATGAGCATGGCAGGTCTATCCATCTTATGCTATCTTGCCAGGCTTGATACAAGGCAAGGTGGTTGGTTAGTCTTAGTACACCTTGATACGCCATATATTGTTGATATCCATGGGAGGCCTGTCATTATGTGAATAGAAATGAAGGAGGAGAGGTTTAGTGGGAGTAGAGGGGAAGTGTGGGGTAGGGAATGAGAGGAGAGGTGAGACGGTAAACTGTAGTTGGGTTGGAAAATAAATAAATAAACAAATGAAATAAAGATTTAAAAATTTATGGCTAGACAAACCACAAGATTTAGATTAGAACCTGCTACTATTACTCTGCTAATATGATAGAGCATTAAATGAACTTCTTGCGATTTTTCACTATGCACATAGATTATTGAATCTCTTCAACCTCATCAGATTGGTCTAACAAGCTCCAGTAAATGGCCATACTATGAAGACTATATCTACCTATGCCTATACCTATATCTTTATCTATCCCCAATACTAATGAGACTCAATGGATTTAAAAAGAGAGATAAAGACACAAAGAAGGATAGTTATGATATGAAGATTTGCTCTGTGAGTCATTGGGGAATAGGGATGAATATGATGAAAATAAAATCTTATCACACACTGAAAAACTTAAAAAAATAAAGCCATAAAAAGTAGAAAGATGATGTGTTCAGTGTGCTTCTTTATTGTGACCTCATATCTGCTTACTTCAGTGCTTGAAATATTCATATATGACTGGTTTTGTATAGTTTGGATTTTAACAGTCTTCATGTTTTTTCATTACACATATGACAGTACTCTGTTTCAACGCATGTTTGATATGTGTGGGATAATCAATTTCTGTCTCATTGCTCCAAGTGAAAATAGTATTAATTTGAATTTCTATGGAAATTGACAATATTAGTAATTCTAATCATATTTATTATTACTTTTATTATCGTTATTCTTTTGGTTTTTCAATACTGGGTTTCTTTGTGTAGCTCTGGATGTCCTGGAACTCACTCTATAGACCAGGATGGCCTCAAATTCATAGAAATCTGCCTGTCTCTGCCTCATGAGTGCTGGGATTAAAGGTGTAATCATGTCTTTTGGCAGAGAATAACTTTAGGAAGTTAAGAGTGATTCCTAGTACATTGTTAATATGTGCTTGTACAGGTCAGTATAATTTATAATTGTCTTTAAATATCAGCTACCAATTGTAGGGCCCAGAAAGGACTTTAACCAATCTTGGGTAACTTTTTTTTTTGGTCAGGAAACACTGAAATAGTGGACATGAAGGATAGAGCCTATCCCAGATTCTTGGAATTTTCATACTTGATTCTTCTCATGCATTAGTTTTACAAAGAAGTAAGTCTCCCTGGGGTTCTTAAGACTGAAGCTAACATTGAAATGGTACATTCAGTTAATATATCATTACTATATAATGTGTGCTTGGATGAAGAATGAAGGGCTGATTTGATGAGAATTATTATAGCAGAATAAACTGGAATAATTGTGCAGTTCAGTGCACAATTGTTTTTCATAAAAACAAGAAGAAAAGAAATCAGTCAGCTAAATCAGAAATGATTTAACAGCTATGCATGTGTGAAAATCATAAAAAGAGAAAAATTATTTGTAAGTAAAATGAGAGAGAAGGATTGTCCAAAAATTATCATAATGTTAAAACTTATATATTTGTCATCTTAAAAATGCCCACAGATAGATTGGAACTTCAAATCCCAAATTGCATTGCTGTGTTCTTTTCCTAAGGGGCTAGGAGAGACCTTCTTGCTTTTGTGTATGTGGTATAGGGGTCTACATCAAGTTCTCTTCCACCGAGTCACATCTCTAGTTCCAAAGTGATCTTATTATGTCTGGGTTTAGCAGTTGCAAATGTGCAACATCACATTACAATTTTACAAAACATCCTTTAAATAAGTGTACCTAATAACATATTTAAAATGCAGACAACCAAATCAAGGTATACCGATTCCAACTTTGAAACTATTGAATCATTGTTAATGAACAGATAGGTTCTTCAATTGTTCTGTAATTTCTCCTTAAAGTCTAAAGAAACTGGTAGTTCACAGACTTGTGATATAGTTCTTACTTTCACTTCCTTAAATGAACTAAGGTAGTTTATCATGTGAAACATCAGTTGTCAATGAGCCTGTGTTTTTTATTGGAGAGTTACTGAGACACATGGATGTGCTATTTGCTGAACTTCATCTTTCCCTATAATTGTAAATGGTTCACATTTCTAGTAAATAGACTCTGAGTAGAGTTGGAAAAAAAGGAGAAGACTCCTAGGGACTTATGTGGTTCTTTTTTTTGTTTAAGGATTCAATTCTACTTTAGTAAATCCATAGAGTATTCTTGTAGGGTTTTCAGTAGAAGACACATAATAGCAGGGAATTTTCCTACTACTTGAGGTTAGTACTTCTCCTTTAGGCAAGGCTTTGTGTCTTAAGGCTCAGGAGGATAGAGTTAGATGGCTTTTGTGAGTACATGACAACAATATCAACAACATTTTTCCTCTAGAAGACAAAGAAAATAATGCATGCGCTTGAAAGATAACTGTTTTCTATATTAGATACTAGAGAGTTCTGGAACAATACAGACATTAAGACCCATGGGGATAGTCCAGTTGGATTTTTTTTTTACTTTAACAAATTGAGAAAACTATGACTACTAAGCTCTTTTATTATATTCGTGCACATGAACTCATGTGTGAGTGATAAAAAGTAGTAGGACTTACTTTGATCTGAGAGAACAAAGGTTCTCTTTATTCCCCTTAGCGCATTTAGTAAACAGTTGAGGTGTCTTAGTCTGAAGATCAAAGCTTTAATCAATGCTATTATTTTATACATGGAAAGTAGATTCCCAAAGAGAAGGAAAGCAATTTCATAAATATTTGTGAGTAACCAGACTGGCATTGGAAACCAAGGCTTCCAAGGTCCAGCCCTGTTTACTTTCTTCTCAAATCAATCAAATGTTAAGCCTTCAATATACTATCAATGTGGTGATTTGATAGACACATGACATTTCTTATCATTCTAGAGACATATCATCATCATCATCATCATCATCATCATCATCATCATCATCATCATCATTGTCATCATCATCTACCAACACAGAGTGAGCAATATATGTTGCAGCATGCATGCTGGGAATGGTACATGGGCTTTCAAGTTCTGCTCTAGAATGATGTCCTAAAACTGCTGCTTCTAGTCACCCTCATCCATAGGGCCAGCTTTTACACAACTCCTGTCATTTGTTATACCTGTACTAAGACTAAAGGTTGTCTAACCATGTGTGTTGTAGATTTATTCAACTTGGGCATGGTTTTCTTTTAATAGAAATACCGATGGAGAATTTTTTAGTTGCTTTGACATGGTTGTTTTGAGGAAAGAATTGAAATGAGAAATATAAAATGCATAAAGTAGAAATTATGTTGATGTACAAGTATAGAATGTCCATAGAAAAAAGAAAACATACTGCGAATAAATAGAAGCACCATTGTTTGTAAGCAGTTAAACACATTTGTTTGTCTCCTTCCTGGTCATTTCAGAACGTTAAAACATCTTTAATATACAAATGAAGAAACCCTTTAAGGAAGTCAAAATCTATGCTGTTGGGTGCATATTTTTTATGACTGCATTTCTTTCTCTATGTTTCTTTCTCTTATTTAAGTTTATATTAGCATACCTTTAATAAGACCCCAACTCTGCTTCAAAAGAAATCCCATAAAGGAAACAAAATAGATCTCATTACTTGTCATAGTTAGCAATCTTGATGTTCTTATTATGACAAATGATGTCTGGTGAAGTAACTAGTGTGAAGAATCCACAGACTTACAAGATCTGATCAAGACTGGACATTTTCAAATGACCTATGGAGAAATTACAAGTATATGGATTGTAGATTTCTTACAGCCTATGTTTCAAGGTGGTGTCTGCCTCAAAACCATAGGAGGAACTTTCCTGAAATAAACTTTTATGGCCTTTTCTTCTGTGCAGTTAGTCAGTGTTCTGTTGCTGTGAAGAGACAGGCAGACATGATACTAGATAGGAAACTGAGAGTTCTGCCTGTGACAGGAATGACCTTGCTTCTTCTTGGTGGAATGTGGATTTTGAGGTCTTGGATTAGCAAGACTTTAAGTGGGTTTAATGGTCCATACTAGTAGGAGCAGGGAAGACAGTAGGTTGAGAGCAGTGTGGATTTTGACTGTATAGCTCAAGAGCTTTCAGAGGAGAAATATATTAATAAGTGACCTAAAGATCATGCTTCTGATATTTTGGCAAAGAATGTGGTTGCTTTGGCCCTTGTTTGAAAAATCTGCCAGAGAATAAATTGAATTAAGAGTTTTGGATTAGTGATATTGGTAGAGAAAATTCCAAAGCAGCCTAGTATTGACTGTGTTTTTAGTGGCCATGTTTATGCGTATCTATAACAAAAAGGAGCAAACCAAGCAAGGAAAAGCACAAATTGTACAGTTTGAAGAGAAAGGGAGCACCAGGAAGTGTAATGATACTAAATCCAGTGCTCAAGGAGATAAAAAATTTAAAGTCATTTAAGTCTGAGGCAAAATTGAATAAAGGGACTGGTGACATTAGGGCAAAATCCTATCCAGCTAAGCTTCCAATTTGTAAAAAGGAATTAAAGGAAAATATAGGACTGGGCATGTTGTCACCTGCCTTTAATCCCAGTACTCAGAAGTCAGAGGCAGGCAGATTTCTGAGTTCAAGGCTAGCCTGGTCTATATAAGTGAGTTCCAGAATAGCCAAGCTGCGGCAGTAAAGGAAACCATTGAAAACACAAAGCTGCTGAAAATGTATTTGAAAAGGAGGTTCATGTTCTGGCCCCAGGAAACAGCAGAACTTGGTAGCTTTGGACATGTGGTTCTGGCTTTAGGATGAAGGATATAAAAAAGGATCATAGAATCTCCCTCCACAGCTAAGAAAAGCTGCTGAGGCCAGGCATATGTCAGGGATGTCTGCACGATCTGTGAAGGTGAATTCTAGACTGCCTTGGGGAACCAAGATGCTGGAGACGCCAGAGTTCTGGGCTACCTATGCCAAGGAGAGCTGCTAACAGGAGTGGAAAAGCAGTCCAGGAAAGAGATGTGTGCTTCAGTCAGCAACACTGAAAGCAGCTGGGGATCTGAAGAGTGCTTTGATGTCAGGCAGGGAGATACAGAGTTTGGAGTTTGCTCAGCTGCGTTTTAGCCTTACTTTAGTCAAGCATTTCCTCATTATGCTCCGTTTCCTCCCGGTTTGAATGGCAATGTATATTCTGTGCCTTTATATGGTAGAAGCATTTGATCTGCTTTGCAATTTTAATTTTACAGGGTTTGCAGTTGAGAGCTTGTCATGAGTCTTAGAAGAGACTTTGAACTTTGGACTTTGAAACAGTGTTGAACCTGGCAGTGTTTGGTGGTGCATGCCTTTAATCCCAATACTCAGGAGCCAGAGACAGGAGGATCTCTGGGAATTCGAGGCCAGCTTGGTCTACACAGCAATTTCCAGGACAAGTGCCAAGGCTATATAGAGAAATCCTGTCTTGAAATATCTAAATAAATAAATAAATAAATAAATAAATAAATAAATGTAGACAGTTTTGAGAATTTTACAGATTATGGGGACTTTTGAAGTTTTTCTAAATGTACTTTTATTTATTTTTTTATAGGCTCGATGTCCTTTAATTATGGCTAGAAACCGATTATGAGTGAGTACATCCCATGATCATCTTTTGGGGTCTGGGTTACCTCACTCAGAATAGTGTTTTCTATTTCCATCCATTTGCATGCAAAATTCAAGATGTCATTGTTTTTTTACTGCTGAGTAGTATTCTAGCATGTATATATTCCACAGTTTCTTCATCTATTCTTCCACTGAAGGGCATCTAGGTTGTTTCCAGGATCTGGCTATTACAAATAATGCTGCTATGAACATAGTTGAGTAAATGCTTTTGTAGTATGATTGGGCATCTCTTGGGTAGATTCCCAATAGTGGAATTGCTGGGTCCTGGGGTAGGGTAGATTGATCCCGAATTTCCTGAGAAACCTGCTTTCCAAAGTGGTTGCACAAGTGTGCATTCCCACCAGCAATGGATGAGTGTACCCCTTACCCCACAACCTCTCCAGCAAAGGTTATTATTGGTGTTTTGGATTTTAGCCAATCTGACAGGTGTAAGATGATATCTCAAAGTTGTTTTGATATGCATTTCCCTGATAGCTAGGGAGGTTGAGCATGACCTTAAGTGTCTTTTGGCCATTTGAACTTCTTCTGTTGAGAATTCTCTGTTCATTTCATCGCCCCATTTTTTAATTGGGTTAATTAGCATTTTAAAGTCTAGTCTCTTGTGATATGGCCACAAGCCTTTTGTGGTCCAGGGAGTAGAATGTGGTGGTTTGAGAAAGAATGGTCCCCATAGGCTCATATATTTAAATGCTTGGTCATTAGGGATCCGTGCCACTTGACAAGGATTAGGAGGTATGGCTTTGTGGGAGAAAGTGGGTCACTGGGGTGGGTTTTGGAGTTTCAAAAGCTCAACCCAGTCCCAGGCTTTATCCTTCCTGCTGCCTGTGGATCTGGATGTAGAACGCATAGCTTGTCTATCACCATGTCTGCCTGTGTGCTGCCATGCTTTCTGTCTCCTGATAATGGACGAGACCTCTGAAAGTGTAAGCAAGCCCAGTTAAATGTTTTCTTTTATAAGAGTTGCCGCAGTCACGGGTCTCTTCAAGACAACCCCAGATCTATCAAATTTGACTGTTGGTTTTTGTCTTTTAAGATTTTTCTATGGTCTAATACATACAGATCAACTCTTTCAGTGTAAAGATAATCAAACAGGGCCTGGAGGGATGGCTCAACCATTAAAGGCTAGGCTCACAACCAAAAATATAAGATAGTCAAACAGGACCAGAAATGCTAAGTGACTTGCTGAAAGTCATTTCCCACCCTTTTATCTATGTTCCTGAACAACCAGTGTTTGAAGACAAGGAAAGTAAGTAATATATATGTGTGTTCCTAAACAGGTTACAGTCTCAGTAGAAAGATAACATATGCCCATTAAAGTAGTGAAAAAAAAACAGTATCATATTTTCCCTCAACAAGTAGTAGATTTGACACTGGAGGACAGGGATGCTTATGCTTACTTTTGCTTTGCAGAGTTAATCATAGAGTATTCGAGGGAAAGTATAGAGACTGAAATGTAGGCTTTATTTCAATATTACTTAGCATATTCATTTTTTAACCTTCAGATATAGTTTTTCAGTTTATTATATTGGGAAAGTCAGATGTTAAGGCACCCTTACACTGGTAACTCTTTAGACTGATGACTTAATGTGTTACTTTTTATTTAATCATTAGTTTTTCAATTATGAATATTTTTTGTATATTTGCCTTGAGAGTACAGGAATAGTAATAACACTAATATAATACTTTAAACAGACAATTAATGTGGTTTATTGATGTGTCGTGTAAATCACAGAGTAATTACACCAGATAGAAAACAAAATATGCTAAACGGTTAAATTTTCCAACATATTGCTTTCAAACTTCTGAAAGTTTAAATCTTTAATTCAGAAAAGTAGTTATTTTATTGTATTATTATTTTAATGTTTCTGATGAATAAATATTTAGTTGTATGTTATGGTGTTTTATTATTAACCTAGTGAAAAATTATTTCTTATGTTTATTGTTTTTGTTGTATGTGATGCCCAAGGATACTCAAAGTACCCTATAAACTATCTTTTAAAGCCTAAATATTTTAGGGGAGTCATTTTCCAGCATAAATGTTGTAGATGAGCCTTTTCCACTGTCGTCTTTAGTATTGATAGGCAGATAACTTAAGAAATGCCATATATTTAGTGCCCTTGTAACAATAAAATTTTGATGAATTTGATTGAAAATGGTTCAAGACCCAGTGTTGGGTAAGGAAGCCAGATGGACAATTAGTGACCACATATACTATTTTTCTGAGAGTGTAGGATGCTTTCTCATCAAATAGCAAAATATTTGGTGACAAAGGCAAAAGAGATGGAGTGTCTCATGTAAAAAAAGAGTAAATTCTCATAAGAATAACTCCACAAAAGACAGGAACAATAAAAAGCAGTTTAGGTAAACAGGTATCAAAACTATGAAGTAAGCCAGAAAAGTCTTTCTTCAGGGAATTTTAGAAGTCTATTATACCAATGTTGTCAAGACAACAATGATAAGGTTCTGAGTGATAAATTTAGAATTTCTTAGTCACCATTTTACCTTAAGTTTGGACAAGTTCCCTTTTTCATCCCTATTATAAACAATCACCAGACATGAGTCCACATGATTCAGGCTTGCAGCTTGTTTCTTATTAGACTTTCTGGAAAGCACTTCCTTCTTTCTCCAGCAATATTGTCTCTGTTATTTATAGTTTATGTAAATTTCTTTCTTTTTTCTCTCCCCTGTCCTCAGCAAACACACACATGCACATGCACACAAATAATGTGCATATATGTTCTACATAAGTGTTAATATATTCTTTCAGTTTTAGCTTCTGGCTGTTTTGACTCTTTTCAGAGAGCACGGATTTAAGATAATGGTAGCATAATAAAGATGATAAGAACATTGATAAAATACAACTATTGAATAGTTATCATGTGTTGGGCAAATGACCTAAAATAACTCATTAACAATAAAAAAATTAATCTAAAGATACAATATTCATTGATGTTCTAGGTTGATAATTTCACCTGTTGGGTCTGCTGTAATTAATTACCACAATGTAACAACAACAGACACATTTTTACACATTTCTAGAGGCTAGACGCTATGAAAAAGGTACCACTTGATTCACCTCATTGTTAGAGTCTTCTTTCTGGTTTATAAGACAACTGTCTCTCTTTACATGGCATAGGAGCTATTGTGTCTTTTTATTCTTCTTATTTTTTTTGATATAGGTTTTCTCAGTGGAGCCCTGCTTGTCATGTAACTCACTCTGTAGATTAGGCTGGTCTTGAACTCATAGATATTTGCCTGCCTTTGCCTCTCAAGTGCTGTGATTAAAGACATATGCCACCACTGTCCAGCTGTGTCTTCTTATCCTTAAGAGGATCCCAACATGGCAACCTTATCCACATTATCATATCTAAACAAATTCACCTCCCAATACTTCTGCCTTCAAATACTACCACAGTGGGTTTAGAACTTGAAAAATCAATCAATTGTAAGGGGGAGTAAGAATTCACTCATGACAATTGGAAGTGGAGAGACCAGATCAGCTGCAGTTTTTTTTAAAGATGTATTTATTTATTGTGTATACAGTGTTCTGTCTACATGCATGCCTACAGGCCAGAAGAAGGCACCAGATCTCATTACAGATGGTTGTAAGCCACCATGTGGTTGCTGGGAATTGAACTCAGGACCTTTAGATGAGCAGGCGGTGCTCTTAACCACTGAGCCATCTCTCCAGCCCTCAGCTGCAGTTTTAACTACAGAGATTGCATCACTGAAGTGACCCCCCAAAATGTTCCACTTGTATAAAGTATCTTATTTCCCATAATGTTCTAACTTCCTAGAGTCCTTATATAAACATTCTCAGTGTAATTATTCTTTATGCATGACCCATTGAAACCTCTGATTAGTTTATATCAAGCATCCCTCACCTATTTTCACTTTTATCTTCATTTACCTTAAATTTGATGAACAATATTTCAACAACGATCTTGCCAAATATTTGTAGAAAGTTTGTTGAATTTATGAAAAAATAAGTCATGAGTTTGAAAGAGAGGAGTAGTAGTATATGGAAACTCTTAAGGAGGACAGGGAAGGGAGGAATGTTGTAATTAGAATTTCAAAGCTAAACTAGGAACATTTAAAATGATACTATTTTTTCAACAAAACGCGTCTTAATTAGGTGTTTATTGCTGTGAAAAGACACCATAACTACAGCAACCTGTGGAAACCTTTAATTGGGGCTGGCTGGCACTTCAGATGATAATGATCCACTTTCATCATGGGGGGAAGCATAGCATCATGCACGCAGACATGACACTGTAGAAGTAGCTAAGTTTTGTTTCTTGATCTACATGCAGCAGAAGAACATTGCCACACTGGGTGTAGCTTGAGCATATGAGACGTTAAAGCTGGCCCCATAGTGATACACTTGCTCTAATAAGGCCGTACCTATTCAAACAAGGGCACATCTCTTAAAAGTGCCACTCCCTATGGGCCAAGCATTCATACACGTGACTCTATGGGGGCCATTCGTATTCAAACCACCATAAACCATGATGGTAGAAAACCAGGAAAGAAATCATATTGTTCCTGATTACAGTCTGACCTTTTATGATACTTGCCTATTTTATTTCCTGCTGTAACAACTATGCATGGAATGCATATTTATTATATGAATAAACAATCTATGTAGAAACTAGACTAGTTGTAATACATTAAAGATTGATTTTGTAGCATCAAAAAAGAATCTGGAGAAATGGCTCAGTTGTGGTTAAGAGGACATACTGCTCTTCCCAAACACCAGAGTTCAGTGCCCAGCACTTACATTACTCAGCTCACAACTGCCTCTAGCTCAAGCTCCAGCAGATCTGACGATATTTTCTTATGGCCAGCATGGATACTGCACTTATGTGCACATATGCTTGCTTATACACAGAATAATATGCATAATTAAAATGAACAAAGCTTTTAGGATGTAAAACAAGATAATAGCTTAGTAAGATCTTGAGGAATAACTTTTCATAGACACAATTTATGTGTCATATATCTACTTTTATATGAAATCAAAGAATCAGTGGAGAAATAATGGTAACTGCTTTCAGTATTGCAAAGTGAAGAAGACATTAAAGAAGGGAAGAGGAAGAACCATATCCTACTTCCCTCAACTGTAAGCAGCCCAGTTTGAATAGAGGTGTTTTATGCCTGAGATGGGGAGAGAAGTAACTCCAGATCTTAGATTCAATATTCTGTACCAGGCTGGGTATGGTGAAACACTATTTTCAGCAAAGCACCAGTGCTCATACTTTCAGGCCTATATCCACACATTGGACCACTGATGCTAACTACTTAGCCTCTTCTCTGATACCTACTAGCAGATAAGGGAACATGATTCTCTTCACTGGAGAGCAGGTTACAATATTTTGCAGATATTTATCTTGAGGTTCTCTCTCTAGTCTACTACAATGAGATGAAGCACCCTATAGAAGTCAGAAAACGTGGGCCAGAGCTCACAAATCAAGCCTATAAACCAGCACTGCCATCATGCAAAGGTCTTCACGCCAGTGAGACAGACACAAGTTTTGAACTATAGCATTTCTATGTATGGAATGGGCCTGGAGCATACTTGTCATGCTCCCAAGATTGTGCAGGTGTCTATGACTGTGAGAAGCAGTTGAAATGGGTCGCATTACTCTTGGCAGCCAAAGGATTATCTTTCCCACCCATCTTCAGGTAGTGCAGGTAACAGCAGGAGACTGCATACTGACAGCTCGAAAACAACTCTGTTACCAGACAGTGTCTAGCTCTCAGGGAAACACACACATACTCATATATACATGAGGCTTGGTGCTCTGAGACCCTCTGGATCTGTTAATCTGTGAAATTCAAGGTTAATTGATCTTAGCATCAGCTTAGTGCTCCAAATGACTGCCTTCACTGACACCACCCTAATCTTCATAGCAGGGTGTAGTATTAGACTCATTTCATGGCCTTAAGGCAAAGTAGTAAGGATAGGACTTGGCTGTGGAACTTAGTCTTTGGTTGAAGAAACCCAAGACAAAGGAGATCTTAATAATCTTTGCCTTTAGAATGGGGCCTGTGGAAAGATCCAGCCTCATGGAAAGCATGAGAGCCTAGGTTATAAGATAATTTAGTCAGCCCTACCTGTGGTTGACTGTGGGATTGTTGAGTTCTGTATCTACTCCAGTATTTGGCAGCCCATAATAATGTAAGTCTCAGCCTTCCCTTGGTGTTCTACTTATGTGAGGACATGTGCATTGGCAAATGACATAAATTGATGGATTTGAAGACTATAGGAATGACAATAGATCTTGAGGATGGGGTATATGGCCACTAAAGATGAGGCATGTGGAAATACTCCATACCTAATAAGAGATTTGTGTGGACAGACTGTAATTTTCAGCTATTCTCCTAGTTCATTGTAAACAACAGAGTACTTGGAAAAACAAGCTTGGAGTGTCTTTGTGATGTAAATTAATATGATTCTCAACTTGGCCATGTTAGGTTTCATACCTGGTACAAATGGCTAAAGTGCCTATTTAACATATCAAAGAGACCTGGACACCAGTTTTTCCCTGGATCCCTCAGTCCCTACATGGTTACAGGGCCCTCCTGGCTGGCATACCCCACCTCTACTCTAAACTTCTCCAGCCTGGGGTCTAGGATGCCCTTTCCTTTCCCATATAATTCAAACATTTTGGTCACCTGGCTTTTTCATCTACTCTCTTTGGGCCTCCTGGCTGCTGCTTCAGATTCTCCTCTCTCCCCCTCCCCTCCCCTCTCTTCTTACCTGGCTCAGTCTGGTCATGTCTACTCTGGACTCTATCAGATATCCCTGAGTCTGGTTATGCTCTCCCATATTTCTGTAACAAAATTTGTGCTCCACTACACCTAGGGGCAGTCATGTTCCTTTCCTTTTATTTATTTATTTCTTTTTTTCATTCAGACAGGATCTAGAATTACCTAGAAACATGTCTTTGAGCTTGTCTGTGAAGGATTTTCTAGACTGAATTTATTGGAGTAGGAAGACCCTCTCCATAACTATGGGATGCAATATTCCATGTGATAGACTAATAGACTAAAGCAAAAGTAGAAAGTGTGCTGAACTGTGGAGGCCCAAAAATGTGAGCCTATTACACTTTGTCTGAAGGTCAGAGAGTTTGAGCTTGCTCAAAATTGTTGACAACAAGTGTGGCTACACACCCTGACCTAGGGTGCAGTTACTTGGTGTTTTGGACATTAAGATGGTAGATCCACTCCACCCTGATCAAAGGTCAGAGAAGTCAAGCATACTTTTTCTCATTTTTTTTTTTGAAATAGATTTGACCTAGGGGTTGATTGCCTTTAGGATACTTGGTGGGTTCACTGCCTAAACAACAGAATGCTTTTCTCATGAATTAATGGCTTGATGTCACAAAGTATTGAAGCAAGTAACTGTTCTTATTGTTCTTTGTATTATGTTAAAACAGTCTTTTACCATCTTCCCCTGTTTTTTTATTGGGGTATAAAAGTGTATTAAAAATTAAGCACGGGCATACTCAGGGCTTAGAACTCAGAACTCAGTATGCAAGAGGCTCTGTATGGGCCTCCTGATACTATCCTGTATCTCTGTGATTCTTTCCTAAATCTGTTCCCCCTACCTAACATTTCTTTTTCTTTTTCTAACTTTTATTATTGATTTTATTGAGCTATACATTTTTCTCTGCTCCTCTCCCTTCTTCTCCCATTCCTTTGTACCCTTTCCCATGGTCCCCGTGCTCCCAATTTACTCAGGAGATCTTGTCTTTTTCCACTTCCCATGTAGATTAGATCCATGTATGTCTCTCTTAGTGTCCTCATTGCTGTTTAGGTTCTCTGGGATTGTGAATTGTAGGCTAGCTTTTTTTTTCAAAAGACACTTATGAGTGAGTGCATATGATGTTTGTCTTTCTGGGTCTGGGTTACCTCACTCAATATGATGTTTTCTAGATACATGCATTTGCCTGCAAATCTGAAGATGTCATTATTTTTTTCTGCTTTGTTGTACTCCATTATGTAAATGTACCACATTTTTGTTATCCATTCTTTGGTTTAGGGGCATTTATATTGTTTCCAGGTTCTGGATATGAGAAACAATGCTGCTATGAACATAGTTGAACACATGTCCTTGTGGTATGATTGAGCATCCTTTGGATATATAACCAAAAGTGGTATTGCTGGGTCTTGAGGAAGGTTGTTTCCTAATTTTCTGAGAAATGGCCATACTGATGTTCAAAAGGGCTGTACCAGTTTGCACTCCCACCAGCAATGAAGGAGTGTTCCCTTTAACTCCATACCTTCTCCAGCATAAGTTGTCATCAGTGTTTTTGATCTTGGCCATTCTTACAGGTATAAGATGGAATCTCAGAGTAATTTTGATTTGCATTTCTCTGATGGCTAAAGATGCTGAGCATTTCCTTAAATGTGTTTCAGCCATTTTATATTCTTCTGTTGAGAGTTCTCTGTTTAGATCTGTACCCCATTTTTTTTACTGGATTATTTGTTCTTTTGATGACCAATTTCTTGAGTTCTTTGTATATTTTGGAGATCTGATGTGGGGTTGGTGAAGATCTTTTCTTGTTCTGCAGGCTGCTGTTTTGTCTTATTGACCATGTCCTTTGCTTTATAGAAGCTTCTCGGTTTCAGGAGGTCCCATTTATTAATTGTTTCTCTCAGTGTCTGTGCTACTGGGATTATATTTAGGAAGTGGTCTCCTGTGCCAATATGTTCAAGTGTCCTTCCCACTTTCTCTTCTATGAGGTTCAGTGTGGTTGGGTTTATGTTGAGGTTTTTGATCCATTTGGACTTGAGTTTTGTGCATGGTGATAGATATGGGTTTATTTCATTCTTCTACATGTTGATATCCAGTTATGCCAGCACCATTTGTTAAATATCCCTTCTTTTTTCCATTTGATATTTTTTGCTTCTTTGTCAAAAATCAGGTATTCGAAGGTGTGTGGATTAATATCTGGGTCTTCAATTCAGTTCCATTTGTCCTCCTGTTGTTTTTATGCCAATACCAGGCTGTTTTCAGTACTCTAGCTCTGTAGTAGAGTTTGAAGTCAGGGATTGTGATTCCTCCAGAAGTTCTTTTATTGTACAGGATTGTTTTGGCTATCCTGATTTTTTTTTTTTTTTTGCCCTTTTATATGAAGTTGAGTGCTGTTCTTTCGAGGGCTGTGAAGAATTTTGCTGGGATTTTAATGGGCATTGCATTGAATGTGTAGATTGATTTCCCTAAGATTGCCATTATTACTAAGTTAATTCTACCTACCCAAGAGCATCTACCTAACATTTCTAATCCTCACAGCCCTACCCTAGATCGTACAAATCTGCTGTGGCTAAGAGCCCAGCAGAAATCACCCAACTGTGGCAGCTTACAATATATGGCATAATTCATGACACTGAACAGCCGCATTCATCTCTCTGCTTCTTGGTGCTAGATATAACATCACCAGCTGCTTCAAACTCTGCCTTACCTGTAATAGTGTGCTATATCCTGAACTGTGAGCCAAAGTAAACCTTCTTTCTTTAAGATGCTTTTGTCACTTATTTTCTAGAGCAAGAAAAGAAACTATTGTTGTCTTCTAGTTCCAAACACTGGGAACATACCATCACTGTACTTCCGAAAACCTAAATCTGGGGGGAGGGGGGACCAACAGTGCTGAGACGGTAAAAGTAGTTCAAGGCTCAGAGAAAGAAAGCAGCCTGCTTAGAATTTTCTGAGAGAAAGTTACAAACAGGATTAGACTAATCATTCAATTTCTGGGAAATGCTTCACACCAGGAAACCATTATCTCACATAACAGTAAGAATTAGGTAATGGAAACTGAGTAGATAATAGCAGAGAACCCTCACAAAATTTAAAGGTTAGTTCTTCTAAGGAAGAAAATGAGCTTGAAGAAAATACAAAGGTGGTTCCAAAGCTGAACAGAAAAACTTAACAGAGATGGCAGTGACTTAGCTTAGTGAAATGGTGGATATCTGTTACTTTAGCACATGGAAGGCTAGATCATGAGAATCTTGAGTTTTCTGTTATCTTGGGCTACATAGTAAGTCCAAATTCAGTCTGTGCTACATGATGAGATTCTTTTTCAAAATAAAATAATAAAATAGAAAATTAAAGCAGTAAAACTGAAATAATTGAGCTGAAAAATACATATTTCAAGATTGAAAGAAAATACCAGATAGTATGAACGTCAACACAGAAGAAATAGAAGAAAGAATCAGCAAGGTCAAAGGCAAGCTACTGGAAACTGTATCATGGAAAGACAGAAAAGGTAAGAAAGAATGAGCATGAAAGAAGGAACCTCCTAGGAATCTCAGGGCAGCACTAAAAGGAGACATCATATTCAAGTTACTGGGGATCAAGTAGATCTTGAGAATGCTGAGGGAGTAAAAGTCGTCTTCAATGAAACAGTAACAGAAAAATTTCTAAAGCTGGTGGAGGACACACACATGCCTAAAAGATGAAAGTTTATATTCATATTTAACTCAGACGAGTCTATCACAAAAAATTTTATAATAAAAATCTAAATGTGAGAAACAAATAAAAAGAATAAGAGAATGGGAGAAAAGAAACAAATACATTATAATACATTATAATGCCTAAGTTTGTCAAAGAGTACATTGTCAGTAGAGAGTTCCCTGGGAATTTTACAGTATTGAAAGAAAAATCTTATTAACTAAGAAGAAGAGTGTATCTTTCAGAAATAGAGAGGTAGAGACAAAAAGAAGATGAAAGAGTAGCTTTATTGTTTATCATATAAGAAATACTGAAGAAGACTGGAAATATAGCTTTGAGGAAGAATGATTGCACTGGATATACCTGTAGAAGCACCAGAAAAAGAAAAAAAGAATGAGAGAAAGAAAGGAAGAAAAAACAAAGTAGAGAAAGAAGAAAGGGAGGGAGCTGAAAGCAAGGAAGGAGGCAAGGAGAAAGTGAAAGAAATGCTGGTGGGAAGTGTTCAACTTGAAACAAAGAATTGGAAGGAATTAAGAGTAAGAAAAAAGTGTGTTAGAAATGTCCCTTCTAGGGCTGAGCAATCAGCAGTCTCATCACTGGGATCAGATGTATTTGTCACCGTTTCTGGGATTTTTACTTTTATATGAGTTCTGGAGATCAAAACCCAGATCTTTATGATTATGTGTCAAGCAGTTTACTTACTGAGTCACCTCCATAACCTCCCTGTTTTTTCTCATTTTTCATCATCATGTTTAGTTGTTATTTCAAAATTGCTTATTATAATCAAAAGCTGATTTTTGTAAGCTAAATGGTACCAGCAAAGAAAAAAATTACACAGGACAAATAAAAAATGATAAGGAAGAAAAAAAAACATACAGTAATAAAGTAAATCGCTTAGCCAGAAAATGTTGCAAATGAGGGCTAGGAAGAACTTTAGCAAAACCAGAAAACAAGTAACAAAATGAATGTCATATGTAGCCTTGCATACCAGAAAATTTAGGCAACTGTGATGGACAGCTGGAGACTTGTCCAATACAGACACAATATAAGCACAAATCATGGTTCAAACTGTAAGCTCAAATAACCTTTCTCCCCAAATTTCAAAGACCCAGAACAAAGCACTTTAACACTTAATCATCTTTTTTCTTCATCTTTTTGGGGGTTTGCTTCTTGCACATAACCTGTTTTCATATATTAGTGTGCTTTTACTTTATTATATCTTAAAATATTTTCTGTTTGTGCATTTCAAAATATACCTTTGCACACTATGAACTAATTTTATAAATGTATCATAAGCCTAATGATAAAGGTGGATAATGGCACATCAGCAAATTAAATATAGGCCAGTATGTCTTATGAATACAAGCACAAAAATTCTCAACAAAATACTTGCAGGCTGAATTCCAGAACCGATTACAAAGATATTACACTAAAGACAATTTGCTTTCATACAGGTGATGCAAGGTTGCATCATACTACGCAAATAAATAAATAAAATTCTATATATAGGTGGACTTAATGATGAAATCATATGGTCATCTCATTACAGACAGTAAAGTCATTAAAAATTGCTCAATATTATTTCAAGACATTAAGCTTTAGAGAAACTAAGAGAAGTAAAGTAACATAATAAAGGCTATATACAGTAAACTTTTAGCTAACATTATACTGAGTTGGGTAAAACTGAAAAAAATTTTTCTCTAAAGTCAGGAACTCAAAACTGTTGTCCATTATAGTACTCAAACCTTACTTAAGCAATAAGAAAAAAATAGTTGAGACTGGAAAGTAGAAGTATGCTTATTAGTAGATTATCCAATACTATACTTAAGAGACGCAACCAGAAAATTACTAGAATTGATGCACACTTTTAACCAAGTAACAGCATTAAAATGTTTTTCAACATACCAAATGGTAGCCTTCCCATACACCTGTAACAAACTTACCAAAATAGAAGTCAAGAGAAAGTCTCATTCACAAAAAGTTCTTAAAAATATCTAGTAAAAAAACACAACCAACATGATAAAAGACCTCTTAAAATGAATATCTTAAGATACTGAAGAAAATTTAAAAGACAGTAGATGTTGAAAAAAACCTCCCATCTGTATAGCTTGGCATAATTAATATTGCAAATATTACTATATTTACAAAATTCATTTACATATTCAACAAAATTCCTATCAAAACTCCAAGGACATTTTTCAAGTAACTAACAGAAATGATCTTAAAATTCATAAGGAATCACAAAAGACCCCAAAGAACTGCAGCAATTGTAAGCATAAAGAACAGTGCTGAAGTTCTTACAGTATCTGATTTCAATAGTACTAGAGAGCCATAGTAGCAAACTCTATGGTATTAGCAGAAAAACAAATGTATAGATCAATGGACTAGAACAGAAACACCAGAAATATAAACAAGAAAACATGACTATATTTTCAATCAAAGTTCCAAAAACATGCATTACATAAAAGACAACCACTTCAAAAAATGGTGCAGAGAAGCATAGGTATGTATGACTAGAAGAATGAAATAGGAAATGAGACGAAATGAGTTAATTCTGCACAGCAAATGTAATGATCACCAGAGGGAAGAGACCGCCTACAGAACAGGAAATCCAGAGGTGAGTGTGCATTAGAAACTAGAAAGGGATCAAGAAAGTTGTGAAAGGGATCCTAAGATGTAGGCAAAAAGAAGGTCATAGAATACATGTGACCTGAAAGCAGGAGGGTCTATGAGGATGGAAACCAGATACTTAGAGGCATAAGGGAGGTGCAGTGGAGGGAATCAAAGGAAGGCATGCTATAGAGCTACGAAAATGCATAACTAAACACACACACACACACACACACACACACACACAGTGCTTTGCATCTAATGAAAGTTAATTTAAATTGCAAAAATTTCTCTACTTGCATATAGAAGAATCTGTACATTAAAAATCTCAAATAAACTCACCAAATAATTAAACCTTTTCAAAGCATTTAAAAATATTCCAAATATAAAATTCAACATTTAAAGCATAGATTGTCTTTCTATATAACTTTGTCAGCTATTGCTTCAAATGAAAAGGAAAACCGTTTATTCTGAAGTAAAAATGAGTAACCATGGAGATCCAGAAAAAGGATTCAGGCTAATGTGAAGTACATATTACATTGTGCAAGAGGTCCCATGAAACTCTAGTCACAGAATAAAGAATGCTAGGAATCTTTGCATCGGGGATGTAACCCATCTGCCTGATACCTCCTAAAGTAAATTTAGTAAATTCAGATTCACTCAAAAAATAGAAAGTATTTGATATGGCCCAGAATGACCTTGAACTATATATCTCCAAAGATGATTTCAAACTGATGTTCCTCCTTCCTCTACTTCCCTAGTGTGTTGCCACACTAGTTTAGCTAGTGCTGGGGAGTGAGCTCAGGGGCTAGTGAACGGTAGGTGAGAACTCAGCTAGCTCTGTTATAGGTTTCAGATATAATGTTCACAGTTTTATATAAAAGTCACAAAAATGGTGAGTCAGGTATAGGTATATAAATGGCTAGTAAGGGAACTATTAGGGTAAATCTATGTTGGATTAGGCAAAGCCTTTTCAGATATGACATTAAAAGCACTAACAACAATAAAAATACATAAATTTGACTTTATTAAAGTATATTTGTGCATCAAAGATTATAATAAAAAAGTAGAAAGGTGACACAAAATAAAAGAGCACTTGCAAGTCATTTATCTGATAGTTATCCAGTGCATAAATTCACTGTTCAACAATAAAAGATCAAAAATTCAATTTAATGGTGAGAAAATATTTTTAGACATTGAAAAAAGAAAATCTATAGAAACTAATAAATTCATAAACAGGTTGTCAACATAATCAGCTGTTAGGAAAATACAAAGTAAAAAATTCTACTCGGTATCACATAGCTCTAAATTGAATGTCTCCATCAAATCCTTTCCCTCAGAGCTCCGGGAACTCTTCAGAAGGAGGTAGAGAAAGTGTAGGAGATGAGGGGATGGAGGACAAGAAGAAGACAAGGCCCTCAAAATCACCTGAGCAAAGCTCATATGAACTCACAGAGATGAGACAGCAAGGACAGGGCCTACAGTGGTCTTCACTAGACCCTCTGCATATATATTTTAGTTTTCAGTTTAGTGTTTTCATGGGATTCCTGAGTGTGTGAACCAGTGGGTCCCTTTTGTCTTCTCTTGGGGTCTTTTCCTTCTATTGGTTTACCTTGTCCAACTTGATGGGATAGTTTTCATTTTCTCTTATATTTTATTTTGTTACGTATATGTTTTTTTTTTCTCTTAGAAGCCTGTTCTTTTTTAATGAGAGACATAAAGGGAGTTAACCCAGATGGGAGGGGAGGTGGGGAGGAACTGGGAGAAGTAGAGGGAGGGGAAATTGTGATCAGGATATATTCCATGAGAAAAGAACCCATTTCCCATAGAAGCGAGAAAAAGATTTTAAAAATATCTACAAGATATCAATTCATACCAATAAATAGCAGGTCATGTCATTTAGATTGGTTTATAAAACTGATGTATGGTTGGGGATGCTGCACTATAGTAGAGCATTTTTAAGTGCATTCGTCTATTTCTCAACACTTTAGTAAAAGAAAAAAAGAGAGAGACTCATAGATTATGGAGGCTAAACATCATAGAAAAACATTATGGTTTGATTTTAGCAATTTACTTAGAATGGAGCCTCAGAGGAGAGTATTGGAGAAATAAAGGAACTCACACACGTTTTCATATTGAGAGAATTGGAAAATAATAACTTCCCTGAAGCTGCCTATGTTAATATATTATCAGAATGAAGAGGAAAGAGAAGGAACGCAGAGAAGGGGAGAGTTGTGATTCTTAGTTTGAGTATAATGTGGATAGGGCAAATAAAAGACTGGTGTAACTGGAGCCATCTTCTTAGCCAGTGCTGACATAGCAGGGAAGCGTCAGTTTAGGAGAAATGAATTTCCGTGCTGAAGTATGCCAATGTTCACAGACAGTGGTGAGTCAGTGACTCTCCCAGATGCTATGGTATTATTTCAGCATCTGGGGTTTTCTAAACTACCCCGAGGGAATGGATGAGGTGAAGAAAACAATTCTAAATGGAAATAATTAAACTCTGAAATAATCTAGCAAATTTGAAAGTAATATACGATTGTCTAGAATTAATAGCAAGCTTCTGCCACTAGGTGGGTAAAAGGTGCAAGTTTGAAATGACTTTGGGGTAGAAAAATAATGACTCTTGTAAGACTAAAATAGTTTGTGAAAATTATAGCTTGCATAAAGTTTGTTTATATAATGGAAAAAACAATGAATAAACTTAAATGTACAGTCAGAGTCTATTCCTTTCATTACGCAAGTTCCGCACAACAGGATCCGGTGTTGGATAATACTTCAGGAAACACTTTGTCTTACCTACAATGTTCTTCCTATTTTCTCTTTGAACAACCATTCATATAAAAGTCTATAATTAATTCAAAATTCAGGTTTAGTTTTGACTGTTTTAGTTGCTGCAATGCTTTAAGAGTTTATTTTAACTGATTAAAAACCATGAAAGCATATGTGCACTTACGGGGCACATGGTATTTTAATATGTGCATACATTGTATGATGTTTAAATACTAAGAACAGAAGTATTCACATTTATATTCCCATTATTAAGCATTCTTTATTCTTGAATTTGAGTATAAAGTGCTTTGTGGGTTTTTTTTTTTTGTTGTTGTTCCTCTTTGTGAAAAAAAAGGAAAACAATACTTCTGTTGCTCATCTGTGGTCTCTGCTCAAGGTTCTTGTTGAAGTTCCTACCTTGACTTCCCTCAGTAATAGATTGTTACCTGGAAATGTGAGCCAAATAAAACCCCCTCCCCCTTGCTGCTATTGGTAGTATTTTATCACAGCAACAGAAAAGCCAAGTTTTGAGAATTTTTCTGTTTTTATATGTAAGTTTTCAAACATGATTTCCAGTGACCCTCTGGATTGCCCTGGAATCTGCAGAGATTTCTCTCCTTTCGTCTCCGGTTTTATTAATTTGTGTCTTTCTTTTGGGTGGTTTGGCTATGTCTTTGTCAACCTTATCAGTGTCCTGATGATTTTCTCGGACGTTTGCTACTTTTCTGTGTATAGGTTGCCCCCATTTTTTGGTTGTTGTTCCTCTGCTCTGCAATACTGAGTCAGACAGTTGATGACTATGCCTAAGTTCTCAGTTTTTCCTTGTGTTAAGTACCAAAGACAAAACCTCCTGAAAGCAAGGTCTTGGGATCTTTTTTCATGAGCAAGCACACAGGCTTGAGCGTATATGCAACCATACATATGCATGTAGCATTGTATAATTTCAAGACTACACCAAAGTTATTTTTTTTTTTAAAAAAGCCCCATGGAAGCCTCACCATGAAAATGTTCACTTAAATTTTTGGTTAGTCTTTTTTTTTCTCATCCCAACTAGTATTGTTACCTCAGGAGGTACCATTTTAACAAATTGCTGTTATTTTCTTTTAAAATAAATGCCCAAGAATAGGTTGTTTCCCACTGTGTGAGCTCTGTGTCAATCAAATAAATTATAGCCCTGTAATAGTGTTCATGGGGAGCTGGTACTCTGGCCAAATAATGACAATTATTTGGAAAAGGCATTTGTGGGGAAGAATTGGTCAAGCCCCTTTTAACCTCTTCAGTGTTTGTAAGGCTGAGTATGTTTACAACTATCATAAATACACATTGTTGAATTTTTAAGGGAAGTATGGCATGAGGAAAACTAGGATGAAAATAGGGAAAATTAAAATACAACAAAGGCCCCTGTTCCTATTAAAGTCTGCCCAGTTTTCCTGAATATGTACGTGCTTCACAGATTATCTTTAAGTCTGTGGGTATTTGCCAAAATCATGATGAAATTTATATCAATAATTGTTTCCATTGTTCTTGTTTCTTTTGCAAAGGGTTATATTCTAGGAGATATGAATGCCCTTACTGGGCAAGCATTGTAAATACCTAGAATTTTGAGATACAAAAATCATTTCTCTCATAAAATATTTTAATAATGAGTTTCAAGCTTTTCAATGCTGCACTTAATCATACTCAAACAATTGTGCAATGAGGTTACATGCTGTAAACATGTGAATATTTATTTTGACTTTAAGAACGAATTAATGCAAATGTATTTACAAACCATATCAAGTGTACTATTGTATACTATACCAGGCACTGTGGTTAGGTACAGAGATTAATGTGCTATCCATGACATTTACATTTCTTCATTTAGTGGGAGGTCATAGAGAGGCAGATGATGGTACAAAATGATGAAGGTTTTTAAGTGGGAAACAAAAATGACTTTTTTAAAAAGACAAGTATAGCATAGTATAGTAGATGCATTAAAATTTGGCAAAGTTTTAGGAATATGATGCAGAAAGTTGCGCATTATCCAGACAGAAGGGGAAGCCTGTAGCAGAGCTTGTGGCTGTGAAGTGAGAAAATAAGACTGTTGGGGGAAGGTTGTTTGTTTGTTCCCTGGCAGCCCAAACTCCCAGAATAATCACACAGAAACTGTATTATTTGAATAATTGCTAGGCCAATCACTTAAGCATATTGCTAGCTAGCTTTTACATCTAGAATTAACCTATATTCATTATTTTATATTTATCATGAGGCTTGGGCCTACCAATAAGGTTCTGACTGCAGCTTGTGTCTTTCTCTTCTGGTGTCTCCCTGACTCCGTCTTCTTTCTCCCAGAATTCAGTTTAGTTTTCCCTGCCTAGTTCTATTCTGTTATGCCATTGACTGAAACAGCTTCTTTATTAACCAATGGCAATAAAACATGTTCACAGTATACAGAGGGGAATCCCACATCATAAGAAAGTTTCTAAAAATGCAAGATAGGAAAGGATGGAAACTATCCAGGAAAATTTTATACCCAAAATGTATTGATTCAGTGGATATGTGTGCAAAATGATTCTTATTTTTTTGTACTTCAGTTTTTAGATAGTAAAGTAAAATTCAATATTTGTCATGTTTTCCCCTTTTCTTGATCCTTGAGTTCCAGTTCCAATTTCCCTCAAAACTCACTGGAGAATTTCATTTGAGTGAGTATTTTATATACTGTACAGCATATATTTCTGGGCAATTTAATATACATTTAAAGATGTGAGGGCATAGAGTATAGTCCTTACATAAAACAAATCTCAATTTTTACTATAATAGCTTATAATGCTGTTGTAAAAAAGAGCAATTACTGTGTTAAAATGACCACTCAACAAGAGTACATTTCTTTTCAATCTTCAATTGCATTCATACACTTAACTTGCTAGTAGCCATAGAGAACATGTGATTCAGCTACAGATTTTTTCCTTTAAATTGTAGCCTTTCATATACATTTCTACATGTATATATATCATTTTCAAATTTATTATTTTTGGACTGTACTTATGACATGTTAATGTGCTGAATTCATATGCAAAAGTTACATGAACAACAGTTTTTCTCTTTGGTCATATAAGCTTGTTTCTATTTTAATTTTTCTAGAAAACAACTAATTTTGCACAAATTCATTCTCTTTTGTTTTTCTTTCTTTTTTTAACTGTTATGAAAACTTGTATTCCAAAAAAACCTGGTAAATACAGAAGAAATTCATTTGTCTGTCTGTCTGCCTGCCTGCCTGCCTGCCTGCCTGCCTGTCTGTCTGTCTATCCATCTATCTATTATCTATTTCTTTCTGTCTGTCTATTATCTACCATCTATCTATCTATCTATCTATCTATCTATCTATCTATCTATCTATCTATCTATCATCTACCATTTATTTCTCTATCATCTGTCTATTATCTATCTCTCTGACATCTGTCTGTCTATCATCTCTCTGACATCTATCTATCATCTATCTATCATCTATCTATCTATCTATCTATCTATCTATCTATCTATCTATCTATCTATCTATCATCTATCTATCTATCTATCATCAATCATCTATCATCTGTCTATCATATCTATCTATCTATCTATCTATCTATCTTGCTATCATCTCTATCTATATATGTCAACTATCGAAATTAGTGAAGAGCTCATTAGAGAGTCATAACAATTGAAGATGATGAAGCTATAATGTCTCCTAACATTTATCCTTAACCACAGATAAGTATAGTCTTCACCTCTCAGGGGAGCTGGGAGGACCTTGGACTTAACATAGTGAAGGGAACCCTGATGGCTCTTTGTCTTGGAGAGGGGTGGAGTGGGGGTATGGTTGGAAGGGAGGGGAGGGAAGGGGGAAGGAGGAGGGGAGGAGATGGAAATCTTTAATAAAAAATGAGAAAAAAGAATTTAAAAATAAAATACAAAATGTAAAATATATTTAAAAAAATTTCTGCCCCACTTTTGCATTGTACCCTGAGACATAAATGTTTTGTAAATTAATCCACTGGGACCATGCTCCGCAACTGTGCATTTTGATTGTTTGTGGTTTCTGTAGTGGTCTCTGTTGCAACAAGAAGTTTCTTTTTTTGTTTTTGTTTTTTTGTTTTTTTTTTTTTTGATTTTTCGATACAGGGTTTCTCTGTGGCTTTGGAGCCTGTCCTGGAACTAGCTCTTGTAGACAAGGCTGGTCTTGAACTCACAGAGATCCGCCTGCCTCTGCCTCCGGAGTGCTGGGATTAAAGGTGTGCGCCACCACTGCCCGGCTCTTTTGTTTTTCTTATTCTATTCTTATTTTTGTTACTTCCTTCTTCTAATTTTCAGGACTTTTCATTAATTTTTTTTAATTCTTTATTTTTTTTATAAAAATTTTCCATCTCCTCCCCTCCTCCTCCCCCTTCCCTCCCCTCCTTTCCACCCATACCCCCACTCTTTCCCTCTCCAAGCCAAAGAGCTATCAGGGTTCCCTTCACTATGTTAAGTCCAAGGTCCTCCCAGCTCCCCCTAAGTCCAGGAAGGTGAGCAACCAAACTGACAAGGCTCACAGTGAGCCCGTCCATGCTGTAGAGGTCATGCTCATTGCCGTTGTCCTTGGTTTCTCAGTCCTCCTCCACCGTCAGCCACATTCAGAGAGTCCGGTTTGGTCCCCTGTTCCATCAGTCCCATTCCAACTGGACTTGGCGGTCTCCCATTAGATCTGTCCCACCGTCTCAATCGGTACACGCACTCCTCACGGTCCTGACTTCCTACGTATAGCCCCAGCAGCACAGACATTAAGGGCAACATTGAATAAATGGGACCTCCTGAAGCTGAGCAGCTTCTGTAAAGCAAAGGACACTGTCACTAAGACAAAAAGGCAGCCTACTGACTGGGAAAAGATCTTCACCAACCCCGCAACAGACAAAGGTCTGATCTCCAAAATATATAAGGAACTCAAGATACTAGACTTTAAAATGCTAATTAACCCAATTAAAAAATGGGGCACTGAACTGAACAGAGTATTCTCAACAGAAGAAGTTCGAATGTCCAAAAGACACTTAAGGGCATGCTCAACCTCCTTAGCAATCAGGGAAATGCAAATCAAAACAACGTTGAGATACCATTTTACACCTGTCAGATTGGCTAAAATCAAAAACACCAATGATAGCCTTTGCTGGAGGGGATGTGGAGTAAGGGGTACACTCATCCATTGCTGGTGGGAATGCAAACTTGTGCAACCGCTTTGGAAAGCAGTGTGGAGTTTCTCAGGAAATTTGGGATCAACCTACCCCAGGTCCCAGTAATCCACTGTTGGGAATTTACCCAAGAGATGCCCAATCATATTACAAAAGCACTTGTTCTACTATGTTCATAGCAGCATTATTTGTAATAGCCAGAACCTGGAAACAACCTAGATGCCCTTCATTAATTTTTTTATATAATATATTCTAATCCTGCTTTCCCCTTCTCCAACTCCTCCCAGATCTTCCCCACTTCCCTACCCATCTAACTCCATGTCCTCTCTCTGTCTAGAAAATGAAGACAAAAAGAGAAGCCAAGCAAACCATTAAAAACCTAAGGAACACACACGTACACACACCACAAAAACATAGTATCAGAAGCCATAACATACAAGCAAAAGATCAATAGGTAAAAAAAATGCCAAAACAAATAATGTAAGATAAAAACATCTACAAAAATAGCATAAAATTTGTTTTGTGTTGGCAATCTTCTGCTGGGTATAGGACCTACCCCAAAGTGTGATTAATGTATCCAATAGACTCCATTGCAGAAAACTATCTTTTTCTTTGCAGCCAGATGTCACTTGCAGATAGCTTTTCAGTTAGTGGTGGGAGCTTGTGTCTACTTCTCCCTCTCAGCACTAGGAACCCATCTAGCTTGAACGTGTACAAGTGTGAATAAAAGAGCATTCCCTTTTTTCAGTTTTCTTTTATTATAACCCAATGAGCACCCTCCAAGTTTGGTCTACTAAAACACTCTCTTTTGCCTGCTAGACTGGCCAGTATTAGACTGTATCATAAGTATGTAAGAATATTTAAGGACTCAGAGATGGATTAGTAGGAAAAATGCTCACCATGCAAGCACGAGGACATGAACTGGAATCTTTAGCATCTACATAAAATGTGTGGCCAGTGGTATATGCCTGTAATACCAGCACTGGGTAAACAGGGGATCCCTGGGGCTTGTTACATAGCTACCCTAGCCACGTTGGTGAGTTCCAAGTTCATTGAGAGACGTTCTTTTAAAAAAAAGATGTAGTGTGACTGAGGTAGACACCTAATGTTGGTCTCTAGCCTTTACACACACACAGGTCGATTTGCACACCTCCCACACACATGAACCCTCTGGTTCAGTGGAAGACACAGGCCTCTAAAAAACATAAGGTAGACAATGAGATAGAAAATCCATTTGAGATTAAGCTGTAGTTCCCACATGTGTGTGCATAAGCCCCTCCCCCAAGTAATTAAATATTCCCAGTTCTGCGTAGACTTTGAGTATAAATTGGTAATGGTTGTACCCTAGGTACTTCCCCCATCTACCGAACAAGTATAATTTAATTTATAATTTATCCCTAATATTTCCTATTCTGTGGAACATACTTCTATCTTGAATCCAATTGTACAAATTTACTTTCTTGAACATTATGGTTTACTTTAATGACATGAATGTACCATCTTTTGGGAAGCTACCAGTACAAGTTTTAGCCATTTCCAATGCTTTCCTTTAGTGAAAGGATAAACTCTCACTTGTCTTCTGGAAAAAATGCATCCAGGGACATTATATTCTGGCTATATATCTCTTCCACCAATTCGTTGCCTGGCAGTTGCTACTTCTCATCATGTATATTATTCACATAAACTCTATGTGACTAGCCTTTGCAAGTAAATTAATTTCTAATACTTTCTATTAAGTGTAATTTCCTCCTGATTGGCTTCTATATTGTATACCTTGTAGGAGGAGGGTCTGCTTGTTCATCCTGGCTGCCCGGTGAGCTTAGTCCCGAAATAACCACACAGAAATTGCATTAATTAAAACACTGCTTGGCCCATTAGCTCTAACCTCTTATTGGCTAACTCTTATATTAATTTAAACCATTTCTATTAAACTGTGTATCACCACGTGGCAGTGACTTATCGGGTACAATTCACAGCGTCTGTCTCCAGCGGATCCATGACCTCTCTTGACTCTGCTTTCTTCCTCTCAGAATTTAGTTCCGTCTAAAATATCTAGTGTAAGAATCTGTCTATTTTTTAAAAATTATTTTTACATACTAGCACCAGTTTCCCCTCCCTCCTCTTCTCTCACCCCTAGATCCCTCATTCTACCCCACATCCACTCCTCAGAGGAGGTAAGGCCTCCCTTGGGAAGTCAAAAAGTTTGGTATACCAAGTTGAGGCAGGATCTAACCTCTCCCTCCCTGTAGCCAGGCTGAGCAAGGTATCCCAACATGGAAAATGGGTTCCAAATAGCCAGTTCATGCACCCAGGATAAGTCCTTGTCTTACCTCCAATCACCCCAACAGATCAAGCCAACTGTTACCTACATTTAGAGGGCTTAGTTTAGTCCCATGCAGAATTCCCCCAGCTGTCAGACCAGAGTCCATGAGCTCCCACTATCTCAGGTCAGCTGTGTCTGTGGTTTTCCCAATCATGATCTTTACCCCCTTGCTCATATCATTCCTCCTCCCTCTCTTCACTTCTGTTCTTTATAGTTTGATTTATTTTGCCTAGCAATTCCAATCTTATTTTTTCTGAGTAATTACACCTTCTTCTTTCTAACCTATAATTTCTACAATAAGCACTTCTAATAAAAAAATTAAGGTAACAAAATTAAACTAAAATTATACAATGTTTCAATAAAGTTAAAAGATATGTCATAATGAATGCAAAAAAGGAAATAGTGGAAACTATGTTTAAATATTGTTCTGAGAATTCTGGAGCCATGTAATAAAAACATGCTTGATTTTAGAAATTGTATTATCTGATGACCTATTTTTCAAATTGATAATTGAAACATCTATTCAAGAAAATTTGATTTTATATTTTTACTGCTATGTGCTTAATATCAAGACCACAAATACACAGCCAAAATATTTTTGTCATTTTCTTAAAATGATGTTTGTTTTCTTGCTTAAAATTTTACAAATTCATTATTTAATTGCACCATAAAGATATTCATACATTTTTTTCTCTTCCACTGTCATTATCTGTGTTTGGGGTAAGCCACACCCCAGTCCCTGGTATCTATATACCCAAAGAGTCAGTGATGTTTGGGTGGAAACCTCACCCCAGTCCTTGGCATATCTATCTATCTGTGGCGAACCCCCCTGGCCAGCAGGGAAGAACGACCACCGAGTCAAGGATTTTTTTTTTATCACGCTTTATTGGAGCCTCTTGGTTAAGGGAGAGCAGGAAGCGAAGGGCCCCCAGCACCAAACGGCAGCTGCTTATATAGTGAGAGTGGACACGGGTCATGTCTGAGGGAGGTTTTGTCTAGAGCCTTGTCTAATATGGAGTTGTTTATTTGGCCCTGTAGGGGCTCAGTGCCATCTTGTGATGGTGGCCGGCAAATCGGCTCCCTGTAGTTCCCCCTTTTAGTTTTTATAGCAAAGTAGGCAACAAGGGGTCTTATTTTTGTTTTGGCTCCCACCTCATGATGTGGGGGCCGATCAAGGGAGGCCCAGGCTCGTGGTACTCCTTTTCCTGTGTAATGGGACAAACCCCTAGGAGGTGTAAAGGCAGTACCTCAAGCGTTGTCTCAGCATACTTTTTCTGGTGTAATGGGAACAAGCCCTACAGGGGTGCAAAGGCTATGTAGGACAAATGTCTATTGGTTCTTAAGAACCGATAACCATATTTGGGGAGAGTCACCACATTCCAAAGCGGCTAAGGCCTGTAGGACAGCAACCTTATCTCTATTTGTTTGGGCTCGAAGACGGCAAATCAGCCATAAGCAGACCATGTATCCTCCCAGACAGCATGCCAGAAATATCCCAACCATCACCCATTCCTTAAAAAAGGAGAAAGCGGAAATATAGCCAATCAGTTTAAGGGTGATGGGCTGGACACGAGTATTATTTAGGATAGTGATCTGGAACAATTGATTTTGGAGAAACAGCTCCGTTTTTTGTGACCAGTTTTTTAATTTTTTATGACTCATTTTTGGAATTGTTAAAGATAAGAGAAGTAATGTACACATGTTTTTGATAGGAGACACATTTGATCTGGACCAGACGGGTCAATTTATCCACCCGAGTCTGTACATAATCTATCCTTTGATTGGCAGCTATTATGTCAGAAAGGATACGATTGTTGATTTTATTTTGGGTTTTTAATGTATCAGCTGTTTTTGAAACCATGTCGTTAATTGTGGTCGCCGTTTGTACCTGATTAACCATGGCTATGAACTCTTATATTTTTGGTTGTGAGCCTAGCCTTTAACGGCTGAGCCATCCCTCCAGGCCCGTGACTCTGATGTGTTACCAGAAACATTAAGGAGCCAAGTCTTAGTTAATTGTAGCATCGCCAGGGCTGAGATGTCCATCGTGGCTCCTACTTTATTAGAGAGCAACCATTGATACCAGGACCATCCTGATCCAATAGTAGAATTTTGATTAGACTGATTATAAAGGTATTGGTGACGCCCTAAAACGAGTGGCATTTTTAGGAGTGGATGTACCTCCCAACGGTACCATGGATTCCACTCTCATGGCCAAGGTGGTAGCATTGCTAGAAGTAGCATTATTGGGCCCTCTTCACCCTGAGGTGGCACCCTGAGTCACCTGGGCTAATGTTGTGCCCAGGGACCCTAACCCAACTTTACTCTGTATCAGGGGATCCATCTAATTGGTCAAGTTCTTGCGTTAAAACCTTATGCAGGATCCCTTCCCCTCAAGGGAGAAGCATAGAGTCCCATTTAGGGCTATCTTTGTAGCATTAAACAACTCCTGTTTAGCGTCTGAGTTAGGCAGACAGGATGCCTCCAGATCGCAGGAGGTGGAAAACAGTATGGGCAATATGGAGGAATTAGCATGAACAGGCATTGGCATGGGCCAGGCCTTCGTTATCACCCATAATGTCATTGGACTCGTGTTTAGCAGGGCTGTCTCCATTGCCAGGATCAGCATCCATGTTGTTGTAGCCCTCATCTTTAGCTGTTGGTCTCAGGCTCCTTGTCAGCCGTGTCGGTACCCAATGAGGGACTTTTTGACTCTGTGGGAAAACACAAACAGCTCCCCCGGATCCCGCAATGACTGGATCCGGTCCATACCATTTATTATCCAACATATCTTTTTATATAACAGATACTCCCTTATCTTTGGGGGTCATGTTAGCATGTTTATCAGCCGCTGTTTGGCCTTGACCATCAAAAATTAAAAAATTAAATGTAAAAAATGCCAAGGCAATTTTGTCCCTGGGGGATGCTGTTTTTGCTATTCCCCCTTTTTGTTTTGTTAGAATATCTTTGAGGCTTTTGTTAGCCCTTTTAATAATCCCCTGGCCTTGGGGATTATATTTTTTATATTATATATATTATATTTATATTTTATATATTTTATTATATTATATTATTTTATTTTATATTTTATTATATTATATTATATTATATTTTATATTTTATTTTATTATATTTTATTATATTTTATTTTTTTTTGTCTAAGGGCTCTCTTTGGCCCATTTTTTTGGACTTAACTTTTGGATCCTTTTTTTTTTTTTTTTTTTTTTTTTTTCTTTTTTTTTTTTTTTTAGGCCTATCCAAGTCTCCCCCTTTTGATTTTGATTTTGATAAGTTGTCCTGGTGTGTCATTAATGTCTCTCTACCTTTTTTAACAAGATCTGCATTATCACCCTCCCGTAAGCAGTTGTCTATTTTTTTTTTATATTTAGCTCTTTTTAAGTCCTGTCCTAATTTTTCCCATGAAGGCAAGGTGAAATCCCCAGAGACCGCGAACCACGGTGTGTTTTGGTCAATGTCCTTTACGACCGTTATCAATCTTTTTTAATGTGCACTTATGCACGGGCGCCCTACCGGGGAGCCGCTTAATTTATGGCAGTCTTTTTAGAGAAAAGCCGTTTTATCTACAACGGACTTACTTTCGATTTTGACTAGGCGCTGTCGCAATAACAAAGGCACTCTCTTGACCAGGCTTTTGGCAGCTCAATCAAAAACAACACAGGAACACACACATCACAATTACCACAAAAGCTAGGCAGAACACTTCAGGGCTCAACTCCAGCAATCATCATTTTTTTTTTTGGAGACTTGCTTACCGACGTCGCCGCCCCGCGTGTGGAGTTCTGGATCCTTTTTGGCCCCTCGCCCGGTGACCGAAAGATGTCCCGGCGTCCCGGGTTTCGGCACCAGTTGTGGCGAACCCCCCTGGCCAGCAGGGAAGAACGACCACCGAGTCAAGGATTTTTTTTTATCACGCTTTATTGGAGCCTCTTGGTTAAGGGAGAGCAGGAAGCGAAGGGCCCCCAGCACCAAACGGCAGCTGCTTATATAGTGAGAGTGGACACGGGTCATGTCTGAGGGAGGTTTTGTCTAGAGCCTTGTCTAATATGGAGTTGTTTATTTGGCCCTGTAGGGGCTCAGTGCCATCTTGTGATGGTGGCCGGCAAATCGGCTCCCTGTATCTATCTATCTATCTATCTATCTATCTATCTATCTATCTATCTATCTATCTATCTATCTATCTATCTAATCTATCATCTCCAAAGAGTCTGGAATGTTCAGGGAGGGAAGTTCCATCCCAAGCCCCCTCCCTTGGGAGTTGCCTCAGTCCAGACTCCACCTTCGAGAAAGTCTGCCAAATGATGACCCCTCCCAAGAGATGCTCAAGACCACTCCCAAATGGTATTTAAACTGCCTCCCAGAGAACAAACATGTGGTTTTCGTATTTTCCTTACCTGGCTCCTTTCTGGGGGTGGGGGTGGCTGGAAAACCATCTGGGAGCATTGGTATCCATAAAGCCTATTTTTTTTTCTAATTCGGTTTGATTTGGTCTGGTTTGGATTATTGTTTTGGCAGAGAGGCTATGGGGTACAGAAACTTTTCCTCTGGAGGTCCCACTGAGGGGGCTGTTTCTCCCACTGGTCCAGGACACTGTGTTGGGAAAGCACCCTTCTCCCCACACCTGCTCTCGGTCAGGCTAAGATCGACTTCATCAGGATAAATTGTCTTTCCAAGCCGTTGCCTTAGAGACCCAGGGCCTCATGTGATTTTTGTGTTGCCCTGCAAAAAACATAGCCGTGCCAGGCTCTCGACCTGTTACCAGGATAAAGACCTGCCTGTTCTGTGGGATCCTTTTTTCAGGAGACATTCTGTTCAAGGGAATTTCTCCCCCCTTTCTTTTACCCAAAGTCTACCACAGTGGATGCATTGCGCTAGGCTTCAGTCCCAGCATAGACTTGTGAAATGGGCACCTGCAATTCGAAGCCAGATTCCCAAACACCCTTGGGCTTCCTTTTACACAAATCTTTTAAATTGGGGTTGTCCGACACAATACGTCCCTTAACGCCTAAAATTTTTGCTAGCATGCAAACAAGTAAACAAATCCCCTCATATGCCCATGGTTTCTGGATACTAGGCTCCCACCCTTCCCTCAGTGGCTAGTGTCTCACAAACATGGATGGTCTGCTGGAGACACTGGCTACTGCCCCCCCACCCCCCGCCCCAGCTTCTCTCACTGTTTGATGTTTGGCTGCATCTCTGCACTTCTCTCTCTCTCTTTCATGGCATGTGATCTGGTCATATTAAAATTTACCCTACAACAGATCCATTCCCCTGTCCTCCCACTCTGAGCTGCATAGGTGTTCTGTCCTTATGTTTCTGTTCTCCCTCACAGCGTCTGCTGATCTGGCCCTAGGTGGGACCACCTGTGTGCTCACCTGGCTTCTGCAGCCTACTCCAGGATTTTTATGTTGGTCAGCTGACAGTTTCCTGGAAAAAGTTTTGTTCATCGGTCTTTTAATATATATGTGTAAATAATGTGGCCACAGTGTGCTTGTTTTATGTCTCTGTGTGTATGTGTGCTTGTTTTAAAATCTGTAAAACATGTAACTCCAGATTACAACGGCTCTAAAAAAATACAAACACACAGATAGCCGCTATTAGTAAGAGTAACTCACATGTGCTGGACCTACCAAGGAAACATTCTGTCTTCAATAAACTTAGGCTTATTAAAATATGCCTTCTAATCTTCTTGCCTTTACTGACATTGGTAAGCTGTAACTGATTGAATAAACTGTATGTCTAAATTTAACTTATATGTCCAATTTAGATATAGCTGACAGGTAATGGTACCCTGATTCTCAAGTGTCTTTACAGATCTGAGAATATGACATTTAACAAAAGGGCTTCTTATGACAGAGATAGGTCTGCTCCTATAGCATCCTATGGCTCCTTCAAGAAGATGCAAGGTTGCAGAAGATCTTCTGCCTGGAGGCTTGCCTTTGGATATGGCAAAGTCACTCACACAGCAAAAGCTACCTTTCATCTCACCAGCTTCCTGGACCCTGCCTGAAATGAACAACTGTACACTGGGGAATTGATCATCTTATCCTGCCAAGACAGGTAGACCGAAACCTACCCCCACAGGAAAATCTGTCAGGCCTCAGCAGCTAAAGGCAAGTGTTGTTTCTGAGACAGGTGTTTGCCACAGACCATGGAGAGACTTGGGATTGCCTGGGTTGTTGGAAAAAGCTGTCTCACTTCTGCTCATTTATTTATCCCTCTCAGATCCATCTGATGGCATTTGATGACTTAGGTACTGGTGACTCATTACTATATTAATTAAGTTTCCTGCTGAAAGTACAGACAGGTGGGCCTCTTTCACAAGCTTCATAGTCCAGGATAAACAGGGTTCAGATAATTGTCTTCTAAAATGTTCATGCCTTTTAACCTAAAGGTATGCCTTTTGCTAGGACACCAAGATGTAAATATGTTCCAGCTGTCTTACAGATACCTGCAGGTTCCTGGGAAAAGTTCTGTTGGCGTATATTAAAATCTGGTCTAAAACCAACCACACTAAACCTCATAGAAGAGAAAGTGGGAAGTACACTTGAACACATTGTCACAGGAGACGGCTTCCTAAATATAACCACAGTAACACAGACATCGAGAGAAACAATTAATAAATGGAACCTCTGGAAACTGAGAAGCTTCTGTAAAGCAAAGGACATGGTTAACAAGACAAAATGGCAACCTACAGAATGGGAAAACATCTTCACCAGCCCTACATTGGACAAAGAACTCATCTCCAAAATATACAAAGAACTCAAGAAATTAGTCATCAAAAGAACAAATAATTCAATAAAAATGGGGTACAGACCTAAACAGAGAACTCTTTTTTAAAAATGTTTTCTTTATCATTTATTATGTATACAGTATTCTGTCTGCATGTGCACCTGTAGGCCAGAAGAGGGCATCAGATCTCATTACAGATGGTTGTGAGCCACCATGTGGTTGCTGGGAATTGAACTCAGGACCTTCAGGAAGAACAGTCAGTGATCTTAACCTCTGAGCCATCTCTCCAGCCCCAAACAGAGAACTCTTAACGGATGAATCTAAAACATCTGAAAGACACTTAAGGAAATGTTCAACATCCTTATCTATCAGAGAAATGCAAATCAAAACAACTCTGAGATTCCATCTTATACCTGTAAGAATGGCCAAGATAAAAAACACTGATGACAACTTATGCTGGAGAGGTTGTGGGGTAAAGGGAACACTCCTGCATTGCTGGTGGGAGTGCAAACTGGTACAGCCACTTTGGAAATCAGTATGGCCATTTCTCAGAAAATTAGGAAACAACCTACCTCTAGATCCAGCAATAACACTTTTGTGTATATACCCAAAAGATGCTCAATTGTACCACAAGGACATGTGCTCAACTATGTTCATAGCGGCATTATTTGCCATTGCCAGAACCTGGAAACAACCTAAATGCCCTTCTACTGAAGAATGGATAAGGAAAATGTGGTACCTTTACACAGTAGAGTACTACACAAAAGAAAATAATGACATCTTGAAATTTGTAGGCAAATGTATGAATCTAGATAACATCATATTGAGTGAGGTAACCTGAACCCAGAAAGACAAATATCCTATGTATTCACTCATAAGTGGCTTCTAGATATAAAGCAAAGAAAAACTAGCCTACAATTCACAATCCCACAGAACCTAGACAACAAAGAGGACCCTAAGAGAGATATACACGTGGATCTAATCTACATGGGTAAATTGGGAGCATAGGGACCATGGGATAGGGTAGAAGGGGAGGGGAGAGAAAGGGAGGGGAGCATAGAAAAATATATAGCACAATAACAACAGTTTTAAAAAATCTGGTCTGGTAAAAACTAACAGTCTCAAGCCTATTTTGACCCCACCTATTTTCAAGCATATTTTACAGATCACTCCTGTTGTCTGGGCCTGAAAAATGCCTGCATCTGTACCAGCTCCTGGGAATTCACCATTGGTACCATCTCTCCAGGCTCAAATGGGCACCTATCCAGCAAATGAAATCTGGTGTTAAAGCGCATATCTTCTCTCATCTCATTCATTCACCCTTGCCTCTCCTGTATAACCAGAGCACTTCTCTGTCCCATTCTTTCTGGCAGTTAATCAACCCTTCCCATGGCTAGCCCCGTTCATAGGGCTGATAATAACAATCTATTTTTTTTCTCCTAGCAACCTGCCTTCTCATCTTCTTCAAGGAACAGATGCCTGAGGTCTCCAGGATGGCAGTTAACAGGATGCCTTGCCACCCATACCACCCACTGAGTGTGAGCCCACCAACTTCCAACTCTCCCCTCACACATGTCGCCCCATGATGGCAGATGTAGCCAGACTTGAGCTGGCCTGGCGACCCATACCTAAAGAGTCTGGGATGTTTGGGTTAAGATTCAACCCAACCCCTGGTATCTATATACCCAAAGAGTCTGGGATGTTTGGGTGGAAGTTCCATCTCAAGACCCTCCCCTGGGAGTTGCCTCAGTCCAGACTCCACCCCCAAGAAAACCGGCCAAATGATGACCTCTCCCCAGAGATACTCAAGACCACTTCCAACTGATATTTAAACTGCTTCCTAGAGAACAAACATGTGGTTCTTACTGTCTTCCTTCCTTGACTCCTCTCTGGGGGATGGAAAAACATCTGGAAGCGTTGGTATCCATTAAACCTGGGTTTTTCTAATTCGATTTGATTTGGTCTGATTAGGATTATTGTGTTGGCAGAGAGGCTCATCAAAGTGCAGAAACTTTTCAATTTGCTTTAAAAATTGGTTTAAACGAGTGCCGGGCGATGGTGGCGCACGCCTTTAATCCCAGCACTCGGGAGGCAGAGGCAGGCGGATCTCTGTGAGTTCGAGACCAGCCTGGTCTACAAGAGCTAGTTCCAGGACAGGCTCTAAAGCCACAGAGAAACCCTGTCTCGAAAAAACAACAACAACAACAAAAAAATTGGTTTAAACTCAGAAAACAATCTGTATAAACACTACAATTTGTAAAATTTTGGTAAAATTGTAATACTATTTTACCTACTAGTGTCACCTAGTGGACAAAAGTGGAAATTGTGACTTTATGTCAGTTAACCAAGTTGACTACTACATGGTGCATTCTAATTTAGAAAATGGGAAAAATTCAAAGAACTTTCTATAAAGATCAATATGTGACTTATTTTCCCCAAATTGTCTCATGTTGATACTGCAAACATGGTTTCTGTTTTTCATAATGTAAAGGACTTTTTGGATACATGAATTGAGAAGACACAAATATTTCAATTATTCCATAACAGATACCATTTATTGAGCATTTACATTGTGCCATTTCATTTAACCATTTAAAACATTAGTACTGTCATACTATTTATTGCATATCAAACTGAGGACCATTGGATTGAAATGACATTTTTATCACGGTTGATGATTTGGGAAAGAGCAGATAAAAAATTCAAATCCATTTTTTACTCTAAAGCAGATGCTTTTAAACAGTAGGACTCTTCAGTTTGTGGGGTGCTATTAAGGAAATTAAAGACAAAGAAATATGCAACTTGGTGAATGGAGATATTGATTGAGATACTACACTCTGATTTATTATTTTTCCTTTAAAGTGTTTTTAGTTAAAAGCCCAGGAAGATTTTCAATCTCTTTTCTATGCATGAAATTAATGTATTCCTTTGTATTTTAACAAGTAAACCATGCAGAAAATAGAAAGTAAACATTGGTTCATAGCAAAATCCCTTCATTTCCTTCTCAAAATAGAGCCTGAAATAAAACTTTTCCCCTTGCTTTCTTAGCCTACTTGTGGGGAAGTCTTTCTTCTTGATTGTTGAATTCGGTTGTGAGTCCCATTCTGTTCTAGGAGTGATGGAAAGCTGGTTTTTTGTCCATAATCAAAAGTCTTTGATACACTCTGTCCATTGCTTTCCTCTTTGAGAAAACCCTTCATTTATTATAGTTAAAATTAATCAAGTCTAATCTAACCAGATCTAATCACCACTCTTCTAAAATTAAATAAGATCAGTTAGTGTTTTCTCTTCTCTTCTTTTACAGATGTTTGCTAAGTGTGTAAGAACTCTCAAAAGGTAAAAAGAACATTTATGCAACATTCCACGCTTGCTCATCTCATACAAATTTTATTTGATGCTAGAAATGCTTAAAAACTATTTGAATTTGCCTTCAATATTAGTTACTATGGTAAAATACATGAAAAAACATATTTAAAGGTTTCTGGTCTGTCTCAGTTTGATTTATTTTAGCCCATGAGTGATTATGTCTTTTGCTTTGGGCATTTGGTGAGACAGTTCATGGAAGAGAGTGTGTGTCAAAAGAAAGCTACTCACTTTGTGGTGGATGGGAAAATGAGGATAGGAGACATCCAGTGTCCCAATATCCCCGTTAGGGGTACAGCCCCTGATTGGCTGCCTATATGTCCACGGATGGCCCTATGCCCAAACACATTCTTACAAAGATTTAAGTCCCTGTTTAGCATTGCTGTTAATAATGACAAGGAAATGGATGGAATCCACCTAGATATCTATCAACAGAGGAAGGGATACTGGTAATATTATATGCATAGTCAGTAAAATTTTATTTAGCCTTAAAAGCGAAAACAGGAAATTTGAAGGAAATGGATGAGACTAGAAAATATATTAAGTGCTGGAACTCAGCTTCAGACATATACATACTGCATTCCTTACTTCATATGTGTACTCTAGCTTCTAATTTTTTATATAAGTGCATTTATGTAGGAGTAAATGTGTCTAGAGATATTGAAACTAAAAAAGGGCACAACTAAAGAGAGAGAAACTAAAAGAGAGGAGAAATGATTTCTTTTTTTTTTTTTTTCCTCATGGTTTATTTTTTTTATATTTAAAAATTTCCATCTCCTTCCCTCCTCCTCCCCCCTCCCTCCCCTCCTTCTCCCCCTTCTCTCCCCTCCTTCTCCCCCTTCCCTCCCCTCCCCTCCACCCATACCTCCCCTCCCTCCCTCTCAAGGCCAAGGAGCCATCAGGGTTCCCCACTCTATGCTAAGACCAAGGTCCTCCCAACTCCCCCCAGGTCCAGGAAGGTGATCGACCAAGCTGAGAAGGCTCCCACAGAGCCCGTCCATGAAGAACAATCAGAGCCCAGAGCCATTGTCCTTTGCTTCTCAGTCAGCCCCCGCTGTTGGCCACACTCAGAGAGACGGGTTTGGTCGCATGATCCATCAGTCCCATTCCAACTGGAGTTGGTGATCTCCCATTAGTTCTGTCCCACCGTCTCCATGAGTGAACGCACCCCTCTCGTTCCTGACTTTCTCCCTCATGTTCTCGCTCCTTCTGCTCCTCATCGGGACCTTGGGAGCTCAGTCCAGTGCTCCAGTGTGGGGCTCAGTCACCTTCCCCATCTGTCGACAGCTGGAGGTTCCCTCACGGTCCTGACTTTCTTTCTCATGTTCTCTCTCCTTCAGCTCCTCATCAGGACCTTGGGAGCTCAGTCCGGTGCTCCAAGGTGGGGCTCTGTCATTTTCTTCATCTATCGTCAGGTGGAGGTTCTTCTTATTATCTTCTCAAGGATCCCAAACTTATAGGCTCGATGTCCTTTAATCATGGCTAGAAACCGAATATGAGTGAGTACATCCCATGTTCATCTTTATGGGTCTGGGTTACCTCACTCAGAATAGTGTTTTCTATTTCCATCCATTTGCCTGCAAAATTCAAGATGTCATTGTTTTTTACCGCTGAGTAGTATTCTAGCGTGTATATATTCCACAGTTTCTTCATCCATTCTTCCACTGAAGGGCATCTAGGCTGTCTCCAGGATCTGGCTATTACAAATAATGCTGCTATGAACATAGATGAGCATATGCTTTTGTTGTATGATTGGGCATCTCTTGGGTAGATTCCCAATAGTGGAATTGCTGGGTCCTGGGGTAGGTTGATCCCGAATTTCCTGAGAAACCGCCACACTGCTTTCCAAAGTGGTTGCACAAGTTTGCATTCCCACCAGCAATGGATGAGTGTGCCCCTTACCCCACAACCTCTCCAGCAAAGGTTATTATTGGTGTTTTGGATTTTAGCCAATCTGACAGGTGTAAGATGATATCTCAAAGTTGTTTTGATTTGCATTTCCCTGATAGCTAGGGAGGTTGAGCATGACCTTAAGTGTCTTTTGGCCATTCGAACTTCTTCTGTTGAGAATTCTCTGTTCAGTTCAGCGCCCCATTTTTTAATTGGGTTAATTGGCATTTTACCGTCTAGTCTCTTGAGTTCCTTATATATTTTAGAGATCAGACCTTTGTCAGTTGCAGGGTTGGTGAAGATCTTTTCCCAGTCAGTAGGCTGCCTTTGTGTCTTAGTGACAATGTCCTTTGCTTTACAGAAGCTGCTCAACTTCAGGAGGTCCCATTTATTCAATGTTGCCCTTAAAGTCTGTGCAGCTGGGGTTATGCATAGGAAACGGTTCCCTGTGCCCATTTGTTGTAGAGTACTTCCCACTTTCTCCTCTATCAAGCTCAATGTGTTCAAATTAATATTGAGGTCTTTAATCCATTTGGACTTGAGTTTTGTGCATGGTGATAGATATGGATCTACTTTCATTCTTCTACAGGTTGACAACCAGTTATGCCAGCACCATTTGTTGAAGATGCCCTCTTTCTTCCATTGTGTACTTTTGGCTCCTTTATCAAAAATCAGGTGTTCATAGGTTTGTGGTTTAAGATCCGGGTCTTCTATACGATTCCATTGGTCAACTTCTCTGTTCTTATGCCAATACCAAGCCGTTTTCAATACTGTAGCTCTGTAATAGAGTTTGAAGTCAGGGATGGTAATGCCTCCAGAAGTACCTTTATTGTATAAGATTTTTTTGGCTATCCTGGGTTTCTTGTTTTTCCATATAAAGTTGATTATTGTCCTCTCAATCTCTGTGAAGAATTTTAATGGGACCTTGATTGGGATTGCATTGAATCTATAGATTGCTTTTGGTAGAATTGCCATTTTTACTATGTTGATCCTCCCAATCCACGAGCAGGGGAGATCCTTCCATTTTCTGGTATCCTCTTCAATTTCTTTCTTCAAAGACTTAAAGTTCTTGTCAAATAAATCCTTCACTTCCTTGGTTAGCGATACTCCCAGATATCTTATGCTATTTGTGGCTATTGTGAAAGGTGATACTTCTCTGATTTCCCTCTCTGCTTCCTTATCCTTTGTGTATAGGAGGGCGACTGATTTTTTGGAGTTGATCTTGTATCCTGCCACGTTACTGAAGGAGTTTATCAGCTGTAGGAGTTCTTTGGTGGAGTTTTTGGGGTCGCTTATGTATACTATCATATCATCTGCAAATAATGAAAGTTTAACTTCTTCCTTTCCAAATTGAATCCCCTTGATTCCCTTATGTTGTCTTATTGCTATTGCTAGAACTTCAAGCACTATATTGAAGAGATAAGGAGAGAGTGGACAGCTTTGTCGTGTTCCTGAATTTAGTGGGATAGCCTTGAGTTTCTCTCCGTTTAATTTGATGTTAGCTGTCGGCTTGCTATAAATAGCTTTTATTATATTTAGGAATGACCCTTGTATCCCTAATCTCTCCAAGACCTTTATCATAAAAGGGTGCTGAATTTTGTCAAATGCTTTTTCAGCATCTAATGAGATGACCATATGGTTTTTTTCCTTCAGTTTGTTTATATGATGGATTACATTAATAGATTTTCGTATGTTGAACCAGCCCTGCATCTCTGGGATGAAGCCTACTTGATCGTAATGGATAATTTTTCTAATGTGTTCTTGGATTCGGTTTGCCAGTATTTTATTGAGAATTTTTGCGTCAATGTTCATGAGTGAGATTGGCCTGTAATTCTCTTTCTTGGTTGAGTCTTTGTGTGGTTTAGGTATCAGGGTAACTGTAGCTTCATAGAAGGAATTTGGCAGTGACTCTTGTGTTTCTATATTATGAAATACCTTAAGGAGTATAGGTATTAGGTCTTCTTGGAAGTTCTGGTAGAATTCCGCATTGAAACCATCTGGTCCTGGGCTCTTTTTGGTAGGGAGGTTTCTGATAACAGTTTCTAATTCTTCGCGACTAACAGGACGATTTAGAGCATTTACCTGGTCCTGGTTTAACTTTGGTATATGGTATTTATCTAAAAAACTGTCCATTTCTTTTACATTTTCCAATTTTGTGGCATACAGGCTTTTGTAGTAAGATCTAATGATTTTCTGAATTTCCTCTGTGTCTGTGGTTATGTCCCCCTTTTCATTTCTGATCTTGTTAATTTGCGTGTTCTCCCTCTGCCGTTTGATTAGTTTGGCTAAGGGTTTGTCAATCTTGTTGATTTTCTCCAAGAACCAGCTTCTTGTTTCATTGATTCTTTGGATTGTTTTCTGTGTTTCTATTTTGTTGATTTCTGCCCTCAGTTTGATTATTTCCAGTCTTCTACTTCTCCTAGGTGAGTCTGCTTCTTTTTTTTCCAGAGCTTTCAGGTGTTCTGTTAAGTCACCAATGAGTGCTTTCTCCATTTTCTTTAAGTGGGCACTTAGTGCTATGAACTTTCCTCTTAGCACTGCTTTCATTGTGTCCCATAGGTTTGAGTATGTTGTGTCTTTGTTTTCATTAAATTCAAGAAAGACTTTAATTTCTTTCTTTATTTCTTCCTTGACCCAGGTGTGGGTCAGTAGTTGACTGTTCAGTTTCCATGAGTTTGTGGGCCTTCTGGGGGTAGCATTGTTGTTGAATTCTAATTTTAATCCATGGTGATCCGATAAGACACAGGTGGTTACTAATATTTTTTTGTAACTGTGGAAGTTTGCTTTGTTACCAAGTATATGGTCAATTTTCGAAAAGGTTCCATGAGCCGCAGAGAAGAAGGTATATTCTTTCCTATTTGGGTGGAATGTTCTATAGATGTCTGTTAAGTCCATTTGGTTCATTACCTCCATTAAGTCTTTCAATTCTCTGTTAGGTTTCTGTCTGATTGACCTGTCCATTGGTGAGAGAGGAGTGTTGAAGTCTCCAACTATTAGTGTGTGTGGTTTGATGGCTGCCTTGAGTTCTAGAAGTGTTTCTTTTACATAAGTGGGAGCTTTTATATTAGGGGCATAGATATTCAGGATTGAGACTTCATTCTGAAGGATTTTTCCTGTTATGAGTATAAAGTGTCCCTTTCCATCTCTTCTGATTGATTTTAGTTTGAAGTCAACTTTGTTGGAAATTAGTATGGCCACACCCGCTTGTTTCTTAGGGCCATTTGCTTGATAAACCTTTTCCCAACCCTTTACTCTGAGTAGGTGCCTGTCTTTGTGGTTGAGGTGTGTTTCTTGTAAACAGCAAAATGTTGGATTCTGTTTTCGTATCCAGTCTCTTAGCCTGTGCCTTTTTATAGGTGAATTGAGTCCATTGATATTAAGTGATATTAATGACCAGTGGTTGTTAACTTCAGTCATTTTTAGTAGTAGAGTTTGTGTGTTTCCCTTCTTCTAGTTGTGCTGGTGAAGGGTCGCTAGATGCCTGAGTTATTGTCGGCGTTGTTGGACTCCTTGGTTTGTGATTTTCCTTCTATTACTTTCTGCAAGGCTGGATTTGTGGCTGCGTATTGTTTAAATCTGTTTTTGTCCTGGAATATCTTGTTTTCTCCATCAATGGTGAATGCAAGCTTTGCTGGGTATAATAGTCTAGGCTTGCATCCATGTTCCCTTAGTGTCTGTAGCACATCTATCCAAGCTCTTCTGGCTTTCATGGTTTCCATTGAGAAATCAGGTGTGATTCTGATAGGTTTCCCTTTATATGTTACTTGACCTTTTTCCTTTGCAGCTCTTAATATCTGTTCTTTATTCTGTATGTTTTGTGTTTTGATTATTATATGGCGTGGGGATGCTTTCTTTTGATCCAATCTATTTGGTGTTCTGTAGGCTTCTTGTACCTTCATAGGGACATCCTTCTTTAGGTTGGGGAAGTTTTCTTCTATAATTTTGTTGAATATGTTTTCTGGGCCTTTGAGTTGTAATTCTTCTCCTTCTTCTACCCCAATTATTCTTAGGTTTGGTCTTTTCATGGTGTCCCAGATTTCCTGAATGTTTTGTGTTAAGAATTTGTTAGATTTGTTTAGTTCTTTAATCTGTGAGTTTATTTCCTGTATAGTATCTTCAGAGTCCGAGATTCTTTCTTCCATCTCTTGTATTCGGTTGGAAATACTTGTCTCTGAAGTTTCTGTTCGTTTACTCAGAGTTTCCATTTCCAGTCGTCCCTCAGATTGTGTTTTCTTCAATACCTCCATTTCATTTATCAGGTCTTGTACTGTTTCCCTTACCTGTTTGATTGCTTTTTCTTGTTTTTCTTGTTTTTCTTGGGTATCTTTGAGAGATTTATTTATTTCGTCTACCTTTTTGTTTGTCATCTCCATTTCTTTATGGCAGTTTTTTACCTCCTGTTTAAGGTCCTCTATTATTTTCATAAAGTACTGTTTAATGTCGGTTTCTTCTATATCTTCTGGGGTAGGGTGTTCAATTCTTGTTGTTTCGGGATGTCTGGCTTGTGGTGATGTCATGTTGCCTTTCATGTTGTTGGAGGAGCTCCTGCATTGGCGCCTGCCCATCTCTTCCTTCAAAAGGAGCGCGGAGGTGTTTGGTGTCCCCAAAGAATGATGGATCCTCCCCAAAGAATGATGGATCCTTCTGCAGACTGTGAGGTCCCCTTGCAGGCCAAGCAGTTCTCAGACAAAGGCCTACCTTGCTCTGGGCAGTCAAATGAAGGAGGGGACCTCCCACCGGCCTGGGTGCACTCAATTCCGGGTCCCCAGAGCCCAAACAGGTTGAGCTGTGGGATTTTGTGGCCCCAAAGACGGGAGGATGAGGAAGGGGGAGGGGGGGAGGATTCTGGGTGCAAGCTGGGAAGGGATAGGGAGAGAGAGGCGGTATCCGGGGAGACTAACCCCTGCAGCGAGAAATGATTTCTTAAGGGGGAGGGTAGTAGTATAAAACATGTGATATTGAAAGTGGAAAGGGACATATTTGGTGTGGAAAAGTTTAAGTGGTAAGGGAACCTCAGGAAATTGGTCGGAGCAGAGGGTGGAGGAAAAGGTCAACCAAAATTAACAATGCATTTCAAAAGCTGTAAGGAAAGTTGGTATTTGGTTAGATAATTAAACATTGAATTAAAAAATAGTTAATATGCAGTTACCCCATGTAGGTGGATAAAGCTGCCCCTGGCAGCAACAGGACATGGAGAAGTCAAGCCGGAACTAGGCTGGAAGCTATCTCCCTACTGGTTAGTCCTCACAGGGTCAAAAGGTGTGTAAACTGCTGGAGAAGAATTGTTCTGAGAAGTCTTACTCAGCTGGAGACCTTGTATGTAATACTAATGACTGACCAGGGATGACAGCCTCAGTGGTACAATAGTGTCAAGTCTGTTATAGTTGTAACCAACTGTCTTTTGTTTGGATTTAGGCTCCAGGCCACAGCAGAGAATTCATACCTGGAAATATAAACCTGTTAATGAAAAGGCCCCACTGGAGAAGCGCTTGGTGTTGTTTGGCAAACAGACATGATCTAACTGGCAAATTGCATTCTAAACTACCATGTTTGTGACCAGTGCTGTCACTCTGGTCTGAGAAGGTTCTTTGTGCAGTGAACGGTGAGAATGGCAGAAACTTGTAACTACTCCTAGTGCTGGAAAATTGGTGATTATTGATACATGATCAGGACATTCATATCTTCAATGCTAGGGGAGGATTGCTGAAGAAAGTGGAGAAATAACCCAAGAACTGGGGGAAAGGGCATGTGTGGAGTACTGCCTTTCACTCATGGTGTGCCTGCTGCACTCTAAAACTCAAGCATCTGATTACCTGCATGGGATTTATGCACTGTGGAGTCCAGCAATATCCTGTCAGGGAAGAAGTGGGGCTCATGGACTCCCACCTCACCCTGGGGGTGTATACACATCAGAAGTCGGGTAGCCACAGAAAAATTGTTGCTGTTCCCATGGAAGAAAACCCTTCATGTGCTTATGTAAGCAATCCTAGTGAAACTTACTGGATCACCAAAATAAACAAATAAATAGGACAAACGAATAGAAAGGCTACTAGTTAAGATGAGTACTGAGACTCATGTGCATATGTAGGGGACAAGGAAATGTAACAAGGAGAAAGCATGATTGAATACATTAAGTATATGCATGAAAATATTCTGTGCCAGAAATGGCGGCACATATATTTCATTCCAGTATTGAAGAGGAAGAGACTGACAGACTTCTGTGAGTTCAAGACCAGTCAAGTTTCTGTGTTGAAGAATGAACTTAGCAAAGGAAAGTATAAGGGTGCCTGTTGTGTAGCAATTTCCTTCAAGGTGACCCATTCCACCCTATGGGAGGAACTCCTTAAGATTAAGGATGCTCCCAATGGAGACTCCTTAAGACTCAAGAAGTAAACAACTCAGTCCTTTAGAAAATTCTTGACACTGACCAGACACTGTAGTTCCTCCTTTCCCAAGCATTTGTAGAGGCATTTTCATATAAGGTGGTGCCTGGAAGTGACAAGCATCTGGAAGGGGCTCAAACCACCTGAGCTGCCTGTTAATGACACACAACCTGTTGAAGCGCCTGCAAACTGTGCTGTGAGTTCAAGGTTTCCAGCTTCCCTGAAACATCATCACCCATACTTGTGTGGGATTTGGTGATGCACCTGTCTTTGAGTCATTCTGCTCTTGTAAGTAACTCCAGTAAACTCATTGGTTTACTAAGCTGCACTGAAGCTATGTAGGAGAAAGAGAGCTAACCAGCAGTATTCATCATCATGACTCTTTACTTCCTGATAGTGGATTTTTTTGGGGGGGGTTTATTTTTCGAGACGGTTTCTCTGTAGCTTTGATGCCTGTCCTGGAACCAGCTCTTGTAGACCAGGCTGGCCTCAAACTCACAGAGATCTGCCTGCCTCTGCCTCCTGATTGCTTGTGCCACCACCACCCAGAATGATAGTGGATTTAATGTTACCAGTAGCTTCAAGATCCAGCAGTCTTCATGTCCCACTGTGATGAACAGTACCCTTGGATGGTAAACCAATCCCCATTTTCTCTCTTGAGTCACTTTTCTTGGAGTATTCTATCAAAGCAACAGGAAAAGAAACTAAGATAATGCTGCTATCCATCTCATTAAGATGGAATGGATTCCCAATAGATCCAAGTGAAAACTGGTAACAAATCTCATACCATGCAAGGAGGAGACAATTGACTAGAATCATGCTGAGTCATGGCCAGTGATCAGCCTTACCATATCAAGTTGAAAATGACAGCAGTGTCTGCAATGTTGATTATGATTAATTGGATACTGGCTTTTTCTTTTTCATTGCTCTGCACTGGCTGTTTGATTGTATAATAAATCTAAAGAACCATCTCGACTGTCAAAAATTAAACCTAACAGAAATCAAGGTGTAGTGGTGCATAGCTGTGATCTCGACTCTTGGAAGGGAAAAGCAGAAGGATTATGAATTCAAGGTCAACCTCAAAAAAACGGTCTCAAAAAAAAAAAAAAGATTGAGAGGAGAAACTCTGTGTTGCAAAGAATGAAATCTATAGGAAGGACATGCCTTGAGCACTGCCTCACAGTATCCCACCTGCATCTAATTCCAGGAAGACAGTGATTATCTGGTTGTCTAGCTAGGACTTTCAGCAGCATGTTGAATAAAAGTTGTGAAAGTGGGAATCTTTGCATTATTCCATGCTTTAGAGAGAAAGTGCAGAGTTTTCCTTCATTTAGTATAATGCTGTATGTGAGTTTATTATAAGGCTTTTTATTACGTTGAGTCATGCTATTTCTAAATTTAATTTGTTCAATGTTTTTTAGCATGAAAGCAGGTTTAATTTGATCAATTTTCTGTAGGTAGTAGGGTAATTATATGATTCATGTCCTTTTATCTTATTGCCATGGTGCCTTCATATTTATTGATTTATATATAATGAACCACCCTTGCAAAAATAGCATTAATTACAGTTGATCAAGGCTAACATTTTAGTAAGCTTTTAGTTTTAGTTTACTAGTATTCTTAATGAAGCTAGATGCAAAACTCAATAAAATAATAAACTAAATCTAATGGCATATTAGCAATGTTTTTCATGTCAGGACTGACCATGGTTGCCTTGTAGAATGCGTTTTGAGTACTCTGTCCCTTTCTATTTTTTTTTTTGAGATATTCTAAGGCCAGTTAGTCTTTGTTCTGCAAATGCCAGAAGTCAGTGCTAAAGCAGTCTGACCACGAGGTTTTCTTTGATGGTACACGTTTTTAGTACTAATTCAATTTCATTACTTATTATTCTGATGAGATTTTGGATTTCTTCATGATTAAATTTTTATGGGGTATAGGTAATATGAATTCAAATTGGTCTTAATAATGAAATCTCAGAGTCCGATACAGGGGTTAATGCTGAAAGATCAGAGAAACAGAGCAGTCAGCCACTAGTTCTTGCCTCTACCGAATCCTCAGAGCAAAGGAGCAATCCTGTCGCTATGAATCTTCAGACCGAATGCCTTGAGCTCCTGTCTCCTCCCATCTCATATTCCTCTCTGTGCCCAGGTGTATGCTTTCCTGTCTTCACCTCCCTAGTGTTGGGACTAAAGATGTGTGACTCTCAAGTACTAAGATTAAAGAAGTGGTGAGCCACAACCACCTGGCTCTGTTTCTCTTTTAGACTGGATCAATTTTGAGTAGCCCAGAATGGCCTTGAACTCACAGAGAGACCATTCCATTTTTTCTGTTGTAAGCAGTAATTACTATAAACTTCCCCCTTAATACAAATTTTTCTCTATATCTTTTGTTTTGATATACTATATTGTATGTTCATTTTGCAGTTTAAGAAAAATAATATTTTTCTTTATTTAGTCCTTTACTAATTGGTTTCTAGGGTTCATGCTTTTTGATTTTCTATGCACTTGTATAGTTTCAAAACATATCGTTTATTGATATTTTATTGCATTGTGGTTACAAAGATATTTGATATGATTTTAAATAAAATTTGACTTACATTTTGTGGTTAATTATATACTAAATGCTAATGACAAAAATGTATATTCAGAAGCAGTTGGATGCAATGTTCTGTAGTGCTGACGAGGTTTTTTTCTACTAGCACTTAAACTAATGACATTTATTTCCTGTCTGAATGGGACATGGCAATTTGTTAATTGTTTCTTTTCTTTTTGTGTGTGTGCGCACGCACATGCATGCAGCTGTAGCATGTTGCACGCATGCTCACACATGTATGCTGACATGTCCATATGGAAAGCAGATGTAAATGTCAGTTGTCTTCCTCATCCACATCTCCATTGTATTTATTTATTTTGAGACAGAGTCTATTACTGAATCTGGAGTTCACTTATTTGCTAGACTCATTAGCTGGAAAGTCTAAGAGATTCTTATCTTTCTCCTTTTTCACACTGGCCTTATGGGTGCACATTTCTTTTTACATGAGTTAAAAACTGAAGTACTGGGGCAGGATAGCTAGCTCAGCAGTTAAGGGCACTGGCTGCTCTCCCAGAGAACCTGAATTTGGTTTCCAGCATCCTTGTCATACAACTTACAACTGTCTGTAACTCAAGTTCCAAAGGACCTGACACCCTTTTCTGACCTTCCCAGGCACCAGCAATGTAGTGCACAAACATACATGCAGACAAAACCCTCAAACACATTAAATGGAATTTAATTAAAAAAATCCAAGTTCTTCAATTCACCGCTGAGTCATTTCCTCAGCCCTGTTTCTTTTACACCAGTGAATCTTTTGTTTATCTTTCATCTTTGAAAGCTTAATTGTACTTTTCACTGTGGTAGATTTTGTTGAGTTAAAACAGACTTAAATCCCTCCAACTCTCTGTATTTGATGGCATGTTTTGCAATTTTTTTAAATTGATGAATAAATAAGCATTATCCCATTGATGTTCTCAGGCCCTCTTGAAACCCCTAACCCTGAATATCTGCTCTTTTTATATTGTCCTCACATTTTACAACACTTCTGTTGTTTTATTCTTTTCTCTTCTGCCACTGTATTTTCAAACAGCCCTCCCTTTAAGCTGACTAGATTTCCGTCTGCTTTTTTTCCTTCTGTTTTCCTCCTGCTATTACCTTCTATCACATTTTAAAATCTATTGAGCATATTTTTCAACTCAAGATTTTCAAATGTTTTTCAAATTGTTCCAAGTGTTTTATTATGCTTCTATGTTATTGTAACTAGTCTTTTCTTGAGATTGTTGTTTCATTAAAGCCACTATTTAAAAACTCTCAAGCCAGAAATAATGGTGCATGCCTTTAAAGCCAACACTCCAGAGGCAGAGGCAGGTGAACCTTTATGAGTTTGAGGCCAGCCTGGTCTACAGAGTGAGTTCCAGGATATACAGAGAAACTCTGACTCAAAAAACCAAAGAACCAAAAACAAACAAACACACAAACAAACTCTCTAGGAGAGGTTGGAAAGACGGCTGGCTCTATTGTGACATTTTCATGTATGTTTCAATGTAGTTTGACAATACTCATGCTCCATGTCATAATTCTTTATTTCTCTCCATTCTTTCCATCACCGTTTACTTCCCTAAGAGTTCTCTTAGTTTTAGATCTTTCTTCTAATTGCAAATGTAGGAGAAACTATGGAATATTTTTCCTGTGACTGTACTTCAATTAACACTATGAACTCAAGTTCTGTAAATTTTCTTATTTTTATGACGGAATATTACAATACACATGCATGTACACACAGAGAAATCACGTTTTCTCTATCCATTCTTTAATGGGAACTTGAGTTATAAAGAGTGACACTGTCTCAAAGTAAACAGGACAGAAACAGAACTGTGAGTCTGTTCCATCTATGATGAGATCTTTTATTAATGATAAGGCAGGCTTAGAGGCTTCTTCTGTGATCTCGTCCTGTATATTGAGAGACTTTTTGGTGTTTTCATTATGTTTGGGCTATGCTTGGGGCCTTTCAGTGTGGGCTTAACTTTCCACCCCAAGAAAAACTTCTGGCCAGCATTTGTGGTCTGATTCCCAGTGGGAGGATCATACTTCATACTCTTTCTAAGGCTGGAGGAGAGATGATCGAGATACTCAGCTACTTGGCTGAACACTTACAGTTACTCGTCTGTTTGGAGCTCTCTCTTTCTCCCATATAAGTTTCACTGTGGCCAGCCATACACTAGTTTTAACGTTTTAAATGTGGTCTTACCTCTTTCTTTTGCTAGTAGGAAGTGTCTATGCCCCTCTATGGGAATAGCAGTCTTATAATTTGAATATGAAGTACTCACAGGTTTATGTAGTGAAAGCTTGGTTGCTAGCTAATGGACTTTGGGAAAGTACTTTGGTCCTGAGCATTTTGACCTATTCAAGGAAGTAATTCCTTTTTTGGATTCCTAATATAATGATGTTATTTAGAACTAGGTAAAAGCAGAATATGGTGCCTAGTTAGAATGGGAAGGTATTTGGAAAATATATGTTGTCCTGGTGGTTCCATTGTTTCTGGACACTATGGAGTGGAGAAATGGCTCTGTCACATACTTCTGCCAGTATGATGTTATGCCCAAGTGCATGGTACCAAATGGCCATGGACTGAAACTTCTGAAGCTTTGATATCAAGAGTATCTTCCCACCCTTAAGTTGTTTATATGAGACATTTTGACTCAGAGATGAAAGCCTAACATAATTAGCTTCTTCCTTCTTGTTTTTATAATTGTGATCTATTAACTGTACAATGTAATGAGTTTATTGTGAAATTTTCATATGTGCATATAAAGTAATTTGATCATATGCATTCTTTTATTGACCTCTAGAATGCTGCCTCCTTAACTCCTTGCTTGTCATTCACTTCCTTAACAGTTCCATTTTAATATACTCATTTCCTCCTAATTTTCACATATGAAAGAAAGCATGTGTTACTTGTCTTTGTGAGGCTGGTGTATTTGGCTTGACACAGCGAAACAGTGATCTGTCTCTAGTTTCGTTAATTTTCTGGCAAATGAAAATAATTCCATTATTAATAGTTGAATCAAATTTTATTGAATGTATTTGACATTTTCTTATACATAAGAAATGATGTCATTCCTTTTTCCAGATCACCTCCTTTTTACATATTTTATGGTTTTCTAAGGCTACATAGATGTGCTTGTGTGTATATAGATGTATACACACACACACACACACACACACACACACACATATATATATATATATATATTTTTTTCTGGTGATGAGTACCTAGGTTCATTCCATAATTTGGCTATGGTCAATAGCTGTATAAGCATTTATATGCAGATATCTCTATTGTATGCTGACTTTGATAACCCCACACATATACTCAGGAGTGGTATAGTTTTATCATTTTCTAATTCTGCTTTTTGCTTACTTTTTATCGTTGACAAATATTTGTCATGCAAAGTGATTGGTTCAGTAGTGATCTCTACATGCATATCACAGAGTTGGGTGTGTCTACTCTCCACTGCCCTTTGCTGTCCTCCTATTCCCCTTACTACTGGTCTAATTCCTGCTTCCAGATTGTCTCCATTGTACTTATGGAGTTTGAAGGTGCTTCATATATTTAATATTTTTACATTATTAACTAATGTGTATGTGTTTATTTGCTCATATGTGCATGCCACAGTGTGCATGTGGAGGTCAGAGAGCAGTTTGTGGGAGTGCCTTCTTTTCTTTCCACCTTGTGGGTCAAGTATCAAATTTAGATGATCAGGCTTGGCCCACTGAGCCATTTTGCTGGTTCTTGAGGGGTTTACAGTTTTTCTACACTGACGAGATTAATTTATGCTCTTACTAAGTTTATATAAGGGTTCTTCAGTCTCCTGTATCCTACCAAAAATTAGTTTTATGTAATTTTGATGATAGGCAATCTGATTGGTGTGATGAGTCTGAATATACAGGTTTGATTTGCATTTCCCTGATTGCTGCAGATATTTATAATTTGTCAGTTGTATGCTGCCATTGCCCCTTTTCCATCCAAATTTGCATAGGCTCCCAAATGAGATTTTAGTATCTGTTCATGCTACTCATTTAGGATGCAGGTGCATTATTAATTCATTTCTGAAATCCTCAATGATCTCTGTTTACAGCTCTATATTGCTAGTACAATGACTCTTTTTATCTCTAGCTTTGGATGGTAACAGGGAATATCTTAGATGATGGTTACAAATACATATGTAAATTATCAATGATTCATCAAACTGAATACATTCCACATGTTATTAATCGCAATATATACATCAATGGAACAATGTAATGGAGAAGTGTTTTTATGATCGTGTAATGATTCCCTTTAGATCCTCAAATAATAATACAGCGTAATTCTGACATAAAAGACTAGGTCTAGATAATAAGGTTCATCAATACTGAATATTACACGTTTAATGTAATTATTCCAGAGTTCAGCCTAGTGAAAACTCAGAAAATAATTACTGAGAATAGCATTTAATGTCAAATTAGTGGTCTTTGTTCTCAAAGTGAAGTGACTATCTAAATAGTCGGCGAAGGAGGAGGATAAATGGAACTGCAGACAGGGACGATTACAAGAAAATTAAACTTTAGGTTCTAAGGTTTTCAAATGATGTCCAACTTTAAAAAAGTAGACTTACTTTAAAGAAAAACTAGTTGGCTGTCTTAATAGTTCATGCCTGTAAACCTAGCCCTTGTGTGGGTAGATACAAGAGCATCAGCAGTTCGGTGCCACACATACATAGTGAGTTTGTAGCCTAGACTACATGAGGCCATTTCATCTCCTCCTCCCCCCACCCAAATACTGCTCGTTGGAAAAGAAAACCCATGTGTACAAGCTGGCCACTGTAGCAACTATTATGCCACCACTTAGAACCTGAGTTGTTTATAGTTTTGATATGCAGTGCCTCTCTCCCTCAACAAACAAATTGTAAAAACATGAATTGATGAACCTCTGTCTATAGATTTTTTTTGCTTTACTAAAAATGTGTAATTGATTTATCATTAAATGTTAGTTTGGATGGTGGTTAGGTAGCCAAGAAAAATGGGCCATTGATTTATGCAATAAAATTAAGTCTCCCACATTTTAATTACCCGTATTTTCTGTGACTAGCCAATTATGTTACTCATTTTGTTCCTTCATTTCCTTAGTTTCTCTGTTTCATTCTTCCCTCTACTTCTGTGTTTGTCCAATGCCAGAAAAGTAAAACCAACTTTTATTGAGAATAACGATGTTCCCAGGAAAATGTTTCTGCATGTTTACTTTGTAATTTTGCAATATTATGAAAAACGGTGCCTATTCTTGTGTAGTCACTTTATTTTATCTCTTTCTTTTTGTTAGAAAAGGTCTCACTACATAGAACGAATTGGTCTGGAACTCATCCAGTAATCTAAGCTTGCTGAAACTCATTGTATTCTTCCTGTGTTGTGGTTACAGTCATCATCTGCTATGCCCATCTTGGTATGCTTTACTTTTCAAAGCTAAAAATACAACATCTTTACAGAAAAGAGACAATATAAGTACCAGCTTTAAGGAAAGTCATGACAAATACTAAGATATAGTATTACATTCAATTGTCAGCAAAATCCACTAGCTTTGTCAGTGTGATATTATTTTTATATGTATGTAAGTTCATTTCATAATGTATACAAAGAATAATCACCCAACTATGCAATTTGAACAGGCACATTTTATTTATCAATTATACCTTTGTGGAGCTGTGGAAAATGAAGAGAACATTAATGTTGCAGACGTACTATAAAGCTTGAGATTCATGTAGAAAATATAACAGAGCAGGCAAAAATATGAATTTATGACATTTCCCATATATTTCAAGGATATATGGGAAATAAGAAAGTCTTTCAAGTGCTAATTTGCCAGACAAAAATGACGTAGTTTCTTTCTTTTGGTCTGCTTTGGTATGCAGTATAAATGGAGTGGGGGACAAGTTTCTTATGCATTTATGTTCTGATTCCTCCCTTCTCCTCAGCTAATCTAAGTTAACTTGTAGAGCACATAACGTGCTTTCTCAGAAGTAAATTCAGGCATTAATGCTGTGAGATCCAGCTTAACTTGGTCTTAAAAAATGCAGGACAAATGAAAATAACCAGGTACTACCCTTCATCCTAAGGGGATGGGCAAGGGACTTCCCACCTACTTCACATAGACTCCCTCAAAACCCAATCTACCATGAAGATGCAGGTTATGACACAAAAGGTCTATTTCATTGTCCTAAATCTGGGACTTGAATAAGTCTGTTTCCTTCTGGTTATCCCATTTTTCTGTTTTTCAGTAGAGGAGAAAACAGTAAAAAGAAAAATCTACCGGTGTCAGTACCAATAGAGAAGGATTTGCAAATATTCTAAATGCCAGCCTTACTGGGAAAATTTGCTGAACTTTGTGTTCATCCAGTCAGTGAATCTCCTCTGGAAGAACAAGAAGTCAAGCCATGGGGATCGACATCGAGGCTCTATTTGTCAATGGTTGGCCTTAATAATCTTTGGTTTGGGGAGTACTTCCTGAACACCTTTTTGGTATTTAAAAAGTGAAGAATTAGGACTGTAATAAAATAGGACCAAAACATATTGTATGAAACTAATTTTAAAAAGAAAGAGAAAAATAAGAACAGATTTCTCATTGGGGAGAATCCAGTTCCTAGTGAGTTTGTTTTTTTTTTCCTTTTGATATAATGACTGAGGCAAAAGTCCTTTTCCATGCCGATCCATTAATTTTCCGCAACGTTCTTCCTTTCCTGGCTCCTGCATCTAAATCTTATGCCAGGGTATAGCATCTTCTGAGTTCTCTGCAGGGACTCCAGGGAACTGCTGGGCAGTCCACTCTCCTACTAAGTTCTAAACAGCGGGTTGTATTTGCTTAATTCATTTCTAATTTGTTTTTCCCATTTAATGTGGAGTAGTACAATATGGCTATTAAAAATATGTTAGTTCAAAAAGAACTTAAGTTTCAAAGTCTTAAGTAATTTTAAAGACACCACAGTTTAAGCAAGAGCAGTAAGTGTTACTCATAGCAATGCCCATAGATTCACAGCTTTCTGATAAGAGTGTAGGAGGAGAAAGGAAGCCATTAGAAACCATCCTCATGCACCCTCTTAATTTCTGTCTATTGTTCTTTATAGATAGTGTATCTGAGGCCTAGGGAGAGATGACACTTTTGCACATTTCGAACTTGATAGTCCTGGTCTTCTGACTCCTTGAGAGAAATAAATAGCATATATGAATAGGTGAGGTTCTTTTATGCTTTACAATAATACACATATAAGAAAACTGTAATGGTCAGGATCATAGGACAAAAGATACTCATCCATATTCAGTTATATGGAACTGAGATATCATAATCTTAGAAAGAGAATGTACATTTCAAAAATTTAAAAATGTGAAACAATATGTTATCATTCACTAACTCATTCATTTATTCAAAATACCTTCTGAGCACATTTTATACGTGAAATACTATGTTAGGCCACTGAGCTATGGAATTAATTATTTTCATTATGAAGAGGTTGTAAGAGATTATAATCATTCTTGATACTGTAATATCCAGAAGAAAGAAATATTTCTGTGAAAGATTAAGAAGGAAATGGTGTGCTGTGGTGGAAAAATGCAGATTACTTTTGGTATTTTTACCTATTTAAGAATCAGTGCCTAGCGCATGGCAGATTATCCAGAAACGTGTATTCAATGGGTTAAATGCTTCTTTCTCCATTTCTATAATCTAAATTTGAGAATATCAGAATATGGCTTCTATTGGTGTGCTGAGAAAATTAAATGGGAGGATGCATGTGAAAATATTTCTTTCAAACACTGAGAAATGGAATATCATTTAGGAACCAGCTGGAATTTATTTCTAAAACTGTATTTGTTATTTGTTTGATAGATGTCTGTTTAGCTGTTTCACATGCCAGCATTTTGCTAAGAGATGAATATGAACGTCAGCTTCAATTCATAAGAAATAACTGCCATTATTGAAAAGGGCTTCAGTAGTATGCTGGTCAGGAGTAAGTAAGTAACAAGAAAGGGGATAATTATCTTGATGACCTTTAAGGTCAAATGGTTAAAGAGAGAGTTTGTGATAATGAGCATTATTATCTGTGGGTTTAAAGCAAGCTAATACATAGTGTGGCATAGAATGCAGGGCAAAGGTGAAAAGCTATGGGGTAAAACAGAGAACTTCTGTGAGGTGAGCTCTTAGAGGTAACCGGATTTCCCACAGAAGATAAAAGAGACTCACTTATGTGCTTGTAAAAGAAACCACTTTATGATTAGGAATGCAATGTTTATATTTATTATTTGCTGGGAGTGTTGTGTATACCACAGCATGTGTGAACATCAGAGTATAACTTGTGGGAACTAATTTTCTCTTCCATCACGGGGGAATCTGGGTTTTAACCCAGGTAATCAGGCTTGGCAACAGTTAACCTTGACTGAGATTCCATGTCTATGTTGCTTCAATAACATTTGCTGTGTACCTGTAACCAGAAAGATATATTTTGCCTCCTTGGTGTCCATTCCTTCATAAGTAGTTATATAATTCTTTATTAGTGAGGAGTCAATGATTAATACTGAAGGTATTTTCAGGTCTTATTACTCAAGTAGACATTTGGACTGTTATATACTTTTGAGACTTCTAAGTGTGTATCACTGTGATTATGAGAAAAAAGCAAAGATTATTTTCATGTGATAAATTGTTTTTACTTTAAAATATATACACATTTTTTGAAAATGATTCAGTGGGCACATGAATAATCTTATTAACTGTAAATACTTTTATTCTATTAGTAAATACTTTTTCTATTATAGAGACAAATATCTCTGTCCATGCCTTCACATCTTTAAGTCATTATAAAATGGAAAATATAAAATGATTGAGAAGCCATCTTCCTGAAGTCATGAAGCTTGACACAAAGGATGACGTAGAGATGATGACTGATGATGATGATGAGGCTATATTTTTTTCCTGCTTTCCAGGATTTCACCTCAGTAATAATATGGCTACCATTGTACCTGAAAGCTGCCTCTTGATATTTGTAGGTCTCATTGTGGGAGGAGTAATTTGCATTGTAAATAGAAAATACCCATCAGAAATGGAAAGGATATATTTTTCCTATACTTACTTCCACCAACAGTCCTTGAGCCAGGATATTTTATGGCCAATCATCCTTTTATTGAGAATACAGGCATCATTATGTTGAATGCTGTAGTTGGAATAAAGTGGAATGCATTTGGCCATTCTTTCTGGGGCTGGTAGGTGAAATGCTTCAAGTTTCAAGATGTGTCATTGTCCATAACCTTTTCTTGGCAGTTTGATTGCTGTTGCAGATTCTGAGGCTGTTAGCTGTATTTGAAGAAATGCATATGAATGAGAAGCTTCTTAATTTGGTATTTGGAGACTTCTTAATACTTTCAGGTAATAAACTGATTTCTCTAAAAGTCACCCTAGACATTTAGATAAGAATGGAACCCTGGTTTAGGCTATTATTGACCAGATTTGTCTTAGAATTAAGTATACTGATTATGAGAATATGGTTTACCCCATCATCAAAAGTTTCTGGGTGGTGGTGGTGGTGCATGCCTTTAATTCCAAACTCGGAAGGCAGAGGCAGATAGATCTCTGTGAGTTCGAGGCCAGCCTCAAACAAGAACTAATTCAACAGGCTTCAAGGCTACAGAGAAATCCTTTCTTGATAAACAAAGAAAGCTATAGTGCATTTTTGCTGCCATAATCACACATAAATTCATTAGTTGAAAACTGAGATAAATCTTCCATAGGGAGTTGTCTTTCCAGTCATGACAGATAAGTGTACCTCATCTAACCAGAAGCTTCTCACATAAGATCACAAATAGTCTGACAATCATTTGCAGAAATATCGCTTGGTATGAAAGAAGTTTCGTAGGGTCTTGAGGGGAGGAATGGGAAAGTAGAGAACTTGAGAGTTGAGGACCTCTAAAATGGATGGGTAGATAGACCACAACTGGGCACTTTTCTGATTGCTACAATGGCTCTGTCTTCTCAGGCAGGTCCAAGTCTTCTTATCGAACTATCATGGATCAAGCTGACTGATATTTTGGAGTGATAGGAAGTTTCTTTTAGTTGGAACAGGAAGAGTTTTAATTGGTCTCTTATTTGTCATGTCTGCTGTCTTTACCACTAGCTTTACCAAGACCATCAAGATCACTGAACCACTCTTCATAGTTTTTTACAATTATCCTTCCCTTCAGATCCCTGAAATGTCCCATTTCTCAGTGATCATAGCGTAAGCATATGAAGAAGTCTATGATACATATAATTTCTTATAGTGATTCAGTCTCATTTCCTACTGTCAGTCTTCTAGGTATGGGAGGATGATCCTGTAATAGAATCTCACATTACTACAAGTGTGATTTATAATAAAACTTATGGGCTCCACATACAGACTGAATTGCTACATCCTGACTACCTTGCCTAGAATGGGGAGAATAAATATGGATCCTCCACTGCATAATGAAAATTATGTCAATTTGGCATTGGGCACCCTAAGCCAACATTTTTCTAACAAATTAGTGTGTCAGAACACAATAGAGCTCCGGTGGTAAGTAGTGAGATGACATACCATGTCTGTGATTTTTACCATCAAATATTCTTATATAGACGAAATTCCTGTGATAACACAAACAAGATTTTATTTCCTATTTTGTAAGCTACACAGAGGAGGCTGTTTTTCTTAATTAACACTGACATTTAGGTAGTGATGATGAGTACTCATTTTAACAGTAAAAGTTCAAGCGGAATGGCAGTGGAGTAAGCTAAAGATTAACATCCAAATGTTACGTTAGTATTGAAAAGGAAAATCTCATTTTGTGTATTAGAAAATAAAATGATTTTTAAAAATGGTATATGCATTCCAGAAGTTTAGAAAGGTAAGGATTAATTTAATGCCTTTAGGTTAATCTAAATTTGAAAAAGATTTGCTGTGAGTAAGGTATTTCAGGGTATAGTGGTAGGAAGTGGTTTGGTTTAGATTGAAATGTATTGTGCTGAAAGCAAGGACTCGGTGTCTGGTTAATAAATGTAATTTGGTATTTTTTTATTTTAGGTTTTTTTTTTTGACACAAAATTTCTCTGAGTGACAGTCCTAGGCTGCCCTGGAACTAGCTCTTGTAGACCAAGCTGGCCTCGAACTCACAGAGATCTGCCTGCCTCTGCCTCCCGAGTGCTGGGATTAAAGGCATGCGCCACCACCACCTGTTTTATAGTTTGGTCTTTAAATGAACTAGCTTTTACTGTGTGCAGTACCTTTTCTGTAGGATTTTAAAAGTCAGAGTATGTATGGAATTGAAGTTAACAATTTAAATTTAGTCCTTCTACTCCAAGGGATCATCCAGAGTGTTAAAAGTGTTATATGGTAAAAGCCATACATATTTTGAGTGCCTGACAGAGCAGAAGTTATTGGCAGGTCTGTTTTGAGTTCTGAAGGAATTGTCTTATGGAAAACAATGTTGTCAAACCTATTTTCTATTTTCTCTCCGTGAAAAAGAAATCTCCTGAGGCTTACTTTCTTCAAAGTGCAGAATCTTTTCTATTGCTTTAGTATTTACAGGATTGCTTTGAGGCTATGATCTGCCAATCTTAATTTTTATAGATCATTTAAAAAATGATTTTCCTCATTTTCTATCAAGAAATTTCTGTTTTACTTGAACTGTTTATCTTGATGTTTTAGGTGTATTTCTTGTTTTTTTAAAAGTGGTATTAATAGCTCTTTAAAAATGAACACATATCTTAGTATGTTTATGTGTCAAATTATGTATTATCTAACATGAAATTATCTTGAAGGACGTACAAAAAGAGTACAAGCATGATTTTAAAAACATTTAGGGACATTGCATTAATTTAAAAAATTAATGAGGCAGAAATTACTGAATTAAAAAAATTGAGCCCTAGAATTAGCTGGATGGCTCAGGAGGTTAAGGTACCTCCTGCACAAATTTAGAAACCTGAGTTTGATTACTGGAACTCACACAACGATTGAAGGAAATAATCAGCTCCATGAAATTGTACTTGTACCTCCACACATGTGCCCTAACACACACACACACACACACACACACACACACACACACACACACACACACACACACGCGCGCGCGCGGCAATAATTATTGAAAAATTAAAAAATCCAGTGCTGATATTTGGGTCATCTTGAAGCTCAAATCTATATAGATTATGAAAGTAGTTGGACACATAATTACCGTAGATAAAATAAATTCATTTGCATGCAAAATTCAAGATGCCATTATTTTTTACCACTGAGTAGTACTCTGATGTGTAAATGTGCCACACTTTCTTTATCCATTCTTCAGTTTAGGGGCATCTAGGTGGTTTCCAGGTTCTGACTATTAGAAATAATGCTGCTATGAACACAGTTGAACAAATGTTTTTTTGTAGTATGATAAAGCAAAGGACACAGTCAATAAGACAACAAGGCAGCTTACTGAATGGGAAAAAAATCTTCACCAACCCCACATCAGACAAAGGACCGATCTCCAATATATATAAAGAACTCAATAAATTAGATGGTAAATTTCTAAATAACCCAATTAAAAAATGGGGTACTGAACTAAACAGAGATTCTCAACAGAAGAATTTCAAATGTCCAAAAGATACTTAAGGACATGTTCAATGTCTTTAGCTATCAGGGAAATGCAAGTCAAAACAACTCTGAGATGCCATCTTATATCTGACAGAATGGCTAAGATCAAAACCACTAATGATAGCTTATGCTGGAGAGGATGTGGAACAGAACACTCATCCATTGCTGGTGGGAATGCAAAGTTGTACAGCCATTTTGGACATCAGTTTGCCGGTTTCTCAGAAAATTGGGAATCAATCTAACTCAGGATCCAGCAATACCACTCTTGGGAATATAACCAAAAGAAACTCTAGATTTTTTTTAAAATAAATTTAGCCTGATGGTGGTGGCGAACACCTTTATTCCCAACACTCAGGGAAAAGAGGCAGGCAGATTGGTGAGTTTGAGGCTATCCTGGTCTACATAGTTCTAAGACAGCCCGGGATGTTGCATAGAGAAACCCTGTCTCAACAAACCAAAAAAATTTAAATTTGAAATATGTAAAAATAATTTTCAGTCATTGTATAGCTATTTGTTGAATCATTGCTTTGATATTTTTGGTCCTATTGTTTGTTTGTTTGTTTTGATTTTTGTTTATTGTTTTGTTTTTGGTTCTTTTTAAAAATAGAGATAGACAGAGATAGAGATGGGTACAGATAGGGAGGAATAGCGATAGAGATGGGTAGACAGAGAGAGAGAACATGAAGTTGGATTAATAAGAATGGGAAGAGTTGGAGGAAGTGGAAAATGTGATCAAATTATATTGTATGAAAATTTAAATAAATAAAAGACTGATGCAAGCATGTGATTCAGCTGTAATGTTTCTTTAAAAAAGATTTCTCTGCCTTTTATTTTATTTTATCATTCAATAATTTGAAGAAATGAAGCTTGAAACACCTACACTTGTTTAAGCATTGATCACCTTTTCAGAAATGAGTTGTGCATGAATTAGTTTGTACCTGGAGAATTATTAGTCCTCAGACTGGTCAATACCATGATTGATTTGTATTTTTGGTGTGTGTTGGAGGATAGGGATAAAGCCGCAGCACTGCATGAAAAGTAATTAAAACCCTATTAGGAGAGCTCTGAGATTGAACACTGTTTTCAGCCTAAGACTGCAAAGTGACCAGACGTCACAAGAGCTGTCTTTAGCAGGGTTATGTTGCCTCCATTTTAGAAATAATTTTGTTCCTTTTCAATGATTGATTGTTTCTGAAAACAGTAAGTTCAAATTTACTTGTATTTTAATAGCACACTATAATAAATAACTTTTGATATTGTTGATGAATTTTTTATGAATTTACCTACCAGCACCAATGATTGCAATTTATTTATAAAACACTGTTATAATGAAAATCACACACCATATATATTCAAATAATTAATTACCAACTATAAGTATACATGTAGATTAATAGCTAAGGTTAGATTTCTGTTTAGAAACTTGAAAATAGATAGCTTTTGTCAACTTGAAATTTTGTTATTTGTTTTAAGGCTTTGCAAAGCATGATTTTTTTCCCCTCAGGTTTCAAATTGTTCTGTATTTTAGACTGAAACCTTTGATATTTTATTCCTGTTGCCGACTAGAATAAGGAGAAGAAGATTTGTTAATTACCTGAGGTTGTGTCAGACAGCCGTATCTGCCTAATGATATTCTCGGGATTCTCAGAAAGTAGAGTAGACACTGTTATTAAATGTCAGGGTGACACTACTTGGCAGAGGAGACAGAGGATTAACTGCACTTGATGGTGTTATTTCTACATACAGTTAGAAAAGTGCACTATCCCCTGGTTGCATACATAACATTATATCCGAATGACAGTGCAGAAAGCCACATATCAAATTCTTTCATTATATATTCTGTCTTTAAATCATAAAAATCCTTGCATAAAAGATCATGCTTTTAACAGCAAATTATTTTTTAATAAGCTTGTTTGGGATTTCAATTCAGGATTTTGAAAAAAATCACATACACTTCAATGAAAAATGTTTTTCAATCATAGTTATACTCAAAAGGTATTTTTATATGCAATTTTTCCCAACAAAGAAAAGAAAACAGATAACATCATATCAAAGTAACTGTGCAGAAACTAGCGGGTCAATTCACTTCCCATGTTTTCCCTTCATATTGTAAATCTTTGCAGCCAAATGAAAGGCTTGTTTGTGATTCTTCATCATGGTTTTGGATAAACATTTTTTATGCTTCAATGAAAATGTTTTTAAAATTATAATTAAAACACTCAAATGTATTCTTGTATATTCATTCCCCATACCAAAAATAGTGATCCCTATAAAACAAAAGGATTCAGAAAGTTGCTTTTTATGACAAACAATACTTTTGTAATATCAAAAATGCAGCATAAAGGCGTTTAGTGAATTTACAGTGAACTATTAATATAAAACCAAGGAACTGGAATTTTAACAAAACTCTACAGTAGATCTATAGGTCCATGAAGAGTTTGAATGGAATTGTTTGGTAAATTTCATCATGCACCTTGCAGTGTAATAATGCCTTATCCAAGACTGTTAGCACCAGCACCAAGATGCTTCGTAAAATTGTTTCCATACTGAATTCTAACATTGCTTAGTTTTCAAAACTTGGAAGTTAGTGAACTTCCCCCCTTTTAAAAAAGGTAGAATGCTATATGCCCATGGAACTTTCCACTTTTGAAAGGAGTTTTCCTTCTGCATCACAGATACAGATGACGTTACTTGTCAATAGTGATCTCTTATTTATAACTGCCATGTAAGTTGTATTTACTTTCTAGCTCAATTATACTTTTTAAACACTAAAGTTAAAATTAAGTTGAAATCACAGTACAAAATAAATAAAACCAGAAATTATAGCTGCAGCAAATTTTTGATTTTAATGATAGATATTCCTAGTTAAAGACTATGCTTAAAGCTACCAAACATAATAATAGAATATTGTAGTAAGAGGTTGCTTGTTTGTTTCCCGGCCTCCTGGCAGCTCAGACCCAAAATAACCACACAGAAACTGTATTAATTAAATCACTTCTTGGCCCATTATCTCTTGTTTATTATTGGCTAACTCTTATGTATTAATCCCATTTCTATTAATCTATGTATTGCCACATGGCTGTGGCTTACCAGGTAAAGATTCAGTGTGCCTGTCTGGCAGCTCCATGGCTTCTCCTCACTCTGCCTTCCTTCTCCGAGCATTCAGTTTAGTTTTCCCCACCTAGCTCTGTTCTACCCTATCAGGCCAAGCCAGTTTCTTTATTAACTAATGGTATTCACAGCATACAGAGGGGAATCCCACATCAGAATATCACAATTTATATTTTCATGCTTTTGGCATTAGAGAAACATGCCTATCTTCAGAGTAGCTAAAGAAATGCTTTTATGTTTATAGAAATAGCAGTTCAATAGGAATACTGGCTAGCTTTATGCCAACTTGATACAAGTTGAAGTTATTTTTGAAAAGGAACTTCGGTTAAGAAAATGCCTCTAGAGGGTACACATTGCCAGTGATATACAAGTCACTAGTTACATGTACTTCCCAGGGTTGTTGTTCATCAACACTACCAGCAGGCTGTGTTCTGCCAGTGGGTGGTAATTTTAAGATCTTGTTGCATTGCTATCTTTTCAACTATGCCAAACGATGCTTTCTCAGGTCTGTGTAGGTCTGTATCTAAGGGAGCTTGTCTCTATATTTCCCTTTTCTGTATTTTTTTCTACTTCATTTCCTTGAACTTTCTGTATTTCATAGTCATGTAAACACCTGATTTGAAAGAGGTCTTCAGATGTCATCTTACTCTGGTTATAAACACAAATATAAAGTGTTATGTTTTATTTAAAATAATTTTCTGTAGGCAAAATCTGTAAAGCATTAAAGAAAATTCAAATTTTCTCTGTTTAAAAAAAAGGAAAAGAAAATGCCCTACTAGATTGCCCTGTGGGCGAACAAGCCTGTGGTGCATTTTCGTAATTGGTGTGTGACCCAGTTTACTGTGATCAGTGCCACGTGGTTGCTATAAGAATGCATGCTGAACAAACCATGATGAGCAAGTCAGTAACCAGAACTCCTCCATGGCCTCTGCATCAGCTCCTGCCTCCAGGATCTTGCCCTGTTTGAGATGCTGCCCTGACTTCCCTGGATGATGCATTACAAACTGTAAGATGAAATAAACCCTTTTCTCCCAAGTTGATTTTGGTCATGGTGTTTATCACAACAATCGACATAACTAACACAACAGGTAATCACAAAGCTGCTCTTGCCTCACCAATCCCCCTTTTTAGTCTAAACTTCCCACAACTAGAATAGTACCTGATTTTTTGGTTTTCAGTAAAGCTATTGTGGCTTGCCTAACTCTTTCAGTAGGTGGACTTACAATGCCAATATGTTCTTAGAAAAGAGGCACTGCCTTTTCCTGAGCCCAAGTTAAAGAACAAGATTTGTAGCAAGACTTTCACACAGTAGGTAATTTTTGAACTTTTTAATGTTTAGTTATTTGTGTGGGTATGTGTGTATAGAGGTCACAGGACAACTTGCAGGAGGAGATTCTCTCCTTTTACCATGTAGGTCTCAGGGACTAAATAAACTCATGTCATCAGGCTTAGCAGCAAGTACCTTTAGCCATTAAGCCATTACTGGCTCCTGTCAGTTTTACAATGAATATAAAAGTGAGTTCCTGGATGACTAGTGGGGTTCTAAAGAGGCTCTCATGAGTCCCCGTCTGTGAAAGAAGTGCCTACTATTACTCATGTGTCTGTGACTCACACATCCTGTTACATAGAAAAATAAATCTAAGAAATTATTAGATGGCGTCATTATGTTCCTATACTTAAGGAAGAAGGAAAAGTGAATTTCCTAAAGATCCGCAATGAGTCAATGGTGGATATGGCCTTTTATTTTAGAATTTAATTACTAACAAGCCCTTTTACTCATCTGGCAAGTCAATACTTATAATTTTAATTAAAATTCAGTATAGTCTTAATGAGTCTGAGAATCAGCAAAAACGCAGGAAAAATTGAGAAAACACACAAAATCAAGGTTAATTCTATTAGGAGAGAAAGATGTTTAAAATTTTTATTTTTAAAAATCACATTTCAAAGGGGAAGAGGGCAGATGTGAAGAGATGGGAAGGTAAGTGGGATGAGAAAGCATGATGTTAAATCCACAAAGATTCAATAAAAGTTAAAAAAAAAACATATTTGGATGCTAGAGTTTTCCCCCAGGAGTGATCTACAGAAGTCATGTATTTCTGTGACTCTGCAAAAAGGGACTGTAGTAGCCTAATGAATCGTGCTTGACAGTGTGAATTATTTTATTGTTATCTAAGTCAATGACATTTAAAGACCTTTCTTGGTTCACAAACTGTTGGTTACCATAGAAATTAAAAACTTCTATAGTGTTCAATATTCTGCTTAGTATAAAAATAAATTGGAATTTATAATTTAGTCTAACTTAAAACATGTTTTTCCAATAATGCATACTAATTAACAAATAAAATATTATCTTTCAGCTAGTTGGAGCAATTATTGTTGAAGCCAAAAATGTGTTTCGGAAATAGTTACTCAACAGCTTTTTTTAGGCATTACAATGTAAGAGGCATCATATTTGGAACTGGTCATATAAAGATGAATAAGGTTAAATCCTCTTTGAAGTCAAGGTGAGATAGGCTGTAGATGATTGCATTTTTGCTGTTGTTATTTTGAGGTAGGATCTTGGTTGATAGTTCAGTAAGTGCCTAGAAGTTACAGTGTAGTCCAGGCTGCCCTTAACCTCCCAAGGATTGTGATTATAGGTGTATGGTTCCACACATAGACTACAGGGCCTTTTAAGACACTGAATCCTGTAGTCACAGAAATATAATTGTGAAATTCTTCTTTGATTGATGTTATGGGCAAGTTATTTGATTGTTATTATATGTAAAATGGACATAATAAACAGTTCCCTGCAGTTGCTTTGAAAATTAAGTCAATGTTTGTGAAGTGATATGAATAGTGTCTGCAATACAAGATGTATTTGATCAGTATTTCCTATCATTTAGGGATCATAATCACCTACCCATATGAGTAACTATTATACAGGTCATATGTGGGAAGACTCTTGTAGCTGCAAAAACATTACTGTGAGTGATACAGGTGTCACAAACAGGGAACCTTTTGAACTGAACTTTGAAGAATGAGTATGATTTGGGCACAGTATTGTTATAGGACTCCAGAGAAATGATTTGATTTTTGTAAAACTATTTTGGCATTATAATCTGTAGATTTTTAATTAGTTATGATCCGGAAGAATATTGGTCATAATAAATAGTGCTTGATGAAAGACTGTAGGAGCCAAAGGGGATGGATGACACCAAGGAAGCAGACATGTCTTCCAGACATGGCAGGACTGACACACACATGAACTTAAAGACGGTGCCTACATAGGTCCTAGCCTGTCAGGGTTCCAGTGCTAACAGAGGGAAGTAGATGCAACTTTCATCCTTAAACAAGAAGCTGTCTGTATAATTGATAACAATTTTCAAAGGAAAAATTAATTTTCTTCAGTGAAGTCTCAGTAGGCATATTAACCACATTTCAATGCAGGCCCCATGCCCAGCAGTAGATGACCAACACAAAATGAATTCAGTGCTATTGTAGTTTTCTTTTTGTCTCATAATGCTTTATGCAAAAGCATCCTGCAATATACAGGAAGACAAACAAACCCACACAAACCAAAATATAAAAAAAGAGAGACAAAAAAATCCAGAATAAAACAAGAGATCATTTATAAATACATATGAAAAGATAAAACCACAAGCAACATTTTGTGAATATTCCTCTAGAATTTTTTTCTTCATATCTTTGCAACATTTAAAATTCAGGGCAAAAAATTCTTTATTATAGGAGTTTGTTAGTTTTCCCTTTAATTTCTGAGGAACAAGACAGTGCCACAAAGCTTGTGTCAAGGTCAAGCACATCGTCACAGTCTTCTTTCTTTTGTGTCTTGTCCATACATAGATCTGAAAATGCCATTTCTCCTGAAACACTGAAAATTGGTAGGTTTATCACAATCTATTCTACCAGGCAAGTCCTGTACTTTCCTTGTGCAATTTTAAAATTTTTCTTTTAAATAACATGCTTATATCCCAGCGAAGCCATTAACACTTTTTATTACTTATTTTGTCCTTGTTAAAACTTAATTTCTGTTTTTATAAAACTTAAAACTGCTATGAAATTATCATGAACATATTTTTCCCTAACTTTTACTTTGGAAGAATAAGAAAACCAGTTATCCGTTGACGGTTGATGTGGCAAAGTGGAGCCTTTAAGGGGGCTTCAACTAGTCGTTTGAGATTCTTTGGGAAGACAAAGATTTCCTTATTGAGCTTCATTTTTGGCTTCTGTCTCTAGAAACCTACTTGGGGAGATCTCATATTAGGCTGTAGAATTTGAGGTGAAAACTGAAAAAGACATTTACTCTGTTGTACAGAAGCAACTTTCTCTTTTGTTCATTAACTTATCACAGAATGTCAACAAATATACATAGACCAGTGGCACCCAACCTTCCTAATGCTGTGGCTTTTTAATACAGTTCCTTATGCTGTGGTGACCCCCAACCATAAAATTATTTTTGCCGCTACCCCATAACTGTAATTTTGCTACTCTTATTGCTATGTAAATACCTGTATTTTCTGATAGTCTCAGGTGGCCCAGGTGAAAGGATCATTTAATCCCCAAAGAGGTCATTGACTCACAGGTTGAGAACCACTGCTTGTATAAGCTACATTTTTATTCTTTTTAGCATGTATTTGTGGTGTGTGTGTGTGTGTGTGTTGTGTGTGAGTGCACACATGTGGAGACCCAAAGTATATGTCAGTGTCTTCCTCAATTGCTCTTCACTTTATTTATTGAGGCAGAGGGATATCCTGAGCTGGAGCTCAGCAGTTGGTTACATTCGTTGGCGAGCTTGCCCCGGAACTCCACGTAGGATAGGATTAAAGGCAGGCCAACACATCTGCCTGAATTTTGTGAGTTCTGGAGATGCAAACCCCAATGCTCATGCTGTATGACAAGTGCTATGCTACTGACCCATAGCCCTATACCCAGAATGCATATTTCACATATTAACTTCTTTATTAGTAATATTTGTTTTATTTGTGTCTTGTAGGGAACATTATATTAATAAAGTATTTGGAGGGCTTGTGGGGTATTATCATTCTATAGCTTAATATAGTAGCTTATAGACCAGATTACAGTACTAGGTGCTAAATATAAAAGTGGAAGTATATAATAATATTTTATTAATAGAGAAACAGATGAACACTTTATATAGTGATCATAAAGTTAGTGCATTGTCCAGATTTATGTTGTAGTAAATGGTCTAAAGAGAAAATGGAAGTATTTTCACTGCCGTTTCAATTTTTCACGGCATTTAAATAATTTCATTCTTAGAATTTGACTGTTTCTTTACTTAGAAATAGCATTCATTCCTCTTGTTTCTTAAGAAACTAACAGAAATGACATTTTTTTTGGGAATTTTGTAGTGCAAAGAAAAAGAAATAAAATTGAAAAGGGACAACTGAAGTCCAGAATATGATGCCTGGAAATGCCCTTGACTATGTGGCAAAAGCCCCAGTCTTTCGAGGCATGTGGATCAGAATGTAGTTCTTGTCTAGTGCTGAGCACCTTCCAGGCCACCATGCTCCCTGGCATGGTGACACACTTTCTTTTATAAGAGGTACCTGGGTAATGGTTTCTCTTCACAGCATAGAATAGTGACTAAGACAGCGTGAGCTTTTGAAACCTCAAATTTTATCCCCTCTGACACATTTCCCCCGAGACCAAGTTTTCCAGACCTTCTCAAACAAACGGTCCACCAACTGGAAACTAAACAGTCAAATATATAATCTGATGGAGCCATTCTCCTTCAAACCACTAGGTGGTTATAACAAAATATTAAAGGCAGTATTTTACTTACCTCTTTTAAGACATGTAGGGCTTTGTAAAAGCTCTAAACACAGAAGCCTGCTATGTGAGCTCTACCTGAGGACCCATGCACAAATCCAGGTATAGTAGCCAGCTATCCTGGCCTAAGCAAGGCTCTTAATAGTAGAAATAATAGAGACCCTGCTTTAACATGGTAGAAGACAGAAGCAGACTCCTATAAGTTGTCCTCCTACTTCTATGTGTTTATGATAGCACACATGCACATGAGCATGTGCTTGCGTGCATGCACACACATGCACACACAGATTGTAAAAAAGATATTTTAAAGCATAAAAAAGAAAATATTTGAGCTGTATCAGCTTGTAATATTTTTAAAATTTTAGCAGATGTTCAATGTGAAGCTGGCTTCTTGAGGATTTAATTACTACATTTATCTCAGAGAATGACAAGTTGACCCAAAACAAGTTATTGACTTCACTTTATGGTGGGCATCAAAGAACATCTGTAGGGGAGCTATCGGAAAGTTGTTTTCCTGATTTTTTTCTCAGCATGTTTGTTATTGGTTTATAGAAAAAGTACTTAGTTTTGCATATTTACTTTATATATTGCTACTTTGCTGAAAGTGTTTATTAATTCTAAGGACCTTGTGGTGAAATCCTTAGGGTCTCTTATGTCTAGAATCTTATTTGCAAACACAGATACTTTTGCTTCCTTTCCTATTCCTTTTATTTCCTATCCCTTTTATTACCTTTGCTTGTCTTATTGCTTTGGCTGGCGAAAACTTTAAGTACCCTGTAGAAAGCAGGGTGGAGAGCAGTTGGAGGGATGGCTCAGCAGTTAATCCTACATGCTACATTTCTGAAGGATCCAAATTTGGCTTTCTGCACCCATATTAGGCAGTCCCCATCCACCTGTAACTTCAACTTGAGGGGATCCTGAAGGGACTCTGGCCAACTTGAGCTTAACAAGCATGGCTCTGGCAGACCACTGTAACTTTTCTTTCTTTCTTTCTCAATAATGGATCTCTCTGTGAAAACAAGTATTTGAATGTGGTTTGTGACTAATCTAAGCTTTGAAAGCGAGCCTCCTTGTGCAAGGAGTCTCTTTCAGATCCAACATTCTCTGCTGACCATTTTGGGCACCTATATACATATGAAATACATCCACATAGACACTCACATATGTACAAATAAAAATAAAACTTTATAAAAATAATAGAGAAAGTTTACACCCCTGTCTTGTTTTGGATTTTAATGGAAACACAGTCAGCATTCTGTTAAGTTTTTCTCTGGCCCGACAAACCTCTCTGCTGATGCAATAATTCAAATCAGACCAAATCAAACTGAATTAGAAGAAACCCAGTTACTGGATGCCAGTGCTCCTGGGTGGCCCTCCAGGAAAACACAGAAAGGGGGAAAGGAGAACTGGGGAGAGCATGTGTTTGTTCTCTGCTGGGAGGGCAGTTTAAACAGCCTGTGGAAGTTGTCTTGACCCTCCCTGGGGAGGGGTCACTGTTTGGTGTGCTTTCTAGGAGGCAGAGTTTGGACTGAGGCAACTCCCAGGCGAGGGGGCTTTGAAATGGAACTTTCCATCCAATATTCCAAAATGGATGTCAGGAGCTGGGGTGAAGCCCCCAACCAAACATTCCGGACTCTGGATAAAAGGGTGCCAGAGAGCTGAGGTGATGTTCTCAACCAAACACATTCTCTATTTAGTTGTTTTTTTTTTTCAGGTATTTTATCACTTAAATCAAAGGCATTTTCTCCATCTGTCAAGACGACCATGCCACTTCTTTCCTTGAATCTGTTAATAAATTTATCGATTTCTTCTAGATTATCCAATTTACTGGAATGTTTACAAACTATGCCTCAATGAGTGAACCTCTGCATGTCATTGGTGTCTGTTGGAAGGCTTCTTTCTTCCTTTTTGTTCTGATTAGTTTTATTGTCAACTTGACACATCTGGAAAGAGGGAGAGACCGGCAATTATTATTATAAAGAATTATCTCAGTCAGATTGGCCTTTGGAGATGTCTGTGGGACTTTTTCTTGCTTGTTAATAGACATATTGGAACCCAGCACATTGTGGACAGTATCAGCCTTAGGCACATAATACTGGGTTAGCTATACAAGAAAGATTTCTGAGTAGAATCTGGAAAGAAAGGCAACTAGCAACTTTTCCCTATGGGCTGTTTCAGGTCTTGCCTCTAAGTTCTTTCTGTGATTTCCCTTGGTGATTGACTGTTACCTAGGAGGGTAAGCTAAAAGAAACCTTTTTCTCTCCAAGTTACTTTTGGTCATGGTGTTTATCACAGCAACAGAAAAGCAAACAAGAAACACTTTCTATTTTAAAACTTTGGGTCTTCTTTCCCCTTTTGTTTCATTTGTCTGTTTTTCAACCTTGATTACCTCCATGAACAATAACTCTGGATCAATGACTCTGTGTTATTCATTTGTTTACTTTCTTTAACCTCTTCCCTGATTTTGTGTCTGCATGTGTTTTTTTCCCTAAGAGCTTAAAGTTCATTGTTAATTATTGTTTTGAGATTTCTCTGCTTTCTTTAAGGGGAGGGTTTAGAGCTAGAAATTTCCTTGGGAGTCACTTCCATGGTCTCCTAAAGGTTAATATTTGGTACATTTTCATTTTCTTTTTTACTGTTTTTATAATTTATTAGTCATTTCTTTAGACATTTGTACCATCATTACAGACAAAGTCACTACACAATATTTACTTATGTATTTATGTATTTATTTATTTATTGTTTTTACTGAGCTATGTATTTTTTCTCTGCTCCCTTCTCTTCCTGTCCCCTCCCCTTCAACCCAAGGTCCCCATGCTCTCAATTTACTCAGGAGATCTTGCCTTTTTCTACTTCCCATGTACTTTAGAGCTATGTATGTCTCTCTTAGGGTCTTCTTTGTTGTCTAGGTTCTCAGGGATTGTGAGTTGTAGGCTGTCTTTCATTGCTTGATGTCTAAAAGCCACTTATAAGTGAGTACATATTATATTTATATTTCAGGGCCTGGGTTGCCTCACTCAATATGATGTTCTCTAGATCCATCCATTTGCCCACAAACTTCAGTATGTGATTAATTTTTTCCACTGTATAGTACTCCATTGTGTAAATGTCCCACATCTTCTTTATCCATTCTTCAGTTGAGGGACATCTAGGTTGTTACCAGGTTCTGGCTATTACAAATAATGCTGCTATGAACATGGTTGAACAAATGTCCTTGTAGTATGATTGAGAATCTTTTGGGCATATACTCAAAAGTGGTATTGCTGGGTCTTGAAGAAGGTTGTTTCCTTATTTTCTGAAAAGCCATACTGATATCCAAAGGGGCTGTACCAGCTTGCATTCCCACCAGAAATGCAGGAGTGATTCCTTTACCCCACAACCTCTCCAGCACAAGTTGTCATCAATGTTTTTGATCTTGGCCATTCTTACAGGTATAAGATGGAATCTCAGAGTTGTTTTGGTTTGCATTTTTCTGATGGCTAAGGATGTTGAGCATTTTCTTAAGTGTCTTCCAGATGTTTTAGATTCCTCTGTTGAGAGTTCTCTGTTTAGGTCACTACAGAATATTTAGATATTCCATTCTACTTCTGTTTTTATGGGTAGCCCACCAGATTGGCTCCTCAGAAAATTTATAGCCCATTGAAAGTCGTTATTCCAGTTGACTACACCCAGGTATTCAGGGACCTAGGTGTGGCACTGAATGTCCAAAGCACAGGGTTTTGAAGGGAAAAATCACTTCCTGGCATCTTGGTTTCAGCATCTGCAAGGGTCTTCATAGAAGCAAGCAGTTTAACAGAGGATAAAATGAGCTCTGACTGGTGTGAGTTCCACACAAGCAGGCAGTTTAACAGTCACTAAGATAAAGAGTTAGCCTGGAGGGGTTCCTGTGCAAACAGGCAGTTTAACAGAAGCTAAGTAAGCTAGGACAACTCGACCCTGGGTTTCTGGAGAAGGGTTGGATAATTTTCCACTGGTTCCTCATCAAGGATAAAATTCTAGTTGAACCTGAATGGGTAGTGGTACATTCCTTTAATCCCAGCACGGAGGCAGAGGCAGAGGCAGAGGCAGAGGCAGAGGCAGAGGCAGAGGCAGAGGCAGAGGCAGAGGCAGAGGCAGAGGCAGAGGCAGAGGCAGAGGCAGAGGCAGAGGCAGAGGCAGAGATGCAGAGGCAGAGGCAGAGAGGCAGAGGCAGAGGCAGAGGCAGAGAGGAAGAGGCAGAGGCAGAGAGGAAGAGGCAGGGGGCAGAGGGGCAGAGGGGCAGAGGGGCAGAGGGGCAGAGAGGCAGGGGCAGGGGCAGGGGCAGGGACAGAGGGGCAGAGGGGCAGAGGGGCAGAGGGGCAGGGGCAGGGGCAGGGGCAGAGGCAGAGGCAGAGGCAGAGGCAGAGGCAGAGACGAGATCTGTTCTACAGAGCGAGTTCTGAGACAGACAGTCAAGGCTGTCTTGAAAACCAAAAATGAAAAAAAAAGCCAACCCCCCCCCCCCCAAAAAAAACTAAATAAACAACCAAACAACCAAACAGAAGAAATCAAGATGGAGGAAGCTCGGCACTGTCTTGACCGGTAATACTATTGAATCTCTAGCTCGTTATTTATTTTATTCTTTTCACCAGCACACATGTTGGCATTTGTAGATCCTGACTTTCTGTATTTTGCTCTTGCTTTCTCTTTGCTGTTTTCCTGAAATATTTTACTTTCTGTGCAGGCCATGTCTTGCAAATCTGTGTTTGGGCTATACTTTTTTTTTTAATTCAAAGAATCATAGGTCATGCAGAAGCCGTGTCCACCCCCCCACCAACCAAATGAGTTCTGAATCCACCTACAAAGATGACACCTAGTGTGGCATTGTATATTCTGGTTAGTTTCTCCCAAATTCATGCCAAGGTGCTGTTACCTTCCCAGAGTAAATGACTGTTTCCTACGAAGTAGTTGTTTGGTCATGAACTTCATGGTCTGGATAGTCACTGTGTAATTCATGTTTGTGGTGATTCTTAAGCAGCCCGATACGTTGCATTTTCATAATTTTAAATTTCCTTTCTGATTTATTTGATCTCTTGCTTTTCATTCAGCAGTGTGTTGTTCAATTTATATGAGTTTATTTTGTCTTGATTGATTGATGCCCGTTATATGAGATTGTGTATTCCGGATTCCTTTAATCATTATGAAGTAACCTTATTTATCTCTCCTGAGTAAATTTGGTTTGAAGTATATGTTGTCAATTATTAGAACAGCAATGTCTGCTTGCTTTATGCCTCTGTTTGAAACACCTTTTCCAATCCTTACAACCTAATACTGGGTCTATAATTACCAGTGAGGTTCGTTTGTGGAGGCAATAAATAGATTGAATTTCTTTTTTATTCAATCCAATAGTCTGTGTCTTTAATTTGGAGAATTATGACCATTAGCATTCACATTTATTATTAAAATATATGTGTTAATTCCTAAAATTTTGTTCATTATCTGTTCTAGTACAGTTTATTCATTCCTATAGCATCAGAGGTATGTTTAATTTTCTTTCAGTGTGTAGTATGTAGTGTGGAGCTGCGGGCCGGCTTCCCGCTGCCCGGCTCCTGGCTGCCCAGCTAGCTTTACCCAAAATAACAACACACAGATTGTATTCTTTTAAATACTGCCTGGCCCATTATTTTCAGCCTCTTCCTCACATCTTGATTAACCCATATCTAATAATCTGTGTAGCACCATGAAGTGGTGCCTTACCGTTTAGTTTCTAGCATATGTCCATCTTGGGCTGGAGCTTCATCGCGTCTGGCTTCTCTCTCTGGAGAGGCACGGCAGTCTGACTAACTTAAGAGAGGCGTGGAATCTGACTGAGCCATCTACCTCACTTCCTTCTTCCTGTTCTGTCTACTCCACCCACCTAAGGGCCGGTCTATCAGATGGGCCAGGCAGTTTCTTTATTAATTATCCAATGAAATCATCAGATAGATAGAAGACACACCTACATCAGTAGTATTCATTTACTTATTTTTTGTAGTGTTAGCATAATGGTCATGAATCCTATAGTTTTTATTTATCATGGAATTTTTTTTCTTTTGCCCTCAGTTATGGTAAGCTATGCTGCATAAAGTCATGTTGGTTCATAGCTGTTGTCTTTGAGATCTTGAAATACATTGTTCCATGTCTTCTTGGTTTTTAGAGCTTTTGTTTAGAAAGTTACTGTAACTTGATGAATTTGTCTTTATATATGTGCTACTTTTAATATTCTTTGTTATACTTAAACTTTAAACACAGAGGTTTACTTTTCTGATCTTGGTCATCATTCTGAGTGCCTTTCTCTCAATGGTCATCTTGTTCCCCAAGTTTAGTAAATCTGCTGATTTTATTGAATGTATTTTCTACATATTTTGCTTGAAATTCTTCACCTTTTATGCAAACAATTAACAGTTTTGATGTCTATATGTATTTAAAAGAGGCTAGACAAAATATCTTGATTAAGTTTGCTTCTATCTCAATTTCCTGAGTAAAATTTGTGTCCTTGTACACTATAGCAATCCCTGAAGGCATGCAATAACATTAAAGAAAATTGTCAGTTAAAATCATTGTTGATACTTCAGAAGCTGAGAGGATTCTATGACATCAGCAACGTTTTTAAGCTTGGGGACTGAATAGAAATACTCAAAATCTGCAAGAAAAAAACATTATTTATAAGGATGTTTTGTTAGCTTGGGTTTAAGTAAAGCTAAATTTAAACCTCGGGGCTGGAAAGATAGCTCAGCAATTAAGAGCACTAACTGCTCCTGAGAGGATTCAGGTTCGATTTACAGCACCCATGTGGCATCTCACAGCTATCTGTAGCTCCGATTCCAGGGCATCCAAAGCCTTCTTCCAGCTTCCTCTGGCACCAGACATATATTTGATATACGTACATGCATGCACACAAAACAGTCATGTGCATAAAGTGAAAACATCTTTTAAAATAATAAAAAATTGAAATCTAGTTCTTTGTTGATAAATGCTTCATGTGATTCACTGAGTTTTGCATATGGTAATCCTCTGGTCATTTCCAGGGTAGCATAAACTAAACTGTCACCATCTATGTTTTTTTTTTCCTCATGGTTTATTTTTTTTATATTTAAAAATTTCCATTTCCTTCCCTCCTCCTCCCCCTCCCTCCCCTCCTCCTCCCCCTTCCCTCCCCTCCTTCTCCCCCTTCCCTCCCCTCCCCTCCACCCATACCTCCCCTCCCTCCCTCTCAAGGCCAAGGAGCCATCAGGGTTCCCCACTCTATGCTAAGACCAAGGTCCTCCCAACTCCCCCCAGGTCCAGGAAGGTGATAGACCAAGCTGAGAAGGCTCCCACAGAGCCCGTCCATGCAGAAGAATCAGAGCCCAGAGCCATTGTCCTTTGCTTCTCAGTCAGCCCCTGCTGTTGGCCACATTCAGAGAGACGGGTTTGGTCGCATGATCCATCAGTCCCATTCCAACTGGAGTTGGTGATCTCCCATTAGTTCTGTCCCACCGTCTCCATGAGTGAACGCACCCCTCTCGTTCCTGACTTTCTCCCTCATGTTCTCGCTCCTTCTGCTCCTCATCAGGACCTTGGGAGCTCAGTCCAGTGCTCCAATGTGAGGCTCAGTCACCTTCCCCATCTGTCGCCACATGGTTGTTCCCTCACGGTCCTGACTTTCTTTCTCATGTTCTCTCTCCTTCTGCTCCTCATCAGGACCTTGGGAGCTCAGTCCGGTGCTCCAATGTGGGGCTCTGTCATTTTCTTCATCTATCGTCAGGTGGAGGTTCTATGGTGAAATATGCAAGAAATTCATCAGTATGGCTATAGGAACTGGCCTTTTCAGGCTCCCTCTCCTCAGCTGCCCAAGGAACTAACTGGGGGCGTCTCCCTGGAAACCTGGGAACCCCTCTAGGGTCAAGTCTCTTGACAATCCTCAGGTAGCTCCTTAAATTAAGATATATGCTTCCCTGCTCCCATATCCACCCTTCCTATATCCCAAGCACCCCATTCCTCCGAGCTCCCCCCGTTCTCCCCTTCACACTTTTCTCTCCCCATCTTCCCTTGGCCCAGTCTTGCCCAACCCTCAAGTTCCCAATTTTGCCTGGCGATCGTGTCTACTTCCAATATCCAGGAGGATTACTATATCTTTTTTTTGGGAGTTCACCTTCTTATTATCTTCTCAAGGATCCCAAATTTATGGGCTCGATGTTCTTTAATTATGGCTAGAAACCGATTATGAGTGAGTACATCCCATGTTCATCTTTTTGGGTCTGGGTTACCTCACTCAGAATAGTGTTTTCTATTTCCATCCATTTGCCTGCAAAATTCAAGATGTCATTGTTTTTTACCGCTGAGTAGTATTCTAGCATGTATATATTCCACAGTTTCTTCATCCATTCTTCCACTGAAGGGCATCTAGGTTGTTTCCAGGATCTGGCTATTACAAATAATGCTGCTATGAACATAGATGAGCATATGCTTTTGTTGTATGATTGGGCATCTCTTGGGTAGATTCCCAATAGTGGAATTGCTGGGTCCTGGGGTAGGTTGATCCCGAATTTCCTGAGAAACCGCCACACTGCTTTCCAAAGTGGTTGCACAAGTGTGCATTCCCACCAGCAATGGATGAGTGTACCCCTTACCCCACAACCTCTCCAGCAAAGGTTATTATTGGTGTTTTGGATTTTAGCCAATCTGACAGGTGTAAGATGATATCTCAAGGTTGTTTTGATTTGCATTTCCCTGATAGCTAGGGAGGTTGAGCATGCCCTTAAGTGTCTTTTGGCCATTCGAACTTCTTCTGTTGAGAATTCTCTGTTCAGTTCAGCGCCCCATTTTTTAATTGGGTTAATTGGCATTTTACCGTCTAGTCTCTTGAGTTCCTTATATATTTTAGAGATCAGACCTTTGTCAGTTGCAGGGTTGGTGAAGATCTTTTCCCAGTCAGTAGGCTGCCTTTGTGTCTTAGTGACAATGTCCTTTGCTTTACAGAAGCTGCTCAACTTCAGGAGGTCCCATTTATTCAATGTTGCCCTTAAAGTCTGTGCAGCTGGGGTTATGCGTAGGAAACAGTTCCCTGTGCCCATTTGTTGTAGAGTACTTCCCACTTTCTCCTCTATCAAGCTCAATGTGTTCAAATTAATATTGAGGTCTTTAATCCATTTGGACTTGAGTTTTGTGCATGGTGATAGATATGGATCTACTTTCATTCTTTTACAGGTTGACATCCAGTTATGCCAGCACCATTTGTTGAAGATGCCCTCTTTCTTCCATTGTGTACTTTTGGCTCCTTTATCAAAAATCAGGTGTTCATAGGTTTGTGGTTTAAGATCCGGGTCTTCTATACGATTCCATTGGTCAACTTCTCTGTTTTTATGCCAATACCAAGCTGTTTTCAATACTGTAGCTTTGTAATAGAGTTTGAAGTCAGGGATGGTAATGCCTCCAGAAGAACCTTTATTGTATAAGATTTTTTTGGGCTATCCTGGGTTTCTTGTTTTTCCATATAAAGTTGATTATTGTCCTCTCAATCTCTGTGAAGAATTTTAATGGGACCTTGATTGGGATTGCATTGAATCTATAGATTGCTTTTGGTAGAATTGCCATTTTTTACTATGTTGATCCTCCCAATCCACGAGCAGGGGAGATCCTTCCATTTTCTGGTATCCTCTTCAATTTCTTTCTTCAAAGACTTAAAGTTCTTGTCAAATAAATCCTTCACTTCCTTGGTTAGAGATACTCCCAGATATCTTATGCTATTTGTGGCTATTGTGAAAGGTGATACTTCTCTGATTTCCCTCTCTGCTTCCTTATCCTTTGTGTATAGGAGGGCGACTGATTTTTTGGAGTTGATCTTGTAACCTGCCACGTTACTGAAGGCGTTTATCAGCTGTAGGAGTTCTTTGGTGGAGTTTTTGGGGTCGCTTATGTATACTATCATATCATCTGCAAATAATGAATGTTTAACTTCTTCCTTTCCAAATTGAATCCCCTTGATTCCCTTATGTTGTCTTATTGCTATTGCTAGAACTTCAAGAACTATATTGAAGAGATAAGGAGAGAGTGGACAGCCTTGTCATGTTCCTGAATTTAGTGGGATAGCCTTGAGTTTCTCTCCGTTTAATTTGATGTTAGCTGTCGGCTTGCTGTAAATAGCTTTTATTATATTTAGGAATGACCCTTGTATCCCTAATCTCTCCAAGACCTTTATCATAAAAGGGTGCTGAATTTTGTCAAATGCTTTTTCAGCATCTAATGAGATGACCATATGGTTTTTTTTTCCTTCAGTTTATTTATATGATGGATTACATTGATAGATTTTCGTATGTTGAACCAGCCCTGCATCTCTGGGATGAAGCCTACTTGATCGTAATGGATAATTTTTCTAATGTGTTCTTGGATTCGGTTAGCCAGTATTTTATTGAGAATTTTTGCGTCAATGTTCATGAGTGAGATTGGCCTGTAATTCTCTTTCTTGGTTGAGTCTTTGTGTGGTTTAGGTATCAGGGTAACTGTAGCTTCATAGAAGGAATTTGGCAGTGACTCTTGTGTTTCTATATTATGAAATACCTTAAGGAGTATAGGTATTAGGTCTTCTTGGAAGTTCTGGTAGAATTCCGCATTGAAACCATCTGGTCCTGGGCTCTTTTTGGTAGGGAGGTTTCTGATAACAGTTTCTAATTCTTCGTGACTAACAGGACGATTTAGAGCATTTACCTGGTCCTGGTTTAACTTTGGTATATGGTATTTATCTAAAAAACTGTCCATTTCTTTTACATTTTCCAATTTTGTGGCATACAGGCTTTTGTAGTAAGATCTAATGATTCTCTGAATTTCCTCTGTGTCTGTGGTTATGTCCCCCTTTTCATTTCTGATCTTATTAATTTGCGTGTTCTCCCTCTGCCGTTTGATTAGTTTGGCTAAGGGTTTGTCAATCTTGTTGATTTTCTCCAAGAACCAGCTTCTTGTTTCATTGATTCTTTGGATTGTTTTCTGTGTTTCTATTTTGTTGATTTCTGCCCTCAATTTGATTATTTCCAGTCTTCTACTTCTCCTAGGTGAGTCTGCTTCTTTTTTTTTCCAGAGCTTTCAGGTGTTCTGTTAAGTCACCAATGAGCGCTTTCTCCGTTTTCTTTAAGTGGGCACTTAGTGCTATGAACTTTCCTCTTAGCACTGCTTTCATTGTGTCCCATAGGTTTGAGTATGTTGTGTCTTTGTTTTCATTAAATTCAAGAAAGACTTTAATTTCTTTCTTTATTTCTTCCTTGACCCAGGTGTGGGTCAGTAGTTGACTGCTCAGTTTCCATGAGTTTGTGGGTTTTCTGGGGGTAGCATTGTTGTTGAATTCTAATTTTAATCCATGGTGATCCGATAAGACACAGGTGGTTACTAATATTTTTTTGTAACTGTGGAAGTTTGCTTTGTTACCAAGTATATGGTCAATTTTCGAAAAGGTTCCATGAGCCGCAGAGAAGAAGGTATATTCTTTCCTATTTGGGTGGAATGTTCTATAGATGTCTGTTAAGTCCATTTGGTTCATTACCTCCATTAAGTCTTTCAATTCTCTGTTAGGTTTCTGTCTGATTGACCTGTCCATTGGTGAGAGAGGAGTGTTGAAGTCTCCAACTATTAGTGTGTGTGGTTTGATGGCTGCCTTGAGTTCTAGAAGTGTTTCTTTTACATAAGTGGGAGCTTTTATATTAGGGGCATAGATATTCAGGATTGAGACTTCATTCTGATGGATTTTTCCTGTTATGAGTATAAAGTGTCCCTTTCCATCTCTTCTGATTGATTTTAGTTTGAAGTCAACTTTGTTGGAAATTAGTATGGCCACACCCGCTTGTTTCTTAGGGCCATTTGCTTGATAAACCTTTTCCCAACCCTTTACTCTGAGTAGGTGTCTGTCTTTGTGGTTGAGGTGTGTTTCTTGTAAACAGCAAAATGTTGGATTCTGTTTTCGTATCCAGTCTCTTAGCCTGTGCCTTTTTATAGGTGAATTGAGTCCATTGATATTAAGTGATATTAATGACCAGTGGTTGTTAACTTCAGTCATTTTTAGTAGTAGAGTTTGTGTGTTTCCCTTCTTCTAGTTGTGCTGGTGAAGGGTCGCTAGATGCCTGAGTCATTGTGGGCATTGTTGGACTCCTTGGTTTGTGATTTTCCTTCTATTACTTTCTGCAAGGCTGGATTTGTGGCTGCGTATTGTTTAAATCTGTTTTTGTCCTGGAATATCTTGTTTTCTCCATCAATGGTGAATGCAAGCTTTGCTGGGTATAATAGTCTAGGCTTGCATCCATGTTCCCTTAGTGTCTGTAGCACATCTATCCAAGCTCTTCTGGCTTTCATGGTTTCCATTGAGAAATCAGGTGTAATTCTGATAGGTTTCCCTTTATATGTTACTTGACCTTTTTCCTTTGCAGCTCTTAATATCTGTTCTTTATTCTGTATGTTTTGTGTTTTGATTATTATATGGCGTGGGGATGCTTTCTTTTGATCCAGTCTATTTGGTGTTCTGTAGGCTTCTTGTACCTTCATAGGAACATCCTTCTTTAGGTTGGGGAAGTTTTCTTCTATAATTTTGTTGAATATGTTTTCTGGGCCTTTGAGTTGTAATTCTTCTCCTTCTTCTACCCCAATTATTCTTAGGTTTGGTCTTTTCATGGTGTCCCAGATTTCCTGGATGTTTTGTGTTAAGAATTTGTTAGATTTGTTTTGTTCTTTAATCTGTGAGTTTATTTCCTCTATAGTATCTTCAGAGTCCGAGATTCTTTCTTCCATCTCTTGTATTCGGTTGGAAATACTTGTCTCTGAAGTTTCTGTTCGTTTACTCAGAGTTTCCATTTCCAGTCGTCCCTCAGATTGTGTTTTCTTCAATACCTCCATTTCATTTATCAGGTCTTGTACTGTTTCCCTTACCTGTTTGATTACTTTTTCTTGTTTGTCTTGTTTTTCTTGGGTATCTTTGAGAGATTTATTTATTTCGTCTACCTTTTTGTTTGTCATCTCCATTTCTTTATGGCAGTTTTTTACCTCCTGTTTAAGGTCCTCTATTATTTTCATAAAGTACTGTTTAATGTCGGTTTCTTCCATATCTTCTGGGGTAGGGTGTTCAATTCTTGTTGTTTCGGGATGTCTGGCTTGTGGTGATGTCATGTTGCCTTTCATGTTGTTGGAGGAGCTCCTGCATTGGCGCCTGCCCATCTCTTCCTTCAAAAGGAGCCCGGAGGCGTTTGGTGTCCTAGACCAATCTTTGCTGTGACTGAAACTGGTTGGATCTCCCCAGTGCCAGAGGAGGACCTATTCCTTGCGTCACAATCTGAAGAAGCCCGCACTCCCTTGCAGGAATCCTCAGACCTGCCTGGAGGCCAGAGTCTGACCCCTTTGGGTGGATGGCCTTAGAACAGGAGCAGAAGACCTGAGAACACTAGGGAAAACTTGGGAGACACAGGGACGAGAGAAAGGGACACAAGCCTGCAGAGGGAAGTGGGGGTAGGGGGTCTGTGCTCTCTTCCAGGGCAGGTTGCCCCAGGGTCTGCATTCACTCACCAGTTCAGATGGAATGTCAGGGCACAGGATCAGGGATTCCAGGCAGCCCAGGGTCGCAGCCCAGACAAAAGGGCTAAGGTGGGGGCAGGGCGGGATGGAATACCACACAGCGAACCTGGCAGCACAATCTGAAGGAGCCCGCACCCCTCTGCAGGAATCCTCAGACCTGCCTGGAGGCCAGAGTCTGACCCCTTTGGGTGGATGGCCTTAGAACAGGAGCAGGACACCTGAGAACACTAGGGAAAACTTGGGAGACACAGGGACGGGAGAAAGGGACACAAGCCTGCAGAGGGAAGTGGGGGTAGGGGGTCTGTGCTCTCTTCTAGGGCAGGTTGCCCCAGGGTCCGCATTCACTCACCAGTTCAGATGGAATGTCAGGGCACAGGATCAGGGATTCCAGGCAGCCCAGGGTCGCAGCCCAGACAAAAAGGCCCATCTATGTTTTTATGCCATAGAGTGTCACAGATTTAGAGTGGATTATTTATCCTTGAAGTCCTGGGCAAAACAGATGCCAGGGTACACCTTTAATCTGTGCTTCAGTTTCTTAGTTTTACCATTGTTAGTTTCGATGTGAACCATTTTCCGGGAATTTCATATTTCAAAATTGTCAATAATAGGGCTGGAAAAAACTTTTTTTAACCATAGCTTCTGAAGTGAACATTGCTATGTCCATGTTAACAAATAGCACTTACTCCTCACATCTTCAGTGAAGGCTGATCTAAAACTCAGTTAATATGGGGTGCTGACAAGTGGTTGTTTATTACTTATACAGTGTTCTTTCTGTGTCTGCCTGTTGCTGCTCCTCCCCAAGGTGTTACATAAATAGCTGATTCTTTAATGAATAAAAGTAGGAAAAAAATTTTCCAACCTTGCTTGTGAGCAATCATTTTGTGTGATGGGTTTGTGTGTTAAAAGGCTCTTGAGAAAATTTGAAAGAACGCATGGAGTGGGCTAAAAGTGCAATTTTGCAAGCACCGTTGATAGAATAAGAGTTCAAAGCTCCCTGAACATTGAGAATTGTCTTCTTAATAATTCTACAGTACTTTAGAGTCTATAGTCTCCTGCTTATCACTTACAGTTAGAGATCTGTTGCTAGCTAGTGATTAGACTCTGTCAGTACGAATCTATTTGGAATAACAGATTAGACAGTGTGAAGGATGAAAAAGCAGGCAGGCAGTTCTCTGGACACCAAAGGACAGAAAAACTGTCATTTATTTGAAAAACTAAGGGTTTGAGAGTTTGGAAATGTTATTGTATAAATATCAAGAAGATGACAGATTTCACAGTGTGGAACAGTCCAAGGTATCTTAAATCATGGAAATCCTGATTTAGTCTTCAAAAGTGTTCATTTTGCCTTGAAGATGTATGCAGATACTATTCTCACATATTCACCTCTTGTTTTGAACTATTGTCTAAAGCATGAAATACTATGTTGAAGCTAATGTTTTTCAATATTCCTATTCTTCTATCAAGTGCTTTATGAAGCTATGGAGCATTAGTGATATTTTATATTCCTTGTTGTTTCTACTGTTGGGAAAAACTGTGGGTAGGATTGGCTTTTCACTGTCATTTTTGCCCTATCTGGAGACAACTATTTTTTGTTTATATAAAATTATGAAATATAACTCATGTTTGTATTACAAGCAAGAAATGAAAAATTACAGTAACTGAGTTTCTGCACAAACATGATGACTTGAGTTCTACTCTCAATAAGTACTTTAAAAAATCTCAGTGTGTTCACAGATGCCTGCAATCCTTGAGCTCTGGGCGTCTAAGACAGGATCATTGGAGCTTGATGGCCAGAATGATAGTAGCTCCAGATTTAGTGACAGACCCTACATGAAGGCAATAAGAGAAAGAGTGATGAAGAAGGAAGTGAGAGAGAAGAGTGATAGAGACTGGACTCCTCAAGATGCAGAGGGACATGTACCTGGACACATACACACACATACACACGTGTGTGCACGTGCTCGTGCACACATACATTATAAGCATGTACACCACATGCAAATACCTATATACATCCATACACACAAGAAATTAAAATTTTTAATATGTAACTTTCTGTATTTCTCAAAGACTGACATATAATATTTATGTTTTATAGGAAATATTTAATAGCAAGATTAACAAATTGCCTCTGGAACCTGGATAATTGGATCCAAATTCTAGCTTTGTTACTAGTCTTGTAGCTTTGACATAGTTATATGATCATTCTACGCCTTATATTTCTGAACTGTAAGTAGTACGGGCCTTGACACCAATGGCTTCTCCTAGTAATTGTATAAATTAAATTAGATAATTTGTTGAAGACCTTAGAGCAGAGCTGAGGAAATGGCTCAGCACATAAAAGTGCTATGGGAGCTGAGCTTGATTCCCAGATGGATTCCATGGTGGAGGGACTCCCTAAAGTTGTTCTCTGACTTCCTCCTAAGTGCTGTAGCATGCTTACACCTACACCTGCACACACACACACACACACACACACACACACATACACAATTTTAAAATGAATTTATAATAGAACTTAAGTGCATCACAAGGTGTCAGTGAATACTACTGTTACTCTTAACTATTTGTGTGCCACTGCTACTGCTGCTATTGCTATAGATACAATTACAGTACACACTAATATAATATAGATAAACTAACAGAAAGCAACTGTTCCTTGTACTGCTATACATTTATACCCAAGATTACTGTTATTCCTAAGATGAGAATTCAGCAGATTTTAAAATTACTTTTTTTGGAGTATTTATCTATCTCATCTCAACTTATAGAGAAGGGATTCAAGTCATTACTGTCTTTATAGTTCTAATTTCTCAACCAACACATGTATTTGTATGTCAGAAATTTCTGCATCAGTGCTTCTAAAGTTTCGGCTGTCTTGTGAAATTTTGACTCTATATGGAATATACATCTTATATATCACATACCATCTTTGTATTTTCTAATCTAAACATTTTTAAAATAAAGTCGCTTTTTGGGGGGGGAGCTGCCTGGCCAGCAAGGAGAACAGACTCTCTACCAGAAGATCCATCATTCATTGGAGTGAATGAGTGCCTGACCCGTGGCAGCCGCCCGGGGATGGAGCAACCCCCTACACTTCCTGGTCTTCCTGCAGGGGCTATTCTCCCCGGATACTGCCTCTCTCTTCCTGTCCCATCCCAGCTTGCACCCAGAACCCCCCCCCTTCCTCCTTCCCTCTTTGGGGCCATAAAATTCCCCAGCTCAGCCTATTTGGGCACTGGGACTGGGTAGTGAGTGCAACCAGGCAGGCTGGAGTTCCTTTATTTCAATAGTCTGCCTGCAGCAAGGTAGGCCCTTTGTCAGTTAGCTCCCTGGCCAGCAAGGAGAATTGAACTTGTAAAAGAAGATCCATAGGGGATTAGTAGGAAGAAAAGATGGGCAAAAGCCAATGCAAGAATTCCTCCAACAATTTGAAAAACAATATGTAAGCACCAGAACCCAGTGATCTTAAACAGGAGGACTTGAACACATTAATCAAGAAGAAATAGAAAAAAAATTGATTTTATGAAAGTGATAGAGTCCCTTAAACAGGAGGTGAAAAACTCCCTTAAAGAAATGGATGAGAAGAATAAAAAAAAGTTTGAAGAATTGAGTAAATCTGTAAATGATATCCTAGGAAACCAAGGAAAAACAATCAAACAGATAATGGAAACAGTCCAAGACTTGAAAACTGAAATGGAGGCAAGGAAGAAAACACAAACCAAGGGCTGGCTGGATATGAAAAATCTTCGTAAATGAATAGAGACTACAGAAACAAGCATAACTAACAGAATACAAGAGGTAGAAGAAAGAATCTAAGATTCTGAAGATACCATAGAGAAAATAGATGCACTGATCAAAGAAATCAGCAAATCAAACAAATTCTCATCACAAAACATTCAGGAAATCTGGGACACAATAAAACGACCAAACCTAAGAATAATAGAGGTAGAAGAAGGAGAAGAAGTACACCTCAACGGTCCAGAAAATATATTTAATAAAATTATAGAAGAAAACTTTCCCAATCTAAAGAAACATATTCCTATGAAGGTTCAAGAAGCATACAGAACACCGAATAGACTGGATCAAAAAAACCCCATTCCCTCACCATACAATAATCAAAACACAAAACATACAGAATAAAGAAAGAATATTAAGAGCTGCAAAGGAAAAAGTTCAAGTAACTTATAAAGGTAAACCTGTCAGATTTACACATGACTTCTCTATGGAAACCATGAAAGCCAGAAGGTCCTGGATAGATGTTCTGCAGAAACTAAGAGACCATGGATGCAAGCCCAGTTTACTATACCCAGCCAAGCTTACATTCACTATAAATGGAGAAAACAAAACTTAACATACATCTATAGAACATTCCACCCAAATAGGAAAGAATATACCTTCTTCTCTGCGGCTCATGGAACCTTCTTGAAAATTGACCACATACTCGGTAACAAAGCAAACTTCCACAGTTACAAAAAAAATTAGTAACCACCTGTGTCTTATCGGATCACCATGGATTAAAATTAGAATTCAACAACAATGCTACCCCCAGAAAGCCTACAAACTGATGGAAACAGAACAGTCAACTACTGAACCACATCTTGGTCAAGGAAGAAATAAAGAAAGAAATTAAAGTCTTCCTTGAATTTAATGAAAATAAAGACACAACATACTCAAACCTATGGGACACTATGAAAGAAGTGCTAAGAGGAAAGTACATAGCACTACGTGCCCACTTAAAGAAAACGGAGAAAGCACTCATTGGAGACTTAACAGCACACCTGAAATCTCTGGAAAAGGAAGAAGTAGACTCACCTAGGAGGAGTAGAAGACTGGAAATAATCAAACTGAGGGCAGAAATCAACAAAATAGAAACACAGAAAACAATCCAAAGAATCAATGAAACAAAAAGCTGGTTTTTGGAGAAAATCAACAAGACTGACAAACCCCTATCCAAACTAATCAAATGGCAGAGAGAGAACACGCAAATGAATAAGATCAGAAATGAAAAGGGGGACATAACCACAGACACAGAGGAAATTCAGAGAATCATTGGATCTTACTACAAAAGCCTGTATGCTACAAAATTGGAAAATGTAAAAGAAATGGACTTTTTAAAAGATAAGTACCATATACGAAAGTTAAACGAGGACCAGGTGAACAATCTAAATAGACCTGTTAGTCGAGAAGAATTAGAAGCTGTTATCAAAACCTCCCTACCAAAAAAAGTTCAGGACCAGATGGTTTCAATGCAGAATCTACCAGAACTTCCAAGAAGACCTAATACCTATACTCCTTAATGTATTTCCTAATATAGAAATAGAAGAATCATTGCCAAATTCCTTTTATGAAGCTACAGTTTTACCCTGATACCTAAACCACACAAAGACTCAACCAAGAAAGAGAATTACAGGCCAATCTCACTCATGAACATCGATGCAAAAAAATCTCAATAAAATACTGGCAAACTGAATCCAAGAGCACATTAGAAAAATTATCCATTACTATCAAGTAGGCTTCATCCCAGAGATGCAGGGCTGGTTCAACATAGGAAAATCTATCAATGTAATCCATCATATAAATAAACTGAAGGAAAAAAAAAACATATGATCATCTCAATAGACACTGAAAAAGCATTTGACAAAATTCAACACCACTTTAGAGATGAAGGTTTTGGAGAGATTAGGGATACAAGGGTCATTCATAAATATAATAAAAGCTATTTACAGCAAGCTGACAGCTAACATCAAATTAAATGGAGAGAAACTCAAAGCCATCCCACTAAATTCAGGAACATGACAAGGCTGTCCACTCTCTCCTTATCTCTTCAATATAGTTCTTGAAGTTCTAGCAATAGAAATAAGAAAACATAAGGGGATCAAGGGGATTCAAATTGGAACAGAAGAAGTTAAACTTTTGTTATTTCCAGATGATATGATAGTGTACATAAGCGACCCCAAAACCTCCACCAAAGAACTCCTACAGCTGATAAACTCCTTTAGTAACGTGGCAGAACACAGGATCAACTCCTAAATATCAGTTGCCCTCCTATACACAAAGGATAAGGAAGCAGAGCGGGAAATCAGTGAAGTATCACCTTTCACGATAGCCAAAAATAGCATAAAATACCTTGGGGTAAGTCTAACCAAGGAAGTGAAGGATTTATTTGACAAGAACTTTCAGTCATTGTAGAAAGAAATTGAAGAGGATACCAGAAAATGGAAGGATCTCCCTTGCTCTTGGATTGGGAGGATCAACATAGTAAAAATGGCAATTCTACCAGGGCAATCTATAAATTCAATGCAATCCCCATCAAGGTCCCATCAAAATTCTTCACAGATATTGACAGGACAATAATCAGCTTTATATGGAAAAACAAGAAATCAAGGATAGCCAAAACAATCTTATACAATAAAGGAACTTCTGGAGGCATTACCATGCCTGACTTCAAACTCTATTCCAGAGCTATAGTATTGAAAACAGCTTGGTATTGGGATAAAAACAGAGAAGTCGAACCATGGAATCGAATAGAAGACCCGGATCTTAACCCACAAAACTATGAACACCTGATTTTCGATAAAGGAACTAAAAGTACACAATGGAAGAAAGAAAGCATCTTCAACAAATGGTGCTGGCATAACTGGATGTCAACCTGTAAAAGAATGAAAGTAGATCCATATCTATCACCATGCACAAAACTCTAATCCAAATGGATTAAAGACCTCAATATCAATCTGAACACACTGAACCTGATAGAAGAGAAAGTGGGAAGTACTCTACAACATATGGGCACAGGAGACTACTTCTTATGTATAACGCCAGCAGGACAGACATTAAGGGCAACATTGAATAAATGGGACCTCCTGAAACTGAGAAGCTTCTGTAAAGCAAAGGACACTGTCACTAAGACAATAAGGCAACCTACTGACTCGGAGAAGATCTTCATCAACCTTGCAACAGATAAAGGTGATCTCCAAATATATATAAAGAACTCAAGAAACTAGACTTTAAAATGCTAATTAACCCAATTAAAAATGGGGCACTGAACTGAACAGAGAATTCTCAACAGAAGATGTTCAAATGGCCAAAAGACACTTAAGGTTATGCTCAACCTTAGTGATCAGGGAAATGCAAATCAAAACAACTTTGAGATACCATCTTACACCTGTCAGAATTGCTAAAATAAAAAAACACCAATGATAGCCTTTGCTGGAGAGGTTGTGGGTTAAGGGGTACACTCATCCATTGCTGGTGGGAATGCAAACTTGTGCAACCACTTTGGAAATCAGTATGGTGGTTTCTCAGGAAATTTGGGATCAACCTACTCCAGGATACAGCATTTCCACTCTTGGGAATATATCCAAGAGATGCCCTATCATATTACAAAAGCGTTTGTTCAACTATGTTCATAGCAGTATTATTTGTAATAGCTAGAACCTGGAAACAACCTAGATGCCCTTCAATGGAAGAATGGATGAAGAAAGTGTGGAATATATACATATTAGAGTACTACTCAGCGATAAAAAACAATGACATCTTGAATTTTGCATGCAAATGGATAGAAATAGAAAACACTATTCTGAGTGAGGCAACCCAGACCCAAAAGGATGAGCATGGGATGTACTCACTCATAATCGGTTTCTAGCCATAAATAAAGGACATCGAGCCTATAATTCGTGATCCTAGAGAAGCTAAATAAGAAGGTGAACCCATAGAAAAATATATAGTTATCCTCCTGGATATTGGAAGTAGACAAGATTGCTGGGCAAAAATTGGGAACTTGGGGGTAGGGTGGCATGGGGGTAAGGGGGAGAAAAGTGTGAAGGGGAGGATGGGGAGAGCTTGGGGGAATGGGATATTTGGGATATAGCAAGGGTGGATATGTGAGCAGGGAAGCATATATTTTAATTAAGGGAGCCATTTTAGGATTGGCAAGAGACTTGACTCTAGAGGGGTTCTCAGGTATCCAGGGAGATGCCCCCAGCTACTTCCTTGGGCCACTGAGGAGAAGGAACCTGAAATGGCCAGATCCTATAGCCATACTAATGAATATCTTACATATCACCTTAGAACCTTCATCTGGCGATTGATGGAGATAGAGACAGAGCCCCACATTGCAGCACCGGACTGAGCTCCCAAGGTCCAAATGAGGAGCAGAAGGAGGCAGAACATGAGCAAGGAAGTCAGGACCTTAAGGGGTGCACCCACCAGCTGAGATGGTGGGGCTGATCTAATCGGAGCTCACCAAGGCCAGCTGGACTGGGACTGAAAAGCACGGGATAAAACTGGACTCCCTGAACATGGCGGACAATGAGGGCTGCTGAGAAGCGAAGGACAATGGCATTGGATTTTGATCCTACTACATATACTGGCTTTGTGGGGGGCTAGCCTGTTTGGACGCCCACCTTTCTAGACCTGGATGTGTAGTGATGAGCTGAGGGCCACATTCCTGCTGCCCTGCTCCCGGCCACCGGCTAGCTTAGCCCCAGAAATAATTACACCAAAACTGTATTCTTTTAAATACTGCCTGGCCCATTATTTCCAGCCTCTTACTCATATCTTGACTAACCCATATCTAATAATCTGTGTAACACCATGAGTGTTGTCTTACCAGGAAAGATTCAGCATGTCTGACCTGGCGGCTGGCTTCATTGCATCTCGCATCTCTCTCAGGAGAGGCACGGTGGTCTGCCTAACTTAAGAGAGGCGTGGCATCTGACTGAGCCATCTACCTCACTTCCTTCTTCCTGTTCTGTCTACTCCACCCTGACTAAGGGCCGGTCTATCAGATGGGCCAGGCAGTTTCTTTATTAATTATCCAATGAAATCATCAGATAGATAGAAGACACACCTACATCATTTCCCCTTTTTCTGTTTAAACAAAAAAGAAAAGCTTTCACTTTAACATAGTAAAATTACATATAACAAAACAGTTATCAAGAATTACAGTTACAATATTTATATCTACTTTATCTTTTATCATAACTAAGGAAAACTATAACTATTTATTCTTCAACTCCATCAAAGACTCCAGAAGGATATAATATTACCTAGGTGAACAAGAAGTAAGCTACTTCCAAAACTCTAGAAATCAGAGAGACATCTTGCTACCTGGACAGTCACCCAAAGTTCTTTTGTACTGTTGGGGCATCCATCTTCAGCCTACAGGCCCATAGTTTCCAGCAGACATTTCCATGAAGCAGGAAATTTCAAAGGCATTTCAGTCAGTATCTGCTGTGTCCTGCAAAATGTCTTGCAGACTCTTTCATGAATCAGGAATCCCAAAGAATCATCTCACCTTAAGGCAAGTTCAGCAGTCCTCTCTCTGCTGGTTCTTTGTGTTCAGTTTATGCAACAGTCCAGGCAAGAGCAGTTTCTTGCCCAAATGGCTGTCAAACTCCATAAGGATCCTCTTTGATGCCCATCTTCCTCTTGAAGTAGATTGGTGCTGCCAGGAGCAGATATGTCTCATTGTCATGAACAGTCTCAACTTATTAAAACATTAAATGTCATAATCTGTAGACTTTGGAAGGTATGAAGAATGTCTATCTAAAATATATCTATGCACATCTAGAAAATCTAACTAACATGACTACAAGCTTAACTATTATCAATGATTATCCATTAACAACCTATATTTCCTAATTATACATTACATTTTAAATGAATTACACAATCACAATACCTTAATCAAGAGCAGAAATACATATACATATAACAAAATTTACCTTAAAATGTATACCAATGCAAATTATTCATATCTATATCATGGATGGAGGGGGGAGGACCTTGGACTTCCCACAGGGCAGGGAACCCTTACTGCTCTTCAGACTGGAGAGGGAGGGGAAGGGGAGGGGAGGGGGATGTAAATGGGAGGTGGGGAGGAGGCGGAAATTTTTAATTAAAATAAAAAAATTAAAGTCAACAGAAAACCTACATTGTGCGCATATAGTATGAACAAAAACTGACTTCTAAGGAGCCAAAAAGGAAAGAATAAATGAAGATGTTTCTCTGTGAAATGTTACTAGCTAGCAAGAACAAGCACTAGATCAGGAGACCACAAGTTTATATATATATATATATATATATATACATATACACACATGTATACATGGACATATACAACTTACTCTTAAAATTCACAAGATAAAACAGATCCTGTTTCTAATATTGTCTTATTTATACACTATAATGTATAGCTAGTCACAGCTTTTAGTATGAGGAGGCAAAAGAAGAAACCCATACTGTAACATAGTCAAGGAAATGTAACTATTTCAAATACCCTGGCAACACAACCTTGATTTTTAATGTTCTGCCTTAAAATGAAGGGAAGAAGTGAACCATTGGAGGCGATAATACTTCTGCCTTTGGATATTAGCCATTTTAAATGACATTTTTGTAGACCATTGAATTAAAAGTTTAATAACTGCTACCTTACAAGATATTCATTCTATTCAGTTTAGATTAGTAAAAAGCAGAACCAAAAAGTCACAGTTATGTCAGTATTTAATGAACTGAAGCAAGCTTACTGGATTTAAAGCAACCTGGCTTAAATCGTGCTGGATGTCTTTTCCATTTTGGAAAAAATGTATTTGGGTTTAAAATGAATGTGGTGTCAATAATTTTGAGTTCTGGTTATTTCGGTACAGTATAAAGATGATTTGGGTATCATTTTTTTTTACCACTGACTAATACTCAATTGTATAAATGTACCATATTTTCTTTATCCAATTTTCAGTTGAGGGGCATCTAGGTTGTTTCCATGTTCCAGCTAACAAATAATGCTCCTATGAATATAGTTGAACAAGTGTCCTTGTAGTATGATTGAGTATCTTTAGGGTACATGCCCAAGAGTGGTACTGTTATGTCTTGAGGTAGATTGATTCCCAATTTTCTGAGGAACTGCCATACTGATTTTCAAAGTGTCTATACTAGTTTGCACTTCCACCAGCAATAGAGGAGTGTCCCCTTACTCCACATCCTCTCCAACATAAGCTTTCAGCTGTGTTTTTGATCTTAGTCACTCTTACAGGTGTAAGATGGTATCTCAGAGTCATTTTGATTTGCATTTCCCTGATGGCTAAGGATATTGAGCAATTATATAAGTGTATTTCAGCCATTTGAGACTCTTCTATTGAGAATTGTCTGTTTAGATCTGTACCCCATTTTTAATTGGGTTATTTGTTATTTTAATATCTAGTTTCTTGAGTTCTTTATATATATTGGCAATCAGCTCTCTGTGAGCTTCACCAATATAAATTGGTGAATATATTTTTCCATTCTTTAGGTTGCCTTTTGTCCTGTTGACAGTGTCTTTTGCCTTACAGAAGCTTCTCAGTTTCAGGAGGTCTCATTTATTAATTATTGCTCTCAGTGTCTGTGATATTGGTGTTATATTTAGGAAGTGGCCTCCTGTACCAATGCATTCAAAAGCCAATCTGAGTGAGGTATCCCAGCCCCAGAAAGACAAACATGGTGTGTACTCACTCATAAGTGGTTATTAGGAATAAAGCAAAAGATAATCATCCTACAGTCCACAATCCCAGAGGAGCTAGTTAACAAAAAGGACCCTAAGAGAGATAGACATGGGTTCCACTTAGAAGGGAAAATAGACAAGATCTCCTTAGTAAATTGGTAGCATGTGGGAGGGGATGGGAGGGGGCAGGATAACATGAAGGAATGGGATGGTCAAGTTTGGGGAAGGACAAAGAAGGAAAGCAAGGAAAGAGATATATTGATAGAGGGAACCATTATGGGGTTAGCGAGAAACCTGGCACTAGGGAAATTCCCAGGAATTCACAAGGATGACCCTAGTTAAGATTCTAAGCAATAGTGGAGAGGCTGCCTGAACTGGCCTTCCCCTGTAATCAGATTGATGACTATCTTAATTGTCATCATAGAACCTTCATCGAGAACTGATCCATAGCTAAGAACTCTGTTGAGCTCCCAGAGTCCAGTCAAAGAGAGGGAGGAGCAATAATATGAGCAATGGGATCAAGACCACAATGGGGAAACCCACAGAAATAGCTGACCCAAGCTAGTGGGAGCTCACTGACTCAGGACTGACAACTGGGGGACTTGCATAGGACTGAACTGGACCCTCTGAATGTGGGTAACAGTTGTATGTCTTGGGCAATTTGTGGGTCCACTGGCAGTGGGGTCAGGATTTATCCCTAAGGCATGAAATGGCTTTTTGGGATCCATTCCCTATGGATAGATACCTTGCTTAGCCTAGATACAGGGGGAGGGGGGCTTGGTCCTGCCTCACAGTGATGTGACAGACTTTGTTGACTCCCATGGGAGGTTTCTGAGGAGTGGATGGGGAGTGGGGGAAGGTTGGGGGGAGTGAGAAGAGGGGAGGGAGGGATTGGTATGTAAAATAAAAGATTGTTCTAAAAAATAAAAATCAAAAATCAAATGTAAAAAAATGATTTGGGATGTTATTATATATAGTAATCAATTTGTTTTACAATGGGAAGTAATTTGAAACAAAACAATAATATAAACATAATCATTGCATATATATTTGAATTTTAAGATATTAAAATTTTTCTTTGGAGAGTGAGATTGTGGATATCAACATTTGTTTCTATGAATTTCCACTTTTATAGTGACACAAAAAATTCAAAGTGCTAAGGAGAACGAATCGGTCTTAAAAACATACAAGATAAAAGCCTGGACTGTTGAAACAATTCAGCTTTTAGTTGTTGTTATAATAATGACTATATTTTTATTTCTACCACAGAAAATATTATTTTATTTGAATTGTTTTAAAATAAATAGAAAAATAATGTTGTCCCTCTATGACCTTACCCTTTCTGCCCGGTCACGGTGCAGCTTCCCTAAAGTGATCTGGTATCACCCAGTGGCTTGGGAAGCACAAAGTGATTTCAGACAAGTCACCCAATTTTTACCACATGCTTTCTCTAGTCCTCGATAATTCTCAGGGGCACCACTCTTGGCCTTCCTGGGAACTCCTCTCAGCTCTCCTCAGAGCCTGAGGCTGAGGGAGACTTCCCTCTGTGCTTGTCTTAGTCTTCCTCTGCTCTTCCTAGAAAAAGCCTTCAGCAATCTTCAGTAGCATCCTCTAACTGTGCTGGAGATGTCCTCAACTGTGGTGTCATAGCAGACAGCCTTTGGCATTCTTAATTGCCTCCATTGATCCTCCTAGGACATGCCCTCCTCAGAGCCTATTGAAGACTCATTAGATGTCTCTGCCTTAGGAGACCACCCTCATCGTTGTGGTAGGATGCTTAAAAGAAATCCCACACTAGCTCAGAATTGAGAAATAGACAGTTATTTATTTCGGGGTAGACTCACAAATCAGAATCCACTGCTGAAACGGAGATCAGAAACCAAATCTTGCGGCCCAAAAAGAGGCCGGAAGCATGCTCTATATCGGCATAAATAGTATAAGAGGCCACGCCCCAGTGGGCAGGTAACCACTGGATTTAAGCCTTCCTACAGCACATCTTCTTTTTTGTTTTTTATTTTTTGAGACAGAGTTTCTTTATTTAGCACTGGCTGTCCTGGAACACACTTTGTAGATCAGGATGGCCTCACACTTAAAGACTCACTTGGGTCTGCCTCTCAAGTACTAGGATTATACCACCACTACCTGGCTCATCCTCTGCTTTTTAAAGAGACCCCATGATACAACTTGGAGACTACCATTGACCCATGTCTTAGGCTTTTCTCAGCTCTGGTCAGAGTCTCCATCTACACTTGACGGAGACTCGCTCAGTATGGTTAAATCCTTTCTCAAGCCTATTGTAGCCTCCCTCAAGGCCTGGTAGGAAACTACCATTAGTCCTGACTAAGAACTTCCCAAAACCTTCCCCAGAAACTACCCTCAGCCTCACAGAGACTTTTCCTCTGTAATGATACAAACTTCCTTAGACTATTGTTAGAGACCCTCATTTGTCCCCATCAAAGATCTCTCTTTGTTCTAGTCAGAGACCACCTGCCTTTGGTTCGCCCCAGCTCCTGCCAGAGGATGGCCTCAGACCTTGGCAGAAACTTCTATATCCATCAGAGAATGACTTCTGCTTTGGAGACCATCCCGGATCCCATTAGAGCCTCCCTCAGCTCATGTGTGAGACTCTCATGGACCCTCATAAACACCTTTCTTGTCCCTAGTCAGAAATAGCCTTCTAGCTCTACTCAGCAATTTACTCTGACTATAGTTACTGGTTGTGGTCTGCCCTCAGCCCCTGACAGACACACCTCATACCCATAAGTGACAAGATTTGGCCTCAGTTGGAGCTTCCTTCTGTTCTGGTCAGAGGCAACCTTTAACCTATGTTGGATACCCTGGTCCAAGCCTTATTAGACTAGAGACCTTTCTTGGCCCTTCCATCTTGGTCAAAGACTGCTAACCTTCGGCCCTCCCCGAGACTCCCTTTGTCTTCATTCCAGAAAATACCTTTCTCACCCTTCTGAAACTTTCCTCAGCCATGATGTTGGACTCACCTTGGCCCTGAATTAAACTTCCTTAAGCTCTGCTCTGAGACCTCTCTCAACCTCATTGAGCCTTCCTCAGCTACAGTTGAGCCTTCCTCACTCCTGGTCAAACACCATGCTTCACCCAGAGAAGAGTGTCCCTTGACCCTTGTGGGAGACCACCCTCTGCTTTGCTTATAGACAGCCTTTAGTCCTTATCCCAGCCTCCTGCCACCCTGTTTGGAAACTTTCCTACGGTTGAAGGCTGTCCTCAGGTTACCATGGGAGACTTATAAAGGCCCTGTTGGAGCCTCTCTTGACCCTGCCACAAGAACACTCCCATTGCCTCTGTCAGAGACTCCCTGATGTGGGAGGGTCTTCTGTTTTAATAAAGAAACTGCCTTGGCCAGCCCTTAGGTGGGTGGAGTAGACAGAACAGGAAGAAGGAAGTGAGGTAGATGGCTCAGTCAGATGCCACGCCTCTCCTAAGTTAGCCAGACTGCCGTGCCTCTCCTCAGGGAGAGAGACGAGATGAAGCTCCAGCCCAAGATGGACATATGCTAGAAACTTCCTGGTAAGGCACCACTTCGTGGTGATACACAGATTATTAGATATGGGTTAATCAAGATGTGAGTAAGAGGCTGAAAATAATGAGCCAGGCAGTATTTAAAAGAATACAGTTTGTGTGTTGTTATTTCGGGGCATAAGCTAGCCGGTGGCCGGGAGCCGGGCAGGATGAAAAGCAGGCCTGCCCGCAGCTCCTCACTACAACTCCCCTTCTTTGAACTAGGGGAGCATCCCTAGAAACCTTTTAGAAATTTCCTTCTATCATTTTCCCAGCCTCCCTCTGCCCTTGTCAGAGATTTCCCTCCAAAACTATTAGAGGGACATACTTGGCTTGGACTCTCTTTACAGCCTTCCTTCTGCCCTGGTTAGAGACCTCACTGCCTACGATCAGAGCTTGCCACTGGGCCTTGCGAGAAACTTCTCTAGGTACCACTGGAGCCTTACTTTGTTCAGGCAAAAGGATTTCCCTAACAAACCCATTGAGAGAGAGAGAGGAGAGAGAGAGAGAGAGAGAGAGAGAGAGAGAGAGAGAGAGAGAGAGAGAGACTGGGCCTGTCACACTTCCTTCAACAAGGCCACACCTACTCTATCAAGGCCATATCTCCTAATAGTACAAGTCCCTATAAACTATAAATACCTATAAATGGTATGGGAGCCATTTTTATTCAAACCACCTGAGATTCCCAGGGTTTGAGACAGAGAATATATTAGGTCCAGACTAGAGTGCTCTTTGGCCGCAATAGCAGCATTCCTTGGGCTTGGTAAGAGCATATCATTACCTTCTGACTGTCCTTCTACTCCCACTTGGACCAAGCCTTAAGACAAACATATTCTTTCTCTTTGAAGTCTTCCTCAATCCCTAGTGAAAGAACTGTAGGACCTCTAAAGAACTTCTTTGACCTTGTTAAGAGTTGACTCTTTGCTTTCTATGTATTCTTCCTGATCATTGGTCACAGATCATTCCACACCCATCACAGTGACCTTCTGTACCAGTAGTAGCACTTCCCCAAGCCTTGTTGGAGATGTCTTTGGTCCCAGTTCTTCTTCTTTCATGTTATCAGTCCTAGATTCTGATTAAAGTATCCCAGGTTTGAGATAGAGAATACCATGGGTGCAGAACAGGGTACTCATTTGGCATTGCCAGAAGCCACACTTGGCCTTGGTCAAAGAACCCCTCTTCTTTGTCACAAGTGCCCCAAAATTTCCATCACCCAACCACTCCTACAAATCTCACTTCATTTGTTTTAAGTCCCAAATATTGTAAGATTCTTCCTCTTCGCCCTTGAAGCTTCTCTCAAGTCCTAGCCTATGAATCTAGGTCCTCTTAAGAACTTCCTTTGGCACTATTCTAATTTAGCTCCTTGCCTTGCTTGTATTCTTTTTGGTCCCTGTCGCATATCTTATTTTTCACTCATAAAATCTATCTTCTATACAAGTAACAGACCTCCTGTGACACTTTTTAGAGATTGTCTTTGGCTCTAGTCAGGTCTTTTCTAAGCCATGAAGTTTCCACTAATACTGATGTGGACCTTACTCTGAGTCTTCTCTAGGCCACAGATGAAGCTTTCACTGACACTGGTCTGAGAAGAATTGCTCTCCTCTCCCATATCTGTCCTTGTCAGAGACAACCCACCTAGGCCAGGTAAGCACTGTCCTTGACACTCATGGAAAGTTTCTTGGCCTTGACGATATGCCTCCTGGGTCTCTGGTGGCAGCATTTGTCTGCCTGAATCAGAGATTTCCTTGGGTCCTGTTTCCAGATACCCTTGGCCATGTCAGAGCCACATCCTTTCTGAGGTCACTAATTGATAACTCCCTGGGGATACTTGGAACCACCTTAAGCACTATGACATCCTCTGACAGCCCCATCCATGCAGTTCAGGACTTCCCTTGGCATTCTGGAAAGATGCAACCCCCTTACCATGGTAGGAGATACCTCTGCATCTTGCTGTGGCAAGCTCTAGGCTTTAGATGGATTCTTCCTCGAATCTTGTCAGAGACTACTTTCATGCTCTTTCAAGTCCTACACTGTCCACATCTTAGGATGCCTCAATCACATTCAGAAGTCTGTCTTGACCCTGAATCAGATGCTGGCTTCAACCATCCAAATTGGCACCAAGGACAGAGAACTCCCTTGGTCCAAGATGGAGCTTCCCTTTGCTATGTCAGAAGGCTGTTCACTGTCATGTTAAAAGACTACCTCATTCCCTTCTCATAGAGTCCCTAAGTCCTGGTAGGAGAGTAGGCTTTGTCACTGTTGGAGATCATCCTTGTATCTGTACAGCACTCCTACACCTATGGACATAGAATTCATTAGTCCCTTCTCATACTCACTCTAGCCTAGTGAGAGACTTGCCTTGGACCATGGGAGCCTCTCTGAGACCCTTTGGTACCTGCTTGTTCAGGCCTAGTTCAAAAGGAGGGGCCTACTTAAGAGCCTCCTCTGACCCTATACAAGGTCTTCCATCTGTGTCCTACTTGAGACTTTCTTTGGTCAGAGATGGACGTCCACTCTGGTGGCAGCCTTGACACTCATCAATTGCAGACAATTTTCTGCATGTAAGAGAATTTTCTTATACTCATGTACAGACTCCCAAAGCCCTGTTGTGAACAGCCTTCATACCCTGCATAGAGATCTTTTGACACATTGGTCAAAGGCTCCTATGACTGTGGTAAGAGATGTCCTTGTTTCCTGACCCCTGCATCCCTATACCTTCATCTAACAGGTCCTATGACATAAATAGAGTCCCAGGGTTTGGGTAAGAGAATGCCCTAGGCACAGAGCTGAGCCTTTGTGCCTGCTAGAAGCCACCACTGGCCCTGCTTAGAGCACCCCTTTTTCTTCTCATACCACCCATCCCCGAACCACCCTTTCTACCTCAGCATCTGCCCTTGAATCATGAATGCTTTCAGATCCTTTCTCTTGGCAAACCCTTGAAGCCTCTAAAAGCACTGTTCCAAGAGCTGTGGGCTTCAGAGCTTCCATTGACCATGTTCAGAGTTCGTTCTTTGCCTTGCTTATACTTTCTTTGGTTGCTGGTCATGGCCTCATTCTGCATTCATGAAAGGCACCTTCTACAGCAGTAGCAGACCCCACATAGGCCCTTTCTGAAGATGCATTTGTCTCAAGCCATAGCCTTCTGTATGCCGTAGATGAAGTTTCAGATAACAGTTGTCTTACGATGCCTTCTTTCCTCATCCATGCCTTAATCTGTCCTCAATGAAGACCGCCATCCTAGGCTCTATGTGGACACTGCCCTTGGCCCTGGTCAATCATCCCTCAGCCTTGATTACCTCCTGGGTCCCTAGTAGCCCTGGAATAAGATTTCCTTGGGTCCTCTTCCCAAACACACTCAGCAATGCCAGAGTTGAATTCTCCTCTTTGTCATTAACTGAAAACTTCCCCAGGTCCTTCAGCACCACCCAAAGCCCTGTATGTCCTCTGAAGGCACTTGTCACCCAGTCTGAGACTCCCTGGGCCCACTTAAGAGCTCTTGCCCCACTTCTGGTTGGGGATTTCTTCCTGCCATGGTGTGAGAATCTCTAGACCCTAGCTAGAAATTGGGAGCAATCCCAAACTCTTCTGAGAATTCTTTCCTGTTAATTGCAGCATGACAGTACCCATAACTGAGCTCAATCCCAGTCCCATTAGAAGTCTCTCTTGACTCTGATCGCTTCCTGCCTTTGTCCATCCTAATAGGCTCTAGTGACGGTAGCCAAAGAACTGCCTTGGCTCTGGTGCATCTTCCTCAGCCCTGATGGAGGACTTTCTTTGCCTTGTCCAGATGCTAACTTGCTCCCTTATCTAAGACTCCCCGTTTCCTGTATTCATGTATGAGAAAACCCTCTTCCTTCCACAGGCCTCCCATAGCTGTGGTCTGAGGATGTGTACAACTTGACTGGAGCATAGAGAATCTGGTTTCTGTGTCACAGGAGCCTCTCTTAGTCTCTTGGAGACCCTGTCCCTCAGTCTTGGAGGGAGTCCTCTGCCAGCCCACTCTAGAACCACTCGCTATCCTGTTTAGAGTTTGCCCTACAACTTGCTCAGAGTTCCCTTTGGCCCCACTCAAAGATAAATGTTCCCATCCCTGGTCAGAAGCCCCTATTAACCAGCTCTAGACCTCACTGCTCTGCCTCTGTTGGAGAGCCTTCAGTCCTGTTAACAGTCTCCCTCAGCTTTGTTCAAAGACAGCACTCATATGCTGCCTGAAGGTCTATTTACTCCCATCAAAGCCTCCCATGCCATGGTAAGAGATGTCCTTGATTTCATGTCTTTTTATTCCTCTGCTTCTATATGTGTCATCTATAGTCCCTGATCTCTGCTTCCCAGGACTCCAGGCTGAGAATTCTCAGAAGGTTGGATCAGAGTGCTCTGTTGGCCCTGATTGAGCAGGACTTTGTGCCTTCTCAAAAATCCCATTCTCTACTCTCTAACTAGGCCCCCTACCACTTCAGAGCCTAGAGAGTATGCTTTATATAGAGCCCCCTCTGTGCCCTTGAAGTGTTCCCTACAGCCTGGTCTGAGGGCTCTAGGCCCTCTTAAGACCTTCATTTGACCCTGTTTATAATCTGCTATTTGTGCTTATAGTCTCCCTGGGCCGCAGTCACATATCTCATTCCATACTCTTCAAAGTTACTTGCTTTATGAGTAGCAGACCTCCTCTGACCATTTCTGGGTACTTCTTTTGGCCCCAGTTGGAGCTAAAAGTCAAAGATAAAGCTTCCATTAACACCGGTCTGAGGATTATTGCCATCCTCATCCATGTCTTTCTATGACATCATCAGAAATGCACTCCTAAGTTCCAAATGGACATATCCCTTGGCACCAGGCAGGATCCTGGTCCTTGCTCACATACCTCCTGGGTCCACTGGTAGCAGATTTTGTCTGCCCAGGTAAGGAATTTCCTTGGGTCCTGTTCTCAGATGGTCTCAGATATTCAGTAGTCTAAAACTGATCTAGGTTGACCAACTAACAATTCCTTGGTCACCACTGGAGTTAACCTCAGTCCTGTGTCAACTTCTGATAGCCCCAACCATCTAGTCAGAAACTGCCCTGGGCCCTATTGAAAGTCCCACCCCCATAACCATAGTTAGAACACCCTCTCTGCCCTGGTCTTAGTGTCTCTAGGGTCTGGTTGGCATCTCCTGAGAACCTCGTTGGAAACAACTTTCCATTCCTTACAGCCCTACAGTGCCGATGACTGAGACAAGTCTTCTACCCATCAATGTCATTCTTCTTCCTGACTAGATCCTGCCTTTGGTAGTCCTAATATGCTCCAAGGACTATGGAGAGAAAACTGCCTTGGTCCTGGACAGAGCTTTCCTCAGGGAGGCCTTACTTTTTTCAGAGACTGCCTTATCCCCTTGTCCCAGGTTCCCTGTGCTTCATTGGGTGACTATACTATGCTCTGTCAGAACCCACCTGATGGAGGAGAGTTATCTGTCTATGTTACTTTCATTGGTTAATTAATAAAGAAAACTGCCTTGGCCCTTTAAGAGACAGAAAATTAGGTAGGCGGAGTAGACAGAACAGAATGCTGGGTAGCAGGAGTGGGGAGACGCTTCAGTCGCCATAGTGAGTCTCCATGCTTCTCCTCTCAGAGATGGACGCAGGTTAAGATCTCTCCTGGTAAGCCACACCTCGTGGTGCTACATAGATTACTAAATATGGGTTAAAGGAAGATGTGAGAATTAGACAATAAGAGGCTGAAACTATGGGCCAGGCAGTATTTAAATGAATACAGTTTCTGTGTAATTATTTTGGGTAAAGCTAGCCGGGTGGCGGGACACAGCCCCGCTGTTCCTTCTACAGATTGGCGCTCCAACGTGGTGACTAAATCCACTTAAAAACCTGAGAGGGCTTTAAATAAAGGAGAGAGAGAGTTTAACACAGCTTTTTGCTGTTTGCCTGGATGTGCTGTAGAGAGATTTCCTGTTTTGGCAATAGCGGCAGAGAAAAAGCTGAGTCATTTTAAAACACGGCTTCCTGGGGCTGTGCCGCCAGTGTGAACTCTGGCTTTAAAGCATTTCAGTGGCTTTTATGGACTGGATGTTTGTGTGCCTGCTTGGGATCGGAAAGAAAGTGCTCTGAGACCATGCCAATGGCTCACTGCTCCCCGCCTGCACCTGGGCAGATGGCGGAATCAGGCTTAGGCAAGCGGGAGAGCATGACAGATTTCTGCCGATGTTTCCAGGCTGCGCGGTACTCTGCGCATCAGATTTGGATGTAACTTGGATGAAAAGAGTTTCTGTGCCACACACTCAGTCTCAGAATTAAAGTGCTGAGTGTGGCTCCTACCTGGAGGCCCCAGAGCTAGTAGAAAATGGTACATCCTCCATTTTGAAATTGGAGAGAGGTGGAGCCAACATCTAGAACAGCCCAGGGGCTCTGCAGCTCAGAGGTGCAACCGATTCAGAGTCACAAGTGGCTCCGCCATGTTGGACTGGGCGGGGCAAGCCCGCAGTACCTCTTTTTGACCTAGGAATGTCACAGCTTAGAGTCTTAAGTGCTTAGCGATGTAAAGGCGCAAATCAAACATGTTTCTCGACAGTAGAAAAATTACAGATTCACAATAGGACAGATTCAGACATAAAAGACTTTTAAATGAGTCACAATGTTGGATGAATGTATGTAGGCTTGAGAGAGAAGAAGAAAATATAAAAAATAAAGTTAATGCCTTAAAAAAGGGTAAAGTCTTTAAAGAGACAGAGTACAGATAGTTATAGATTAAAAGAAGTAAAGTGATAGAGTAAAAATAAGCCACGTAAAAATGGAAAATTCACAGAGAGTCTGGATTATGTATTTTATTGTGTTTTCTTTGAAATTTTTGACTGTAAAGGAGCTAAATACAGAGAAACATTTCATTATATGGGCTGCCAGTCTAGACCAGAATGGACATCTTAACGGTATGACTTCAGGATTTGGATCTAAGAACATGATGCTTTGGAAAAGAGTTTCTTTTGTTTTCACAGAGGACGAGACTCTGTGGATTGCTTCTATCCCAATATGGTATGATAGACCACGCCCTCCTGAAAGGTCGCTGTGAACACCCTCAAAAAATTACTTCGCTCAACTGCCGACTGAGATGAACCTAGCAGACAGGTTATACCATGAAAGACCTAAATAACAATGCCCCCACTCAGCAGGAAGCAGTTTGGAGAGAAAAAACTGCGCCCATATTCCCAAATATTGTTTATAAATGTTCTTATACATTTAAAGGGAGATATGATATAGAGATGAATAATTTGCAATGGTATGGATTTTAAGGTCAATTTGTTATATGTATATGTATTTCTGATCTTGATTAAGCTATTTTGATTGTGTAGTTCATTTTAAAAACTGTAATGTATAATTAGGAAATATAGGTTGTTAATGGATAATCATCGATAATAGTCAAGCTTGTAGTCATGTTAGTTAGATTTTCTAGATATTTAGAGATATACTTTAGTTAAATAGGCATTCTTCATATCTTTCAATAGTCAAGCTTGTAGTCATGTTAGTTAGATTTTCTAGATGTGCATAGATATATTTCAGATAGGCATTCTTCATATCTTTCAAAGACTGCAGAATATGGCATTTAATGTTTTAATAACTTAGGGTTTTTCATGACAATGAGACACGTCTGCTCCTGGCAGCACCAATCTACTTCGAGAGTAAGATGGGCATCGAAGAGGCTACTTATGGAGTTTGTTAGCCATTTGGGCAAGAAACTGCTCTTGCCTGGACTGTTGCCTAAACTGGACACAAGGAACCCACAGAAAGAGGACTGCTGAACTTGCCTAAAGGTGAGATGGTCTTTCGGGGTTCCTGATTCATTAAAGAGTCTGCGAGACGTTCTGCAGGACACAGCAGAAAGTGACTGAACTGTCTTTGGAATTTCCTGCTTCATGGAAATGTCTGCTGGACACTATGGGCCTGTAGGCTGAAGATGGATGCCCCAACGGTACAGAGGAACTTTGGGTGACTGTCTAGGCAGCGAGTTGTCTCTGTCATTTCTAGAGTTTGAAAGTTGCATATGACTTGTTTACTTAGGTAATATTATATCCTTCTGGAGTCTTTGATGGAGTTGAAGAATAAATAGATAGTTATAGCTTTCCTTAGTTATGATAAAAGATAAAATAGATTTAAATATTGTAACTGTAATACTTGCTTGATAACTGTTTTGTTATATATAATTTTGCTATGTTAAAGTTGAAGCCTTTCTTTTTTGTTTAAACAGAAAAAGGGGAAATGATGGAGGAGAGTTATCTGTCTATGTTACTTTCATTGGTTAATTAATAAAGAAAACTGCCTTGGCCCTTTAAGAGACAGAAAATTAGGTAGGCGGAGTAGACAGAACAGAATGCTGGGTAGCAGGAGTGGGGAGACGCTTCAGTCGCCATAGTGAGTCTCCATGCTTCTCCTCTCAGAGATGGACGCAGGTTAAGATCTCTCCTGGTAAGCCACACCTCGTGGTGCTACATAGATTACTAAATATGGGTTAAAGGAAGATGTGAGAATTAGACAATAAGAGGCTGAAACTATGGGCCAGGCAGTATTTAAATGAATACAGTTTCTGTGTAATTATTTTGGGTAAAGCTAGCCGGGTGGCGGGACACAGCCCCGCCGCTCCATTCTACACCCACCCTAGTCTTTGGTCATAAATTACCATTGCCTAGGTCAGAGATTCCATTGGTCCCATCTCACACCCTAACCTCTAGTCAAGTTAGAGATTGGCTGCTGTCTCAAATTATCCATTCTGAACCCCCTTGAAACCTCTTCTCAGTTCTTGTAGGAGACTGCACTTCTCCCACTGAAGAGCCTCAACTGACCCAATTCAAAGTCTGTCTGCCCTGCATATGGCTTCTCTTGTTCCTGGTCAGAAACAGACTTCCACCCTTGTGACGACTTCTCTCATCACCAGTCATGGACATTGTTCAGTTCCTATTGGAAAACCCTCTTAAGCCCTCCCTATTCTCAGACTCCCTCCACCAAATTCAGAGACAGACTTTCCCTGAGCCTTGAGACCTGCAGGACATGGTCCAAAGCCTCTCACGGCCCTGGTAAGGGATTGTCTTGATTCGTGGACATAATATCTTTCTGTCTTTATCTGAAAGATCCATAGCATTGTTCATAGTTTCCTGTTGGGTCCGAGAATGTCCCAGGCCCCAGTCAGAGTGCCCTTGCTCCTTCTGGAATATGTCCTTGGTGCTGGTAGAACATCGGCATCACATTAGCACACAGTTATATACTCTCAATCCTTACTTTTACCCCCAAGTCACTTTAGATATTGCATTTGGGCATAGCCCAACTCAATTAGAGCCTCCCTCTTTGTTCTTGAAAGCCCTCTAAAAGCCATAGTCCAAGGTCTCTAGCCCCTTATAAGACCTTCCACTGACCCTGTTCAGTTTGTTCTTTGCTTGTTTGTAAATATCCCTAGACCGCTCTCAGTCACACCTCATCCTATCCTCATCAAGGCCAACTTCTGCAGCACTAGCAAACCTCCTGAAGCCACATTTTGGAGCTGCCTTTGGTTCCACCGGGAGCCTTCTCTAGGCAATAGATGAAGTTAAAGATGAAGTTTCTACAATACCAGTATGAGAACACTTTCTGTCTGCATCCATGCCTTCCTATGCCCTCATTAGAGAGGCCCTTGTAGGTTCCCTTTGCCTTGGTCAAAGAGTTCTGGGCCATGGTCACACCCCATCTTGGGTCCCTGGGAACAGTTTCTGTGATACAGTCAGAGATCTTTCTCAGTCCTTTTGAGAGTGCCACTCCCTCCACCCTGAGTAGAGATACATTTCTGTCCTAGCCTGAAAGTCTCCAGGCCATTTGTCAAGTTCCTGGTATCTTGTCTGAGGAAGTTTTACGTCTCTTTGCAGCCCTTTGGTTCCTACTCTAGAGACTGGCCTCCATCCTGTCAGAGGTCTTTCTTGACCCTGATCAGATCCTGCCTTCAACTATCCTAATAAACTTAAGGACTATATCAGAGAACCCTCTTGTCCTGGGATGGAGCTTCCTCAACTCTGATTAAGGCCTACCTCTGCCCTGTTCAGAGAGTACCTTGTTCTCTTGTCCCAATATTCTTCCTCCTTAGTGGGAAACTGCCCCCTGCCCCTTTTGGAGATGACCATAGTCCTTCTCAAAGACTTAGCTACAGTCAGAGAATGTTCTCTTCCCTTCTGACACCCTTGCTCTACCCAAGTCAGAGAGTGGGCCCTTTCCCACTGGAACCCTTCTTACTCCAGTCAGAGAATCTTCTGTTCCCTTCTCACACCCTCTCTCTACCCTAGTCAGAAAGTGGGCCCAATCCCACTGGAACCCTTCTTACTCCCTTTGAAACCTCCTCTCTTAGCCCTGGTAGGAAACTATCCTATGCCCACTTAAGACCCTCCCTTGTTCCTCTTCAGTCTGTCATCTTCCCTGCTTGGAACTTCTCTGCTCTGCTCAGATATAACCTTCTGCTTTGGTGGCAGTCATTTATGCCCAGCTGTCCTTGGTCCTAGACCTTTCTCTAGTCTTTGGCTCATATGTAGTACCTCTCTTTCCCTGGTAATAGGCTGCCTTCTGCCCCTTTCAGGACCCATGTCAGAGATACTTGCATTCCTTAACTCTTATTCCTATGCAGTTATCTGATACACATAGGTCTTATAGTTTTTCAAGCTTTTATCAGACAATATTCCCAGTCCCTCTCAGAGTCCTCCTACTATACTGGCATAACCCTCCCTAGGCCCCATTTAAACATTCCCTGGTGACTCCTCACAGTCTCATTCTTCTGTCTTCAGACACTACCTTTGGTCCTGTCCCCAACCCCTTCTGAACCTCCCTAATTAAGTCAGTGAAGCCTCCCGCAGTCCTGGTTAGGGAATATTAGTTGAAAGAGCTTACCTTTACCCTAGTCAGAATTTGCCCTCTGGCCTGCCTGGAGTCTCCCCATGGCCTGGAAGGAAATGGCCTTCTACCCTCATGGGAGAACATCTTTGGATTTTGTCAATATTTCCTGGGCCCGGGTGATTGCTTCCCAAGCCATGGTCACAGGCCTCCTGTGTCACTCACAGCAGCTTCTGGTTTTCTAGGTGGAGATCTTAAGTTCCATTACCTGCACCATGGTTGAATAGTTCCCCCGGAGCCACCATCAGAGATGTCCCTCAACCACCTTGTATCTTTTCTCAGCTCTACTCTTAGAGGAGCCTCAATCCTCTTAAGATCCCCCTTGAACCTTACGAGTTTCCCCTCTGCTCTGTTGGGAGTTTCTGTAGACGCTGTTAACAGGTCAAGTATGGCTACCATCTCAGTCTCCCTCTGCCCTTCTGGGAGAATCCCCCTTTACCCTAGTTGCAGCTTTCCTCAGCCTTGTTTAGTGAGATTACTCTCAACCCACAAAGAGACCTCCCCAAGCATGGGTTGCAGCCTCCCTCATCTCTGTTCAGAGACAGCCTTGGTTCCTGGTCTCAGACTTCCTCTGACTTCCTTTTAGACTGCCCTAGGATTTGGTACTACATTTCTGTGGCTTTGGTGGAAGAACACCCTGAGTTAAGGCACAGCTAAGCTTTGTCTTTGGTAGAAGCTTCCCTTGTCCCTGGTCAGAGAGTAACTTTTTTCCTCTTCATAGTGTCCTTTTGCCATTTTTAGAGATCACCTAAGCACCTTTGGCAGTTAGAACCTCTCTCCCTTTAGCCCTTTGAATCTTTTCCTCAGCCTTCATCAGAGAAAGTTGTAGGCTTTCTTTAAAGCTGTCCTTAACCTTGTTCTAAGACCATCTTCTACTGAGTTAGGAGTTTCCTTATGAAGGTACTGTTTTAAGCTTCCCTGGGTACTAAACAGAAAAGTATTCCCCAAACTTTCCTATGCCCTCATGAGGTATTGCCCTCCTTTGGTCCTGGTTGAAGTGTCACTCTGACATGACTGCCTTGAAACCTCATAGCAGCCTCCCGTTGCCTAGTTGGAGATCTCTGTAGGTCAGTTCTTGTTGAAGATTGTCCTTGACCCCACAGTTAGAAACCTCCCATAGTTTCCTTGCATCCTTCGATCTGCACTATCCAGAAACTTTCCTCTGACTTCTCTGGGGAAGTTGGCCCTATTCCCGGTTTCTCTCTGTTCTGCTGGCGACAGTCCTTGGGAGAAACTATCTCTAGGTTCTAATCAGAGACTCCAAGGACACTGTGTAGAGAAACATTCGACCTTTGTTCAAGTTTCCCTCATGTCTGGTAGTTGATTGTGTTTGTTAAATGTCAGAAACTACCCAGATCCCTGATCAATGTTTTTCCTGTCCTTAGTCACAGAATGTCTGTCTCTTCTCAGGCTCCCATTACCGTCAGTTAGAGACTGTTCTCAGCTCCACTGACCCCTCTCTCAAACTCTTTGAAGATCCCTTTAGGCCTGGTAGAAGAGAGCTCTGGGCCCTCTTAAGAGCCTCCTATAGCCTTCACCAGAGACATTCTTCTGCCGTGATTGCTACCTCACTCATGTCTGGCCAGATCATCTCTAGTACCTAATCAGAGGATGTCTTTGGCTCTCATCCAACCCTTCCTTCTGCACTTCTTGGAGACATTCTTTTGACTTCATTGTAGACCCACCGTGGCATTAATCGTGGCCACGTTCTACCCTTCTGGGAAAATGGCCCTGGATTTTCCTTGGGGAACCGCTGTCCCCTACAAAAAGCTTCAGGCTATGGTTGAGACCTTTGCTTTTTGTCAGTGACTGCCTTTGTTCCACTCTCCTCCTTCTTTAAACTCAGACCCCTATAAGAGCCCTCCTCCTGGGCAGTAGCGCCCAGCTGTGTGGCCTTCTGGGGAGGGGTGTCTTCAAAGGGACACCACAGATTGCTAGGGCACTCGGAGGTGCAGTAAGTATATCCCGGGAGTATCAGCAGTCCCGCGGTGTAAATATAAAAAACTCAGCAGTGGTGCAGTGTAAATACAAAAAACTCAGCAGTTGCGAGGTGTAAATGCAAAAAAGAGGTTAGCTCTGCAGCGTGAAAAACAAGGAAGAAGTAACTCGAGTATAATTGTAAAATAAGAAGTAACTTAAGAAGTAACTCGTACATAAGTGTAAAAAAAAAGTAAACATGGGCCAAGAAAACAGTAAACAGCTGTTTATACATTTGCTTATAGATACTTTAAAGGTTAGGGGTCCTAAGGAAGGACAACAGCAATTGCTTCAGTTTTTGAAATGTGTAAAGTATGTGTGCCTCTGGTTCTCTGCAGAAGGGAGTATGAATCTAGAGATTTAAAAAGGTGTGTGTGAATGAATGAGTGCTTTGTCTTGGTCTGTGTTTCGACGGTTACTGTGTTGCTGCTTTATGCAATCATGTCTTTGAAAAGTTTAAGGGGTACCGGTACCTGTCTGTCATTACTGTTTGTTTTTGTCTATTGCCCTTCTTTGCTATCCTGGAAGAATTGAGGCAGGCAGCCTCTGCCTCTAGCCTCCTGTGCATTTTTATTGGATCAGTTCCAGGAGTTTGGGTCCTGAAAGCAAAACTTCTCTAAGGAGAGGCAAGGCAAGGGTCATCCCGCTTCGTTGTTCACTGGCCCACAGACAGCCAGCAGCGCCTGCAGAGGACAGGGGGTGCATGCGCATGCTCAGGTGGGCAGAGATACTACAGGGAGAAGTGCGCATGTGTATGGGGCGGCGGAGAATTGCTTGCAGTTGAAAAACTGCACGGATGTGAAACCAAATCTTTGACTGTGACCAGAGAAGTTAACAAAATAATTTTTTTTTCAGGAATACTGGTAGTCAAGGACACTCTGTGCCCACCAGCGCTGCCCCCCCTTTTCTTTTTTAAGCCAAGTTCTTCTTCACTGTGACAACACACAAGGTCTCTTCTGCTGCCCAGCGATTTCTCATCTTAACCCTTCTCTGTCTTGATACTGCTTGAAAAAAATGTTGAGTTTTTACCAACCTGTGTACTTTGGAAAGTGCTGACTTTAAAGTAAAAGTTAAAGATGCATTATGTTTAGGAAAAATTATGCTTTTGTTTTCACAGGAAAAGAAAAATATATAGGTTTTAATCACTTAGATCCAATGGGTTACAAATACCATCTTTAAAGGAAATTGGGTACAAATTATTATTGATTAAGATAAAGAAAACTGCTGCTAGTTTCAAAAGTTTCACATTAGTACAGGTTTTTATATGTTAATGCAAAATTAAATTATTCTTACTGTGATACATACATATATTATTTATTTTGGTCCTGTTTGAAATGTATCTATGCAATGTTCTGGACTGCTGGAAGAACTCACGAGAAGAGACATTGATGGAGATTTGCATTTTTTCTGAAGGACTGAAATGATAGAAAAAAGAATTTGTCTATGTAAAATGCTGAGTTTATAGGGAAACTATTAAAAATGTTGAATAATTGTTATGCTAATTCTGATTGATTTTCTCCATTAATAAGGCTGGTGATTCTTCACTGCAGAATAGTTACATTAATTATGTGATCATGTTCTTTAAAGGTGAAAGGAAGACTGAAGTCCTAAATACAAGTTAATAATTAATCATCATAGTACAAGCAACCCTCTGAGTTATAGGGGTCTGTATGATTGGCCTCCTGTAAAATAACAAGGCTAAAGCTCTTAGCTATTCAGACTTCCATAGAAAAGTCTACATGTTCTTAAAAACTTCAGCATCACATTCATGGTCGATAAATGAAAACTGCAGTCTAACTGCTATGATGGTTAGTCATGGAACAAAATGCTTATGTTATGAGTCTATATTAATTCTGAGGGTCGAAAAAGAACTGAGAACATCAATATAAGTCGTAAGGATTTGAAAGCATAAAAGCTTGGAGATTATATGGGTCTGAGAGGATATTCTAAAAATATAAAATTTATAAGAAATAATGGCTTAAGATGTATATAGAAATTTACAAGATTTCTTTCCCCTTTCATAATATTATTATACTATGATTTCAAAAGTTCAGATTTAACATTAATAGAGATCTGACAAGCTAATAGAGCAATCATTGCTTACTGTTTGGGTCACAAGCTCAAGATTTTAAATTTCTTTTGGTTGTCTTTCAAATATAGGCTTATAGCATATAGCTGTTTAATATAAATCATAGATTTTGTTAGGATTCAAAGGCTTGTTTTACAGACACCTGTTACCTCCTTTTTTTCTACAATATGGATTTCAGTACAGACCAATAATGCTAATTTATCTGAAACTTTTATGTCCTTTTTATAAAATAGAGATTCATACAAACTTCGGAAAATTTAGAAAATTTTATACCTTGAATCCACTTCTCACATGTCAAAATGATTATGGTATTTTTTCTCTCTCCTGGTCTTGGGACTCTTCCCCTTTCTTAATTACTGAGAATATGAGTCTACAAGTTGCAAATAAGTCCATAAATTTAACTTCCGTTCCCAGTCTGTATCTGTTTCACCAGGCTTCCACTTGGCTTACAAATGCATTCAAGCATCAGTTGCTGATAACAACCTGCTCCAAATGACAGCATAATCTTGGGATCAAGGACTGCCAGCTGGAATTTGGTATTCCAGTACAAAATTTCCACAGACTTATATTTGGAAACTTGCTGCTGCCATGGGAAAAGTGACAGGACAATCCAGTTCTTCAAAACTCCTTTGCCCATGAAAGAAACTGTTTTGGCTCGTGTCAAAATGCCTTATGGTTTTTTTTTTTTTGGTGGGAAAGATAAAAATCTCTATGAATGGTATTGTGTTTAATATATCATGCCCTGATCGTATTTTGACTAATTGTTTCTCAAGTGGATGATCATACCCATGTACTGGCGTTAAAATAACCTTCTTTTGTAATATTGCCTGTACATGTGAATAATCCATGGTTTGAGGTCAAAGAGTTACAAGTAATTGAAGAAATTAAGAAAGCTTTAGGTAGACAGAAACGTGTTATTGGATTAGTAGCAGGAATTTCTGCTCCTGTTGTTATGCTGACTACTACTGCAGTTGCTTCCGTGGCTTTGCTCAGTCTATTCAAAATACTGGATTTGTTAATCAATTGTCTAAGAGTGTTTCCACGACACTGGAGACACAAGAAGACATAGATGTAAAAATGAAACAGAAATTGAATGCCTTGTATGAAACTGTACAGTTTTTAGAGGGATAAGCTCCAAAGCTTAAAATCCAGAGTGCAGTTGAAATGTCATACTAAATATGAATGGATTTGTGTTACATCTTTTACTTATAATGAAAGTGATATCGGTTAGGAGAGAGTTAAAGCACCTTGTGTGGTATCTGGCATAATTCTAATAAATCTTTAGATTTGGCTAAATTACATGAAGAGATTTTGGAACTGAAAAATTGATAAATTGGATTTTGATGCATCAAAAGCAGTTGTAAATATTCAGGAACGATTTAAAAAGACTGTTCCATCATGGTCAGCAATTACTTCACTTCTTAGTAGTACTGAAGTTGTTGGAACTTGTGTTCTTCTGGGCATAATTTAATTACCTATAGTTCTCAAGCTGATTATGAACTCACTGTGGAAAGTGGGCTCGGAATTTCATGGAGTAAAACTCCGCACACTTCCGTAAAAACTGAAGCCAGAGACTTGCAGTCAGAGATGGGTAAGATTTCTCTGCCTCTTTTCTAACTAAGACGAGAGATGGATCTCTCTAAGATCCATTTTCCCATGATGGGTAAGACTGAAATGTGGTAAAAATCCCCCAAGGTAGACACAGTCTTCTGAGGAGCTCTCAGAGGTCCTTAACATATAATAAAAAGGGCCAATTGTGGGAACCCACATGTGACTCAGTTTCCATCTGGAGTCATTTCTAACTTAAAGAAGTCATTTGAGTTCAAGCTTGCCTGCTCTACTTTTTCTTATAACCTTGAGGGCTATGAGAGACTTCTGATTTAGCCCGTGAGAAAAGAACACTCTATCTAGTAGACAGTATACTGCTGACACAAACCTCAGACACTTTAAGATAGAAAGTAAGGCTACTTCCAAGCAGCAAGCACATGTTGGAGAGGAGGCTGCGCACTCAAGGACAGGGATGGTCCTGTGGTTAGATACTGACTGACCGTCTGTGCTGTGCTTTGTTCTGCTTTTGTATATAAGCAAGTTCTGAAATAAACTCTGGGCTGTTTGGCAGCTTTGGCATGACAGACAAACCTCCTAATTCTATCCTGTCTTCTGTTCTTCTGAATTTTCTTTGGTCTTGAGGATCCAGGAAGCCTATCTGTCCTTGCAGGAGTGGGCTCCTACATACCCCTCACCTCAGACCATAGTTTGTTAGAGCTTGGATCAGAGACCTCCATTAGCCTCATCAGAATCCTTCTTTGTCCTTCTAGATGCCTTGCTTGATCTTGGTTCGTGGAAGCCTTAGTCTCACATTCTTGCCTCCATCTGCCATGGTCACAGACTACATTTATTCCCAGCCCTGACTCCATGAGGACTCTCTAAGCCTCATTGATGCCTCCAAAGCCTTGGCAGGTAGCACTTTAAGTAATTAAAAAAAAAAACTTCACTGGATCCTTCACTGTGTATTGCTTCCTGGGCCCTGGTCAAAGACTGCTTGCAGGCGCCATGGAAACCTCCGTTTCCCCTCATTGAACACTACTGCACTAGGTACCTTTGGAACCTTCCTCAGCCTTGACAAGACACCCCTTCGGTGCTACAGTGGCCTCACTGTCTTCCAGCTGGACATCAACAGAGGCCAAGTCCTGGTGGGAGACGGCATTCAGCCCACATCAAAGGTCTCCTCAGGCTGATTGGAGCCTCCTTCTGTCCAGTTGGAACCTTCCTATGTGCCAGTCAGAAGGTTGCCCTTGTCCTTTTTTAACAGAATCCTTTCATCATGGTTGGAGACACCGTTCTGCCCTGGTAGGCACATATCTTGGACCTCATTGCAGTCTCTTGGGACCATGGTGGTAGAATGCTTTTTGCATAAGAGCCTTCATCTGCTCTTATGGAAACCATTATAAGGTCCAATTGTACCCTTGGTCCACCTAAGAGGCTTCTTGGATACCTGTCAGATAAACCCTTTGGCCCTGGAAGCAATGTCCCTGAACTCTTGTTGAAACGTCCCTCTGCCTAGTGAGAGAACTCCCTTAGTCCCAGTAAGGAAAAGCATTGGTCTTTGTTCCAGCTGCCCTCAGGCCTGCTAGGAGATAGACTTTTATTCCAGTTGGAGACTTCCTCTAGTTCCTGGTCAAAGCCTCCTGTAATTTTAGTCAAAGAACAGCTTTGTCCCTTCTCATATGTTCATTCTGCCTAGTCAGAGACCACACTCAACCCCAAGAGAAACTCTCTCGGCCCATTTGAAGCCGTCCTCAGGCCTTACCTAGTTAACTCTAGGCTTTCTTTTTTTTTCTAGGCAATCTTGAGAGCCTACCTGATCCTGGACAGATTCTGCCTTACGCACTGCTTGGGGCTTTCTATGGCCACTGTTGGGTCATCCCTGGTCTCTGGTCAGAGACATCCCTCTGACTCCTTTGGAGAAGCCCCTTATCCCTAATCATGGCTATACTCTGCAGTATTCAGAAAAAGGCCTTCACACCCCACCAGGAGACATACACAAGCTGCTGCCTCCAGGTGTTGATGGTAGCCTTCCCTGGTTCTGTTCAGAGACCTCCTTTGTCCTTGGCCACAGTCCCCCTCTGCCTTTGTCAGAGACCACCTCAACCCTGATTGCTGCTTTCTAGGGATTTATTTGGAGAGCACCCTTGGTCTCATCAGAGTCCTCCTTTCCCCAGATGGAAGTCTCTTTCATCCTGCTCAGAGGATGCCTTGGTAGCTCCTCACTACCTCTTCCTTCCCTGGTCAGAGAATACTCTTGAATGCAGTACTAACCCCATCAGAGCCTTCCATAGTCTCTTTGAAGCCTTTCTCAGCCCTGGTCAGATACTTCAGAGACTTCTCTAGGCTCTCTGAACCTAGTCAGAGTCTGTCTTTGGGCCTGCTTAGAGCCTCCTGGACCCCTGTCAGAGACTGCCTTCATTTGGTACAGTTCTGCCAGGGTTCTCCTTTCAGGCTCCCTGGAAGCTTATTGGAGAGCTCCCATACACCTAACATTACCTTGCCTCAGCTCTGGTTAGAGAAAGCATTAGTACCTAGTCCTGACTTCCATTGGGCCTGGAAGAAGACTCCCCTGGCCCAAGTCACAAACTACAAACTACTCAGGACCTGGTCAAAGCATTACCCCCCCTGCTTTCTTGGTCAAAGAATGACTTGGTCATCTCACTTTGACCTAGTCAGAGATGGCCTTCAACCTCACTGAAGCCTTCCTCTGTAACTTTGAAGCCTTCTTGGGTCTGATAGGAGATTCTCCAAGGCCTACTTAAGAGCCTCTCTTAACCCTTGGTAGAGTAAACCCTCTGTTCCATGCAATGGTCAAGAGACTGCCTTTGGCCTTCATCACAGTCTCATTCTCAGTGGCTGGGGATATTACTTGGCTATAATGCTAGCTTTCCTCTACCTTGTTTGAAGATAGCCCTTATCACAGACTGCCTTAGGCCCTCTTAAGAATATCCCATGATTCTGATCAGGGTCTGCCCTTTGGCCCACTTGGAGGTTCCCAGGGCCCTAGTCAGAGACTGCTTTTAGCCCTTATGGAAGCCCCCCTTCCCTCATTGGAAGCCTTCTTTGTTCCTAGTTGAAGCTTCCTGGGCCCAGGCCACAGATCACCTGTCTTCCTTCTAGAACTAGTCAGAGGTCTCCCTCAGTGTGTTTTCAGGCTCCCTTGGCCATGATATTGTCAGATACTTACATAGGGCCATCATTAGAGACATTCATCTGTCCCATTGGAGCTTACTTCAGATCCATTGGATCCTTCCTCAGCTCTAGCTTGGAGACAGACCACATAGGCCCCAGTGAGAGACTTCTTTGGCCCTGGTACAAACCTCTAGAGATCACAGAACTTTTCTTGGTGCCTCATGGCAGACTCCTTTTGCCTTGGCTAGAGTTGTCTGTAGGCCAGGTGTTGGTGGGAGATCCACCTTGGGGCACAATAACCTTGCTTGGCTCTCTTGGAGTTTGTCATAGCCCTGTTGGAACCCCCTCATTTGCAGTAAGAAATTTCCCTAGGTACTGTTATGCACTTCTGTTGACCCTGGTGAGAGAGTGCGTCGCTTGCTCTTGTCTGAACAGCTTTCAGCTCTGCTTGGGCAAAAAACTGATTCCTCCTATTTGCACCATCTCTATGCCCTCCTCAGAGACTATCTTTTTGCCCCATTGGAGACATCCCTTGGGTCAAAATGTGTCTTCAGCTCTCCCAAGAGGCTCCCTGGACTCTAGTCAGAGATCTCCATTGACCCTAGTCAGAAGTTCCCTCAATCTTCCTTGGTCTTGGTCAGAGAAATCCCTCAACTCTAGTTAGAGACTGCTTTGATTCCTTGTCCCATATTCTTTTATGCCGGGTAGGAGACTGCTCTTGCTTTCTGTCATCAAACTTTCTAGACCCTGTCCAAGGCTTCCATCTGCCCTGATCTGAGAATACCTTGGTCCTTTTTCACACACTCATAGACTACTCCCAGACATATTGGAGGCCCCCTCCCACCTTGGCCCTCATTGGACAGTTCTTTAAACCTTGTTCAAAGCCTTCCGCAATTCTGGTTAGAGACTAACATTTTGTCCTTGTCTAAACCACCTCCTCTATTTCTTGCTGACCACCCTAGGCTATGATTAGAGCTTCTTGGGGCTTTCTTCAGAGTCTATCTTAGCCCACATTAAAACCTTCCTTCAGGCATGATCAGAGTCCACATGCTGCCTTTGATAGAACTTCATTTGGCTCTGGCTAAAACCTCCCTGAGCCCTGCTCATAGACTTCCTTCAGATAACATCACATCTTCCTTGGTCTCCTTTTAGAGGCCTCCCTTGGCCATAGTGCCAACAACCTCTTTCTGCCTTCATTAATGACCACTCCTGGTCCTTGTGGAAGACCCATTGAAACTTCCCTTATACTGGGTAGAAGATCACCCTGGATCCACATTGGAGATCTACCTTGACCTCTCTTATCCCTATTAAAAACTTCCTATAGCCTTCATTGGAGGGCTGCATCTACCAAGCCCCCACCACTTTGGGGACCATGCTCTACCTTTATCAGACTCTCTCTTTGCATCGCTTGTTCCTAGTTGGAGGCCATTCTCACTCTCTTTGAGATTAAACATGAAGACCTCCCTTGGCTCAAATTGGTAACCTCCTAGGTTAAGCCCTCTTAGAAGCTTCTTTCTGCACTCATCAGAGAACTCTTTCAACTCTTGTTGGAGCTTCCCTCTTTCTTGGAAGGAGACTGCCCTCAGTCCCATTCAGAGACCTATCTTGATCCTGGCCTGAGACTACATTTGGCTATTGATTGTCACAGTCTCTGTCTGCTCTTATCAGAAGCTACCTTAGATTTAGATCCACATGCCCTTGCCTCCAGAATGATAGGACTAGGTATCTGAAGTTTTTATTTATCTATTTATTTATTTATTTTTATATTATTAAAAATTTCCGTCTCCTCCCCGCTTCCCATTTACATCCCCCTTCCCCCTCCACTCCTGCTCCCTTTCGTGCCCTAAGAGCAGTAAGGGTTCCCTGCCCTGTGGGAAGTCCAATTTCCTCCAACCTCCATCCAGGTCTAGGAAGGTGAGCATCCAAACAGGCTAGCCCCCCCCCCCCACACCCAAAGCCAGTATGTGTAGTAGGATCAAAATCCAGTGCCATTGTCCTTGGCTTCTCAGCAGCCCTCATTGTCTGCCATGTTCAGGGAGTCTGGTTTAATCCAGTGCTTTTTCAGTCCCAGTCCAGCTGGCCTTGGTGAGCTCCGATTAGATCAGCCCCACCATCTCGGTGGGTGGGTGCACCCCTCGCGGTCCTGACTTCCTTGCTCATGTTCTGCCTCCTTCTGCTCCTCATTTGGACCTTGGGAGCTCAGTCCGGTGCTGCAATGTGGGGCTCTGTCTCTATCTCCATCCATCGCCAGATGAAGGTTCTAAGGTGATATGTAAGATATTCATTAGTATGGCTATAGGATCTGGCCATTTCAGGTTCCTTCTCCTCAGCGGCCCAAGGAAGTAGCTGGGGGCATATCCCTGGATACCTGAGAACCCCTCTAGAGTCAAGTCTCTTGCCAATCCTAAAATGGCTCCCTTAATTAAAATATATGCTTCCCTGCTCACATATCCACCCTTGCTTTATCCCAAACATCCCATTCCCCCAAACTCACCCCATCCTCCACCTCACACCCTTCTCTCCCCATCTCCACTTGCCCCCATCCCACCCTGTCCCCAAGTTCCCAATCTTTGCCCGGCAATCTTGTCTATTTCCAATATCCAGGAGGATAAATATATGTTTTTCTTTGGGTTCACCTCTTATTATCTTCTCTAGGATCATAAATTATAGGCTCGATGTCCTTTATTTATGTATAGAAACCGATTATGAGTGAGTACATCCCATGCTCATCTTTTTGGGTCTGGGTTACCTAACTCAGAATAGTGTTTTCTATTTCTACCCATTTGCATGCAAAATTCAAGATGTCATTGTTTTTTTTTTTTTTTTACCGCTGAGTAGTATTCTAACATGTATATATTCCACAGTTTCTTCATCCATTCTTCCACTGAAGGGCATCTAAATTGTTTCCAGGATCTGGCTATTACAAATAATGCTGCTATGAACATAGTTGAACAAATGCTTTTGTAGTATGATTGGACATCTCTTGGGTATATTCCCAAGAGTGGAATTGCTGGGTCCTGGGGTAGGTTGATCCCGAATTTCCTGAGAAACCACCACACTGCTTTCCAAAATGGTTGCACAAATTTGCATTTCCACCAGCAATGGATGAGTGTACCCCTTAACCCACAACCTCTCCAGCAAAGGCTATCATTGGTGTTTTTGATTTTAGCCAATCTGACAGGTGTAAGATGGTATCTCAAAGTTGTTTTGATTTGCATTTCCCTGATCGCTAAGGAGGTTGAACATGCCCTTAAGTGTCTTTTGGCCATTTGAACTTCTTCTGTTGAGAATTCTCTATTCAGTTCAGAGCCTTATTTTTAATTGGGTTAATTAGCATTTTAAAGTCTAGTCTCTTGAGTTCCTTATAAATTTTGGAGATCAGACATTTGGCAGTTGCGGGGTTGGTGAAGATCTTTTCCCAGTCAGTAGGCTGCCTTTGTGTCTTAGTGACAGTGTCCTTTGCTTTACAGAAGCTGCTCAGCTTCAGGAGGTCCCATTTATTCAATGTTGCCCTTAATGTCTGTGCTGCTGGGGTTATACATAGGAAGCAGTCTCCTGTGCCCATATGTTGTAGAGTACATCCCACTTTCTCCTCTATCAGGCTCAGTGTGTTCAGATTAATATTGAGGTCTTTAATCCATTTGGACTTGAGTTTTGTGCATGGTGATAGATATGGATCTACTTTCATTCTTCTACAGGTTGACATCCAGTTATGCCAGCACCATTTGTTGAAGATGCTTTTTCTTCCATTGTGTACTTTTAGTTCCTTTATCGAAAATCAGGTGTTCATAGTTTTGTGGGTTAAGATCCGGGTCTTCTATTCGATTCCATTGTTCGACCTCTCTGTTTTTATCCCAATACCAAGCCGTTTTCAATACTGTAGCTCTCTGTAATAGAGTTTGAAATCAGGGATGGTAATGCCTCCAGAAGTTCCTTTTTGTATAAGACTGTTTTGGTTATCCTTGGTTTCTTGTTTTTCCATATAAGGTTGATTATTGTCCTGTCAAGATCTGTGAAGAATTTTGATGGGACCTTGATGGGGATTGCATTGAATCTATAGATTGCCTTTGGTAGAATTGCCATGTTTACTATGTTGATCCTCCCAATCCAAGAGCAAGGGAGATCCTTCCATTTTCTGGTATCCTCTTCAATTTCTTTCTTAATGACTGAAAGTTCTTCTCAAATAGATCTTTCCCTTCCTTGGTTAGAGTTACACCAAGATATTTTATGCTATTTTTGGCTATTGTGAAAGGTGATACTTTACTGATTTCCCTCTCTGCTTCCTTATCCTTTGTGTATAGGAGGGCAACGGATTTTTTGGAGTTCATCTTGTATCCGGCCACGATACTAAAGGAGTTTATCAGCTGTAGGAGTTCTTTGGTGGAGTTTTTCCGGGTTGTTATGTACACTATCATATCATCTGCAAATAATGAAAGTTTAACTTCTTCCTTTCCAATTTGAATCCCCTTGATCCCCTTATGTTGTCTTATTGCTATTGCTAGAACTTCAAGCCCTATATTGAAGAGATTAGGAGAGATTAGACAACCTTGTCATGTTCCTGAATTTAGTGGGATGGCCTTGAGTTTTCTCCATCTAATTTGACGTCAGCTGTTGGCTTGCTGTAAATAGCCTTTATTATATTTATGAATGACCCTTGTATCCCTAATCTCTCCAAGACCTTTATCATAAAGGGGTGTTGAATTTTGTCAAATTCTTTTTTCAGCATCTAATGAGATGATTATATGGTTTTTTCTTTCAGTTTATTTATATGATGGCTTACATTGATAGATTTTCCTATGTTGAACCAGCCCTGCATCTCTGGGATGAAGCCTACTTGTTTGTAGTGGATAATTTTTCTAATGTGCTCTTGGATTCAGTTTGCCAGTATTTTATTGAGAATTTTTGCGTCAATGTTCATGAGTGAGATTGGCCTGTAATTCTCTTTCTTGGTTGAGTCTTTGTGTGGTTTAGGTATCAGGGTAACTGTAGCTTCATAAAAGGAATTTGGCAATGACTCTTCTGTTTCTATATTATGAAATACATTAAGGAGTATAGGTATTAGGTCTTCTTGGAAGTTCTGGTAGAATTCTGCATTGAAACCATCATGTCCTGGGCTTTTTTTGGTAGGGAGGTTTTTGATAACAGCTTCTAATTCTTCGTGACTAACAGGTCTATTTAGATTGTTCACCTGGTCCTGGTTTAACTTTGGTATATGGTACTTATCTAAAAAAATATTCATTTCTTTTACATTTTCTAATTTTGTGGCATACAGGCTTTTGTAGTAAGATCTAATGATTCTCTGAATTTCCTCTGTGTTTATGGTTATGTCCCCCTTTTCATTTCTTATCTTATTAATTTGCATGTTCTCTCTCTGCCATTTGATTAGTTTGGATAGGGGTTTGTCAATCTTGTTGATTTTCTCCAAGTACCAGGTTTTTGTTTCATTGATTCTTTGGATTGTTTTCTGTGTTTCTATTTTGTTGATTTCAGCCCTCAGTTTGATTATTTCCAGTCTTCTACTCCTCCTAGGTGAGTCTACTTCTTCTTTTTCCAGATCTTTCAGGTGTGCTGTTAAGTCTCCAATGTGTACTTTCTCCGTTTTCTTTAAGTGGGCACTTAGTGCTATGAACTTTCCTCTTAGCACTTCTTTAATAGTGTCCCAGAGGTTTGAATATGTTGTGTTTTTGTTTTCATTAAATTCAAGGAAGAATTTAATTTCTTTCTTTATTTCTTCCTTGACCCAGGTGTGGTTCAGTAGTTGACTGTTCAGTTTCCATGAGTTTGTATGCTTTCTGGGGGTAGCATTGTTGTTGAATTCTAATTTTAATCCATTGTGATCTGATAAGACACAGGTGGTTACTTATTTTTTTTGTAACTGTGGAAGTTTGCTTTGTTACCGAGTATGTGGTCAATTTTCGATTAGGTTCCATGAGCCACAGAGAAGAAGGTATATTTTTTCCTATTTGGGTGGAATGTTCTATAGATGTCTGTTAAGTCCATTTGGTTCATTACCTCCATTAAGTCTCTTAATTCTCTCTTAGGTTTCTGTCTGATTGACCTGTCCATTGGTGAGAGAGGAGTGTTGAAGTCTCCTACTATTATTGTGTGTGGTTTGATGGCTGCCTTGAGGTCTAGTAGTGTTTCTTTTACATAAGTGGGTACTTTTATATTAGGGGCATAGATATTCAGGATTGAGAATTCATTCTCATGGATTTTTTTCTGTTATGATTATAAAATGTCCCTTTCTATCTCTTCTGATTGATTTTAGTTTGAAGTCAACCTTGTTAGAAATTAGTATGGCCACACCCGCTTGTGTCTTAGGTCCATTTGCTTGATAAACCTTTTCACAACCCTTTACTCTGTGTAGATATCTGTCTTTGTGGTTGAGGTGTGTTTCTTGTAAACAGCAGAATGTTGGATCCTGTTTTTGTATCCAGTCTCTTAGCCTTTGCCTTTTTATAGGTGAATCGCGTCCATTGATATTAAGTGATATTAATGACAGGTGGTTGTTACCTCCGGTCGTCATTTTTGTTTTTGTTTTTTTGTTTTTTTTTTTTTTTTGTAGTAGAGATTGCATGACTCCCTTCTTTGAGATGTGCTGGTGAAGGGTTGTTAGATGTCTGAATTATTGTGGGCATTGTCTATTACTTTCTGTAAGGCTGGATTTGTGGCTACATATTGTTTAAATTTGTTTTTAATCCTGGAAAATTTTGTTTTCTCCATTTATAGTGAACGAAAGCTTGGCTGGGTATCGTAGTCTGGGCTTGCATCCATGGTCTCTTAGTTTCTGCAGTATATCTATCCAGGACCTTCTGGCTTTCATGGTTTCCATAGAGAAGTCAGGTGTAAATCTGACTGGTTTACCTTTATAAGTTACTTGACCTTTTTTCTTTGCAGCTCTTAATATTCTTTCTTTATTCTTTATGTTTTGTGTTTTGATTATTATGTGGTGAGGGAGTGTTTTTTTTTTGATTCAGTCTATTCAGTGTTCTGTATGCTTCTTGAACCTTCATAGGAATATCTTTCTTTAGGTTGAGAAAGTTTTCTTCTATAATTTTATTAAATATATTTTGTGGACCGTTGAGCTGTACTTCTTCTTCTTCTTCTTCTTCTTCTTCTTCTTCTTCTTCTTCTTCTTCTTCTTCTTCTTCTTTTTCTTCTTCTTCTACCCCTATTATTCTTAGGTTTGGTCTTTTTATTGTGTCCCAGATTTCCTGAATGTTTTGTCATGAGAATTTGTTTGATTTTTGATTTCTTTGATCAATGCATTTATTTTTTTCTATGGTGTTTTCAGAATCTGAGATTCTTTCTTCTATCTCTTGTATTCTGTTGGTTATGCTTGTTACTGTAGTCTCTATTCATTTACCTAGATTTTCCATATCCAGCCAGCCCTCGGTTTGTATTTTCTTCCTTGCCTCCATTTCAGTTTTCAAGTCTTGAACTGTTTCCATTATCTGTTTGATTGTTCTTCCTTGGTTTCCTAGGATATCCTTTACAGATTTACTCAATTCCTCAAACTTTTTGTTATTCTTCTCATCCATTTCTTTAAGGGAGTTTTTCACCTCCTGTTTAGGGGCCTCTATCACTTTCAAAAAGTCAATGTTTTCTACTTCTTCTTGATTGAGGTGTTCAAATCCTCCTGTTGTAAGATTGCTGGGTTCTGGTGATTTCATGTTGTTCAGATTGTTGGAGGAATTCTTGCATTTGAGCCTGCCCATCTTGGAGGAGTTTCTATGTGTTACTTTCATTGGTTAATTAATAAAGAAACTGCCTTGGCCCTTTAAGAGGACAGAAAATTAGGTAGGCGGAGTAGACAGAACAGAATTGTGGGAGAAAGGAAGCAGAGTTGGGGAGACACTTCAGGCAGTCACCATAAGCAGTTGCCATGCCTCTCCTCTCCGAGATGGACACAGGTTAAGATCTCTCCTGGTAAGCGACCACCTCATGGTGCTACACAGATTACTAAATATGCGTTAAAGGAAGATGTGAGAATTAACCAATATGAGGTTGAAACTATTGGGCCAAGCAGTATTTAAAAGAATACAGTTTCTGTGTAATTATTTTGGGTAAAGCTAGCCGGGTGGCGGGATGCAGCCTGCTGCTCTTTTTACAGATTGGCATGCCAACGTGATGGTCTAAATCCATTTAAAAACCTGAGAAAGCTTAAAAAGGAGAAAGAGAGAGAGTTTAACACAGCTTTTTACTGTTTGCTAGAGTGTGCTGCAGAAAAAATTTCCTGACTCAGCCTCAGCAGGAAAAAAGCTACGCATTTTAAAATGCAGATTCTGGGGCTGTCCTCCAATGCAAACTCTGGCTTTAAAGCATTTCAGTGGCTTTTATGGGACTGGATGTTTGTGTGCCCACTAGGGATCGGAAAGAAAGTACTCTGAGAACATGCCAATGGCTCACTGCTCCCTGCCTATACCTGGGCAGATGGTGGAATCAGGCTAGCGGCGGAGCATGGCGGATTTCTCCTGCCATACAGAGTGATGTTTCAGGGGTGTTCTGCACGTCAGATTTGGCTGTAACTTGGATGGAAAGAATTTCTGTGCTGCATGCTCAGTCTCAGAATTAAACTGCTGAGTTCAGCTCCAGTGTGGACTGCCCTGTGCCTGGAACTGTATGCAGCTCAGGGGCACCGAATGACTAAGGCAGGAGCGTCTCTGGCTCTGCTCAGCTATGATGAACTGTGCTGATCTCAGGCAGGATCCATTGTAATTACCATAATAACAGCGCAGTTAAGGTTTAGACTGGGCAGGACACAGGCAGTACCATATTACCTCTACATGGTGTGACTTAAGTTTTTAAGAAGTGCTTAACCTTTTAAGAAGTGCTCCTGGATAGTAAAGAATTACAGATTTACAATAAGACAGATTCAGACATAAAGACCTTTAAATGGGTTACAATGTTGGATGAATGTACGTAGGCTTGAGAGAGAGAAAAAATATAGAGAATAAAGTTAATGTCTTTAAAAAGGGTTAAGTCTTTAAAGAGACAGAATACAGATAGTTATAGATTAAAAGAAGAAAAATAAGTCATGTAAAAATGGAAAATTTACAGAGAGTCTGGATTATGTATTTTATTGTGTTTTCTTTGAAATTTTTGACTGTAAAGGAGCTAAATACAGAGAGACATTTCATTATATGGGCTGCCAGGCAAGACCAGAATGGACATCTTGATGGTATGACTTCAGAATTTGTATCTAAGGACATGTGTAGTGTGGGGCTGCGGGCAGGCCTGCTTTTCATCCTGCCCAGATCCCACACAGCTAGCTTTACACCCGAAATAATTACACGGAAACTGTATTCATTTAAACACTGCCTGGCCCATTAGTTTCAGCCTCTTACTCACATCTTGATTAACCCATATCTAATAATCTGTGTAACACCATGAGTGGTGTCTTACCGGGAAAGATTCAGCACGTCTGACCTGGTGGCTGGCTTCATAGTGACTGACCCAGAGAGGAGAGGTGGGGCAGTTGTCTGAGCCATCTACCTCACTTCCTTCTTCCTGTTCTGTCTACTCCACCCACCTATGTTCTAACCTATTAGGCCAAGCAGTTTTCTTTATTAATTAACCAATGAAATCAACAGATTGATAGAAGACCCACCTCCATCATTTCTCCTTTTTCTGTTTAAACAAAAAGGAAAGGCTTTAACTTTAACATAGTAAAATTACATATAACAAAACAGTTATCAAGTAAGAATTACAGTTACAATATTTATATCTAGTTTATCTTTTATCATAACAAAGAAAAACTATAACTATCTATCTATTCTTCAACTCCATCAAAGACTCCAGAAGGACACAATATTACCTAGATGAACAAGAAGTAAGGTACTTCCAAAACTCTAGAAATGACAGAGACATCTCACTGCCTGGACAGTCACCCAAAGTTTTTTTGTACTGTTGGGGCATCCATCTTTGACCTACAGGCCCGTAGTTTCAGCAGACATTTCCATGAAGCAGGAAATTTCAAAGGCAGTTCAGTCAGTATCTGCTGTGTCCTGCAAAATGTCTTTCAGACTCTTTCATGAATCAGGAATCCCAAAGAATCATCTCACCTTTAGGCAAGTTCAGCAGTCCTCTCTCTGCTGGTTCTTTGTGTTCAGTTTATGCAACAGTCCAGGCAAGAGCAGTTTCTTGCCCAAGTGGTATTAAACTCTATAAGGAGCCTCTTCGATGCCCGTCTTCCTCTTGAAGTAGATTGGTGCTGCCAGGAGCAGACATGTCTCATTGTAATGAAAAGCCCTAAGTTATTAAATCATTTAAAATGCCATATTCTATAGTCTTTGAAAAATATTAGGAATGCCTATCTAACTGAAATATATCTCAATATATCTAGAAAATCTAACATGACTACAAGCCTTACTATTATTGATGATTATCCATTAACAACCTATATTTCCTGATTATACATTACATTATTAAATGAACTACACAATCACAATACCTTATCAAGATCAGAAATACATATACATATAACAAAATTGACCTTAAATATAAATCACTAAAGCAAAATCCATATCAATGCAAATTATTCATATCTATATCATATCCCCCTTTAAATATAAAAGAACATTTATAAACAATATCTGGGAATATGGAATAGTTATTTCTCTCCAAACTGCTTCCTGCTGAATGGGGGCACTGTTAATCAGATCTTTCGTGGTGTAACCTGTGTGCCAGGTTCATCTCAGTCATCAGTTGGGTAAAGTAATTGGTTAAAGTTAGATAATTAAGGGTATTCATAGCAGCCTTTCAGGAGGGCATGGTCTATCATACCATATTGGGATAGAAACAATCCACAGGGTCTCATTTTCTGTAAAAACAAAAGAAGCATCTCTTTTCCAAAGTATCATATCCTTAGATCCAAATTCTGAAGTTAAGGTATTTTCAAAATATCTTTCTTGGATTAGTTCAGCAGCATTTATAAACAAATATCTTTTAGCAGCTGTTGCTTCTTTTTCAGCATTCGAACAATTCAAAGAGAGCGTAATAGCATACAGTATCAAGATTCTCTGTGTATTTTCCATCTTTATGTGGCTTTACTTTAACTTCTATTTCTTTTATTTTTACTTTTATTTTTTGAGACAGGTTCTCTGTATATCTTTGTCCTGGAATAACCCTGTAGACCAGGCTGTCCTTGAACTCACAGAGTCCTACTTGCCTCAGCCTCCCCAGTGCTGGGATTAAAGGTGTGCTCTACAACACCCTAAACTCACAGAGATCTGTCTGTCCTTGCCTCTCAGGCATTGGGATTAAAGGTGTGTACCACCACACCTTGAAGTCACAGAGGTCAATCTACCTCTGCCCCTTGAAGTCTCAGAGGTCAATTTACCTTGCCTCCCAAATGTTGGGTTTAAAGGTATGTACCACCACACCCTAGCTACTACCTTTTTTCTTTTTTACTTTTAAGAACTTTAACCGTTAGACTCCATATATTTTCAACACATTGTAAACCATTTTGACATTTTCTTCAACTTCGAATCTTTCTTTTACTGTATATCTCTCTTTTTCTGACTACATGAGTCTTTAATTTACCAAACAATATCAGTAGCTTTGACAGCTAGATCCAGCCCATTCCTTAGCTTCTGCGATTCCAGCCTTGTGGTTGAGATACCGGCCAGAGCCATGTTCATTGCTACAGCTCTACAGTGTTTCAAGGTCCCTGCCAGCAAGCAAGCTGCAACAGTGTTAAACAACAATCAAAAGCTCCATAGTCAGGACCACCTGCTTGAAAGAGTCAGAGTTTGCTCTGGCAGGACGGCCCAGAAAGACAGCATTTTAAAATGGTACAGTTTTTTTCCTGCTACGGCTGAAAACTGAAAAGCATGCAGTCGGTTTTTCATCAACACCACTTAAGTGTTTGGTGGCAGGACCTCTTAAGAGCTGCAGGGTTTTGCAGCTAAAGCTGAGTCAGGAAGCCTCTCTTAGATGAGAGCGCTTGCTTACCTCTAGCAAGCAAAGCCAAACCTGAGAAATTGCTGCTACCGAGAAAACATGCTTTACTCTATTCTTTCCCAAGCTTTCTCAAGCTTTCTGTGGATTTAGTTATCCACGTTGGGTGCCATTTTGTAGTGTGAGGCTGCAGGCAGGCCTGCTTTTCATCCCGCCCTATCCCACATGGCTAGCTATACACCCGAAATAATTACACAGAAACTGTATTCATTTGAACACTGCCTGGCCCTTAGTTTCAGCCTCTTACTCACATCTTGATTAACCCATATCTAATAATCTGTGTAACACCACGAGTGGTGTCTTACCGGGAAAGATTTAGCACGTCTGACCTGGTGGCTGGCTTCATAGTGACTGACCCAGAGAGGAGAGGCGGGGCAATTGTCTGAGCCATCTACCTCACTTCCTTCTTCCTGTTCTGTCTACTCCACCCACCTATGTTCTAACCTATTAGGCCAAGCAGTTTTCTTTATTAATTAACCAATGAAATCAACAGATTGATAGAAGACCCGCCTCCATCAAACATGACGCTTTGGAAAAAAGGGTCTTCTTTTGTTTTCACAGAGGATGATACCCTGTGGATTGCTTCTATCCCAATATGGTATGATAGACCACGCCCTCCTGAAAGGTTGCTATGAACATCTTCAAAAAATTACTTCACTCAACTGCCAACTGAGATGATCCTAGCAGACAGGTTATACCATGAAAGGCCTAAATAACAGCGCCCCCACTCAGCAGGAAGCAGTTTGGAGAGAAAAAACTGTGCCCATGTTCCCAAATATTGTTTATAAATGTTCTTTTACATTTAAAGGGGATATGATATAGATATGAATAATTTGTATTGATATGGATTTTAAGGTCAATTTTGTTATATGTATATGTATTTCTGATCTTGATTTAGCTATTTTGATTGTGTAGTTCATTTTAAAAACTGTAATGTATAATTAGGAAATATAGGTTGTTACTGGATAATCATCGATAATAGTAAAGCTTGTAGTTATGTTAGATTTTCTAGATATATAGAGATATATTTCAGTTAGATAGGCATTCTTCATATCTTTCAAAGGCTACAGAACATGGCACTTAAGATGTTTTAATAACTTAGGGCTTTTCATGACAATGAGACGTCTGCTCCTGGCAGCACCAATCTACTTCAAGAGGAAGATGGGCATCGAAGAGGCTCCTTATGGAGTTTGATAGCCATTTGGGCAAGAAACTGCTCTTGCTTGGACTGTTACATAAACTAGACACAAAGAACCCACAGAGAGAGGACTGCTGAACTTGCCTAAGGGTGAGATGGTCTTTCGGGGTTCCTGATTCATGAGGGAGTCTGCGAGACATTCTGCAGGACACAGCAGAAAGTGACTGAACTGTCTTTGGAATTTCTTGCTTCATGGAAATGTCTGCTGGATACTATGGGCCTGAAGGCCAAAGATGGATGCCCCAACGGTACAGAGGAACTTTGGGTGACTGTCCAGGCAACGAGTTGTCTCTGTCATTTCTAGAGCTTAAAAGTTACTTATTTCTTGTTTACTTAGGTAGTATTATATCCTTCTGGAGTCTTTGATGGAGTTGAAGAATGGTTCAATAGTTATAGTTTTCCTTAGTTATGATAAAAGATAAAATAGATATAAATATTGTAACTGTAATTCTTGCTTGAAAACTGTTTTGTTATATGTAATTTTACTATGTTAAATTTAAAGCCTTTCTTTTTGTTTAAACAGAAAAAGGGGAAATGATGGAGGAGTGTCTATGTGTTACTTTCAATGGTACTTAATAAAGAAACTGCCTTGGCCCTTTAAGAGGACAGAAAATTAGGTAGGCAGAGTAGACAGAACAGAATTGTGGGAGAAAGGAAGCAGAGTTGGGGAGACACTTCAGGCATTCACCATAAGCAGTCGCCATGCCTCTCCTCTCCGAGATGGACACAGGTTAAGATATCTCCTGGTAAGCGACCACCTCATGGTGCTACACAGATTACTAAATATGCGTTAAAGGAAGATGTGAGAGTTAACCAATAAAAGGCTGAAACTAATGGGCCAGGCAGTGTTTAAAAGAATACAGTTTCCCCATGAAAGCCAGAAGAGCTTGGATAGATGTGCTACAGACACTTAGGGAACATGGATGCAAGCCTAGACTATTATACCCAGCAAAGCTTGCATTCACCATTGATGGAGAAAACAAGATATTCCAGGACAAAAACAGATTTAAACAATACGCAGCCACAAATCCAGCCTTGCAGAAAGTAATAGAAGGAAAATCACAAACCAAGGAGTCCAACAACGCCGACAATAACTCAGGCATCTAGCGACCCTTCACCAACACAACTAGAAGAAGGGAAACACACAAACTCTACTACTAAAAATGACTGAAGTTAACAACCACTGGTCATTAATATCACTTAATATCAATGGACTCAATTCACCTATAAAAAGGCACAGGCTAAGAGACTGGATACGAAAACAGAATCCAACATTTTGCTGTTTACAAGAAACACACCTCAACCACAAAGACAGGCACCTACTCAGAGTAAAGGGTTGGGAAAAGGTTTATCAAGCAAATGGCCCTAAGAAACAAGCGGGTGTGGCCATACTAATTTCCAACAAAGTTGACTTCAAACTAAAATCAATCAGAAGAGATGGAAAGGGACACTTTATACTCATAACAGGAAAAATCCTTCAGAATGAAGTCTCAATCCTGAATATCTATGCCCCTAATATTAAAGCTCCCACTTATGTAAAAGAAAGACTTCTAGAACTCAAGGCAGCCATCAAACCACACACACTAATAGTTGGAGACTTCAACACTCCTCTCTCACCAATGGACAGGTCAATCAGACAGAAACCTAACAGAGAATTGAAAGACTTAATGGAGGTAATGAACCAAATGGACTTAACAGACATCTATAGAACATTCCACCCAAATAGGAAAGAATATACCTTCTTCTCTGCGGCTCATGGAACCTTTTCGAAAATTGACCATATACTTGGTAACAAAGCAAACTTCCACAGTTACAAAAAAATATTAGTAACCACCTGTGTCTTATCGGATCACCATGGATTAAAATTAGAATTCAACAACAATGCTACCCCCAGAAGGCCCACAAACTCATGGAAACTGAACAGTCAACTACTGACCCACACCTGGGTCAAGGAAGAAATAAAGAAAGAAATTAAAGTCTTTCTTGAATTTAATGAAAACAAAGACACAACATACTCAAACCTATGGGACACAATGAAAGCAGTGTTAAGAGGAAAGTTCATAGCACTAAGTGCCCACTTAAAGAAAACGGAGAAAGCACTCATTGGTGACTTAACAGCACACCTGAAAGCTCTGGAAAAAAAAGAAGCAGACTCACCTAGGAGAAGTAGAAGACTGGAAATAATCAAACTGAGGGCAGAAATCAACAAAATAGAAACACAGAAAACAATCCAAAGAATCAATGAAACAAGAAGCTGGTTCTTGGAGAAAATCAACAAGATTGACAAACCCTTAGCCAAACTAATCAAACGGCAGAGGGAGAACACGCAAATTAACAAGATCAGAAATGAAAAGGGGGACATAACCACAGACACAGAGGAAATTCAGAAAATCATTAGATCTTACTACAAAAGCCTGTATGCCACAAAATTGGAAAATGTAAAAGAAATGGACAGTTTTTTAGATAAATACCATATACCAAAGTTAAACCAGGACCAGGTAAATGCTCTAAATCGTCCTGTTAGTCGCGAAGAATTAGAAACTGTTATCAGAAACCTCCCTATCAAAAAGAGCCCAGGACCAGATGGTTTCAATGCGGAATTCTACCAGAACTTCCAAGAAGACCTAATACCTATACTCCTTAAGGTATTTCATAATATAGAAACACAAGAGTCACTGCCAAATTCCTTCTATGAAGCTACAGTTACCCTGATACCTAAACCACACAAAGACTCAACCAAGAAAGAGAATTACAGGCCAATCTCACTCATGAACATGGACGCAAAAATTCTCAATAAAATACTGGCAAACCGAATCCAAGAACACATTAGAAAAATTATCCATTACGATCAAGTAGGCTTCATCCCAGAGATGCAGGGCTGGTTCAACATACGAAAATCTATTAATGTAATCCATCATATAAATAAACTGAAGGAAAAAAACCATATGGTCATCTCATTAGATGCTGAAAAGCATTTGACAAAATTCAGCACCCTTTTATGATAAAGGTCTTGGAGAGATTAGGGATACAAGGGTCATTCCTAAATATAATAAAAGCTATTTACAGCAAGCCGACAGCTAACATCAAATTAAACGGAGAGAAACTCAAGGCTATCCCACTAAATTCAGGAACACGACAAGGCTGTCCACTCTCTCCTTATCTCTTCAATATAGTGCTTGAAGTTCTAGCAATAGCAATAAGACAACATAAGGGAATCAAGGGGATTCAATTTGGAAAGGAAGAAGTTAAACTTTCATTATTTGCAGATGATATGATAGTATACATAAGCGACCCCAAAAACTCCACCAAAGAACTCCTACAGCTGATAAACTCCTTCAGTAACGTGGCAGGATACAAGATCAACTCCAAAAAATCAGTCGCCCTCCTATACACAAAGGATAAGGAAGCAGAGAGGGAAATCAGAGAAGTATCACCTTTCACAATAGCCACAAATAGCATAAGATATCTGGGAGTATCGCTAACCAAGGAAGTGAAGGATTTATTTGACAAGAACTTTAAGTCTTTGAAGAAAGAAATTGAAGAGGATACCAGAAAATGGAAGGATCTCCCCTGCTCGTGGATTGGGAGGATCAACATAGTAAAAATGGCAATTCTACCAAAAGCAATCTATAGATTCAATGCAATCCCAATCAAGGTCCCATTAAAATTCTTCACAGAGATTGAGAGGACAATAATCAACTTTATATGGAAAAACAAGAAACCCAGGATAGCCAAAAAAATCTTATACAATAAAGGTACTTCTGGAGGCATTACCATCCCTGACTTCAAACTCTATTACAGAGCTACAGTATTGAAAACGGCTTGGTATTGGCATAAGAACAGAGAAGTTGACCAATGGAATCGTATAGAAGACCCGGATCTTAAACCACAAACCTATGAACACCTGATTTTTGATAAAGGAGCCAAAAGTACACAATGGAAAAAAGAGGGCATCTTCAACAAATGGTGCTGGCATAACTGGATGTCAACCTGTAGAAGAATGAAAGTAGATCCATATCTATCACCATGCACAAAACTCAAGTCCAAATGGATTAAAGACCTCAATATTAATTTGAACACATTGAGCTTGATAGAGGAGAAAGTGGGAAGTACTCTACAACAAATGGGCACAGGGAACCGTTTCCTATGCATAACCCCAGCTGCACAGACTTTAAGGGCAACATTGAATAAATGGGACCTCCTGAAGTTGAGCAGCTTCTGTAAAGCAAAGGACATTGTCACTAAGACACAAAGGCAGCCTACTGACTGGGAAAAGATCTTCACCAACCCTGCAACTGACAAAGGTCTGATCTCTAAAATATATAAGGAACTCAAGAGACTAGACGGTAAAATGCCAATTAACCCAATTAAAAAATGGGGCGCTGAACTGAACAGAGAATTCTCAACAGAAGTTCGAATGGCCAAAAGACACTTAAGGTCATGCTCAACCTCCCTAGCTATCAGGGAAATGCAAATCAAAACAACTTTGAGATATCATCTTACACCTGTCAGATTGGCTAAAATCCAAAACACCAATAATAACCTTTGCTGGAGAGGTTGTGGGGTAAGGGGCACACTCATCCATTGCTGGTGGGAATGCAAACTTGTGCAACCACTTTGGAAAGCAGTGTGGCGGTTTCTCAGGAAATTCGGGATCAACCTACCCCAGGACCCAGCAATTCCACTATTGGGAATCTACCCAAGAGATGCCCAATCATACAACAAAAGCATATGCTCATCTATGTTCATAGCAGCATTATTTGTAATAGCCAGATCCTGGAGACAGCCTAGATGCCCTTCAGTGGAAGAATGGATGAAGAAACTGTGGAATATATACATGCTAGAATACTACTCAGCGGTAAAAAACAATGACATCTTGAATTTTGCAGGCAAATGGATGGAAATAGAAAACACTATTCTGAGTGAGGTAACCCAGACCCATAAAGATGAACATGGGATGTACTCACTCATATTCGGTTTCTAGCCATGATTAAAGGACATCGAGCCTATAAGTTTGGGATCCTTGAGAAGATAATAAGAAGGTGAACTCCCAAAAAAGATATAGTAATCCTCCTGGATATTGGAAGTAGACACGATCGCCAGGCAAAATTGGGAACTTGAGGGTTGGGCAAGACTGGGCCAAGGGAAGATGGGGAGAGAAAAGTGTGAAGGGGAGAGCGGGGGGAGCTCGGAGGAATGGGGTGCTTGGGATATAGGAAGGGTGGATATGAGAGCAGGGAAGCATATATCTGAATTTAAGGAGCTACCTGAGGGTTGTCAAGAGACTTGACCCTAGAGGGGTTCCCAGGTTTCCAGGGAGACGCCCCCAGTTAGTTCCTTGGGCAGCTGAGGAGAGGGAGCCTGAAAAGGCCAGTTCCTATAGCCATACTGATGAATTTCTTGCATATCACCATAGAACCTCCACCTGACGATAGATGAAGAAAATGACAGAGCCCCACCTTGGAGCACCGGACTGAGCTCCCAAGGTCCTGATGAGGAGCAGAAGGAGAGAGAACATGAGAAAGAAAGTCAGGACCGTGAGGGAACCTCCAGCTGGCGACAGATGGGGAAGGTGACTGAGCCCCACATTGGAGCACTGGACTGAGCTCCCAAGGTCCCGATGAGGAGCAGAAGGAGCGAGAACATGAGGGAGAAAGTCAGGAACGAGAGGGGTGCGTTCACTCATGGAGACGGTGGGACAGAACTAATGGGAGATCACCAACTCCAGTTGGAATGGGACTGATGGATCATGCGACCAAACCCGTCTCTCTGAGTGTGGCCAACAGCGGGGGCTGACTGAGAAGCAAAGGACAATGGCTCTGGGCTCTGATTGTTCTTCATGGACGGGCTCTGTGGGAGCCTTCTCAGCTTGGTCGATCACCTTCCTGGACCTGGGGGGAGTTGGGAGGACCTTGGTCTTAGCATAGAGTGGGGAACCCTGATGGCTCCTTGGCCTTGAGAGGGAGGGAGGGGAGGTATGGGTGGAGGGGAGGGGAGGGAAGGGGGAGAAGGAGGGGAGAGAAAGGGGAGAAGGAGGGGAGGGAGGGGGGAGGAGGAGGGAAGGAGATGGAAATTTTTAAATATAAAAAAAAATAAACCATGAGAGAAAAAAAAAAAAAAAGAATACAGTTTCCATGTAATTATTTTGGGTAAAGCTAGCCGGGTGGTGGGATGTAGCCCTGCCACTCCATCAACATCCTGTTGTAAGATTGCTGGGTTCTGGTGATTTCATGTTGTGTTTCAGATTGTTGGAGGAATTCTTGCATTGGCGCCTGCCCATCTTTTCTTTCAAATGCTCCTCTATGGATCTTCTTTTACAGGATCAGGTGTCCTTGCTTGCCAAGGAGCTCCTAGACAAAGGGCCTACCTTGCTGCAGGCAGGCTATGGAAGCAAAGAAACTCCCGCCTGCCGGTTGCACTCCCTACCCATTCGCAGCTCCCCGATCAGACTGAGCTGGAGATGTTATGAACCGGAAGAGGGGAGGAAGAAGGGAGGGTTTTTCTGGATACAAGCTGGGTTGGGTAGGAAGAGAGCGGCAGTATCCAGGGAGAGTAGCTCTAGCCAGAAGACCAGGAAGTGTAGGGTGTTGAGGAGAGGCTGTGCTCCTTCCCCCCGGGCTGCTGCCGCGGGGTGAGGAACTCATTCACCTCCCGGATGTATCTTCTGGTGCTGAGATCAGGTGTCCTTGCTTGCCAAGGAGCTCGCAGACAAAGGGCCATATCTGAAGTTTTATACAGCTCAGGACTACTTGCCCAGGGGTGGCACTGCCCACAGTGGGCTGGGTTCTCCTACACCAATCATTAGCCATGAAAATGTCCTATAGATATTTCCCATAGGCGAATCTTATAGAAGTATTTTCTCAATTATGTTCCCTTTTATCCAATGCCTCTAACTTGTTTTATGTTGACAAAAAACTACTTTGCACAATCAGAATATCACATATTTATACCCATGTTTATTAATGCATCATTCATATACCCATTCATACTTTTCATATGCCCTATTCATGAAAGCCAAGATATGGAACCAGACTAGATATTTTCAACTGATGAAGAAAGAAAATATCATATATATGCATGATGTTTAATTTTGAATACAGAATAATAAAATTATTTAATTTATAGGAAATGTTTAGATTCAAATGTTCATGTTAAGCAAAATAGGTGAGACTCAGAAAGACAAATATTATATTGAATATATGTATATTTGTATATATGAAAGTGAAAGTGGAACTATTGAGGGAGAAAAGAGCAAAAAAGGAGATGGGAAGAGGAGAAGTTTATGGGAAGGGGAAAAACCCCAAACATTTATGTTTTCTTTTCATATAGAAGTGTGTGTGCACATGTGTGTGTGTGTGTGAGAGAGAGAGAGAGAGAGAGAGAGAGAGAGAGAGAAAGAGAGAGAGAATTGAAGGAGAACTATTTATTTGGGAGTAGGAAGGAAGTCAGTGAAAAAATGAAGAGCAATGAGAGAAAGTAGTAGCAGATAAAGTAGCATTATAAACAAGTTATAATGACATATTATTATGAAATTGTCATGATTGAAACCATTATTTTGTACTCTGAACAAAAACAATAAAAAGATACAAGTAAATGTAAGCAAAGTAAATATGTATGGTAAAATGATGAAGTGGGAGTTGAGGTCCTTAAAAATGGATAATTTTCATTACTGCAACTATATTTTCTTAAATTATTTCTTTGACCTTTCCGTGTAACTAGTTCTATCAAATTGCCAGTTTCCTTTAATTTATTTCAGCAAAACTCTCTTAAAAGTCCTAGGAAACATAAAAAATATATTCAGTGGCTAAATGAAATAGTGTATGAAATTTGGGCTTAAAAATTTAATAAGAATATTCAAACCGAGAAGTGCAAGGGATGTTCCACATCTCTTGGCTACGTTAGTATAAACAGTAGACCTTGGTTATGGTCCATTCCTGAAACCCAGTAAGGCCTATTGGTGTTTGATGAGTTCCACATTCCTTAGCAGTTTCAGTGGCAGCAGTGGGCCCCGGGGTTGAGACAAGATTTGACTCTGATTTAGGACCATGAATACGAAGGAAATCCTACATCCTTCTTCTGTTTCAGCAGTGTTTATTAGGATTTTTTAACTAGTTGCAATTCCTTTACTCTTCTTTGTTATATAATTTAACAAGTTTTGATCACATAATACTTTATTCATTTTTCAGTTTGTATATTGAATTTTTATCATTTCTTTTTTCTTCACTTTTCTTTCACAAATTGTGCTTCCACTGATGGTTTCATATATGTCTCCTTTTAAAATCTGTATTCGTATACTATTCATCATTCTTATTGGTGTCCTTCTAGTTAAAGTTACTATCACTCCTTTCCTAACTGACTTCACACTTTCATTCTTTCAATCCCTAGAGGGTCAAAATACCACTTTCTGTTTCTTACTTTCCAAAAGTATTTCTACTATTTGTGTAACAACTTTTAATAAAACCTAATTTTCACATAGCAATGAGTTCAAAGCAAATGACTCCTGTTTTTGAATCTCAGTTTTGGGGCCCATTTGTCCACTGTGCTATACAACCTTCTATCACTTACTCAAGCATGATGAACATTGTACTTTTTTGAGATCTTCAAACATTTTATTCTTTTTCTTAAAATATCTTCTCATAGCTGAGTAGGACTTTTGTTTGCTTCCTTCTTCAGGGAACACTGAAGAAGAGGGGGGGCAACAGATTGTAAGACCAAGAAGATCAGCGTGTTTGCTGAGAGACTGTGTTTCCTGGTAATGTTGAAAGGTACACCCATTAAGTCTCACAAACACGGCTGCCTGGTGTAGGGGGTCCTTCTGTTTATGTGTTACTTTCATTGGTTAAATAAAGAGACTGCCTTGGCCTTTCGATAGGGCAGAAAATTAGGTGGAGTAGACAGAACAGGATGCTGGGAAGAGGACAAACTGAGAGCTGCCTGCCATGAAGCTGCCAGGTCAGACATGCTGAATCTTTCCTGGTAAGCTACGGCCTCATGGTGGCATACAGATTATTAGAAATAGGTTGAATCAAAATGTGAGAGTTAGCCAATAAGAGGCTAGAGCTAATGGGCCAGGCAGCAATTTAATTAATACAGATCTCTGTGTGCTTATTTTGGGCATACGCTAGCTGGGTGGCTGGGATGACAAGCAGCCTGCCAGCCTGGGTGTAAGCCAGCCTGGTGGCAGGATGCAGCCCTGCCGCTCCTCATACTACAGCTGCCTAACCATAAGCTGAACAAGTACAACAGTAATAGACATGTCAAAATTGACTCAGAAAACCCACAAAAACTACACAAAGAACTACAGGCAAGTGAGAAATGCTGAGAGGGGGAGAAATAGTCTTCTCAAGGAAAAACCACTGTGACTGATAATCTAATATCAAATGGTGAGTCCTGACGACATACATACAAGTAACATTATTCAGACTGAGCAGGTTGTATTTAGGAATATACATGCACATACATATATGAATGTCACAACAATTTTTAAAAGGCCATGCATTTGAAAGAGAATAAGAAGGGGTATATGGGAAGGTTTGGAAGGAATAAAGTGAAGGGAAGTGATATTATTTCAAAAACAATGGAAAAAAAGGGACAAAAACTCATATCTCTCTTATGTGACCTCTTCTGACTGTTCAATTATCTGTTAAATAAAACCTTCTTATTCTTTAATTAAAAGCCAGACAAACCCTGTCTAGAAAAAAGAAAAACTAATAACCTCTACAGAGGAGCTTTTCTGATCACTCTATGTAAGTGGAGCTCCACTTCCCTGTGTTTCTCTATTATTTTACCTTGGGTTGATTTTTCTTCTGGAACATGCATCATTTTTTCTATGTATGTATATCATCTATTTATCAATCATCTATTAGATATTTTGTTTTCCACATATATAGTACCTGTCTCCTATAGTAGACAGTACATTTATTTAATATTTAGATCAAATGAAATATGCAATGACGATCTGGGAAATAAGTCAGTGGTTAAACATTTTATACTGAAGATATAGGATAGATAGATACTATGCTCTATGATGTATAGAATCTAAAGATACATCTTATATTAAAGCTATGAAATTTGCATATTCATATAATTGTTTTGATCTCATAAATGCTCCTTTTAATAGTTTCTTTTTAGTTATGACAGATATCAACCACAAAAATTATTTTTTTTGTTTCATGGCTGCCTGTTACATCTTCAAGTAGAGAGTATACTATTAATAAGTATATACTGTTAGTTATGCAATTAAATGTCAGCAAGTATTGTTGGCTTGACATCTTAATGCTAAGCAGACATTCATTGTCTTCTTTTCCAGGTAGATCAAGTGGAATGAATTAAGGCAAGGAAGATGGAATATTGTGTGGATAGGCTTAAAAACACAAATAAGAAGTTGGTCTTTCAAAAAAGACTGGGCCGTTATGCAGATGTCCTTAAACTTTGAAGCTTTTTTCCTGTGATGAGCATGATTAAAATAATATATTTCCCACAAAACATTGGGTGATAATTTTTTCAAATGTCAGAATGCATTTAGTGCAACCTTACAACTTAAATGTCACCTAAAATGCAATAGCAGAAATTGCTTCAAGAAACAATGTGACTAGAATAATCCCTTGACTTTGAGCAATTCAAATGCACTTAAAAAAATTATACATTTCCAAGCTAGAAAGGTTACTTTTCAGGTGACTTGCAGTTTTTGTATGCTAAAGAAACTTGAGGTACAGAAAGCATTTCTTTTACTTTAAAGGAACTTACAAGCTGATAAAGGTCTAAGATGCCTCAACTTTCTTTTAAGTTTCAATATTAATACTAATAGATATTATTAATTGCTTCTTTCTTCATTTTAAAAATAAGATAAAAGTAATACCTCCTGCAGTGGCGAAGGCTCTGGAGGCTGCACTCTGATCCAGGCTTTACCCATGGTATATCATGGTGACAGTCACAGAGCTGCTGGTGCTGCTGGCCAGGCTTTTTCTGGCCGTGGCCTTAAGCTCCTTCATCAATATCTAAGCACATGATGAGGAGTGCTTCTTTGAGGTGGTCTCCTTAGCCACCAATATGGGCCTCATCTTCAAGGTGGTATTGGGTCCCTTCCTGGGCATAGATGTAGAGATCAGAGGATCAGATCAAGAAGGAACATACAAGGAGACCGAGATTCCAGTGGAGGCACATGTTCACAGCTCATATGGATGGGAGGCACAAGTTTTGCTTTAGTAATGGAATAGCTATCATGACTCCAAAGATAATAATTTTTACCACTGACACTGGCAAGTTTCCCAAAGTACAAGACATGGAGATGGACGATCATTGGAACAAGCGAGAAAAAATGATGAATGAGGGGCTGGAGAGATGGCTCAGCGGTTAAGAGCATTGCCTGCTCTTCCAAAGGTCCTGAGTTCAGTTCCCTGCAACTACATGGTGGCTCACAACCATCTGTAATGAGGTCTGGTGCCCTCTTCTGGCCTGCAGGAATACATGTAGACAAAATATTGTATATATAATAAATAAATACATATAAAAAAGAAATGATGAATGAACTGGCAGTGGAGATGATGTAAAGCATGAACACGAGGAATACACGAAAACCTGGGAGGGAAAACACAGAACCATTAACACCACCACACACAGCAGAGTGCTCCTTTGGGTCTTCTTCGAAGCTCTTGTTCTAGTTGCCAAAACAGATTTATTTCCTGAAGAGATTTTTTTTTGTCTGGAGAGTTGTTTAAAAGCCTTTCCTGTTGATCCTAAATCCATGATTCACTTGTTTACCAAACACCTTGGTCATAATAATGTCATTAGTTTACGTATTTTTATTTTCTAAAAGTTCATGTTTCTTTGATATTAATATGTATTGGGGAAAGCCTTTTTAGGGACATTAGAGTGAAATTTTGAAATTTGATTGTCCTATAATTCTCACGTGAATGTTGCCTCATTATGTAGGATTTTTCAAGAGTACAAGGCTGGAGAGTCCAGACCTGCCAGAAAGACCAGAGCTTAGCTATCACCAGCACAGGTCCTGAATATTCCAACATAGCTGAGGCACAAGACAAAGACCGTAAAACCAACTCTATGGCAATGATGGAGGACCTTGAAGAGTAAATAAATAAAGCCTCTATAGAAATCTAGGAAAACACAAACAAACAATTTGATGAAATGAATAAATCCCTCAAAGAAAGTGAGGAAATCACAGATGTGATTGCAGGAAATGAATAAATCACTCAAAGAAAGCCAAAAAATCCCCAAAGAGTTGAAGAAAACAAATGAGACTGTTCAAGACCTGAAAATGGAAATAGAAGTAATAAAGAAGACACAAAGTGAGAGAACTCTGGAAATGAAAATAATTTTAGTAGTGCAAGCAGGAGCTACAGAGGCAACCTTCACCAACAGAATACAAGAGTTTGAAGAGACAGCTTCAGGTAATGAATATATGATAGGAAAAATGGACACATCGGTCAAAGAAAATATTAAATATAAAAATTCCTAACGCAAAGCAGAAAAGAATATTCAAAACTGTAAAGACAAAAGACCAAGTAACATATAAAAGTGGACCTATTAGAATCACACCTGATTTATCAGTGGAGAGTCTAAAAGCCGGAAGGGCCTGGACATATGTGCCACAGACTCTGAGAAACCACAGATGCCAGCCCAGAACACTACACCAAGCAAAATTTTCAAGCATCATAGATGGAAAAAATAAGATATTCCATAATAAAGTTAAATTTATATAGTATCTACCTACAAATCTATCCCTACAGACGACATTATAAAGAAAAATACAATCTAAGGAAGTTAGCTACACCCATGAAAACACAGGAAATAAATAATCTCACACAAGCAAAACCAAAAGAATGGAAACACACACTCACACATACTACCACCACCACTGCCACTAACAGTGACAATAAAGTAACAGGGACTAACAATAATTGGTCATTGATTTCTCTCAATATTAACAGCCTTAATTTCCCAATGGAAAGATATAGACTAACAGAACAGATAGGAAAACAACATCCATTCTTCTGCTGCATGCAAGAAATACAACTCAACATCAAGGATAAACATTACTTCAGGGTATAGGGTTGGAAATAGATATTCCAAGCAAATGGACCTAAGAAGCAAGCTGATATAGCATTGCAATATCTGTCAAAATAGACTTCAAACCAAAATTAATCAAAAGAGCCTGGGAAGGACACTACATATTCATCAAAGGAAAAATCCACCAAAATAACATTACATTCCTCTTGATCAAATAGACTTCATCCCAGAGATGTAGGGATCGTTCAACATATGACAATCACTAACTGTAATCCACTATATAACTAAACTGGAAATAAACAAGATGATAATCTCATTAGATGCTGAAAAAGCTTTTGACAAATTCCAACACCCCTTCATGATAGAATTTCTTGAGTTATTAAATATAATAAGGGCAATTTGCAACAAGCCTATAGCCAATATCAAATTAAAGGAAAATAAACTCAAAGAAATTCCTCTAAAATCAAGAACAAGCAAGGGTGGGCACTCTCTTCATATCTATTTAACCTAGCATTTAAAGTTTAGCTAGAGCATTAAGACTACTGAAGGAGATCAAGAGGATACAAATTTGAAAGTATGACATGAAATATTGTTATTTGCAGATAATATGATAGTATATGTAAGAGACTTCAAAAATTCCACTAGGGTACTCCTACAGCTGATAAATACTTTCAGCAAAGTGACTGGATAAAATATTCTCTCAAAACAATTAATAGCCCTCCTGTACACAAATGGCAAATGGACTAAGAAAGAAATCAGGGAAACAACACCCTTCAAAATAGCAACAAATAATAAAAATATCTTGGTGTAACTTAACCAAACAAGTAAAAGACCTGCATGATAAGAATTTTAAGTCTTTGAAGAAAGAAATTGAAGAAGATATCAGAAGATAGAAAGATTTCCTGTGTTCATGAATCTGTAGGAGTAACATAATAAAAATAACTGTCCTACCAAAAGCAATCTACAGATTCAATGCAATCCTTTTCAAAATTCCAACACATGTTTTTGAAAAAAATAATTCTCAGCTTCATATGGAAAAACAACAACAACAACAAATCCCCAGGATCACTAAGACAGTCCTAAACAACAGAAGAACTACTGGAAGCCTCACCATCTTTGATTTCGAGTAGTGCTAGAGAGCTGTAGTCATAAAAACAGTATGGCATTGGCATAAAAACTGACATTTTGATCAATAGAATCAAATTGAAGAACTAGAAATAAATCTACACATCTATGGACACATGACTTTTGATAAAGAAGCCGGAAATACACACTGGATAAAAAATAGCCACTTTCTTTTCCTTATTGAAGTGTTTTTATTATCCTGGTCTCTGGCCTCCACCTTTGGAGGCCCTGCCTCTGTACCCCTTGCAACTTGACACCTCCCTGAGGAGGTGTCCTACCAAAAGCAATCTACAGATTCAATGTAATCCTTTTCAAAATTCCAACACATTTTTTGAAAAAAATAATTCTCAGCTTCATATGGAAAAACAACAACAACAACAAATCCCCAGGATCACTAAACAACAGAAGAACTACTGGAGGCCTCACCATCTTTGACCTCTCCCCAGAGGAGTTCAGGATCCCTCCCCCAGTGTAATTAAACTCTTTCCCAGAAAGTCAACACGTGGTCTTCCCTCTTTTCCTTCAGTGGTCAGGTTGGCACCTTCCCAGTTCCCCTCCAGGCCACCCGAGAGCATAGGAGTCCTATTAAACCTGGATATCCTTTAATTTGGCTTGTTTTGATTCAGCATGATTGGGATTTTTGTCTCAAAAGAGAGCTCATGTTAGAAAAATATTTCTAACATCTGGAAGTCCCACAGAGATAGGGCAGCCTTTTCCCGCGTCCTACAGCCACGCATTGAAAGCGTCCTGCACTTGTCCACAACCCGAGCTCTCCATGCCTGGCTAAAACTGGCTCCTGGGCTACAGCGGCTGCATCTTGGAGAGTCCCTTTTTCTTGTCCATGCTATAGGATTTTGGGAAAACCATTTGTGCCCACTTTTTTCGATTATAGGACTCTTGTAGAAGACACAGGACATGCCAAGAGTCCGATCTCAGAGGCTATGTTGGGACTAGCTGAGGTAAATTTTGTTTGTTTAGGGATGCCTAGCATTCAATTTCATGGCCCCATTTAGGCCTAAGAGCTATTTTGGCGGATGTGCTGTAATAGACTTAGAACATGCAATTGGGCATAGGCTTTAAAATGTGTGCTTGCAGTTCAAATCCAGATCAGCTATCACCCCTGGGATGCCTCTTACAAAATCTTTATAAATTGGGGCTTTTTGATACAATCTGTCCCGAAAGGATAATTTCCTATGAACTAAGATTTGGTCTAATACAATCTTGACAATGGGGCATGTTGGCCACCAGGAGGAAGCCTTGAGCTTACCGTCCTCTGGGACCTAGAAAATTTTTTGTTGCAGTAGGGACAAATGTACAGAGCTTACATATGTCCATGGTTTTGGGGCTCTGTGCTCTTGCCCTTCCCTCAGTATCCAGTGTCTTGCAGCACTGGTCTTGGTGGCTAGGGTCACAACACCTCCAAATTCCTCATCATCTGGGAATTGGGACCCCGACAATTCTAGCTGTGTAGTAGAAGGAGCATGGGGTCCCTTTGTTCTGTCCTGCCTGGCTAACTTAACCCCCGAAATAACCACACAGGAATTGATTAAATTACTGCCAGGCCCATTAGCTCTAGCCTGTTATTGGCTAACTTTCACATCTTGGTTAACCCATCTCCATTAATGTGTATTGCCACTTAACTGTGGCTTACCGGCATGAGTCTAACCAGCGTCCATCTCAGGCAGAAAAGTCATGGCATCTGCCTGTCTGTCCTTCTTCCCATCCAGTTCTGTCTACTCTGCCTACTAAGTCTGCCCTATCAAAAGGCCAGGGCAGTCTCTTTATTCAACCAATGAAAGCAACACATAAACAGAAGAACCACCTACATCCCAGCTGGACCATGCAGCCAGAGGCACTGGCCTCTCCCGGACTCCCTCAAATCCACACTACCCACCCTGTTCCTGTGGAGCAACATTTTCCACATTCCTCTCCTTCCCTGTCCTTGCCTACCCCCTCCCTTGCCAATCTGGAAGTTCAAGGTCAATTTCCACCTTACCCAACTCCCCCCCCCCCCCCACCTCATCTTCCCACCCTTGGACCTCCTCTGCGCACTGGGCTAGCCCTTTCCAATCCTCCCCAGTCTCCTCGCATACAAGATCCCACCATAACACTGTCCTTCTTTGCCCTTTCTGGGAAGTGGTGGGAGCAGATGGCATTACCCAACTTCATGCTCCATTTTTTTCTTCCAGATCTCTCTCAGATAGAAAAGCATCTGGGATCCTTTTCTACTATTCCTTCTGCTTATACTAAAGAGTTTCATTATTTGTCCCAGGCTTACGATCTAACCTGTTATGACTCTTGTTATCCAAGCTTCTACTCTCACTCCTGAGAAGCAAAATAGAATTCAGGAAGCAGCTAGGCAGTATGCAGAACAGACTCATTTGGTAGATAGTACAGTCCCTGTGAAAGAAGTGGCTGTGCCAGACACAGAACCACACTGGGACTACCAACCTGGCCAAAGTGGCCAACAGAGGTGGGACATCATGGTTCATTGTCTCCTTCAGGGTATGGAAATGGTCTCAGAAAAAGTAGTTAATTTTGACAAACTCTGAGAGATGAAATTTCTCACAGATGAAAATCCAGCCATTTTTAAAAATTGGTTACAAGGGACCATGGTCCAATATACCATGCTAGATCCAGCCTCCCCAGCGGGAGCCAAGGTCTTGGCTACCCATTTTATCTCTCAGTCAGCACCAGATATTAGAAGAAAGTTAAGAAAGGCTGAAGAGGGTCCTCAAACCCCTATACAAGAATTGGTGAAAATGGCCTTTAAAGTTTTTAATGCCTGAGAAGAAATAGCTGAGTCTTCCTGACAGACAAGGCTACAACAAGCAGTTAATCTGCAGGCTCAGGCCTTAGCAGCTGACCTAAGGTCATGGGAAGGAGAACAAGGGAAGCCAACCATAAGGCTCTACCCTGGTGGAGCCCAGTCTAAGTCAACCTCACAGACAAGCTGTTTTAAGCGTGGCTAAATGGCCATATGGCACATTATTGCACTAAACTTCCTACGAGGCCATGTCCTATCTGCCAGCAACCTGAACACTGGAAATCACAATGTGCAGGCTTGTCCTCTATGGCACACCACGGAGGTCCAGCCTCACCAACATTGGCAAGTGAAACTGTGCCAGCCTTTGAATTTCTCAGCCTTGCAGAGGATTGACACTGCCCAGACTTGGTATATCCCATAACCGTATCAGAGTCTAGGATAAATCTGCAGGTAGTGGGTAAATCCATTACTTTTATTTTGGCCACAGAAGCTACCTATTCTGTTCTAACATCTCACTCAGGCCTTACATTCCCCTCACCAATTTCAGTTATGGGGGTAGACGGGACCTGTTTCTCCCCACTTAAAATTTTGCCACTGCTCTGCATTCTTACAGGACAATTTTTCTCTCATTCTTTCTTAGTGATGCCTGATTGCCCAGCACCTTTACTGGGTCAGGATATTCTTAGCCACTTCAGGGCCACACTAACTTTAGCCCCTACACACTTTTTTGAGTCCCACTTTCTTCTCACTTTAACAGCCTCACAGGATCCTACCCTAGACTGTTCTGTTCCTAACACTCCCTTATCCAGTAGACCCCCAAATATGGGACACTTCTACTCCTGTGGTTGCTACTCACCACCAGCCAGTGCTAGTTCACCTTAAAGACCCTTCATCCTTCCCTTCCAGACCCCAGTCTCCTATTTCTGAAACCCACCGCCAAGGCCTTAAGCCTATTATTACACATCTCTTATCTCAAGGACTTTTAATTCCTATCTACTCACCTTGCAACACTCCAATTCTTCCTGTGTGAAAGCCCTCTGGTGCTTACCACCCAGTTCAAGACCTCCACCTCATAAATGAGGCAGTCATTCCAGTTCACCTTCTGGTTAACAACCCTTACAATCTCCTGTCTAAAGTCCCTCCTACCACCTCCTACTTTACAGTTCTAGACCTAAAAGATGCCTTCTTTACTCTTCCTTTACACCCTGACTCATACATCCTCTTTGCCTTTACCTGGGAGGACCTGGATTCCCGGTCCTCCAGACAGCTTATGTGGACTGTTCTCCCTCAGGGTTTTTGAGACAGCCCCCATTTCTTTGGCCAAGCTCTGGCTCGAGATCTCTCAGACTGATGCAGGTTCCAGCATGCTCATCCAGTATGTAGATGATCTACTTCTCTGCAGTCCTTCATTGTCTCTGTCCCAACAGGCCACCTCTGCACTCCTGAACTTTCTTAGATCCCGGGGATTTGGAGTTTCACCAAATAAGGCTCTGCTATGCTCTCCTACAGTGGTATATTTGGGTGTTCAACTTAGTCCAGGGTCTAAGACCCTCACCTCTGACAGGGTCTAGGCACTGCGGGATTTACAGCCTCCAACCACAGGGATTCAGATCCACTCATTTTTGGGTTTGTTGGGGTTCTTTTGCCATTGGATTCCTAACTTTTCCATTACCACTAAGCCTCTGTACCAGGCAGCCAGAGAGATGCCCACGGGACCTCTCACTCACCCGACCATCGTCCATTGCCACGTCTCTCTACTGCAAGATGCCCTTCTAATAGCTCCTGTTCTTGCTCTTCCAGACCCCACAAAAACCTTACCATCTCTATACAGATGAGAGGTCAGGAGTGGCCAAAGTAGTTCTAACCCAACAGGCTGGGTCTTCAAATTGGGCTGTCACCTTTTTATTCAAACAGCTGATGTCACCGTCTGTGGATGGCAACCATGCCTGAGAGCCCTGACAGCAGCAGCTGAACTCACTTGGGAGGCTCTCAAGATCGCCTTGTCTGGGCCAATCACGGTATATTCCCCCCATCGCCTCTCAGACCTTCAGAGACACTCCTCTCTCTCTCTTGCTCCTTGGGTCTTCATAACTCCAGGCTTTTTATTTACTGTTTCTAGAAAACCCCCCAAATTACTTTGGCTTTCAGTCCTACCCTAAATCTCAAAACTCTCCTTCCTGTTCCCCCCCCCTCTGGTATGCCTCTCATTCTTGCCCAGAGGCTATAGAGGCTTTAACCTTACCCAGGCTGGGTCTTCTAGACCAGCCACTTACAGATCCCCCAACTCACTCAGTTTGTTGAGGGTAGTTAAATCAGGAAACCCCCAGGAAGCATACACAATGGTCTCTTTCACTGACACAGTCTGACCCTCCTGCCAATGGAAACCTAATCACAAAAAGCTGAATTAGTTGCCTTGACTAGGCACTCCAAATAGCTAAGGGCCAATGGGCTAATATCTATACTGACTCTAAATATGCCTTCTTAATAGTCCATACTCATTCTGTACTCTGGAAAGAAAGGGGCTTCCTTGCTACCAAGGGCATGCCCATAGTTATCAGACCCCTTATAACCAACCTTTCGGAGGTCCTCCAGCTCCCTGCAGAAGTAGCCATTATTCACTGTTGGGGGACACCAATCCTCCAAGGACCCAGTGGCCTTAGGCAATGCCAAGGCTGACTCAGTGGCTCAGGGGCTGGCCTCCAGCTACTTAGACTCCACAGAACATATTTTGTTCTTAACTCCCTCCTATCAGTCCTGTTATCAACGTAAAGAGAGGGATGAGCCCATGAAAAGGGGGGCTACAAAAACAAAGGGTGGATGGTTCTATTTAAATAACCATCTCATCCTTCCTCATGACCAGGCATTGTCAATCATTTCAGACATCCACCAGACCTTACACATAGGCCCCAAAACTTTGTTCCGCTTCTTGGAGCCCCTTTATGACCCCACCCATCTCTGAGATTGTGTTTTAAAGGTTCACTCCTCCTGCTAGATATGTACCCAGTCCAACCTACAGAGGGCTCTTCATGTACGTCAGTCTCTACATCAGCTTTGTGGACATCAACCGGGTGAAGATTGGCAGGTTGATTTTACCCATATACCTACTCATAAAACACTTGGTTATCTCTTAACACTTGTGGACACTTTTACAGGATGGATAGAAGCATTTCCTATCTCCAGGGAAACAGCAGATGTGGTGTCTCAGGTACTCCTGGACCACCTCATTCCTTGGTTTGGTGTCCCATAGACCACCCAGATGGACAATGGGCCAGCCTTCACTTCCAGGGTCATGGAGCTCATGTCCGAGGCTCTCAACATCTCCTGGAAATTCCACATCCCCTACCGCCCACAATCCTGGGGGAAGGTGGAGAGGGCCAATGGACTCATAAAACAACAGCTAACAAAGTTCTCCATTGAACTCAGGTTGTCTTGGCCCTCCCTTTTCTCCATTGCCCTTACTTGCCTCAGGGCCACCCCTTGTTCTCCTATGGACCTGAGCCCTTTTGCGTTGCTTCATGGCAGGCCCTTTCTCCTTAACCATCACCTCCCAGTCCAAACTCCTCCACTGGTGGGGTACCTATCCTACTTCTCCCTTTTAAGGTCGCTTCTCTGTTTACACGCTGACAGTTGTCTACCTGCCCCCACACCAGTGGACCCTAATGCTCCTGAACCTGCCCCGCTCTCCACAGGGGATGAAATATTCCTCAAACAGTTAACTCCTAGGTCTCTTGAACCTTGATGGACAGGACCTCACACGGTAATCCTCACCATCCTCTCAGCAGCCAAGCTCCTGGGACACCCATCCTGGTACCATCTCTCCAGGATCAAGTGGGGACCTACTCAGGATACTTGGTCTGTCCAGCAGAAAGGACCTTTCACCCTCTGGTTTTCCAAGATGCCACAATGAAGGGCCTACCTGCTTCTCATTCTGGCACACTCCTCTTTGGTGATACAAACAAGATGGGTAATAACAATATTTTTTCCTAGACATCTGCCTTCTTATCTTCACCAAGGAATAGATTCCTGGCATCTCCAGGATGACAGTACACAGGATGCCTTTCCAGCCACACCTCTTGCTGAGGGTGGACTCACCAGCACCCAGCTCTACCCTTCCCTATGCCACCCCATGCCCGCAGGAAGTAGCCAGACTTGAGTCAACGTACCTTTTGTCAAAAAGAGCCTAAATGTTGGTCAAAATATCACCTCAGCTTCCTGTCACCCCTTATACAGTCTGGAATGTAAATCCCTGTCTCTGGTTTCCATCTTTGGAGTACCTGCCCCTGTGCCTCTTGGACCTCGACACCTCCCTGAGGAGGGTCAAGGTAGCCCAGCAAACCCTGATCCTCCCCCAGAGGAGATCAGGAACACTTCCCCCAATCTATTTAAACTGCTCCCAGGAAATTCAACATGTGGTCTTCCCTCTTTCCTCCTGGTGGTCCCATTGGCGGCTTCCCAGTTCCCCTCGGGGCTACTCAAGAGTGCAGGAGTCCTATTAAACCTGGATATCCTTTAATTTGGCTTATTTTGATTCGACATGATGGGGATTTTTGTATCAACAGAGAGCTCATGTTGGAAAATATTTCTAAAATTATTACCTTGGCCTGCCTCTGTATGAGTGCTTTTGCCTCACAGCTTATCTTATTTTGTTTTGTGGGGCTGTCTCTTGGATTTCTACTCTTTTCTGAAGAGGAAATGAAGGGTAGTGGATCTGGGGGAGAGGGGGTTTGAGGGGGAACTGAGAGGAGTGGAGGGAGGACAAACTGGTCAGATGTATTATATGACAGAAGAATCTATTTTCAGTAAAAATTGAAAAAGCTCATAGAGCTCAGAGACTGTTGACATTCTATAGGACTGTGGTCTTTCTTATAATTTCATCTTTGCTATCATAATAAAATGCATTCTGTTCAGGAAGTAGATTGCAGCTGACAGTACATTGCTAGCAGACCGCTTTCTAAGGAGTCCTCAGCTGTGGCTCTTCATCAGAGGTTCATTTAGTTACTACAGCAACAGCAATCTGAATCTTGACCCTACTGAGCCAGCCTCAGGGCAGAACGACCTGACTGGTGGTGTGTTACCAGGCTGGCCACTGAGACATTCCCTTGGGTTTGCTTTAAACTAAAGACACATCTCAACACTTTTCCCCTAGTTTTATGTTGAACCTTAGAACTGAATCTCCTCTCCAAATTACCACAAGCAGAGAAGTCTGTTGAAGCCAGCTTTCTGGGTGTTGGAACAGACTACTGTCCTTTCTGTGCTGCCTGGTTTGTCTGTTATTGGCATTTACAAGGAGTAAATTCCATCTAGCAGAAGCCTGCATTTCTCCTGACAAAGGGTTAAGCCTTTTGAATTGCTTCTAGCAACAGGCAGCCACTGTTGTCTTTGTAGTCAGGGGGCAGCCGGGTAGGGGGCGGCCCTGGTCTTCCGTGTCAGCACAAGGGTTTCATTTGTTCTCTGGGGTCTTCCTTTTTTGACAAAAGACAGTTTTGTTTATATGGAATGAAGAGACTCTCTCTGATCATGGGCTTGGGTTTAATAAAAGTTGCTATACTTTGGGTACGGGTCATCCAAGATTACATGATAACTGATGTCTGTTAGTTACCTGGATATTTTATTTTTCTTTTCAGATCTTGCAAGGAGAAAATGACAAGTAATTTAAATTTGTTACAGGTTTTCATGTTCAGGACAAGTAATTTCTCCACCTTGGATGAATACCCTTGCAACAGTGCATTGGTAAATTGACTCTAACTTTAAGGCATCTGTTGAAAGCTCTGTGTGTGTGTGTGTGTGTGTGTGTGTGAGAGAGAGAGAGAGAGAGAGAGAGAGAGAGAGAGAGAGAGAGAGAGAACACTTCAAAATTGAATTAAAAGTTTTAAATTAAAATTGTATAACTAATATACTCCATGGTCTGTAAATAAACAATTCTTTTTAAAAACAAAAAAACAGCTAACCAAGCGGCCAACCAAATAAACACTCACGCTCTTTTTCATCTTCCTCGCGGAGAGGCAGCTTTGCTTCTGCCTCTCTTCCCCCTTCTCTGTTTCTCTCTCTCTCTCTCTCTCTCTCTCTCTCTCTCTCTCTCTCTCTCTCTCTCTCTCTCTCTCTCTCTCTCTCTCTCTCTCTCTCTCTCTCTCTCTCTCTCTCTCTCCCTTTCTCTCTCCTCTCTCTGTCCCTCTCCCTCTCTCCTTTAATAAAGCTTTATGCAAAAAAAACCAAATAAACACTCACCCTCCCCAGCAAATAGCACCTCCTAAAGAACCTTTTCTTTTTTTAGACAGGATTTTATGTAGCCCAAGTGGTCCTCAAACTCACTCTGTAGCCAATATTGGCAGTGAACTGATCCTCCTGTCTGTCTCATGAGTGCTGGGATTATAATCAGGCATCACAACATGGAAAGGGATGATTTTCAATGCACAAATATAGCAAAAGTGCAGAAGATCATTTGGAGAACAATAGATATAGTGTCTGGTTGTAGACATTTGTTTTTCATATTTCACCTCAGCATTTTAATCTTGGCTTGTAATCATTTTCTTTAAAGTCTTTGCTCTCAACCAATCTCTATTTTTATTCCTTTAAATTCAACCATAACTTGAAATCAAAACAAAAATCTTTGGAAAATATCTAGCTTTCCCTTCTAATCCTCCTTTGTGTTTTCTCTCAGTATAATGGCTTGTGAATGTCACACCTTCACTGTGGCAGTTTAAATGAGATGTGTCCCATAAAGTCACTGGAATTTAAGTACTGGGTTCCTAGTTAGTGGCTGTTTCAGAAGGATTAGAGTGTGTGGCCTTGCTGAAGGAAGTCTGTCGCCAGGGGTGGGCTGTGAGGTTTCAAAAGACTGGTGCCATTTCCAGTTAGCCATCGCGGCCTCCTGCCTGTGTGTCAGTATGTGGGCTTTTAGCTGCTGCTCCAGCCACCTGCTGCCATCTCTTTGCTCTGACATCCTAAATTCTAATCCTCCAGAACTTTAAACCCAATTAAATACTTTCTTTCATAAGTTGCCGTGGTTAGGGTGTTTTATCACAGTAATAGAAAAGTAACTAATGCAGAAGTTTGTACCAGTAAGTGGCTATTTAAATAGAAATCTTAACTCAGCCAAAACCCCTGACACTCTTCAATCCAGACACACAGGGGTTTCTCTAACGTGCCACACCTTCTGGCACACCGAATTAGAGGATGGGACTAATGTCATTCTCTCTGACTAGATACGGTTCACTTTTATGGAGTTAATGTTCTCCAAGTCCTAGCTCAGCTTTGGCTTCCTTAGGGAAATTTTCCTTATTTTTCAATTTAAAATGTATTGCTGTAGCATAAAAATGACTTCATTTCTTTAAGGAATCTTGGTTTTAAAGTCGGTTCTTTAATGCAGTCATTTGACTAATGGCTTGCTTGCTCCCTGCACACTAAAGGGCATTGCAAGATCCATAATTCTAAGAACTTATTCTACTTTAGTTTCACATTAGTCCACCATCACCTGTAGAGAGTAGCATGCAGTGCACTCTCAGGGAATATATGACACAAGTTAATGAATGGTTATTTGTATAGAATGCTTGTTTCATCTCCCCCTTAAGAAAATTTAAAAGTAACAGATCATAGGTCATAGGGGAAACCCAACTAATCGGACATAGTATTAAATCAATTCCTAATGGCTTATCATCATGTATATATAGTTAAATGCATCTCTCAGCCCCTTATTTGAGAAGCTTCTATTTGCAGTAGATGATTTAACACAGAGGTACAGAACCAGCTAAGGTGATGAGATAAGAGACTGGAGAATGATCAGCCCTAAATGGAATTCGAATACTCGATCCACACACTTAAGGCGGAGGGGTCATTGTGAAAGATGAGGCAGAAAACGTAGCAGGCAGAGGTGGAGGATGACAACAAGGAAACAGGAGCTTCTCAACACACAGGGCAGGTGCACTTATGAACTCATTAGTTTTCACAGTTTGTGAAAGACCTGTGCAACTACAAGCCAGACCAAATTCCAGCATGGAGACATGGGGACATGGGGCTGGACATACAGTCTCACTATTAGATGAGGAGCTATTGGAAATTGTTAGTTGCTGAGGGGGTGGGGGGAGGGAGGGAGGGAGAAGGAGAGGGAGAGGGAGAGAGAGAGAGAGAGAGAGAGAGAGGAGAGAGAGAGAGAGAGAGAGAGAGAGAGAGAGAGAGAGAGAGAGAGAGAGAGAGAGAGAGAGATTTCTCTAAGAGTGTAGACACTGGGTAAGTGGACCATACTTCAGTGGAAGGTCATATATTCAAGAATGTTTTGGAAGTGTATAATGATCTTGAATGGTTAAAAAAAGAGGACACAGAATTGAATGAGTGGGGAATCCAGGAGCTGGAGTGATTGTGATCAAAGCATGTACAAAACTCTAAAAAAATTAATAAAGAATTCATATTCAAATAAATTAAAAAAGCAAAGAACCTTAATGTATTGTCAGAAATTTAGATGAAAATTCATAGTAGTAAGTTGTTCCTGTGATTTTAGTACCTAAATTTTTTAAATATAGTGTTAGACCTGATCTTGTTAGATTTTATGAAGTGCTATAAAGATTTTTGTATAAATTTGTATTTCTCATGGACCTGAGGTCCTGAATATTGGATGTGATCCTGCAAGCACCACTTCACTAACCTGGCATGATTCCTGTGTTATAGATATGTATCCTCACACCCACAGATAAGTATAGGCTTTACATCTCAGCAAAGAAACTTATTTTTTTGCAACTGATAGAGACCATTATAGAAATCTACAATCTACAGCTGAGCAAGCTGAACAGCTGCTCAGAGAACAACTGATTTTAAAGTGCCCAGCCTCAATGGCTACATCTACAACATAACCCATCTATGAAGGCTCAGTGAACAATAAGAAAGAGAAGGAGAAACACCATAAGAGCTAGAGGACCAAGCAGTCTGCTCCGAGACAGTGTCTCCTAGAAATGACAGGGAAGCTTCCTACATCATATGTCAACAATATGGCTGTCCAAACAAGCTTTGAACAAGGGCAACCATAGACACACTGATATGGGAGGGGGAAATCCTACGGGGAGGACCCACCTCTAGACAAAGAAATCCTAGCAACTCAGGACCACTAAGAGTGGGAGAATTAGTCTTCTGGAAGGATGAGCTCGGTTAATTGGTTAGCCAATGCCAATGAAATAACACTAAACAGACTCAGCATCTTGTATTTATCTATTAGAATATATTTTATTATTATATAACAAATAACATGTCACAATATACTATGCATGTGAGTAATATATTTATGCAGTGACAAAGGAAAGGAGGCCATGAATTTGAAAGGAAATGATAGTGGGAATGTGAAGGGTTGGAGCAAGGGAAAGGATGGGGGGAATGATGTAGTTATATTTTAATTTAAAACAATAAAAATAGAAAAATATCACAATTTTTCTGACTGGTATTGTGACCAATCATCCCTATAAATTTTTATATATTATTCTAAAATTATTTCTGGTTACAGCCAGATAGAAACACACATAGACTCATATGTCTCTCTGTCCCAATTCCCTGCCACCCAAATGTAGATACTCACCAGGGATATGTTCAAAGCATTAACTTCGTGTGAAAATAATATGGTCTTTTACTTTGTCATCTTGCAGTGGGTGATCATCAATTTTCTTGTTGATTTCAGTAGATTCGACAACAAGAAGAGAGACATCTCCAGTTCTAGGTGAATGAATTCTTTGGAAGGTCAGCTGTCTTTATCTTGTCTTGATGGTCTTTCAGACTGGATCTAACCCTTATATGAAGGTATTGCTATTCTGGAATTTCTTCCCCTAGCCAAGCAGACATAACTTTCTGATTTTCAGGTCAATGTTTATTGTTTTTCCCCCAACTGTAATTTGAATAATGAAGACACCAATTCAGATGTGGGACAATCTGAACTCTAGAGTTTTCTGTGTTGCTACACAGCTTTCCACATTATCACTTCCCTGTGACACTGATTTTTGATCAACAAATTATAATGTTTTACATGCACTTCAAGGCTTATTGAGATTGAATAATCATAGTAGTGATTATTTTATTTAATGTGAGGTTTTTTATTTCTTTATCATATTAAGTCATAATACTAGATTTAAAATAATTTTTGTAATTCATGGTATTTTATTAGGCATTGTGCAACTATTGTTTATATAATGAACTGTGTAAACTACATGTTATTGAAAATTTGGATAATAATTTTATGCAGGTTTTGATTGAGAGAGTGGTATTTGAGTAACTTAATTATAAAACTGGAACTTTGAGACTGATTGTCAATAGTACTCTGGGCTGAAAACAAAATTTCCCCTTTCCATATTAGAAATTTGAGGTCTAGAAATATAGTTGGTAAGAAAAATTTAAGTAGGTAAAATTTGAAATGGTTACTTTTATCTTCTTATGAAAATGGAATTTGTCATACTGATTTTTATGTATTGGCAACGGCAAAACATAGCAATAGAAATACTGAAATATAATTAAAAATGATTTGGGGGGCTGGAGAAATGGTTCAGAGGTTAAGAGCATTGGTTGTTCTTCCAAAGGTTTCAGAGGTCCTGAGTTCAATTCCCAGCAACCCCATGGTGACTCACAACCATCTGTAATGAGATCTGGTGCCCCCTTCTGGCATGCAGTCATAATGCAGACAGAACACTGTACATAATACATAAATAAATCTTTTAGAATAATTTCAAGAAAGGTGTGGAGGCATACACATTTAGTCCCTGAAGCGGGGAGGCAGAGGCAAGTGTATCCCTGAGTTTCAGGCTAGTCAGGCCCACATAGTGAGACCCTGTCTCAAAAACCAAACCACAAAAGATACTCTTAGACTTGTCAGTATTGATAAAAGTTATTAGTTTTCATAAGAAATAATAAAATTTAGTAGCTATTCGACTATTCTACACAATTCATAATTTTCTGGGACATATTTTTTGCACATGTATTGATTTGCATTTATTAACATGTTTCATTAATACATGAATCTAAGCATATATATGATATGACTCTGAATTTTTTCATATTATTAAATATGAAAAGTATTAACTTGACTGATTGATTTATAAACAGAAACTTGGATTATTTTTTATTGTTTATTTAATGATGCTTTTAGGGCAATTTGAGAAAAATTTTTATCATTGCTATCAAATTATGGTATATGAAGGGATAATCTCAATGATTATATAATATTGTATGTAGGTAAGACATAAGTGGTTTTGCCTCTTGCTTTGTGTGGTTTGTTTACATATGTGTTATTGTTGTATTGTGCTGAATCACTCAAGCCTAAGACGTGTACTTCTTGACAGTGTATATTACACACATCAACATGGATTAATATTGTCTATGACAGTACACTTTAGTTAAAATCACAAGTTGTTTAAATAAGATAGATTAAAATAGATACAGTAATGTCACATAATTACTTATTAAAATTTTCAAATGTCTCGATGTACTTTTTACAGTATTCTTATGCTAATTTAGGATTAGACATTATATCTAATTGTCATACTTTAGCCACCTTTCCTGTGAAATTATATTCCAGATTTTCATTCTCTTATGACACCGACATTTTAAAATAAATATTTTCAGATCATCGTTCAAGTATGGTTTATTTGTTTACTCTTATATAAATTTAGGTTATACAATTTGGTAATGCCATATACAATTAATTGCTTAACCTTAGTATTCAAACCCTTTGTTAATAACACTCCGTACCCCACCCTAGATCATTTCTCTACAGTATTCCATATTCATAATTTGTTTACAGGACTCTTTATTTTCTGCCATATATGTCACTCATGATGTTCATATTACATGGAGTGACTTCCATTTTTCTGTATCTCTATATTTTCCGAGTCAGTCTGAGATGCACATTTTTACATAAACCTTTACTTTCTGTATATGTTCTATTTGTTCCCCAAATTTATTTTCCTTTTCACATTTATGCACATATTAATGCAAAATTTGAAATTCATCTCTATTTACTTCTTTATGTCACTCTTCTCAGTTCTCCAAGTGATTGAGATATGTTTCTTTTGTTTCATCTGTAGTGAGTGCCAAGCCCAGATATTTGGTATATGGCTGAATGCTTCATATGATAGTAATTGATATGAACTTTTTGAACATCAAGTTGACTATTTTAAGATACTTTAATTAGACAAGTAAGCTATCCAGATTAAATCAGTAATTTCAATAATGCCTTTGAGGGATGCTTTTAAAATTAATTTTTAAAATTTAACATATAAAGTTATAGTTTTCAGTGTGGTACTTTCATGCCTGTGTTATTGTTCTTTATTCTAATTAATTTCCTAATTTTATTTCATTCATGATTCTTTTTTGACAGTAATTGATAAAGTTCTTTACATATGATAGATATTTAGATACACATCTTTTCCTGTTCTAGTTATGTTCTTTTGGACCTAGTTCAGTTTTTTTCATCCACATGCAATAAAATCAGTGGCTGGTGAAAACAAAAGCAGAGATCTAAGCTTTCTTTTTTACATGCCGTGCAAAACATGACTGATACCAAATTCAAATTTGCATGCTAAATAATGTGCCTAAAATTCCCAGGGCAACACTTTTTTTTGAGTAAACTGTACACAGGTTTAGCAAAACAGATTTTACTCTAGGTTATATTCATCATAATCAAGCCTTTTAAAACAAAGCTCTGTATCATCGAGAATTGCTAAAATTTCTTGCTGCTTTCATAGTATCCTTTGTCATTTCCTATACTGCAGAAATATTATTCTTCTGTTTATTTCTTCAACCCATTAAATGCAATATATTTTTTGCCTTTATATCTATTCATTATTTTTACCTCTACTAGATAATTGAATGCCTAATGCTTTCTTGCTATTTAATTTAGCTTAAATGTCATGTCTTCAGAGATCTCGTCTCTCACTGTTTAATATTTTTTTATTGTGTCAATGTACTGTAATTCACATAACTACATATAACTATCATGTTGTTTATTGATTAATTGATTGATGGATTGCAACACTAGGGATTAAATTAGAACCATAGCTTCATGCATACTAGGTAATAATTCTAGTAATTCACTCTAGTAGTATGAGCTAAACAGATTATTATTTGTATATATTTTATGTGGTTTCATGCAGTGAATCTTGTTTGTGTGGAACTACAATAGCTTTGAAAACTTCATAGATGAAGAGATTTTTATTATCTCTTTTCCATTTCACTCCAGTGTTTTTATCCTTTATATAATAAAGCCACTTCTTATAAAATAACATCCTTTCAAATCCAGTACATTTCCGTGTTCATTTATTTTTTTAAATGCAAATTGCTACTGCAATTTAGACTGGCTCTATTTTTGAGCCCAATACTGCCACCTACTGTCTTTCTAAATTCATTTCAGGCTGAGAGCTTGAGTTTAGATGCAAGAGAATTCTGAGACCCTCAGGACATCAGTATATTCTGTTTAACCTGTAAAACATTTATAGATGTAGGTCTCGATAAGATCTTTCAGAATCCATTACAATTTTACAGAGTTGCTTGCTAGCCACAAATATATACTTAAGAAACATTTTCACCCAGGGATTGTGAAGCTGAAAATTACCATGACGTTTCTTTCATTTTATGTTTATTTTGTAAGCTTGAATTCAGGTTCTTGAAGCACACTGTTCAACAAAGTGCCCCGTTTTACCCCCACTCTTTGAACATAAATTGTATCCAGTGTAATTTTCTTTTATGAGTTTCTCTATAATAATGTAGATCTTATTTGACTAGTATTTCTGTCATTGATAAATAAGTTTTTTTTTCTTCATGGTTGACTTTGTTGAATTCAATTTAAAGCAAGAATTTCTTTGTTAGCACGTACTGAAAATCATGTTAAACTTTCTTATGCGTTCTTAATCTTGCTTTATCATATGTCAAATTTTTATTTAAGTGAAATAATGTTAAAATAAGCTATAGGTGAATCAGATCTGGAACTTTATACTGTAGTGTAAGTCCCCCCGCCCCTCCCCCACATTAAATTCCTGGAATTTCTGTCTTTTTTTTTTTTTACTCCTGCATAGATTGAAATATCTCTTTTGGAAATATGTTTTAATTACCCAAGTATGGTAGCATATTAAAGGGGTAGCCTTTAATCCCACTCAGGAGGTAGAGATGCACATGCTTTTAAGTCCAGCACTTAGTGAGTTGAAGGTCATTTTGGTCTACATAGTGAGATCCAGAATGGCCAGGGCTATGTAAAAAGACCTCTTTAAAAACATTTTTCTTATTATTTTACATTTATAGAGTTTTGCCACACGCATGTTTGTGTTACATGTACGTAAAATAATTGGGTGTTTCCTGTCTGTACATCTATCAGCAGAAAAAGAGACTTGAAAAAGGAAAATACACTGAAAGGAAAGTATTAAATAAAGAAAAGTATTATAAACGTTCACTATATATTATATTTTAAAGAATTGTATGTTTATTTGAGCAGGAGTGTGTTTCTTCTGGATTATGACATAATCTTGGAGGAACTTATTTTAGCTGGTGTGAATTCACTGCAGTTGCATATTTAGCTCAAGATAAATTTATTGCCTAGTTCTGCATTGTATTCATTTTTCTAAACTGATCCATAAGTGATTTGTCCACCTCATTTCTCTATTTCCAGAAATAGTTTCCTGAAAATATAACAGTTGTTAAACAGGAATTATCTATAATATTATAACAATACATAAAATGGTGAATATATGAAATAAATACTGACATAGAAATTCATATTAACTACACTGTTGAGTGAAATGAAAATTTTGGAAAATAGCATAGAATGATCATTTTGTAGAAACCAAAATTTTATTTTTCTGAAATAGGCTCCTGTAGAAAATGCATTTTTACATCTGTGTTTTTACATTTGTATGTTTAAAAATCTCTTGAAACATACTATGTTAATTATAGTTTCAATAGTTTTTTCTCATAGTGAAATAAATTATTTGATATTGTTTAACACACACATGGTAGTATGGATACAATAATTTTAATTTTGTAATAAGAAAAGACATAAAAGCATTTAGAAAGAAAATTTTAAGAATTGAAATAAGTAAAAATTCAAGATTGAGAATCTTTTTGGATTTCTAAAAAAAATCACCTGATGTTAAGGGTAGTAATTTCAAGAAAAAGAAAAGTTAAGTGCTAGAACAGGATATTAAAATACTTTTCATTAAGATCAAGGAGACTTTTTGATGGGTTATTATTCACTCTTTAAATGTGGACTTCACCGGATGAACACTACAGGCCATTTCTGTTACAAATCATTTCAGCAGGATCTTTGACACAGGGAGCTGGTAGTTGTAAGCGAAGGAAAGATAAGTGAGTATTGATTGCATGCTGTGTGCTATAAATACAAGAGTAGGTTAGACTTTGGATGTGTTTAGGATGAGTAATTATCATTAATATATTTGTGTATCATGCCAGGCCTATATATTTAAGACATAATAGAAGGCTTAATATAACTTTGATGTTTTTGAGAAATGTATGCAGCAAATTTACATTTAAGAACCTAAATATGAATTTCATTTTGTCTAAACAGATTGTCTCTCACCATGTCATCAAGTGACCATGGAATTTACAGTCTTTGATTTAATACCATAAATTTTGTATTAGCATTACAATAAGAAATAAGTTTTGTGATATCTGTTTTTGGTTTTCAATTTGACTACATCTGGAATGAGCACATCTGAGAGAGACATTTTTTGTTTGATTTGAAGTGGGTGACTCCACTTCTAGTCTGAACCTTTGAGGTAGGAAGGCACCCCTTTAATCCTAGTCGTACCTTCTGCTGAAAGTCTATATGAGGACAGAAGAAGGAAGCCCTTGTTCTTTGCCTGCTTGCACGCCCATTTCTTCACTGGCATTGGAGCCTACTTCTTCAGGATTCCAGAATATATTGAAGACCAGCTGAGACATCATGCTTTGTGGACTGAATAAGTACTGGATTCTTGGACTTTGCATTTATAGCCAGCTATTGTTAGACTAGCTGAACTGTGGCCCTGTAAGTCATTCCAATAAAATCCCCTTTCTATCTATATCATCTATCTATCTATCTATCTATCTATCTATCTATCTATCTATCTATCTATCTATCTACTAAAATTCATTCTATAAGTTCCATTACTCTAGAGAAGCCTGACTAATACAAGTTTACTTTTGGAGTTTGATATCCTTTTATTAATAATACCATCTTCAAGATTTTAAAGGAACATAAAGTATTGGTTGTATGATTGTCATAACAATATCATTATAAAGTAATTCAATGATCATTTCATAGTGACAGACCTATAAATAAAGCACAGTTTCTTGAAATAATAGTATAGAGCAGCTTAATTTTTTTCCCTGGTATCAAGTGATCATAGTTATCTTATTTCTCATGCTTCTTGCTAAACGAGCAAGTGCTTGCACTCAAGTATCAACAGGTGTTTCATCGGCATCTGCTGTGACTGTCCCCTGAGCCAAGTAACTGCCATCTTGGGGCATTCAGCTGTTCTCCCTTGCTAAAGGTCATCTCAGTTTGGCTTGTTGACAGTTTAGACCTCCTTCTAGTATTCAATTACTCCTTACCAACTGGCCATTCTGCATGTGGGAAGGACTAGATTACATATCTTGTTTGGGATTAGAGTGGATGGCTCCATCTATAGGGAAATTTTTATCTCTTCTGGGTGAGGCTTTTAAGGTCAAGCCAGTTGGGAGGAAGAAGAGTGCCCAAACCTTTGTAAGCAACCCCTCACCTCTGCTCTGTAAGAAAGCCTAATGAATTGATCGGTTTCCTAGAGTAAACTTTCTGGAATCATGCCTTGGTTTATTGTTGGGACCTTAAGAGAAGGGGTAAATATTGCTCATGGTTCCCCTAGAAAGGAGTTTTTGCAACACTTGGCAACCAAGAATAAGTTTAGAAAGAGCAATGATATCCATGAAATAAGGAATGAGACAAACAGATGAAGTGAAGATACATGAGGGAGGGCAATTAGTTGTTTGCAGAGGAAAATTTGACATGGTGGTTTGTCTCTATGAGGTTTGTGGGATATGTGGGCTATGGATAGTACAGGGGGACATGTAACTAAGGAGTTGCCACCAAGGCAAGAGCTGTCAGTTGGGAAAATCCTAGGATGAGCAACGGTCTTCTTCCAGGTGGCATGGAGTAGTATGCCTGACTGATAGGTGGAGTGTGGGGATATTTTGAGGACAGCCAACGGTCTAGAGCAGACATTACAAGCCCCGGAAGTATCGCATCAGGGTCAGAGTGGACAGTGAACAGCTGGAGGGGCAGCTGGAGTACTACTGCTGTGGCTGAGATTTACCCTAGGCCCATGGGGTGGTCCAGATGGAGAATGTGGATAGACAGTGGGACTTACAGCAGGAAAAGGATATAAGATTGGTGGCTTAAGGCTGGCCTCCAAATTAGTGAATAAATTGAATAAATGAGATGGAGAAATGGAGAAGCAGCCTGACATTTTTTTATCGGTAGGAGACCAAAAGGAGAAGAGGGCCCAGCTTAGATAAATAATACAGATCCGCTTTCAGAACCTCCAAACCTGGAACCCTTAGGAGAGTTTGGGTAGGGACAAGGAAGGAGTGACCCATAATGTTGTGGAATATTAGTTTAAGATGTGTTTCACTTGGTTATGCTATAGAATATTTGTTTAATGATGCAAAGATGCATTGCATTCTTTTACGTTGCATTTGTTTAACTCTGTGAAGCTGTGCTACTTTGCCTACCTAAAACACCTGATTGGTCTAATAAAGAGCTGAATGGGCAAGAGCTAGGCAGGAAAGGGATAGGCAGGGTAGCCAATCAGAGAGAATGAATAGAAAGAGAATAAGAGAAGAGAGAGGGGTAAGAAAAGGAGAGAGGAGGACACTAGGGGCCAGCCACCCAGTCACACAGCCAGTCATGGAATAAGAAGAAAAGAAAGAGATATAGAATAAAGAAAGGTAAAAGCCCAGAGGAAAAAGGTAGATGAGAAAATTTATGTTAAGAAAAGCTGGCTAGAAACAAGCCAAACTATGGCCAGGCATTCATAAGTATGAATACGCCTTCTTGTATTTATTTAGGAGCTAGATGGCAGGCCTCCAAAGAGCAAAGAGGAAAAAAAATACAACTGCACTATAAACAACAAAGCATACCTCACAAGTCTGACATTTGATATAGAGAAAGAACAATTTCCTGATCCAGCATGCAGATAGCTACAACAGGAGATCATCAAAGAAAACTCAGTGCTGGGATTAGGGAAAAGCTTCAAACAACCAATGAAAGTTCCATGCCCTAGATCATGAGGTTGTGGGATATGTGGGCAGATAGGCTTAGTCTGAGTGCTGCAGAAGCATAGAAACCTAGCAATGCAACCACACGCCTGTTGCTGAGACATGAGCTTTGGAGCCCAAGGCCGTACAAAGAGTATCAGTCCCTGATAGACTGGCTCACATGAGTCATTGTTATTATCAATGGCGGTTAGGGGCTGGAGGACAATAGAGAAGGGACAAGGCACTGCTGAGGGAACTAGAACTGAGAATAGGAATGTGTGATGCCCAGATCACAGGGTCTGAGAGGACAGTGTTTGCCAGAGGCCCACAGAGGAGCTAGATTCAGCAAGCGCTGTGAGGTATGGAGCTTTAGAAGCTTTGCTGAGTCCTGTGGTGGGGCAAGATCTTCATGAAGTAGGTAATAGGAAAGAGGCACTAAGTGACTGAGACGAGCACGTAAAGGGTGTCCTAACATAAGAGCAGCCTAGAGATAAGAGAAAGGTGACCTGAAGAAAGAGATCTGTCTGAGTTACTTAAACACAAATGTGGCAAGGTTTTTGTCACACCTGAATTCCCAAAGAAAAATTGACAGAATGTCAAATTCTCCCTTGCTGAACTTTTGGAAGGCCCAAGGGTCAGTACACAAAAAGCCTCCATGATAAAACAATACAGGTTCAGATGGTCAAGCCTGTCCAAGGGGTGGGCAGTTTTCCTTTCAGACTGAGTGGGTATCTTTCTCTCCCACGAAAAAGAGCATTTGAAAGATAGAGATGGTCCATCCAGGACCTCCCCCAGAAGCCAGTTGTGGTGGATAGAGCCACAGTGCCAGTCCAGAGCCTCCCTGAGCAAAGAAACCAGTCTAAACAGCAAGTGCAATAGGAGAGAAGAGGAACTCATCCAACATTAGTGCTGCTCAGGGCTGAGTGTCACCAAACTCATCAGCATCATCGGAAAAACTAGGAGATTCATGAAAAAGCTCCAGGGTATAGAAGTAAAATGGCTTAGAGAGAATGATTGAGTATTGTGAAAAAGTAACTTATTGCTTCCTATTCATGCTACTGTATCCAACATGAAACTGGGGAGGAAACAATTGATATTAACAGATACAATCTCATGCTGTGTTAGACGTTGCTTATATTTGACTTCACAATCTCCGTGGCTATGATTTTCTGTGACCACCTGACACTTGCTTGAAACAGGTGACTATCCAAGGTGCTTCGCCAGTGTTGTCTCCACAGACTCCCTATTCCTTATGAGATGGTGGCTTGGGACTTTGCATTATTATTCTGTACATTGTCTGTATAAAGGTTTTGCTCACTATAGCCAGCACAATGCTAACTCTGGAGTGTTTTGCAGGTTTAGAGAGTCACTTAAGAGACAGGTGAGTGCCCTGAAAGAAGCAAGTGTGGGGGATTAGTTCTCAAACAGTGTGATGGTCAGGCATTGCTGTGGAATTCTCAGGAGCTTTATGTTCAGGTAAGACAATTGATCACAGCTAAAGTGATTGGGATAGTTTGTAAATATTGGGGAAAGATAGACAGGACTTGGAAATGGTAAAGAGCATCCTCAACACAAAACAAATGCTTGGGAATCCCAGTGCTAAGAGTATGCCACTTTCCGAGGAGTTGTCGGTCATGGACGTCCTAGAGGCCCCTAAAACAATAAAGGCTATGGCCACAATTATTGGGTGAATTCTAGGACTGAGTAAGTCCTTACTGCTGAAAAGGTTGTGTCCTTTGGCTGCAGGGTTTGGAGAAATAAAGCTAAGACCAGGCCTGAAGTGCTCCCTCTCTGTAAGCAAGATTTTATAGTGCCAGAAGTTGCTACTCAGGATGCTGGGGAGAACCAAACCCAAAAGTCTTACTTAGCTCTGGATCTAGTATGGGTAATGAAAGTGCCAGTCAAGATGTGCCAGCTATTGCAATAATGGCTCTCATGATTGTTGGTCAAACCAGTTTTCTGGTTGGACTTAAGGCCTACGTCACAGGGGGAATTCACATCTGAAACTGGGAATTGAGAAAAAAATCTGTGACCATGGAAATCATAGGTTCCATTGGGAAAGCAACTGGTATTAAGTAGTTTAATGATGTATCAGCTAAAATGTCTCCCCACACTAGAGTTCGCAATCACAGTTGCTTTAGTCCATATGTGTTTGGATATCTTTTCCATTTCCTGTTTGTTTTTGCCATTGTTTGTTTTATTTTCCTCATTCGTATTTTGTGGTAGGTATCATATTCTTAGATGCCCAATATCCCAATGAAGCCACCGTTACAAACTACTAAGAAGGAATTAGAGACTGGAGACTAAGAATTATACTGCATTGTAAGGCACAAAAAGAGCAAAATAATGTAAGTGAGAGATGAGGTTTAAGGATAACGGCAAATTTAATAGATAGCCTGTGTTTTTGCCCATGTTTCTATGATATAATTTTATAAACTTGAGTACTGATATTAATCAATTTCAGGAAGATGAATGTAAGCTAGTAAATGTAAGCCATAAGTTAGTGACAATTCACTCTTTTTTGTATTTGATTTCATTAGTGATTTGTTAATAAGGTATTATAGTTAAGGATATGTAGCTGATTGAATTCAAATTCCAATTTTCTCAAGTACAAGTTTTATGATTTGAGGCAGAGTACTTAATTAGGTTGACTCTCATTTTACTTATTTGAAAAACAAAATAGTCATATTATTTGGGCTAATAATTCGATAATTAAATATAATAAACTTATGTAAATTATTTAAATCATCTTTTCATGTGTGCAGGGCCTTTTTCTCAGTGCATTACAAGCAAGTTTTCTTTTATTTAAATAACATTTAAAAATTTTTTTTTGCATACCAACCAGTTTCTCCTCCCTCCTCTTCTCCCATCCCCTCCTCTTTCCTCCCTCCCTCCCTCCCCATTCACTCCTTCTCCATCTCCATTCAGAAAGGGGCAGGCCTACCAAGGGCTGGTACAAAGCATGGCACATCAAGTTGAGGCAGGACCCAAACTCCTCCCCTTATGTCCAGGTGGGGCCAAGTACTACCGCATGGGGAACAAGGTTACCAAAGCCAGCTAAGCACCAGAGAGAAATCCTGCTCTCACTTTTAGAAGCCTTACTAAAAGACCAAGCTACACAACTGTCACACACATGCAGAGGACTTAGGTCAGTCCCATCCGGACTCTCCGACTGTTGGTTCAGTGCCCATGAGCTCCCATGACATGCTCAGGTCAGATAAACAAATTTCTTAATGTTGTCTTACCAGTCTTCCAATATTCTCATTCTCTTTTCAACGCCCATCACAGTTTATTCTGACTGTACCTTTAATTTTAAATTTTTGTTGTTAAAATTATCTTTTATGAAATTTGTAATAGATAAATGCACATATTCCTCTGGTTAGTTTTTTTTTTTGTCAACTTGACACAGTCAGGGTCATCTGGGAAAGGTCGACTTCTTTTGAAAAAAATGCCTCCATTAGATTAGACTATAGGCAAGTCCAGTCCGTGTGGGCATTTTCTTGATTCATGGCTAATGAAAAGGGGACAGTTCATGTGTGCAGTGTCATCATCCTCAGGCAGGTGTCCCTGAGTAGTAAGAGAACTCTATGGGGAGCAAGGAAGCAAGTTGGGAAGCGCGCTCCTCCACGCTCTCTGCTTCCCTTCCTACTTTCAGGCATCACCACCAAAGTCTCTTAGTCATTGTTTGAGGGCTGTTCTTGAGTGCATTAATTCCTAGGCATGCCTTCTTTCATGTATGGGTATTAAATGGGGCCCCAGTGCAAGAAAAAGTTACAGGCAAAAATATTGTTCTAAATATTTAGAAGGTAGATCACTGTGGGCATACACAGTATTTGCTAAACATATTAGTGATCCCATGTTTGCTGTTTAATGCTCTTGTTGAGGTGGTAGTGCCCAGAAGGTCCAAGACTGTGGGTTGAGTCCTAAGCCCTAGGAAAAAGTTAGCACAGCCATGTTGAACATATTTCGGATCCAGTCACTTAGTCTTGTAGAGGCTTGCCTCAGTTTTTGCCCCTGATTCTGTGGTATGTGTTCTTGAGTCTCCCATGATGACTTCTTCAAAGGATCTGCCTATGGCAAAGATTGTTAGCAGATTTTTTTTCTGTCTTCTTTAGGAGTTGAATAGAGGATAAATATGTCTGATCTTGGTTTTAGTGACTAAGCCTGGCTCTGGTCTCTAAACATAATTGAGCATTTTCAGCTCTCAGGAGCCGGCTGGTGAGTGAAGCCTACATCTATCTGATTTGCAGCTCAGGAAGCAGCAGGCTCTGAATTTTTATCTACTGATTACTAGTATTGTGACTTACAAGATATTTCCTTTTTCAGCCTGAATGAATATGTTAATTATTTGCATTTCATCTAATAGTATTATGTGTTTATTTTAAAGTAGCACTTCAAAGGGTGAACTTAAAATATCAAACAGATTTGACGGGGGAGCCTTCTGGTCTCCCATCCAACCCCTATTCAGCAATTCCTTATTGCCTTTAGAAAGAGTCCAAGCCACTTCCATTTCTCCTGTCTCTACCTCTGGCACCTCCCTGGAATGGTCTTGGCTATATGTTCTCTGTTTAACTCTCAAGCTTGACTCTCGAAATTTGCATCAATCCACTCACTTTGATTTCAGTTTTAGGGCTTATCATTCTTTTTTTACATAAAGATTTATAGCATTTGGCTTCTCTTTTTATGTAACTGTGGTCTAGCATCCCACTCCAGGTCCTGAAAGATAAAAGAAATAGTATCATATTATTCATGATGTTTCTTAGAGTTGAAAAGGACTAGATGCTTCCTATGTACCACTACTATCCCTTAATTAAACTTCATATTTCATATATGCTGTACTATACTGAATTACCTGCCTATACCCTTGCTAGTTTTGGATTTCATGGAGTAAGGAAACTATATTCAGGCAGTTATGGAAAAATTACTTAATTTTTTTTACTGTGGATTTTATAAGCAAGAAGAAAATAAAAGAAATTAAACTACAAATGCACAGAACCTATTCTGATTTTCACCACAAGATGGAACTGTTAGAATTTGAATCATAAAGAGAAAGAGAATAATTTGAAACTGAGTGTATAAGAACTGCATGATTTTAAAATCTACTTAATTAAAGATATGTTGAATTAGAATTTACTGCTCATTGCGTGAAGCAGAAAAAAAGAGAGATTTAAATTTTACACATTCAAGGTTTATGTTCCCTGCCCTTTTTTTTACATAAAAAAATGGGTTTGACATGATTTTGTATATGGTAAGCATTCACTATGCTCCTAAAAAAGTAGGGGATCTTTATAAACAGTACCTTATGCTTTATTTTTGTTACCTGAAAAATCTAAAAGAATAAAGCTTATCAACTACTCTTTAGCATAAGAAAACACAGGAAAGCTAAAAAGCTGCCTCTTCTAAAAGCCTTGATAATAGCACTATTATATTAAATATCAAATAAGATGATATCAATTAATATATTTTCTTCTCATATGTATTGTTAGACAAATATTAATTATCTACCTATTGCAATGTATTTTTAAAAATGGCACAGGTAGGGGTTGGAGATATGGCTTAAATGGTTCGAGTGTATACTGGTCTTGCAGAGGACCTGGGTTCATTTTCCAGCAGCTACATCAGCAGCTACATTGTGTCTCACAAACATCTCTAATCCCAGTTCCAGGGGATATGACACCATATTCTGGCCTCCATAGTTTCCTGAATGTATGTGGTAGAAAGTATGTGGTAGAAAAATAATGAAGGTTAACACATATAATACAATTTTTTAAAAGTACAAATAAATAACTTTTCACCATAGAATTTAATAGCTCAATATCTTTCAGTTTTCATCAACAATACTCATTATTTGATAATGTCTTCCATTTCTGTTTTTATTAGCATGTTTGTGGTTTTAAAATTTAAGTGAAAATTTTTCTGAATTGATATGTAAAAACACAAGTATTACATATGTTACCTTGGCAAATTTGTACATTGTACTCAGATTAGAACCAACTTATCTTTTCAAATATTTATCTTTGTCATTGTGAAACATATACAAAACATTCTTTTTACTCTTAGAAATATTCAAAGCATTATAATTTATAGTCAATCTCCTATGTAATAGTACATCAAAGTTTTATTATTCTCCAACAATAGCTAAGCACTCATAATCAACTTTTCCCCATTGCTCTCTCCAGTCTAGGGTAACCAGAATTATACTCTCAACTTTCATGAGATGAATATTTTCGGATCCCAAATTTTAATGAAGTCATATAGTACTTGTTCATTTCACTGAACGTGATGATCCTTGGTTCAATTCATGTCATAACAAACGAGGCAATCTCATCCTTCTTATGGGTGAGTACGATTCTACTGTATATCAATCTTGAGTTTTTCCTTTTGGATATGCATATACATACACATATATTGAGGTTGGTAGGTCATATAGTAGTACTGTATTCAGCGTTAATGTTTTTTCGTTAGGAATTCCCATGCTATTTTCCAGCATTTCTTTACTAAAGTTCATTCCATTTACTAATTGCCACTGTTTCTTTTTCTCTGTATTCTAACCAGAACTTGTTATCTTTAGTTATTTTAGTAACAGTCAATTTTCTTTACTGGGTAGAGATGATAGCACACTGTGACTTTTATTTGCATCTACGTGATGATAGTGAATATTGACTATTTTTCAAATACGTCTTGACCACTTGTTTTCCCACTTAAATAAGAGTTTATTTATGATTATTACATGTAGTGGTTTGAATAAAAATTGTCCCCTCATAGGCCCATGTATTTGAACATTTGGGGGCACTCTTTTGGGGAGGTTATAGAATCTTTAGGAGGTAGATCCTTGTTGGAAAAAGTGTATCATTAGAGATGGGGGAGCATTGGGAATTTGTAGATTCATTTCCAGATTTTTCTCTCTGCTTTGTGTTTGTAATTGAAGTTGTGCCTTCTCAAACCCCTGCATTTGCTGCAGTGTCTGCTGCTTGTGGTCTTGCCTGTATTTTGCTGCTATGCCTCCCAGCCTTGATGGACTCTTATCCCTCCAGAACTGTAAGCCAAAAGAAACTCTTTCTTTCATGAGTTTATTTTCAGTCATACTATTTTTATCACAGCAACTAAAAGGTAAATAATAAATTGCTCATTAAAATAAAAAGAGCTTTTACTATACAGATTTAGTAGTTACTTATATGTTCTGGATATTTCTTCCTTTCTCAGACATATAGCTTGAAAATATCTTCTCCCATTCTTTTAGTATCTCTTTTCTCTGTTGGTTGTTTCCTGTGCTGTGTAGAAACATTTTAGTTTCATACATTCTCTTCTATCTAGTTCTCCATTTGTTTCCTTTGTCTTTGATACATTGTCTAAAGTCCCTTGCCTGTCTTATATTTTGAGGCATTTCCATATGGTTTCTTCCAGTCATTTCATAGCTCAATATCTTAAATTTACATGTTTAACTCATCTGTATTTTTTGTGACAAATGAGGCCTGGTATTGTTTTTCTGGATGTTTATTTTGCTATCACCATATACCATGTATTAGAAAGACTTTGATTCCTCCAGTTCATGGTCTTAGTATCTTTCTGAAAAAATCAGTTCTTTGTAGATTCATGAATTTACTTCTAAAATCTCTGTTCTGTTCAAAATACATATTGGTATTGAACCAAGGGCTCTGAGCATGCTGAATAATTACTGTCCCACTGAGCTTTATTTTCACCGAGTAACTTCTTTGGTAAAATATATTTCTAGGCATTTTAATCAATGTAATTAATATAAATGGAAGTGCTTTCTTGATTTCCATTTCAAAAAATTTTCTCTAAGAAACAACAGTTATAGGAATAATAGTTGTTTCTATATTGAATTTATATTCTGAAACCATTCTTAATTTGGTTATGAGTAGAATTAATTTTTTTGTTTTATTTTTTGAGACAAGGTTTCTCTGTGTAGCTTTGGAATTTGTCCTGGCACTCGCACTCTCTCTGTAGACCAGGCTGGCCTTGAACACATAGAGTTCCACCTGCCTCTGCCTGGGATTAAAGGTGTGCACCAATACGCCTGGTTAGAGTAGAATTGAATTTTACTGAGGGCTTTAGAAATTTTTCTATATGGGGTCATAAACCTCTATCAGATGGATGCCTAATTTTGCCAGAACTATTTTCTGAAAAGGCCATATTTTCTCAGTGCATGTTTTTGACCTTTTGTCAAAAATTAGGTATCCATAGATATGTGAGTTTATCTCGGAGTCTTCTATTACATTCTGCTATGCAAGTATCATGCTGTCTTTATTGCTGTAACTCTGTTAGTTAGAGGTCAGATAATTTTATATCTTTAGCTATGTTCTTTCTGCTTGGAATTTGTCTGGCTATCTGAAGCCTTTTGTGTTCCATTAAAAATTATAGCTATTGTTTCTTGTTCTGCAAATAACGTCATTGGACCATTTATGACTACTGGGGAGAAGACAGTCAGTTTTCATGTAGGGTGTGGCTCTTAATATGTGAAGAACAAGGGAATATTTGAATGAACGTGAAGAGAGGATGAAACCCAATGAATAAATCTATGAAACAATCCCACACCCAAGGCTCAGGGAACATTGCAGAAGAGGGGGCAGAATGATTGTTAAGGCCAAAGGATCATGAAGTTTTCTATTAGACTGTGTCTCCTAAGAATGTAAGAAGCTGCACTCAGAAAGCCTTACCAATCTGAATTCCCAAATGTGAGCTGAACAAAGATGTCACCAATGAACATGGCATTTTGGACTAGGAAAAGCCCAAGAAGTCTCAAATCCAGAGAAGTATAGGTGACCGAGGAAAGCTGAGAATGGGAGAGGCAGTCTTCTGTAGGAAAGAACACACCAACTGACTGTCCAGTGCTAAATGGCCAACCCTGAAAATGCACATGCAAGTACTTTTTTTCAGACTGAGAAGGTTACATTTTGGAATATATATGTGTATACATATATGCATGCAATAACAATCAATGAATAAAGAGGTTGTGAATTTGAAGGAGAGTTGGGATAGGTCCCTGTTTGGGAAGGTCAAAAAAGTTTATAAAAAGAGAGAAGGATAAATTTCTGAGTGACTGTGCATTGCTTTTCAGGGTATGAAGTTGCTATCTACTAATTACACTATTATTTGCAAGTTTGTCAATAAATTAGTATAGCCACGTTAAAGGTATGGAGAGATTGTACAACAAAGGAGGGTGAAAACTTGTCACCAACTGAGATTCGTCCATAAAAGTGTACCCTGACTTTGTGACTCACCTCCTTCCCACCTTCAGCTTCATGTTATGCTGCACTGTCTTTGACTCAGGGGGTAGCATTTTCAGGTATGGACATCTTGAAGATATCTCTCTGGTTCTGCTGCTGGGCAGGTTGTGCTTTGAGAGCAGGGATCCTGCCTTTCTTGGTGCCTGAAATATTGTGAATGGTATAATTTTTCCTGGTAACTTTATAAGCAAATTCACTGTTGGAAATAAGAACTACTGTATGTTGATTTTGTATCTTTCTTTACTGAAAGAGTTTATCCAATCTAGGAGTGTTTTGGTGCACTTCATGGCATCTGAAGTACAAAATCATATCATCTGGAGGTATGAAGAGATGGGTCAGCAGTTAATAGCACTGGATTCCCTTCCAGAGAACCTGGGTTCAGTTCCCAGCACATACATGGCCTCGCGCCCTTAGTTTCAGGGGAGTTAACACCCTCTTCTGGCCTCAATGGGTACCAGGTATGCAAGTGGTACACATAATACACACACACACACACACACACACACACACACACACACACACACACATATATATATATATATATATATTCTGAGGGTTCACCTTGTGTGAAAACTTATTTCTATGTGGTTTAATGGATTCATGTTTTAAAATATATATTATTTGTTATGATTATTATTTTTAAAACATGAATCCATTAAACCACATAGAAATAAGTCTGCATACAAGGTGAACCCTCAGAAGAACAGACATAGATACACCTGGATTGGGGAAGTAGAGAAATCACCTGACAAATATGGGAACATAGGGGTGGGGGGAGAAGGCAGGGCAGAAGAGGAAGAAGAGGGGAGAAGGGGAGTGGGGAGGAGAACTTGAGGGAACGGGGATAGTTAAGATTGAAAAAGGACAGAGATGAGAGCAAGGAAAGAGATATTTTGGTTGAGGGAGTCATTATGGGGCTAACAAGAAAGCTGGCACTAGAGAATTTCCCAGAAATCCACAAAGATAACCCCAGCTAAGACCCTAAGTAATAGAGGAGAGGGTTCCCAAACTGGCCTTGCCCTGTAGTCAGATTGATGAATATCTTAAATATCAGCATAGAACCTTCATCCAGCAACTGAAGGAAACAGTAAGAGACCCGCAGCAGAGCACTGGACTGAGCTCCCAAAGTCCAGTTGAAGAGTGGGAGGAGTCAGAATATGAGCAAAGTGGTCAAGACCATGATGGGTTCACCCACTGAAACAGTTTACCTGAGCTAATGGGAGCTCACCAACACCAGTGGGACAGAGAAGGAACCAGTATATGTCCAAACTAGTCCCTCTGAATGTAGGCGACAATTGTATGGCTGGGGCAGACTGTGGGCTACTGGCAGTGGCACCAGATTTGTATCTACTGCATGTACTGGCCTTTGGGAACCTATTCTCTTTGGATGGATACAGTAGGGAGGGCCTTGGACCTTTCCCAAAGCATTGTGCCTGACTCTGTCTGAGGTGTGGATGTAGGTGGGGGAGTAGGTAGAGACTAGGAGGAGGGGAGAGAGAGGGAACTGGGATTGGTATGTAAAATGAAAAAAAAGATAGCTTGTTTTTTTTTATTTAAAAAATTAAATAATTTTTTTTAAAATAGAGAACTCTGCACAAACAAAGCATATTGTAAACACGTATTGTGTGAGATCTGGATTGTTCAGGCAAGTCTTTATTACGTTATGGCAGCCAAGGAATCCTTCACTTCAGTTAGGGTGAGTCTATAAAAGTCAGCTGCATTGCAGACTCCAACTTCTATGTTATCTTCTGTTATTTGCCCTTCAAGGCTTTCCTTAATCTTAGGATTAAGATGACTGTATGAATGGCATCTCCCAGTTCTAGGTCTTCATTACATCTCTTCTCAAGGAAAGTTGCCCTGTTCACACAGATCTTCCCCTATGCTGTGGCCTTCCAGACAAAGGAAGCTCCAAGTAACTCTGAATGAAGTAAATGTGGTTGGCCCTTATTCTACCCACAAATAAGTAAAGAAATGCCAAATGAACGAACACCACCTGACTGGGTATCCTCTTGCATGACAGAGGCTACTCTCTATACCAGCTGACCCATGGGAATGGGTTCTTGGTAAACAAGGTAGAATTGCTGAGCAAGATCCTGAGCTTTGTGCAGCACTCTGCAATCTGGGCTAGCACCACTACATACCAAACTGAAATGCTTGGTAATTGGTTCCACTTTGTGTACACTAGTGTTGTCATACAGGATGGAGTTCTGATTTTTTCTCATTTTCTAATACTACACCATTTGTAGCTTTTCATTTTAGTTTTTATTGTGAATTGTAGGCCATTTATTTTATTTTATTTTGCTTTATGTCTGAAAGCCACTTATGAGTAAACATATAAAATATTATATGTCTTTCTGGGTCTGGTTTACCTCACTCAATATGATGTCTTCTAGATCTATCCATTTGCCCACAAATTTCAAGAAGTCATTATTGTTTTCTGCCGTGTAGTACTTCGTTATGTAAATGTACCACATTTTCCTTATCCATTCTTTGGTTGAGGGGCATTTAGGTTGTTTCCAGGTTCTAGCTATGACAAACAAACTATGAACATAGTTGAGTACATGTCCTTGTGGCACGATTGAGCATCCTTTGGACATACACCCAAAAGTGGTATTACTAGGTCTTGAGGAAGGTTGTTTACTAATTTTCTGAGAAATTGTCATACTGACATCCAAAGGGGCTGTACCAGCTTGCATTCCCACCAGCAATGCAGAAGTGTTCCATTAACTCACAACCTTTCCAGCATAAGCTGTGATCAGTGTTTTTGATCTTGGCCATTCTGACAGGTATAAGATGGAATCTCAGGGTTGTTTTGATTTGCATTTCTCTGATGACTAAGGATGTTGAACATTTCCTTAAGTGTCTTTCAGCCATTTTAGATTCCTCTGTTGAGAGTTCTCTGTTTTAGTCTGTATCCCAATTTATTTTTATTGGATTATTTGTCCTTTTGATGACCAATTTCTTGAATTCTTTGTATATTTGGAGATCAGCCCTCTTTCTGATGTGGGCTTTGTGAAGATTTTTTTTCTTATTCTATAGGCTGCAGTTTTGTCTTGTTGACCATGCCCTTTGCTTTACAGAAGCTTCTCAGTTTCAGGAGGTCCCATTTATTAATTGTTTTTTGAAGTGGTCTCCTGTGTCAATGTGTTCAAGTGTACTTCCCACTTTCTTTTCTTTGAGGTTCAGTGTGATTATTAGGTTTTTTTTTTTTTTTTTTTTGGTTTTTCGAAACAGGATTTCACTGTAGTTTTGAAGCCTGTCCTGGAACTAGCTCTTATAGAATAGGCTGGCCTCGAACTCACAGAGATCTGCCTGCCTCTGTCTCCCAAGTGCTGGGATTAAAGGCGTGCATTACCACCGCCTGGCTCCAATGTGGTTAGTTTTATGTTGAGGTCTTTGATCCATTTGTGTTTGAATTTTATGCATGGCAATAATGCTTGTTTTCTTTTTCCCATTTTATGCTTTTGGCTTCTTTGTCAAAAATCAGGTGTTTGTAGGTGTGTGAATTGATATCTGGGTCTTCTATTGGGTACTATTGGTCCTCCTGTCTGTTTTTATGCCAATACCAGGCTTCTTTCAGTACTGTACTTTCAGTACTACTTTCAGTAGATCCGTAGTAGAGGTTGAAGTCAAGGATCGTAATGCCTCTGGAAGTTCCTTTATTGTTTTGGCTATCCTGGGTCTTTTGGTTTTCCATATAAAGTTGAGTATTATTCTTTCGAGGTGTGGTTTCTCTGATTTTTTTTTCTCTCAGTCCATTTATCATCCATGAAAGGAGAGCTACTGATTGTTTTTAGCTAATCTTGTACCCTGCTTCATTACTGAGGATGTTTATGAGTTGTAAAAGTTCCTTGGTAGAATTTTTGGGTTCACTTATATAAACTATCATGCCATTAGCAAATAGTGAGTTTGAATTCTTTTCTGATTTGTAACTGCTTGATCTTCCTTTGTTGTCTTATTGCTATAGCTAGAACATCAAGTACTATGTTGAAAATATGGAGAGAGTGGACACCATTGTCTTGTTCCTGATTTCAGTGGGATCACTTTGAGTTTCTCTCCATTTAGTTTGATGTTGGCTGTTGACTTGCTATATACGCCTTTATTATGTTTAGGTATGTTCCTTGTATTCCTGCTCTCTCCAAGAACTTTATTATGAAGGGTTGTGGTATTTTGTTGAAGGTTTTTTCAGCATATAATGAGACGATCATGTGGGGCTTTCTTTTCGGTTTGTTTATATGGTGGATTACATTGACAGATTTTTGTATGTTGAACCATCTTTGTATCTCTGGGATGAAGCCGACTTGGTCATAGTGGATGATTTTTCTGATGTGTTCTTGGATTCAGTTTGCCAGTATTTTGTTGAGTATTTTTGCATCCATGTTCATGAGTGAAATTGATCTGAAATTTTCTTTCATAGTAATGTCTTCATGTGGTTTGGGTATCAGGGTAATTTCTGTCATGTCTCCCTTTTCATTTCTGATTTTGTTAGATTGGATATTCTCTCTCTCCTTTTTGGTTAGTTTGGATAAAGTTTTGTCTATTTTGTTGATTTTCTCAAAGAACAAACTTTGTCTCATTGATTTTTTGTATTCTTTTCTTTGTTTTTGTTTTGTTGAATTTAACTCTCAATTTGATTATTTCCTGCCTTCTAGTTCTCTTAGGTAAGTTTGCTTCTTTTTGTTCTAGCGTTTTCAGGTGTTCTGTTAATTCACTAGTGTGGGATTTTTCCAGCTTCTTTATGTAGGCATTTAGAGCTATGATGATTCCTCTTAACACTGCTATCATTATATCCCATAAATTTGGGTATGTTGTGTGGTCATTTTCATTGAACTTTAGGAAGTCTTTAATTTCTCCCTTTATTTCTTCCTTGACCCATTGATGATTCAGGTGATCACTGTTCAAGTTCTATGTGTTTTTCGGCTTTGTGAAATTAGTATTGCTGTTGATTTCTAATTTTAAGCCATTTTGATCTAAAAAGATATATGGGGTTATTCCATATTTTTTGTATGTGTTGAGGTTTGCTTTGTTACCTAGTACATGGTCAGTTTTTGAGAAGGTTCTGTGAGGTTTTGAGAAAAAGGTACATTCCTTTATGTTTGGTTGGAATCTTCTATAGATGTCTGTTAAGTCCATTTGAGTCATAACATCTGTTAGTTTCCTTATTTCTCGGTTATTTTTCTGTCTGACAGACCTGTCCATTGGTGAGAATGGGGTGTTGAAGTCTCTTACTATTAGTGTGTGGAGCTTAATGTGTGATTTATGCTTCTTTAAGGGCCTCAAACATTCTCCTAAAGTTATTTTTTTACATCATTTTATTCTGCTTCATCTATATTTGGGTGTTAAAGTCTTGCTGTTGTAGAGTCACTAGTGTTTGTTGGTGTAGTGTTGTTCTTTGTGGTGTTGCATATGTTCTTACCTTGTATATCCATCTTTTCCTCTTATTAGTGTAGTTGGGGCTGTGTCTCTGGTGAACAATAATCCAGGAGCCAGTGGATCCAAGGATCAGATGGTTGCTCCTTGTGGTGCAGTCAGGGCAATGGTTCCAGTCACACCAGAGGCCACTCAGTGTTCCTGTGGTTCTTTTTGCAGTTCAGGATATTGTTTGAGGATGCTCCCATGGAGGTTGCTTGCTTGGGGCTGCTCCCAGTAGAGGTCACTGTCTTGGGCCTCGTCCCTTGGTGGTTTCTGACTTGTGCCAGGACCCCGGAGGTTTCTGACTTGTTCCTGCTCCCTCAGTGGTCACTCCATTGTATTTGCTTCTGTGAAGGTGGCTGCACTGCCTCAGGCCTGCTCTGGTGGAGGTCTCTGGCTCAGGCCTGCTTCAGTGGAGGTTGCTGGCTCAGACCTGTTCCTGCAGATGCCCCTGGCTTGGGCCTGCTCCTGTGGAGGTTCCTGGCTTGGGCCCAGTCCTGCAGAGGTCTCTGGCTCCGGCCTGTTCCTTAGGCAATTGTTCTTTTGTATCTGTTTCTGTGGAGTTTGCTGCTTTGGGTCTGCTCTGGTAGAGGTTGCTGGATCAGGCCTGATCCCTTGGAGGTTCCTGTCTCATGTTTGGTTCTGCAGAGGTCTCTGGCTTGGCCTTTGAATATCTTTTCCACTGTACTAGAATTAGAATGTCTCAGTCTTGTGCAGGAGATTTTTGTAATGTGATCTTGAATTCCAGTTGTATGTATTTCATCTAGGATTTGTTCATCTGTTTATTAGGGAGCTTGTTCCATAGTTTTTGAAACTTAAAAGAAGATTATATATATGAGTAGTTGACTGCGTGTATAGATGTGCATCTGTGCACTCTGGCACCCATGGAAGGCAGAAGAGGCTGCCAGATACCCTAGAATTGAAGATGGTTGATAAGCATTAAAAATATTTTCCAAAGGATCTCTGGATTTTGTTGGAGTCTGTTGTCACAACTCCTTTTCATCTCCCAACTTTATTTATTTGACTTATTGCCTATTCTTTTGGTAAAGTTTTGTTAGAGGTTGGTCTATCTTGTTAATATTTTGAAAGAACTAACTCTGGTTAACTGGATGACTTTCTGTCCATTTATTTTTCTGCCCTAATCTTTTTTATATCCTGTTATCACCTGAAGTTGGAGCTGTGTTCTCACTTTTCTAGAGATATTTTCAAAATATGTATTATTATTCTGTGTATGTGTGTTAATTTATGAAGTGTGTGTGTGTGTGTGTGTGTGTGTGAGAGAGAGAGAGAGAGAGAGAGAGAGAGAGAGAGGAGCTGGCACACAATTTTACATTTGCTTAAGGAAGTCAGAGCGCAAATTCTGCAAGTTAGATTTTCATTTTACCATGGGTTGTTTTGGGATCCAACTCTGGTGGTCAGGCCTGTGTATTAAACACTTCTACTGCCAGAGTCATCTTTCTGACCCCTTTCTAGAGCTTTGGGGCAATTTATTTATTTATTTATTTATTTATTTGGGATCTCTCAGTTTTTTAATTGTGAGCACTTATAAAATATGCCAGATATTCTTCAAAGTTGTACTTTCAGTTTCATTTGACTCTAGTATTTTATAAACTTTCTACAATTTCTCCATTTCTTTCAAAAGTGTATTAAGCAGTTTCTAAGCATTTGTGACATTTTTTTGAGTTTAGTCTTGCTATTGGTTTCTTGTATTATTTTACTATGGTCCTATAGAATGCAGAAAGTTATTGTGATTTTTTTCCACATTTATTAAGATTTGTTTTGTAGTCTATAATATAGACAGTTTAAAAATAGTTTCCATGTTCTAAGAAGAATGTGTATGTCCTGTCTGTTGGATGGACTGTTATATAGACCTCTGATAGGCTCAAGTGACCCATTGTATGATTTAGCTCTGATGTTTCTTTGTTGATTTGTGATTTGGAGAACCTACCTATATATGAAATTAAGGTATTGATGTATCCTATTATTACTTTTTCTTGACATGTTTTGTCTTTGTACATTTTATGAATTGTTTTATGCTATTTTGTGAAGTTCCCAAGCTTTGGTGCATAAATAATTAAAATATTATGTCCTCTTGATAAATTGTTATGTTTATCAAGTTGTAGTGGTTCTCTATTTCTTCTAAATAGTTTTGGCTTAATGTCTAATGTCTAGTTTATCAGATACAATAATCACTATACCAGCTTTCTTTTGTATAATGATCTGTGTATAAATCAGTTCTGGCCTGTTATGAATTTGTTTTAATGTCTACATTTCTTAAAATATTATATTTTCATCTATTTAAATATAGTATTTTGATGGGTATGGCAATCTTGACCAACAATTTCTTGCTTTCTAGTATAACACTTCATGTTTACTAGGTTTTTCACACAATTTGAATCTTATTATACTGAATTTTTATTTTATTGTAAACATCTCCTTCAAATAAAGCACACATTTCTACATAATTTTTATTTGTTCTTTATGAATTTCATACAGTATATTTTGAGAATATTGTTTTCCCTCTCTCACTTCCTCAAATCCTCTACCTCCCTACCCCAAAATTCATATTATTTCTCTTTCTTAAGGTTAAAACAAAACTAAACTAAAACAGCAACATAAACAATCCCCCACCCCACTGCCACCGCTGCCACCACCACCACCACCAGCAGCAGCAGCAACAACAACAACAACAAAAGCCTCCAAGTCAGATTTGTATTAATCAATTACTCTTGAGTAAGAGGAAGCTTGCCTTGGAGTGTGGTTGACATATCCAATGTCTTGACAATGAAAACAAACTGATTATCCCTTTCTTAACAGGTATCAATTGCAAACAGTTTCTTTTCTGGGATGGAACTTTGTGCCCATTTCCCCTCCTTCATTCTGGGATTTTGTCTGGCTATGAGCAGGTCTTCTACATGATGTTGCTGACATATTGAATTCATGTGTGCATCAGCCCTGCTGTGTCTATTTCTTTAGATTCATCCACTACCTTGGGTTCTTAGAAAACTTTTGCCTCATTTTTTGTATGTTTCTCTAAACATTGAGCAGAAGGGTGTGATAAAGGCCTCACATTAAGACAGAACACTCCAAAATCTCTCACTCTCTTCACATTTTTCAATTGTGGGTCTCTGTTTTCATTACCATCTATTGCAAAAAGCTTCTTTGATAAGGGTTGACAGATGTACTGATCTATAGGTCCAGCAGTTTGTCATTACTGGTCATTTTATTGATATGTTCACCTAGCTGAATAATAGTTGGTTTTCCTCTTGGGCCCATGTGACCTATGCAGTCTCAGGTTCTTGGAACAATTAACAGTGTCAGATATGAGCTCAATCTCATGGAGAGGGCCTTAAATCCAATAGAAGAATGTTTGATTCCTTTGGTAACATCCATGGTACTATTGTAACAGTGATCATCAGGCAGATTGTTATTATAGCTCAAAGATATGGATATATCCATATGAATATATGGCTAGCTGGGTAAGATTGATTCCTTTTATCCTCCAGTAGCATGCATAATACCTTCAGCATGCACATAAGCCAGGAGGATGCGACTTCCTGTTGAGTACTAGCTAGTTTTCTCCATGTTCTATGACATAAGTATGTAGTGTCTGACCATTAAATTGTGTAGGGTGACTATTCTGGCTAGTCTTATATCAACTTGACACACAAGCTAGAGTTATCTGGAAGGAGAAAACCTCAATTGAGAAAATGCTCTCCATATGATATGGCTGTCAGGCATTTTCTTAATTAGTGTTTGATGAGGGAGGGCCCAGCCCATTGTAGGTGGAGCCATCCCTGGGCTGGAGGTCCTGTGTTTCATAAGAAAGCACACTCGAGAAAGTCAAGGGAAACAAGTCAAAAGGCAGCACCATTCCATGGCCTCTGCATCAGCTTCTGCTTCCAGGTTCCTTCCCTGTTTGAGTTCCTGTCCCGACTTCCTTCAATGATGAACAGTGATGGAAGTGTGAGCCAAATAAACCCTTTCTTCCCCAGTTTGCTTTCTGGTCATGTGTTTCATTGCAGCAATAGAAAACCTAACTAAGAGAGTAACCAATAATACTGCCAGTGCCCCATAATGTTTGAAGGGATCTATTTGACACCCCACCCCAGCCAATGTGTTTAAAAGATGTAAACCATTCCTGGAACTGGGCCTTTTATTTGGCAGCATATGAAAAGGTGCTGGTGCTTTTTGACACCCGTGTTCCAATTCTCTAGTCTTGTCTTTATAGACACTGTGTGTCCATAAAAAACCATAAATATGAAGGAATTTTAGTTAGTCCTATCTAGCAATAAGAGGACTGAGAATCATGTATGTTAGAGACATAAGGCCGAAACAAACTAAATCCTTGTGAGAAATCAAGATGATGATTAGTAATTAGTAATAGACAAAACAATACCCCTTATACATGATGAACATTTGTCTTGTTTGTTGAAGTCCAGAAGTTAATATGATGGCTATGCTCCACGAAGACCAAGTGAGTTCTAGCTTCTTGCTATATGCGATAACTGATTTAATAAAATGTCTCTATGCTCTCTGACTGTATTACCTTACCAACTTTTAGAACGTTCATGATAAACTTGATGTTACTCTGATGTTTCAGATTCTGCATGTTGGTTGTATGTTTTCCTTTTACAACTCTTAATATTCTTTGATTTGTAGTTTTGACATTTTGACCATGATATATCATGAAGAGGTTCTTCTCCGGTTATACATATTTGTGATTTTGCATTCTTTTTGCAACTAGAAATACATTTTTTTTTTCTAATTTTGGGAAATTTTCAACCATGATTTTCATTGAAAATACTGTTTAGAATATTAGATTTGATCTCAGCTGCTTCTAGCTCATGAATCCTTAGTTTTTATTTCTTGAGCATTTGGTTATGTTCATTTTTCCTTTAGGCATATCTGTATGTTTTATGTTCTTTAATTTTTTCAATATTCTTTCTTTTTCTTTTTTTATTTACTCTTCTCTCATATATTACATTCTGACCAGTTTCCTCTTTCTCCTCTCCTCCATGCCTGTCCCTCTCAGGTCTACTCCTCCTCTCCCATCAGAAAAATTCAGGCCTCCCAGTGATATCAACGAAACATCCAAACAGAGCATATCAAGTTATAATAAAATTAGGCAAATCTCATATTAAGGCTGGATGAGGCAACCTAGTAGGAGTAAAAGTGTTCCAAAAGCAGGCAAAAGTCAGACACAACGCCCATTTCCAGTATATGTAGTCCCACAAGAATACCAAGATACATAGGCATAAAATACATACAGAGGACCTTGGTCAGATGCATGGAGGCTCCCTGATTGTCGTTTCAGTCTCTGTGAACCCAATTGTTGGTTAGTTGATTCTGTGGGCCATTTCTTTTGTGATGTCTTTGGCCCCTCTGTCTCCTATAATCCATTCTTGACAGCTTCTGCAAGATTCTCTGAGCTCTGCCTAATGTTTGCCTGTGGGTTTCTGTATATGTTCCCATTAGATGCTAGGTGAAGCCGTTTTGATGATGTTTATGCTAGACTAGTATAACACAGTATCATTAGGAATCGTTTCATTGAGTCTTTTTTATTTTTTGGCAGTCGTGTTTGGTTCTATTGTAGATTTCGGCTATCCAGACTCTGATTCCTGACCTTCCAGGCAGTATCAGGCACGGGATGCTGACATTCTTATTTTTTCTTTATTTTGACTTTCTCCTTTACTCACTCATACTGAGAAAACCTCTAGTTGGCCAGTCTCTCTGACATTTTTCTACATCATTTTAAAAGACAGTTTTGAAGAATGTAGCGTTCTTGCCTGGTTCATATTTAACTTCAGTGCTTGGAATATAACATTACTTGCTTTCTTGGATGTGTAGGTTATGGCGTTAGATCTGGTATTTTCTGGTGTGATTTCTTCTTTAAATGAGTTGGTATTGTTCTTTTATGGCTTTTAATATTTTTGGCTTTATATTTGAGCTTGTGATTGTAATATGTCACAGTGTAATTCTAGTCATGCTTTGTTGCAGTTCTAAATGCCTCTTATGTTTGAATGTCCAGTTCTTTCTTCAGATTTTGGGACTATAATTCAAAATAACCTTCCCTTCCTTAAATTACTTCTTGTTAGCTATTTGGTTGCAGCAATAAAAAAATAGAGAATTGATGTGGGAGGGTCTTCTGTTTTAATAAAGAAACTGCCTTGGCCAGCCCTTAGGTGGGTGGAGTAGATAGAACAGGAAGAAGGAAGTGAGGTGGATGGCTCAGTCAGATGCCACGCCTCTCCTAAGTGAGATAAATCATCATGCCTCGCCTCTCTGGGGCAGACTGCCGTGCTTCTCCTCAGTAAGATAGATGCCATGAAGCCAGCCACCAGGTCAGACGTGCTGAATCTTTCCCGGTAAGACACCAATCGTGGTGTTACACAGATTATTAGATATGGGTTAGTCAAGATGTGAGTAAGAGGCTGAACTAAGGGCCAGGCAGTGTTTAAAAGAATAGTTTCCGTGTAATTATTTCGGGTGTAAAACTAACCATGCGGGAGCTGGGTGGGATGAAAAGTAGGCATGCCTGCAGCTCCACATAAGCTAGCCGGTGGCCGAGAGCAGTGCAGTGGGAAGCCGCCCGCAGCTCATCACTACAGAGAATAAATAATATTTATCTTGATTTTATTTAAAGACCTTAAAATAATTTAATTTCTTTATTTTGAGTAACCTGTTTCCCCAACTTCCCAGCTTCTAGCTTTATTAGTATCATTACCAGAATAAATTCCTTATGATAATGTTTCAGTTAACAAAAGAAAAAGTCACTATTGATCACTTTAAATTATTTTAATACAAACCACTTGTATTTAGTTGTTAGTCCAATAGTTAGTGCACAATTAGTCAATATATGATTTATTATAATTTTTAAACCTGAAATCATGCTACCTATTCAGTTTATTTAATATTCTGAACTATATGCAGGTTTTAGATTTTTCTTTTTTCCCCCTTATGTTTTTCTTATTTGTTGGCTGGCATTGTTTTATTTTTAGCATGCTGATGTACATTTGCCTTTTTCTGAATTAAAATGACACAGGTTATTGTGAGCCGGTCTTTTTTCAGTTCAGGAGCATGGGTTCTCACCTTTTATATCCTTTTTTATAAATGTTTTCTCATGAAGTGTTTTTTTATACATTTTAAATTAAATATAATTGTATTACTTTCACCCATACTTTTTCTCTCTCCAGGTTTTTCCAAGTCCCCTTCCTTTAACTCGTTTCATATCTCTCCCACTCTCAAATTCATAACGTCTCCCTCAATTATTGTGATATATATGTGTGTGTAGTGCATATTCATAGCATACAATTAGTCAATCTATAATCATATATATGTGTGTGTAGTATGCATACATAATGTATAACTAGTCAATATATAATTATATATAACGTGTGTGTTTGTGTGTGCATAGTACATATATATAGTGCACAACTAGTCAATGTATGATTTTTTATATATATATGCATATGTGTGTAGTGCATATATATATATATATTACACAACTAGTCAGTTTATAATTATGTACCAAACATGAATCAAGGCAATAGCCCACTGACTTGCATAAAGGCCAATCCTTTGGAGATATTTTCTCTTATGAGAGGGCCTCTTCCAAAGATGACTCTGGTTAGTGTCAAATTGACAAAGAGCTAGCCAGCATATAATATTTGTGCACAAATATATAAATTCAGTCAAAACAATTATTATTGTTTGTGTGTATATGGTTTCAGGACTGATCAATTTATATTGAACAACCAGTTAGAGAATTCATCCCTGGAAGAGGCTACTTCTCATTCTCCCAGCAATAATCAGTTTCCTATAGTTCCTTGTCCAGGGGTACTACCCTGTGAAATCTTCCCTCTTACGAATTAGTTTGTCTGCTGATATTGCCATTGTTCAGATTTGGTTTATGCAGCACTTCCTTTTAGAGACAGTTTCATAGCAGAATTCTGATATTCTGACTCTTAGTATTTTTCCACACCCTCCATGATATTCCCTAATATAAAAGTGCTAGATCTGTGATGCAGATGTATCTACTGGGACTGGGTTCTCCACAGTCCACTCATAACTGCTTTATATTCAGTTGTGATTTTTCTGCTGAGCACCATTTGTTGTAAAGAGAAACATCTTTGATTGATGGATGGTTGCTATGCTTACCTGCATACATAAGGACAATGTTAAAAAAGTAGTTAAAATTATGCTACTCTAATGAAGTGGTAGTCATGGCTTCTTTTTTAAGATCCATGACCTCACTAGCCCTGGAACATTAATTAGCTAGGTTTCTAGTATCGGGCATTATTTGTGTCTTGCTGACTGAGCCTTAAATACGGTTAGACAGCCATTGGTTATGACTAGCATATGAGTTCCACTTATTGCACCTTTCTGGATAGCTTCCCATGCTGATTATTGTATTGTGGTATGTAGATGTTGCAACAGAGTAGGATTATTTATTACTTCCCTTTCTGATACCATAGAGATTAGGCCACAGGAAAGAGGCTTTCCGGTTTGATGGAAGTCAAATCATTAAAGTACTATGACGTAGGTGTGTGGTGTTTTCAACATTAGGGGCTTATCTTCAATCTCTGAGAGATAACACAGGGCTATACCAATAGTCTGTCCTGTTTTGGAAGTCACTTGGACTACTCTGACCAACTATTTTAAATGAGATTTATGTCTTTACTGCAGACTTTGTTAGTCTATGGTTCTTGTGATGAGCATTGACAGCCTAAGTGGTATAACTTCATAAACACATAGGTGTTTTAGGCAATATAAAATTATAAGATTTCTTGAGGTTTAATACACAATCTTGGTGTTATTTGTCTGTCCTTTTTTTTTACTTCGATTTTGACCTCCCTTCCTGCTCTTTAGTGGAGCCCCCTTTGCTTATTTTCATTTTTAGCTGCTATCACCCCTACCCTGTGAGGCCCATATCAAGCATGCCCCCATGGTCTCTTTATGCTTCCCTGGTGTCCATACCTACTCCACATTGCAGACTTACATCTGTGGATTTGGAACTCAGAACTGCAGATAAGAGAGAATATGTGGTACTTTTATTTCTGGGTCTCTGTTTCCTCGTTCAACATAATCTTTTCTCGGCCTAACTAAGTACCTGCACATTCCATGATTTCATTTTTATTTACAGCCGAATGGCATCCCATTGTGTATATGTGGTATGCATTATTATCCTACCCATTCTTCTGTTGAAGGACATTTAAGTTGTTTCCATTTCCAGTCTATTGTGAATGGGACAGTAAGGAACATTGCTGAACAAGTGTCTGTGGAGTAGAATGTCAATTCCTTTGGGTACATGCCAAGGATGGGTAGAGCTAAGTTATGTGGTAGATTTAATTTTAATTTCTGAGGATTTTATGTACTGATTTCCATAGTGGTTTCACCAATTTGCATCCCACCAATAGTGAGAGAGGATTCCCCTTTTTGTATACCATGTTGACATTTGTAATGTAACATGGTAATCTTAGTCATTCTGACTAGAGTAGATAAAACCTCAAAATTATTTAAACTTTTGTTTGCCTAATTGTTAAGGTATTTATTTATTTATTTATTTATTTATTTATTTATTTATTTATTAAAATTCCCACCTCCTCACCTCCTCCTATTTCCATCCCACTCCCCCCAGTTCTCCTCCCCCCTCCCTCTCCAGTCCTAAGAGAAGTCAGGGTGCCCTGCCCTGTGGAAAGTCCAAGGCCTTCCCCCCTCCATCCAGGTCTAGGAAGGTGTGCATCCAAACAGATTAGGCTCCCCAAAAGCCAGTACATGCAGTAGAATCCAAATCTGGTGACATTATCATTGGCTTCTCAGTCCTCCCTCATTATCAGCCACATTCAGAGAGTCCGGTTTGGTCACATGCTCATTCAGTCCCGGTCCAGCTGGATTTGGTGAGCTCCCATTAGAACAGGCACACTTTCTTAGTGGGTAGACCAACCCCTCGCAGTCCAGACTTCTTTGCTCATCTTCTCCCTCCTTCTGATCTTCAATTGGACCTTGGGAGCTCCGTCTGTTGCTCTGATGAGGGAGGGACTTTGTCTCTATCTCCATCCATCCATCCATCCATTGCCAAACGAAGAGTCTATGGTGATATTCGAGATAATCATCAGTGTGTTAGTGGGGCAAGGCCAATTCAGGCACCTTCTACTCTGCTGCCCAAGGACCTAGCTGGGGACATCCCCGTGGACACCTGGGATCCCCTCGAGAGCCAAGTCTCTTGGCAACCCTAAAATGACTCCCTTAATGTAGATAACTTCTTCCCTGCTCCTATATCCGCCCTTCCCCCATCTCCACCCTCCCACTCCCCCAAGCTCTCTCCAGTCTTTCCTTTCTCCCTTCTCTCTCCCTTTTTCCCCTTCCCCCAAGCCCACCCCCACCCCTACCCCCACTCCTATGCTCCCAACTTTTGCCCAGCAATCTTGTTTGCTTCCAATTTCCAAGAGAATTTATATGTTTTTCTTTGGGTTCACCTTGTTATTTCGCTTCTCTAGGCTTAATGTCCTTTGTTTATGGCTAGAATCCACTAATGAGTGAGTATATACCATATTTCTCTTTTCGGGTCTGGGTTATCTCACTCAGGATAGTATTTTCTATTTCCATCCATTTGCATGCAAAATTCAAGATGTCATTTTTTTTTAACCTCTGAGTAGTACTCTAATGTGTATATATTCCGCACTTTCTTTATCCATTCTTCCATTGAGGGGCATCTAGGTTGTTTCCAGGTTCTGACAATTACAAATAATGCTGCTATGAACATAGTTGAACAAATGCTTTTGTAGTATGATTGGGCATCTCTTGGGTATATTCCCAAGAGTGGTATTGCTGGATCCTGAGGTAGATTGATTCCCAATTTCCTGAGAAACTGCCACACTAATTTCCAAAGTGGTTGCACAAGTTTGCATTCCCACTAACAATGGATGAGTGTTTCCTTTACTCCACATCCTCTCCAGCATAGGCTATCATTGGTGTTTTTGATTTTAGCCATTCTGACAGGTGTAAGATGGTATCTCAAAGTTGTTTTGATTTGCATTTCCCTGATGGCTAAGGATGTTGAACATGACCTTAAGTTTCTTTTGGCCATTTGAACTTTGTCTGCTGAGAATTCTTCTTCCAGTTCAGTACCCCATTTTTATTTTATTTTATTTTATTTTTTATTTTATTTTTTTTTTTTTGGTTTTTTTGAGACAGGGTTTCTCTGTGGCTTTGGAGCCTGTCCTGGAACTAGCTCTTGTAGACCAGGCTGGGTACCCCATTTTTAAAATTGGGTTAATTAGAATTTTCATTTCCAGTTTCTTGAGTTCCTTATATATTTTGGAGATCAGACCTTTGTCTGATGCGGGGTTGGTGAAGATCTTCTCTCATTCAGTAGGAGGTTAATGAACCCCCTTTGAGAAATTTACTAGCCATTTTTATCTCTGCTATTGAGAACTCCAATCAGATATATATTCCATTTTTAAATTTGACCTTTTGGGTTTTTTTGATTATTTTGTTTTGAGTTTTAAAGCTCTTTATATATTATATAAATTAATTCTCTTTCACATATATAACTGGCAAAGATTCTCTCCAATTCAGTGGGTTTATTCTTTACTTGATTGTTTCCTCAGCTGTGCAGAATGTTTTCATTTTTATGTCAATTGTTGGCCTTTATTCCAGGGCAAATGGAGTACAATTCAGAAAAGTCTTTCTTACACCTAAATTTTTTAATAGTATTCTACATTTAATTTATTTTTTATTGTTTTTATTGAGCTATATATTTTTCTCCACTCCCATCTCTTTCTCTCCCTTCGGCTTCTATACTCTCCCATGGTCCCAATTTACTCAAGAGATCTTGTCTTTTCCTACTTCCCATATAGATTAGATCCATATAGGTCATTCTTAGCATCCTCATTGTGGTCTAGAATCTCTGCAATTGTGAGCTGTAGGCTGGTTTTCTTTGCTCTATGTCTAAAAGCCACTTATGAGTGAGTACATATGATATTTGTCTTTCTGGGTATATATTACTTCACTCAATATGATGCTTTCTAGATCCACCCACTTGCCCACAAATTTCAAGGTGTCATTATTTTTTCTGCTGTGTAGTACTCCATTGTGCAAAGACACCACATTTTCCTTATCCATTCTTCAGTTGAGGGACATTTAGTTTGTTCCCAGTTTCTGGCTATGAGAAACAATTCTGCTATGAACACAGTTGAGCACATGTCCTTGTGGTACAATTGAGCATCCTTTGGTATATACTCAAAAGTGGTATTGATGGGTCTTGAGGTAAGTTGTTTCCCAATTTTCTGAGAAATTGTCATACTGATATCCACAGGTGCTATACCAGTTTCCACTCTCACCAGCAATGCAGAAGTGTTCCCTTTACCCCACATCCTTTCCAGCATAAGTTGTCATCAGTTTTTTTTTTATCTTGGCCAAGATACATTCTTACAGATCTAAGATGGAAACTCAGAGATGTTTTGATTTGCATTTCACTGATGACTAAGGATGTTGAGCATTTCCTTAAGTGTCTTTTAGCCATTTTAGAGTTCTCTGTTGAGAGTTCTTTGTTTATGTCTGTACTCCATTTTTTATTGGATTATTTGTTCTTTTGATTACCAATTTCTTGAGTTCTTTGGATATTTTGGAGATCAGACCTCTGTCAGATGTGGGGTTGGTAAAGATCTTTTCCTATTCTGTAGGATGCTGTTTTGTCTTGTTGACCATGTCCTTTGCTTTACAGAAGCCTTTCGGTTTCAGAAGGTTCCATTTATTGTTTCTCTCAGTGTCTGTGCTACTGAGGTTATATTTAGGAAGTATTCTCCTGTGCCAATACATCCAAGTGAACATACACTTCCTCTTCTGTGAGGTCCAGTATGGTTGGCTTTAGGTTCAGGTCTTTGATCCATTTGTACTTGAGCTTTGTGTATGATGATAGGCATAGATCTTTTAATTATTCTAGATATTTGGATCCAGTTATGCCAACTCCATTTGTTAAATGTGTTTTTTTCCATTTTATATTTTCTGCTTCTTTATGAAAAAAAAGTTGTTAGTACGTGTATGGATTGATATCTGGGTCTTCAATTCAGATCCATTGGTCCTCCTGTCTGTTTTTATGCCAATACCAGGCTGTTTTCAGTACTGTTGCTCTGTAAGAGAGTTTGAAGTCAGAAATTGTGAAGCCTCCAGAAGTTTCTTTATTGTACAGGATTGTTTTGGCTATGCTGTTTTTTTCTTTTCCGTATGAATTTGAGTATTGTTCTTTTGAGGCCTGTGAAAAATTTTGCTGGGCTTTTGAGGGGCATTGATTTGAATCTGTAGATTGTTTTTTGGTAAGATTGTCATTTTTACTATGTTAATTCTACCTACTCAAGAGCATGAGAGATCTTTCCATTTTCTGGCATCTTTTTCAATTTCTTTCTTTGGGAGAGGGTTGAAGGGCAGAGGAGAGACAGGGAGGGTAGCAGAGAAAAATGTAGAGCTCAATAAAAATCAATAAAAAAGAAAATCCTTGAAGATAACAAAAAGATTTAAAGTTCTTGTCATATAGGTCTTCCACTTGTTTTGTTAGATATTTTATCCTATTTGTGGCTATTGTGAAGGACAATGTTTCTCTGATTTCTTTCTCACCCATTTATCATCTGTGTACAAGAAGGCTACTGAGTTTTTTGAGTTAATATTGTATCCTGCTACATTACTGAAGGTGTTTATGAGTTGTAAAAGTTCCTTTATAGAATTTTTGGGGTCACTTTTGTAAAATATATCATCAACAAATAGGGAGAGTTTGACTTATTTTTTTTTTCTGATTTGTATCCCCTTGATCTCCTTTTTGTTGTTTTATTGCTTTAGCTAGGACCTCAAAATCTATGTTGATTAGATATAGAGAAAGTGGAAAACCTTGTCTTGTTCCTGATTTTAGTAGGATTGCTTTGAGTTTCTTTCTACTTAGTTTAATGTTAGCTGTTAGCTTGCTGTATATTGCTTTTATTATGTATAGATATGGTCCTTGTATCCCTGCTCTCTCCAAAACCTCTATCATGAAGTGAAGCTGTATTTTGTCAAAAGCTTTTCTGGTGTCTAATGAGATGATCATGTGTTTTTTTTTTCAGTTTGTTTATATGGTGGATTGCGTTGACTGATTTTCATATGTTGAACAATCCCTACATCTCTGTAAACCCAAATCTTTTAAGGTTGCTTTTCCCTTAGCATTTCAGGTATAAAATTGAAGTCTTTGATCACGTTAGAGATACTTATTGTACAAGGTACTAGACAGAGCTAATCTCATTCTGAACATTTAGTTTTCCCTGCAAAGTTAGTTGAAGAACTCATATTGAGTGTTTTTTTGTTTTAATGGTCTACATGTCTTTTTTGTGCCTGTACAATATTATTTTTATTATTATAGCTCTATAGTATATCTTGAAATATGGAGTAGCAATACTCCCATTATTATTCTTTTTACTCAGGACTGCTTTGCCTATCTGGGGTATTTTCTGCTTCCGCATAAATTTTAAGATTATTTTTATATTTTTATGAAGAATGTTGTGGGTATTTTTATTTGGACTGCATTAAATGAATGAATTGCTTTTGGTAGGATAGTATTTTCAAAATATTAGCACTATTACAATATTATAGCAATGATAACTGTAGTAGGAGGACTATTTGTTTATTCCTCGCTGTTCAGCCTTGAAATAACCACACAGAAACTGTATTAATTAAATCACCGCTTGGTCCATTACCTCCAGCTTCTTACTGACTAACGCTTGCAAATTAATTTAACTCATTTCTATTAATCTGTGTATCACCACGTGGTTGTGGCTTACCTGCAAGTTTTTGGCATCTGTCTCTAGATGCAGTTCATGGTGTCTCTAAACTCTGCCTTCCTTCTACCAGCATTCAGTTTAGTTCTCTGCCTAGCTCTATTCTTCTAAGTCACTGGCCAAAACAGCTTCTTTATTCATTAAACAATTAAAGCAACACATATACAGAAGGACCTCCCACACCAATAACAATATTAAAACTGATCCATGAGCACTGGGTGGCCTTCCAGTTTCTAGTATCTTTCTCAGTCTCCTTTTTGAGATATGAAGTTTTCATTGTAGAAATCGTTCACATTCTTGATTAGACTTATTACAAGGTATTTTATTATCTTTGTTTCTATTGTAATTGGGAGTGTTAAATGGTCACTTTCTCACTGTGTTTGTATGTGGCATATAGAGAAACCACTGATTTTCTAAAGTTGATTTTATATCCTACCCTTTCACTGAAATTGTATATTGTTTTCAAATGCCCTTGGCAGAATTTTTATTATCTTTTATGTATAATAACATTTTATTTGTAAATAGGGATAATTTGACTTATTTTTTCAAATGTAGATCATTAATTTCCTTCTCTTGCCATATTGTTCTGGTTTGTTTATTTAGCATTATACTGAAAAGGAGTACTGATAGTGAACAGACCTGTCTCCTTCCTGATTTTGATAGGATTTCTCAAATTTTGTCCATTTTGGTAATGTTGGCTGTGGATTGGTTGAATATATATAGCTCAAATTTTTTAACAGCTGTAGGACTTTCTCAGTGGAATTTTTAGGGTCACTTATGTATATATTTATACCATGTATAGATAGAGATACTTTGACTTCCTTCTTTCATTTAAGTATTCCCTTGATCTCCTTTAGTTGTCTTATTGCTCTAGCTAAGACTTTATAAGTATTAAGAGAGTAAACAACCTTGTCTTATTCCTGATATTAGTGGAAGTGTTTTGAGTTTCTCTCTATTAGGTTTCTGTTGGCTGTGGACTTGCTATAATCACTGCTATTATTTTTCATTTTGAAGTGTGTCCCTTTTATCCCTAGTCTTTCCAAGACTTTTATCATGAAAGCATTTTGGATTTTATCAAAAGGTTTTTCTGCATCTAATGAGATCATGTGGTTTTTGTCTCAGTTTGTTTGATGGATCACACTTACTGATTTATGTATGAGGAACCACCCCTGCATCTTTCAATGAAGCCTAAGTGATCATGGTGGGTGCTCTTTTTGATCTGTTCTTGGATTTGGTTTGCAAGTATTTTAATGGAGAATTTTTGCATCTCTGTTCATAATGGAAATTGTTCTGTAATTCTCTTTCTTTGCTGGGTCTTTATGAGGTTTGGGTACCAGGGTAACTGTAGCCCTGTTAAAAAGGATTTGGCTCTTTTCTAAAAGATGGGTATAGTTATAAGCATGTCTTGTGTATGAGAAAAGGCACTTTAAGAGACCCATGTTGTCTTCCATGAACCTGCATGTGGTATTCAGTTTGCTCCAGAACTCCTATGTGTCACCTGGCATCCTGACAGGTTCACCTCAGTGGGTCCAGGTTGTGGTCCATGAACAAGAGCAGACTACCCAGAGACTGCTGTGTTCTCAAGCTTAGCAAGTGAGATTTGTGAAAAAGTTATGAGTTACCAGAGACTTTAAAAAGTCTTTTTAATCAGTTGATGTGTAAATGCATGTGTCACCGCCAGTGTGGTGGGCTCCTAGGGTTATCCTGTTTACAATAAATCTCCTAAACCGAAAAAAAAAAAAGAATCTGACAAAGCTCCCTCTGTTTTTATTTTGTGGGACAAACTGAGAAGTATTCAGGTTAATGTTTATTTTGAATGTTTGACAAATTCTGTGCTAAAATCATCTGGTCCTGGGCTTTTTTTTAATCTGGTTGTCAAACCTTCAATGTCTGCTTTTATTTCACCGTAGATTATATATCTGCTTGAATTGCTTGTCTGATCTTGATTTAACTTTGGTAGGTGGTATTAAGAAAATTATCAATTTCTAAAATTATCAGTTTGGTGGGGTACAAGTTTTTAAAGTATGTCCTCATGTATCTCCAGATTTCCTGGGTGTCCTGGCTATGTCCCACATTTCTTCTCTAATTTGTTTGGGGTCTAGAAACCGGGAGACTCAGTAAAAAAAAGGGGGGGGGCTGTGCAGCCAAGCTTCAAGTCAACCTTTCAGCCTTCATCAGACTCAAATTTGGTTTCAGATTTTAGTGAGACAGTGATTCTCATGTTAGAGGTGCCAGCAGTGAAAAGGAGTATCGCTTTGTCACTATATATGAATTCTAGGACAGAGACTGAGCACCTTCATTAGAGAGAAATGATTAGCAATCGAGTGACCATGGGAACACAACCACAAGGAAAAGTCCTAACATAGGGATCCTGTATTTCATCTGTCACAGACCCACAGCAATGACACAGTCTCTGTGTCAAGATATGTCTTTAATTACTCCCCTACTCCATCCCTTCCCCAACTTGACCATCCCGTTCCTTAATGTTCTCAATCTCCATCTGTGCTCTCTACTACCCCCTCACCCCAAGTTTAACCCATGAGATCTCATCTATTTCCCCTTCCCAGGGTGATCCATGTATCCTTCTAGGTTTGTCCTTGTTGCTTAGCTTCTCTGGAGCTGTGAATTGTAGTCTGCTTATCCTTTTCATTACATTTAGCATCCACTTATGAGTGAGTACACACCATTTTTGTCTTTCTGCTCTGGGTTGCTAATGAGAGCTTTTGGGGGGTCAGACCTAATGCCCTCTCAGAGTTCAGAGAGGAAGCAACAGCCAGCAAAAGGCTCAGGACTGAGCGAGAATGGATTTCTTACTCCATGCTTTTCTGGTTCACTTTCTTTATTCTTCCCTCATGCTACAAAGTTTCCAGTTTACCTGTGTGCACGTATACACTCACACACACACACACACACACACACACACACACACACACACACACAAAATCAGCAATTCTCTGGTAATAGCAAGGAAGGTTACAAGGCTTGACTTTCTCAGGGTCATAAAACCGATAAGAGCTGTACAAAGCAACACTGTCAACTTTCTTTATGGCACCAGAAAGACATGCCTAGAGAAATGCCCAGGCAACACTAACAGGCAGAAATTTGATTTAGGGAGCCTTAAATTGTAAGAAGGTAAGGAAAGGGGGATTTATATGCTGTATTCATACATGTGATTAATTAGACTAGAGGTTTGTGATAGACAAATGTGAAAAAAGGGAGGGATACAGTTATCAGCATGCTCTTCCTGCCCAGAGATGTGGCATCTGGGAATGCATCGGGTAACCATGGTGACCAGTGAAAACTGCAGAAGAAGACATGAGGAGCCTGGTCCACATTAGCACTGCCACCAGTATTAGCTAGCTAAAGGCGACTTCTCAGATCCATGAATTACATCACTCTAAGTGGTTAGAACAAGGAGAATCTATGGTTGTATAGTACAAAATCCAGGGTCTGATATTCTAGCCACCCATACCAAATATTGGTGTTTGTTTCCAAGCTGTCCATGTGAAAAGGATTACATTTCTCTGGATCTGGCTAAATGATCAACGGCTTCTTCCTGTTATCTCTCAGGGTTAAGACACAGACTAAAATCCTGCATCAATAAACCAGGATGAGTAGGCGAAGGGTATTAATAGCCTTTTAGAATCAGAGTGGGGGTTAACTGAGGTAGCACTTTCTGAAATTAGCTGTGGGTGAATTTGGGACACTTCTTCTCCTTATCTGGAAGGACTATGAATCAACAAATTCAGATATGCCATACCATTCTCTTTGAAGTTCTCAAATGTGATCTACTTGGAAGTCTCTTCTCCTGGCCAAATGTCTTGCTAATAAAAGATAATTGTAGGGAACTGGCTTCTAAGTTTATCTCAAGAAATCTAGCAGAGATTTGACTGTGGTAACAAAGGTCTTTGTGTGTCTAACTTCCTCACAGCAGTGCCATGCTGTGGAAAGAAGTCACCCAATATACCAGTACATGGGAAAGAATGTGTCCTACAATTTGATACATTGGGAATTCTTTTGGCTGAGTCCCAACAGAGAAGGAGAGTGCCATGGCTTCACACATTTACTGCAAGAACAGCTGTCATTCAAAAGGCGGTACTCCCAGTGTCTTGGGTCTGGGCCTGCTTCCATCAAATGTTTTATTATGGTGGGCTGACCTTCTGATTTATCAGCTGAAATCTCACTGTACACAGTGGGTTACCTCATTCACGATAATTTTGTCTAGTTCCATCATTTGACAGCAAATTTCATGATGCCATTGTTTTATACAGCTAAGTAACACTCCATTGTGTAATGTACAACATTTTCTTTATCCATTTTTCATTTGAGGGGCATATAGGTTGTTTCCAGGTTCTGGCTACTACGAATAATGCTGTGATGAACATAGTTGAGCAAGTGTCTTCGTGGTATGATTAAGTATCTTTTGTGTATATGCCTAAGAGTGATAATGCTGAGTCTTGAGGTAGATTGATTCCAAATTTTCCAAGAAACTGCCATACTGATTTCCAAAGTGGCTGTACAAGTTTGCACTCCAACCAGAAGTGGGGCAGTTTTCTTTTTAATCTACATTCTCTCCAACATAATGTGTCATCAGTGTTTTCGATCTTAGCCATTATGACAGGTGCAAGATGATGTCTTAGAAAGATTTGATATGCATTCCCTGATGACTAAGGGCATTGAGAACTTCTTTAAATATCTTTTGGCAATTTGAGATTAGATCTGTATCCCATTTTTTTAATTGGACTATTTGGTATTTTGATGTCTAGTTTCTTGAGTTCTTTATATATTTTGAAGACCATCCCTCTGTCAGATGTGATTTGGGTGAAGATCTTTTCCCATCCTGTAGGCTGCAATTTTGTATTATTTACCATGTCCTTTGCTTTACAGAAGCTTTTCAGGTTTAGAAGGTCCCATTTATTGATTGTTGCTCTTAGTGTCAGTGGCACTATTGTTATATTTAGGAAGTAGTCTCCTGTGTCCATGCATTGAAGGCTACTTTCCACTTTCTCTTCTATCAGGTTCAGTGTGGTCGGATTTATATTGAGGTTTTTGATCCAGTTGGACTTGAGTTTTGTGCATGGGGATAGATAATGATCTATTTTACTTGTCCATTTTCCCAGAACTATTTGTTGAAGATGCTTTATTTTTTCCATTGTAGTTTTGGTTTCTTTGTCAGGTGTTCATAAATGTGTGGATAAATGACACATTCTTCAGTTTGATTCCATTGTTCCCCATGTCTGTTTTTATGTCAGTACCAAGTTGTTTTCATTACTATGACTCTATAGTAGAGCTTGAGGTCAGGGATGGCAATTCCTCTGGAAATTCCTTTATTGTATAGAATTGTTTTAGATATCCTGGGTTTTTTTATCATATGAAGTTGAGTATTGTTCTTTTGAGGTTTGTAAAGAATTGTGTTGGGATTTTTCATTGGAATTGCATTGAATCTCTAGGATCCTTATGGTATGATTGCAATTTTAATTATGTTGATCTACTTAAGAACATGGGAGATCTTTCCATTTTCTGATATCTTCCTCAATTTCTTTCTTCAAAGATTTAAAGTTTTTGTCATACAGGTCTTTCATTTGTTTTGTTAGACTTACCCCAAGATAGTTTGCTTCTTTATATTGTTCTCTTTGTTTCTATTTTATTGATTTTAGCCCTTGATTTGATTATTTTCTATTGTCTAGTCCTCCTAGATCTTTTTCTTCTAGAACTTTCAAGTTTGCTGTTAAGTCACTAGTGTGTGGTTTCTCAAAATTCTCCAGGTAGACACTTAGTGGTATAAACTTTCCACTTAGCATTGCTTTCATTGTGTCCCATAATTTTTGGTATGCTGTACATTCATTTTCATTGAATTCTAGGAAGTCTTTAATTTCTTTCTTATTTCTTCCTTGGCCCAGTGTTGATTCAGTTGATCATTATTCAGTTTCCATGTGTTTGTAAGCTTCTATAATTTGTGTTGTTGTTGAATTCTAACTTTAAGCAATGTTGATCCAATAAGATAGAGAAATTTATTCCATTTTTTTTAATCTGTTGAAATTTGATTTTTGACCAAGTATTTGGTCAATTTTAGAGAGGGTTCCAGGAGATGTCTGTGCCTCCAGGGACTGCTGATACTGTGGGGGATGGTTGTATTTTCTTTCTTTTTTTTTGATGTTAAAACCTTTAAATGTTTTTCTTTTTTTAATTGATTTTTATTGCTTTATAAATAATACCATTCAAAATTTCCACTTCCTCCCCTCCTCCCATTTCCCTCCTGCACTCCCACTCACTTTCCCCCACTCCCCCTCCAGTCCTAAGAGAGGGCAGGGTACCCACTGGGCCCTGTGGGAAGTCCAAGGCCCTCTCCATCCATCCAGGCTTAGGTAGATATGCATCCAAATAGACTAGGATCCCAAAAAGCCAGTACATGCAATAGAGACAAATCCCAGTGCCATTATCATTGGCTTCTCAGTCAGCCCCCATTGTCAGCCACATTCAGAGGGTCAAGTTTGATCCCATGCTTGTTCAGTCCCAGTCCAGCTGGCTTTGGTGAGCTCCCATTAGATCAGGTACACTTTCTCACTGGGTGGACCAACCCCTCACGGTCCTAACCTCCTTGCTCATATTCTCCCTCCTTCTGCTCTTCAATTGGACCTTGGGGGCTCAGTCCAGTGCTCCCATGTGAGTCTCTGTCTCTATCTCCCTCTGTCACCAGATAAAGGCTCTGTGGTGATATCCAAGTCATTAGTCTGACTACAGGACAAGGCTAGTTCAGGCACTCTTTCCTCCACTGCCCAGCGTCCCAGCTGGGGACATCCTCTTGGACACCTGGGAACCCCTCTAGAGCCAAGGCTCTTGCCAACCCCAAAATGGCTCCCTTAATTAAGATATCTTCTTCCCTGTTCCTATATCTGTCCTTTCTCCATCTCAACCATCCCACTCTCCAAACCTCCCCTTCTCCCTTCTCTCTTCTGCTCTTCCCTTCTCTCCACCCCACCCACACCAATGCTCCCAACTTTTGCCTGGAGATCTTGTCTTCTTTCAATTTCCAGGAGGACCAATACATGTTTTTCTTTGGGTTCACCTTATTACTTAGCTTTTCTAGGATCATGAACTATAGGCTCAATGTCTTTTTTTATGGCTAGAATCCACTAATGAGTGAGTATATACCATATTCATATTTGGGGGTCTGGGTTATCTCACTCAGGATAGTGTTTTCTATTTCCATTCATTTGCATGCAAAATTCAAGATGTCATTGTTTTTTACTGCTGAGTAGCACTCTAATGTGTATATGTGCCACACTTTCTTTATCCATTCTTCCATTGAGGGGCATCTAGGTGTTTTCCAGTTCCTGACTATTATAAATAATGCTGCTATGAACATAGTTGAACAAATGCTTTTGTAGTATGATTGGGCATCTCTTGGGTATATTCCCAAGAGTGGTATTGTGGGATCCTGAGGTAGGTTGACTCCCAATTTTCTGAGAAACTGCCACACTCATTTCCAAAATGGTTGTACAAGTTTGCATTCCCATCAACGATGGATCAGTGTTTTCCTTACTCCACATCCTCTCCAGCATAGGCTATCATTGGTGTTTCTGATTTTAGCCATTCTGACAGGTGTAAGGTAGTATCTCCAAGTTGTTTTGATTTGCATTTCTCTGATAGCTAAGGAAATTGAACATTTCTTTAAGTATCTTTTGGCCATTTGAAATTCTTCTGTTGAGAATTCTCTTTTCAATTCAGTACCCCATTTTTAAATTGGGTTATTTATAATTTTAATGTCTAGTTTCTTGAGTTCTTTATATATTTTGGAGATCAGAACTTTGTCTGATGTGGGGTTGGTGAAGATCTTCTCCCATTCAGAAGGTTGTCTTAATGACAGTGTCCTTTGCATTACGGAAGCTTCTCAGTTTCAGGAGGTCCCATTTATTCATTGTTGCTCTTATTGTCTGTGCTACTGGGGTTATACGTAGGAAGTGGTCTCTTGTGCCCATGTATTGCAGGCTACTTCCCACTTTCTCTTCTATCAGGTTCAGTGTGGTCAGATTTATATTGAGGTCTTTAATTCATTTGGATTTCAGTTTTGTGTATGGTGATAGATATAGATCTATTTTCATTCTTCTTACTGGTTGATATCCGTCACCATTTGTTAAAGATGCTCTCTTTCTTCCATTGTATACTTTTAGCTTCTTTGTCAAAAATCAGATGTTCATAGGTTTGTGGATTAATATCTGAATCTTCAATTCTATTCCATTGGTCAACATCTCTGTTTTTATGACAATACCAAGCTGTTTTCATTACTGTGGCTCTGTAATAGAGCTTGATGTCAGGGATGGTAATGCCTCCAGAAGTTCCTTTATTGTATAAGATTATTTTGACTATCCTGGGTTTTTTGATTTTCCAAATAAAGTTGATTATTGTTCTCTCAAGGTCTGTGAAGAATTTCGTTGGGATTTTGATAGAGATTGCATTGAATCTATAGATTGCCTTTGGTAGAATTGCCATTTTTACTATGTTGATCCTACCAATCCAAGAGCATGGGAGATTCTTCCATTTTCTGGTATCCTCTTCAATTTCTTTCTTCAAAGACTTAAAGTTCTTGTCAAATAGATCTTTCACTTCCTTGGTTAGTGTTATCCTAAGATACTTTATGCTATTTGTGGCTATCATGAAAGATGATGTTTCTCTGACTTCCCTCTCTGCTTCTTTATCCTTTGTGTACAGGAGGGCTACTGATTTTTTTGAGTTGATCTTGTATCCTACCACATCACTGAAGTTATTTATCAGCTGTAGGAGTTCTTTGGTAGAATTTTTGGGGTCACTGATGTACACTATCATATCATCTGCAAATAATGAAAGTTTGACTTCTTCCTTTCCAATTCAAATCCCTTTGATCTTCTTATGCTGTCTTATTGCTATTGCTAGAACTTTAAGCACTACATTGAAGAGATAGGGAGAGAATGGACAGCCTTGTCTTGTCCCTGATTTTAGTGGAATTGCTTTGAGTTTTTCTCCATTTAATTTAATGTTAGCTGTTGGCTTGTTGTACATTGCTTTTATTATATTTAGATATAGATTTAGATATCCCTAATATTTCCAAGACCCTTGTCATAAAGGTGTGTTGAATTTTTTCAAATGTTTTTTTCAGCATCTAATGAAATGATCATACGGTTTTTTAAAGGGAGTTTTTATTTCCTATTTAAGGGTCTCCATCATTTTCATAAGGTTACATTTAATGTTGATTTCTTCAGCTCAGGAGCAGTTTTTCTTGCTGGGTTCCAAGGACCTCCGGATGGTTGTATTTTCATACCTAGTCTCATTGTCTTTTGTTAGGCCATGTTTGTTGCATACCCATGGAAGGCCTCTTCTTTACTGAAGAGAAACAGAAGAGGAAGAATTAATCTGGGTGAGCAGGGAGGTACAGTGAGGGACTGAGAGAAGTAGAGGGGGGAATGCATAAGAAAAGAATAAAAGTTAAAAAGAAAAGAAAGTATCTCCCTGATATGACAAGGAAGCTGTAGAAAAGTTAATAAAAACTCAGAGAGAGAAACTGGGGTTCAACTTGAATATCTAAAAAGCAAAACAGCCAGCCACCGGCTCTTACCTCAACATCAGTCTGAAATGGCGATTCTGCCTCCTAGAATCTCAGAATGAATGAGACTGTTTCTAAGAGCTGTCTCCCCATGTCTTATATTCCTCACTAGGGCTGGAATTAAAGTCATACACCACTGGGATTAAAGGCATGCACCACCCTATTTCTATGGCAACTAGTATGGCTACTGGGATTAAAGATGCATGCCATAATGGCTACTGAGTTTAAAGGTGTGTGTTGCCATAATCTGGTCTGTAGGGCTAACCAGTGGGACTGTTTTACTTCAGGCAGTCTTTATTTATAAAAATACAATTTAAATGCCACTACATTCCCCCTTTTTTATCTAAAATAAAAAAGAAGGCTATAACTAATATAAGAAAACTATATACAATAAGTACAATGACTATATACAATATATACAGACAATAAATAAATAATGTTTAGTCCATTTGCACTTAACAAATTCAGAGAAAATATTTCATATCTATCCTATCTTATTGAGTCCAAAGTCTTATACATACTTTTTATCATAAATTGCTGTGTTTGTAAAGTATAGCTATCTAATCTTCAACTCCCTCAGAGACCCAAGAAGGAAATAATATTAACTGAGTAAGTAGGAAGTGTAAGCAAGAGACTTCCAAAAAAATGTGAGTAATGACAGAAACAGATGGCTGCCTGGACAGTCACCCAGATTTTTCTGAAATATTTGGGCACTCATTTTTGGCATACAAGCCTAGCATATTTGACAGAATTTTCTGTGAGGCAGGATATTTTGTGTCCTTCTTGTCTAATTAGGACAGCAATATCAGCAGTTGAGGCAGGGGCATTTTCTTGCCTAGTAGCTTACTTTTATCACAAAGAAAGTAAACTCCATGTGGAGTTTCTTCGATGCCCATTATCTTCTCTAAAGTAGATTGGTGCTGCCAGGAGTAGACATGTCTCATTGTCATAAAAAAGAAGAACGTAGGTTATTAAAACATCTTAAATGCCATATAATGTAGATCTCTGAAGTGATTGAAGATGACCTATCAATTGAAATTATATCTTCGTTTAACCTTGAAAACATACCTGTTTTAATAATAAATATAGGTTAGTGGTTAATCACCTAGTATAATTATATATTATAACTTATAATTATAATATATAATTATATACATTATATTTATATTTAATTTAATTTATAATTATAATATATAATATATAATTATACTAGGTGATTAACTACTAACCTATATTTACTATCATATATATTTTATATATAATATATATAATTATAATATATAATTATACTAGGTGATTACTAACCTATATTTATTATTCTAAACATTTGGTAATAATAATTTTCAAGGACTAGCAACTTATATTACATTGTTAAATGAGCTGGATAGGTAAAATAACTTGAAAAGAGTAGAAATGTATGTATAATATGTTTTACCAAAATTAAACTCAAATTTGTACTAATATCAAAATTTCCATACAATATATAAAAGTGAAACCAATGTGAAACACTTAAAACTAATAGTTGCTTTTTGTTGTTGTTGTTGTAAAATCAAAGCACTACTTTATTAAATGAGTTATTTTACACAATATGAACATCAATATAATTACAATTGTAAAAAAATTTTATAACAAGAATGGACTGATTTTTCAGATTTCCAAATCAGAGTCGACTGTACACTTACACAGAATTGTCTTTGCATGAAGCCTAAAGGGAACAGCATAAAAATGAGTGTTTCTGTAGCCCCTTTATTTTTGCTGATCAACAGTTTGTTTAAAAAAGCAGCTGCAGGTTTGTTACCTAAGGTCTGAGACAGTAGAAGAGCCAAAGGTGTCATGAGTTCACCTGTAAGCTTTATGCCTGAACGTCAGCCAGCTCTGGAGGAAGTGGAGTCTTAGAGTGCTTGCTCTCAAAGTGCTGCTTGAAGGTCTTCGGGTCTGGCATTTGTGTCCTACAGACTGTGCAGGTATATATTAAGGCAGCTTTGGCAGCAGCCTTTTGGTCGTGTCCTTGTTTCTTCTTTTGTCCAGCCTGCTTTTTGGCATTTTTCTGCTGAGACTGAATCTTCTGCTGTGCACGAGCCATATCCGGGCCAGGCCGGTCTGGCGTCCGAGAGACCGCGCAGCATGAGAGGAGCCAGGCAGGACTAGCAGGGAAGGAAGGGACGCGCCCCGCAGCGCTTGGGGAGTAGATTCAATAATCTGTCTTTTTATCATTTTTTTTTCAGGTATTATATTTATTCTGGTCAGTCTCATCAATAGGTAGCTGGCAATAGTACTACTTCTATTTATGTATTGGTACCACACTGGCATGGATTTGCATGATGTATTGAGGCTCTATGCTCTAGAGGGTTGCATTGTAACATATTGGTGCTTAATGAACTCTGAAAAAATTGATTTTCCACAGAGTAAATTAAGGAATGCATTATAGCTGTTAAAGCAATCTTTTTTTTCCTCATTTTTTTATTAAAGATTTCCATCTCCTTTCCTCCTCTTCCCCTTTCCCTCCCCTCCCTTCCACCCATACCCCCACTCCACCCCTCTCCAAGACAAAGAGCCATCAGGGTTCCCTTCACTATGTTAAGTCCAAGGTCCTCCCAGCTCCCCCTAAGTCCAGGAAGGTGAGCAACCAAACTGACAAGGCTCACAGTGAGCCCGTCCATGCTGTAGAATTCACGTTCATTGCCGTTGTCCTTGGTTTCTCAGTCCTCCTCCACCGTCAGCCACATTCAGAGAGTCCGATTTGGTTCCCTGTTCCATCAGTCCCATTCCAACTGGACTTGGTGGTCTCCCATTAGATCTGTCCCACCGTCTCAATGGGTAAACGCACTCCTCACGGTCCTGACTTCCTTGCTCATGATCTCCCTCCTTTTGCTCCTCAACGGGACCTTGGTAGCTCAGTCCGGTGCTCCTATGTGGGGCTCTGTCATTTTCTCCATCCAATGCCAGGTGAAGGTTCTATGGTGATATGCAAGATATTCATGAGTATGGCAATAGGATCTGTACATTTCTGGCACCCTCTCCTCAGCTGCCCAAGGACCTAGCTGGGGGCGTCTTCCTGGACACCTGGGAACCCCTCTAGAGTCAAGTCTCTGCCAACCCTAGAATGGCTCCCTTAAGTAAGATATATAATTCCTTGTTCCCATATCCACCCTTCCTATATCCCAACCATCCTATTCCCCCAGGCTCTTCCCATCCTCCACTTCACACTTTTTTCTCCCCATCCCTCCTCCCCCCATTCCACCCCACCCCCATGTTCCCATTTTTTGTCCGGCAATCTTGTCAACTTCCAGTATCCAGGAGGATAACTATATGTTTTTCTTTGGGTTCACCTTCTTATTTAGCTTCTCTAGGATTTTTTACGAATTATAGGCTCGATGTCCTTTATTTATGGCTAGAACCCAATTATGAGTGAGTACATCCCATGTTCATCTTTTTGGGCCTGGGTTACCTCACACAGGATGGTGTTTTCTATTTCCATCCATTTGCATGCAAAATTCAAGATGTCATTGTTTTTTATCGCCGAGTAGTACTCTAATATGTATATATTCCACACTTTCTTCATCCATTCTTCCACTGAAGGGCATCTAGGTTGTTTCCAGGTTCTGGCTATTACAAATAATGCTGCTATAAACATAGTTGAACAGATGCTTTTGTAATATGATTGGGCATCTCTTGGGTAAATTCCCAAGAGTGGGATTGCTGGGTCCTGGGGTAGGTGGATCCCAAATTTCCTGAGAAACCTCCACACTGCTTTCCAAAGCGGTTGCACAAGTTTGCATTCCCACCAGCAATGGATGAGGGTACCCCTTACTCCACATCCTCTCCAGCAAAGGCTATCATTGGTGTTTTTGATTTTAGCCATTCTGACAGGTGTAAGATGGTATCTCAACATTGTTTTGATTTGCATTTCCCTGATTGCTAAGGAGGTTGAGCATGCCCTTAAGTGTCTTTTGGCCATTCGAACTTCTTCTGTTGAGAGTTCTCTGTTCAGTTCAGTGCCCCATTTTTTAATTGGGTTCATTAGCATTTTAAAGTCTAGTCTCTTGAGTTCCTTATATATTTTGGAGATCAGACCTTTGTTTGTTGCGGGGTTGGTGAACATCTTTTCCCAGTCAGCAGGCTGCCTTTTTGTCTTACTGACAGTGTCCTTTGCTTTACAGAAGCTGCTTAGCTTCAGGAGGTCCCATTTATTCAATGTTGCCCTTAATGTCTGTGCTGCTGGGGCTATACGTAGGAAGCGGTCTCCTGTGCCCAAATGTTGTAGAGTACTTCCCACTTTCTCCTCTAACAGGTTCAGTGTGTTCAGATTGATATTGAGGTCTTTAATCCATTTGGACTTGAGTTTTGTGCATGGTGATAGATATGGATCTACTTTCATTCTTCTACAGGTTGACATCCAGTTATGCCAGCACCATTTGTTGAAGATGCTTTCTTTCTTCCATTGTGTGCTTTTAGCTCCTTTATCAAAATCAGGTGTTCATAGGTTTGTGGGTTAAGATCTGGGTCTTCTATTCGATTCCATTGGTCGACTTCTCTATTTTTATGCCAATACCAAGCTGTTTTCAATACTGTAGCTCTGTAATAGAGTTTGAAGTCAGGGATGATAATGCCTCCAGAAGTCCCTTTATTGTATAAGATTGTTTTGGCTATCCTGGGTTTCTTGTTCTTCCATATAAAGTTGATTATTGTCCTCTCAAGATCTGTGAAGAATTTTGATGGGATTTTTAAGGGGATTGCATTAAATCTATAGATTGCCTTTGGTAGTATTGCCATTTTTACTATGTTGATCCTCCCAATCCAAGAGCAAGGGAGATCCTTCCATTTTCTGGTATCCTCTTCAATTTCTTTCTTCAAAGACTTAAAGTTCTTGTCAAATAGGTCTTTCACTTCCTTGGTTAGAGGTACCCCAAGATATTTTATGCTATTTGTGGCTATCGTGAAAGGTGAAGATTCTCTGATTTCTTTCTCTGCTTCCTTATCCTTTGTATATAGGAGGGTGACTGATTTTTTGGAGTTGATCTTGTAACCTGCCACGATACTAAAGGAGTTTATCAGCTGTAGGAGTTCTTTGGTGGAGTTTTTTTGGGTCGCTTATGTACACTATCATATCATCTGCAAATAACAAAATTTTAACTTCTTCCTTTCCAATTCGAATCCCCTTGATCCCCTTGTTTTGTATTATTGCTATTGCTAGAACTTCAAGTACTATATTGAAGAGATAAGGAGAGAGGGGACAGCCTTGTCATGTTCCTGAATTTAGTGGGATGGCCTTGAGTTTCTCTGCATTTAATTTGATATTAGCTGTCGGCTTGCTGTAAATAGCCTTTATTATATTTAGGAATGACCCCTGTATCCCTAATCTCTCCAAGACCTTTATCATAAAGGGGTGCTGAATTTTGTCAAATGCTTTTTCTGCATCTAATGAGATGATCATATGGTTTTTATCCTTCAGTTTATTTATATGATGGATTACATTGATAGATTTTCATATGTTGAACCAGCCCTGCATCTCTGGGATGAAGCCTACTTGATCATAGTGGATAATTTTTCTAATGTTTTCTTGGATTCTGTTTGCCAGTATTTTATTGAGGATTTTTGCATCGATGTTCATGAGTGAGATTGGCCTGTAATTCTCTTTCTTGGTTAAGTCTTTGTGTGGTTTAGGTATCAGGGTAATTGTAGCTTCATAAAAGGTATTTGGCAATGACTGTTCTGTTTCTATATTATGAAATACCTTAAGGAGTATAGGTATTAGGTCTTCTTGGAAGTTCTGGTAGAATTCTGCATTGAACCCATCAGGTCCTGGGCTCTTTTTGGTAAGGAGGTTTCTGATAACAGTTTCCAATTCTTCGCGACTAACAGGACTATTTAGAGCATTTACCTGGTCCTGGTTTAACTTTGGTATATGGTACTTATCTAAAAAAGTGTCCATTTCTTGTACATTTTCCAATTTTGTGGCATACAGGCTTTTGTAGTAAGATCTAATGATTCTCTGAATTTCCTCTGTGTCTGTGGTTATGTCCCCCTTTTCATTCTTGATCTTATTAATTTGCGTGTTCTCTCTATGCCATTTGATTAGTTTGGATAAGGGCTTTTCAATTTTGTTGACTTTCTCCAAGAACCAGCTTTTTGTTTCATTGATTCTTTGGACTGATTTCTGTGTTTCTATTTTGTTGATTTCAGCCCTCAGTTTGATTATTTCCAGTCTTCTACTCCTCCTAGGTAACTCTCCTTTTTTTCTAGAGCTTTCAGGTATGCTGATTGCAGGGAGCCGATTTGCCGGCCACCATCACAAGATGGCGCTGAGCCCCTGCAGGGCCAAGTAAACAACTCCATATTAGGCAAGGCTCTAGACAGAACCTCCCTCAGGCATGACCCATGTCCACTCTCACTATATAAGCAGCTGCCGTTTGGTGCTGGGGGCCCCTCGTTTCCAGCTCTCCCCTTAACCAAGAGGCTCCAATAAAGCGTGATTTGAGAAGAATCCTCAACTCGGTGGTCGTTCTTCCCTGCTGGCCAGGGGTGTTCGCCGCAACTGGTGCCGGAACCCCGGGACGCCGGGACATCTTTCGGTCACCGGGCGAGGGGCCAGAGGATCCAGAACTCAACACGTGGGGCGGGACGCGTCGGTAAGCAAGTCTCCCAGGTATAATGATTGCTGGAGTTGATCCTGAAGTGTTCTGCCTAGCTTTTGTGGTAATTGTGATCTGTGTGTTCCTGTGTTGTTTTTGATTGCGCTGCCAGAAGCCTGGTCAAGAGAGTGCCTTTGTTATTGCGACAGCGCCTAGTCAAAATCGAAAGTAAGTCCGTTGTAGATAAAACGGCTTTTCTCTAAGAAGACTGCCGTAAATTAAGCAGCTCCCCGGTAGGGCGCCCGTGCATAAGTGCACATTAAGGAAGATTGATAACGGTCGTAAAGGACATTGACCAGAACGCACCGTGGTTCGCGGTCTCTGGGGATTTCACCTTGCCTTCATGGGAAAAATTAGGACAGGACTTGGAAAGAGCTAAATATGAGGAAAGAATAGGCAACTGCTTACGGGAGGGTGATAATGCAGATCTTGTTAGAAAAGGTAGAGAGGCATTAATGACACACCAGGACAACTTATCAGAATCGGAATCAAAAGGGGGAGACTTGGATAGGCCTAAAAGAAAAAAAAGAAAAGGAAAAAGAAAAAGAAAAGGAAAAAGAAAAAGGATCCAAAAGTTAAGTCCAGGAAAATGGGCCAAAGAGAGCCCTTGGACAGAGAAAAATAAAATATAATAAAATATAATAAAATAAAATATAAAATATAATATAATATAATAAAATAAAATATAAAATATAATATAATATAAAATATAATAATATAATAAAATATATAAAATGAATATAAATATAATATATAATATAAAAAATATAATCCCCAAGGCCAGGGGATTCTTAAAAGGGCTAACAAAAGCCTCAAAGATATTCTAACAAAACAAAAAGGGGGAATAGCAGAAACAGCATCCCCCAGGGATAGAATTGCCTTGGCATTTTTTACATTTAATTTTTTAATTTTTGATGGTCAAGGCCGAACAGCGGCTGATAGACATGCTAACATGACCCCCGAAGATAAGGGAGTATCTGTTATGTGGAAAGATGTGTTGGATAATAAATGGTATGGACCGGATCCAGTCATTGCGGGATCCGGGGGAGCTGTTTGTGTTTTCCCACAGAGTCAAGAAGTCCCTCACTGGGTACTGACACGGCTGACAAGGAGCCTGAGAGCAACAGCTGAAGATGCGGGCTGCAACAACATGGATGCTGATCCTGGCAATGGCGACAGCCCTGCTGAACACGAGTCCAATGATGTTATGGGCGGTAACGAAGGCCTGGCCCATGCCAATGCCTGTTCATGCTAATTCCTCCATATTGCCCATACTGTTTTCCACCTCCTGCGATCTGGAGGCATCCTGTCTGCCTAACTCAGACGCTAAACAGGAGTTGTTTAATGCTACAAAGATAGCCCTAAATGGGACTCTGTGCTTCTCCCTTGAGGGGAAGGGACCCTGCATAAGGCTTTTACGCAAGAACTTGACCAATTGGATGGATCCCCTGAGGCAGAGTAAAGTTAGGATAGGGTCCCTGGGCGCAGCATTAGCCCAGGTGACTCAGGGTGCCACCTCAGGGTGAGGAGGGCCCAGTAATGCTACATCTAGCAATGCTACCACCTTGGCCATGAGAGTGGAGTCCATGGTACCGTTGGGAGGTGCATCCACCCCTAAAAATGCCACTCGTTTTAGGGCGTCACCAATACCTTTATAATCAGTCTAATCAAAATTCTACTATCGGATCAGGATGGTCCTGGTATCAATGGTTGCTCTCTAATGAAGTAGGAGCCACGGTGGACATCTCAGCCCTGGCGACGCTACAATTAACTAAGACTTGGCTCCTTAATGTTTCTGGTAGCATATCAGAGTCACGGGGCTGGAGAGATGGCTCAGCCGTTAAAGGCTAGGCTCACAACCAAAAATATAAGAGTTCATAGCCATGGCTAATCAGGTACAAACGGCGACCACAATTAACGACGTGGTTTCAAGAACAGCTGATGCATTAGAAACCCAGAATAAAATCAACAATCGTATCCTTTCTGGCATAATAGCTGCCAATCAGAGGATAGATTATGTACAGACTCGGGTGGATAAATTGACCCGTCTGGTCCAGATCGAATGTGTCTCCTATCAGAAACATGTGTGCATTACTTCTCTTATCTTTAACAATTCCAGGAATGAGTCATGAAGAATTGGGGAACTGGTCGCGGGAAGCGGAGCTGTTTCTCCAGAATCAATTGTTCCAGATCACTATCCTAAATAATACTCGTGTCCAGCCCATCACCCTTAAACTGATTGGCTATATTTCCGCTTTCTCCTTTTTTAAGGAATGGGTGGTGGTTGGGATATTTCTGGCATGCTGTCTGGGAGGATGCATGGTCTGCTTGTGGCTGATTTGCCGTCTTCGAGCCCAAACGAATAGAGATAAGGTTGCTGTCCTACAGGCCTTAGCCGCTTTGGAGTGTGGTGACTCTCCCCAAACATGGTTATCGGTTCTTAAGAACCAGTAGGCATTTGTCCTGCATAGCCTTTGCACCCCTGTAGGGCTAGTTCCCATTGCACCAGGGAAGGTATGCTGAGACAACGCTTGAGGTACTGCCTTTGCACCTCCTAGGGGTTTGTCCCATTGCACAGGAGAAGGAGTACCACGAGCCTGGGCCTCCCTTGATCGGCCCCCACATCATGAGGTGGGAGCCAGAACGGGAATAAGACCCCTTGTTGCCTACTTTGCTATAAAAACTAAAAGGGGGAACTGCAGGGAGCCGATTTGCCGGCCACCATCACAAGATGGCGCTGAGCCCCTGCAGGGCCAAGTAAACAACTCCATATTAGGCAAGGCTCTAGACAGAACCTCCCTCAGGCATGACCCATGTCCACTCTCACTATATAAGCAGCTGCCGTTTGGTGCTGGGGGCCCCTCGTTTCCAGCTCTCCCCTTAACCAAGAGGCTCCAATAAAGCGTGATTTGAGAAGAATCCTCAACTCGGTGGTCGTTCTTCCCTGCTGGCCAGGGGTGTTCGCCGCAGCTGATAAGTCTCCAATGTGTGCTTTCCCTGCTTTTTTTAAGTGGGTACTTAGTGCTATAAATTTTCCTCTTAGCACTGCTTTCATAGTGTCCCATAGGTTTGAGTATGTTGTGTCTTTATTTTCATTAAATTCAAGAAAGACTTTAATTTCTTTCTTTATTTCTTCCTTGACCCAGCTGTGGTTCAGTAGTTGACTGTTTAGTTTCCATGAGTTTGTAGGCTTTCTGGGGGTAGCATTGTTGTTGAATTTTAATTTTAATCCATGGTGATCCGATAAGATGCAGGTGGTTACTAATATGTTTTTGTAACTGTGGAAGTTTGCTTTGTTACCGAGTATGTGGTCAATTTTTTAAAAGGTTCCATGAGCCGCAGAGAAGAAGGTATATTCTTTCCTGTTTGGATGGAATGTTCTATAGATGTCTGTTAAGTTCATTTGGTTCATTACCTCTAGTAAGTCTCTTAATTCTCTGTTAGGTTTCTGTCGAATTGACCTGTCCATTAGTGAAAGAGGAGTGTTGAAGTCTCCCACTATCAGTGTGTTTGGTTTGATGGCTGTCTTGAGTTCTAGTAATGTTTCTTTTATATAAGTGGGTGCTTTTGTATTAGGGGCATAGATATTCAGGATTGAGACTTCATTCTGATAGATTTTTCCTGTAATGAGTATAAAGTGTCCCTTTCCATCTCTTCTGATTGATTTTAGTTTGAAGTCAACTTTGCTAGACATTAGTATGGCCACACCAACTTGTTTCTTAGGTCCATTTGCTTGATAAACCTTTTCCCAACCCTTTACTCTGAGTAGATGTCTGTCTTTGTGGTTGAGGTGTGTTTCTTGTAAACAGCAGAATGTTGGATCCTGTTTTCGTATCCAATCTCTTAGCCTGTGCCTTTTTATAGGTGAATTGAGTCCATTGATATTAAGTGATATTAATGACCAGTGGATGTTAACTCCGGTTGTCATTTTTTATTTGGTAGTAGAGATTGTGTGTTTCCTTTCTTTGAGATGTGCTGGTGAGGGGTCGCTAGATGTCTGAGTTATTTTGGGCAATGCTGGACTCCTTTGTTTGTGAATTTCCTTCTATTACTTTCTGTAAGGCTGGATTTGTGGCTATGTATTGTTTAAATTTGTTTTTATCCTGGAATATTTTGTTTTCTCCATTTATAGTGAATGAAAGCTTGGCTGGGTATAGTAATCTGGGCTTGCATCCATGGTCTCTTAGTTTCTGCAAAACATCTATCGAGGACCTTCTGGCTTTCATGGTTTCCATAGAGAAGTCAGGTGTTAGTCTGATAGGTTTACCTTTATATGTTACTTGACCTTTTTCCTTTGCAGCTCTTAATATTCTTTCTTTATTCTGTATGTTTTGTGTTTTGATTATAATATGGCAAGGGGATTTTTTTTTTTTAATCCAGTCTATTTGGTGTTCTGTAAGCTTCTTGAACCTTAATAGGAATATCTTTTTTTAGGTTTGGGAAGTTTTCTTCTATAATTTTATTAAATATATTTTCTGGAGCATTGAGCTGTATTTCTTCTCCTTCTTCTACGCCTATTATTCTTAGGTTTGGTCTTTTTATTGTGTCCCAGATTTCCTGAATGTTTTCTGATGAGAATTTGTTGGATTTGCTGTTTTCTTTGATCAGTGCATTTATTTTCTCTATGGTATCTTCAGAATCTGAGATTCTTTCTTCTATCTCTTGTATTCTGTTGGTTATGCTTGTTTCTGTAGTCTCTGTTCGTTTACATAGATTTTCCATATCCAGCTGGCCCTCGGGTTGTGTTTTCTTCCTTGCCTCCATTTCAGTTTTCAAGTCTTGCACTGTTTCCATTATCTGTTTGATTGTTTTTTCTTGGTTTCCTAGGATATCATTTACGGATTTACTCAATTCTTCAAACTTTTTGTTATTCTTCTCGTCCATTTCCTTAAGGGAGTTTTTCACCTCCTGTTTAAGGGACTCTATTACTTTCATAAAGTCAATTTTTTCTACTTCTTCTTGATTAGTGTGTTCAAGTCCTCCTGTTATAAGTTCGCTGGGTTCTGGTGCTTTCATGTTGTTTTTCAAATTGTTGGAGGAATTGTTGCATTGGCGCCTGCCCATTTGTTCCTCTGAATAATCCCCTTTGGATCTTCTTTTAGAAGTTCAATTCACCCCAATGAATTAAATTCACTCACCCCAATGAATGATGGATCCTCTGGTAGACTGTCAGGTCTCCTAGCAGGCCAAGCATCTCACTGACAAAGGGCCTACCTTGCTGCAGGCAGGCTAATGAAGGAGGGGACCTCCCACCGGCCTGGGTGCACTCAATTCCAGGTCCCCAGCGCCCAAACAGGCTGAGCTGTGGGATTTTGTGGCCCCAAAGACGGGAGGATGAGGCGGGGGGGGGTTCTGGGTGCAAGCTGGGAAGGGATAGGAAGAGAGAGGCAGTATCCGGGGAGAATAACCCCCCCAATGAATGATGGATCCTCTGGCAGACTGTCAGGTCCCCTTGCAGGCCAAGCAGCTCTCTGACAAAGGGCCTTCCTTGCTGCAGGCAGGCTAATGAAGGAGGGGACCTCCCACCAGCCTGGGTGCACTCAATTCCAGGTCCCCAGCGCCCAAACAGGCTGAGCTGTGGGATTTTGTGGTCCCAAAGACAGGAGGATGAGGCGGGGCGGGGTTCTTGGTGCAAGCTGGGAAGCCTGTCTTTTTATCTTATTATATTTATATCCTCCCCTTTTATTTTCAGAGTAGATTCAATAATCTTTCTATCTTATATTTGTATCCCTTTTTCCTTTCCTTTATTTTCCCTTCCTTCCTTCCTTCCTTCCTTCCTTCCTTCCTTCCTTCCTTCCTTTCTTCCTTTCTTTCTTTTTTTCTTTCTTTCTCCCCATTCTTTTTTCTCTCTCTCCCTCTCTGTTTCTCCTTCTCTCTCTTCCTTTCATGGTTTTCTGAGACCAGTTTCTCAGTATCTATGGAGCCCATCCTGGAACTCACTATGTAGACCAGGCTGACCTTGAACTCACAGAGATCCACCTGCTTCTGTCTCCTGAGTGCTGGGATTAAATGCATGCACCACTACCACCTGTCCTTTAAAAAAAGAACCTTGAATCTAATTTCATTTGTTTAGCTTTTTTCCTGACCATTATCCATAACAACTTGTAACCAACACATTAAACAAAAACAAACATTCATAATCCATTTTTGGGAATGTGGGCATAGTTTACAAATGTACTATGAAACGCTGGATCATCTGGGTCATCCATTCCCACTGGAAATTTTTCAGGTCTCAATTAAACCTTATTTTCTTAACCCAGAGTGAATCCACAGAGTCTCATTTCCTGTGGAAACAAAAGCAAAATCTCTTTTCCAAAGTAACATATCTTTTGACTTAAATTTTGAAGTCAAGGCATTTTCAAAATGTGTAGGTTGCATTAATTCAGCAGCATTTATAAACAAGTGTCTTCTAGCAGCTGTTGCTCTTTTCTTAGCAGTCAAACAATTCAAAGACAACACAATAATACACAGTATCCAGATTCTTTGTGTATTTTCCATCTTTCATGGGAGCTACACTGGGGCAGATGGGAGCTGGGGACTTTAGTCCCCCACCCACCCAGGACCTAGGTAGCTAGGTTTCACTTCTGTATCAAGAACTGGAATTCTGATCCCAGCCCTGGCCTGTGCTGGTGGCTAAAATGCCTCAGGCAAACAGCTCTTTTTGTAAATCTATGCCACAAAAAGTTGGGTGCCAAATGAAGCACAATTAATAAAAATTCAGAGAGATAAATTGGAGTCCAACCTGAAGATTATAAAAACAAAACAGTCACAGGCTCTTACCTAGGCCTCAGTCTGAAATGGTGATTCTGCCTCCCAGAATCTCAGAGACTGTCCCTGAGAGCTGTCTTCCCCCATTTTACATTCCTCTCTAAGGCTGGAATTAAAGTATACACCTCTGGGATTAAAGGCATGTACCACCCAATTTTTATGGCAACTAGTGTGGCTATTGGGATTAAAGGTGTGTGCTTTGATCTACTAAGATCAAAGGTGTGTGTTACCATAACCTGGTCTGTAAGGCTGACCAGTGGGACTGTTTTACTCTCATATCTTCACGCAGTCTTTATTTGTTAAAATGCAATTGAAAAGCCACTACAGGAAGCATCAACCCCCCCCCCCCCAAAAAATCTCAATTATATGGTTCCTTGAAGAAGACCTGCAAAATGATCACACTAGTAAGCATGCCAACATAGATAGGGAAATTTCATAAGGTCTCACAGTCAGAAGAAAAGCTATAGGAGGTCACTGGCTACTGAAATAAAATCTGTTTTCTCCAGACACAAATCCTCTGATAGTTCATCTAATCCCATGTGGTCATCTCTAAACATATGTGTATATGATAACTTCTAATTGAATTTAGTATGTGTGTGAAACAATAATAATTAAGGACAAGAGTATATGACTTTAAGGGGGCAAATGAGGAGTTGGTTGGGGAGAAGAAGGGGTAGAAATTGTATAAATACAGTAATCATGTATGAAATTCTCAAGAAAACAAAACTTCCTTTTTTTGAAACAGGGTTTCTCTATGTAGCCTTAACTGTCCTAGAATTCACTCTGTAGACCAGGCAGGCCCTGAACTCAGTGATCCGCCTGCTTTTGCCTCTGAGTGTTGGGATTAAAGGCATAGGCCAACACTGGTTGGCTGTTGAGAACACATGAAATTTAAATAAAAAGAGAACACATGAAATTGGAATGGAACATGGTGGTGGTGATACAGAGTATCTGGAGGGGAAAGGAAAGGGATAGATTTGATATGAACACATTGTGTGTACGTGTGAAATTCTGAAATGATAAAATAAATAAATATACTTTCTTCTATAAGAAAACAAAACCCCAAAGAAACAAAACAAAAGAAATAAAAGCAAAGAAACTAAATTCTACTTTCAATTTTTTAAAAACATTAATTCTCTCTCTCTCTCTCTCTCTCTCTCTCTCTCTCTCTCTGTGTGTGTGTATGTGTCTGTGTGTCTGTGTGTGTTTGTGTGTGTGTGAGTGTGTGTGTGTGTAGACACAAGTGCATGTGCATGTGGAGACCAGAGATCTATGTTGGGTCTCTTCCTGTATCACTGTAGGCATGATCTTCACAGTGAACTTGCAGCAGCTCATCATTTCAGCTAGCCAGTGAGCCCCTTTGCATCCATCTGTCTTTATTCCTTTCCCCAAGTACTGTGCTTGCACTGTACATGATTGTACACTCCATTTATGGTAGGAATTGGAACTCAGATCCTCATGCTTATATAGAAAGTATTGAGCTGTCTCCCCAAGCTCAATTCTGTATTTTTTTTTTACTTCTTTTATCACTAGAACTGAACTATGTTATATGAGTGGTTTAAAAATTAACTTTGGATTTAAATATTCCTCCTGTGTTTTTTAATCCTTTACTACCGTAGATATGTAACATTGACTATTTATATTCTGATTTATGCCAGTTAATAATTTTTAAATTTTTTTCTAAATATATCAATATAATAATACAAACAGGTATTGTTATCCTTTTGGCCCTTTAAGGGACAAGCCATACGCACACCTGGTGACCCCTGACCTCTCGCCGCCATATTGGATCTCTCTCTTCCTGTCTTTTCTTGGCATTTGCGTGCATGTCTGTCTGTCTGTCTGTCTGTCTGTCTGTCTGTCTGTCTCTCTCTGTCTCTCTCTGTCACTGTCTCTCTCTCCTCCTTCTTTCCCTCCTCTCTCTTTCTTCTAAGTAATAAATGTCCAGTTCTATGCCTACCTACTATGTCTATGTGCCTTTTACCCACCGCGTGGCGGGCTCTCCCAAACCCGCTGTGAGCTGTTTCTCCCTGCTTGCCACATGGCTGGACCAGCCTGCCTGGGATGAGCCACAGCTTGTGAACCGCCTGGGGATCTTGGGCGACCCACCCGGGATTTGACCCTCCGAGACCCTCAGGGCTCGCAGCTGCTCTGTGGGGTATCTTGCACCTCCCACAGCCCACTGCCTGCCCACTGCCCTCCTAGGACCTGTAAGCATTTAAAATCATTTTAGGTATGGGGAAAGTAAAAAGGGAAATTTGATATTTGGACTTCAATTGAATAAATTGGTTCTTCTTTAAAAACTAATATTTTATTTTTTGAAAAATTTCACCTCCACTCCTCTCCCAAGTCTTTCCAAATCCACTTTGCACATCTGCACACCCTCCCAAATTTGTGTCCCCACTTCTGTTTTGATGTACTGTGGAGTCCAGTTGATGTGCTATGTGCTGTCCATGTACTCATGAGTGTAGTGCCATTCACTGGAAAGTGGTGGAACTATTAATGAATCAACTTACCAGGACCCATATCTTTAAAAGAAAATAACTTTCCGTCTTCAGGAAACCACAGGCTGTCTGTCAGTGAGGGGTGAGGATTAATGAACCTCCCCATCCAACTCTTTGTTGGAATGTTCACTGACTTGATCTTTTACACATTGATCTTGATTGGAGGTTAGTTAGTTCTAGAAATCTGAATGGATCCTCTTGGGACCAGTTCTGCATAACCACTTAAAAACTCATTTAGATCTTAATCTTAGAAAATTCCTCTTCAATCAGGGATTCTCCTGCTTGAGTGAAAACTGCTGATAGTTGGGCACAAAAGAAATACAATGGCTTCTTTCTTTCCTATTTGTACACCTTTTATTTGCCTTCCTTGCTTTTATTGCTGTAGTTAATACTTTCAGCACCATATGGAATGTATAGAGAAAGAAGACATCCTTGTCTTGCTTGTGATTTTTTTTTTTGTTTTTCAAGACAGAATTTTTCTGTAGCTTTGGAGCCTGTCCTGGACCAGGTTGTAGACCAGGTTGGACTTTAACTCACAGAGATGCACCAGCCTCTGCCTCCCCAGTACTGGGATTAAAGGCATGCACCACCACTGCCTGGCTGCTTCTGATTTTAATGGAAATACTTGAGGTCTTTTTTATTAAATGTTTTAATATAATACCAGCTGTAGACTTATTATATAAAGCACCTTATTATGTTGAGGTATGTTTCTTTTATTCCTAGCTTCTTCAAGAATTTTATCATGAAGTGATGTTGTAATTTGTAAAAAGCCCTTCTGCTTATATTGAGATGATCATGCAATTTCTGCCTTTGAATGTATTTATGTAATGTTTATTGATTTTTATATTCTGAACATCCCTACATCTCTAGAATGAATTCAAGTTGATTGTGGTGAATGATTTTTATGATGTGTTCTTGAATTTAGTTTGCAATTATTTTGTTGAGAACTTTTGCATGTATGTTCAACAGGGAGATGGGTTTATAGTTTTTTGTTTTGTTTTGTTTTCACCTGTTTTGGTAGTAGATTAATATTTGTTTCACAAAATCTTTACCAGTGTTCATTTCTGTGCTATTTTATGGACTACAGTGTTAATTCTTCTTTAAAGATCTGATGTATTTCAGTAATGAAACTATCTGAACCTAGACTGTTATTAATTTGGAGTTTTTTTTCCAATTAGTTCTTCAATCCCATTGCTAGATATACATGAGAACATTTTTTACTGGGTGATTCTCACAAGTACTATGTCAAATTAGTTAATGGAAATCTCCTTACACTGCTTTTGTTCACAAGTTAAAATTTAAAAATATACTTTTTATAAAAATTAAAAGAAAACTTTCAATAAAATTTCATCACTTATGTATACTTATGTTTGTATATAAAAGTATTACAGCTTAGTTGGGAGCAGTACTTTTGTTTCAGTATTTCTAATGATATTTGGCAGTTTGAAAAAGTACATTCATAAATGAATAATGTATGCATTTTATAAGTGGTAATCTCAAGGTGCTTTCTTCTGAAGTAAAATTCATTAAAATTCTGCTATTTTAGTGATGCTTGATGAATTTTAGTCATATATATATGTATATATATTGTAATTTTACTCTCTTTCTTTTTTGCTTAGTATATTTTTGTATTGTGTACCCTGGCCCATTCTTACTTCATCTGAGAAATGTGCATACATCTAATGGATTTATTGACTTATTAATTTAGTTTTATCAGTTAAGTAATTAGAGTCATAGGCTTGGTGTAATATGTGCCTGTTACTTTCACTGTCACTTTTTATTAAAATTTACATCTTAAATTATGGTCAGCTGTCTTACTTCATAGTAACTTTCAAATAAGGGGTAAAGTGTGCCCATATTTAATTGGTAGATTTCCATTCTTATAACTGTGCCTATTGCTGTGCATCATTTGTCATGTTAGAAATTAATTGGGCAAGACATTTTGAATGTCAAGATGTTTCACTAGAGTGCTTTTGTAAATAAAGGAGACAATGGAATGTATATTTTATGAACAGGGGTGAAAGAAAACACACTACATTAACAAAAACTTTTGTGTCTCAATTGCAAATGTGCAAAAAACATTATTTTGTCTGGCTAAAGACGTATTTTCAATAGTTTTGTGTTTATATTCATTTTTGATGTCTGATAGCTAATAAAACAGAACTCATCAAATGTAAGAGTTGAGGTATTATGTGATCCCATACTTATTAATTTGAAGAATTTGAGAATAAACTTAGTCTTCCTTTGTGTCTTGCAGTCATCAATTCAAGGGAGTAAGGAGAATGTCATTTCTTTTATGTTTGACAGAAATCTGAGACACACTCTAATAATGTGATATTTGGAAATAATTCTGGATAATCTTTTATCTCATTTTTTTGTTTTGAGTTATATCACTTATTCACAAAATGAAAAGCATGACAGAGTCGTGAAGACAGTAGACATTGCTGGTTGCTCCATCAGAATTGCCTCTTAGGATTATGTTATCTTTAATATATTCTTTCAAAAAATATCCTTTCTGGCTTTATGCTATCTGGTCTGCTGTTCTTTTTCATGTTAGAAGCTTCTGACTTATGGAGATAAATATAATACTTACCATTTGCAGTTCTGTTTTAAATAACCAATAATTAAGAGATAACAAAAAGCAAATAGTGACACATCATTTTGTGATTTTCACACTCCTCCTAAGGAGGCTCAGGACCTTCCATCTCTTTGTCAGCTGAGATTTTCTTTTTTTCTACCACTTGGCACTTACCTGAAGAGGATTCTGTCCTGATAATTATTTTAAGATTTAAGAGGACACCTACAGTGCAAAAATGTAAAATAAGGTGTTTCAATGCTTTGCAAAAGCTCTCCACTTACAGTATTTCAAATAAAATTCTAGAAGTTTTGTGCATAGAATGACAAGATTTCCATCTGAACTTCTACGCTGTAAATAATTTATAGTCCCTGGAGAAATAAACAGAGATGTAATGTGTGGCATATTAAGGGTGTATTCTTTGTTTCCTTTATATCCTTAAGGGGAGGAGTTATAATCTCACTCCTGCAGCCAGGGCCTTCTTTCTACAATAGCTTATTATCTACATCACATTATGTTGTCAAAGAAAGAATCAATGAGCACCCACAGTATGGGAGATGATGGTTTTCTAACATGCAGCCTCCGTTGTTTGCCAGGGAGTATCAGCACAGCAATTAGCAATTTCTGAAGAATAATGCAGTTCAGGTTTTACAAAAGGACTGGTGTTAAAAAGCTCAGCTACACCATTTTTCCCCTGGATTGTTACTGACTGGCTATTTAAAAAACTTCCTTAAGAGTGGTTTTGAATTTCATTTCATGATAAATGTGATAGTTTTCTTTGAACCTAAATTACATTCCAAACATTATTTCTACCAGCACCATTCTAGAAAAGAGGAAGAAGTGTAGATGAGCTTTTAAGAAGTGTACCTTTGAGTGCGGGGGGGGGCTATTTTATACTGATAGAGTTTTTCTTTGAGATGTAATATCAAAGAAAATAGTTGCTCCATTATTTATATCCCTGACCAAATTCAAATTCACAAGGACATAAATAAACATCGAGCCTATAATTCGTGATCCTAGAGAAGCTAAATAAGAAGGTGAACCCAAAGAAAAACATAGTTATCCTCCTGGATATTGGAAGTAGAAAAGATTGCCGGGCAAAAATTGGGAACTTGGGGGTGGGGTGGGATGGGGGTAAGGGGGGATGGGGAGAGAAAAGTGTGAGGGGGAGGATGGGGAGAGCTTGGGGGAATGGGATGGTTGGGATATAGGAAGGGTGGATGTGGGAACAGGGAAGTATATTTCTTAATTAAGGGAGCCATTCCAGGGTTGGCAAGAGACTTGACTCTAGAGGGGTTCCCAGGTGTCCAGGGAGATGCCCCAGCTAGTTCCTTGGGCAGCTGAGAAGAGGGAGCCAGAAATGGCCAGATCCTATAGCCATACTGATGAATATCTTGCATATCACCATAGAACCTTCATCTGGCGATGGATGGAGATAGAGACAGAGCCCCACATTGCAGCACCGGACTGAGCTACCAAGGTCCAAATGAGGAGCAAAAGGAGGGAGATCATGAGCAAGGAAGTCAGGACCATGAGGGGTGCACCCACCCACCAAGATGTTGGGGCTGATCTAATCTGAGCTCACCAAGGCCAGCTGGACTGGGACTGAAAAAACACGGGATAAAATCGGACTCCCTGAACATGGCGGACATTGAGAGCGGCTGAAAAGCCAAGGACAATGACACTGGATTTTGATCCTACTACATATACTGGCTTTGGGGGGTGGGGGCTAGCCTGTTTGGATGCTCACCTTCCTAGATCTGGATGGAGGGGGGAGGACCTTGGACTTCCCACAGGTCAAGGAACCCTTACTGCTCTTCGGACAGGAGAGGGAGGGGGAGTGGAGGTGGGGAGGGGGAGGTAAATGAGAGGCCGGAAGGAGGCAGAAATTTAAAAAAAAATAAAAGAAAGAAAAGAAAATGATTGGATCAAATATGTCCCGAATCAAATAGATCCAAAAACTTTGAATCCTTTATTTTCTTCTAATTACAGTTAGTGTAACTAATTTTGATTGTCTTTATTTTTCTTTTCTTGTCTTTACTTTCCAGCAAATCATTCTATTTCTTCTGGTATGAAATAGAGTTGCTACAAGACAGTTATATTACTTCTAATAACAAATGCCATGCAGGATAGGTCAATGAAGATGAAACAAAACAAAACTAAAAATTATTAGAGTAAATTTGGTAATTTGATGCTATTTATTGAAACATTCAGTCGTTGGATTAATTAATTAATTATCATTAAATAAGTATTTCAGATAGGCTATTATATACTGGAATCTCTTCTAAATATCTGATATGTAAAATAAGGTAATTAATGACAGTGGTGATGTTGATATTTTTAAAGTGACCCAAATTTGAAAATCATGACTTTAGGTTTACAAATGGGTTTCCTATTACTTTTTAAATATGTACTTATTTTTATTTTATATAAATGTTTATTTGAATGTATGCATGCATATGTGCAACATGTGCATGTCTGGTGCCCATGAAGACCAGAAGAGGGTATCATCTCCCCATATAACTAAAGTTACAAAGAAGCTGTGAGCCACCATGTGGGTGCTGGGCATGGAACTAAGGTCCTCTTCAAAAGTAACAACTGTTCCTAAGCATCAAATCATCTTTCAGCCCATCATTTTATTTTTTGAACGTAAATTAATTAATAATAGGTAGAATACAAATGTAAAGACATCTAATAACCATTGTAAGATTTTTGTATCCTGGTTATCATTAAGTAATTCTTTACTGGAACAAGACAAGATTTTTCTACTCTTTCCACTCCTGCTTAGCCTAGTGATTAACTGCATTAGATTAGTAATTAGAGCAGTAAGATAGGTGAAGGAGGATAGAAAAGGTGACATCAAAGTGAGTGAGTAAGGAAGTGAGTTTGTTTGATTTGGGAGGAATAGAGGGAGGAGATGAATATGATCAAAGTACATTAAGTAAAATTCTCAAAGAACTAATATGAAATTAGAAGCATGCATATAGACAAAACACCAGTAGAAATAATCACTTCTAGGTTTTTAAAAAGTTTTATTGAAAATAGATTCATCCGTCATACAATACATCCAGTTTCTCCTTCCCTCCAGTTTTCTAGGCTCCTCCCTCAGACCTCCTCTTTCCCCTAGGTCCATTCCCAATCTATTTCCATTCAGAAAAGAGCAAGCTTTTAAGAGGCAATAGGTTTTTTGGTATTTTTGTTATGAGAATTAGAATTAGATTTGCCAAAGTCTCTAAGAGATGAGCAGCTTCACATTCAACATCATAGTGATGTAAATAAATGTTTTGTGCGTGTGTGCATGTGTATTTATAATCAATTTCATTAATCTTGATTCTCCTAGTCTCCACTATTGATTAGGTTACTTTGTCTCCTTGACCTATATTTTTTCTCTTTTTAGATCAATATCAGTGCATAAGTGAAAATACACTAAAAAATTTAAGTCTAATAAGAAATTTATGAATCATATTAATGAATATATAAGATCCTTTCCTGCATTTAAATTTTAAGTCATATCTCCATTAAATTAGTTCCAAGGTGATGCCAAAATCACTTGGGACTTTCAGAATTTTATTAAGTATTAAGGAAAATTGAGAGATCATTAACTAAAACTTACAGTGTTTCCTCTTATTGATATTTATATGTTTTGCTACTTTTTAGTATTGGAATATATTAATATGTAAAGTTTTCTACATATTTTTACTTTAAAAAATGGCATTGTTTTTCATACAACTGTTACTTGAAGCACACAAACATACCCACACCTACTCACAATATCCAAAAAGTACTAATGCCAAGCCTTGGAAACAGATTATTTTTCTTTACATAATTTTCTAATGTTTTTCTTCATATATCTAACTTCCCAATTGTTATGGTTGATAGAAAATAAATAAAGATTTTCATTGTTTTTGTTGCAAAGTACTACATCTTGACTAATATCACAAAACATTTTCCAGTTGCTTTCTGGTTTTAATACAATTCCAAGTAACATTTTTAACCCTACTTATTCATTTGTTTTTGTTAAAGTCCATTGTTGGTGGTCGAAACTCTATGGCTGAGTGGAAAACTCTTAAACGCTTGGGCTTAAGCATGGATAATGAATTCTTTGCAGAGTTCCAGTCCTTTAAAAATATTTGAAACACACTTTCATGCTGTCATTGTACATTGCATGGTTTTATGGAAATATATTTTAATAGTTTTATTCTGGTAAGTAGTTCACAAAGTTTACCCCACAAAGACTCTCCTGTCTGATTTAATGCACTGTTTCTTCCCCCCTTTTCTCATATTTGTCTTTCTCTCATCATTTTAACCTTTGGATATTTAAATATCCTTTTATAAGACAAACCCATTCTTCTTAGGGGGGATGGAGTATCAGTTGAGAATTGTGAATAACTAAAACTATGGCAAGATTTGGATACAAGTCTCACAGTAAGAACTTTAAAGGTTGTTGCTTTTAAGAGATCCAATAAAATGCCAGGCATACTTTTGTTGAATATAACTCAATGTTAGCATATAAGCTTAGCCATATACAAGGTACATTATTTTGAGCATAGTGGTAATTTTTACAACAACTAAGTTTTTCTATGAAAAGAAACATAAAAAGATAATTGTTGAAGAGGTGTAGAAAGAAATGCAAAACCTTTGTGAACTGAAACTAGGGAAAGATAAATAGATACTGAACCACTTAAAGTATACATTTTCCAGCTTTATGCTTTTGATGCATCATGAAGGAGCTTCTTGTGTCACATAACTCAGAACATATTGAAGAAATCTTGCACGAGGCAATGGAAATTATTTCACTGGCAAAAAAATTCTGGTTAAGTACCAATGGAAGATGGAAAAAAATCCTTTCTCAAAAGAAAATTAAATGCAGTATTTCCCAGAGAAATGAAGCTGTTGCTTTGTTACTATGGATGATAAGTTATCATACCACACTGTGAAATCTTCAAAGAAGATTATAAATAAATACTTACTGTGTAGTATTAAGTTTGAGAACTTCTAATTATTCATGCTTTCGAATTCTAGCAAAGATTTATTGCAGAGGAACCATGTGTAAACAATTCTACTGTGCGATTAAAAAATATGGGAGGAACAAGGCACTATAACATGGCTCTTGTGGAGGTATGTGCACTGCTTTCCTAGGGGAATTTGACACAGTGTTTCCAGAAACAATATACTTGTAGGAAGCTTGAATTATTTTACAGAGCATATTGAGGACAATGGGGTTGTTTTCTTTCTGATAAAGCCATTTTAGTGTAAATTTGAAAATTCAGTACTCATAATATATTTGCTCTAGTTATGGCCTTCCATTAGTCATGAAGTAACAGCTATAGGAAGTTATATCAATTACAAATTATAGAAAAGATTAATAAAAGCAAAAATACAAGAATGTAAGAAAAATATGAGAACTGTGAAAATTTGGTTTGAGGCATTTGGAGGTTAATGTTGCTGTTGAAAATTCTAATTACAATGTCTCTGTCACAGAAAATTTATATTATTTATATTTGTTCAATAATTCTCCACTAGATAGGTCATTTTTTTTAGGAAGTCTAAAATGCTTTGGATATAAGGCTGTATGATTTCAAGAAGGGGGCTACTATGATCTCATATTTCTGAAAGAAAACATAAATAATTAAGAAACTGAACACATTTAAATTGTAGTAGATTCCCCTGTGCATATGCTACTCTATGTAAATATTTAGAACTTCTGATAAGTTGTTCAGGGGACAGAGTGAGAAGTGTATTTCTCTGCATGGAGTGTTTGAAAACCAAAAGGAAATGAGATCTTTTTCAATAGGAAATAAAACACTAACAACTTACTTCAGAAAATTTTATTTTAATTAAACAGCCTTTGTGCCTTCTCATTTAAAAATAATTTTCATGGATTTATTTACTAATTTTCTTTTGAACTGGGTAATCAGAAATGTTGAAGTTTTCCTTTCTAATGTAGTCCTGAGTGCATGTTATTGTATGTATTAGCTTTGCCTGCCATATATTCATTTAACCTCTCAGCAAATCAGCTTTTTCCCCCTTTATCAGAATTTAAATACTTTAATGAGTTTATCTTTTAGTGGGAGAGACAGAAATATAAACTGAATTATAAAGCTTCACAGTAAACGCAATTTGAGAGACCTAAGAAGAGAATGTTCAACCATTCCTGAGGAACAATATGAATAAATAAATATATGGCAGTACGAAAATATGTGTATTTAAGCAAAGATGGTCTGGAATGCAAGACCTAGTGGGAAAGAGGCAAAAGAATTAGAAGAAATGGAAATTATTAAAATTAATAGAAAAATGACAGTATAGAGGAACCTGAAAATATTAAAATTTGAGAAGGTTTCATGATTCCAATTTAGTCTACCTCACTTTATGCATTTCATACTACTTGCATTAAAAATCTTTGATAAAAGGCTCAAATCACCAGTTCCAGTGAGTGCTCAAGTTTTATCAAGCTTATATATATGAATAACCTTTATCATTTGATGCAGTTGCCTTATCAAAAGGACATTAAGCCTGGATTTAGCCTTTAGCTTTACATAGCAATCAGAATCCACTTACCTATTATTCATATTTATGAAATTGTTGGAGCAATGTAGTTAAGGAAGATTTCCAAGGAATGCATTTAAGTTATCTTAAGTCCTTTAAGTTAGAAAAAAATATTGCTACTATTTAACTTTGAATGTAAAACTTAGATTTAGAGAAGAAAACTATGATGTTTAATTTCATTAGATTTTATTAAATTTCTACAGGATGAAAGAAAACAACACATGATATCAATTTTTATCTTGCCATGATGAAATAAAGTGATGATAATCTGACTGATAAGGTGGTGATAACAAAATGCATTTATTTCATCTGTTTTCTATTGCCAGTGGTGAAGACTAGGGTTGGACAAAATGACAACTAGTTGAATATTCATTGACTGTGCCCAACCTGAAGATACAGCAAATGAAAATGAAATGAAAATGAAAGAATAAAAATGCTTCTGTGAAGATAGATGCATCATTTCTTAGTCACTTTGAGAAGATTGTTGTAAATATAATAGGCAAATCAGTTATAATCAAAATTGCATCTGTCTAAGTCTTTCATGTATCTGCTCAAAGATTTTCACGAATCTATGGCTAGGATACAGCAAAATTTCTTATTACCAAAAATTAATACCAAGAAACAACTTTATATAGGATTAAAGGTAAGACAATACAGAACAATATATCACCTTATGAAATATATCCATTTATGATTTGCGTCATAACACATAGCAAGGCTATTTAATAGTAAAGGATACAGTTTGAATCCTTTATGTTGAATGGAATATTTAAACTGAGTGATAGACTTGTTATGATATACTTGTAATTGCTTTCCATTTGTAGTTTTAGTTAACAGGATTAAATAAGGACCTATGCTGACAAAGTGAATCTCACAGAAGTAGTGGGTGCTTTAAAAATGTTTATGAAAAAGCCCACAAGAAATGTAGAAGAAAATGCATAATGAACTTTTGAAAATATTCAATAAAGAGTAAAAATAAAATAAAATTATGTAGCTAGAATATTTGTAAAAATAAAACTACCTTTCTAAGCTAAACTTCTATATAACAATTAGACTCATATAATGCATTAATCTTAATAGTACATACTTTTAAAGGTTTTTTTGTTTTGTTTTGTTTTTTGAGATAGGGTATCCCTGTAGATTTGGGGCCTTTACTGGAACTAGCTCTTGTAGACTAGGATGGCCTCGAACTCACAGAGATCTGCCTGCCTCTGCCTCCCAAGAGCTGGGCTTAAAGGCATGCAACCACCACCCCTGGTTAGTTTTTGTTTTTAATGAAGGCTTTACTTTGTTTCCCAAGTTAGTATTACTAACCTGGAATTTAGTGCTCTTCCCTCCTCAGCCTCTTCAGTTTGTGGACTACAGGGGTACAGCTACATACCTACCTTGCTCTGTTCTGTATATACATAATATCTGCAAATGAAATGTTTACCTGGTGCAAGCTTATGATCCCAGCACCTAGGAGGCAGAGGCATTAAGGTTTCCCCACATTTGAGTTCAACCTGGCCTAAACAGTGACCTTTCTTCAGGCCAGTAAAAGCTATACCATGAGACTGTCACAAAATAACCATGACAACAGAATCCCAAACAAAAATGTATTAATGAAGTTTTGTTTTAATTGCGTTTGTTTCTTTTTCTTATTCTATTTCACTTATAGGGTCTTCAATACAATACTGTAGAAAATTAATAGTGATGGTATATTTCTTCTTTTTTCCCCTTATTTTTTTCTTTTGCCTCTTTTCATTCTGGAGATTAAACTCACGTCCTAGCAAATGTTGGATAAATAGCCTATCACTCTGCTACAGGCCTAACCCATCTTTGTGCACACCTTTAAAATCTTAGTGAGAGAGCTTTCAATATTCCAGTATTAACTATTGTGTGTTACCTATTATTAGATAACAAAGTCTCCCTTTTCTTTTCAAGATTTTCTTTTAGAATATGATTTTTTGGACTTGTATAGAATTACTTTTTCTATTTATTGAAAGGAATATATAAATTATGATTTGTATCTTTAATTTTATACAAGACATTTGTCTATAATGTAGTTTACTAATGCTCACCACAATTTCATACAAATCTCCTGCTGGATTCCCAAAATAAGATTCAAAGCATTCCCATTTTTGCTATCTTCTGCATGTGCTTGTGCACTCCATCCCTCTCCCTTCTTAAACCTTCCTCCTGATTATTTTCTCCTTCATATCACCAGTGCTCTACTATGCCCCCTATGTTAAGAGTTTTCTCCCTCTCTCATTTCTACTTTTCTGGATTCTGTGAGTAGTTTAAATTAAACTAAAGACTGAATACTGAAACCCAAGTATGAATGCGAACACATGACATGCATCTTTCTGAGTCTGGTTTGTCTCACTCAGTATGTTATTTTATTGGCTATTATATATCAACCCCATGTATTTCCATGCACATTTCATAATTTTACTTTTCTTTATAGCTGAATAAAATTCCACTGTATGTAGGTGCCATATTCTCCTTTTACCATTTAGTCAGCTTTGACATTCATTTATTAGTCCTGTATTTTACATCATTTTCCTTTTATATTTACATATTTATCTTCTTTCCAATACTCCTGCTCCACTTCCTGTCAAACTCTTGGCATCCCTTTCTCTAATACGTGTGTGTGTGTGTGTGTGCACATTTGTGTATGCGTGCTTTCGTGTGTGTGCATATGCATGTGTGTGTGTGTGTGTGTGTGTGTGTGTGTGCATTTTAATCCATTTAGTGTTTTGAAAGAAACAGTCTCACAGTAGATGTTCTGCTGTCTTGGATTTTTAGAATCTTTCCACCTCTTTTTCAAGGTGTTTCCTGAGTCTTATGTGTAGGGGTTGTATTGTAGTGTGGTTGAGTACCAGTCCATGTTCTCTGCATTTTGACCAGTTTTGACTTTCTATAATGGTTTTTGTCTGCTACTAAAGAAGCTTCTGCCACCAACAGAAGCCATGGTGATGTCTGTCTTAGGGTTTCTGTTGCTGTGAAGAGACATCATGACCATGACAATCCTTATAAATGAAAACATGACATATCTTGCTTATAGTTCAGATCATGAAGGGGAACATTGTAGATGGAAGTTTCTGCCCTACCCAGTCCCACAGTCATTCAGTCCCAAAGAAACACAGAGACTCTTATATTAATTATAAACTGTTTGGCCTCTTGGTTCAGGCTTATTAGTAATTCGTTCTTACAACTTAAATTTACCCATAATTCTTGCCTATGTTTAGCCATGTGGCCTGGTACCTTTTCTCAGTAAGGCATTCTCATCTTGCTTCCTCTGTGTCTGGCTTGTGGTTGACTCTGCCTTTCCTCTTCCCAGAATTCTCTTAGTCTTGTCACTCCACTTATACTCCCTACCTGGCTACTGGCCAATCAGCATTTTATTAAACTAACATGAGTGGCAAATCTTGACAGTGTACAAGAGCATTATCCCACAGCAAGGCATAGCAGTCTGCAGGCAGATATGGTGCTAGAGGAGTTAAGAGTTCTTACATCTTGTCTCACAGGCAACAGGAAGTGGTCTGAATCACTATGTGTGCCTTAAGTATATATGAGAGCTCAAAGCCTGCCTCCACAGTGACACAAGACCACATATACTCCAATAAGGTCACATCTTCCAAAGGATGCCTTTGGGGACCATTTTCTTTCAAAAACACCACAATGTTCAAGAGCCATGCTGCCTCCAGGAGTTCATACTAATCTGAGTGTCCTGAGCTTCCACACAAGGCCATGATGACATCGGGGCCTGAGCTACAGTCAAGGACCATGTCTGAGTCCATGACCCAACTGTATTTCGAGTCTGTGTTACTACCAAAAACTGTGTGGATATCCAGATCTTGGCTATCACCTAAGACCACACTGGTGTTCAAGGCCCACACTGTTGCTTGAACTGTGCTGATCTGACTGCTCTGCTTTGCCTCTCAGGACCATGGTGACATCTGGTCCTGAGCTGTGGCCTAGGGTCATGTCTGAGTACATGGCCTTAGTATAACTGGCTTTTGTGGTGATGTCCTTGGTTTATGTTACCATTGGGGCCATAGAAGAGCTATCACAGGTGGCTCCATCACCTGAGAGCTGATCCTGTTCCTTGGTGACTGTCCCAGTAGGAAAGATGTCCCCCTTCCAGGAGAACTGATCCCAGTGGCATGGGCATGGTAGAGATGAGCCCGACCCTCAATGGTCCTGGGAGAACTGCCCCTCCTTGCACAACACCACAAAGTCTGGTGATCTGCCCCCCAACACACACAGGAGAGCTGGCCCTACATACAGGAAAGCTGTCCTCACATCAGGAAAGCTAGCCCTACCCTTCATCATGCTCACAGGAGAGCTGACCCTGTTCATTTTATTTGGTGGGGAGGCTACAAGGGTAGAGGGCAAGCATGAAGGACCGGGAAATTAGTTGGATTGGGGTGCGTTATACAACATTATCAAATAATCAATAAGTCAGCCATGTGTTATGTCTAAGTATTTGCGGAACTCTCACCATGATTTCCACAGTGGTTACAACAATTTGCACACCCAACAACTATGTATGTGTTAGGGTTTTCTTTTTCCTATATACTCACTATTACTTCTTGTCATTTTTCTTTTTAATATTACTCATTTGACTGGACTAAGATAAAAATCTCAACAGTTTTTACAATGATTTTTAGTTTTTGAAATTACAATAAAATTATATCCTTTTCTCCTTCATGTACCTTCCTCCAACACTTCCCATGAGTCACATGGCTCTTTCTAAAATTCATGGACCTTTATTTGTATACACACACACACACACACACACACACACACACACACACACACACACCACACAGAGAGATACAGAGAAAGAGATACACAGAGAGAGATACACACAAGAAATTATACATAAGCCAACTTCTTTAATCTGTATAAGTTTACCTGTATATGTATGATCTCATAACTGACTACTTGGCATTTGATAACTGTCTTAGTGTTCTATTGCTGTGAAGATACACCATGACCATAACTCTTATAAAAGAAAGCATATAACTAGCAGATTCTTATAGTTTGAGAAGTTTAGTACATTATCACCATTGTAGGAAGGATGGCAGCAGGCAGGCAGACATGGTGCTAGAGAAGTTCTATATCCATATCTGCAGGCAGCAGAAAAAGAGAAACTCTGGACTTAGAATGGTTTTTTTGCAGCCTCAAAGCCCACCCCTAGTGACACACTTCATCCAACAAGGTCACACCTTCTAATATTTTTAAATAATTTCATTTCCTGGTGACCTAGTATTGAAATCTTTTCTTTGAGGGGTCATTTTTATTCAAACCACCACAATAAGAAATTAGGGGGCTCTTTCTTGAGAAAGACCCCCTTCTCACACTCTGAGCATCCCCCAGGTGCCCATACTTCTTTGTCTCAGGTTCGGGTCCTATGAGCTTTCTTATTTGCATTTAATATAACCTTTCATGTATGTCCTTTGATGTCATTATCTTCCAGGTCTTCTGGGCAGCTATGTGGATGAGATTTATATGAGCATAGACTCTCTAGCATTTCTGAGAGACAATCTCATGGCAAACTTCCTGTTATTCTTTCTCCCACAGTCTTCTCCTTTTACATGATGAACCCTGAGCCTTGGGTGAGGGAATTTTGTTCATTTGAGACTGGGTAATAAATAATTGTTCTCTACATTTTGTCAGGTCTGGTTATCTGTAATGATCTTCATCTGTTGCAAAGAGAAATTTTGTTGATGAGGGTAAAATCTATGTTTATCTCTGAGTATAAGGATAAATATTTAAAATGTAGTTAGAAATTACTCTAGTTTAGTAAATTGTAGTTGTAGGTTCTCCTCAAAGATCCATAACTTCACTAACCTCAGGTAGTTGGCTAACTTTCCAGTAACTAACATGATTTTTCTATCATTGAACAGGCCTTAGATCCAATTAATTAGTGAGCTGTTAGTTACTGCCAAGGTATACATGTTACTGTTTCATCCTTAGCATTATGGTATCACGCTGGTCATTGTTGTGGTTCATAGTCATCTTAGTTGGGGAGGACTGTTGGTTATTTCCCTTCCTTGGAAACTTGAATGGTGTCTTCTGGTACCATGAAAGAGCTAATCATCACAGAGTAGGCTTTCAGGTCAGATTCCAGTCCTGTAGGTCCTGTGTCTGAAGTACGTGGTATTTCCAGCAGTCATGATTTACCTTCTACTCCTGGTGGACAGCCAAGAGTAATAACAATATCCTGTAATACTGGTGGAGAGCCAAGAGTAATAACAATATCCTGTAATGTTTTGGGAGTATCTTGGACAATCCTGACCAACAACTCAAAAGGGAACTTTTCATTCATGGTTTTGGTGTTATTGTTATTGTAGTCAGTCTTTGACCCTTTGAGGGAAGAACAGATATGCTAAGTTCATTTAAGTTATATATGCATACATAAAATTATATGTATTTTATGTGATTTTAAGTAGAATATAATATGATGCCTTATGCCTTTTCAGACATTTTTACTGTTATTTTATCCTCCTCCATCTCTCTGCATTCATTTCCTTCCTTTTCTTTTCCCTCTCTGTTGTTTACCCAACTATGGTCCTGTTTTCCTTTTCTGATTTCTGCAGTTATTCCAGGTTATATACTTCTATCTAAAGACTTGGAGTTAGGAACTCCAGATAGAGACAACATGAGGTGTCTCTCTTGGTCTAAGGTACCTCACTCAATACTATCTTTTATCTAAATAATCTTTTAACTAAATTTATCTGCAAGTTTTATTATTGTATTTTTGCTTACAACTGAATACTGTTGTCCACAGGGATATTTAACACATTTTAATCATACACTCCTTACTTGAAGGACATTCAGGTTGTTTGCATTCCCTAGCTATTTTGAATAAAGTAGCAATGAACATGATTGAGAAAGTATCTATTGAGTCAGATGTCCAATACTTTGAGCATATGTAATATATCATATGGTAGATTTATTTTTAAATTTTGGGGTATATTGTGCAGTGGTTTCCAGAGTAGCTGAGCCAGTTTGCACAGTACAAAACACTGCATAGGGTTTCTCTTTTCCTCACATCCTCTCTAGCATTTTTGGTCAAATGTTTATTGATCTTTGCCATTTTGACTGGGTCAGATGAAGTATCAGTATCATTTTGATTTGCATTTCACTAATTATTAGGAGTAGTTAACATTTTTGAGAGATTCATTAGCCATTTCTTATTTATTCTTTTATGAATGTTCAGTTCTTTCCCCAGGCCCAGTTTTGGGCAAATCATTTATATTTTTTGATTCTGTTTTATGAGTTTTTAAAAAATATATTCTGGATATCCATCCTCTGTCATTTGTATGGCTGGCAAATATGTTTTTATATTTGGGCATCCTCTTCACTCAATTCACTGCTTCTTCAGCTTTGCAGAAGCTTTTAAGTATTATAAGGTTTCTTTGTCGATTGTTGGTTTCTATTCCTGGGGAAATGGGGCCTATTTAGATAGTCTCTCCTACATCTGTGTCCCATGGTGTCCTGCTTAAGATTTCTTCTAGCAGTTTCAGGTTTCACATTTAGATCTTTGATCCATATAGAATTAGCTTTTGTACAATGTGGTAGATATGAGCCTAATTGCATTCTTCTACATATATGTATCTACCTTTCCCAGAATCATTTGTTCAAGATGATGTATTTTCTACAGTGAATGCCTTTGTCTTTATTGTTAAATATTAGATGGCTTTAGTTGTACATACTAATGTTTGGGTCTTTAATTTTCTTCTACTAAACTATATGTCTGTTTTTATGCCAGTACCACATTGTTTATATTACTATGGTAACCCCTCTAGGGGTTGCTCTTTTTCTCAGAATTGTTTTGGCCAATTGTGGTCCTTTATGATTCCATATTAATTTTAAGGTTTTTAAAATTTCTGTGAATATGCATAGTGGTAGGCATTGCTGAAGTAGGTGTGACTAGGTTGAAAGAAGTGTGTTACCAGTGGTGGACTCTGAAGCTTTATATGCTCAAGCTAGGCCCAGTGTATTTCACAGTGTCTTACTGATACCTTTGGATCCAGGTGTAGAACTCTCTGCTACCTCTCTAGTACCATGTATTGGGAGCCAGGACCTGTTCCTCGTGTATGAGTTGGTGCAGGCAGAGGCTGCTTGTAATTTTCTGGCCACCCAGACCCAAAATAATCACACAGAAACTGTATTAATTAAAACACTGCTCAGCTTATTAGTTTGGGCTTCTTTTTAACTATCTCTCTCACCTTAAATTAACCCATGTCTATCATTTTGTATTTTACCATGAGGCTTGTAGTTTATTAATAAGGTTCCTGGGTATCTGTCTCCTTCATTGGCTACATGGCTCTGCTCGGACTCCATCTTCTTTATCCCTGCATTCAGTTTAGTTTTCCTGCCTAGCTCTATTCTGCCCTGCCACAGGCCCAAAGCGGCTTCTTTATTAACAAATGATAATAAAACATATTTATAGCATACAGAGGGTAATCCTATATCAAGCTGGCTTTTTGGACTCTATTCCTTATAGGGGGAGACCTCACTCAGCCTTGAGGAAGAAGGTAAGAACTTGGTCTTGCCTTAACTTGATATGTCATGGTTTGCTGACTCTCATGGGAGGCCTTACCCTTTCTGAATGGAGATAGAGGAAGAGTGGATGGTGGGGGGAAGCAGAAAGAAGATAGGGTTAGGGAATAGGAGAAGATGAGGAAGGGGAAACTGTAGTTGATATGTAAAATAAAATTTAAAATGTAATTAAAAGAAAGAAAGGTAGTTGAATACCATACCTTAATGGGCCATACTAGTGGGAACATGAAAGAGGGTGGTTTTAAGGGTGATTGGAACTGTGAGGACCTGGCTCAAGAGGTTTCAGAGAAGAATTTTAATATGTGGCCTGTAGACTGTTCTTGTGATATTATGGAGAAAAATGTGACTTTTTTCAATGTCCAAAAAGTCTTCCTGAGACTAAATTGAAGAGTTTTGGATTAGTTGTGCTGGCAAAGGAAATTTCAAATCAGCCTAATATTGAAACTGTTATGTGGTTATTAGTGTTCACTCTTAGGAAGTTCTGCAATGAAAGGAAAAAGCTCAGCAAGGGAAAATATAAAAAGTACAGTTCAAGAAGAAAACGGGTACAGGAAGCAGAATGAAGCTAAATCCTGTGTTCAAGGAGATGAATTGATTAAAAAAAAACTGGAGTTTAAAGGAATAAATAAGGTGGTGACCTAATGGCAAGATCCCACCCAGCCAAACTTCCAGCTTGTGAAAGGGAAGTAAAGCATAACTTAGGGCCTGGGGGGGGCTAACAAGCATCATTGATTCCAGAACTGGGAGAGACAAGCATATTTCAGAGTTAGAGGAGAGCCTGGTCTACAGTGTGGGTTCCAGGACAGCAAGACTTAGGCAGTGAAGAAACCAATGAAAGCAGAAAGCTGGTGAGATGTAATAGAATAAGGCAGCCATGTTTTAGCCCCAGTAAACAGCAGAACTTGGTAGCTTTCACTATGTGGTTCTGGCCTTACAGTCAAGGATAGAAGAAAGGGGTTATAGAATTTCCCTCTGTAATGGAAGAGGGAAGGGTTTGTTATTTGCCTGCTTGCCCTTGCCTTGTGAGCACATCCATTTCTTCACTGACATTGGAGCCTACTTTGGGATTCGAGCATATACAGAATACCAGTTAAGACAGTCTCATGGGACCGAGCAACTATTAGATTCTTGGACTTTCTCTTCTCAACTAGCCATTGTTGGAGTGCAACCTATAAGTCATTCCAGTAAATTTCTCTATCTATCTATCTATCTATCTATCTATCTATCTATCTATCTATCTATCTATCTATCTATCTATCTATCTATCTATCTATCTATCTATCTATCTATCTATCTATCTAATCTATCTACCTATCTATCTATCTATCTATCTATCTATCTATCTATCTATCTATCTATCTATCTATCTATCTATCTATCTATCTATCCATCCATCCGTCTGACTGTCCATCCATCTGTCTATCTCAATCATCTATCATCTATCTATCTATCTATCTATCTATCTATCTATCTATCTATCTATCTATCTATCATCATCATCATCTATCATCTATCTATAGAGAGATTCATTACATAAATTCTGTGGCTCTAGAGAACTCTGACTTATACAAATACCTTCCCTTAACAAGAACATTATCCTAGAGGAGTGAAGGATCTTCCTAGTTACAGACTTCACTTATCCATGTTCAGTAAGTTGTGTAAGTGTTTTCTTCAGCAACAAGACCTTGAAATAAGTTTGTGGAGAGCAACCTATAGCTTTGGCAACAGGTTGGATTGTTTGAGCTTTCCCATGAGACCCCTTCAACCAACAGCACAACGATATATAACCACTTTCTGGGGTGGAAGCTTTATTTGGTGACAAGAGATAACTAGTTAGAGCTCTTTCTCATCCATTATTTTGTGATTACATTTATATATGTATATTAAAGAGAGATTTTTGGAGACCAACCCCAATGCCATCTCAGGGTCATAAAACAGACAAGAGCTGTCCAAAGTGACACTGTCAGCATCTTTATTGGCCCTAGGGAGGCACAGCTAGAAAGATGCCTGGAAAGCACTAAGAGGCATAAAAAAAACTGATTTAGGGAGCTTTAAATTCTAAGAGGGAAAAAGGGGAGTTTGTACATGATACTACATTCCTAGGTGATGGAGGCGGGTCTTCTATCAATCTGTTGATTTCATTGGTTAATTAATAAAGAAAACTGCTTGGCCTAATAGGTTAGAAAATAGGTGGGTGGAGTAGACAGAAAAGGAAGAAGGAAGTGAGGTAGATGGCTCAGACAGTTGCCTTGCCTCTACAACCAGATGCAATGAAGCCAGCTGCCAGGTCAGAAGTGCTGAATATTTCCCGGTAAGACACCGCTCATGGTGTTACACAGATTATTAGATATGGGTTAGTCAAGTTGTGAGTAAGAGGCTGGAAATAATGGGCCAGGCAGTATTTAAAAGAATACAATTTGTGTGTTGTTATTTAGGGTTTTAAGCTAGCCGGTGGCCAGGAGCCGGGCAGGATAAAAAGCAGGCCTGCCCGCAGCTGCTCACTACACCTAGGTGTGATTAATTAAACTAGACCTTTGCGATTGATAAATGTAAAACAAAGTGGGGAGGGACACAGAAGTGGGGAGGGACACAGAAGTTGACACTCTCTCTGCCAGCTGGCTGGGACATCTGTGATCAACATCAGGGTTGCTATGGCTTCCAACAAAACTCCAGAAGAAGACATGTGGAATCTGGTCCACGTTAGTATTTTCACCAGCATGGCTAGCTAAAAGAGACTTATCAGATCTACAAATTACATCTATCACCATACACAGTTAGAACAGGGGAGATTTATGGATGAATAGTGCAAAATCCGTGGCCTGATAATTTTCCGCTGCTTGTGCCAAATGACTCTATTGTCCTCACTTCATCCATGTGAAAGGGATTACTTTTCTCCAGAACTGGCAAAATAAACAATTTTTTTACTGTTATCTTTTCATGGGGGGATTGAGAGCTGAATTTATCATGACAGGTTATGATATAATATTTTTAATAACTATTTTTCTTTTTACTTTTTATACTTCTATTTTTTTCTACTTTCGTAGTTTTAATTTCCTATAACTCCTTGACAATACTGAGAACAAATACAAATATAAAAAGATACTGTTTTTGAAAAAGTATGTGCCATGCCAGCTTTGAGAGAACAGTTTTGACTTCAGGAAGAAATCTAAGCTATGATCAAAACAGAGGGCAGATAACAAGTTCTAACACCAAACTCACCCAAAACTTAAAATATATCACTAGAGTTTAAAAAGGAAACAAAAGTAACATTGCTGTTGATATTTCTTTACATTACTAATGAAAGTTCTGGGCTATCGAAGGGGAAACAAAAACAGCACACAGCTTGCAGAAATCTAAGTTGTAGTTTTAGGACTATCTGCTATGATTTATAAAAATTTTTAGATAAAAAATAAATATAAAGTTATTTAATAATAAGATGTCTTTTTAAAAGAGAATTCAAAATATCCTCATTCAGCTAAGGAAAACTGAAATGTCCATGCATATTCTTGAAAGCTCAGACTAGCTACTTAGTATAAGACAAAGTCTAAAGTTTGATTAATGGCTACCAAATAATAGGAAATACAAAAAATTTAGAAAACTTACCATATATTGTTTCTATGAATTAAAAAAACATCAAAAGAATGTTTTTAATATATTGCCCTCTTTTGATTTTTATTTTTTAATAAAATGCAAGAATTGATATTCTGAAAATATGGTAATATATATTGCCAATACAAATATCAGGAACTAAATCCCAGTATTGTTCAACTGTGTCAAAGCACTGAACATTTAACTTAAATGACTGATTGTTAGGCCATAATTAATAAAAATAGAGAATGTTCTAACTCTTAATATAGCAATTTTGTTTTAAAAAACATTTTCTCTCTCCACAAAATGAGATGACTTACATCTCTCACACCAAGTTAATAAAAAATAAAATTATTTTTTCTCTTTTTTATATTTTCCATGGGCAATATATTACTAAAATATTCAGTAACCCCATCCTAAGCTCAAAGTAGGATTTTGAACAAAATAATTAAAAATTTTTAATTTTCATAATAATGTTTGTTGGATTTCTAATATTTTAGCATAGGGCATTGCCAAGGATGGTTAAGTTAAAATATTAAAAATAAATGTGATAGACATAAAATATTTTTAAAAATTACATATACATATATGATTTTAGTATTTATTATATATAAATGCATGTTTGCATACTAATGAGAGGCATATGGTTGTTTATTTTTTACTCGAAGAAATAAATCATGGATAAATATTTAACAACTAGAGGACTTAATGACCATCAGTTTCTATAGTTGGTTATTTTGATTCTATAATCTTTAATACTAAGAATATTATCTTGCATAAACACAAATTATAAAATGGCAGAAATAAGTTTAGTGTCATTTCAGTAAAATTTGAAAAGTCTTTCTTAATTCCAACCCAAAATTTATCAATCTATTTTTAATGAAATTCATTATTAAAGCTCTTGTAATTTAAAAAGCAGCAAGAGAGAGAGAAGAGAAAGACGCCATGTGACAAAGGTTTTTTTTTTTTTAATTGGAGGAAAGTGAATGGGAAAAGGGGGAAGGAGAGATAGGAGACTAGCCTCTGGGTACAGGAGAGGCAGAAGAGAAGAGAGAGCCCGAAAGAGAGAGTGTGAGACAGGCAGAGAAGTAGAGAGAGAGAGAGAGAGAGAGAGAGAGAGAGAGAGAGAGAGAGAGAGAGAGAGAGAGAGAGAGAGAGAGAGAGAGAAAGAGAGGCAGACAGAGCAACACAGAGAGAGAAAGGAACAGAAAGAGACAGAGAAAAAAAGAACCAAATGGGAGGTGGGCAGGACCTTTCTAAAAGGGAACATGGTGAATGTGCACAGCTGGTGCTCTTAATGGCTGCAGCTGAGGTCATAGCTTGTCAAAACTCCAAGGTCAGGCCAGTACTGATTCCTGAATACAAACAAAAAGCTATATAGCTCAGTGGTAGAGCCTACTTGCATAACATATTTGAAGCTCTGTTTTCAATCCCCTGTACTGTCAAAATGAAAAGAAATATTAGCAATTCATATTGAAATTTTTGAAGTTGAACTTTATAACACAGTAGAATCCAAAGATTTGATACTTAGAGACTAAGGAATGGTAGTAGAAATATATATCTCTCTATACATCCATATGTGTGTATGTGTATGTATATACATGTATGCATGCATGTGTATACATATGTTTGCACATGTTTATATGCATGCATATACGCACACACATGTATATATTTATGCACACACATGTTTATTTATGCACAAACACATATATGTATGCACACATATTCACAGAGACATATAAATGCGTGTGTGTATGTATGAGCATATATGTGCATCTATATATGTATGCATAATGTATGCACATGTGTATGCACATGTCATCCTTATATGTGTGTGCCTGTGTGTATACATGCATATGTGTATGCATGTATATTATATATACACATGCATTTGTGTATGCATGTGCATGTATATGTTTATTCACATATATGCAATGTATATGTATATGCATGTATATGTATATATGTATATAAAACTTTTTGTTGTCTTTAAGTTAACCATTGTTTTTATGAGACAAAACCTTTATATTCAATAACTAGATGTAATTCATAACATAATATTTTCTCATATATGAACTTAGGTGTTTTAGGTAATGTTAGTTGGCTTATTGTGACATACTTTTCATTATTGCTCATTTGGAAATCTTTCACTATTTTTATTGTTTTCTTACTTGTGACTCTCTCATTCACTGGCCCACATGTTTGGAAACTGTCATCTATTGGAGATCCCTGTTGTAGCTGGTTAGTCTCATCCTTAGCATTTTATCTTCACATAGACCCTGTGTTACTTCTGGAGACTGTGAAACTTCATGGGTGAACCCAAAACAGTTTTCAAAATTACTGAGTCTCAGTTTAAAAATAATTAAAACATCCTAAAATATCGACTGAGTTGATTTATATCTCCAAAATAATCAGCCTATGTCAAGTTAGGCAGCATTCATTTTTGCTAAGCGTGAATTTGGTATTGAGATTTTGTTATAAAAATCATGCATTATAGTTTTGTAAAATGAACTCAAACTCACATGAATAATTCATGTGAATTATTATGAATAACTCATAAGAATAGTTATCAAATTAGTCTTAATATAATAAAGGAAAAAAATCAGTTTGATTCCAGAAACTATATACAATTCTATGGAGTAAACTTTACATTTTGTATAATATTATTATTTTTCTTATTTATAAAATAATATAAATAATGAATGACAATTTGTATTATGTGGTATCAAAGTATAAAAAGTCATGAGTTATTATTTAGCAAAAGTATATCAGAAGTACTCTGGTAGTTTTTGGAAGAGGTAATTTCAACTGAGATTTTGCCTTGACCAAATTTCCCTGAATAATGATTGACACGGAAAGGCCCATCCCACTGTGCCTGGTCTCTCACTCTCTGTGGAACTGGTCCACGTGGTATAAGAATGCAATTCAAACTCAGGTCATCAAGCCAGTGCTCAAGTACTTGTATACACCAAGTCCCTTTACTGCTCCTGCTCTGTGTTTTTTAAAAACTGATGATGTGCTCTTTTCCTTCTTGTGAGTGAATCCAGTCATTATTACCAGTTTTAAAGATATAATTATTTAAATTTACTTTTTTTGTGTGTGACTGTTTTGCCAACATGTGCATCACATATGTGTCCGGCTTCCAGAGAGTTCAGAAAAGAGCATCAGATTCTCTGCAAGAGCAACAAAGAATCTGAATTGCTGGACTCCATCTCATGAAGATGACATTATTGAGAGAAGCAACTGTGTGAAAGATGAATTTTGATAAAAGGAAAGCTCTGCATTGCAACCACATCATTGTATCCACAGTTTCGGCAGCTGGATCATTTTATTTTTTAACAATCAAACTATTTCTTTTTTAATTTTAATGCTAAACCCAGTTCTTGTTTCTAAAACCAAGAATCATCAAATCTTAACAGACAATTCCTTGTGTACTGCTGATTATTTCTTGTCTATTTTTATTATGTTTTTTTACCTGTTTTATTTTTATAACTGATTTTTTAACAAAAATAAAACTATTTATTCAACTTTTAATCATATATAGAAAACAAATAGTTCACAGAAAAAAAAGTAAAACCTTACTTTTTTTTATTTTACATACCAAACTCAGTTCCCCCTTCCTCCCTTTCTCCTATCCCCTTTCACCTCCTTCCATCCCAGGCCCCCTCCAGTCCTCAGAGGGGATAAGGCCTCCCGTGGGGAGTCAGCAAAGTCTGGTATATCAAAGTCCTGCGGATTAAGGCCCTTCCCCCCCACCCCAGTATCAAGTCTGAGCATGGTATCCTACCAGAGGGAATGGGCTTCAAAAAACCAGCCCCCTCCCCCACTCCAACAGATCAAGCCACATAATTGTCTTCCATATGCAAAGGACCTAGTTTGGTCCTATTCAGGTTCCCTAGCTGTCAGTTCAGAGTCCTGAGCTCCCAGCAATGGGGGTCAAGGTCATGACTGGGTAAACCACATTTCTTTTATAAAAGGTGGTAACTTCCTTCCCTGTGGCAGCGCTTCCTCATTTACACGTATTCTAGTCCAAAGCTGCTTTATGAATCTTCTGCTCTAGCTTTGACCAGGGGCCTTTCAAACTTGAGCATATCCTCAGAAATAATAATTATAATCTTCATTAGAGAAAACTTTTTCATAACACTGTATGGAATAAGTTTTTACTTTAGTGACACTAAGAACCTCTCTTGTCTTGAAAGTAGCAACATCATTCCTAATTAAAGATGCTTTGAATTTTCTTCTTTGCCTACATGCATTCCTAACTGCTTTTTATTTAAAAAATATTTTCTGATTGCCAGCCAGAAATTGTAGGAAAAATTTGCATTTGTTATTTGATATGAGGAATTGAAGTTGGAGAGTAAGCTCGCTGGGGCATTTGGACAATGCCTGTCTTCCTAGGACAGCTGCAGGAGCCCTACCCCCACTATTCTGCCACCTGTCCATATCCTTCATAGTCCTTGGTTCCCTGAGCTGCTACAACATTCTTTGAACCTCTATATCATATTTCTATGTCTCTAACCCCATTTCAAATATTAAGTGTTACTAGTGGTACCCAGTAAAGAGATGTAATTCAATGTTCTGTTTTCTTCTAGCTAATAACTATTAACACTTTATAATATATTCTATAACATTTTATTTGATGCATATGTATACACTTGTTTTTCTAGTCAATAATATATGCCATAAGGACAGATACACTATGTTATGCTTCCTTTTATAATAACATTCTCACCTAGAAATTTTTCCTTGAAGTCACTAAAAAAGATGTATCATTTGCTCATCATGTGTCAGGTATTATTTGATTCATATTTTAGTCACAAATTTACATTAGGCATTACTATTATCATCATTTTAATAGTACAGAGACTGAAGTTGAAAGGCTTGTTCAAAGTCTGTAATCAGTAAGTGGAATAAGTGAGACTCAAACCCAATAATGCTCTAATATGAGAGCATTCTGGCCTCTTTTTTCTCCCTGTTAACAGAGGGCACCTCTGATCACAAGGGTTTTCTGTCAACTGTCTGTTTTCTGAATAAATAATTAATATTTTGATTTGTACATCTTTCTTAATAGTTGCATTGTTTAGTTCTTGCACAAAATTATAGTTAGAAAATGATAGCTCTGACAGGAGAAATGATAAATTCCTTTTTTAACTGGAACTTTTACTGTTCCTTTTATTAGTACAGAGTTGTGCTCATAGATGTACTACTGAATCTTCAAAGCCAATATGTAAGTGCTGAGTTTTATGTTATATATTATGTAGTTATTTGTACACATTTATTACTAAGAATTTCCCAGATAATCACCACAATCTATGATCTTTCCTTTGTGTACCTACTTACTTTATTTATAGACAACACTAATTTCACTTACACCAAATACAGAAGTTGCTATCTTTCATTTCCTTTGTCTGTTAATTATTTTGTGGAGCTGATCTGTCTTCATATGTGCTTATGTGCTTGTGCGAATGTGTGTAGATAGAAAGAGGGACGGATGGGGGAAGAGAGAGAGAGAGAGAGAGAGAGAGAGAGAGAGAGAGAGAGAGAGAGAGAGAGAGAGAGAGAGAGAGAGAGAGAGAGGATTTTCATTGATTCTGGAGCAGGTTTGTGTCAGACCATTGGCTTAATTCAATCAGGTCATCTGCTTTTAATAGCTCTTCTCCCATAGCCTGGTGAAACCTAGACCAGCTACAAAAAGATGTTAATCCTGGTCTTAAAATAGTGACTTCTGTTGAGACCCACAGACTGCTTTAGCAACTGGTCATTTCAGTGCTTCATCTGCATGCAATTTTAGCAAAGAATATAGTACTTCTATCATGAAGATTGGAATTGCTGCACTTGTGGCAGGAGTTATTAGTGCTGTTGGCATTATCCTATTTTTGGTAGCTTTCGGAACTGAATATTGGTTACTTGCAACAGAGACCTGTGGAAGTTTTGACTCTAACAGTGGAATTTTGGATATTGAAGAAGAGGTAACCAGAAATCTAATGTATTCTTGAAAAACTGTGGGACTTTTAAGTTTCCCATTAAAGGAGAGTAATATTTTCAAAAATCTACATGATACTGGAATGATTCTTTGGGCCTTACTTTTCTTAAAATTTAGTTTAAAATTTAATAATTGTTGTTTTGAGTTAATTCAGAGATTAGAGATATGGAACTCAGTAAGCTGAGAAGAATCCAGGTTATGTATGGGTATTGTTGTGGTTTTATTCTCACACTAAAACATGTTAATTCAGATGATTAAGTTGCAAAGTGTCCTTGGATTTTCAAATCATTTTGCTGTTTAAAATAATGTAGAGATTTGAGGAAGAAAGCAAACCAAAAATTTGGTTCAGTTAGTAAGTAGATTTAAAGATGTTTCTCCAGAAGAGGTCTCAGAAGTAAAAATCGTTTTCATTTCAGGACAGCCAAAAGTCATTTTTACTACTGTTTCGTAAGTGTAGTCCAGCATGAAAGGTTATTTTATGGAAAATTTACTTAGTAATCCAATAACTTTTCTCCAATTTCAATTTCAGGAAATTCAAGTGCAATCATATTATAAAACAATACTCATTACTCACTGTTAAACACTGCCTTTTGTCTTTGCAAAATCTTCATAAGAAAAATGCACTTACCCTTTGAAGTGATTCTCCAGTAAAGAAGAAAAGTTATTGTCATTCTTAGGAAAAACAACAAATAAGCAAACAAAACAAAAAAGAAATCTGAGTTTGATTTACTATGAATTGGGGTGGGTAAGGAATGTGTTAATTCTGGTTCCAGTTTTCAGGAAATTGTTGGATCTCCATTGCTGTCATTTTTTTGGTTTTTGTATGATTTTTCCGTTCCAAAGATCTTCCATTTCTGTGACTTCTAACTAGTATATACCCATCACAGCCCCATCTACAATTATTAAAAGTTTGCAGGATAAAGCTATAGCAGACTTATTGATTCATCAATGTGCATTATTTTTAAGGTGAAACTACTTCTAAGGGTATTTTCTTTCCAAATATCCTGGAATACATTTACTTTTACTTGCTTACTTTTTGTTTCATGAAATATAGTCTCACAGCACACTTCAGGCTACTATCAAGCTGGTGATTCTCTTGCCTCTACCTCCTGAGTACTGAGAGTACAAGTGTATACTTATATGACTCTAAGGGAATATATTTATAATGATGGATTCCTTATCAAAAAATGAATTATTTAACTGGAGAGACAGTTTGGGGGACGTCCTCCTGGTTTCTCTGATAGAATATCACCTAGGCTGCCACCTACTGCATTTAAACTGTGATTAGACAGTATTTGTACTCCCCAGGAAAGAATAACTGACAGCTATGAACAACTCTTGCAGATACTCAAAAGAATGTTAGAACTGATTACATTTGAAATCAACTAGCCCAACTAGTAATAAGTATCAGTTATCTCACTCCATATCTGTTTGTTAAATCACAGTAAGATTATTGTATGTTTTACCCAATCTATTTGGTATGTACAATATCTAGTACATGGACTGAAATGTTGCTGGATATGAGTATTTGTTACTGAATGGGTGTTACCATTTTTCAGAGGACAAGGGACATACCTGAGCTAACAGAACTTGAAACTGAGAAACAACCTAAGCTTAGAATTTATTTCATAGTCTGGTGTTCTAGTCATCATTTCTTGATTATTACATCAGGATATAGTTAGTATTGTCTGTGTGTACAGACAAAGCAAAAATCAGATCTGGACTGAATGGCTCATAAATGAGAACTAATTACTACTGAGTTTGTTCATTTTTTAATGTTCCTCCTATTTTTATAATAGTGTATTTGTAAGTCATCGAAAGTATATGTGCTTAATAATTAGAAAGAAAATGAGTTTGCATTTTCTAGACACACTCTTTGCAGCATTACTCTTTTAAATTCATGAAATAATTTCTAATGAATACTGAGGTTTAGTCATCATCAAGGGTTTTAATTAGTATATTAGTAAGCTTGTGTTTAAATAAATAAAGAAAAAATCATTATGGATGATGCTGTTAATTATTATTCTGGACCTTCTCTGTAATGTTTCATTGTTGAACATAATATTTATAATAGCACTGCCTACAAATAAAAATTGATGAAAGCAATGAATTAAAAATAACAAATTATTAGAGCTTAGTGGATTTACTTATGTTATCTAATAAGGAATTGCATAGGATGGGGAATTTGTGTTCTACTTTTATGGAACAAATAAGAAACAAAATGAAAACTATGATATTGTATATATTTTTTATCTCATCCACACAATATAATTTTGTTAAATAAACAAATTATAACACACAGAGAGAAGAATGTTGATTTAAAGCTAATACTTTATCTCATACTCTTTAACTATTCCTGCTTACATTCTTTTCTTATGCTGCACAGTTGATCAAAGAGGCTTGCATTAGGAACTGGTGACATATTTTATCAGTAGCTTCTTTTCTGTTTGGTCATTTTAAGCTTAAGGGCTCTTCACCTTTTCTGTGTAAAAGACTTTGTGGTGTGTGACTATTTAAAACTTACCTTTCCTACTTGCCACTTCTCAGAGATTTTAAGCAAAACAAATAGGCCTAGCATCCTATTTTTTAAACATTTTTTCAAGCATTTTATTTTATTTTATTTTATTTTTGCTTTATAAATAATACCATTCAAAATTTCCACCTCCTTTCCTCCTCCCATTTCCCTCTCACTGTCTCCCTCCCCTCCAGTCCTAACAAAAGGGAGGGTACCCTGCCCTGTGGGAAGTCCAAGGACCACCCCACTCCTTCCAGGCCTAGGAAGGTGTGCATCCAAATAGACTAGGCTTCCAAAAAGCCAGTACATGCAGTAGAATCAAATCCCAGTGCCATTATCATGGGTTTCTCAGTCAGCCTCCATTGTTAGCCACATTCAGAGAGTCCGGTTTGATCACATGCTCATTCAGTCCCAGTCCAGCTGGCCTTGGTGAGCTCCCCTAAGATCAGTCACACCATCTCAGTGGGTGGATGAACCCCTCAAGGTCCTGACTTCCTTGCTTATCTTCTCTCTCTTTTTGCTCTTCAACTGGACCTTGGGAGCTCAGTCCAGTGCTCCAATGTGGGTCTCTGTCTATATCTCCATCCATTGCCAAATATGGTGATATTTGAGATAATCATCAGTGTGGCTATGGGACAAGGCCAGTTCAGGCACCTTCCCCTCTACTGCCCAAGGACCTAGCTGGGGACATCCCCTTGGACACCTGGGAACCCCTCTAGAGCCAAGTCTCTTGCCAACCCTAAAATGGCTCCCTTAATTAAGATATCTTCTTCCCTGCTCCCATATCCGCCCTTCCTCCATCTCAACCATCCCATTCCCCCAGCTCTCCTTAATCCTCCCCTTTTCCCTTCTTTCTCTCCCTCTTCCCTACCCCCCCACCCCACCCCACCCCCATGCTCCCAACTTTTGTCCAGCGATCTTGTCTGCTTCCAATTTCCAGGAAGATCTATATATGTTTTTCTTTGGGTTCACCTTATTATTTAGCTTCTCTAGGATCACGAACTATAGGATCAATGTTCTTTGTTTATGGCTAGAGTCCACTAATGAGTGAGTACATACCATATTCATCTTTTTGTGTCTGGGTTATCTCACTCAGTATAGTGTTTTCTACTTCCATTCATTTGCATGCAAAATTCAAGATTTTTTTTTCTTTTTTACCACTGAGTAGTACTCTAATGTGTATATTGCCACACTTTCTTATCCATTCTTCCATTGAGGGGCACCTAGGCTCTTTCTAGGTTCTGGCTATTACAAATAGTGCTGCTATGAACATAGTTGAACAGATGCTTTTGTAATATGTTGGGCATCTCTTGGGTATATTCCCAAGAGTGGAATTACTGGATCCTGAGGTAGGTTGACTCCTAGTTTCATGAGAAACCACCACACTGATTTCCAAAGTGGTTGTACAAGTTTGCATTCCCACCAGCAATGGATGAGTGTTCCCCTTACTCCACATCCTCTCCAGCAAAGGCTATCATTGGTGTTTTTGATTTTAGCCATTCTGACAGGTGTAAGATGGTATCTCAAAGTTGTTTTGATTTGCATTTCCCTGATTGCTAAGGAAGTTGAACATGATCTTAAGTATCTTTTGGCCTTTTGAACTACTTCTGTTGATATTAAATGTTCCCCATACTATATGATAAAAGTATGCATACGTAAATTAGAACTGAAGAATATATATGCTATATAGCATGAGATTTAGATATCTATGAAAAGCAATTTATAAAGAGAATATATCCATAAATGATATATAATAGTTACATTTTTTGGTATCCACTAACATCATTTTGTGATCAGTTGTAGTTTTCATTTTTTAAAAAGGTAAAGCTTTTTTAATGGTATTGCAAGTTAAAATATCACACATATCATCAAAAAAACCCATTTAATTTATGTTCCCAAGCAATATGGTAAACCATCCTGAATATTTAGCAATGCATTTAAAAACTACAGTATTAATTGAATTGATATCCCTGAGGACTCTTAGTAATCAATATATTTTAAAGAATAATTTATGTTTTAATAGTAATAAAATAATAAACTAAAGCTCTTTTTCTAACCTGATGATTTATACTCTGAAGTAAATAAAGCTTGGCAGTTCAGCATTCACCTGCCTAATCACACTACCTTGAAAAAGTCAGAGTGCAGACACTTGAGTTTCATTCTTTTTCAGTGCATTTCAGTTCTGTAGAAAGCTTTTCTGATCTGAGTAATCAAATTAAGAAATAGGAATTATGCCAATTCCTGATCACAATTCAATGATTGTTAGCATGGAAAATCCTATTCTATAATTTATAAATCCAAATTATGGTACAATGAATTTATTTTTTAAATGGTTTTATTGAGCTATATATTTTTTCCTGCTCCCCTCCCTTTCTTCCCTCTCCCTTTTACCCCCTCACATGATCCCCATTCTCTCAATTTACTCAGAAGAACCTGTATTTTTCTACTTCCCATGTAGATTAGATCCATGTATATCTCTATTAGGATCCTCTTTGTCTTCTAGGTTCTCTGAGATTGTGAATCGTAGGCTGATTTTTCTTTGCTTTATGTCTAAAAGCTACTTAGGAGTGAGTACATATGATATTTGTCTTTCTGAATCTGGATTACCTCAATCAATATGATTTTTTCTAGATCTATCCATTTGCCCACAAATTCCAAGATGTCATTATTTTTTTTCCTGCTGTGTAGGACTCCATTGTGTAAATGTACCACATCTTCTTTATTCATTCTTCAGTCGAGGGGCATTTAGGTTGTTTCCTTAAATTTGTATCAAGATCTATACCAATGCAAATATTTATAGCATATTCCCCTTTAAATGTAAACAAACATTTATAAACAATCATTTTGGGAATTTGGGTGTAGTTCTCTAAACTGTTTCCAGCTTTTTGTTGGGTAAAGTATTTTCTTTTGGGGGGTTTCACAGAGACATTTTGGATGTTCTTGGTCCATCAAACCACATTAGTCTGGAAGGATTCCACAGGTTCTCATCCTCTGTGGAAACAAAAGAAGAACTTCTTTTCCAAAGCAACATATCCTCAGACTCAAATTTTGAAGTCAAGAAAACGTTAAAACATATATGTTGGTTTAGTTTTGCAGTTTGCTTAATCAAATGTCTCTCTGCAGTCAAAAAATTCAAATAAAAGACAATAATATGCATAATCCAGATTCTTTGTGTATATTCCATCTTTATGTGGCTTATTTTTCTTTACTCCTTTTAATCTATTGCTTTCTGTACTCTGTCTCTTTAAAGACTTTGTTTTATTTTTTTCACGATTTACTTTTTATAACTCTCTATTCTCTTTTTATTTCTTTCCCTTAAGCCTACGTACATTTATCCAACACCATAACCAATTTTGAGGTCTTTTATTTTTTATCTGAAACTGTCTTTTTTGGTGTATTTGTAATTATTTTTTGACCAGAAGTGCCTTTTTAAAAACTGCTAAGTGGGTGTTGTAATGATTGTTCTGTCTCTTTAAGAGACAAGCCAAGCCCACTCCCTTCCTGCTTGCAGCCTCAGAGCCCCACTCTTCCTCTTCTGTCCCCTCTTGGAGAAGCTGCCAACTCTCCCTCTCTCCCTCTCCCTCTTTCTGTCTCTCTCTGTCTCTGCCCCCTCTCTCCCCCTTCTCCCCTTTTACTTTCCCCCTCCATAACCCATCTAATAAATGTCTAACTTTACTTTGTATGGTATGTTTATCCATCTCTTGCCCTCTGGCCGCAGTCACATGGAGATCTGCTGTGTGGTCTTGTGTGCCGTCCCTGCTTGGGACTGGCTGTTTTTGGGACCCTGGCAGCTTACAGCAAACCCATCTGCATGGTGTGCCTATCTGTCTGCCCCTTGCCCACCTGCCACCCACATGGCTAGCCATTGGGGATGCCCAGGGAACCAGCCACCTTTGGAGACCTGCTGCGTGGTGTGCCCTGGCCCTGCCCAGGACTGGCTGCTCTTGGGACCTGCTGCCTCCTCTGCTCTCACATAAACCTCCATCATTTGATATTTTGAAAATCCCAAACATAATGCTTGAGAGATATGATAACAATCATTCATCAATATATCACAAAACTTTAAAAATATTAATCTTTTTCTATTTTCTTATTAAGGAAATTTAAATCCTTACTATTCAAATTAATATCTACCAACTACCAGGGAAGATATTGATTATAAACTTCATTCAAAATGAAAAGATAATTATGACCCAATAAGAGAAAATAAATTAGAATATTCATGTTAGCAAGATCATTAGTTTTACACAGCATTTACAAGAAAATTCTGGAAAGCATATTCTAAAATGTATTTCCTAACCTGTCATAAGTGGAAATCTGGTATATTATAGAATTCATGAAAAACCAAGTTATATATAATGTTGTAATTTAAATTTTTAAATATTTTATTTCATAGTATGATGAAGATGTGAGAGACTATGAAGAAATGTCAGTGATTTACCATCATGAAGGTTTCTTCTGGAGGTGCTGGTTTTTTGGAGATGATCCACAAACTTCAGTTTGGAGATACTGGTTTAGTGAGTATGAGATATTACATGATATGTATGTTAAAATATGGCCTCAATTTAGCTTCAGAAATAATTTCTTACATAGAAATTGAAGGATGCTTTAGAGTGATTTTATATATATTATATATTATTATATTTATATAATATACTATACTATATATTATATATCATTATGTTTACATAATATATTATACCATATATTATATATATATATATTTTAAAAAGGAAAATTAGATGAGATAATAAGCAGAATAGTGTGAGCTTCCACAAATAATAATAGTGAGTAATATAATGAATACATGTGAGTTATTATTTATAGACAACTTATATCAGTGTAGATTCTAATATACTGATACAAATTCAAATTATATTTGTCACATTGAATATGCTTTTATTTCTTTTTACAATATTTATAAACCTAGGCAAAGTTATTTTGTAATATTGTATGCATGCATATTTCTACCTCTACTTAAGACATTTTGTATACTGATGTAATTTTAGGATGTATTTATCATATTGCACTATACATTTCTACCTCTGATCAAGATACTTATACATTATTTACATTTTGTGGTCATTGTTCTCATCTGCTGCACAGTTGTTTAAAGATTATTTAATATTCTAATATGAGGCATTACTCTTTAAGCTACATAGGTATTAAGAATTATAGGTCAATAGTCGTTCATGTTTGACATACTTATAGTTAGACTCATCAGGTTAGATGCATAGAGATTGTATTCCACATAGATAGGTAATCTTCAACCACTTCAAAGAACTGTAAAATATGGCATTTAAGTACATTAGGGTTCTGTTGATGATACGACTGTTCCTGGCAGCACCCAAAGAGGAGGTGCTGCGGAAACTCCTTTAGCCAATTGCCTTTCAGATACCAGCACACTTGGATGTGGTCTCTTGTACTATAAATGCAGACATAAAGCGTGTGTGGCCTCTCTTTTCTGCTGGATTTGGTTCCTGTTCCCCACTCATGTAGAGGACTGTTAATCTGTTAGTTTACCTCTAAGTAAAGAAGCCTTTATTATACTCCATTCTGAGATAGTATGGGACTGTTTTATTGTTATCATCTATTATTGAAGGCATTAATTGTTTTGGATATCTCTGTAAAGAAGGAAAGAAATAACATGTATAATAGTGCCTGTAAGTATGGCTCAATGTGTAAGAGAGCTTGCTTCCAATTTGAAGACCTTACTTTAAATCTTCACATGTTTAAAGCTGGATATGGTCATACATACATATAACTTCAGTGTTGTGGGATATGAAGACAAGAGAACTGCTGGGCCAATTCTTAGGGAGTGGGATTTTTAATAAGAACATAATATGATAACTTTATTCTACTGCTTGTACCCATGAATGATCAGAGTATGGAGTTTTGGTAATGGGGAATACTCTACAAAACCTGGGGTTGATACCTATCATTAAAACCCATTAGTAGAATGAGGGTGGCATTTAGTCCTCTTGTCCATGATCTTGTGCAACAGCTCAGATTTCCTGTCCAAGAGTAGAGTTAAACAGGAGACACACACCGTAAATTTAAAGAGCTGAGTATAAAGGAAATACTTGAAATAGATATTGGAAAATGTCATAAAAAAGAGTGCTCTAAACCACTGAGATATTTTTGCAAACCAATTTGAAAGAGGCTGATAATATCCCAGGATAAGCAAAAGAATGAATAAAGAAGCTTAAGAAAGAAAGAAAGAAAGAAAGAAAGAAAGAAAGAAAGAAAGAAAGAAAGAAAGAAAGAAAGGGAAGAGTTCTTTTGTAAGTACAGTTAAATTTGAAGACCAGGAGAACTTTACATATATGTTACGCTTTAACAACTCAGAAGCAATTGGAACAAGAAGAAGCACAGACTTGAAATCATTTCTCATTGCATACAGACTCATGAACACAGAGATGAAATATCATTGGCAAATGGGGCTTAAATACAATCGTTGACTAAATAATGATAAAAATCTTATCTGGCCTAGGGTTAACTTCTAGGAATTGAAGCCTGAAAAAGTGCAGTAATACCAGAGTTCCTAAAGTACTGTGAACATTCCTCTGACCACAGCATAAGAAGTGATCCAAGAAGAATTAACCAAGCTGCTTATGTCTATGTGGGTGTGCAGTTGAAATACATTATCTTCTGAAAGTCTGGTAACAGTCTTTCAATTGTACTCACAATTTCAATTGGCCCAGCAGTTCTCTTGTCTTCATATCCCACAACACTGAAGTTATATGTATATATGACCACATCCAGCTTTAAACATGTGAAGATTTAAAGTAAGGTCTTCAAATTGGAAGCAAGCTCTCTTACACACTGAGACTGGTAACAGTCTTTAAGCAACATTTATACATAAAATTAGATATTGACATCTAATTGGACAATTAGTAATTTAATATGAACTTTGAACCCAAATAGTTTATGCCAGCACAAAGCAGATCTATAAGTAGTCAAGTTGAGTGAAAGAAAAAAAAAGAAGCAGATAGAAACAAAATAGATTCTTCAGCCATCAAATGGTCTATGCTGTGGGAATATACTCATGGAATTAGTTCAGCCAAATAAAAAATTCAGAAATCCCTATGTTGAGCTGATACAGTAGTTGAATAATAATTTTAAAAGAATCTAAAATGATTTACTCCCAATAAAATAATAATATATAAAACAGTGAGAAAATACAACCCATTTACACAAGAAAAAGGAAACAATAAAAACTGACTTGAGCCCAGCGGTGGTGGTGCACACATTTAATACCAGCACTCAGGAGTCAGAGGACCTCTGCAAGTTCAAGGCCATCTTGGTCTAAAAATGAAGCTCCAGGACAAGCTCAAAAACTACATAGAAAAGCCCTGTCTCAAAAAACAAACAACAAAAAACTGACTGACTATGTTATGATAGTAAACACATACAACAAACTCAAAGCATCTATATATGAGATAATAAAATGAATCAACACTTCCAAACATATCATTCTTAAAAGATTAAGAATACAATAAAATTAAAAATCCTAACAATTGTATGAATTGCCCTTAGAATGAAAGTTTCTGGGTTAATTTTTAGTAATTAAAATGAAAAAATTACTACAGCACTTAACAGTAGACTTGCAATGTCATAGTGAGCAACCAAGATAACTGATGAATAAAACCAGGGTGACCAGTCTGGGTCAAATGCTTTGTTTGACAGAAATGGAAGACTCATTCTGGGTCCTGGCTCTGGTCTGACTGTTTTGTTTTGTTTTGTTTTTTGTTTTTTGAGCAAATACATTTATCTGTCTGTCTTTCAGCCTATTTATCTACCTAAAGATACAAATATAGATGGAGCTATTCATATTCATGCCTTGTATCCTCTACTTCCTTGTGGAGTTTCTCTTGTAGCTTGTATTGGTAAATGCTTTTGGTAAGATAATGGTTATAGTTCCATGACAAAGCAAGAATATTAGTAATTATAATAAAAAATCTTCTTCAGTATAATTTTCTCAGGATGCCATGAGTTCTGTTGGCACAAAATTGGTGTAAATAGGGTTTTCAGACATTTCTTTATTTTGTGCCAACAACGCTGAAAGATATACACATTATTTGCGATATCGAAGAAATTTAAATAGGGGCAATGACAATATAAAATAATATCATTTTATCAATGGTATAGGATGTGATTCAATATAAAGAAAGCTGCAGAGTAGGTACTTTCACCAGTATTTTTAGATACTTTCACATGAGTTACACTTCAATTAGACTGCTACTTGGTATTCTTTATTATTTGGAAAATAAGGCAAATGAAGTCCATTTCGTAGATAAAGACTTAGGAGCACAAATCCAGACAATGAAGTAGTAAAAATTATTTCTGATGTTTGTGAAAATGTATCTTTAGTTTGGTGGTAGTGGCACATACCTTTAATCCCAGCACTCAGGAGGCAGAGGCAGGTAGATCTCTGATTTGCAGGCAAGACTGGTATACACAGAGAGTTCCAAGACTGACAGTGCTGGTGCTATTACACACAGAAACCCTGATTCAGGACAGCCAATGTTGTTACACACAGAAACCCTGTCTCGAAAAAAGTATCTTTATTATATTTTCTCTCCTGAGTTAGAGTTTTACTACATGAAAATTATTGTAACAGCCAATACAGATTAAAACTTAGTATTGTATATTCATTTACAAAGTTATAGATTTCATGATAAGCTTTATTTCAAGCATAGTATGAATTTTGAACATAATTGCCAATCACCCTGTCTCTCTCCCCTCCAGCAAGTTTCCTCTCACAAAGAGTAACCTGTGTGAGTTGACGAAAATTATTTTATAGAGCCACTATGTAGATATATTTGAAACAAAAGAAACATATTTAGAGCATATGAGAAACTCAAGAACCTTCAACACTAAGAAAATAATAATTAATGAGTAAGCGGGCAAATAAAATTAACTAAGAATCAACACCAATGATAAATGAACAAAAGTCCAACATCCTTATCCATAATGGAAATGCAAATGAAAATAACATTGAAATAAGATGAAAATCAAAATGGCATTGAAATTCTATATGATCCAGCCAGCAGATGAGACTTAAAACTAATCAATTGCAGAGATTAAGTGACTGTGGAATGTTCATCCATAAAGAGGACATCTAACATCTCTATCACCCTCTATTTCCAGGGGTCAGAGAGCATTGCACAAAGTGGGTCAAAAGGAGCATAAGAGCTAGAGGTCAAGGAGTAATGTTTTCTGGATGTGAAAAAGATGTCCTGATGAACTAACTCATAGCAGCTGTGGCTGCTTGCCCAAGACATGTACAAGATTAAGCCAATCAACATCATAGCATGGCAAAGGGGAAACAATGATACAAACATGTATGTGGAAAATGATAAGGAACAATAACATATATCCAAGAGGTCTGGTATATATTCAAGAGGTAAAAATCTGCAAATTTTTGCCAAAGATGGAGCAGAGATTAAAATCAAAAGGAATAGAGACAATTTATCGAAATTGTAGCAGAAAACTTCCCAAACCTAAAGAATGAAGTATACATTCAAATGCAAGATGTATTTAACATCTCAAATAGATATGACCAGACAAGAAACTCTCTTTGATGAATAATCAAGATGTTAAAAATACAAAGTAAAGATACAATACTGAAAGAAGTATGAAAAAATTAAAACCTAACCTCACATACAAAGGTAGAAATATCAGATTTACAGAAAAAGGAGAGGAAAAACCCAAATTAACAAAATTGAGATGAAAAGGATGACATCCCAACACACTTCAAGGAAATCTAAAACATCATTAGAGAATAGTTTGAAAACATCTCTCAAAAAGCTGGAAAACCTCTAAAAAATTGATTTTATAATTGCACATTATCTACCAAAACTAAAACCAGAAGACCCAAGTAATTTAAACGTATCTATTACAAGCAAGGCAAACAATGCTGTAATCAAAAATCTCCATAGAAAGAAAAGTCCAGGACCAGATGGATTTATTGTTTCTTAATTATGTAAAGCCTCCAAGGATGACCTTATACAAATACTTCTTAGTTTGTGCCACAAAATAGAAAGGAAAGGTGTGGTGTACAAAATCAGTATTATCCTGTTCCTACAACTGAGTAAAATCACAACAACAACCAAAAAAAGGAAAAGAAAGCTACAGACTAATTTCCCTTGTAAAAACAGATGCAAAAAACATCAACAAAATGTTTGTAAAACATTTGGAACACATCAATACATCACACAACAAGTGGTTTTATCTCAGAGATACAAGGTTGGTTCACTGTATGCTAATCAATAAATATAGTATACCATAAAAATAAACTTATGGACAGAAATCACATGATCATATCTATAGCTGCAGAAAACCATTTGACAAGGTGCAACATGCCTTTATTATTAAAGTCCTGGAGACAATAGAAGTAGATGCAGCATATTTCAAAATAATAAGCTATATATGATAAATCAGAATCCAACATTATACTAAGTGGAGACAAACAGCAAATTTTTTTTTTTAAATCAGGAACGAGAAAAGCGTGACTGCTCTCACCTCTCTTACTCAGTATAGTATTAAAGTTTTAACTAAAGAAATAAGACAAGAGAAATATACGAAAAGGATAAAAGCAAGAAATGAGTAAGTCAAATTATTTGACCCTATATTTAAAAGAACCCGTTGAATCGGGATGGTGGTGAGACCTTGGCGGACTGGAGAGGCTTTGGGATCCCGCCTTGGGTCCCCAGAATGGGCCCTTCATTGCACCCTGACTTGCACGTGTTAGACTCCTTGGTCTGTATTTCAAGACGGGTCAGGTAGGTAGCCGACCATAGGAAGCTGGCTGAGTTTCCAGTACCATGCAGGATTTCCCTCTGGTTGAGCACATCTTAAATCCAATTAGAGAGCTGTTGGTTATCACCAATGTATGAACACCACTCCACCTGAAGAGATATATGCCATTCTGGTCATTGTTGTGGTTCATAGTTGTCATGCGGTTCATGGGTAGGACTACTTGTTGCTTCCCACTTTTGGAAGCTTACATGATACTTCTGGTGTCATAAAAGGCACGTTCTGGTGCTTAGTCTTCGGGGAGGAGAAGGCTTTCTCAGGTTGGGGCCCCTGGGCCTGGTGTCCAAAGTGCATGGTGTCTTTAGCAATATGGACTTAGCTTCCACCTCAGGGGAGGACAAGCAAAGGCAATAACAATAGCCTGTAGTGGTTTGGTGTTCTACTGGCCAACCCTGACCACCTACATGAAAGAGAGTTTCTCAGAATGCATGGATTTTTATACAGTTTTATGTTTGAGGTACAATGTTCCTATTTATCATCATTTCATATTCATCCATCTACCTGCAATAATCCACAAATTTACCATTTTTATCTAACAATCAATATTACTTCATTTTTGGGTGTGGTTTCTATTTCTTATTAGATATTTTATTTGTTATCATATCGTGTACATACTTATTCTTATAAATGTATATAAAGCTATTTGAAAATCACTAATTAGTCACATTTATGTTTAATTTTTATTGTCTGGTGGGCTACATTTTATCAGTGGTTGTGAGCTTGATAACTTTTAATATGTAAGATAGATTGATATAGTTGACATATGATGCCTATAAATTTAGCCTAATGAGGAAAATGTATGCTAAATGGGTTTGGAACAGACATGCCAAAGGACAAGCACTGAAACTTCTTGCTCTTAACAACATGCATTTTTAAACCACAGATAAATCTTAATTCTTCCCTTGATGTAAATCTAAAAGCATTTGATGTAACAAATTAATTTGATATTCACAAAGCAGTAATAATCAATTCAATTGGAATTCTTTGGTAATTTAAGTGGAGACAAATGTCTACTTATTATAAAGTATTACTGTTAACTAGAAAACACTTTAAGATAAGTGGTCACTCCATTAACATATCTAACATTTTCAGTATGTCATTAATCATGACAAGACACTAGTATTAACACTGATATAATGATACTTCCATTATAATACCACAATTTTTCATGGACTTCTAGAATTAGCATTACTATTTGAGAAGCTGATAGATATTATCTAGTGCAACTTCCTACTTGATTGATGTACGACTCTCCTCAATAATATGTTGATAAGTGGCCATCAAGTCTATTCTTCAATACTTTCATTGAAGGTAGTTTAGATTCTTTTACCACACATATCTCATTATAATATCTGACAGTTAATATTGCTGCCTAAGTTTTGCTGAACAAAAATCAATCTTACAGATACTTCTGACTGTGCCACACAAGTTAGTTACTTGTCATGTGACTAATCAGTGTTATGATTCACCTCTTCTTATTCTGAATCCTACCATGTATTTCCATTCTTAAATATCTTAATTTTATCTTGCTATTAATTGAGACTTTGTGGTTAACTGTAATTTATATCTATTCTTAAAACTTATCAAATACCAAAGTTTTCCATATATGATACTTGACTTTTTTGATAGTGTTGTTTTTCTATTTGTACAACTTAAAAAGACATTAATTCTTTGGTTAGCCTAACAAAAATATTTATGTAGTCCATGGTCAGTTCCATAAATTATTTTACTATGCAATTATTGTGTTTATCCATGTGTTTTTCTGAGTTTGTGTGGCACAACTGACATTTTTAATACTTAAGTGCTTGTTTTAGTGAAATTTTTTTAACCTGGGGAATTCCAATAAAGATTGGTATATTGAAGATAATTTTTTTAAAAAATAAAGGTCAACAGAGCATGAACAGAGAGCATACACAGGTTCTGCACCAAGTCTTATGCATATATAGTAAGGCTTTCAATTTAGTGTTTTCAGGGTATTCCTAAGTGTGTGAAAGAATGGGTCTCTAAATCTTATTCCTTCTGTTGGGCTCTTTCTTCTGTTTACAACTGGCTATTTTTAAAATTAGGCAAAAGCCTTTATATTTATCCATATTAAAATTCATTGTGCTACATTCAGTAAATTTTATGATCTTTTGACATCTTAATTCCGACACTTTGTTTATGGACCGTAATGAACATTCAAGCAGTTAAATAATTTCAACAGGCTTTGACATGTGTCTTGTTGAGCATTATGGCTTTTAAGGGATTCTCATACTCCTTTTAATTTGACAAATTTCTTAGTTGGATAGTGAGATGTGAATGGTATCATTATAATGTATTAGTGAAACTAGAATTATGTTTTTACAAATAGTATACTTTTAAAATGTAATATTTTATTTTCTTGAAAATTTCAAACATATTGTGATCATTTTCAACCTCACACTTCCCTTAACTCATTCCAGATCATATATATATATATATATATATATATATATATATATATATATATATATATATATGAGTATATATATACTCATGGATGTGTAGCCAACCCCTGGGATGTGGTCAACTTAGAAAAGTCCAATATGCTCATGCATTCATAGCATTTATGTTTTCCTGGAAAAATACATTGCCTGAAAAATATAATTTTTGAGAATAGAAATTGTTTTACTTCCCTATTGTTAGATTTTATATATTTTTCTAAGATTTTCTATTTTTCTATCATTTGCCACTATCACACCCTAGCTCTGTCTAGAATATTCTTCTTCTTTCTATACTTAGGAGATGAACCAATTCTTTCTTTTCAGGTCAAAATAAAATTTTATAGCCTTCAGAATTCTTCATTTGAAATTTAAATTTCATCTTATTTACGTTGAGTAATATCCATAACACATTTTACAGCCCTTGCAAAAGATTCCAGTTAATTGTAACTCTTTGGTTGTGTGTTTATATCTGCAATTAAATTGTAGTTTCTTAAAGCTGAAAGCTCAACAACCACTGTGGCATTTTACCTTTTACTATTTAAATACATGGCAGATTCCAAGTAACCATTTTGATTTAAATTCAAAATTTATAAAACAATCAGTGCAGACAGTATTCTAAGGGATACTGAATAATTAAGAAAATTAAACTCCAAATTTCTACTTTTTATGCATGACTCTTGATGCACACATTATATTCATCTCTGTGTCCTAGTGGTATTATCCACAAATAAAAGTATTTCATATTCATTATTTTAATTCCATCAAAAATTCCTAAGAATTGTACAGAATTTCAGATTTGAATTTTACAGATCTTAGAATTAAAAGTAAGATGTCTTGCTTTTTTTATATTCAGTGAACCAGCCTCACCCGAAGCGCTGTATTCCTGGATATCTCTTTCCAATGCAAATTGCTGTTGGGCCTTTTCCACATCCATCCTTTGATGCTACTTCTGGTAAGTTTTGAAACACAGCCATATATATTGATAAGTATACTGAATGAGAGCTTTCTCAATATTAATTGAATACATTTTATGTGCTAGATGATAGGTTAAGTTGGTTTATCTCTTTATGCATTGAAGATACAAATTAGTTCTTATCTGGCCATTTCTCGCTGTATGTGTTATTGGTTTTAAGTGAAAAGTAAAAGAAGGGTAGACCCACTAATATCTTTTCGCTATTTCATGTAAACTTCATTGAAAACATTTGAGTTTTTTACTCAAATGAATCAAATCAACATATTAGACATTACTAGACCCAGTTTATAGATTATGAAACTGATGTTCATAGAGTTTGAAAATAATAGAGCCCATAGTATTCAGGATTTAGAAACTTTAAAACAGATTATCATTCATTTTCTATAATAATTGAAAATAGGATGAATAAGAAATCTGAATGCTTCTATGAAAACTTGTATCTACAATATTCAAAACAAAATTGTGTTTCTATTCTTTTAGTTTGAAATACAGATTGATTAATATGTATATTACAACATAATACATTTGAAGTTTTTTTACTTTTTGAAATTTTCATGCAAGCAAACAATGAAATATGATCATATCAATTCTGATTCTCCCTCCGTCTTCAACTTCCCTCCTTCTAAATATCAAATCTTGGTTTATTTTAATAACTCACTAAATCTAATCAATGAAGTTCTTATGAGTATGAATATGGTGCCATCCAATGAAACATTAGAAACTTACTAGTACTCACACCTTCAAATAAGAATGAATCTCCAATCCCTAGCAGCTATCAACTGACAACAGCCTCTCAATGCAGGGTGGGGCCTGTAGAGCACCTTTTCTTTCTATGCTGGAATTTTGGCTGGTTTGTCCTTATGTAAGTCTTGTATAGATGAACACAGTTTGTGTGAGTTTGTGAGTGTGGTAACCACGTCATACTCAGAAGGCATCATTTCATAGCACTTCTCTCTGTCCTTCAGATCTTACTTTCTCGCTGCCTCTTCTTCCTTGATGGTCTCGGATCCTTGGTGGTGAAAGGATTAATATGTCTCCATAGGGTTGAAAACTGGGTCTATTAGTCTCCAAACTATCAACAGTTATACAACTCTCCACTGTTTGTAGCTCAATGAAAAGAAATAAAAAGGACATTCTATGGCTGACCTCTCTAACCATAGGCTTTTGTTGAGTATTATAGCACCATTCACAAATTGCCTTCTATTGAGCAAGCCTTAAAACCAATCAGAAATAATTGGTTACTAGCATAACTATCATACCACAATTACATGAGTGAGCACATCCTGTCTGGTTGGTCAGTGTAACAGCATGCAAGTTCTAGTAATGGTTAAGACTATTAATGTTTTTTCTCCTCCAGTACCAGGCATGTCCCTTTCCAGCACTATGCAGGTTAGCTAACCAGGAAGAGGTTTACCAGTCAGTTTGAGATTGATTTCTTTAGCCATGAACTACAGCCAAAATTCATGGTATATTTGGAAATAGGGCTGTACCATCTAAGCATGGTATTTAAGCAAGGGCAATTCAATAGCTTGTGTTATTTTGGAAACTTGTGTTTCCATGCCTTTCTTTTACTGCTCTGTTTGTATAATAAATTATATCTTCTGGGAGTGATATTGTCTACCGATGCAAGGTCCCTCCGTTTGAAATATTTTTGTTTAAATTAAAAATTTGAAATCAGCTTCTTAACTAGTAGATTTTTTAAAATATATCTATAGTGTAGGATAGCCTACCCACAACACTCTCCTTTACCTAATCCTCTAACGTTCATCTTCACTTACACCTTTAATCACTAGTATTGATCCATCTGCTTTTCATATTGCCTGTGTTCTACTATAATTCCAAAAATATTTAGTTGGTTTGAGAGAAAATAAGCTTCAACATGGCTTTTTTCATACACACTATCTTTGGGTTAGTTCTCCTTGCAGTCCCCTGATTTTCCCAACAACTCTTTTACCATTTTTACCACTTCCCTGGTGTTTTCTCTTCTATTTTCATCTCAGCCATTTTCTATTAATTCTACTCATATATCCTCCATCAATAACCCATGTCTAGTTTTTTATGGCTTCTACTTGTATTCCCAGTTAAACACTTAAAAACAAGAGACTTGAAGCTAGGACTAATATTAGGTAGGATGTATGGTATTTGATTTTGATGAGTTATGTTAGTCAGGATTTTATAGACTGTAATTAGTGAAACCTTTATTTGCATATGTTTAGGGATAACCATTTAGTAGCAGGTGATCATCCCTGAAATAAGCAAGCAAGCAAGCAAGCAAGCAAGCAAGCAAGCAAGCAAGCAAGCAAGCAACAGCAAAAAACAATATGCCAAAAATCAAATCAATCAAACAAACAAAAAAAGCCTGGTTCTCATTCCCTTGGTATCCATTGCCTGATTGAGTGCCAACAGCTCTTCCCTCCTTTTTCACATGGAAGGGCCTTATGAAATTATCATCCATCATGCTGGCATGTCAACAGTTGTGATCTTTGCAGATATTTTCAGACAGCCAAATTGTTCAGATTCATGAGAGATACATCCCATTCCTGTCTAGAAGGAATTTTTATGCAACAGTTTTCCTGGTTCTCAAGCCTTCACAATCTTTCTGTGGCCACTCTGTGATATTCCCTGAATAGTATGTATAAGGACTGGATTACAGATGCCTCATTTGGGGCCAGGAAATCCACAGACATTTACTTTTTCTTTGTATTTTTACTGGTTGTAGATGTTTCCAATAGTCTTCCTCTGCTTAAGAAAGTTTTATTTTTGAAGGTGAAATATAATAGCTGCAATTATCTGTAGGTATAAAGATTTGTACTTGAAAGACATAGGTTAGGAGAACTGGCTGCTCTTCCAGGGTTCTGAGTTCAATTCTAGACAACCACGGTGTATAGATTTTGGGACTGGCTTAGCAAGAGAACATGAGGATTTCTCCTTGTTGGATATGGTCCTGGAGAGGGACAGATGAGGTAATTGAGTCTAATCACAAATAGAGCTTATAGTTGTAGCATTCCTCTGGGTCAGGATCTGGAGGTATGGTGGACAAGAGTTGTCCAGGGTGAAGTTCCTGAGCCATGCTAGGCATGCAAGCAAATGGACATGGCTTCCACCTGCTTCTTGAATGGAAGGGGTGGAGTGGAGAAATCATTTGTTAGTTCTTAAACTTAAACATTGTGCTATTGGAGTGCTTATATATTGAATTGTTTTATTTATTTTCTCATCTAGAACATTCTAGGTTTCAGGTATTACAGTATCACATCTGTATCATTCGAGTTGATTTCATGCAGGGTAACATAGATCTAATTTAATTCTTATACTTGTGAGAATCCTGCTATCCATACAACATTTGTTGAAGGTACTGTCTTTTTTTTCTCATAGAATGCTATCACTGTGAGCATTAACTTCATTGTGTTCTATTCTATTCCTTTGATATGTATGTGGGCTTGGGCTAATACTAGTCCTTTTCAATTAATATGACTACATAGGATAGTTTGAGAAGAGGCATTAATGGCATAATAACTTTGTACTTTCTTCTTAGTTTCACTTTGGCTATTAAGTTTCTTTTTATGTCTATAAAAATTTTTAGGATTCTTTATTTCATTTCTGTTAAGAATATTAAATATTGTTGGATATTGTGTTCTATGTGGAGATTGCTTTTGGTAATATGGCCATTTTGTAATGTTTATCTATAGGCAGAGAGTGCTCAATCACACAGAAACTATATTAATTGCAAAACTGTTTGGTCAATGACTCAGACATATTCCTAGCTAGCTCTTAAATCTTAAATTAAGCCATTTATATCAATCTGTGTATCACCATGATGCTGTGGTATACCAGTAAGGTTCCTAAGGTTCCAACATTTCCTCGTTTGGTAGCTAAATGGAATCTTCTTGACTCTGCCTCCTCTCTCTTTCTTTATCTCTGAATTTTCCACCTGGCTTTACTCTGCTAATACATTGGCTGAAACAGCTTTATTCCTTAACCAATGGTAATAAAACATATTCACAGCATACAGAAGGGACTCTCACATCATCTCCCCTTGTCTGTCTAAATAAAAGGAAGGTTTTAACTTTAACACAATAAAATTACATATACAAAAAGTTATTTAGTAAGAATTATAGTTACAATATTTAGTCCATTTGTATCTAGAAAGTTTCATATCTAATTTATCTTTTATTATAACTAAGGAAAACTATAACTATCCACTTCAACTCTTCAAAGACTGACCCAGAAGGAAATAATATTACCTAAGTAAACCGAAAGTGTATTGTAACCAACTTCCAAAGTTCAAGAACTGACAGAGACATCTTGCTGCCCGGACAGTCACCCAAAGTTCTTCTGTAGTATTGGGGCAGCCGTCTTCAGCCTACAGGCCCATAGTATTCAGCAGACTTTTCCATGAAGCAGGAAAATTGAAGATCTGTTCTTCCTGGTAATGGCAAAGTTCGTTAGTTGCTTCTTTTGTGTCCTGCAGAATGTCTGTCAGTTTCTTCTGTGAAACAGGAACCCTGAAGGATAATCCCTTCTTTTGGAAATCTCAGCAGTCCCTTTTCTATGGGTACTGTATGTCCAGTTCATACAGCATACATAAAGCAGTCCAGGCAAAAGCAGTTTCTTGCCCAAATGGCTAGCTTTGTCACATTGAAGTCAAATTACATTATAAGTTTCTTTGAGACCCATCAACTTCTCTGAAGTAATTGGTGCTGCCAGAAGCAGACATGTCTCATTGTTAAAAAAGTCTAAGTTCACAAAACCTTTAAAGAGCCATATTTTTTAGGTCTGTGGAGTGTTGAAGAGTACCTATCTAACTGAAATATATCTCTATATATTTAGAAAACCTAACTAACATAATTAAAAATTGATTGTTACAGATGACTATTAATCTATAATTTTTTAACCTTTAAATTGTGCTTTATTCAGAGACTGAGTGAGCTGAGAAGACAGTGTAGTAAAACCAGTCCTAGAAAAAAATGGGCTTACACATCATCTCCAGCCAGCAGACTTTACAGGGGGAGGAAGAGGGACAGTGATAGTAGTTATTTATCCCAGAGCTCAGTCTTAGTCTCCAAATGAGGTGGCCAGCCACACTTCTGAGATTTATGGTGGCCATGTCATCCTTTCCACTCTTTGCTTTGGAGGTACTGAGTCTAATAATCACAGGCTGGTACTGCCTCACACGCCTCTAGGAGTACCCAGGTTGGGAGGTTAACTCAAAACAAACCAACCCTTACCTGTGTTTATGTTAAATAGTAACATGTCTGTGCAGATGCTTTCTACACTATGAAGCACAAATATGCTTATAAAGTAGCATATAAAACTGCACTTATCAGTCCTTCCTGTTCCCTCATTACTCATGTATACATATTCTGGGGCCAGTGGGTGGAAACTCCCTGAATTCTCATCATAATAATCCTACATGTGCCTATAATATTCTGAGAACTTTGTGTGCACTCTTTAGAAGGCTGGGTGATGCAATGGATGAGATTTTTCCAGAAGATCATCTGACAGCATTATTTAGGAGGTACTGAGAAGCAGGGAGATTTGAAGCAGAAAATGCGATTGGAAGGCAGGAACTGAGTTTAGGCCTCAGGGAAGCAAAACAGAGAGGTGAAGGGTAGAATTAAAGGTGGTGGCATTAAGCTGAGGAGCAGAGGGGCTAGCTCTAGTCTCAGCCTCACTCAGCACAGAGACTCTTTTTGCAAGAGAGAGTGACACGGTGTGAACAAAAAGTGGGGTCAATGGAAGGATACTCAGGAGGGCAAGCAGAGAGATAAGAAACAAGAGTGAATGGGTAAAGAATGGGCAAAATTATATGTACGTAAAAAGGCCATAAGGAGATTTACTACTTCTTTATGTTAAGTAAATAAAATAAAGGTTGCATCGGGAGGTTGTGTGTGTTGAAAAGACCAGTTTGGCAATCCAGTTAAGTGAACCACAATGCTTGCATGATTGAAACTGAGAAAGAATTCTCCTGGGTTCAAGACCATTTACAGTTCTGTTGTTTGTTTTTCTTCGGTTCGGTTTGGCTTGGCTAAGCATGGTAGGTCGTCAGAGTGGCAAGTGGAAGACGATTTACAGGAAAAAGAGCCTGAGACATCACTCCTCCTCTATGGCAGTAGCAATGGGGATGAGGACAAACAAGCTCCCCCCACTCTCTCTTAAAATCCCAGTTGGGGATGTACCAGATACCACCAGTGGCCACAAACAAGCAACATGGCTTGATTTCACCAAGGGTTAAGTTAAAGCAAGAAGGTTTTGCCTTCTAGGTATCCAAATACCATTGAAGCAGAGTCTTTCTTTCTTCCTTCCTCCCTTTCTTTCTTCCTTCCTTTCTTTCTTTCTTTCTTTCTTTCTTTCTTTCTTTCTTTCTTTCTTTCTTTCTTTCTTTACTTCTTTCTTTCTTTCTTTCTTTCTTTCTTTCTTATTTGTACTTATTATTATTTTTTTATTAAAAATTTCCACCTCCTCCCCACCTTCCATTTTCTCCCCCAACCCCCACTCAACTCCCCCTCCCTCTCCAGTCCGAAGAGCAGTAAGGGTTCCCTGCCCTATGGAAAGTCCAAGGTCCTCCTCACTCCATCCAGGTCTAGGAAAGTGAGCATCCAAACAGGCTAGCCCCCCCAAGCCAGTACATGCAGTAGGATCAAAACCCAGTGCCATTGTCCTTGGTTTCTCAGCAGCCCTCATTGTTTAGGGAGTCCGTTTTTAACCCATGCTTTTTCAGTCCCAGTCCAGCTGGCCTTGGTGAGCTCCGATTAGATAAGCCCCACCATCTCAGTGGGTGGGTGCAACCCTCGTAGTCCTGACTTCCTTGCTCATGTTCTCCCTCCTTCTGCTCCTCATTTGGACCTTGGGAGCTCAGTCCGGTGCTCCAATGTGGGGCTCTGTCTCTATCTCCATCCATCGCTAGATAAAAGTTCTATGGTAATATGAAAGATATTCATCAGTATGGCTATAGATTTGGGCCATTTCAGGCTCCCTCTCCTCAGCAGCCCAAGGAACTAGCTGGGGATATCTCCCTGGATACCTGGGAACCCCTCTAGAGTCAAGTCTCTTGCCAACCCGAAAATGGTTCCCTTAATTAAGATATATACTTCTCTGCTCCCATATCCATCCTTCCTTTATCCCAACCATCCCATTCCCCCAAGCTCCCCATCTTTCTCTGTAGTGAGAACTACAGGCAGGCCTGCTTTTCAACCCACCCGGCTCCCACACAGCTAGTTTTACACCTGAAATAACAACACACAAACTGTATTCATTTAAAAACTGCCTGGCCCATTAGTTTCAGCCTCCTACTAGCTAATTCTCACATCTCTTGTTTTAACCCATATCTAACAATCTATATAGCATCATGAGGTGGTGGCTTACCAGGGAGATTCTAGCATATGTCCATCTTGTGATGGCGCTTCATCACATCTGACCCAGAGAGGAGAGGCATAGCGATTGCCCGAGGCATCTGCCTCACTCCCAGCATTCTGTTCTGTCTACTCCACCCACCTAAATCCTGCCCTATCAAAAAGCCAGGATAGTTTCTTTATTAACCAATGAGAGTCCTCCATCATTTCCCCTTTTTCTGTATAAACAAAAAAGAAGGCTTTCACTTTAACATAGCAAAATTATATATAACAAAACGGTTATCAAGTAAGAATTACAGTTACAGTATTTATATCTATTTTATCTTTTATCATAACAAAGGAAAACAACTATAACTATCTATCTATTCTTCAACTCCATCAAAGACTCCAGAAGGATATAATATTACCTAAGTAAATGAGAAGTAAGCCACTTACAAAACTCTAGAAACCACAGAGATCTCGCTGCCTGGACAGTCATCCAAAGTTCCTCTGTACCATTGGGGCATCCATCTTCGGCCTTCAGGCCCATGGTATCCAGAGACATTTCCATGAAGCAGGAAATTTCAAAGGCAGTTCAGTCACTATCTGTTGTGTCCTTCAGAATGTCTCGCAGACTCTTTCATAAGTCAGGAACCCCGAAAGACCATCTCACCTTTAGGCAAGTTCAGCAGTCCTCTCTCTGAGGGTTCTCTGTGTCCAGTTTATGCAGTAGTCCAGGCAAGAGCAGTTTCTTGCCCAAATGGCTAACAAAGTCCATAAGGAGCCTCTTCGATGCCCATCTTCCTCTTGAAGTAGATTGGTGCTGCCAGGAGCAGACATGTCTCATCCTGAAAAGCCTTAAGTTATCAAAACATTAAATGCCAATTTTTGTAGTCTTTAAAAAATATGAAGAATGCCTATCTAAGTGAAATATATCTCTATATATCTAGAAAATCTAACTAACATGACTACAAGTTTTACTATTATTGATGATTATCCATTAGCAACCTATATTTCCTAATTACACATTACATTTTTAAATGAACTACACAATCACAATACCTTAATCAATATCAGAAATACATATACATATAGCAAAATTGACCTTAAATTAAAATCACTAAAGCAAAATCCATACCAATGCAAATTATTCATATCTATCATATCCCCCTTTAAATGTAAAAGAACATTTATAAACAATATTTGGGAATATGGGTGCTACTATTTCTCTCCAAACTGCTTCCTGCTGAATGGGGGCGCTGTTATTTAGGTCTTTCATGGTATATAACCTGTGTGCTGTGTACATCTCAGTCAGCAGTTGAGCAAAGTAATTTTTTGAGGGTGTTCACAGCAACCTTTCAGGAGGGCGTGGTCTATCATACCATATTAGGATAGAAGCAATCCACAGGGTTTCATTTTCTGTAAAAACAAAAGAAGAATCTCTTTTCCAAAGTATCATATCCTTAGATGCAAATTCTAAAGTCAAGGTATTTTCAAAATATCTATCTTGGATTAGTTCAGCAGCATTTGTAAACAAATATCTTTTAGCAGCTCTTGCTCCTTCGTCAGCATTCAAACAATTCAAAGAGAGCATAATAGCATACAGTATCAAAATACTCTGTGTATTTTCCATCTTTGTGCAGCTTTGTTTTAACCTCTATTTCTTTTATTTTTACTTTTACTTTTTGAGACAGGTTCTCTGTATATGTTTGTCCTGGAATAACTCTGCAGACCAGGCTGTCCTTGAACTCTTAGAGATCCCTCTGTCTCTGCCTCCACAGTGCTGGGATTAAAAGTGTGTGGTAGAACACCTTGAACTCACAGAGATCTGTCTGTCTCTGCCTCCCAGGCATTGGGATTAAAGGCATGTGCTACCACACCTTGAAGTCACAGAGGTCAATCTACCTCTGCCTCCCAAGTGTTGGGATTAAAGGTGTGTACTACCACACCCAACTACTTCCTTTTTTCTCTTTTTTTCTTTTAAGAACTTTAACCTTTAGCCTGCTTATATTTTTAACCCATAGTAAACCATTTAGACATTTTCTTCAACTTTGAATCTTTCCTTTACTGTATATCTCTCTTTTTGTGACCACATAAGTCTTTAATTTATGAAACAATATTGGTAGGACTAAAGCTGTGACATTGGCTGCTGGATCCAGCCCATTCCTTAACTTTCCAGCCTCATGGCAGAGGTACTGGCTGTAGCCATTTTTATTGCCACAACTCTATGGCTTTTCAAGGTCCCTGCCAGCAAGCAAGCTGCTGCATTCTGATCACAGACCACACTCATTTGGATTGCCTGCCTGAAAGAGTCAGAGTTTGTCCTGGCAGGACTGCCCAGAAAACCAGCATTTTAAAACAGCTCAATTTTCTCCTGCTACAGCTGAAATCCGAAAAGCATGCAGTTGGCTTTTTATCAATACTATGTAAGTGTTTCGTGGCAGGACCTCTTAAGAGCTGCAGGGTTTTGCAGCTAAAGCTGAGTCAGTAAGCCTCTCTTAGATGAGAGCGCTGGCTTGATCTAGCAAACAGAGCAGACCCGAGAAATTGCTGCTACCAAGAAAACGTGCTTTACTCTATTCTTTCCCAAGCTTTCTCAGGCTTTCTGTGGATTCAATTATCCACGTTGGGTGCCATTCTGAAGTGAGAGCTGCAGGCAGGCCTGCTTTTCATCCCACCTGGCTCCCACACAGATAGTTTTACACCCGAAATAACAACACACAAACTGTATTCATTTAAAAACTGCCTGGCCCATTGGTTTCAGCCTCCTACTAGCTAATTCTCACATCTCTTGCTTTAACCCCTATCTAACGATCTATGTAGCACCACGAGGTGGTGGCTTACTGGAGAGATTCTAACATATGTCCATCTTGGGCTGGAGCTTCATCACATCTGACCCAGAGAGGAGAGGCATAGCGATTGCCTGAGGCATCTGCCTCACTCCCAGCATTCTGTTCTGTCTACTCCATCCACCTAAATCCTGCCCTATCAAAAAGCCAAGACAGTTTCTTTATTAACTAATGAGAGTCCTCCATCATTCCTCTTCACACTTTTCTCTCTCCATCTCCCCTTACCCCCATCCCACCTCACACCAAAGTTCTCAATTTTTACTCAGCAATCTTGTCTACTTCCAATATCCAGGAGGATAAATATATGTTTTTCTTTGGGTTCACCTTCTTATTTAGCTTCTCTAGGATCACGAATTATAGGCTCAATGTCCATTATTAATGGCTAGAAACCAATTATGAGTGAGTACATCCCATTTTCATCTTTTTGGGTCTGGGTTACCTCACCCAGGATAGTGTCTTCTATTTCCACCCATTTGCATGCAAAATTCAAGATGTCATTGTTTTTCACCGCTGAGTAGTACTCTAATATGCATATGCTCCACACTTTCTTCATCCATTCTTCCATTGAAGGGCATCTAGGTTGTTTCCAGGTTCTGGCTATTGCAAACAATGCTGCTATGAACATAGTTGAACAAATGCTTTTTCTAATATGATAGGGCATCTCTTTGGTATATTCCCAAGAGTGGAATTGATGGATCCTGGGGTAGGTTGATCCCAAATTTTCTGAGAAACCACCACACTGCTTTCCAAAATGGTTGCACAAGTTTGCAGTCACACCAGCAATGGATGAGTGTACCCCTTACTCTACAACCTCTCCAGCAAAGGCTATTATTGGTGTTTTGATTTTAGCCATTCTGAAAGGTGTAAGATGGTATCTCAAAGTTGTTTTGATTTGCATTTCCCTGATTGCTAAGGAGGTTGAGCATGACCTTAAGTGTCTTTTGGCCATTTAAACTTATTCTGTTGAGATTTCTCTGTTCAGTTCAGTGCACCATTTTTAATTGGGTTAATTAGCATTTTAAAGTCTAGTTTCTTGAGTTCTTTATTTATTTTGGATATCAGACCTTTGTCTGTTGTGGGGTTGGTGAAGATCTTCTCGCAGTCAATAGGTAGTCTTTTTGTCTTAGTGACAGTGTCCTTTGCTTTACGGAAACTTCTCAGCTTCAGGAGGTCCCATTCATCCAATGTTGCCCTTAATGTCTGTGCTGCTGGGGTTATATGTAGAAAGCCATCTCCTGTGCCCAAATGTTGTAGAGTACTTCCCACTTTCTCTTCTATCAGGTTCAGTGTGGTCAGATTTATATTGAGGTCCTTAATCCATTTGGACTTGAGTTTTGTGCATGGTGATAGATATGGACCTATTTTCATTCTTCTACAGGTTGATATCCAGTTATGCCAGCACCATTTGTTGAAGATGCTTTCTTTATTCCATTCTGTACTTTTAGCTCCTTTATTGAAAATCAGGTGTTCATACGTTTGTGGGTTAAGATCTGGGTCTTCTATTTGCTTCCATTGGTTGACTTCTCTGTTTTTATGCCAATACCAAGCTGTTTTCAATACTGTAGCTCTGTAATAGAGTTTGAGGTCAGGCATGGTAATGCCTCCAGAAGTTCCTTTATTGTATAAGATTGTTTTGGCTATCCTGGGTTTTTTGTTTCTCCATATAAAGTTGATTATTGTCCTGTCAATATCTGTGAAGAATTTTGATGGGACCTTGATGGGGATTGCATTGAATCTATAGATTGCCTATGGTAAAACTGCCATTTTTAATATGTTGATCCTCCCAATCCAAGAGCGAGGGGGAATCCTTCCATTTTCTGGTATCCTCTTCAATTTCTTTCTTAAAAGACTTAAAGTTCTTGTCAAATAGGTCTTTCACTTCCTTGGTTAGAGTTACCCCAAGATAATTTATGCTATTTGTGGCTATTGTGAAAGGTTATGCTTCTCTGATTTCCTTCTCTGCTTCCTTATCCTTTGTGTATAGGAGGGCAACTAATTTTTTGGAGTTGATCTTGTATCTTGCCACATTACTAAAGGTGTTTATTAGCTGTAGGAGATCTTTGGTTTAGTTTTTGGAGTTGCTTATTTACACTATCATGTCATCTGCAAATAACGAAAGTCCCAAAGGTTTGAGTATGTTGTGCCTTTATTGTCATTAAATTCAAAGAACACTTTAATTTCTTTATTTCTTCCTTGACCCAGGAGTGGTTCAGTATTTGACTGTTTAGTTTCCATGTGTTTGTAGGCTTTCTGTGGGGAGCATTGTTGTTGAATTTTAACTTTAATCCATGGTGATCTGATAAGACACAGGTGATTACTAATACTTTTTGTAACTGTGGAAGTTTGCTTTGTTACCGAGTATGTGGTCAATTTTTGAGAAGGTTGCATAAACCGCAGAGAAGAAGGTATATTCTTTCCTATTTGGGTGGAATGTTCTATAGATGTGTTTTAGTCCATTTGATTCATTACTTCCATTAATTCTCTTATTTCTCTGTTAGGTTTCTGTCTGATTGAACTGTCCATTGGTGAGAGAGAAATATTGAAGTCTCCCACTATTAGTGTGTGGGGTTTGATGTATGCCTTAAGTTCTACTAACATTCCTTTTACATAAGTGGGTGCTTTTATATTAGGGGCATAGATATTCAGGACTGAGTCTTCATCCTGATGAATTGTTCCTGTTATGAGTATAAAAGGTCCCTTTCCATCTCTTCTGATTGATTTTAGTTTGAATTCAACTTTGTTAGAAATTAGTATGGCCACACCTGCTTGTTTCTTAGGTCCATTGCTTGATAAACCTTCTTCCAACACTTTACTCTGAGTATATGTCTGTCTTTGTGGTTGAGGTGTGTTTCTTTAAACAGCAGAATGTTTGATCCTGTTTTCGTATCCAATCTCTTAGCCTGTGTCTTTTTATAGGTAAGTTGAGTCCAATGATATTAAGTGATATTAATGACCAGTGGTTATTAACTCCGGTCATTTTTTTTTTTTGGTAGTGGGGTTTGTGTGTTTCCTTTCTTCAAGTTGTGCTGGTGAAGGGTTGCTAGATATCTGCGTTATTGTGGGCAATGTTTGACTCCTTGATTTGTGATTTTCCTTCTATTACTTTCTGTAAGGCTAGATTTGTGGCTATGTATTGTTTAAATTTGTTTTTGTCCTGAAATATCTTGTTTTCTCCATCGATGGTGAATGCAAGCTTCGCTGGGTATAGTAGCCTGGGCTTGCATCCATGTTCTCTTAGTGTCTGTAGCACATCTATCTAAGACCTCCTGGCTTTCATGGTTTCCATTGAGAAGTCAGGTGTAATTCTGACAGGTTTCCCTTTATATGTTACCTGCCCTTTTTCCTTTGCGGCTCTTATTATCTGTTCTTTATTCTGTATGTTTTGTGTTTTGATTGTTATATTGCGTGGGGATGCTTTCTTTTGATCCAGTCTATTTGGTGTTCTGTAGGCTTCTTGTTTCTTCATAGGAATATCCTTCTTTAGGTTCGGGATGTTTTCTTTAAAAATTTTGTTGAATATATTTTCTGGGCATTTAAGCTGTAATTCTTCTCCTTCTTCTACCTCTGTTATTCTTAGGTTTGGTCTTTTTACAGTGTCCCAGATTTCCTGGATGTTTTGTGTTAAGAATTTGTTGGATTTGTTTTGTTCTTTAATCAGTGAGTTTATTTCCTCTATAGTATCCTCAGTGTCTGAGATTGTTTCTTCTATCTCTTGTATTCTGTTGGTAATACTTGTCTCTGTAGTTTCTGTTCATTTACCAAGAATTTCCATTTCCAGTCTTCCCTCGGATTGTGTTTTCTTCATTATCTCCATTTCATTTTTCAAGTCTTGAACTGTTTCCCTTATCTGTTTGATTGCTTTTTCTTGTTTTTCTTTGGTATCTTTGAGAGATTTATTAATTTCATCTAACTTTTTGTCATCTCCATTTCTTTATGGCAGTTTTTTCACCTCCTGTTTAAGGTCCTCTATTATTTTCATAAGGTACTGTTTAAAGTCGATTTCTTCTATTTCTTCTGGATTAGGGTGTTCAATTTTTGTTGTTTTGGGATCTTTGGATTTTGGTGATGCCATGTTGCCTTTCAGGTTGTTGGAGGAATTCTTGCATTGGTGCCTGCCCATCTCTTCCTTCAAATGGAGCCAGGAGCGACTTGGTGTTTTGGTTCAATCTTTGCTGTGACTGAGTCTGGTTGGATCTCCTCAGTGCAGGAGCAGGAACTGTTCCTGACTGGATGGAACTCCTCAGCACTGAAACAGGGATGTTTGATAGCCCAAGGATACCACAGACCAAAGGGCAAATGTGGGGGCAGGGCGGGGTCAAGTAGAACACAGCAGACCCTGCAGCACAAGCTGAAGGTGCCTGCACTCCCTGGCAGGCATCTTCAGCCTCTATCCCCTCTGGGTGGATGGCCTTGGTGCAGGAGCAGGAAACTGTTCCTGAGCCAAGGACCTTGCATACACTAGGGCAGTCTTGTGGGAGGCAGGGACATATGTAACAAAGACACCCCTGCAGCAGGAGCAGGGGAAGGGGGGCTGTGCTCTCTTCTGGGACAGGCTGCCCCGGGATAGCACACACTCACCCGTCCGGATGGAACTCCTCACCACTGAATCAGGGATGCCTGGTAGCCCAAAGGACACTGCTGACAAAAGGGTGAACGTGAGGGCAGGGCAGGGTCAAGTAGAACACAGCAGACCCTGAAGCACAAGCTGAGGGTGCCTGAAGTCCCTTGCAGGGATCTTCTGGCCTGCCTGGCAGGCAGCCTCTCACCCCTCTGGGTGGGTGGCCTTGGTGCAGGAACAGGAAACTGTTCCTGAGCCAAGGACCTTGCAGACACCCAAAGCAGAATCTTTCTGAGACATACTGCTTACCATAAAGTAGCTAATATTCATTAAATGTGGTATCTTGAATAAGAAGCGTGCCCATAGGCTCATATATTTGAATGTTTGGTCCCCAGTTGGTGGAACTGTTTGGGAAACATTAGAACATGTGGCTTGTTGTTCTCTCTTACACACCTCAAAAGTTGCCCGACTTGGTCACTGAAGTACTGACAGAGCCATGTAAATTTATTGGGAAGGGCTTCTTTTCTCATTACTATCAGCATGCAATTGTTTATTCATTAAGTGCTTGCAAGCTCTAATTCAAAGGCTGTGGTCCAGCAGCACCTTTCACAGTGTCCCCTATAGTGGCAAGTGAGTCCATGGTCAGGAACTGGGAGGGAAATCCTAGCTTTGCAGTTCAGGGCCTCAAAGTCAATGGGTGAAGCACAAGCAAAGTCCAAGAGAGCTTTCTGGCACAGCTGATGTTTGCAATTATTACTGGTGCACAGGTTAGGGGAAACTGAGTCATATCTCAGCCTCCTTCCCATTTCCCAGGAATCTGGGCATGCTGTCATCACAGGCTCTCAGACTTGTGGAAGAACAACATATGGTAAGGTTGGTACAGCCTCTTAAAAGAGAAAAGGCCAAGAGGCAGCAGAAAGCCAGGAGTTAATCAATGACAGAACTAAGGGTAAGGTTCACCTACTACTTCTGGATTTCCACACACTGTCCATCCCAGAGGCTGCCTGCCAGGTAGGCCAGAAGATCCCTGCAAGGGACTTCAGGCACCCTCAGCTTGTGCTTCAGGGTCTGCTGTGTTCTACTCGACCCCGCCCTGCCCTCACATTCACCCTTTTGTCAGCAGTGTCCTTTGGGCTACCAGGCATCCCTGATTCAGTGGTGAGGAGTTCCATCCGGACGGGTGAGTGTGTGCTATCCCGGGGCAGCCTGTCCCAGAAGAGAGCACAGCCCCCCTTCCCCAGCTCCTGCTGCAGGGGTGTCTTTGTTACATATGTCCCTGCCTCCCACAAAGCTGCCCTAGTGTATGCAAGGTCCTTGGCTCAGGAACAGTTTCCTGCTCCTGCACCAAGGCCATCCACCCAGAGGGGTTAGAGGCTGCCTGCCAGGCAGGCCTGAAGATCTCTGCCAGGGAGTTCAGGGATCTTTCTTTTTCTTTTTACTTGTTTTTATTTTTCCATTCAAAAATTTCTACTTCCTCCCCTCCTCCCATTCCCCTCCTGCTCGCCCACTCATGTTCCTCCCTCCCCCTCCAGTCTTAAGAGAGGGCAGGATACCTTACCCTATGTGAAGTCCAAGGCCTTCCCCTCTCCATACAGGCCTAGAAAGCTGTGCATAGAAATAGATTGGGGTCCCCAAAAGCCAATATATGTAGTAGAAAGAAGTCCCAGTGCCATTATCAATGGCTTCTCAGTCAGCTCCCATTGTCAGCAACATTCAGAGAGTCCAATTTGATCACATGCTCTTTCAGTCCCAGTCCAGCTGGATTTGGTGAGCTCCCATTAGGATCAGGCACACTGTCTCAGTGGGTGGACCAACCCCTCGCAGTCCTGACTTTCTTGTTCATCTTCACTATCCTTCAGCTCTTCAACTGGACCTTGGAAGCTCAGTCCAGTGCTCTGATGTGGGTTTCTGTCTCTATCTCAATCCATTAAGATGAAGGTTCTATGGTGATATTCGAGATATTCATCAGTGTGACTATGGGACAAGGCCAGTTCAGGCACCCTCTCCTCTGTTGCCCAAGGTCCTAGCTGGGGACATCCCTGTGGACACCTGAGATCCCCTCTAGAGCCAAACCCTAAAATGGCTCCCTTAATTAAGATATCGTCTTCCCTGCTCCAATATTTACCCTTCCTCCATCCCAACCCTCCCATCCCCCAAGCTCTCCCCAATCCTTCCCTTTTCCCTTCTCTCTCCCTCTCTCCCCTTCCCCCACCCCACCCCATCCCCATGCTCCCAACTTTTGCCTGGCGATCTTGTCTGCTTCCAATTTACAGGAGTATCTATCTTGTTAATTTGCGTGTTCTCTCTGCTGTTTGATTAGTTTGGATAGGGGTTTATCAATCTTATTGATTTTTCAAAGAACCAGCTCTTTATTTCATTGATTCTTTGTATTGTTTTCTGTTTCTATTTTTTTGATTTCAACCCCCAGTTTGATTATTTCCAGTCTTCTACTCTTCCTGAGTGAGTCTGCTTCTTTTTTCTAGAGCTTTCAGCTGTGCTTTTAAGTCTCCAATTTGAGTTTTCTCCATTTTTTTATGTGGTCACTTAGTGCTATGAACTTTCCTCTTAGCACTGCTTTCATAGTGTCCTATAGGTTTGGGTATGTTGTGTCTTTATTTTTGTTGAAATCGAAGAAGACTTTAATTTCTTTTTTTTTATTTCTTCCCTAACCCAGGGGTGGTTCAGTAGTTGACTGTTCTGTTTCCATGAGTTTGTATGCTTTCTGGGGGTAGCCTTGTTGTTAAATTCTAACTTTATTCCATAGTGATCTGATAAGACACAGGTGGTTACTAATTTTTTTCTTTGTATCTGTGGATGTTTTCTTTGTTACTGAGTATGTGATCAATTTTTGAGAAGGTTCCATGAGATGCTGAGAAGAAGGTATATTCTTTTCTGTTTGGGTGGAATGTCCTATAGATGTTTGTAAGTCCATTTGATTCATTACCATTGTTAGTTCTCTTATTTCTCTGTTAAATTTCTGTCTGGTTGACCTGTCCATTGGTGAGAGAGGAGTGTTGAAATCTACTATTAGTGTGTGGGGTGTGATGTGTGCTTTGAGTTCTAGTAATGTTTCTTTTACATATGTGGGTGCTTTTATATTAGGGGCATAGATATTCAGGATTGAGACTTTATCCTGATGAATTGTTCCTGTTATGAGTATAAAGTGTCCTTCTCCATCTCTTCTGATTGATTTTAGTTTGAAGTCAATTTTGTTAGATATTAGTATAGCCACAGCTGCTTGTTTCTTAGGTCTGTTTGATTAAAAACCTTTTCCAAATCTTTTTACTTTGAGTAGATATTGGTCTTTGTGGTTGAGGTGTGTTTCTTGTAAACAGCAGAATGCAGGATCCTGTTTTTGTATCTGTTCTCTTAACCTGTGCCTTTTTATAGGTGAATTGAATCCATTGATATTAAGTGATATTAATGACCAGTGGTTAATTCTGTTTTTTTTTTTTTTTTGGTGGTAGAGTTTGTGTGTTTCCCTTCTTTGAGTTGTGCTTGTGGAGGGTTGTTAGATGTCTGTGTTATTATGGGTGTTGTTGGCTTCACTGAGTCGTGGTTTTCCTTCTATTACTTTCTGCAAGGCTGGGTTTGTGGCTACATATTGTTTACATTTGTTTTTGTCCTGCAATATCTTGTTTTCTCCATTGCTGGTGAAAGAAAGCTTTGCTGGGTATAGCAGTCTGGGCTTGCATCCATGTTCTCTTAGTGTCTGCAGCACATCTATCCAAGACCTCTGGCTTTCTTAGTTTCATTAGAGCAGTCAGGTGTAATTCTGATAGGTTTCCTTTTATATGTTACTTGACCTTTTTCCTTTGCATCTCTTAATATTCTTTCTTTATTCTGTATGTTTTGTGTTTTGATTATTATAAGGCGAGGGAATTTTTTTTAATCCAGTCTATTTGGTGTTCTGTATGCTTCTTGTACTTTCATAGGAATATCCTTCTTTAGGTTGGGAAAGTTTTGTTTTATAATTTTGTTGAATGTATTTTCTGGGCCTTTGAGCTGTAATTCTTCTCCTTCTTCTACCCCTATTATTCTTAGGTTTGGTCTTTTCATGGTGTCTCAGATTTCCTGGATGTTTTGTGTCAAGAATTTGTTGGATTTGCTGTTTTCTTTGATCAATGAGTTTATTTCCTCTATAGTATCTTCAGCATCTGAGATTTTCTTCTTTTTCTTGTATTTTGTTGCTTATACTTGTGTCTGTAGTTTCTGTTATTTTACCCAGAGTTTCCATATCCAGCCGTCCCTCGGTTTATGTTTTCTTCATTATTACCATTTCAGTTTTCAAGTCTTGAACTGTTTCCATTACCAGTTTGATTGCTTTTTCTTGCTTTTTTGGGTATCTTTGATGGATTTATTAATTTCTTCTAACTTTTTGTTAGTCTTCTCCATTTCTTTAAGGGAGTTTTTCACATCCTATTTAATGTTCTCTTTCACCTTCATAATGTTATGTTTAAAGTCGATTTCTTTTAATTCTTCTGGATTAGGGTGTTCAAGTCTTCCTGTTGCATGTTCACTGGATTCTGGCATTACCATGTTGCTTTTCAGGTTGTTGGAAGAATTCTTGCATTGGCGCCTGCCCATCTTTTCCTTCAAATGCAGTCGGGAGAGTCTTGACATCTTGGTCCCATTTTTGCTGTGGCTAACTGTGTACTTGGGGGTTTTTCTTGTTTTGGCCCCTCTTAGATCCCCTCAGCACAGGAGTTAGCTCTCAGATCCCCTCCACCCTGAAGTAGGCTGTGGTGGTGGATCTAAAGACCCTGTAGATGGAAAGGAGTGCATGGGGGAAAGATGGGATGGGGTAACTAAAGAAAGCCAGTAGCAGTGGAGGCACCCCGCTGAATGGCCATTCAGGAATGTTTAGGTAATTAGAGGGGGCCTGTACTCCATTCCAGGGCGTCCAGCCCAACAGGGAGGCACACACCTATCCCTCCAGATGGATCTGCTGGTACAGGAGCAGGGCCTCCAGCTGGCCAAGGACCGCAGAGACAAAAGGGTGGGCTTGGTAAGTGCAGGCTCGTGTGAATAAAGAAACCCCTGTAGCAGCAGCAGCATTCACCACTGTGTCCCCAGACCCTCAGCCCCAAAGCAGGCTGAGTTAGGGGATTCTAGGACCCAGCAGATGGAAAGTAGTGCTTGGGGGAAAGCTGGGATGGGATAAATAGAGAAAGCCAGTATCCAGGAAGAAGCCCCACTCAATGGCCAGGAAGTTTAGGGGATTGGAGAGTACCTGTACTCCGTTTCCAGAGCATCTGTCTGCCCAGGTGGGCACACACTTATACCTCCGGATGGACCTCCTGTTACAGGAGCAGGGCCTCCCACTGGCCAAGGACCCACAGACAAAAGGAAAGGCTTGGTAGGTGCAGGCTTGTGTGGAACAAAGAAACCCCTGCAGTAGTAGCTCTCACCACTGTGTCCCCAGACCCTCAGCCCTGAAGCAGGCTGGGTTGGGGGATCCTAGGACCCCGCAGATGGAAAGGGGTGCTTGGGGACAAGCTGGGATGAAATTAATCTGTATTTCTTAACTATACATTACATTTTTAAATGAGCTACACAAGCACAATACCTTAAACAAGGGCAGGAAGACATGTACACATAGCATAACAAAATTGAGCTTAAATTTCTATCAATAGACCAAGATCCATATCAATGTAATGTATTTATTTCTATATCATATCCCCCTTATTTTTTTATAAATTGACTGAAAGCATTAATCACTTATAACCAGCCCTTTTAAAATGAAAATAAACATTTATGAGCAACCATTTTGGGAATTTGGGTATAGTTTTCTCCAAACTGCTTCCTGCTTTATGTTGGGTGAAATGTTTTTAGGGTTCATGGAGACCTTTCAGGGGGCCACGGAAATCTTTCAGAGGTGCTTTTGTTCCATCAAATCACATTAGCCTAAAAGGAATTCACAGACTCTCATTTCCTGTGGAAACAAAAGCAGAACCTCTTTTTCCTTAGACTCAAATTTTGAAGTCAAGATACCTTTATGTTTGTTTAGCTTAGCAGATCCCAAAACAGTCAAACACTTCAAAGAAAACACAATGATATATATAATCCAGACTCTCTGTGTATATTCCATCTTTATGTGGCTTATTTTTCTTTACTTTGTTAATCTATGACTAGCTGTACTATTTTATATTACTTTTACTGTATCTTTAAAGACTTTGTTTATTTTGTAAACCTATTTCTTTTTGTAACTGTCTATACTCTTCTTTCTCTCTCCCAAGCCTACATACATTTATACAACACTGACACATTTAGAGGTATTTTTCATCTGAACCTGTCCTTATTGTGTATCTGTAATCAGTTTTTGATCAGGAGCATTTTTTCTAAAGTAGCTATAGCTAGGACCAACTTCACAGCCCTGCCTGTTTCTTCCACCCCATCCAATATGGTAGAGGTATGTTTACTGTCTCTATGAGCCAGGAACACCTCCCCAACTCCAGGAATGCAACAATTCTATGTCACCATTTAGCAATTTGTAACATGCTGCTTACAGACCCCATTTAAGTGCAGGACCTCCCAACAGAGCCATAGTTCAAGCTACCAGCATAAAGCAGGAAGTCGTCCCTTAAAGAAGTCATACAGTTTTTGCCACTAAAGCTGAGTCAGGAAGTCTCTTAATGGAGCTGCTCCCCTACTTGCCACCAGAAAACAGTGTCTATCTGAAAATATGCTGCTACCAAGAAGTTGTGCTTAACTCTGTTCTTTTAGGTCTAGAATTCCTTCCCAAACTCTCTCAGGTTCTATGTGAATGTAGTTACCACATGTTGAGTGCAATTATAGGTGAAGACTGCTCATTTATTTCCCAACTGCTTAGATTCGAATAATCACACAGAAATTATATTAATATTATATATAGCTCTTATATCTTAAAATAACCCACTAATATTATTCTCTGTATTGCCACAAGGCTGTGGCTTACCAAGAAAGATTCTGCCAACCGTCTCCTACATGGTTCTGCCTATCTCTCTATCTCTGTTCTGATTTCCCACCTTGCTTTAATCTGCTAAGCCATTAGCTGAAACAGCTTCTGTATTAATCAACGATAATAGAACATATTCATAGCATACGGAGGGGAATCTCACATCAATCCATGATCATGGATGTCTTTTTATTTTGACTAGTTTTCATTAATTCCTTTCCTCAGGGTCTTAATATTTTTATAATAGAGATCTTTAATGGCTCTATTTACATTTATTCTAGGTATTTTATCTTTGAAGCTATTGGGAATGGCATTTTCTAATTGGTTTTTGTTTGCAAATTTGGGTTAATATATAGAAAACTGATTTTTGTGCTCATTTTTGCACTCTGTTGCTTTACTGAATTTTCTTAAAAATCAAATCTGAACTTTTTCTGGTGGAAGTTTTAGGGATTTTAAGTATATGAGTATTTTGTATAAAAATTAGGTTACATTGACTTTTTAATTTCTTATTTGTATGTCTCTTTTCCCCTTCTCTTACTGCTCTTGCTAAACCTTGAAGTACTATACTAAGGATTGAGACACAACATTAGGCTATTTATCATAAATATCTGGTTTCTGTTTTAACAGAAGCACTCTTATAAACTTTCCTTGTGCTGCTGCCTTAGATGTATATCCAAGGTTCTGGTTAGTTATCTATTTTACTTTTCTTGATTCTAGAATTTTCCTCCCTGATGTCTTCTATGTTCATTAATCACTTGAAAGTGTTTTATTCAGTTTCCATGCATGTTTGTAGTTTCTATTAATATTGAGTCCACAATGAATTGATAAGACATAAAAAATTACCTAGATTCTAGCAAAACCATTAAAAAATAGAAAATATAGGGATAAACAAACATTCTCTTAGAACCTTAACTTAGTTAGGTTTTCTATTGCTGCAATGAAACACCATGACCAATAATTAAGTTCGGGAGGAAAGGGTTTATTTGGCTCAGATTTCAGCATTGTTGTTCAGCACTGAAGAAAGTCAATACTAGCAATCAAAATGTTCACTCCCTCCCCTCTTCCCACTTCCCTCTCTCCCCCACTTATCTTCCCCTCCCCCTCCAGTCCTAAGAAAGTCCAAGGCCCTCCCCCTCCATTCAGGCTTAGGAAGGTATGCCTCCAAATAGACTAGGATTCCAAAAGCCAGATTTGTACAGATTTCTTTAAAGTGACCTTTAAGTATTTCTTGGCATTCTTTAGTTCTGGCTTTGTGGTTTGAGCTTGTGCTGAAATGTCCTTATTACTCCATCAAAATTGAAAAACTGGTTGTTCTAGAAATATTCACCTTGATTGGCAATTATTTACCTTTTGGTTTTGTCATATATTTTCTTTGCTTTCTTGGATTTTAAGATTTTTGATGAAAGTCTAAATGTACTCTGATTTGTAGTTGAGTTGACAATTCTTACCCTCAGCTTCTAATATTGTTTCCTTTCTTTGTTTGTTTTACATACTGACTATAATATGACATGGGAATTTTATTTTCATTCTTTTTTTTGACTCAAGAACAATTTTTATTGGATTTAGAAACAAACAAACAAACTCAGGAAAGGCAAGCTATAAATCTTATCAACTTCCCAAGAAGAGCTGAGGAGAAAAAGAAAATAAAAGCCAAGCTATTTAATGACATAGGGTCAGCCATACTGCAGGGAGGGGGACTTTAGGGAAAGATTAAAGAAGTCCAAAATACTAGGAAAAAAAACCCTTAGGTTCTAGCCATCATCCAATAGAAATATAAAGGGAAAAGCTACTTTTTGAGCTAAAGTGGGAAGAGTCAGCAGAACCTCATGACAACTTAGGTTGTAGGGACTAAGAATGGAAGTTCTGGGAAGGTAAAGTACAGTATTGCATTCAATAACTAACTGTTCTACTTATATCTTTAGTGTGGCTTTGGATGAACTCACCTTTCTAGGGCTGATCCCTTGGTTAGGTGACTGATCCTGTCTAAATGGAATGTTAGGTCTCTACTCAGGCCAGAGAATTTATTCTCATGACGAGAACGGATTGCGTTTAATGTTCTTTTACCATTAGTATAATATGCCCCATTCTGAATAAGTAACTTTGAAATTATTTGTGAAGCTTTGGCAAGGATGGCATTGTCAAGATGTCCAGGATTTCTTTTTTTGGCTTTCTAGCCATGAAAGAAACTTGTTATTTTGTACATAAGTGAGTTTATTCTGTGACCTTGTCTGTTGAGGTCCTGGGTGCCTTTTGTGTGTGAATGTTTATTTCTTTCTCTAGATTAGAGAATTTTTCCACTATAATTTTATAGAATAGAACCTTACCCCTTTTGTTATTGGTTCTACACCTTGTAGATTCTTTGGCTTATCTCTTCATTGTACTTCAGAATTCTTGGATGTTGCCATCAAGCATGTTTTTATTCTTTATTGATATCTGAATGTAATATCTCCTTGACTTACCCTTCATTCCTTATATTCTTTTTCTGCTTACTTAAGTCTTTTGGTTACATTGTCTCTTTTTAATCAATTATTTTCATTTTCAATGTTTCTATTTTTTTAAAAGAAGTTTATATGATTTTTCCCCATGTTATTATTTTTTCTCTTCCCAACTGAAAAATTTTAGACTCATTTTGATTAACTTTTTCTTTATGTTTTTGATATTCTATGTTCTAGTTTGAATTTATTTCCTTATTTGTATTTTATTTGTATTTTTTATTTGTATTTTTGATGGCATCACCATTTTTCCTTTCCCAACTTAAAAAGTTTAGACTCATTTTGATTAACTTTTTCTTTATGTTTTTGATATTCTATATTCTAGTTTGAATTTATTTGCTTATTTGTATTTTATTTGTATTTTTTATTTGTATTTTTGATGGAATCACCGTTTTTCCTTATAAGCAATGGTTGACTATCCTCACCTAGCAGTTTATCCATTTCAGTATCTTTGAATTTGCTATTTCAGGAGTATGTTAGTTACTTTTTCCGTTACTATGACAAAGCAACCAAGAGAGGAAACTTAAAGGGGGATGTTTTGTTTTTGCTTACGTTTTAAAAGAATCATGTCCATGGTGGCAGGGAAGGCATAATGTTGTGAGTTTTTCTGAGATTCCTACCTGGAAGTAGACCTATTTTTTCCCATTGCATTTCCTCCGGGATCCCATTCCATGCAATTATGTTTTATAATTTGATCAAGTTTTTGGAAGAGTTACTTTTTCTTGATTTTTCTTGTTCTTATATTTTTGTGCTGTTAATTTTCATCTCTTTAAATTAAATTAAATTTAATTTTTAAATTAAATCAAATTTAATTTAACTTTAAATTTCTCTCCAAGTTTTATTTGGATATCTCTTTATTGAAAAACTGACCATTAAGGGCCAAGCCTCCAATATCATGCAGAGAGGAGAAAACAAAATGTTGTTACAGCAATCAAAATTAAGCTGTATAGGATTTAGAAATATACTAAAAATTTAGTAATCCCATTAATATATTACCAATGACCATTAAACAAAAAATTGCAAAATAAATGCTGAATGCGATAGAAATTTTCAAAGTACTTAGTGTCAGCGAGATATTTATACATTCTTAGGAAAAAAGAGAAGCAAGAGAAAGGAAAAATATGGGAGCAACATTAAATAAATGCAAGGAACAAGAAGAATGAAACAGAATTTGTAGAAGGAGATAAATAGAGAGGGAAATTAGGAAAATAAAAAGAGAGAAAAATGCAAAAGTACCAATAATTAGAAAATTTGGTGTATAAATTAGCTGGCTATAAGGATTAGTAAATTTAAAACATAAGATTAAAACACTGAAAGTCAGACCAAAAATATAGTAGAGAGAAAAACAACATGGATATATGGGGATACAAACAAAGAAAAGAGAATAAAAAAGAATTGTTCAATAAAGAAAAACATGTATAAATAAAATTATATGAATGTGAAAAGTTTAATAAAATTAAAATATTAATTACAGTAAAACAAAATGCTACTAAAGTTGTAGTAAAGTAGAAAAATCTGGGACACACAGGAGAAAAAAACAAGGAAAAAATATGAAATAGTGGAACAACTTTTTTCTTGATGCTTAAAACATTGAGGATTTACATAACAGAAAGAATTCAGTTGAGGTTGTCGACTCCTGGTTTTCTTATGGTTTGTTCTCTATGGTCTGTTGAGTCTGTGTAGGAAAAGTGATGTTCTCCATAGCTGACTTCACTTTACTAGGTTCTCTGTGTGACAGAGGCCTCTGCTGGCCACAGTTAGCTTCACAGCTCAGACTCAACTCTCCCATAGTCTGTTGATGTTACCCCATGGGGTGATTAATGTTCTGGGGGGAAGGTCTTCGCATTGAAAATGTGGGAAACAGTCACAGCACTGAGATCTGTTGAGGTGGAGACCATTTCTTATTATTTTCAAGATCTCTGAAATATTAATCACCTTGCTGGAGGGATGTACTTTCTACTGTGAGTGGCAAGCATGTAGGTGAGTAACTTCAGGGGTTGGTCCACTTAGTTCAGGGCTTATGGACTCCAGTGTTTTCTCTGTTGAGGAGATCTGCCCCTGGATGCTGAGGTTGTTCTATGAACTTTCCTTGTGCACCCCATTCCCTGACCTGAGTCTTGCTCAGGCTACACATTCCAACTTGTCAGTGTCTGTCCCTCCCACCCAATACAACTGCTTCCTAGGGACATCTGTTACCCTAGAGCCTTTGCAAGTTAAAGTCAGGCTCCATAAGTTGTGTTTGTTCCATTCTCAAGCACCAGGTGTTACACAAATTTAAATAATCGGTGTTGTCTCAGGGTCCCCACCAGGCTACTGCTATCTGACCTTCACAAAGTAACAAACTGAAATGCCCATCCCCTGTTGACCTGCCTACCTGACCTGTCTACTGCTCTCTGACTTACACAGACTAACAAACTGAAATGCCCATCCCCTGTTGACCTGTCTACCTGAAAAGCAATTGTCTTAACCAAATCCTCAATATTTGCATTTGGATCACAAGAGAATAATGGGTTGTCCTGAGTGTAGGACTGCCAATCTCTTTTCACCAGGATGTCCTGGCTTCACCTTTTGAATGAGACTTGTTTCTTCCCTCACACACACTAAGGAGTTCTATGGCTGGAGCTGGGTTGGAACTGGCTTGCTCCTTTTTTTGTAATGCCCATCTTTATGAACACTTCTCAGATGTTCTTTCACTGTATTTGTGATTTTTGGGCTGAGGGGAGTCTTCTTTCTTTCTTTAGAATAGTGTATTCTTTAAAAAGATTTATATTTATTTATTTGTGGGGACCTGTATACCATAGCACACGTGTGGAGGTCAGAGGTCAACTAGTCGGAGTCTTTTCTCCTTCCTTGATGTAGATTTCAGGGCTTGAATTCACGTCTTTAGGTTTGATAATAGATGCTTTCACCTGTTGGGCCATTTTACAGGCCATGATTGTTTCATGTGCTGATCCTTTTAACCTGATTATATGGAGAAATCTTCTAGTATCATTTTTGGTCCAGAGTCCATTCAGGTAGAGTGATTATTTGAAGTCACCACATACTTTTCTTATTCCCTGCTGTACTCTTTCTCTGGTAGTGCTTCGCATATGCTTGCTCTCATTCTCTCTTCTCTCTCTCTCTCTCTCTCTCTCTCTCTCTCTCTCTCTCTCTCTCTCTCTCTCTCTCTCTCTCTCTCTCGGTATCGGTCTCTATGTTTCTGTCTGTCTTTCTCTTTCCATTTATATATATGTATGTGCATATATATGTGTGTATTCACACACACACACACACACACATATATTACACACACACACCTGTTATTTACTAGTACTTGTAAGAAGCAATGATAGTGTCTCAAAACTGTTTGGGGGTGGCACTGGTTAAAGTACATACTTCTTTTCCAGAGTACCTGAGTTTAGTTCCCAGTACCCACATAAGGTAGTTCACAACCTCCTGTAACTTCAGCTACAGGATGATTTGATGTCTATGGCCTCGGCATCTGTTGGCATATGCACTAATTTTTACATACCACCCACCCCAAACAGATAATTAAGGCATATAATTAAGAGTTGGGGGGAAGAGTGAAGGATGAATATGATCAAAACACATTATATGACATTCTCAATGAATTAATAACATTGTATCTTTTAGAAACTTCTAAAATAAAAATATCCATTTTAAATTGCAGCTAAAAATTAGCTGTCACTGAATAATAGATAATCTAGAGAAATTAAGCTCCATGTTTCTCTTATTTCCTGAAAGATACAGACCCATTAAAACAAACTAGTTAATTAAGTTTACAATTTAGATACTCATCTTCAAAGGTCTACTTTACTTTGCATAATGGGATTTTTTTCTCTTTGAGTGTATAGAGGAGCCCACAGAAATGAAAGATAGATGAAATTCTTAGTTCCATAGTTCTTTGTTTTGTGATATCAGAAAATTAAAAAACAGATCTTTCATATTTTATTTTTATTTCTATTTGTTCCTTCTGGATGAATGATGCAGCATATTTAATCTTTGATGAAATCAAATATGTGATACATTTGTACACATATTTGTAACTGAGTTTTAGAAATGCCTAAAGAAGTTATTGCCCATCGTACATACAGGCTTATTATTGAGCATCAGAAAATGTATGATTATAAAACATGGTTCTAAAAAGATGCATCATATACATTTATTTTTAATTTTATAATCCACTTACATGTGTAGTGTAAATTCTAATTGGTCTTAATTATAAAAACCATGAGTCAGATATAGGGGTAAATGTTGAAAGGTCAGAGAAGCAGAGCAGCCAGCCACTACTTCTTACCTTTACTGAATCCTCAGACCAAATGGGCAACCCTATATCTGCGAAACTTCAGACGGAGTCCTGAGCTCCTTTCTTTTTCTGCCTTATATTCCCTTCTCTGTCCAGCCATATCACTTCCTGTCTCCACCTTCCTAGTGCTGGGATTAAAGGTGTGAGCCACCACTGCTTGTTTCTGTTTCTCTCTTTCTCTCTTTCTCTCTTTCTCTTTCTCTGTCTCTGTCTCTCTCTGTCTCTCTCTCTGTCTCTCTCTCTCTCTCTCTCTCTCTCTCTCTCTCTCTCTCTTCCCATCTCTCTTTTGGTTTTATGAGACAGGGTTTCTCTGTAACTTTGGAGCCTATCCTGGAACTAGCTCTTGTAGACCAGGCTGGACTGAGTCAATCTCGTGTAGTCCAGGGTGAATTGAACTCACATAGACCTGTCTGCCTCTGTCTCCTGAGTGCTGGGATTAAAAGTGTGTGCCACCACTGTCTGGCCTCTATGGCTAACTAGTGTGGCTAGCTCCACACTCTCATCTTTAGGAAGGCTTTACTCGTTACTGTACAAACAAAATATCACAGTATTTTATCACCATAAATATCACAACATTTTTATCACCACAAATACTTGTGGAATAATTCCATGTGTTCATACATCCCTCTTGCATAAGAACTTAACCTGTCAGAAAGTCTAGAAGAAGAGACAGAACAATCAAATTTCAACAAAAGAGTGACTTGTTAGAAAAAACATTACAGAGTGCTACTTTCCAGACACTGAAAAATTTGAGCTCATTTTGTGGGGGAAGGAAAGGAGCTACAAGGTATGTTTAAATGATTAGTCAGAAATGATGGATTTTAATTATTCAGTTTGAAGTTTTGCTTTATATTATGAGTCTTGAATGGTTGTACCCAGAGACTTCTGATCTAGGAACATGTTATAAATAGGAAAATCCTGTGCTTATCCTTCTAGAACTAAAACTTAGTGGATGCATATGATTCAATGCAGCAAATATCTCTGGGGGTGTACTATGGGCCTGGAAACTCTGTTGACAGTAGAAAATACTAAAATATAATCTGGATTGCTGATGTGTAAAGAAAGGCAAATATGATAGAATTTTTGAAAGACAGGTGAAATGATGATTCATCAGAGGGGCCTCTAACCTAAACTATATTTAACCTAAACTATATTAGTAAGGAAAGGTATCTAGTGAGAAAGGTCATCTGATATTTGTTTGGAAAGATAAATAGGAAATGCTAGATGAAAATGGAGAATAACTACTAAGCCTGAAATTAAAACTATGCTCTGACCCATTATTTTCTTTTCCCCCACTCTCTAGTGTACAGAGGTTTTTGGACAATCTTCATTATATTAGGTGCTGCTTCTAGTCTCTCAGGGGGATTTCTGCTGGTGTATGGGGTACCCTTTGCCAGTGCTGGCTGTTATAAAGTTGGAGGTGGCTTTCTGATGATCTCAGGTAAGTTGTTGCATCATCTTATGGACACAAACTATAACTACAAAGTCATGTATATAAGTTTATTATTTTCTATAAAATTTTTTGCTTGAAGAGAACCTGAACTGATAAGAAATTGTGACTAAATTAGTGATGGTGAATTAAGTATATTCCTCTAATACAAACTTTTCATAAGCATTTGTTTACTTATTCTATATATGGAAAATTTGTTCTTAGTTGTACTATAGAAAGATAACATTTACCAATTTATGTGCATTGTCAAATATGTTGATTGTTAATTTTTCTTCTCTAAATATATGATAGATAGAAGAAAAGGTAGAGATTTGGGAATACTTTAAAGTGATAGATTATAAATTTGAGAAACTGAAAGGTACCCAGAATGGCAATTGTATATGTAGATGTAGGCAGAATATTATGAAATAATGTTAATGCTTTTAGCCAAAGACTGAGAAAAGCTTGTTTGTTTCTTGGTTTATGATTAGGAGTTTGTGTTTTCCCCAACCTCACTAAAAACCATAATATTTTATTACGGGATGCTATTATAGTATACTAAAGGAAATGACATAGTTCTTAGGCTACATAGAAAGATTACAACATGAAAGCATTTCCATTGCATAGATGAAAAAAAATCAACCCACAGAAAGAATATGTAATTTATCTCAGATCAGACAGTGAATGGTGCAGACAAGTTATGAACAAAATGCTCAGGTAATGTGTGTGGGTGTATAATCTGTATGTATATATTCATATATATGTACTTTTATATATTTATTATAGAATACCTAAGTCTAGTCAAGGAATATATTCATTACTATTATCAATGGTTATCATTTTGTCTTTGAGCCACTTAATATATACCTTCTCATCATTTTTCAATTGTTTTACAAATCAATTTGACACATGATAAATATATGTAATTTTATATGTCACTTTAGAAGAACAGTGAAAATTTTGGAAAATTTCTTAGAAACAGTTTTTTAAGTTTACAAAACCAGAAAACAGCAAATAAATGAGTCAGTCTGCTTGTAGAAACTTTTTGGGAGATGATTAGTTAAGAAACTATTGGCCACTGATGGATGCTAGGACAGGAAATCCAGTACCCTCCTAGATAATCCCACAGCCATGAATATAGGAACAGCATTGGCTAAACTCAATTGGTTTTCTTTTTCTTTTTTCTTTTTCTTTCTTTCTTTCTTTCTTTCTTTCTTTCTTTCTTTCTTTCTTTCTTTCTTTCTTTCTTTCTTTCTTTCTTTCTTTCTCTTGATTTTTCAAGACAGGGTTTTTCTGTGTAACAGTCCTAGCTGTCCAGGAACTAGCTCTTATAGACCAGGCTGGCCTCAAAGTCACAGGGATTCACCTGCCTCTGCCTCCTGAGTGCTGGGATTAAAAGCGTGCACCACCACCGCCTGGCCTCATTTGGTTTTCAAACAAAACAACTACATAAAAGAAGGACTTGAAACTGGAAGGGAGATATATTAGGGAGGGGAGTCAAGGGGAGTTGGAGGATAGGAGGGTTAATATGATTAACATGCATTGTATACATCTATGACGTTTTAAAGGAATAAATTTTTAAAAAGGAAATTCAAAATAAAAAGTAGGAAGAGATTGAAAATAATGTACTCGTTACAGTCTAGTTTGTAGTATAGTTACATGTATTTGTATTCAATGAGGAATAAATTACAATCACTTTAAAAATGATAAATAAATAATAAATGAAAGTATCATCTGTTAAATATTTAACAATTTAGTAAGCATTAGTAAGAACCCAGCGCATACCTAATGGAGTGAATTTGAGTGGAGTTTGAGAGAGAAATTTAATAGTTTAAAATCTAGGATATAGACAGCTGTAATGCCCCAAATCCAACTAAGTGTATACATAGGAATAGCTAGGTGCAGAGTCTCCTTGGCAGTGACTGGCTCTAAGGTAAGCATGACTACAAGAAGCATGGAGAAACTGGAATTTCTTTTCTCCTACAAATAGATTGAGCTGAACCCACTGGGTATGAAAATTTAACTTAATATGATCTTGTTGAAATGCCTATTTTAGAACTCAGAACACCAAGATTTTGCTTGCTTAAGAAACATGATTTTTTTTTTCTCATGGTTTATTTTTTTTATATTTAAAAATTTCCATCTCCTTCCCTCCTCCTCCTCCCTCCCTCCGCTCCTCCTCCCCCTTCCCTCCCCTCCTTCTCCCCCTTCCCTCCCCTTCCCTCCACCCATACCTCCCCTCCCTCCCTCTCAAGGCCAAGGAGCCATCAGGGTTCCCCACTCTATGCTAAGTCCAAGGTCCTCCCAACTCCCCCCAGGTCCAGGAAGGTGATCCACCAAGCTGAGAAGGTTCCCACAGAGCCCGTCCATGCAGAAGAATCAGAGCCCAGCATGATTTTTAAATAAATGTGATTTTCTCTTTAGGCATGTCCATTTTTCTCTACTTTATAAGCAGAATCTTAGCTTTAAGCAGAGTCAAAGTTTCCGGAAAGTACAATTATAGTTATAATGGCAGGCACATGACTTAGGTATCTCAAATGTCGACTCTCATGTTAATATGTAATTCTTTAATCTTCCGTTGTTATCATGACTTATGTAATTTGCTGTTTACAGTAAACAGGACACTTTAAGGTCTAGCTGCAGCAACAATTGATTCTATGCAAGCACTATCTTCACCCTATACAATATATAATATATTCTCAAGCTATTATGGCTTATATAGAAAAGACAGCAGTCTATGATTTCTTTGTGGTATAACTGTTTAAATACTTGGATAATCATGTGAAAGTGTTCTCAAGATCTAGTTTTATACTTACCTTATGGTATTGTTGAAATTTAGGCTTCTTTTTCACTACTTCTAACTTTGCCACATATATTTGTGCATTTTAAGCCAACAGAGAAGCTGTTTTCTGGAGTAAGCTTTATTTCTTATTTTTATTCCTGTCCCACCACCTCCAAAAGGACAATAGCTGTACATGTTGAAGATGTCACTCTTTATCGACTGAACTTCCCAATGTGATATCATTGTATGGAGTTAATGGCATTTTGTTAATATAACACTATTCATTTAAGTTGGAGGCATGCGAGTAAGCTTTCCAAAAACGTAGCTGATTTGGATCAAAATTGTAGCCAGATAAGTGTCTGGACTATCTTACCAATTTGAATTTAGGTCTTTTGATTTAAGGAAATATGCTGTCTTGAATAACTAGGTCCCATTCTTCTTTTTATAGGTTCTTAGTAACTCTAGGACACCAACTAATTTTGAGTTTCTTTGAAGTAAAATTTCTAACAAATAAATCAGGTAACTGATATATCAGAGAAGTTAAATATATTCATGCCTTCAGTTTGACTAATAAGTTGAACATGTTACTAATGCCACAAAAATTGACAGACAGATAAAGATTTATAGTTAGATACAGGAGTAGTTTAATGACTCTGCAGTTCTTCGCTTATAAATGAAACCCAGGCAAATGATAAGTTTTTTTTTTTCATTAACTAGTTAAATAGAGAAATGTCACTTTGCCCCCTCAAACAGGGTGAATTGTATTAATTCCATTTCTTAAAATGGTGAAAGAATAAATATATCTTGGAAAAAAGAGGACATTTTCTATGAATTGAAGTTTTGTACTTTTCTTATTAAAAGACACTGATCATTTTTTCTACTAAAGTATATTTAAGAACAGAAGATATCTCATACCCGGCAGTGGGATTTTGATTTAAAAACCCAGAGCATTATCAACAAAAGTAAGATGTATCCCTTCAACTCTTACTTAAAACACATATAAGATGGAGGACTCTTATTGGTTAATAAAGAATTGGCTTTTTGATAGGGCAGGATTTAGATAGGTGGAGTAGACAGAATAGAATGCTGGGAAAGAAGGAAGTTAGGCAGATGGCTCAAGCAGTCGCCATGACTCTCCTCTCCGAGATGGTTGCAGGCTAGAATCTTCCTGGTAAGCCACCCCTCGCAGTGCTACACATATTACTAAATATGGGTTAAAGCAAAATATGAGAATTAGCTAATAAGAGGCTGAAACTAATGGGCCAGGCAGTGTTTAAATGAATACAGTTTGTGTATTGTTATTTCAGGTGTAAAGCTAGCTGGTGGCCGGGGGCCAGGCGGGATGAAAAGCAGGCCTGCCAGCAGCCCCTCACAACACTTATACTTTTTAATTGACTTGCTAAATTGTGAGTTTATGTGTGGACTTTTTATACACATTTATTTTAGTTTACCCTCTCCTCCTGCTCCCCACCTTACTCACCCTCCACCCTCATTCCTGGTATACTTTTCTACCCCTAGTTTTTCTCCATTAAAATTTTATACTACCTATGAACTATAAACTATCACTTCTTAAGACAATCTTCTACAATGACCTTTTCTAGTTTGTTGGATACTACAAGTACTCTAAATCCATACCTTAAATACACAGATCTAAAGATTCGAAGCTATGATGCACATATGAGAGGAAACAGTTGGTGTTTGTCTCTCTGGGTCTTGGTTACATCACTCAGTATAATTTATTTCCAGTTGCATTCATTTACCTGCTAATTTCATTTTTCTTTAAAGTTGAAGAAAATGTCATGTACCACATTTTTATTATTTATTTATCCATTGATGGTTATTTATATATTTCCCAGATATTCTGAATGTCAGTGAACATGGATGAGCAAGTATCTCTGTTGTAGGATATAGAGTCCTTTGATTATATGCCCAAGAGTGATGTAGCTGGTTCCTATGATAATTCTATTTCTAGCCTTTGAGGAAAATCTAGCACTGATTCCCATAGCAGCTGTATTAGTTCACATACTTGCTAACTATGAACAAAATTCCTCTTTCCTACATCTATGCCAGCATTTGTTGCCATTTTATTTTTTGATAATAGCCATTCTGACTGCGGTAAGAATGAAATTTAAAGTAGGTCTAATCTTCATTTCTCTGAAACATATTTTAAAATATTCAATAGTCATTTGTGTTTATTCTTTTAAAATCACTATTTAGATCTATAGCCCAATTTTTCATTGGGTTTTTGGTTTGCTTGATGTTTTATTCTTTGAGATTTTGTATATTCTAGGTATTCATCTTTGTTAGAGGTATATGTGTTAAAGATTTTATCCTATTCTGTGGGGTGCTTCTTTACTCAACTAACCATTTCCTTTGCTCTACAGAAAGTTTTTTTAAGTTTCATTACTCCTATTTGCCCATAGTTGGACTTAATTTCCCTATTGAAGGAAGTTGTATTTAGAAAGTCCTTACTTATATCTATATCACGTTGTGTGTTTTACTTTTCTAGAAGTTTTGGTTTTTTTAAATAATAGTTTTAATTTATACTTTAAATGTTTTATACATTTATACAATGTATTTTGATCAGAATTTCAGGTTGTTTGTTGATGTCTCTGATCTTTTTGGAGGTGACATTGTGCATGGTAAAATATAATGGTATGTCAATGTCACACTTTTTAAAAGTGTAATTCAATACAGAAAATAATAATACCTCAATATTTTCTTTTTTTGATCATTTTTAACTTCTTAAAGTGCTTAAAGGCCATTTAAATTTAGATTGTTTCTCCTGTTTCTGTGAATAATGTTGCTGTTAAATGTCTTTCAGTACACAAAGACTGATTAGACAAACTAATGGAAGAAAAAATTAAATATCCAAAATCCATACATATACACACATATACATACATACATACATACATACATACAGCCAACTATTCTTTTCTTAGAACATTATTAAAGGCATTCATATGCAGTGAGGCAAAGACAGTCTTTTTTAATTGGATCTGGAAACTGCGGCTACTCACATGTACTGCCCCATATATAAAGCTTCAAGAGACATAATAAGGTAGTTACTTTGTAAGATCATATTGTAATCATGATTCCCCAGATATAACAAGTTGAACAACTACTCGCCCACTAATCTACTATTACAGGAACAAAGAAAATCAAGTAATACCAAAGTAACTGCTTGTAGACTAACAAGAAAAAGGACATCCTGATTCTAGAAAGTAGAAAAGAAAGAGACACACACACATGTTTCATCTATCGACTCTAAACCACTAGGCTTGGAAGAAAATATCTCCCATTTTGTGAAGGGAGTATTGTTCTAAGCCTTAGAATTGAAAATAAATTGTAGATCTAAATTATTGAAACCCAATCCTAGGCAATTCTTCACAAGGCCCAGAGACTAAATTGAATAAGGAAACTACTGCTCAGTATCCTCAATAAAAGTAAATGTAAAACTCCCAAAGAAAATTCTCAGACACTAATCTAAGCATATTGAAATTTTTTTTTTTTTTTGGTTTTTCGAGACAGGGTTTCTCTGTGGCTTTGGAGCCTGTCCTGGAACTAGCTCTTGTAGACCAGGCTGGTCTCGAACTCACAGAGATCCGCCTGCCTCTGCCTCCCGAGTGCTGGGATTAAAGGCGTGCGCCACCACCGCCCGGCGCATATTGAAAATTTTATTGCCATGACCAAGAACATTCAATCACAAGAATAATAAACAAAAATTATTCTGTATACTTATGCAAAAACTATAGAACACATCTGCAGAAGGGAGAACAAAAATAAAACCATTTCAATAGCAGCACTTTTTAAATTTCAATGCTTGGGAAAATAATCCCAGAAAAATTAGGTATAGATAGCAAATACTTTAGACACTAAAGGACATTAGATTTAGGACAAAACACCATCACCATATACCACTTTATTTAATATAGATCTTTGTAGATGGAACGGCAGGCTGTGTCCCGCCACCTGGCTAGCTTTACACAAAATAATTACATGGAAACTGTATTCTTTTAAGCACTGCATGGCCCATTAGTTTTAGCCTCTTATTGGCTAACTCTTACATCTTGACTAACCCATATCTAGTAATCTGTGTAGCACCATGAGGTGATCGCTTACCAGGAAGATTCTTAACCTGCATCCATCATGGAGAAGAGAGCTATGGCACCTGCCTGAAGCATCTGCCTGACACCCTTTCTTTCTCCCATAATTCTGTTCTGTCTACTCTGCCTACCTAATTTTCTGTCCTATTAAAGGACCAAGGCAGTTTCTTTATTAACCAATGAAAGTTACACAGACAGATGACTCTCCTTCATCATTTCCCCTTTTTCTGTTTAAACAAAAAAGAAAGGCTTTAACTTTAACATAGTAAAATTACATATAACAAAACAGTTATCAAGCAAGAATTACAGTTACAATATTTATATCTATTTTATGTTTTATAATAACTAAGAAAAACTATAACTAACCATTTTTTAGCTCCATCAAAGACTCCAGAATGATATAATATTACCTAAGTAAACAAGAAGTAAGCAACCTCTAAAACTCTAGAAATGACAGAGACATCTCACTGTTTGGACAGTCACCCAAAATTCTTTTGTACCGTTAGGGCATCTATCTTCGGGCTTCAGGCCCATAGTATCCAGCAGACTTTTCCATGAAGCAGGAAATTTCAAAGACAGTTCAGTCCCTATCAGCTGTGTCCTGCAGAATGTCTCGCAGACTCCTTCATGAATCAGGAACCTCAAATGGGTCACAGTGTTAGATGAATATACATAGGCTTGGAAGAGAGAAGAAAAAAAATAGAGAGAATAAAGTTAATGCCTTAAAAAAGGGGTAAAGTCTTTAAAGAGACAGAATAAAGTAAAATGATTAAATAAAAATAAGCCACATAAAAATGGAAAATTCACAGATAGTCTGGATTATGCATTTTATTGTGTTTTCTTTGAACTTTTTGACTGTGAAGGAGCTAAGTACAGAAAAACATTTCATTGTATGGGCTGCCAAACTAAACCAACATATATGTTCTAAAGGTATCTTGACTTCAAAATTTGGGTCTAAGGATATGATACTTTGGAGAGGGTTTTCTTTTGTTTTCACAGAGGATAAGACCCTGTGGGTTGCTTCTATCCCAATATGGTATGATAGACCACACCTTCCTGAAAGGTTGCTGTGAACACCCTCAAAAAATTACTTCACTCAACTGCCAACTGAGATGAACCTAGCAGACAGGTGATACCATGAAAGACCTAAATAACAGCACCCCATTCAGCATGAAGCAGGTTGGAGAGGAAAAACTGCACCCATATTCCCAAATATTGTTTATAAATGTTCTTTTATGACATAGAGATGAATAATTTGCATTGGTATGGATTTTAAGGTCAATTTTGTATATGTATATGTATTTCTGATCTTGATTAGGGTATTGTGATTATGTAGTTCATTTAAAATGCAATGTATAATTAGGAAATATAGGTTGTTAATGGATATTTATTGATAATAATCAAGCTTGTAGTCATGTTAGTTAGATTTCCTAGATATATAGATATAGATATCTATATCTATATAAATATATAGATATATAGAGATAGATAGGCATTCTTCATATCATTCAAAGACTATAGAACATGGTATTTAATGTTTTAATAACTTAGGGCTTTTCACGACAATGAGACACGTCTGCTTCTGGTAGCACCAATCTACTTCAAGAGGAAGATGCACATCGAAGAGGCTCCTCTTATGGAGTATGATAGCCATTTGGGCAAGAAACTGTTCTTGCCTGGACTGATGCATAAACTGGACACAAAGAACCCTCAAAGAGAGGACTGCTGAACTTGCCTAAAGGTGAGATGATCTTTCAGGGTTTCTGAATCATGAAAGAGTCTGCAAGACATTCTGCAGGACACAGCTGATAGGGACTGAACTGTCTTTGAAATTTCCTGCTTCATGGAAAAGTCTGCTGGATACTATGGGCCTGAAGCCCGAAGATAGATGCCCTAACGGTCCAAAGAACTTTGGGTGACTGTCCAAACAGTGAGATGTCTCTGTCATTTCTAGAGTTTTAGAGGTTGCTTACTTCTTGTTTAGTTAGGTAATATTATATCATTCTGGAGTCTTTGATGGAGCTGAAAAATGGTTAGTTATAGTTTTCCTTAGTTTTTATAAAATAAAAAATAGATATAAATATTGTAACTGTAATTTTTGCTTGATAACTGTTTTGTTATATGTAATTTTACTATGTTAAAGTTAAAGCCTTTCTTTTTTGTTTAAACAGAAAAAGGGGAAATGATGAAGGAGAGTCATCTGTCTGTGTAACTTTCATTGGTTAATAAAGAAACTGCCTTGGTCCTTTAATAGGACAGAAAATTAGGTAGGCAGAGTAGACAGAACAGAATTCTGGAAGAAAGAAGGCAGACACTTCAGGGCAGTCACCATGCCTCTCCTCTCTGAGTCGGATGCAGGTTAAGATCTCTCCTGGTAAGTGACCACCTCGTGGTGCTACACAGATTACTAAGTATGGCTTAGTCAAGATGTGAGAGTTAGCCAATAAGAGGCTAATACTAATGGGCCAGGCAGTGTTTAAAAGAATACAGTTTCTGTATAATTATTTTGGGTAAAGCTAGCCAGGTGGCAGGAGGCTGCCCTGCCACTCCCTCTACAGTTCTTGAAGGCTGAGATGAAATTATCTGTCAAAGAAGAAATTAAAAGCATTCATATTTAAAAAGAAACAGTAAAATAGTCATCATTTCCTGAGATACAATCTTATTTTGATACTATAAGCATTAATCATTATTATGATTATTTCCAAATCTCAGGATGAAATTTAAAATATAGTGCACATTGTGTATACACACTAATACCAAACTATACTGTTGTGACAATATGATCATATATATATATATATAGCATTAAAATTTTCATCAAAATTATTTATAAATAAACATAAATTTAGAAAATTTTAATATATAAAATGAATATGCCTTTTGTGGATTGAACACATAAATGATTAACCCTGAACCAAACCAACCATCAATAATGTATTAGAGTCACATTAAGGAAAAACAGAAAAGCACTTTCCACTTGAGTCATTTAACTAAGAGAGAATCCGGATTTGCATTTTCTTCTTCTTTCTACTCCTGTCCTTTGTCCTCTGTCTGTTGTATGAGTCTGAATCTGTGCCTGCTTGAAGACTGACTTGTGAATCTGTTCAGTATCAATCAATAACCATAAATAATGTGTTCAATATGGATGCTGAATATTCATTTTGGAAAATTGCTTCCAATATCTGTATTTTATGTTTTCAGTAAATGATACACATGTATTGTTCTGTATCAGGAGCACAGAAGAATATGAAATTTAAGAGTACAGTTATTGTATAAAATTATTACATGGAAGATGCAAAGCAGGTTAAAAAAACGAGGTGAATACATAGTAGGATAGTACAATAAAATAGTCTTCTTCTTCTTCTTCTTCTTCTTCTTCTTCTTCTTCTTCTTCTTCTTCTTCTTCTTCTTCTTTTTGGGTTTTTTTTTTGCTTTTTTCAAGACAGAGTTTCTCTGTAGTTTGGGGTTCTGTCCTGAAACTAGCTCCTGTAGGCCAGGCTGGCCTCAAATTCACAGAGGTTTGCCTGCCTCTGCCTTCTGAGTGCTGGGATTAAAAGCCTGCTCCACCACTGCCTGACTGATAGCAGTCTTCTTAAAGATATCAAGGTATATTACTGACTTCAAGGTCCAACAAATCTCCAATGTCTTAGAATAGAAGGGATATTTTCAAAATATTGTATTGCCACAGTGTATGAGTAGTCTTTCCATATGACAAAAGCAAAGTATATGAAACAGAAAACATAAAGCAACTTCATTTACAATAATTGCAAAAGTGAAATTAGTGGGTCACTGGACATAATTGTTGGGAACTGATCTCAGGTCCTATGCAAGACAAGTATAGATTCTTAAACACTGAGCAATCTCCCTAGCCCCAGAATTGATACCTTTTAAAATCATTAAAGCAGCCTATAGGTTCAATACAACATCTATCAAAATATTAATGACATTCTTTGAGGAAATAGAGAAAGCAATCATAAAATTAAATAGAACTATAAAAAATCACCAAGAACTAAAGCTATCTTGAACAAATAGTACAAACCAGGTGGTACTTCAATGTCAGAATTCAAAATATACTATGAAGCTGAGGTACTAAATACAACATACTATACTGTTGCCATCAACATAGAATCATCTAGCAAGAAACAGAATAATAAAAATTTTGAAGAAAATTATGCATAAATACATCATTTTCAACAAAAGTAGTGAAATGTCAGTATTTTCCATAAGTGATGCTGTTAAAATTTGATATACATGTGCAGACATGAAAATAGACTCTTATCTCACATGGATCCAAAAACTCAACTCAATATGGATTTAAGTCTCAACATGTAATACTGGTCACTATGAAACTACTATAAATAATTGTAGCATGAATAATAAAAATCCAGAGACATATATTGGGGTTCAACCTGGAGTTCAGAGAAACAAAGCAGCCAACCACTAAAGAGCTCTTAACTCTATGTAATCTTCAGACTGAAAAAGGGAGTTTCTGCCTCACCCTTCCTTATATTCCTCTCTAGTGCTGGGATTAAAGGTGGGTACCATCACCATCCAGGCTCTCTATGCCTAACTAGTCTGACTGCTGGAATTAAAGGTGTATGCCACCACTGCCTGGCCTGTATGGCTCATTAGTCTGACTGTTTTGCATTGACCTTCAGGCAAGCTTTATTTATTAAAACACAAATAATATTCTACTATGACTAAACAAAAAGAAAATGCTAGGAAAATGGATTGGATATGAGTTTTGGGAGATCTCTCAACTACAAGAATGAAAATAATAAAAGATTATTTGAAATGCTACAACAAAATAAATGTTACCACACATGCAAGCATACAGTCAACAGAATGCAATGACAATATACTGGATGAGAGAAAATATTAGAAAAATTATTCAGCAGAAAAGGAACTAATAACTACAATGTATAAAGAGCGTTAAAAATTAAATTAAAACTTATGTAAGTATGGAATAGACTATTTTTAAATGAAAATAAGTAAATGTATTATATTTAAATGAGAATATGGCTATCATCATCAATTATTAAAGATTTTAAAATGAAAACCAAAGCGAACTATTATCAAATCCCAGGAAGAATGGCATAGCCAAAAAAAGAATAAAGATAAAATGATGTTTGTAAAAGGAAACCCTTGTACTCTTTTGGGAGAAATGCAAGTTTTTACAAGCCTTATGGAAAACAGTATGAATATTTCTCAAAAATGTACAAATGTTATAACCAGATAGACAGTAGATCCACCATTGGATTTTGATGCCCAAACTTCATTTTACATTGATTAAGGTAAGAAACATGTAAGGAATTAATCTAGGACTCCTTTAGATGTGTCTATGAGCACATTTCCAGAGAGGACTACTTGAGAGAACAAGGTCTGCCTTGAGTATGGGCAGCACCAGGAAGTAAGCTGGGGATTTGGAGTGAATACAAAAGGGAAAGGCAGAAAAGCTGCTGAATGCCAGAATTCCCCTCTTTCTACTTCCAGATTCCCTCAAATGTGGATGAACAGCCTCATGCTCCTGCTTCCATAATTTCCCCATGCGTAGAGATTGAACTCATAAAACATAATGAAAACAATGTTCCACGTATAACATATGTTCTGCTGGGCTTTTGGGCCCAACAATGAGGCAGCTACTAACATGTAGGTACATATTCAAAATAAATAAAACATACTAAAGGGATACTTACAGATCAATATTATTTGGGCATTATTGTTGTGGTTTGAAAGTAATAGCCCCCAGAAGGAGTGGTACTAATGGGAGGTATGACCTTGTTGAAGTTGGTGTGGTGTTCTTGGAACAAGTGTGTCACTGTGGAGGCAAGCTTCAAGGTCTCATACATCCTCAAGCCATGCCCAGTAAGACAGACCACTACCTGTTGCCTGCATATCAAGATGTAAAACTCTCAGCTCTTTCTTCAGTATCATACCTGTCTGCACGTTGCCATGTGGCACCATGGTGGTAATTGTCTGAACCTCTGAATTGTAAGCCACCCCGCTAAATATTTTCCCTTATAAGAGTTGCTGTAGGCATGTTGTCTCTTCACAACAATAGAAACCCTACCTAGGACACTATTCAGAACAGTTAAACCATGGAAACATCCTAAGTATTTGACCTGCTGAATAGATAGAAAATGTAATATATACAGAAAATAACACCCAATTATCAAACTTACAAAGTCCCATCAAATGCAGCATGGATAAAATTAAGGATCATTGTTCTAAAGGAAGGAATACTGATGCAGAATGAGAAATAAGTGTGCAATGCCAATTACAGATAGAATCTGAAAAGTTGTTTTTACAGAAGCACAATTGTTCACAATTTTGTTTTCCATATCAATTAATTTTAGTCGACCACAGGCCATAAACATAAAGTAAAATTCCAATGGAATTAACTAATTTGTTTTTAAGTTGTATACTTATACAATTGTATAAGCTATTGTTTTCTAGAAGCACAGATATTAGGTGCATGAGTTGTCCATCATATTGGCTAGTGCTACCCACACTTAGAATGGCCCTTTCTTTCCCATTCTTCTGCATCCCCATTGGCAAGTTCCAAACTTATTATGCAATTTTAAAATCTTTTACTGCTTTTAGGAATAACAGATATGTCTATATTTTGCCACTAGTATACATATTAAGTTTCAGGAGTAGAAACTGCAGTTGTTGGAGCAAAGTTGTTATATTTGCATTAGGGAAACCTTTCCCAGAGCAAGGACTACAACCCTTTCCTGGGAAAATTGTTTCCCATGGGAACAGAGCTGTAAGAGTTCAGCTGGGATACCTTTCTTTTCAGAGCTGTAACATAAGCACTTTCTTTTATTTATTCATTTAAGGGTTTATACTAAGGATGTTTCTGTGTCTTGACTGTTGTGAAAAGGGTTCAGTGAAAATGGGGGTGTTGGCATCTTCAGAGGGAACTGACTCTATTACCATTTTTATATATTCATAATAAGGATTCCTGGGCTGTAGTTCAATTTAGTATTTCAGAGACTCCATAGTTTTCTAAATAAGGGCCTCATTAATTTCATTCTAACCAACAGAATAGAAATGCTTACTTTTTCCATCTGTTTTGCCAATTTAAGTGTGCTTTTTTTATAGATAAGTATACTAGGTTTGAAATAACAGCCTGTATTTTTATTTACACAGCTAGTGATTCTAACCTGATTATCAGTGACACTGACCCTATTGATATGTTGTTGTAATGAGGAGGAGTGGCAGGCTCCTTGTCATCCCAACCACCCAGCTAGCTTATGCCTGAAATAATTACATGGAAACTGTATTCATTTAATCACTGCTATCCCATTAGTTCTAGCCTCTTATTGGCTAACTCTCACATCTTAATTAACCCATTTCTATTAATGTGTATTGCCACTTGACTATGGCTTACTGGCATGAGTCTAAACGGTGTCTGTCTCGGAGAAAAGAGCCATGGCATCTGCTTAACTGCCTTCTTCCTCCCAGAATTCTGTTCTGCCTGCTCCACCCACCTAAGGGCTAGCCTATCAAAAGGCCAAGGCAGCTTCTTTATTTAACCAATGAAAGTAGCACATAGACAGAAGAACTTCCTACACAAATATGTGTACTTTGTAATAAACGTATTTTTCTGAAAACCTAAAAAATTTCAGAAATTTTGTTCATTTAAAACTTATTAATTTATATTCTTTATATCAAGCAGAACAGTTAATTAAATGAAAAAGCAACCTATAGATTGCAAAAAATATTTGCACATGATATACATAACTATATATTATATTTATTATATGTAGTATATATTACATATTAATACACTATATATAAAACTAATGTATAATAGATAATACATAATATGTATATAGTTTTTGATATATGCATATATAGTGTGTTAATTTTATAGTTTTAAATGTCACATAGTTTATTAGCATAAATATACCTATTAAAATATACATAACATTAAAGTGCATTACATTTAAATGTGTTAAGAATCAGCCAATTTTATCTGGGTATTGTTAAAGGTATAAGAATGTATATAATTCTTCATGGAGCTGAAGGAACATCATCCCACAAACTGTGTTGCTAACTGGGAGTGATGTAGAGTTTTGTTTACTGTTCTTTGGAGTGCTTGTTTGGGGGACTTTTTCTTGGCCTTTTAAAAGGGCAAATTAATCTCATATTCCTTTAGTAATCAACTAACCTTTTCTTTAACTACATGTTCTCTGCAATAATATATATATATATATATATATATATATATATATATATATATCCTCTCCTATTAACAATATGAACCATTTGAAGAAAATATTACATGACAAAATGATATTGTTGAGAAGAAACCTCTCATGCTGGTAAATGTATTCATCCTTCCGTCTCATATTTGATAAGTTACTGTGATCTCACCAATAATGGAGGAAACCATTTGATTCCTTCCCACACCATTGAGATTTACCCAAGAACTGCCAATTTCCATAACATATAAATGAATATATAATGCAATAATTGGATTTCTTCTTAAAATACTGTCTAAACACTGGAGAAATACAGAGTTTCTTCATAAGTTCCCAGACCATTTTAATACTATGTATTTGTCATGTCCCCTCAAAGGGCTAGTCTTTCATTTAGGTATATTTAGGTTAGTATTGTATGTTATAAAACATGAATTAATTGCGAGAAGGATGTTTATGAGGTTCACTTGCCATCCAATTAATTTAATTTAAAGTTACAAGAGCAATAAAGGTTTAATTACATTCTTATGGTTTTATTGTATTTCCTGAAGTATATGTGACTATTAATTTATGGCTGCAGCAATTTGTTTATGGCCAATTAATTGGTACTTTAAGCACAAAACTATATATAAATGTAAATTGTTTATTTGTTACATTTAATTTAAACTAATAGCCAATGCTAAAATTAACATATGTATTTTACAGAAGATAGCATTTAACACTTTAGTTTCTGCACTTTTATATGCAGATATTTTCTTTTGACTATAAGCTAAAAAATAAAACAGTAGTTTTTTATTAGAGTATTTTGGGTAAATATGAGGTTCTTAATTCTTATGTTGGGGATGAGTAAGAAGTTTCAGGAAACAAGGAACTTCTAATGGTCTGTCATAAAACTTCTATATATTTAATTCATTTAATAATAACATAATATTTTTATTTATTGTATAATCAAGATCACGATTTCTGCCCTATCTATTCTAAGTTTTAAGGATGCGTGTAAAATTTAATATTATAGAATTGTGTTAAATTGTTACTATACATTACAATATTCCTAGTATATACTACTTATTTGCATTCATACGTGCAAAATATTTTCATCATACCCATTCTAGCAACACGTGTATTTAGCCTTCCCAATCTCATCTACCCAAACTCTTCCTTGTTTCTTAAAAATCTCCAGAGCTTCAGATCCTCTGAAACTGGAGTTAATATATAGTTGTGTGCTGCCCAATGTGGGCGCTGGGAACTCTTGGATTGGGAGGATCAACATAGTAAAAATGGCAGTTCTACCAAAGGCAATCTATAGATTCAATGCAATCCCCATCAAGGTCCCACCAAAATTCTTCACACATCTTGAGAGGACAATAATCAACTTTATATGGAGAAACAGCAAACCCAGGATAGCCAAAACAATCTTATAAAATAAAGGAACTTCTGGAGGCATTACCATCCCTGACTTCAAACTCTATTACAGAGCTACAGTATTGAAAACAGCTTGGTATTGGGATAAAAACAGAGAAGTCAACCAATGGAATCGAATAGAAGATCTGGATCTTAACCCACAAACCTATGAACACCTGATTTTCGATAAAGGAACTAAAAGTACACAATGGAAGAAAGAAAGCATCTTCAACAAATGGTGCTGGCATAACTGGATGTCAACCTGTAGAAGAATGAAAATAGATCCATATCTATCACCATGCACAAAACTCAAGTCCAAATGGATTAAGGAACTGAATATCAATCTGAACACACTGAACCTGATAGAGGAGAAAGTGGGAAGTACTCTACAACACATGGGCACAGGAGACGGCTTCCTATATATAACCCCAGCAGCACAGACATTAAGGGCAACATTGAATAAATGGGACCTCCTGAAACTGAGCAGCTTCTGTAAAGCAAAGGACACTGTCAGTAAGACAAAAAGGCAGCCTACTGACTGGGAAAAGATCTTCACCAACCCCGCAACAAACAAAGGTCTGATCTTTAAAATATATAAAGAACTCAAAAGACTAGACTTCAAAATGCTAATTATCCCAATTAAAATGGGTACTGAACTGAACAGAGAATTCTCAATAAAAGAAGTTCAAATGGCCAAAAGACACTTAAGGTCATGCTCAACCTCCTTAGCAATCAGGGAAATGCAAATCAAAACAATTTTGAGATACCATCTTACACCTGTCAGATTGGCTAAAATCAAAAACACCAATGAAAGCCTTTGCTGGGGTGGTTGTGCTTGGTTAAGGGGTACCCTCATCCATTGCTGGTGGGAGTGCAAACTTGTGCAACCATTTTGGAAAGCAGTTTGGCGGTTTCTCAGGAAATTCGGGATCAACCTACCCCAGAACCTAGCAATTCCACTCTTGGGAATATACCCAAGAGATGCCCTACCATATTACAAAAGCACTTGTTCAACTATGTTCATAGCAGCATTATTTGTACTTGCCAGATCCTGGAAACAACCTAGATGCCCTTCAATGGAAGAATGGATGAAGAAAGTGTAGAATATATACATATTAGAGTACTACACAATGGTAAAAAACAATGACATCTTGAATTTTGCATGCAAATGGATGGAAATAGAAAACACCATCCTGAGTGAGGTAACCCAGACCAAAAAAGATGAACATGGGATGTACTCACTCATAATTGGTTTCTAGCCATAAATAAAGGACATCGAGCCTATAATTCGTGATCCTAGAGAAGCTATATAAGAAGGTGAACCCAAAGAAAAATATATAGTTATCCTTCTGGATATTGGAAGTAGACAAGATTGCCGGACAAAAATTGGGAACTTTGGGGTGGAATGGGATTGGGCTAAGGGGTGATAGGGAGAGAAGAGTGTGAAGGGGAGGATGGGGAGTGCTTGGGGGAATGGGATGGATGGGATAAAAGAAGGGTGGATATGGGAGCAGGGAAGTATATATCTTAATTAAGGGAGCCATTTTAGGGTTGGCAAAGACTTGACTCTAGATGGGTTCCCAGGTGTCTAGGGAGATGCTCCCAGCTAGTTCCTTGGGCAGCTGAGGAGAGGAAGCCGGAAATGGCCAGATCCTATAGCCATACTGATGAATATCTTGCATATCACCATAGAACCTTTATCTGGCCATGGAAGGAGATAGAGACAGAGCCCCACATTTGAGCACCGGACTGAGCTCCCAAGGTCCAAATCAGGAGCAAAAGGAGGAAGATCATGAGCAAGAAAGTCTGGACCGTGAAGGGTGTACCCACCTACCGAGATTGTGGGGCTGATCTAATCTGAGCTCACCAAGGCTAGCTGGACTGGGACTGAAAAAGCACGGGATAAAACTGGACTCCCTGACCATGGCGGACAATGAGGGCTGCTGAGAAGCCACGGACAATGGCAATGCATTTTGATCCTACTATATATACTGGCTTTGGGGAGGGGGCTAGCCTGTTTGGATGCTCACCTTCCTAGACCTGGATTGAGGGGGGAGGACCTTGGAATTCCCACGGGGCAAGGAACCCTTACTGTTCTTTGGACAGGAGAGGGAGCGGCAGTGGTGGGGTAGGAGGAGGTAAATGGGAGGTGGGTAGGAGGCAGAAATTTTTAATAAAAACATAATAAATAAAAAAAATTAAAAATCTCCCTTAAGAAGTAAAGAAACTACTTTTGAAGTACAGGATATAATATTATATTGTACACTTGATTTCATTAAATGTCTACTTGCATTTTGTTGTACAATATGTATATTTAATTGTGATAGCAAAGGCAAGTGGCATTGCTGAAATGATTAATATACACATTATCCCAGGCAGTTAAACATACAATATCTCTATATTTCATTTAATTTTGAAAATGCTTTCTAAACTCTCATGAGTTTAGATAATATTTTTTATTCTACTATTAATAACACTAATATGATAACAAACCCAATGATTTATAATAAATATGATTTTGGGAATAAACACCTACAAATTACCCTTGAAAGTTTTGAAATAGATTCTAACAAGTAATGATGGATGGCAGCTTGATCAACCTGATCAGGGAGATACAACAGGATCTCAAGAAATACAAAAGGCATAATGAAAGGGAGGAAGAATTTTCTATTTTGTGTATATGATGTTTGTGTGTGTATGTGTGTGTATTTGTGTTTGTGAGTACAGGTATACACTTAATTCAGTACATATATAGAGGCCAGTGAACAGCCTGAGGGCTGGTCCTCACCTTCCACATTGTTTGTGATAGTCTCTTTGTGCTGCTGTGTATGCACGGATATTTGCCCCACACATTTCACTTAAGTCAATTTCTGCTCTTCTCTTCCCATTTTGCCATAGGATCAATAGGATTACAGGTGCGTGCTACTGTTCCCAGTTATATGTGGTTTCTGGGCATTTAAACTCAAATCCTCATACTGCACCACATGCACATGCTGTATCCACTAAATGGTCTCCTCGGCCATGGGAAACTGTTTTTGAGGCCTGGGCTACCTAACAGAAAGTGCATCTAGATCTAGAAGCATGGCATGTGGAAAGGGAGTTCTTTGTGTTTCACTCTTTTAAAAGATTCTACTCTTCTGTCTTAGAAGATTGATACTGTTCATATGGAATTACAGATGTTGTAGATAACTCAGGGAATATCATACCAAGTGGTTATTTCATACTAAATGTTCAGCTCTAAAAACATACACACAAGTAACATTATATAGGCTTATCAGTTTCTATTTATGTATTTATGTATATATACACAATATATGACTATCTATCTATCTATCCATATATACATGTATTTATGTGTTAGCAAGTAATGAACAAAGGAGCCATGAATTTTTAAACCATGAACAAGGGGTATATGAGATAACTTGAGGGGAGAAAAGGGTAGGGGAAAAAGATGTAATTATATTATAATCTGAAATAATAAAAAACTTAAAAATTAAAGAACTACAGGTGATTAAGGAATGCTGAGAGTAGGATAAAGTATTTTCCAAGAATGAGCTGCTTAATTGGTTAGTCAATATTAGGTGGTCAACCCTGATATCATACAGACACAAGTAAAATTAAATGAAACGAGCAGATTATATTTATATATGTATGTATACATATGTATGTATGTGTAACAATAATAATTAAAGAAAAAGAGGTCATAAATTTGTGATGGAAGAAGAGAGGGACATGGAAGGATTGGAAGAAGAATAGGGGGAATGTCATTATATTTTAACTTAAAAAATAAAAAATAAAATTGAAGAAAGTATACGCTGAATACATTGCATATATTTGGGCAGCTTGGCGTGACAATCAGAGTACATAAGAAATATGTTGCTCATTTTAGTGGTATAGAAAACAGTTCAATTTGAAACAGTCATGGAGTACTAAAATGTTGGTGTACAGAGGTTAAAAACCCACTTCCTTAGTCTCTCTTTCTCAAATTTCAAAGTATAGATACCATAATGTGATATATGTTTCTTGACTGTAAAAAAAGTGTTAATATTTGTCATATTTCTTTATTGTATGGGAAATGAGCTTAAGATTCTGCCATTTTCCTCCACAAATATATTTATTTCCTTTTCTTTCTACAGGGGCCCTGTTTAGCCTGATCCTCAGTCTGTTCGTACTATGGAAGGAATATGCTGTTGATTTTCCAAAATATATATCTATAGAAAGGAGCAATAAGTGTGTCCCAGAAAATGTCCTCATTGATGTCAAATATGGATGGTCTTTCATATTTGCTGCTTTTGGAACTCCCTTTGTATGTATATCAGGAATTATTTTTCATTTAATTGGCCGACAGCTTGAGGAGTTTCAGAAATGAACAAGATAAAATGAAGAGACCATAGTGAAATCTGCTCAGATTCGTGAAGGATGCTTCTACAAAACAAATTCAAGACTTGGAGCTCAGCCAAGCAATAGGAGATTATTTACTATCAGTACACATATGCAGCATGACATTGCCAAATGGATGCAATTTGCACAAGGGGTACTACAAAGGAAAATTCAGAAGAGAAGCAATTTCTAAGGAAACTTGTGTAACCTGAAATCTGCTGTCTAGATACAGAGATAAAATCGTTGGCTTTGGGTTGTGAAACATATCACAAATACTTACAAGAGTGAGTATGACCTTAAACTCTCTGGTGCTATTATTTAATTTACAGACTACCCAAAGTTAGTCCAACTTATAGTAAAGCTTTTCTTTTTAAGGAGTTAAGTTTGAATCATTTCATTTATTTGAAATAAACAATTGACCATAGCTAACACACAAGGGCAGCTATGACTCATTTTCCTCTAAAAGCTTGGAAATTTGAAGAAAAGAATGCAGAATTTTTTCTTCTTGTTTCTTAATAGGTAAACTTCAACATCAGTTAATGCAGGAACATTTCAATTGGATGGATTAACATAGTTATATATGGAAAATCAACTATGTGTATTCTTATGTCCCACATCACATATTCTTCCAACACAAATCCATATTTGAACAAGAGATTTATGAAAATACTGCAAAATATAGACTATTACATTTGAATAAATATGATTAATTGTCATATTTTCATTCTGAACAAAACGGCCTCTTGTGGCTAAGGGATAATTATATCCAGAGAAGGTGGATTCTGGTCTGCAAGATGATTGAAAGGGTTGCATCTATTTCATTATTTAAATCATATCTATTTATTATTGAACTATTTCTATTTGTCCTTAAAAGTCTCAGCAGAATTAATATGTCTTAGTTCAACTAAATGGAAACCTGATGGGAAAGTCTTATGTTAATTTTTAATTTATAGAAAAATCTAAAATAAAATAATCAAATTACAATCACCAATAAGATAAAAGTTAACCTATGATGTTTGAAGATCATATATATATATATATGTTTTGGTTAGTCTGTGAATTTTATAAGAATTGGTAGAGTAGTCTTCGTTGATAAATAAAAATGTATCATTTATATGAATTCATTTCTACTGGCATATGGTTTTAGGGACTCAACTTGAACAATTGTCTTCAAGTATTAGTAAAATTTATGCTCACACTTAAATATGTTTTAATAAATTGCTAATTATTATTCTCTTCTATGGCTGTTAGTAACCATTCAGCAATTTTGATATATTTTTTATATATGCATCTTAGTTTGATAAAAAATATTACAAATTTGAATTGTTCTAAATGATGCCTTTCTGTTTATTTCACTGGACTTGTAGTTTTAAATTTTTGCTAATAAAATACATGTTGAAACATGAACCATTGTACAAGTTAATATTTCTCTTGCTTTGATATAGTCTCCTTCACATTTAAACAGAATCCTGAGAGGAGAGTCTAGAGATGATATGTTTGAAGCAAAACATCTTGGAAATTATCCCTTTGTTATGGTCTGATAGTGTGCATGAACAGAGTTCAGTACTGAGAGGTTGAAGCATTTCACAGACAGATTCAGCTACTAGAACTGAAATTCTAATTCCACAACTAAAGTCTAGAAGGGTTACTTGGCTTCTTATATTAGAAATGCTTAGAATGGTGGGTCTAATCGACAGGTCACAGATTGATCTGTCGAAACCTGATGTGTTTTTATTTTTATCTTTCAAGGAATCATCAGTCTTCTGTTAAAAAAGATTTTACTAGGATAGAAAATGAGGATGTCTACAACCTTAAGATGAGTTACTACCCACAAGTACAATAAGTATATTTTGGGGATCTGAAAAGGAGAAGAATGTGATTCATTCTTAGTTTTCCATATTTTTAGGGGAGACAAACTTCATAGCAACCCGAAATTGTCAGTAGTTTCTCTCTTCATAGATTAAGTTACAAAACAAAATTAGTAAATATGAAAGACGACTCAAATGATTTCTCCCATCTAACCATTCCATTGCTTCAGGATTATTTCAAGGCTCAAAAGAGCAAAAAAAATTCTCAAAAATTCTTTTGTTTTTACTTAGGAAGGTATTGGGACCGAGTGAAATTTGGGACTAAGGGAGGACAGTATCTTCTATCTTAATATTAGTTAATGAAAATGTACTGCTGCCTCTTATTTTAGAACTATGAAATATTAAAGTGATAAAGGAAAGAATAAAAGTGTTTATTGATTGTATGAGAAGGAACATAATTCAAAGTAATGTTCAGTTGACTTGTTCACTTATCTTTGCATGAAATAACACAAACTTTATTTGTTCATAGTGCAATAGTGAGTGACATTATCTATGAAGATACATCATCCTTTCTCAAATTTTGCAGTGTCTTATGCGACCATTTCTTCCTTCTCAGTAGCTTTACACTGTGATAATTTATTTTTACAGAGCTATGTTTGTTTATTTATGTATAGTCATAGTCATGCATATACATATTTATAAGCCCAGGGATATGTATCAAGAGTTATTTGTATCAATAACAACTGTGGTGAATAGTAATTTTCTTTTTTTAATTTATAAAATAAGAAAATTATAATTTTATCAAAAATGTTCTTTTACTTGTCTGATAGTCCTTTGTGTGTACATATTAAAATATATATTCTGTAGCTCTCACATGCATATGGATGTGCGGAATGGACTCAAACCCATCTTCCCATAAAAATGCTACCTATCCCCTGATCTGTACTATCCTGGAGATAGCTGTGATATCACAGACAGACCATTGTAATAGCTGGGATGTGGGGGATTTCTGAATAACTGGGCTAGGAAAAGAGTTTAAAATATAACAAAATTGATGGAGAAAGCAGATCTGTCAAATTTGGAAAGCTTTTAGCAAGTTTCTAAGAATTTGTGAAATATCTATCTATCTATCTATCTATCTATCTACCTACCTATAATATATATATATATATGATATATATATATAATATAATATATATATATATATTGTGTGTGTGTTTTGATAAATGAAACTTGCCTGAAGGTCAGTGCAAATCAGCCACACTAGTCAGCTGTATAGGCTAGGCCCATACAGAATGGTCTGTCAACCATTTAAGGGTAGAGCAGTTGGTAAAATCTCAGAAGCTCCTGTGCCCTGTTCTTGTACAATCTGAATGGTCAGTGAATTTTCTTCATAATATCTTGAAATAGTTTTCCCAGAAACATACAATAAGTTATGGTATGTTTCTAAGATGGGGAATGTTAATGTGAGTATTCCATTTCTGCAAAAAAAATCACGTCTCCACAAATCATTGCAGTGTTAGCCACATATGGTTTTAATACTCATCTCTGTCCTTCAGCGCCTATGCATTCAACCCTTCCCATGTTTGCTTTACCTAAGATAAAGTTTTAATCTCTAAAAATTGAACATTTACATCATGAAGAGGCCATTTTGGATGCCAAGATTCTGATGAAATTATTGTTAAATCTGCACCTGTGTGTACAAATGTCAATGTCATTTGTTCTTATTTTTTTAGTTTTGATCTTTGATTATTTATAGAACTTTGCCAAATACTTGCTTTATTGTCTTTCCTGATTGTTTTCTGTCTTCTATAGCTGTTCTATTATCCAGGGAAGTATGGTTTCTTACAATAGGCATTAGGTTCTTTAACTGCTCTGGGAAGCGGTTTCCTCTAAGATGGCAGCAAATGACTGAACTGGATTTGGTATAGAGGCCTGCAAGAGGCCCCTCATAGAGTTTCCTGAAGGCAAAGGACTACCTTGAATATTCCTCATTGACCTACATTCATTAGTCCAATGTCTGTCTTTGCCACATCTTCTGCCAAAAGAGAATGTCCATAAAATAGGGTTAGAAAAGGGTTTTGTTTCTGTCTTTTCAGGAGAATAAAGGTATCCAGCTAATGAACCTGAAGACCACTGGATAAATGAGATATCTGAAGAAAAAGAAAAAAATTGTCCAGAAAAAAATCTCAAGAAAAAGAGTAAATTGGCCTATTGGTATATCACATTTCCAAATCTTTCAAAAATGTTTGATTCTGTTATTCTCTACAGACATATAATGTAAGTGGTCATTTTTGTATTCCCAGTCTAATTAGAGATGAAAGCTGTCTTTGGATTTGAAGCGTAGCTCTCTCCTTCTTTAAACCCAAGCATGCTTATTAAAGTGAAATCCAAATTCTCTGTAGCATGTTAGAAGGGCCACCTGATATAGGAAAAATGAAAAACAAATATTTAAGAACTATTATATTGTCACTAACCTCATAATCATTTGGTTTTATATGGACTCTTTAACAGATTTTTCTTAAGATATAAGATTTTTTCTTTTTATTATTAGTATTATTATTATTAAAAATTTCCGCCTTCTTCCCACCTCAAATTTCCCTCCCCCCTCCATTCCCCTCCCCCTCCCTTTCCAATCCAAGGAGCTGTCAGGGTTCCCTGCCCTGCGGGAAGTCCAAGGTCCAACCCACTCCATCTAGGTCCATGAAGGTACGCATCTAAACAGACTAGGCTCCCCAAAAGCCAGTACATGCAGTAGGATCAAAACCCAGTGCCATTGTTCTTGGCTTCTCAGTCAGCATTCATTGTCCGCCACGTTCAGAGAATCTGGTTTGATCCCATGCTTTTTCAGTCCTGGTCAAGCTGGTCTTGGTGAGCTCCCATTAGACCAGCCCTGCAGTCTCAGTGGGTGGGCGCACTCCTCGCGGTCCTGACTTCTTTGCTCATGTTCTCCCTCCTTCAGTTCCTCATTTGGGCCTTGGGAGCTCAGTCCTGCACTCCAGTGTGGGTCTCTGTCTCTATCTCCATCCATCGCCAGATGAAGCTTCTATGGTGATATGCAAGATATTCATCAGTATGGCTATAGGATCGGGCCATTTCAGCCTCCCTCTCCTCAGCTGCCCAAGGAACTAGCTGGGGACATCTCCATGGACACCTGGGACCCCCTCTAGAATGAAGTCTCTTGCTAACCCTAAAATGGCTTCCTTAATTAAGATATCTTCTTCCCTGCACCCCTATCTACCCTTCCTCCATCCCAATCATCCCATTCCTCCAGGGTCTCCCCATCCTCCCTTCCTCCCTTTTCTATCTACATTTCCCCATCACCCCTTACTGCCACCCTACCCCCACCCCCAAGATCCTAATTTTTGCCTGGCAATCTAGTCTATTTCCAATATCCAGGAGGATATACTATATGTTTTCCTTTGGGTTCTCCTTCTTATTTAGCTTCTCTATGATCAGAAATTATAGGCTCACTGATCTTTATTTATGTCTAGAATCCACTGATGAGTGAGTACATACCAAATTCATCCTTTTGGGTCTGGGTTACCTCACTCAGAATAGTGTTTTCTATTTCTATCCATTTGCATGCAAAGTTCAAGATGTCATTGTTTTTTACCGCTGAGTAGTACTCTAATGTGTATATATTCCACACTTTCTGATTTATATGATGCATTATATATATATATATATATATATAGTCATGACATTAATAGTCATAGATAATACTCATTAATTCTATAAAAATGTTTCATCTACCTTCCTGTACATGATTTTGGGCTTGAGTCTCTATTAATGAACCATGAGCATGCCTAACAGGGGCCTTTGAAGTCTCCCTAGGGAGTATGGGGCCCCACAATTATGATTCCTTCAGAACTATGATAATATCACTAAACTGAAAAACACCACCTAATGATTGGCTTTGGACTTCAAACTTCTCAAAGCCATTGCAATGTGGCTAGTTGAAATGATCCAGCTTAACAGACTACTCTAGCCAGGACTTGAGACAAGCCGTGCACTTTCCCATTATGCCAAGACTGAACAACAAATGATACAGCTATCTTTCTCAGGACTTGATAATTAACCCAATTTTTTTTATGGATCCTCTAAAAATACCTTCATCTCACAGAGAGCAGGAAGTAAATTTACGAATATGACACCCACATTCCTAAGAGGTGCGGTATATGGTTTTTGGTCATTCAATGGATTATGGATATTTGTCATTGTTTAGGGGAATTGCTTATCAGTTGTTATTTGTTATGGACAGGAAGAAAATTTAACAAAGGAAATTACATTCAAGGTTCTTGTTTTGAAAAGAAAAAGGGGGTTATAGATATGATAGGATAAAGGAGTAGATTATTGATTCTACTCTGAAAAGAAGAAATGCAGGATATAGATGTAAGATAGAAAGGTATATTATTGAATCTACTCTTAAAAAACAACTACTAGTTTTAAATGTTTTACATTGGATTGATCTTTAGTATACTGTATACTGATACAAATTTGAGATTAATTTTGTTAGAACATATTGTATATACATTTCCACTTTTGTTATTGTATCTATACACCTCATTTAACAATGTAATGCAAATTTATAGTTTTTGGAAATTATTATTACCAACTGTTTTGGATAATAAGGAAATGCAGGTTAGTAGTTAATTACCTATTATAATTGAACTTCTAGACACATTAGTTTTGTTTTCAAGGTCAAATAGATATATTTTAAATAGATAGGTCATTTTGAAATGCCTCAGAGATATACAGAATATGGCATTTAAGATGTTTAATAACAGAGGTTCTTTTTTATGACAGTGAGACATGCCTGCTTCTGGCATCACTAATCTACTTTGGAGAAGATAATGGGCATCAAAGAAACTCCACATAGAGCTTACTTTCTTTGTGGCAAAAGTAAGCCACTGGGCAAGAAAATGCCCTTCCCTCAACTGTTGACAGTATTCTGTCCTAATGGAAGAAGTAGGATCCAAAAGAAAGTGACTATCAAACATTGTCGAGACAAGGAAAGACAGCCCGTAGGAACATCCTGATTCACAGAAAAGTCTGTTTGATACTCTAGGCCTGAAGGCCGAAAATGGATGCCCCACCATTGCAGAGGAACTTTGAGTGACTGTCCAGAAAGCCAGGTGTTTCTGTCATTTCTCACCTTTTTTGCAAATTGTTTGCTCTCACTTCCTGCCTACTCAGTATTATTCCCTTCTTGGGTTTCTGTGGGAGTTGAAAACTAGATAGTTATGGTTATATTTTGCCTTGCGTACTAGATGCAGAAAGCAAGTTATGATAGAAGATAGGAACAAAACTATGAACTCATAGGTTAGATAATGAAGTATTTTGTCTTAATTTGTCAAATGCAAATGAACTAGACATCGTTGATGTATTTCCAATATATTATATTATTTATTATACTTATTATAGTTTTTCTTATATTAGTTATAGCCTTCTTTTTAAATTTTAGACAAAAAGGGGAAATATAGTGATATATTATTTGTATCTTAATAAATAAAGCTGAGGATTCATAGAATCTGGTTCACACACTTTTGGTCTGAGGTAGAGGTTGGAGCCAGTCCCTGGCTGCTTTGCTTTTCTGATCTTCAGATTGAACCCCAATATCTGTCTCTGGATTTTTATTATTTGTGCTACAATTTTATGAATCTGCTTTATTAGATGAGTCAGTACTTACTATATTAGGTTATAGAAAAGCTTTAAAAGTTAAATGACTTCACATCAGTAAATTTACTCATTATGTTCACAATAGCACACCGTAAGTGTTTTGTAGCTATGAAATTTATGTATTAAGCATATTAGTGACAAATTCCAAGTCACCAGTAGCTTAGCGTAGGTGTCACATTAAGGGAAAAAATAAGTTATTTATCTATTAAGAGTGAGTCCAATTTCAAAATGCTACTTTATGCTCCCTGTTTTTTGTCTTTTGCCTGTTATATAAGTCTTAATCTGTGCCAGCCTGAGGGCTATCTTTTAGATCCATCCCTATATTGGTGTCTGAATCTGTATGTGACTATGTGTATGTGTGGTTTTGTTTCTAGTAAAGGTCTTTGCTCAGTTTTTATAGCATAGAACAGAAAGCATCACATGGGGGAAAGAATGTGGCTTACAGAAATCATTAACTGAGTTTTACAAATGATTAAGTCATTGGCTTTAACTGATACCATGTCTCCCCCACGAAAAAAGCAGGCACCCCAGGGAATAATATTTTTCTAGTTCCATCCATTTCACTGCAAATTTAATGATGTGATTTTTTTAAAACTGCTGAGTCAGGCTTCATTGTGTAAACGTACCACATCTTCTTTAGTCATTTTTTTTTTTGCCTGAGAGACATCCAGGTTTTTTTTACAGTTTGTGGCTATTATGAATAAAGACTCTATGAACATAGTTGAACAAGTGTACTTATGGTGAGATGGAACATCCTTTGGGCGGTATAGCTGGGTCTTGAGATAAATAAATTCCCAATTTTCTAAGGAATTATCATTTTGATTTCCTTAGTGGTTGTACAATTTTTGACTCCTACTAGTAATGTAAGAGTGTTCCCCTTGCCCCACAACCTCTCTAGCATGAATGATCATGTGCATTATTGATCTTAGCCATTCTGATATGTGTAAGATGTAATTGCAAAGTATTTTTGATTAGCATTTTTCTGTTGGCTAATAGTGTTGAAAATTTCTTTAAGTATTTCACAGCCATTTGAGATTCCTCTATTGGTAATTCTGTTTAGATCTGTACCCATTTTTAAATTGGAGTATTTTATTTGTTGATGTCTAGTTTCTTGAGTTCTTTATATATTTAGGAAATTAGCACCTTTTCAGATGTAGAGATGATGAAAATCTTTTTCCATTCTGTAGGCTGTCATTTTGTCATATTGACAGTGGCCTTATAAAAGCTTTCCAGTTTTATGAGGTCCCATTTATTAGTTGTCGATTTTAGTGTCTTCACCATTTGTGTTCTGTTTAGAAAATTGTCTCCTGTGCCAATGCATTCAATGGTATTTTGCACTTTCTCCTCTATCAGTTTCAGTGTGTCTGGTTTAATGCTGAGGCCTTTAATCCACTTGGACATTAGTTTTACGCAGAGTGATAAATATGGATCTATTTGCATTCTTCTACATGGTGACATTCAGTAAGACCAATATCATTTACTGAATTTTTTTCCTATTGCTTATTTCTGGCTTCTTTATCAAAAATAAGGTATTCAGAGATGTGTGAATTTATGTTTGGACTTTCAATTAAATTTCATTGATCAGTGTGTCTGTATTCTGCCAATACCATGCAGTTTCTATTTCTAAAGATCAGTAGAGCTTGAAATCAGGGATGGTGATGCTTCCAGAGGTTCTTTTATTGTCCAGGATTGTTTTAACTATCCTGTTTTTCCATATTAATCTGAGTATTATTCTTTTGAGCTTTGTAAGGAATTGTATTGTAAGGTTGATGGTGGTTGAATTGAATCTGTAGATCACTTTTGATAAAGATGGTCATTTTTTTGATTTTTAAATTTATTTCTATTAAGATTTCCATCTCCTTCCCTCCACCTCCCCCATCCCTCCCCTCCCTTCCACCCATACCCCCACTCCACCCCTCTCCAAGACAAAGAGCCATCAGGGTTCCCTTCACTATGTTAAGTGCAAGGTCCTCCCAGCTCCCCCTAAGTCCAGGAAGGTGAGCAACCAAACTGACAAGGCTCACAGTGAGCCCGTCCATGCTGTAGAGTTCACGTTCATTGCCGTTGTCCTTGGTTTCTCAGTCCTCCTCCACCGTCAGCCACATTCAGAGAGTCCGGTTTGGTCCCCTGTTCCATCAGTCCCATTCCAACTGGACTTGGTGGTCTCCCGTTAGATCTGTCCCACCGTCTCAATGGGTAAACGCACTCCTCACGGTCATGACTTCCTTGCTCATGATCTCCCTCATTTTGCTCCTCAACGGGACCTTGGTAGCTCAGTCCGGTGCTCCTATGTGGGGCTCTGTCATTTTCTCCATCCAATGCCAGGTGAAGGTTCTATGGTGATATGCAAGATATTCATGAGTATGGCAATAGGATCTGGACATTTCTGGCACCTTCTCCTCAGCTGCCCAAGGACCTAGCTGGGGGCGTCTTCCTGGACACCTGGGAACCCCTCTAGAGTCAAGCCTCTGCCAACCCTAGAATGGCTCCCTTAAGTAAGATATATAATTCCTTGTTCCCATAACCACCCTTCCTATATCCCAACCATCCTATTCCCCCAAGCTCTTCCCATCCTCCACTTCACACTTTTCTCGCCCCATCCTCCCTCCCCCCATCCCACCCCACCCCTATGTTCCCATTTTTTGTCCGGCAATCTTGTCTACTTCCAGTATCCAGGAGGATAACTATATGTTTTTCTTTGGGTTCACCTTCTTATATAGCTTCTCTAGGATTTTTTACGAATTATAGGCTCGATGTCCTTTATTTATGGCTAGAACCCAATTATGAGTGAGTACATCCCATGTTCATCTTTTTGGGACTGGGTTACCTCACTCAGGATGGTGTTTTCTATTTCCCTCCATTTGCATGCAAAATTCAAGATGTCATTGTTTTTTACCGCTGAGTAGTACTCTAATATGTATATATTCCACATTTTCTTCATCCATTCTTCCACTGAAGGGCATCTAGGTTGTTTCCAGGTTCTGGCTATTACAAATAATGCTGCTATAAACATAGTTGAACAGATGCTTTTGTAATATGATTGGACATCTCTTGGGTAAATTCCCAAGAGTGGGATTGCTGGGTCCTGGGGTAGGGGGATCCCAAATTTCCTGAGAAACCTCCACACTGCTTTCCAAAGTGGTTGCACAAGTTTGCATTCCCACCAGCAATGGATGAGTGTACCCCTTACTCCACATCCTCTCCAGCAAAGGCTATCATTGGTGTTTTTGATTTTAGCCATTCTGACAGGTGTAAGATGGTATCTCAATGTTGTTTTGATTTGCATTTCCCTGATTGCTAAGGAGGTTGAGCATGCCCTTAAGTGTCTTTTGGCCATTCGAACTTCTTCTGTTGAGAATTCTCTGTTCAGTTCAGTGCCCCATTTTTTAATTGGCATTTTAAAGTCTAGTCTCTTGAGTTCCTTATATATTTTGGAGATCAGACCTTTGTCTGTTGCGGGGTTGGTGAAGATCTTTTCCCAGTCAGTAGGCTGCCTTTTTGTCTTAGTGACAGTGTCCTTTGCTTTACAGAAACTGCTCAGCTTCAGGAGGTCCCATTTATTCAATGTTGCCCTTAATGTCTGTGCTACTGAGGCTATACGTAGGAAGAAGTCTCCTGTGCCCAAATGTTGTAGAGTACTTCCCACTTTCTCCTCTATCAGGTTCAGTGTGTTCAGATTGATATTGAGGTCTTTAATCCATTTAGACTTGAGTTTTGTGCATGGTGATAGACACGGATCTACTTTCATTCTTCTACAGGTTGACATCCAGTTATGCCAGCACCATTTGTTGAAGATGCTTTCTTTCTTCCATTGTGTGCTTTTAGCTCCTTTATCAAAAATCAGGTGTTCATAGGTTTGTGGGTTAAGATCCGGGTCTTCTATTCGATTCCATTGGTCGACTTCTCTATTTTTATGCCAATATCAAGCTGTTTTCAATACTGTAGCTCTGTAATAGAGTTTGAAGTCAGGGATGGTAATGCCTCCAGAAGTTCCTATATTGTATAAGATTGTTTTGCCTATCCTGGGTTTCTTGTTCTTCCATATAAAGTTGATTATTGTCCTCTCAAGATCTGTGAAGAATTTTGATGGGATCTTTAAGGGGATTGCATTAAATCTATAGATTGCCTTTGGTAGTATTGCCATTTTTACTATGTTGATCCTCCCAATCCAAGAGCAAGGGAGATCCTTCCATTTTCTGGTATCCTCTTCAATTTCTTTCTTCAAAGACTTAAAGTTCTTGTCAAATAGGTCTTTCACTTCCTTGGTTAGAGTTACCCCAAGATATTTTATGTTATTTGTGGCCATCGTGAAAGGTGAAGCTTCTCTGATTTCTTTCTCTGCTTCCTTATCCTTTGTATATAGGAGGGTGACTGATTTTTTGGAGTTGATCTTGTAACCTGCCATGATACTAAAGGAGTTTTTCAGCTGTAGGAGTTCTTTGGTGGAGTTTTTCGGGTCGCTTATGTACACTATCATATCATCTGCAAATAACGAAAGTTTAACTTCTTCCTTTCCAATTCGAATCCCCTTGATCTCCTTGTTTTGTCTTATTGCTATTGCTAGAACTTCAAGCATATATTGAAGAGATAAGTAGAGAGTAGACAGCCTTGTCGCATTCCTGAATTTAGTGGGATGGCCTTGAGTTTCTCACCATTTAATTTGATGTTAGCTGTAGGCTTGCTGTAAATAGCCTTTATTATATTTAGCAATGACCCCTGTATCCCTAATCTCTCCAAGACCTTTATTATAAAGGGGTGCTGAATTTTGTCAAATGCTTTTTCTGCATCTAATGAGATGATCATATGGTTTTTATCCTTCAGTTTATTTATATGATGGATTACATTGATAGATTTTCATATGTTGAACCAGCCCTGCATCTCTGGGATGAAGCCTACTTGATCATAGTGGATAATTTTTCTAATGTTTTCTTGGATTCTGTTTGCCAGTATTTTATTGAGGATTTTTGCATCGATGTTCATGAGTGAGATTGGCCTGTAATTCTCTTTCTTGGTTAAGTCTTTGTGTGGTTTAGGTATCAGGGTAATTGTAGCTTCATAAAAGGAATTTGGCAATGACTGTTCTGTTTCTATATTATGAAATACCTTAAGGAGTATAGGTATTAGGTCTTCTTGGAAGTTCTGGTAGAATTCTGCATTGAACCCATCAGGTCCTGGGCTCTTTTTGGTAAGGAGGTTTCTGATAACAGTTTCCAATTCTTCGCGACTAACAGGACTATTTAGAGCATTTACCTGGTCCTGGTTTAACTTTGGTATATGGTACTTATCTAAAAAAGTGTCCATTTCTTGTACATTTTCCAATTTTGTGGCATACAGGCTTTTGTAGTAAGATCTAATGATTCTCTGAATTTCCTCTGTGTCTGTGGTTATGTCCCCCTTTTCATTCTTGATCTTATTAATTTGCATGTTCTCTCTATGCCATTTGATTAGTTTGGATAAGGGTTTTTCAATTTTGTTGACTTTCTCCAAGAACCAGCTTTTTGTTTCATTGATTCTTTGGACTGATTTCTGTGTTTCTATTTTGTTGATTTCAGCCCTCAGTTTGATTATTTCCAGTCTTCTACTCCTCCTAGGTAACTCTCCTTTTTTTCTAGAGCTTTCAGGTATGCTGATAAGTCTCCAATGTGTGCTTTCCCTGCTTTTTTTAAGTGGGTACTTAGTGCTATGAATTTTCCTCTTAGCACTGCTTTCATAGTGTCCCATAAGTTTGAGTATGTTGTGCCTTTATTTTCATTAGATTCAAGAAAGACTTTAATTTCTTTCTTTATTTCTTCCTTGACCCAGCTGTGGTTCAGTAGTTGACTGTTCAGTTTCCATGAGTTTGTAGGCTTTCTGGGGGTAGCATTGTTGTTGAATTCTAATTTTAATCCATGGTGATCCGATAAGATGCAGGTGGTTACTAATATGTTTTTGTAACTGTGGAAGTTTGCTTTGTTACCGAGTATGTGGTCAATTTTCGAAAAGGTTCCATGAGCCACAGAGAAGAAGGTATATTCTTTCCTATTTGGGTGGAATGTTCTATAGATGTCTGTTAAGTCCATTTGGTTCGTTACCTCTATTAAGTCTCTTAATTCTCTGTTAGGTTTCTGTCAAATTGACCTGTCCATTGGTGAAAGAGGAGTGTTGAAGTCTCCCACTATCAGTGTGTTTGGTTTGATGGCTGTCTTGAGTTCTAGTAATGTTTCTTTTATTTAAGTGGGTGCTTTTGTATTAGGGGCATAGATATTCAGGATTGAGACTTCATTCTGATAGATTTTTCCTGTAATGAGTATAAAGTGTCCCTTTCTATCTCTTCTGATTGATTTTAGTTTGAAGTCAACTTTGTTAGAAATTATTATGGCCACACCGGCTTGTTTCTTAGGTCCATTTGCTTGATAAACCTTTTCCCAACCCTTTACTCTGAGTAGATGTCTGTCTTTGTGGTTGAGGTGTGTTTCTTGTAAACAGCAGAATGTTGGATCCTGTTTTCGTATCCAATCTCTTAGCCTTTGCCTTTTTATAGGTGAATTGAGTCCATTGATATTAAGTGATATTAATGACCAGTGGATGTTAACTCCGGTTGTCATTTTTTATTTGGTAGTAGAGATTGTGTGTTTCCTTTCTTTGAGATGTGCTGGTGAGGGGTCGCTAGATGTCTGAGTTATTTTGGGCAATGCTGGACTCCTTTGTTTGTGAATTTCCTTCTATTACTTTCTGTAAGGCTGGATTTGTGGCTATGTATTGTTTAAATTTGTTTTTATCCTGGAATATTTTGTTTTCTCCATTTATAGTGAATGAAAGCTTGGCTGGGTATAGTAATCTGGGCTTGCATCCATGGTCTCTTAGTTTCTGCAAAACATCTATCCAGGACCTTCTGGCTTTCATGGTTTCCATAGAGAAGTCAGGTGTTAGTCTGATAGGTTTACCTTTTATGTTACTTGACCTTTTTCCTTTGCAGCTCTTAATATTCTTTCTTTATTCTGTATGTTTTTTGTTTTGATTATAATATGGCGAGGGGATGTTTTTTTTTTTTTTTGATCCAGTCTATTTGGTGTTCTGTAAGCTTCTTGAACCTTAATAGGAATATCTTTTTTTAGGTTTGGGAAGTTTTCTTCTATAATTTTATTAAACATATTTTCTGAACCATTGAGCTGTATTTCTTCTCCTTCTTCTACGCCTATTATTCTTAGTTTTGGTCTTTTTATTGTGTCCCAGATTTCCTGAATGTTTTGTGATGAGAATTTGTTGGATTTGCTGTTTTCTTTGATCAGTGCATTTATTTTCTCTATGGTATCTTCAGAATCTGAGATTCTTTCTTCTATCTCTTGTATTCTGTTGGTTATGCTTGTTTCTGTAGTCTCTGTTCGTTTGCATAGATTTTCCAAATCCAGCTGGCCCTCGGGTTGTGTTTTCTTCCTTGCCTCCATTTCAGTTTTCAAGTCTTGCACTGTTTCCATTATCTGTTTGATTGTTTTTTCTTGGTTTCCTAGGATATCATTTACGGATTTACTCAATTCTTCAAACTTTTTGTTCTTCTTTTCGTCCATTTCCTTAAGGGAGTTTTTCACCTCCTGTTTAAGGGACTCTATTACTTTCATAAAGTCAATTTTTTCTACTTCTTCTTGATTAGTGTGTTCAAGTCCTCCTGTTATAAGTTCGCTGGGTTCTGGTGCTTTCATGTTGTTTTTCAAATTGTTGGAGGAATTCCTGCATTGGCGCCTGCCCATTTGTTCCTCTGAATAATCCCCTTTGGGTCTTCTTTTAGGAGTTCAATTCACCCCAATGAATTAAATTCACTTACCCCAATGAATGATGGATCCTCTGGCAGACTGTCAGGTCTCCTTGCAGGCCAAACAGCTCACTGACAAAGGGCCTACCTTGCTGCAGGCAGACTAATGAAGGAGGGGACCTCCCACTGGCCTGGGTGCACTCAATTCCAAGTCCCAGGCGCCCAAACAGGCTGAGTTGTGGGATTTTGTGGCCCCAAAAACGGGAGGATGAGGGGGGGATTCTGGTTGCAAGCTGGGAAGGGACAGGACGAGAGAGGCAGTATCCGGGAGAATAACCCCTGCAGGAAGAGCAGGAAGTGTGCGGGTTGCGGGGGGAGTTGGGGAATGTCGGTGGTCCCTCTCCGGGCAGCTGCCGCGGTTCGGGCACTCACTCCTCACTCACCCCAAAGAATGATGGATCCTCTGGCAGACTGTCAGGTCCCCTTGCAGGCCAAGTAGCTCTCTGACAAAGGGCCTACCTTGCCGCAGGCAGGCTAATGAAGGAGGGGACCTCCCACCGGCCTGGGTGCACTCAATTCCAGGTCCCCAGAGCCCAAACAGGCTGAGCTGTGGGATTTTGTGGCCCCCAAGAGAGGAGGATAAGGTGGGGGGGGGATTCTGGGTGCAAGCTGGGAAGGGACAGGAAGAGAGAGAAAGATGGTCATTTTTACTGATCCATGAGCATAGGAGGTTTTTCTATCATCTGATATCTTCTCCAATTTCTTTCTTCAGAGACTTGAAATCTTGTCATACAGGTCTTGAACTTGTTTGGTTAGAGTTATCCAGGATAATTTATATTATTTGTGGCTATTGTGAAAGGTATTATTTCCCTGATTTTCTCAGCCTGTTTCTCATTTCTATATAGGAGGGCTGCCTGATTATTTTTTTTTTGAGTTAATGTTGTATCCAGTCATTTGGTAATGTATCAGCTGTAAGAGTTCCCTGGTATAATTTTTGGGGTTGCTTCTGTATATATCTATCATATTATTTATACATATTGATATTTTAACTTCTGCCTTTTCAATTTGTATCCCCTTGATCTCCATAAGTTATCTTATTTCTCTTGCTAGAACTTCAAGGGCTATATTAAATACATGTAGAGAGAGTTGATAGCCTTGTCTTGTTCAAAATTTTGTTTGTCATTTCCTTGAATTCTTTAAAGGATTTATTTACTTACACTTTAGGACCTTTATCATCTTCATAAATTTGGATTTAACATTGTTTTTTTGTGCATCAGCTGTGCTTGAATATTCAGAGCTTGCTGTAATAGGATAACTGAACTCTGGTGGTAACATATTACCTTGGGTGATGTTGACTTTAATCTTATGTTGGCATCTAGGCATCTGGGTTTGCAGTGATTATGGGTCTAGGTACTGATTTCTAAGTTTGTCTTTGTTGGATGTGTGATTTGTTCTTTGCTTTCTGTTCCTCTCTGGTATTCTGGCTAATGTGGCCTGTTGTTGACTGTTGCTGAACCCTAATGTTTTCTTCGGGGGAGGGGGTGAGAAGCCACAACATCAACAAACACAGATGTTGGAAGTCTGGTAGAAGGCTTACAGCAGACTCATTTATTTAGCAATGAGGGGGGATTTAGAAACCCTCCATAGACAGTTGACATTGCATGGTCATTCCCCCATTGGCTAGGCACTTGTTCTTAGGCACTGAGGTAACTCCACTTGGTCTCTTCTCATTGGATAGGCATGGTCAGGACCTCTGACAGCTCCAGGCAGAGTCTTTTTGGCCTGGTAGGCCTTAACTTCCTATGGTTGAGCAAGGCTTCTCCACCCAAAATGCGGCTGACCTTCTGGAAGGTAGCAGTTTTTGCCTGAGTTGGTGACTGGGAGAGGATGACAATAAGATGTGGGAATTAGGAATAGGGTGTGAGGTACTGAGAGAATGGGGACTGGAAGAGGGTGACAATAAAGTATGGGGATTAGGAATAGGGTATGGGGTACTAAGAGAATGGGGATGTTGGGGACTGGAAGAGGGTGACAAGGTATGGGGATTAGGAATAGGGTGTGGGGTACTGAAAGAATGGGAATGTCTATAAGCAGACAGCTTATCTGGAGTTCTAGGGTTGTTGTGGACTCTTGTTACACCAACATTGTTCTATTTAGGCAGGTAAAATGACCAGGCTGAATACAGAGTTTGATATCAGTCTTAAGTAAACTCAAGGTGTGTTGCTAATTCTGACAGTGTGAGGTCAAGCAAAAGTTCCAATCTCTTATGATGTTAGAGATATTTTTATAATGTTGCATTATCACTACAAAACTAATAAGATTACAAGATTTTCATACTGACAACCTGAGCACAAACAATGATTCGAAGTTTTACATTATGAGATATTTACTCTAGCACCTATCACCTCCTTTAAGGTAATTTAATTTGTATTCAGGTATCTATTTCCTTCCAAACTATATGAAGTAGGTGTTTATTGATTAACTTTAACACTCAAACTATGAGAAAATCAATGATAAGAAAGATTAATGTATTGAAGGTGACTCAACTAACAAATATCAGAATGTTATTTTTAACTGTATTTATAACACTAAACAGAATACTGTTCCCATAACTAGTGGTTTCTTTATTTTTAGAGTGTTTCTGTGAAACTGAATCATAAAATAATTGCTACTTATACCCCCAAACACTACTAACTGAGATCAGTCCAAGATCAAGTTTTTAGCAAAACTGGGTTATTTGAAGGACATAGCAAAGTAACAAACTTTCTACATTATTGAGATACACTTAAAGTTGCGGAAAGTTTATAAGTATTTGCAAAGTTATCACAAATATTTACAGAAAATAGTAAAATTAATATAGAATCTACTGTGATATTAAAAACATATAGATAATTTTTGTGCTAATAAATTAATGTGACAAAGAACAGAGATAGGGTAAGAAGGTAAATACATGAAAACCAAAGTTAAATACATGAAAAGAAGGGTTAGTAAAGGAGTGGAGAATAATGTTATGTGGGGGAACATAAAAGAGCAATTGATTCAAAAAAAATAAAGCAAGAAACCACTTCACAACAATGCAAAAGTTTTAGATAATGGTTGAAAAAAATGGGAAGAAATATAAAATGCATGAATATTTTGAAAGAAAATAAAATTTTAAAAATTAAACAAATAAAACCAAGCAAAATAAAGTCTAAATAAATCAGCGTAAAACTACATGGGAAATAAGATTATAAGAAAATAAAGTATAAAGAATGCCCAACTATAGGACAAAATGATTAAAAATAGAAAAGTATATGAAGGTGAAAATAAATGAAGTTTTAAAAATATGTACAAATAGATGTGTCAGAGTAAGAAGAAGTAGAAGCAATAAGGGGAGAGAGAGAGAGAGAGAGAGAGAGAGAGAGAGAGAGAGACAGAGAGAGAGACAGAGAGAGAGACAGAGACAGACAGACAGAGACAGACAGAGAGAGAGACAGAGAGAGAGACAGAGACAGAGAGACAGAGACAGAGACAGAGAGAGATTTTTAAAAATGAAGTGTTGATTATGGAAATATGACTTGAAGGATTTGAGATAGCCCAAAAACCTCCTTCCTGAGGATTCACCTTCATAGTACCAGAAGATGATATACAAAATTTTATGTAAGAAAAAACAATAGTCCTCTCCAGCTGTGATGATGATGAACCACAACAATGACCATCACGGCAAGATATCTGCAATAATGTAGTAGTGACACTCATATCTTGGAAGTAACAAACAGATGTCTTGTACAACTCAAGCCCTACTTAACAGGAAAAAAATCATGCCTGGTAGTGGTAGCTAACTATACATACCTAGTGAGTTCATGGATCCTAGAGAAGAATCTATTACTTTCATTTTCCTAAACTAGTAAAATTACTAATTAAGTACTAAACACTCATCTTTATGCCCACATATAAGTATAACTCTTACTCCTCACCATAAAAGTATCTTTTGTAGCAGAAGAAAACCATTAATGAAATCTACAAATAGATAAATTGCAGTGAACACTTACCATGAAGTACCCAGCTCCAGCTGATGCATAATACCTGTACCCAAGGCTCAGGAAACTTCAAGGAAAAGGGGGCAGCAAGATTTTAAGAAGGAGAGGTGGCTGAAGGGGGAAGGCAAGGTGGGACCTGTGGCTGGAATGTAAAGTGAATTAAAATAAATACATAAAAATTTTAGAAAAGAGCCAGATGATCAGAAAGTCTGCTCTGAGACTATGCTTCCTAGCTACCATAAGGAAGTTTTACTCTTGAAATTTTAAAAAAACATGGCTTCCTGAACAATACCTAAATGGTTCCAATAGTTGATTTCCCAATGTCAATGGATGGCAGAAATTTTACAGGGTCCCACCTCTTGTGAAGAGCTATCCATAATAAATTACTGATGAAAAAAGGAGGATTAGTCTTCCCAGATATGAGGCCCTTAGTTGATTATTCAACAGGAGTTATCTATCTAGAAACACACAGGTAAGCAACTCTGAACGGACTCAGCAGATCGCCATTCTATATTGACTTATTTATATGCATATGCAACAATACAGACTACAGAAGAGGAGGCTGTGAATTTTGGAGTGGAAGTTTGAATATGGGAGTAAGGAGGGAGGTAAGTGAGGCAGAAATTTATGTAATTATATCTTAATTAAACCATTGAAAAGTGGTCAAAAAGAACTGTTTAGTTCAGAATTTGTTCTAGGGCATGTTAGCTTCATGGTTAAAGCATAGCCCTTATGGAAGTTATGGAACATTCTGGATGTTCAGTAAAACTCTACAGTTGAAGACTACTTGAAAGGAAAAAAGTGTTGGATCAGATTATTTTTAGTCCTCAAATATTTAAGAATTCTAAAACTTAAGATCTAACACCCACATATAAAAGAAAACATTTAATGTATGTCTGTTTGGGTCTGTTTTATCTCATTCAGGATGATTGTTTTCTAACTCTTATGAATATAATAATTTCATTTTCCTTAACAGCTGAATAATATTCTATTGTGTAAATGTACCATATTTGCATTATTTATTCATAGGCTGTTTCCAATATCTGGCTATAATAAATAATGCAGCGTTGAGTATGAATGAGCAAGCATCTCTGGTAGTAAGATGTAGTCTTGGTTGTATTCCCAAGTGACAGTACCAGTTTTGCACTTTCACTAACAATAACTCCATCCTGACCAGGATCTGTTATCATTTGTTTTTTTGACCTTGGGCATTTGACTGTGGTAAGACAAAAAAAATCTCAAAGTAGTTTTTATTTGCATTTCCTTGATGTCCAAGTATGAAATATATACACTTTGTTTTAAAAGGATGGCCACTTTTAAAATCCTACTAATTCGTGAGGATGGGATGCCCTCACAAATCTTGTGTCTTTAATTTCTTGTTTCAATAATATAAAGTTTAATTCAAGCTTTCATTTGCCCAACTAGAGTTTACCTGAGATTTTGTTTTTTAAGCTATTGTGAAAGGTACTGTTTCCTCAATTTCTTTCTCAGTATATTTGTCCTTTGTATATTTAAATTTTCTGAAGAGTTTAGGTAGCATGTAAGGGATCAGAGGGAGAAGGGACTCTTATGGAAAAGGAAATAGAATATAATGTTATAAGTGATGAAGAAGAAAGTACAATAGAATGGTTAAATAGGGGACAGGGAATGGCAGGGCAGGTTAAAGGAATATGGGGAAGGATAACTAATACTAAAGGCCTTTTGATAACTATGAAATCTACTACTTTAAAAGATTCTTAAAATATATAAAATTAATTTAAATGGAATGGTGGAGTTAAATCTCCAGCTGGGTAAAATTCAAATACCTGAATTGTATACATCTTGTTGAATGGTTTGCTAATGGGGGTATGATAGACTACCTGAAAATATCACAGGCTATTGCCACAACTATTAGTTACTCTCCACACCCAGATGCAAGATCCTGGTGGCTGAAGATACCACTTATTTATGGTATTGAACATAGAAAAGTTGACTTGGTGCCTAACTTGAAACTTTATCTCTACCGACTAGCATCATAGTGCTAGAAGGTTCTAATACTGCTAATGGGGGAGAAAGGAAATCGCCATTGTCACCCAGCTACAAATCCTTCAACTTAAAACAGTAACCTGCCTGTAATATATAGAATTACAATTGTAGTGCAAATATCATGCGAGTAATTAGCCATTTTTTGGCTTGGATTTGAGGTGCACCCCATGAGATAGAAAAAACCCACACCTGACCCTGTTGATGAGGCTAAGAAACCTGAGAATAGATATATATGAACCCTAAGGGAAAATCTACTACTATTATTTTGCCAAATGATAATAGCAAAGAAAGGACTCCAAAGGACATATTTGCTATACCCTTAGATCAATGCATCACTCAGCTCTCATCAGAGAAGCTTCTTTTTGCAATAGACTGTAATTGACATAGAGACCTACAACTCTAATGTGCAGAAAATGAGAGGTCATAGAACATCCAGTTCTAAATGAGATGTCTTTATCAAACTCTTCTTTTCAGGGCTCAGAGATCAATGCAGAAGGGGAGACAGAAAGATTGTTAGAGCTAGCAGCCATCCATAATACCAAAAAAACTAGCGTTCTCCCTTACATAACAGGATTATGTTATGTAAGTGCACTTGTGTACTCACAAAGACTGAGTGTTTCAACAATATCAAGCTAGACAATTCCCAGCAGAAGAAGAAAGGAAAGCGGCCAAAAGTTTCATCAATCCCTAACAAAGAAGCAACTTGCAATTGATACCTGCTAGGTGAGGGAAAATCTTTCCCCTCCCCCCCAATGGAGTGACGTCAGGTATATCAACCACACTCCAGGACAGGCTTCAAAGCTCAAGAGTAGCTGACCAACAACAAATCAGACTCCAGGTCCTTAATGTGCCTTCTTGTTAGAGTTTTGTAATATTTTTGTCCATTTTTTGGTGGTGTATGTGTTGTGTGTGAGAGAGAGAGAGAGAGAGAGAGCGAGATGAGAGAGAGAGAGGAGAGAGAGAGAGGAAGACAGAGAGAGATAAACAAAAACATGAAATTTTGGAGGGTGGAAAGGTTAGAGAGGGACCTTGGAGGACTTGAAGGGAAGGAAAAGAATAAAATAAAAATATGTTGTCTAAAAATATTTTTAAATATGATGAAAATTGAGATTGCCAGTTATTTGCACAGAAAGTGTCAGTTGAACTTGTAGACTCTTACTTTCCCTATGACTTAAGCTTGTATTGGACCTTTTTTTTGTAACAAGGTATCTGATGTCAAACAGAGATTCTCATTTTACGAGTTTCCTGTAGTGTACACCTATGGTCTCCTGCTGCCACACTCAGCTTTGATGTCTTCAGGCTTTGCAGATTTTCCTAACCTCTTCAGTCTCTCCAATTTGTGCACCCTTTAGTTGTCATTTCGTGAGGAATGTCTTCAAGTTTTTTTCAGAGTTGGAGAAAGCAACCCACAGCAATGAGATCTGCATAGGGACAGACCATCCTTCATAATTTCTAAAGCCCCTAAGTACTGATCACTCTAGAGGAAGAGTGGAACTGTAAATGTAAAATATTCCACTGGAAGTTAGGTGGTCTGTACAGCAGTGAATGGTAGGTGGATGTATCCAGAGACTTATTCACCCAATCGCTTCAGGTTCAGGGCTATAAAATACCAAAGCAATTTCAAGCAGGGTTACATTTCCCTGGGAACTTAATTGTATGATCTGAGGCTCCTGCAATGCAAATGGCAATTTTGGCATGTGTCTGGCTCTGGCACTCTCTGAAACTGTGTCCCTGGGCCATCTCTCACTATAGCAAGTTATATTCAAGCCCCCCAACTTGTAGGTATTCCCTATTCTCAGGGTCTCTGGTGTGGCTCGGGTTTAAACAAACATTCATCTCTTGTGATGGCACCTGGGCACTGCTCTGTGTGTCACATAGAATGACAAAGTTGATTCTTTGCTCCTGCTGACATATCTGTTGGAAGAATTACTGTGTGATTAAATTTCTAGCCAAATTTGAGACTTGTAGATTCTGTGGACTTGTTTCTGGGGAAAAGACTTTTCACAAGGGCCATCTTCTTACCTTTTAGAAGGGGTTTAGGTGTCTCAGTGCTGACCGGAAGCTACATGTTTGTGGCTATCTAGGTTTGGTTTATCTTACATCTTTTGTTAGCTTTATCCATCTTTTATCTAGAAATTTTAGCTGTTCTAACATATTCTTTGTGAACATCAAAATCTATTCCTATTTCTTCCCTTGGAATAGCTTCTGTTTTTCTTAATTTAATTCTTCTTTTTATTGGAGTCACACAAAGTCAGATTCTAGTTCACTTTCTTACTGAAAGACTGTGAAGTTACTCATACAAGTAAGGATTATGCACTTTGATGTTTTATTCTTTCTTGATGGTGTCTAGTTTGAGAGATCATTTCAGCATTTGTTTTAAAACAGTTTTTTTTAATAATAGCTGATCTTTAAAATGTGCAAAAATTATATATAAAAATATGATGTGGGGTGTCCTTCTGTATATGTGTTGTTTCTATTGGTTGATGAATAAAGCTGTTTTTGGCCAATGACTTAGAGTAAAACCAGATAGGAAATCCAAATTGTATATACAGAGAAAGAAGGCAGAGTCAGCTAGATACCATGAAGCTGCAAAACAGTTTTATCAACCAATGAAAGCAACACATATACAGAAAAACATTCCATGTAGAAGGAATAGCGGGGCTGCGTCCTGCCACCGGGCTAGCTTTATCCAAAATAATTATACTGAAATGGTATTCATTTAAACACTGCTTGGCCCATCAGCTTCACAGCCTCTTACTGGCTAACTCTCACATTTTGATTAACTCATATTAGTAATGTGTGTAGCACCACGAGTGGTGGCTTACCGGGAAGATTCTAGCCTACATCCATCTTGAGTCGGAGCTTCATTGCATCTTACTCACTTCCCTTCTTCCCAGCATTCTGTTCTGTCTACTCCACCTACCTATGTTCTGACCTATCAGGCCAAGCAGTTTTTTTTATTAATTAACCAACGAAATCAACAGATTGATAGAAGACCCTCCTCCATCATTTCCCCCTTTTCTGTTTAAACAGAAAAGAAAGGCTTTTATTTTAACATAGTAAAATTACATATAACAAACCAGTTATAAAGCAAGAATTACATTAAAAATATTTATATCTATTTTATCTTTTATCATAACAATGGAAAACTATAACTATCTATCCATTCTTCAACTCTATCAAAGACTCCAGAAGGATATAATATTACCTAAGTAAACAAGAAATAAGCAACTTCCAAAACTCTAGAAATGACAGAAACGTCTCACTGCCTGTACAGTCACCCAAAGTTCTTTTGTACTGTTGGGGCATCCATCTTCGACCTACAGGCTCACAGTATCCAGCAGACTTTTTCATGAAGCAGGAAATTCCAAAGACAGTTCAGTCACTTTCTGCTGTGTCCTGCAGAATGTCTTGCAGACTCCCTCATGAATCAGGAACCCCGAAAGACCATCTCACCTTTAGGCAAGTTCAGCAGTCCTCTTTCTGTGGGTTCTTTGTGTACAGTTTATGCCAACAGTCCAGGCAAGAGCAGTTTCTTGCCCAAATGGCTAACCAACTCCATAAGGAGAATCTTCGATGCCCATCTTCCTCTCAAAGTAGATTGGTGCTGCCAGGAACAGATGTGTCTCATTGTCATGAAAAACCCTAAGTTATTAAAAACATCTTAAATGCCATGTTCTGTAGTTTTTGTAGATATGAAGAATACCTAACTGAAATATATCTTTATATATCTAGAAAATCTAACTAACATGGCTACAAGCTTGACCATTATCGATGATTATCCATTAACAACCTATATTTCCTAATTATACATTACATTTTAAAATGAACTACATAATCACAATACCCTAATCAAGATCAGAAATACATATACATAGAAAAATTGATCTTAAAATCCATACCAATGCAAATTATTCATCTCTATATCATATCCCCCTTTAAATGTAAAAGAACATTTATAAACAATATTTGGGAACATGGGCACAGTTATTTCTCTCCAAACTGCTTCATGCTGAATGGGGGCACTGTTAATCAGATCTTTCATGGTGTAACCTGTGTGCCAGGTTCATCTCAGTCGGCAGTTGAGTGAAGTAATTTTTTGAAGATGTTCATAGCAACCTTTCAGGAGGGCGTGGTCTATCATACCATTGGGATAGAAGCAATCCACAGGGTGTCATCCTCTGTGAAAACAAAAGAAGACCCTCTCCAAAGCATCATATCCTTAGACCCAAATTCTGAAGTCAAGATACCTTTAGAACATATATGTTGGTTTAGTTTGGCAGCCCATACAATGAAATATTTTTCTGTACTTAGCTCCTTTACAGTCAAAAAATTTAAAGAAAACACAACAGCTGTGAGCTGTTCTGGATGTTGGCTCTACCTCTCTCCAATTTCAAAATGGAGGATGTACCATTTTGTGCTAGCTCTGGGGCAGCCAGGTAGGAGCCGCACTCAGCAATTTAACTCTTGAGAATGAGTTTTTTTTTTTTGTCTCAATTACAGCCTAATCGGCCAGGCAGACCACTGCACAGCCTGGAAATATCTCTGTATATGGTGGCTGGAGTCTGCCATGCTCTCCCGCTTGTGCATGCCTAGTAACCTGATCCGGCTGTCTGCCCAGGTGCAGACAGAAAGTGCTGAGACATTGTCATGGTCTCAGAGCACTCTCCTTCTGATTCTGAGTGGGAACACAAACATCCAGTCCCATAAAAGCCATTGAAATGCTTTAAAGCCAGAGTTTGGACTGGCAGCACAGCCCCAGGAAGCCGTGTTTTAAAATGGACTCAGCTTTTTTTTCTGCCGCTATTGCCGAAACAAGAAATCTCTCTATGGCACGCCCTAGTAAACAGCAAAAAGCTGTGTTAAACTCTCTCTCTCCCTTTTTGAAGCTCTCTCATGTTTTTAAGTGGATTTAGTCCATCACGTTGGAGAGCCAATCTGTAGATGGAATGGCAGGGCTGCGTCCTGACACCCGGCTAGCTTTACCCAAAATAATTACACTGAAATGGTATTCATTTAAACACTGCTTGGCCCATTAGCTTCAGTCTTTTACTGGCTAACTCTCACATTTTGATTAACCCATATTTAGTAATGTGTGTAGCACCACGAGGGGTGGCTTACCGAGAAGATTCTAGCCTACGTCCATCTTGGGTCGGAGCTTCATTGCATCTTACTTACTTCCCTTCTTCCCAGCATTCTGTTCTGTCTACTCCACCCACCTATGTGCTAACCTATCAGGCCAAGCAGTTTTCTTTATCAATTAACCAATGAAATCAACAGATTAATAGAAGACCCTCCTCCATCAATTCCACATCATTTTCCTTTGCATAAGAATATTTTCATCTTTTACATTCATAAAATATAGCTTTGCCAGGTGCAGTATCATTGGTTGGAATGTATTATTTTAGTTATGATAGATCTGACATTGAGTTCCAACTCAAGTGTCTTAATTACTTTTCCCTGTCTTTTGTGAATAATATCTCTTTTTCATACTATGTTTTTGGTATTAAAGGAGAATGAAGTAGCAGGAACTCACTCATTTTTATCTTCCTTCCATATGCTTTTCCTCCATATACTAAAACCTATTATACACACAGACACACAGACACACACACAGACACACATACACACACATCACACACACACACACATACATATATATCTGCCACGCACTGTGCCCCCGCGTCTGCATTCGATGCACTGGCACCCAGTTCGCAAGATTTGGGCAAGGGGCAGGAGGTTAAAATGCACAAACACATACAGACAGAGAGACAACGACACGGGTCATCCTTGATTTCCTCAAGAATGCCCCCTTTATTGTGTTCAGGGGCAGATTATATAGAGATAGCCATGCCCCAGGCAAACCCACCAGAAACCACTCTGCCATCAGGAACTCCTGAAGGTCTCATGTTCAGAGCAGCTGTAAGCACTCAGATCAGGGGATTACAAGAAATTCAGGATCTGGGGTTTCACTGCTCCCAACATATAACCTCTTTCTATTGCTCTTCTGGAAAGCAGATGGGTGCCAGGATATCTTCTCATGTTTGCTACATGTAAAACAAATACTGCTAAGAGATCTACTCAGGCACCATCTTGCTTTGACATTATTAGTGATAATTTTTATTCTGTTCTTTAATTTTATAATTTTACCTTTTGTTTTAAGGCAGATTTCTATTGATAATTGATTTTTTCCTATTTTACACATTTGTTTTGGTTATTAGAACAAAGGCAAAACTCAGATCCAGAGCCATGTGTTTTACCATTTAACTGAAATAAGTATTACTTTTTTATTTATCACTGTGAACACTGTGAAAAACTATGTAATGGTACTGTATATTTTGACATATTTTACAATAATATTTTAAAGTGTTAATGTTTTATGAACTCAGAAAAATGTAATATTTTATTAATTCTGAGAATTTTATGTGGATAGAATTTATTTTGATCATATCTGTCAACACTCTTCCTCTTCACTCTTCCAAGATCCTCATCCCTTTCAAACTTTGTCTTCTTTTATTTTTTCAAATTAATCTACAGATTCCAAATTGTGCTCTCTCTACACACCTCTTGGTTTGTGCCATCCAGTGTTGAGTGATCAACCTATCAGGGACCAGATCCTTAAAGAAGACTGACTCTCCCTTCCCTAGAAGCCATTATCTGCCAATGACTTCTCCACATCTCTATATTTGAATATTGCCTGGCTTGATCTTTACAAGTCTTGTGAAGCAACCACAACTGCTCTGAATTCAGGAGTACAATGTTGCTGTCATGTCGAAAAGACATTGCTTTGATCTGGCCCTTCTCATCCTCTGGCTCATACATTTTTTACAATCATCTCTTAGGTTGGGGATGTATGATATGAATATCTCATTGGTGACTTAGCATTTCACCTCTGCTACCAAAAAATGACTTCTCTGATGACATCAAAGAAAGACCTGCACTAATGTATGGGTATGGAGATATAGACTTTGAGGGAATTTTGATATTAAATCCATTTAGATATGTGATTGTAGTTCATTTTGCTAGGTAGTTATAATACATTATTAAAATAAAATATCCTAATTTATGTGCCATATGAGATATCTTTCTTCCCAATAACTACTCTATTTGAGGAACTGCATACTAGAAACAAGTGGGAGAGTCTTGTTTACCCATAATTCTAATAACTCACTTCTTTAAAGCATGCTTACAACAGGATGCTCTGAAGTTTATAGGAAGGAACATGTCAGCCCAATGTAAGTATCTTTGACTAATTCTTGGAAATTTGAATGGACAATTTTGAAATTTCTATTACTGGCTGAAGGATGTAGAATTTTATTTTCTTACATTTGCTGTGGTTTTTTATATCTATTTTCACCCCCATTCAATCTAACTATATTCCACATCAAGTATTGGTCATCAACAAACAAGAAGAGGCTGAGGCAACACATTTTGTTTTTGAGCTAGAGCACTAAATCTTGCCAAATTTTGCAAAAGAAAAACTTTGTTTTTATATACAGTGTAACATAAATATCTCTATACCCATATGATGTGGGATAGTCTTCTGTTTGTGTTGATTTCATTGGTTAATAAAGAAACTGCGTTGGCCCATTTGATAGGCCAGCCCTTAGGTGGGTGGAGTAGACAGAACAGAATGCTGGGAAGAACTGAAGTGAGACTGATGTCTCAGGCAATTGCCATGCCTCACCTCTCTGGGGCAGAGGCCATGCCTCTCCTCTCTGAGACAGATGCCATGGAGCCAGCCGCCAGGTCATACATGCTGAATCTTTCCCGGTAATCTACCACCGTGTGGTGCTACACACATTACTAAATATGGGTTAAAACAAGATGCGAGAATTAGCTAATAAGAGGCTGAAACTAATGGGCCAGGCAGTGTTTAAATGAATACAGTTTGTGTGTTGTTATTTCGGGGCATAAGCTAGCCAGGCAGCCGGGAGCTGGGTGGGAATGCAGCCCATCACCTCATCACTACACCCATAGATTAACATAATTCTCAGATCCCATCAGAGAATGTCTTTTATTCCTTCTTGTACTTTTGTACTTTTGTGCGGTGGACAGATGTCTGAAGGGGCATGGTCAATCGGTATTTATGATTAACCAGACTAGCTTTAATATATAATATTTAGTTTTAATAAAGGAGAGAAAAAGGGAATTTACAAAAGCCAAGGTTCCAGCGAGAGCCCAGGAAGACAAAGAGGGCAAAACAAACAAACACGGATCTTTTAAAGGTATTTTTAGCCACGGAGGGGTCATGCACCTCAGCCAAAGGATTGGTCAGCTTCCCCAACATCTCCCCCTTTCGTCTAAATAAGACAGATTTGAAACCAAATACAACTATATACAATGGGAACAGATAACAAATATAAAATTACAAGCAGCAAACAATATTAAGCAAGGAACATATAACAAAAGTTTTATTAAGCATTCTACTTTAAGGAGTCTAAATAATGTAGAGGGTAGCTACAAATTATCTAATCTTTAACCCCATCAAAGATCTGAGAAGGGAAGTAATATTACTTAAGCAACCAGGAAGTACAAATGAGAAACTTCCAAAATGTGCAACAGATGGCAGAGACAACTGACTACCTGGGCAATCATCCAAAGTCTCGTTTGCAATGTTGAGGCAACCAACTTTGGCTAAGGCATAACACAACCGACATACCCTTTTTCAAAAGCAAGGAACCTTTATTAGAACTATCCTACCCTGTCTTGGCAAGATAAGACAATCCTGTTTTATCCATTTATTGATATTTTGTATCTTTGTCAGTAGTCGAGGTATGGGCTTTTCTTTGCCCAAAGGTCAGTTCTGCCAAGAAGAAGACAAGCTCCCAGTGGAGTGTCTTTGGTGCTCAACGTTCTCTCGGGAGTAGAGCGGTGTTGCCAGGAGTGATTGTGTCTCAAAAGTACAAAACTCTAGGTTAGATTAAAAGCCATTTTCTACAGCTCTTTGAAGAGGTCGAAGATTATACTATCTATACTAAATATAATCTCTAGGTATCTAAAAAAGCTGATTATCCTAAATATAAATATGACAAACATATAATTTTCAATACCTATCTAACTTGAAGACTAAAAGAATAAACAACTGTGTAATGAATGAGAACAATGATTTCCAAATGTAAATAATGTCATTACATAAATAATATCAGAGGTAGAAATGTACATTGCAATATGGTAAATATCTCAATATAACAATTGTTTTAAGCAGAGGTAGAAACATAGTCACATACAATGTTCAATATATCAATATACAAGAATCAGCATCAATACAGTTTTCTAAAAACAATAACTCACAAATATCAATCATTCCATCAAACCAGTCTGAATTGTTTTTGAAATTACTTCAACCCTTTGGAAGTTGTCTCTCAAAACAGTCGTGTCCCTTTTTAATTTTTTAACTTCTGTCTTAAGAATCCTGGATTTGTCCTATAAGGACTCTATCATTTTTTCTATTGTCCAACCATGTTATAATGAAAAAAATAAAAATAAGAAAAATACCAAGCCCTGTAAATATCCAACTAAAGAAAACCTCATTTGTCTCTTGTCATAACTCAGTCATTGTGCAATCAAACAATCTATAAAATTTTTTAATGGTGATATTATCAGACATTTTTAATCAGATCTGTATTTATTTTATGTATTTATTATTTTTAATCAAAAGAAATTTTACCTGTAATGATCTTTGCCTGTCAGTAGGTGGCGGGGTGCATCTGGATCCATGTGGACAGAAAAAGTCAGGACCGGGTCCTAAAAACAAATGCTCAAAACTGGAGGTTATGGCTGTAGAACGCAGGCGCTGGGTAAAAGGTGGGGGCCACGAAGGGAACCAGGTGAGGCCAAAGTCGGGCTCAGTGACCTGAGGGGTTAGCGCACTCTGGCCAAGTCAAGTGTTTGCTAACTTGTTCTCAAGCACCGGGAACTGGGGTGGTGCACGGGCTGGGCCGCTGTTGAGATTGGCAGGGTAGGGAATTGTGCTGAGAGGGTGCAATCTGCAATCTCGGGGCTGGCGAGGGGGGTGTGGCTCGAGGCTCTGGGCAGGCGCATTGTGGGACCCTGGGACCAGGCTCGGCTCAGACCAGGTGTGGCTTGAGCCTGAGCTCTTTCTTCAGCCTGTGCATGCACAGGCAGCTGAGATGTAAGCAGCTTCTGGAAAAAAAAAAATGGGCACGGGCGACCTGCTGAATTAAAATCAACACCGAATCCCCATAGCACAGAAGCTGCACAGATGGGAGTTCTCCCGCGAGGGCGGGGAGGAGGGGACACCTGCCAGCCCCACATAAGGGAGAGGTAAATCTAGTCAGCAGTACTGGTGCTCGTTAAGGCGCTCATTAAGGCTCTCGTTAAGTTGTAGCGGCTGCCCAAGTTCAAACGCTGGGAGGAGTCGCGTCCTGTGCTCTGTAGGAGCAGGGCTGGGGCAACTGCTGAATCAATCAAAAGCCCAATGCCGTGTGGCTGGTGTTGGGGTTCAAAGCTTAAGGCTCACAAATGCCCCAGGTTGGGCGCCAAATGAAGGGGTGTGGTCAATCGGTAATTATGATTAACCAGACTAGCTTTAATATATAATATTCAGCTTTAATAAAAGGAGAGAAAAAGGGAATTTACAAAAGCCAAGCTTCCAGAGAAGAGCCCAGGAAGACAAAGAGGACAAAACAAACAAACACATATCTTTTAAAGGTATTTTTAGCCCTGGAGGGATCATGCCCCTCAGACAAGGGATTGGTCAGCTTCCTCAACAGAGGTCAGCTCAGGATTCTTGAAAAAATTTATAGGTATCTAATTCCAAAAGCAAAAGTTAGTAATGTGTTTTTTTCATGGAAATGTGTTTAATATCTAGTGATTTAGTATTTGAGGCTATAATATATGACAATAAGATTTGAAGATTCTAGTTTTGGACTTTTTTCAAAATCAATATCCACATTTTCTGCATTATGTACAGAAATTTCTAATGCATTTTTACAGTTTTCATTTTGAATTTTCTATTTTTAAATTGAGTGATATGAGGTAAAAACATGTGTGATAAACACAGAGAAATTTTAGGAGTAATTAGAGTAGATTCCACTATACAAAGAATGGAAATTTGGGACACACTGGACTTTATTACCTTTCTTTAAAGAAGATTGTCTTCCCCTTTGAGGATAGCAATTCAGCAGTTATATAACCAAAACATATATTTTATTTTTTGGTTCTATTTTTGTTGATGGATTTAGAAATGTTAACCAGTGTTGCATGTCTATTGTCTTATAGAAAGAGTAAGTGCACTTTCTATTTACCAGTTATACCCAGTGGAGGGCTCCTGAGATCTCTAACATGATACACTACTGCCTCAAAAGCACAGGAAACCTGATTCTGTGACATGGATCTTACTAGTATTTAAAAATTTTATTGAAGTGTTTTTAAATGATATCGCAGAGTTATACTTACACTGTATTGCCATTTCAAGTGATAATTCTTTTCTATGGATTTTCTTTAGATAATATTTTTTCTTTTAATTATCTATTCAATGTAGAAATGAGCATTTATGCCCAAATACAATAGATGTATACTATATAGGAGCAAGAAAATTATTATGTACAATCAATCGTCTCTCAGTCTTACCTAAAAATAAATGGAACACATATAATATTAGTTCCAATGTCCAATAGATCCCAGAACACAGAACAAGTAGTCTAGAATTGAACAGGTTTTCATAACTGATATGGTGTTACTAAAGCATGAAGTTTTGACTATACAAGTTAATTCTCTGTTGGTCAGGGATACTTTATTCTATTGGCTTTAACTTGAATTTTTTAAATGTATTATAGTGCTATCAAAGTGCTAGGAAATGCTCACCTTCTTAGTGCAGTCATGCCACAGAGAAGAACCATTCCTAGGCTTTTTCATTCTTTACCTGGTTTAGGACTAATAATAAGTCAAACTTTTGCTTTTATTAAAAAACAGTATTTTTTAGTTAATCTTGTATGCTGCCACACTACTAAAGGTGTATATCAGCTGTAGGAGTTCCCTGGTAGACTGGGTTCACTTATGTACACTATCATATCATCTGCAAATAGTGAAAGTTTGACTTCTTCCTTTCCAATTTGTATCCCCTTGATGTCCCTTTGTTGTCTTATTGCTCTAGCTAGAACTTTGAGTACTATATTAAATAGATATGGAGAGAGTGAACAGCCTTGTCTTGTTCCTGGTTTTAGTAGAATCGCTTTGAGTTTTTCTCCATTTAATTTGATGCTGGCTGCTGGTTTATTGTATATTGCCTTTGTTATGTTTAGGTATGTTCCTTGTATTCCTGATCTCTCCAAGACCTTTATCATGAATGGGTGTTGGATTTTCTCAAAGGCTTTTTCAGTTTCTAAAGAGATTATCATGTGTGTATTTTTTCTTTCAGTTTTTTTACATGGTGGAATATAGTGACAGATTTCCGTATGTTGAATCATTCCTGCATCTTTAGGGTGAAGCCAACTTGATCATGGTGGATGATTTTTTTGATGTATTTGTGGATTTGGCTTGCCATATTTTAATGAGTATTTTTGTGTCAGTGTTCATGAGGAAGATTGGCTTATAATTCTCTTTCTTAGTTGAGTCCTTGTGTGGTTTAGGTATTAGGATAACTGTCGCCTGGTAAAAAAAGAGTTTGGCAGTGTTCCTCCTGTTTCTATTTTGTGGAACAGTTTAAGGAGTATTGGTATTAGCTCTTCTTTAAAGTTTTGGTACAATTCTGTGCTGAAACCATCTGGTAATGGGTTGGTTTTTGATTGGGAGAATTTCCTATTTCTTTAGGAGCTAAAAATTTATCACGTGAAAGGAAGGCCTCAGGAAGGGAAATAGTTAAGATCTCCTGGGTAAACTGGGAAGGGGTAGACAGGAAGCAATGGGGATGGTAACATGAGGAATAGAGATGGCCAGGTTGGGGGGCAGACAGAGAAGGAGAGGAATAAAAGAGATATCATGACAGAGAGAGCCATTTTAGGGTTAGGGAAAAACCTGGTGCTAGGCACACTCCTAGGAATCCACAAGGATGACCCCATCTAAGAGTCCTAGCAATAGTTGAGAGGATGCCTGTATTGGCCTTGCCATATAATCGGATTAGTGACCACCCTAAATCCTGTCGTATTATCTGTTTCCAGTAACTTATGGAAGCAGATGCAGTGATCCACAGCCAAGCACTGGACTGAGCTGCGGGTGTTCAGTTGTAATGAGAGAGGAGAGATTATGTGAACAGAGGTGAGCGTCGAGATCATGATCAGGAAAACCACAGAGATAGTCAGTCTGAGCTAGTGGTTGCTCACTGACTCTGGACAGACACCTGGGGAACCTGCATAGGACCTAACCAGGCCCTCTGAATGTGGGTGATAGTTATGTGACCTGATCAAGGTTGGGGCTGGCAGTTAGACCAGGACTTATTCCAGTGCACGAACTGACTTTTTGGAGTCCATTACCTATGGTGGGTTATCTTGCCTAGCCTGATTCAGGGAGAGGGGCTTGGTCATGACTCAACTTGGTATCCCAGATTTTGGTGACTCCCCAAGGTAAGCCTTACCCTTTCTGAGGAGTGGATGGGGGGTGGGATTGGTGAAGGTGGGGTAGCAGGAGAAGGGGAGGGGCAGAACTGAGGTTGGAATGTAAAATGAAGAAAAAATTTAATTAAAAAATTATCTTAAGATCTCACAAATAAAAAAACAAAATAAAATTCGATTAAAAAAACAGTGAAATATAATACTTTCTAACTGAAAACAATTTGAAGCCAATGTGTCTCCCCCCATTTAAGACCATCCTCTTGTTTCTAAGAGTCTCATTTGTTTATCTGGTAGATGAGAACAGAAACAAGATCATAATGTTGTATGACTGGGTTTTATGAATCACATTGGAAATTAGCACAATTTCTTTTTATTTGTGGCTATATATTTGCCACAAACCAAATCATATGATTACAAGTGACTGCAAGGCAAGCTGAGAAATATATTTTAGCTGTGTGTCTTGGTATAGAAGAGAAGCATCTGGTAAATGACTCATCAAGTTCTGCTTCACTTACTTCCTCAACAAAATTAAAATATTCCCCAGGAATTCTTTCAACATTTGAGCACTGTGTTTGGTTAAAAAGAATTTTCTGTTGTTATTGTTGTTTTTGTTTTTCTTGTAAAATGTCTTCTGCATAAGTAAGGAGGCCATATAACTTATTGCTGAAATAACTAAACACTTTAGTTACGGTGTGTTCTATTAAGATAGGAAAAATGGCAAAAATAAACACTGTCCTGGACGAACTTGGACATGTGCCTATCCAGTATATTGGCAGACTACCATCTGAGATGAAATGATGGATATTTGTACATATCAAATGGCATTTTGTGCAATATTCAATATTCAGCAAACCAATAAACACCTGTAAGTTTGAATGAAGTATGAAATATTATGCAAAAATAATTGGTCCCTTTAAAGATAATCTCCTATCATTCTTTATTAATGTGATGCATGTGCTAATGTGCAGATAAAAAAGATTAGCTTCATAAGCTGTTGTCCTTTAGCTACTTAGTACTGGCTCAGCCGGTTTTCAAGTGTGAACTGGCTCAGCCAGTTTTCAAGAGTGTCCTGAACACAGTTAATGATTAATTAAAAGTAGTAAAGCATTTATATGACTATGATCTTCACCACCAGTAAATGGATTCACAGTGATATTCCATGTGTTTTCCTAAAGCTAATATTTCCTGATTCTCAGTTTCAAAAGAAATATATGGTGTAAAATTCAAATTATAGTTTCAAAAAATTATGGTGTAAAATTCAAATTACATTTTCACTTTTCAAGATTAAGAAGGATAAATTGGAGTATATTCTGAGAATGATGGCAAAAGAAATTTATAATTTTGATATGAAAACTTAGGTGAAAAATCTAGGAATATTTAGATTGGAAAAAATAAATTATAATCAGGATAACTACAGACAAATATTTGAGGAGAGAAAGCAGTAGGTTTTTTCTGGGGTTAAGCCAGCATCAGTGTGTAAAGGTGAAAAAAAAAAGCATATTTGTGATTTGTATCTTAAAGAAGGAAGACTTAACGCTGACAGAATGTTGTGTTGTCTCTGGAAAAAGTAAGTTTATGTATGGATTAGACAATATTTGGGAAGCTATTACACCAGGTTTGAGGAAGTTTTGTACTCCTTCCAAATTGGAAAGTGATTATGTCATTTTTACTGTAATTCTAAAGGTATATAACATATACCATACATAATTTCTCATTCATTCAGTAAGAATATATTAACTATGAGATTCTGCTGAGTCATACATCACTGACACTTAATTTCACACTGTTAAATGACCCCAAAACCTATTCATACAATCTGTCATCTCTATTTTTATATTAGCAATAATTTGAAATAATATTTAGATAAGTTAGTATGAGTTCTAGAGAAATATACAGTAAGATATATGTACACAGTTTTTATGATATGCATGACTAGGAAAACTTATTTCTTCTTTCACTCCACAAGCGTAAACCTGTCATGCCAAACATATATGCCCTGACTGACATAGAAATGAAACCATTTCCTGGGACCTGACACTTGTAGAAAACCTATCAAATTATACAAGAGAAGCTTTGCTCTCTGAAGTGGGTTTTATCATGTAATGACTCCGATAAGGTAGATGATATTTTATTAAATTATAGATTCCTCCTGGCACATTAAAAAGTATGTCTGTCTGAGTTAAGATTACCATTTGGTGAAGCAAAGAACGATCTGTCCAGTCTTATCAATAATGAGTTTTTCTCTACAGCTCGATGCACAGTCTTCCTATTCCAGGAGTTGATTGAAAGACTGTGCAATAAACCCAACTTGATGTAAGGTTTTAGCAATTAAAATGAATGTGTTTGTACATTGCATATCCATATTTCAAGGCTCATTTCTCAAAGGCCTGGGATATCAGTAAGAATGAGGATGAGTCTGTGATAGGATCAGCAGGCAATAACCTGTTCAGTTAACAGCAGGGTCGCTGATAAGTACTTTTTGTAGAGTTTCACTGCATAGTCTTAATACAATCCTGTTTCAGAGAAAACATTGATTGTTAGTAAAACTTCACATGAAACAATTTGTCATTACTGCTTATTGTCTGTTAGTGGTTGTTTTTATTTTCACTCTGGCTACTAAATCTAATTCAGTGCTCCATTCTTAGTACATATAATTTTGCATTTCCATTTGAAACATTTCATTTAAATGCTCCATTTCTAGAGTTCCTCCATCTCTACTAGGGGACATGAGCAACTTTGCTCTTGTCTTGCTCATAAATGCATTATGTGTTATTTTTAAAATTTTCTATTCATTGACGTTTTTATAGGTATATACAATGCATCTTAATCATGTTACCTGACCTCCTTCCATTTTCCCCTTGCCCTTCTCTCCACTACAACTTCCTTCCTGATTCAAGTCCGGGTTTTTGAGGAGAAAAAAGCTACTGAGCTCAATGTGTGCTGTTAATATATGTGTCACTGTGAGATTATCCTTTAGGATATAGACTTCCTACCAATGACTACCCTCAGAGGAGAGATATAAATATCTGTATGTAGGGTACCATCAAATGCCAATAGCTTTTCAGCTAGGATTACAGCATGAGAAACATCTCCTTTCACCATGATGGAATTTTAAATTAGCTTATCCAGATGACCATGGTTATTGTGAGTTTATCTTTGCGATGAACATGTCAGAATATACATACTCTGCACTAGAAAACCAATACAGGAACTCATCCCTGGGAAAGACTAATTCTCTTCCCACCAGCCATTAGTTGCTTGAATTCTTTCTTTACAGATGGAACACTGTGAAACTTTTTGACTTCCATAAAAACATTATCTGGTCATGTTTATACAGCTGTTTCTCAGAAAGACAGCTTCATAGGAGGCTTCCTGGTATTTTGACTCTTACAACCTTTTCCCCCACACAATGTTCACTGAGCCATAGATACAGGTTCTATGATGTATCCATTGGGGTTGGGATTCCCATGATCCTTAATTTCTACATTGTGTCTTGCTTTGGTTGTCTGTGAGGGTCTCTGTTTGCTCTAACAGAGGCTTTTATAATGAGGTGTGCTATCTACACTTCTCTGTTTGTATAAAGATATGATTTAGAATGTAGTAACACATTAATTCTATGGTAATGATTTTATTAAAAGCTACATTTGGTGGCAGTAGCAGAGCCAGTGCAGGACCATTCGGAAATCCTGTTAGGCCATGGCCTGAGTGGCACTGCCTATAGGGCTGTGGGGTTCAGATGGCAGTTAAAATATCAGTAGATTCAGGTGCAGTCACTAAGAGGATGGAAAAACAATGCTTCTCCTTCTGCATTGACCTCCATCTCTCCTCCCAGGTTGAAATTCCTTTCCAGCTTTTCTATATACCACTTTTTTATCATCTGTATCTTGCTATTCCCTTCTCAATACCTCCCCTCTTCCTCACCATTGGTCCCTTTATATTTTCCTGGTTTCTTTATATTTTTCTGGTTTCTTTATATTTTCCTGGTTTCTGTATTTATTTCATGTTTTATACTCACATTTGAACATTTGGGAATAGGAGCCATTGATGAGAGAGAACATGCTGTGTTTTATCTTCCTCAGTTTGGGTTACCTCGCTCAATACAATATTTTTTGGTTCATCCATTTACCTGCAAATTTTATTTTTCCTTGTAGCTGAATGCCATTCAATTGTGTATATGTATAACACTTTAATTATTATTTCATCTGTTGAAGAACATTTAGTTTTTTCCATTTCCTGACTGTTGTGAATATGGCAGCTATGAACATTGTTGTTATGTAACTGGTGAGAAGGATGTCAAGTCCTTTGTGAACATTCCAAAGAATGATATAATTGGGATATATGATGGATTTACTTTTTTGAGTATTTTCTATATTGGTTTCCAGTATGTTTGTACCAATTGCGTTTATGCCAATAGGAAATGAGACTTTTTCTTTATTTTTTTATTTTTAATTTTGTTTTTTTTTTTCAAGACAAGGTTTCTTTGTAGCTTTGATGCCTGTTCTGGAACTAGCTCTTATAGACCAGGCTGACCTCGAACTCACAGAGACCCACCTCTGCCTCCTGAGTGCTGGGATTAAAGGTGTGAGCCACCACTGCCGGACTGAGACTTTCTCTTTATAACATCCACAGCATTTATTGTTAGTTACATTCTTTCCCAATCCTTCTTCTAAGGTGTTCTCTGGGCCTTGGGGAATGGAGTCAATGCAGATGTTTCATCTGGTTGATCATTCACAATCATTCTGAGTATTTTGAACTGTTATGACTCTGTACAATAACCACTGCCCATTGAAACCAACTAACGTTGAGAGAAAAAAAATCTATGAATAAAATTATAAATATTTAGAATGCAGCTTGATAACTGTAACAGTTTAGAAAGGAAAGACCACATCAAAACATTCTCCTCTTAGCCTATGACTTACCTAACCTTGGGTTTTCATTGTGTTTACAGTACAAGGCATAAAATCCTTCCTGTGATCCAGGTCTCAAATCCAATCGAGAGACCTGTTGACTAACCTTATAAATAGTTTTGCCACTATGTCCCTAGTGGGTGCCATCTTAACTGGTAAGTTGGTTTTGTATTATACAGTCTAGTGTTTGATAAGATGGTCGAAGCTTTTTCTCCCCCATAGACAGCATATCATCTTCTAGCACTATGAAAGCTAGATATTGTTCAGTTAGTCTGGCATTTCCCTATGTCCTGCCTCCAAAGTAAAAGATGTAATTAGCAAAAAGATCTTACCATCTAGCTGTGGGTGGGCACTAAGACAAATAATAATAGCCTGTGTTGGTTGATTCATGTGCCTCTGGGACCTCTCTGACCAAGAACTCACAGGCAGGCCTGACACTAACATTTGTGTTTAATAACCTATGTTCTCTGGGAGCAGCACTGTCCATGCATGTGGGGTACATCTGTTCAAACTTCTTTTCTGCTACTGTTACTTGATCTATTAGCTTCTTAAAACAGTAGTTTCATAATTCTTCTTTGTATATCATTAATCTTCATTAAGCCATCTCTGATGCCTCCTTTCTTTTGACCTCTTCCTCATTTTTTTTTTTTTTGGTTTTTCAAGACAGGGTTTCTCTGTAGCTTTGGAGCCTGTCTCTTCCTCATTTTTTAAAAAAATATTTAGCTCCAAGTGTTCTCACTCATGCATTTCTTTTGGGAACATCAGTAAGTTGTTATTTTGAATTTTTTTGATGTATGTATTACTTAGTGCTATAAGTTTTCATTTTAGTGTTGAATTCTATGTGTCCCATAAGTTTTGATATTTATTTTTCACTTTAATTAAATTCTGAGAATTTAAAATTATCTTCAGTGACTCAGTTATCATTGAGTCATGTATTGATCAGTCTTCATGAGTTTGTATACTTTGTATAGTTTTGAATTTTGTTGTTATATAGACTTATTCCATTGTGATCAGATAGAAAGTGACCTGCTATTTTAATTTTACTGTCTTTCTAGAGACTTGCTTTGTGCCCACTTTAGAGAAAGTTTCATGGGCTGCTGAGGAGAATGTGTACTCTTTATGATTAATTTCTGTACAGATGACCTATCTATTAGTGAGTGGGGTGTTAATAACACCCACTATTACTGTGTTTTGTACAATGTATAACTTTAGATCTAGTAGCATTACTTTTATGAAGTTAGGTATACCTACATTTGGTGCATATATGTTTTTGTAATACGGTCTTGGTGCGGTTGTGGGACATACCTTTGGTCCCAGCATTCAGGAGTCAGAGGCAGGTTGATCTCTGAGTTCGGGACTAGCCTAGTTTATAGAACAAGTTCTAGGACAACCAAGATTACACAGAGAAACCCTGTCTTGAAAAACCAAAAAAACACAAACCTATAGCTATTCCTGCTTGATTTTTGGCTTCATTTGTTTGGAATAACTTTTTTGACTCTTTTACCAATAGGATGATACCTACCTTTGGTGGTAAGTTATGTTTATTGGAGGCAACAAAAAGATTGGTCCAGTTTTCTAATCTTTTTTAATCCAATCCAGTCTGTGTCTATTTATTGGGAAACAGACTTAGTATTAAGAGTTATTAATGAATTATGCATAATAATTTTTGTCATTTTGTTATTTTTCTGGTGTTTTTTGAGAGGGTCTGTGAGATTTTTAATGTATTTGGCCCCCATAATCTCATACGGAGGGGCGTTATTTAGAGGCATGGCTTTGTTGGAGTGGGTATGGTCTTGTTGGAGAAAGTGTGTCATCGTGAAGGCAGGCTTCAAGGTTTCCTATGCTCATGATATCACCCAGCGTCTCAGACCACTTCCTGTTGTCTGTCAGATGTAGGGTTCTCAGCTACTTTGCCAGCACTGTGTCTGCTGCATTCTGCTACATTTCCATTGTGATGATATGATAATGCACTGAAGTGTAAGCCACCACCCTAGTTAAATATTTTCCTTGATAAGAGTTGTCATGGTCATGGTGTCTCATCACAGCAATAGAAATTCCAATTAAGACATATGCGTTAGAGTGTCTATTGATATTTCCACTGTTCTGGTCTTGTTCAAGTAGCTATTTCTCAGGGAGGCTATTTCACAGCAGATTTCCTGCTGTTCTAGCTATGACAGTCTTTTTCTCCTTCTCCTTTTCTTCCTCCATGATAATCTCCAATCCATAGATTTGGTATCTGTGATTTTGATGTATCTATTGGATCTAGGTTTCCCATGACCAACTGATATCTGCACTGTATCCATCTGTATTCATCTATAATTGTCTCCATTTGCAATAAAATGATGAGAATTTGATAAGGGGTGTCAGCTACACTGATCTGTGGGTATAAGGAAAAGGTTTAGAATGTAGTTAGGAATTATGCTAATCTAGCAAAAATGTCAGTGGTAGATTATTTTTTAAAGATCCAAGACTATATCAGCACCAGAAATTTGGTTAGGTTTCTAGTATCAGGAATTACTTCTCTCCTGTTGTGTGGCCTTAAGTCTAATTAGAGAGTCACTTTTTAACACCAACATATAAGATATGCTTATTGTACCTTATGAATATATTGAAATGTGTATACTTGTGATTCATAGGTGTTGCAACTGGGTAGACTATTGTTTCCTTTGTTTGACACTTTGCATAGGTTTTTCTACTAGTATGGAAGCTACGCCACAGCAAAGAGGATTTTATGTTAGACTTAGCTCTACATGCAAGTTCTGTGTCCTAATTATGTGGTGTCTTCAAAATTAGGGGCTAACCTTCAACCTCTGAGAGGCAATAAAAGGCTACATTGTTATTCTATATTATTTAGGGAGTCTTTTTTTTTTGAGACTGGGTTTGTCTGTAGCTTTGGAGCCTGTTATGGAGCTAGCTCTTGTAGAATAGGCTAGCCTTGAACTCACAGAGATCTGCCTGCTTTTGTCCCCCCCCCCCCCGAGTGCTGGGATAAAAGGTGTGCACAACCACTTGAGTCTCTTGGACTAGTGTGATCAAGCATTCTAAATGATGCCTCTTATTTTGTTTTGTTTTGTTTTAATCTATTGCACTTGTGGGGAGCTGTAACAACCTGGTACTGATGTTTTTGTTAATCTATGGATATTGTGCAGAGAGCATTGTCATCCCAAGTGGCATAACATCCACATATTTATAGAATAATTTTAGGTAAGTATAAAATAATATATTTTGAGTCCTTATCAAACAATTTTGGTGTTATTTTTTTCCCACATTATTCCTTCCCCTTCTTCCTCCCTACTTGGATCTTCCTCCACATGGTTCCACTCATATTATCTCACTTCCTATCACCTGTACTCTGCTATTTACCACTTAACCTTTCAAGTTCCCCTGTTAGACCAACTACAGTCTCTCTATAATTTTTTGGTTCCTGTGGTTATTCCGTGATGAATGCTTACAACTAAATATTTGGTTCTAGAAACTTAAGATATGAAAGAGCATGTTTATCTTTGTGAAACAACATGTTAGTATTTGTGAAAGGATTTGTCTTTCTGGGTGTGTGTTATCTCAATCAAATTACATATTCTAGGATTATCCATTTACCTACACATTTCATTGTTCTTTACAGCTGGATAGTATTCTATTCATTGTATGTATCACATTTTCACTATCCATTCATTTGTTGAAAGACAATTTGTTTCCCTTTTCTGCCTATGGTGAATAGGTTGGCAATGAGCATTGTTGAACAAGTATCTGTAAAGTAGGATATTGATTTGTCTTAAAGTTTCTATTTTTGTGATAGAACACAATTAGCAAAAGCAACCTGGGAAAGAGTTTATTTCAGTTAATAATTCTGTATCATAATCCATCACAGTGAAATTAGAGCAGAAACTCAATAATGATTGGAATCTAAAGTCAAAAGATAAATCAGACCATGGAGGAGTGTTACTTACTGACTTGCTCCCCATGGAATGCTCAGTTTCTTATAAAATCCAGGATCACCAGATCAGGGGTGGCATCATACACCATGAAATGGGTCCATTTCTCAATCAATAATCAAGAAAATGCCCTTCAGGATAGTATGTTGGGGACTTTTTCCTAATTGAGGTTCTTTCTTTCAAAATGACTTTAGCCTTTGTGGAGTTTACATAAAAACTAACCACAGCTACCGATCCCTTGTTAACTTAATACTAAACACATTATTGTTAAATCATGAACTTTCCCTTCTTTTTCATCCCCAAGATCTCATATAAATATTACATAAAAAAGTATATTCCAACTTCGAAGGACTCCTAGACTTTTAAACTTTCAGCAATTAGAAGTTCAGTGACTCTTTAAAGTTATTTTAAAATCTCTAAAAATGACCAATGTCTCTTTGCAAAGCCTTTCTAAAATGGCCAAAGCCTTATAGCTGTGGGTTACTAAAAATTTAAACAAATTACATAATCTTGGTGTAAGAGGGAAGAATCAGAGCACAGTCAAAATCAGACCAAAGCAAAATCAAAATTCAACAGTATAAACATTTCAGTGCTTGTCATCTGAGACCATTCATCTTCTGATTTCCAAAGGGTTTTTGCAGTGGCACTTCTCCCACTTTGCTACCCACAGTAGTTCCAATTTTTCTTCTGGGTTCAGGCTGGCTTTACTCCATAGAAGCTGTTGATCATGGTACTCATATCTCTAAACTGCTGGGTTCTCTATTGAAACTAGGATGAATCTTCACCAATAGCCTCTCCTAGGCTATCTTTGGAGACTCTGACCCTTTTACATGGAGCCAAACCTCAATGCTCTCCACGACCAAAAGATACATATGCCTTCAGAAAAATTATGGCCTGGAAAACACATTATCAAGTTTGATTGTCAGCACAAGATACAGCTTTCACCTACTCTGAAGAAAAGCTTCTGTGTGATGACCCTGAAGAAACACTCCTAGAGGATTTTGGTTTTTCGAGACAGGGTTTCTCTGCAGCTTTAGAGCCTGTCCTGGAGCTAGCTCTTGTAGACCAGGCTGGTCTCGAACTCACAGAGATCCACCTGTCTCTGCCTCCTGAGTGCTGGGATTAAAGTCGTGTGCCACCACCACCCGGCTTTTCCTAGACGATTTTTTACCTCAATGATGCTGGTCTCCTCTTAACCACAGCTGATTTTCAGTCTCATCTAACCAATATTAATTGTCCCAGAAAAGCAGAATTTCATGCTGATGATTCTTAATTCAAAATATCAACAGCCCAGATTGAGTTATGAAGTACCTCTCAAAGCTTTCATATGAAACTTCTCAAGTCAGGCCTCGATTCTCTCGTCACCCTTGTCTTCCAAGCTCACAAAGAACAACCCATTTATCTCTGAGCATCCAACTGATTTTATAGCCCACAGTTCAAATCCTACCACAATCCTCCCTAAAATATATGACCAGGTGAATCACAACAATACCATCTGGTACCAATTTGTGTTTTAGTTATGTTTCTATTGCAGTGATGAAACATCATGACCAAAAGCAACTTGGGAAGGAAAGAGTTTATTTCTCCTTACAGCTCCATTCTCACAGTCCATCACTGAAAACGTTCAGACAGAAACTCAGATAGGACAAAATCCTCAAAGCAGGAACTGGTGCAGACACTGTGAAAGAGTGCTACTTATTGGCTTGTTACCACTAGATTGCTCAGATTGTTTATCTTACAAGGACCACTAGTCCAGGGGTAGAATTACCCACAGGAATCTGGGCCCTCCCATATCAATAAATCATCAAGATAATGTCCTACAGAGTTAACTATGACAATGACAGAGTTACTAATTCTATGGAGGTATTTTCTCAATGCAGAATCCTTCTTTCCAAATGACCCTATTGTGGCATGAATAATAAAACCCAGTTAGATATTGAGGTTCAACTCCAAAACCAGAAAGCAAAACAGTCAAGCCACTAGAGAATTTTTACCTCTACCAAGGTTGGGTGATGTCATGAAAAGCAGACTAAGCAACCTAAGCCTCTCTCTCCTCTCATTTTATATTCCCTCTAGTGCTGGGATTAAAGCTGTATAACTCCCTAGTACTGGGATTAAAGGTATGAGCTGCCACCATCTGGATTGATTTCTGCATTGGTGTTGTGTAGTTGAGGGTGGCCTTAAACTCACAGAGATCTATCTTCCTCTGTAACCCAAATTATGGGATTAAAGGTGTGTACCACCACTGTCTGACCTCTAGTGGCTTAGTTTTGCCATTCTGATATTCAGGTAAGCTTATTTATTAAAACATAAATATCACTATACTCTCTCTTGTATCAAGTTGACATAAAAACTCTCCAACATGCAAGTCCCTTGGGAATAGTATGTAGAAAATTATTTTTAGTTTTTTTAATGAATTCTCCATACTGATTTCCAGTGTGGCTGCACCAGTTTCTGTTCCTACCAACTGTGAATGAGGTTCCTTCTTCCCCCACAATATTAGCAGCATTTCCTTCTTCTGTTGATCTTAGTCATTCTGACTGGGGTAAGATGAAATCCGATATTTGTAATTATAATACAGTTGTTTACTCAGGGGTCCCCAAAAATATTAAACTGGAAACCATAATATATACATAGAAGACCTTGCTCATTTATAATTAAGTCATTTGTTTCCTTGGCTCTTTGTTGAGTTCATTGAAAATTCTGTATATTAATCCCCTGTTAGATATATAGCTGTCAAATATTCTCTTCCATTTTGTGGGACTACTAGAGAGGGAAAAATATATTTTTTCACTGTAAAATGTATGTGAGCTCTAGTGATCCATTGTCAGAATGTCATAGTTTGGATATAGAAAATAGCAAATATGTTAAAACTTTTCTTCCAAAGCCTTCTGAGTATAAACTATAACCTATTAGGTCAATGTTTTATCACAGCAACAGAGAATCAAACTAAGACAATGAAATTATATATTAATAAGCTATTCAGAACTGTGCCATTTGTAATGAAATTAGATCACTTTTGTGTGTATTTTAATGTAATAATTCATTCCTAGACCATCTCTACTTTTATGTTATTCCTGGCTATCATGAGGTGAATAGCTTTGCTCCACCATGCACTCTAAGACAATTTAGACTTTCCTCAGGCCCCAAATCCTTTTCAAGAGACTGTGGGTTTAATCCTCTGAATACATCAGCCAAAATCAATTATTCATCTTTCATATTTCTTTACTGAGGTATTTTGTCACAGTGATGATAATTTGGCTATAACAAATGCATGTCAGTAATAAATCAAATATATGAAAAAAATTACTTAAATAATTTATTAATATTGTTTTGTGCTTTAACATAAAGTCTACTCAGAAGAATGTTTCTTGTGAACAAGAAAACTATTTTTCACACTGTTCCTAGAATAATGAATAGTCTAAATTTTATTAGGTCAGGTTGATGGGAGCATTAGTAAATATTTTACATTTGGTTTTGTTCCAGATTTATAACATTTATCGAAAGTGGAATGTTGAAACACTCAATATTATTTTTAAATTGTATATTTCTGTTTAGTTCTAGATATAAAACAAATTTACTCACACTGGCATTGTTTAGTAAGTAATTATATGTTTTTTCTTCTTGATGAATGACAAAATATCAATTTTTAAAATTACAACACTGTTTGTCCTATTAGCTCAGGCTTCTTATTAACTAACTCATATCTTAAATTAACCCATTTGTATTATTTCTTTATTTTACTATGAGGTTCATGGTTTGTTACCTCTTGATTCCTGGGTGGCTTACATGGCATCTGTCTGATTTCTCCTTCTTTCTCCATGCATTCAGTTTAGTTTTCCCACCTAGCTATATTATGCCCTGCCATAGGTCAAAGCAGTTTCTTTATTAACTAATGGTAATAAAACATATTCATTGGTATATGTAATTTTACTATGTCAATGTTTTTTTTAACATAACTTTTTTTCTTTAAATCTTATTTGTAACGTCAAGGTTTCTATGGTAGCTGTTATGCATAGTAAATCTTTTTTCCACCATTTCACTGCCAATTTATATGTGTCTTTAAATCTAATTTACATAACTTGTAAATACCATGTTTCAGTCTGTAGAATTTTGACAATTATTGCTGTGGATTAAAGCATTTAATTCATTTGTGTTTATGACAAGTAGGGATTATAATGTTCCCCTTAAACAATTTACATGCTAATCTCTGCTGTGGGAACTCCTTCAGCCAATAGCCTTTAAGATGCTGGCCCACATTGGGCATGTTCTCATGTACTATAAATGCAGATGAAAAAGCATGTGCATGGTCCTCTTGGCTGCTGGATTCAGTTTCAGTTCCCAGCACACACAGAGGACTATGGATCGCTCCTGTTTCTGTGAGTTTATCCCCAAATAAATAAACCTTTGTTATACTCCATTCCAGGCTATTGTGGAACCCCTTTGTACTCCAACATATTAGCGTCCACGTGTCCTAAGACCATGTCATTGCTGGACCCTGCCCAGACCCTGCCCAGACCCTCACAGCCTCCTCCCACCACACGCAGCTGAACTATCCCTCTGGGCAGCTGTACAAGGTTTGGCTCGGATGGCCCACCACGGAGACTTGGTAATTTCCGGCGGGCTGTGCCCATGCTTGGTTCTACCTGCTAAGTAGAGTTACCGCCGTCCACAGCTTTCTGCCACAACTCCTCCGTGGCTTCTCTGGCTTCTGCCAGGTTGGCTCTGATCAGGCTGAGCACCGACTCCCGGAGCAGGAGTTTAACCCTGTACCTGGAACACAGGCTTGTTTTCCCAGTTCAGATCTGCGAATGCCTGGCTCGAGCTCTGACCAGTAACCTCGTGGCTCATGACTACCTGCAAGCTCTGGACTCCTTGTTATTCTGCCCAACTCAATCTTCCCCGTGTGCTGGTGTGGTGCTCTTAACTAATTAACTAAATTTGATAGTAACTCAATCTCAATCTCAAGAGATTGAGGTACTGATCTAGGACCTGCCTTACTGTCACAGCTGCGACACCTGCTGGCCAATCAGGATTATTGCAATACCACAATTTTCTGAAAATTATAATGCTCATTTAATTTGATTAATAAATAAATAAATTTGAAAATTGTAAACCAACCCCAAGATAATTGCATACAATATCACCATCTAGAAACATTTTTGAAACGTTTTTGTTTCTACTATGGATGGAATTCTGCAAGCGCTATATGACGTACTTGATATATATATATATATATCAATATATATATATATATCAATATATTATATATATATAATATCTATCTATCTATCTATCTATCTATCTATCTATCTATCTATCTATCTATATATCTATCTATCTATCTATATATATATATATATTTGTGGCCATGGCGGCTAATAGCTTTATTCTTCATATAGTTTGTAAACAGAGTCATTAATAAAAATAAAAATTATAAAAATTAATAAAAATAAAGCTAATAGCTTTATTCTTCATATAGTTTGATAACAGAGTCATTAAATGAGAAACTTTTAGGAAGGACATGGTCTTTAGCTGGAAGAATCTTTACTTCCTTCTTGTTTTGAGACAGTAACTCCCTGAGAAGACCAATCTGGCCTTGAATTTAAGACAAAGAAAGAAAATTATCACATGTACTCTCTCATAGGTGGTTTTGAAACATAAAGCAAAGAAAACCAGCCTACAAACCACAATCCCAGAGAACTTAGACAATGAAGACACTAAGAGAGACTTACATAGATCTAATCTACATGGGAAGTAGAAAAAGACAAGATCTCCTAAGTAAATTCGGAACATGGGGACATTGGGGGAGGCTTGAGGGGAGGAGGGGAGAGGCAGGGAGGGGAGCAGAGAAAAATGTAGAGCTCAATAAAAATCAATAAAAAATGGTACAGTGAGATTATCTTAAATTATTAATTTTATTAAAATTGACAATCAAAATCTGTTAAAAAGTTATAATAAGCTAGCAAATAAATCATCCCTCCAGGAAGGCAATCTACATGCCATCTGAATAATATCTAAGAATGAGAAGATATCATTAATGGAAAAAATTAAAACCTTAGAATCACATGTGCAGTATGAGGACCAAAAATTAATTAATTTGATGAAATAACTCAGGATCCTGTTGACATGAGACACAATTGCTCCTGGTGGCACTGATCTATTCCCAAGATAATGTTGGAAACCAAAGATACTCCACTTGGAGCTTGTTTTCTTCTTGGTAAAACTGGTCTTTGGGCAAGGAACTGCCCCTGCCTTGACTGCCTACAAAATGCACGGTGTTAAGACTGGACAAGCAGGATAAAATCAAAAAGACTGCCAAGCCTAAGACAGGGTAAGATGGTTTTTCAAATTTTCCTGCCTCTGAAAATGGTCTGTCAGCTACTCTAGGCCTTAACCAAAGTTGGTTGCCCCAATGTTGCAAATGAGATCTTGGGCTATTGCCCAGGTAGCTGGTTGAGTCTGTTATTTCTTGCACCTTTTAGAAGTTACTTGATTGCACTTCTTGTTTACTCAAGTAGTATTATTTTCCTTCTCAGGTCTTTGATATGGTTGAAGACTAGGTAGTCATAGTTATTTTCCTCTCATTACTTAGCCAAGCCATTTTTAATAAAGACAGACTCCTTAGGATAGGATGACTATTAAAAATTTAGCATATGTTTCTTGTTTGATATTGTTCATGCTGGTTGTAATTCTAATTTTATGAGGGATTATCTAGACTACATTATGTAAAGACATTCCCTTTTCCATGACTGTGGATGGCATCATTCCATGGACTGGAGTTTGAATAAAAAGGCAAAATAGAGGGGACACTAACATTCATATATCTCTGCCTCCTGACTGTAGATACAGTATGAAAAGAACTTTAAACTCTTGCTACCACACCTTTCTAGTCATGACTGACTAAATCTCATGGAATTCAAAATAAAAAAATTATCTGATCATTAGATATCATTAGAGATAATGACTTTGAAATTTTTTTTCAGTAGGCCTAGTTGGATCACCTAATGTTTTAGAAATGGAAAATATTTCCTGAAGCTAGCCAGTCTGAAAAATACATGAGGATAGAAAAAAGGTAAAAATAATATGCTCTTATTGGTTTTAAAAATTGCAATATGGTACCATTATTGAAAGTATGTGATTAGCATCTAGAAAGTAGGTAGACCCTGGGAATGGTAGTATCCTCAAAAGAATACAAAAGCGATTGTCCTTTTTCTTTTTTATTGAGACATGATCTCACTATGTAACCCTAGCTGGCCTGGAACTTGCTATATACACTAGCCTGGCCTCAAATTCACAGAACTTCTGTCTCCTAAGTGCTCGAATTAAAGGCATATGCCACCATACCTAGCCTTTATATTTTTGTTTTAACTTAGTGAGAAGCATATCAAAAATGTAGCTTACTAAATTTATAAGATAATAAATGTGGCCTTGTTGCAAGATATTTTAATCACACTGTGAACTCTGAGATTATTATTTACTGAAAAATCCTTTTTTTAGTTGTGGCATTTTTCAGTCCTATTACACCCCTTTTAAAAATTAAATGAAATCAGCAGGGCAAGCAACCAGTTGACAGAAACGAGTCAGAGAATGGGATGAAGTTGGGAAGATGAATAGAGAGAGTCACAGGAAATAGTAGGAAGGAATGCTGAGTTTGGCTGTCCTTTTTGGTTTGAGATGGCTGCGGAAAGATGGCAAAGGAGAAAGTAGGTGTGTGTGTTTTCTCTGCCCCTCTGAGCTAGCAGATTTTCACTGCATCATTGGGCTCTGGAGGCTTTATTCACAAATAGAATGATAGAGACTTAGAAAAAAAACCTCATTGGACAGCAGTGGCAGAGGTGGTGGGACAAAAGTCCTGCCTGGCTTCAGCCTGAGCAGTGATGTGACTAATGTGGAGCCACTCAGACAGCAGTAGATTCATGAACACCTGTTGTGCCATCTTTAATTCAAAATAGCCTGTTTTGTTTATGTCACTTCAATTATAACAATTTGTTACAACAGTAAAAAATAATTGATTATATATTGATAAAATCAATATGCATACATTATATTTTATAAATTGCAACCTTTTTATTTTTATTCCTGTGTTCATACATTATATCTTTATCTTATGTTTATTTTATATTAAGCAGAAATATTATTTCTCTGTGTGTAGACAAATGCGGGTATGAATGTGTCATAGTTATGTACATGTATCAGTGGACAGGCTTGTAAGTTGGTCATTTACTCTCTTGTTTGACAAAGGGTACCTGTTCAGCACTTCATATACCAGGATATCTGGCCTAGGATTTTCTTGGGACTCTTATGTCTCTATCTGCTATCTTACCACACAACCACTGAGATTACACATTCATGCTACCACATCCATCTTTATGTAGATTCTATTGATACAAATTCAGCTACTCAAAATTGTGCTTTATCCACTGAGCCATCTATTTAGCCTCCTCTTTTGTTACTTTTAATGTTTTCACTAGGTATTTTAAGACATTTTCTTAATGGTTTCTTTAAACATTAATTTGAGCATATTATATTGGGTTAATATGATCTCAATCAATTTCAGTAATATACACCAATGACAACCATATAAATTACTTACTGACATAAAATACACCATTGCAAATTTACTGTTGTTACATTAATGCTACTATTTTGTTAAGTACTTGGGTTAAAAAATAGGTAAAATTCTGTCTATTAGTCTTTTATATAGCAATGAAACTCATGGTGTTACTTTCAGTTTCTTCATGTAAATAAAAGCAATTTTCCTTTAGTTGTAAGCCTTTGAAAGTTTTATTATGCTGTACCTAAATATGAATGTCTTTAAATATATGTAACTTGGAGGTTTTAAGTTTTTTTGTGTGTACTTATTGTCTTTAATTATGTTCTGGAAATTTTGGCCATTTGTTTCCCAAATATTTTAATTCCCTTTCCATGTCTCACATTCTGGAACTCTAAATATGGTATTCTTGGTGTTATTTTACACCAACATGGAAAAAGTTTTATTAATTAAGGCATAGTATTTATGTGCCATTCTTTTTATATTTATTTACTTTCTTCAAAAAAGAAAACAAACTATCAGTTTTCATTATACATACAAATCTAAGTTTCCACTCCCTTTTCTCCTCCCATTCTCCCCACATAACCTACCACTCCACGCACATCCAATTCTCAGAGAGGGTAAGGCACATATATTGCTTTGTGGAAGGTCCAAGTCCCTCCCTATTATATCTAGGGTGATCAAGGTATCCATACAAATAGAATAGGTTCCTCCAAAGCCAGTACATGCAATAGGGATAAATCCTGGTGCCACTACCAGGGACCCCTCAGTCTGCCTCAGCCATGCAACTGTCAACCACATTCAGAGGGACTAGTTTGGTCCTGTGGTTTCTTCCCAGGATGGCTGGAGTTGATGAGCTCTCATTAACTCAGGTAAACTGTTTCAGTGGGTGAACCCATCATGGTATTAACCTCTTTGCTCATATTTTCATTCCTCCCACTCTTCAACTGGACTTTGGAAGCTCAGTCCAGTGCTCTGATGCTGGTCTCTGCCTCTGTTTCCATCAGTTGCTGGATGAAGGTTCTATAGTGATATTTAAGATATTCAGCAGTCTGACCACAGAGCAAGTCAAGATTAGGTCCTCCATCCTCTATTTCATAGAGTCTTAGCTAGAGTCATCCTTGTGAATTCCTGGGAATTTCTCTAGAGCCAGGTTTCTGTTAACCCTATAATGGCTCCCTTAGTCAATATATTTCTTTCCTTGTTCTCATCTCTGCCCTTCCTCTATCTCCACTATCCTATTCCCTTGTGTTCTCCTCTCCTCTCCCCTTCTCTCCTCCTCTTCTTCTTCCACCCTCCCGTCTCTCCCCACCCCCATGCTTACAATTTTGCCAGGCAATCTTGTCTGTTTACACTTTCCAGAGGAATCTATATATGTTTTACTTAGGGTTCACCTTATTATTTAGCTTCATTAGGATTATGAACTATAGCTCAATATTCTTCATTTATAGCTAGTATCCACTTATGAGTGAGTACATACCATATTCATCTTTTTGGGTCTGGGTTACATCACTCAGGATAGTGTTTCCTAATTCCATTCATTTGCATGCAAAATTCAAGATATCATTTTTTTGTTTTTTTTTCCACTGAGTAGTACTTTGATGTGTAAATGTGCTACATTTTCTTTATCCTTTCTTCAGTACAGGGACATCTAAGTTGTTTCCAGGTTTGGGATATTACAAATAATGCTGCTATGAACATAGTTGAACAAATGCCTTTGGTGTTGGATTTCCCTCTGTATGCTGTGATTACCATTGATAAATAAAGGAACTGCTTTGGGCCTATAGCAGAGCTATAGGGGAACAAAGCTAGGTGGGGAGAATTAAGCTAAATTCTGGGAGAAAGAAGGGCAGAGTAAGGATGATTCCTTGTACCCCCAATAGAGATCAGAGTAAGGATGATTCCTTGTACCCCCAATAGAGATAGGTACCTGAACTTTTCCCCATAAACCATATCCTCATGGCGATACACAGATTAATAGAAATAGGTTAAATTAATATGTAAGAGTTAGTCAATAAGAAGCTCGTGCTAAAGCAGTGATTTTATTAATACAGTTTCCTTGTGATTATTTTGGGGCTGGGCAGCCAGGAACCAACAAGCAGCCTCCTCCAACAAATTGGAACCCAATGTGGGGCTAAAATCCACATAAAATCTAAAAAAGCTTAAAAAATTCTAGACACGAAAAAAAAAACAGAGTTATGCTTGGCTTCTTGGTAGCCAGCATTTTGCTGGAGACATGCTGCAGCTCCTTTAAGAGTGGTTTTCCTAATCCAGCCTTATCAGGAAAGAAGCCACACTGTTTTGAAATGTTGGCTTTCTGGATCATGCTGCCAGTGCGACCTCTGGCTCTTTCAGAAGACTGGGCATTTGAATGGGATTTGTGAGCAATGAACTATGGTATGCTTGGTAGCAACATGGACCAGTTGTGTGCCTAGAGATGGGGCATTGTACATGGCTCTTGGAGGCAGCAAGGAGCTCCACCATGCTGGACTATGCAGAACAAGCAGAAAGTACCATATATATCCTAGTAATGGCACAGCTTAAGGATTAGAAAGCACTTAGCATTTTAAAAATGCGCCTCAACAATAAAAAATTACAGATGCACAATAGGACAGATTCAGACATAAAAGACCTCTAAATGGATCACCGTGTAGGAAAAATATATGTAGGCTTAAGAGAGAGATAAAAATACAAAAACCTATAAAAGAGTAAATGATAGAAGTCGCAGGACACTGCTGCGACAATGATTGAGCCAGCAACCTGATCCAGAGCGGACTGGAGAAGGCAAACTCCACGGAACAGGTACAGGGCAGTAACTGCTGAGTGAGAGAGCCAGAGTCAGAGACTGCTGAGTGTCCGAATGTGAATCTGGGAACTTCAAGGGAGTAGACCTAAGCCAGGACCCCATGGGTCTGGGCTTGAGTCTAGGACCTCCGAGGAAGTAGGCCTGAGCCAGGACCTTTGCCAGTCTGGGCATGAATCTGGGACCTCTGAGGGAGTAGGAAAGAACCAGAGATCTCTGGGGGCCAGGCATGAGTCTGGGACCTCAGAAAGTGTAGGCCTGAGCCAGGACCTCTGTGGGTCTGGGCATTGGTCTGGGACATCAAAGGGAATAGGAAGGAACCTGAAAACTTTGTGGGCCTGAGCATGAATCTGGGACCTCTGAGGGAATAAGCCTGAGCCAGGTCCTTTGTGGTTCTGGGCACTCCTGAGCCTGGGAACTCCAAGGCAGTAGACAGAAGCCAAAGACCTTTGTAGGACCAACTCCAAGCCAAGGACCTCTGCAGAAGGGGATCCAGACCAGTATTTACAGAAACAGGTCAAAGCTAGTAACCTAGGTGAAAGTAGGCCTGAGACAGCAAACTCCAAAGGAGCAGAGCAAATCCCAGGAGTGTTAAGCTATCTCCAAGAACATGAAGTAACCAACGGGGTAACTTTTGCACTGACTGTACCACGAGGAACAACCATCTGAGCTTTGGATTCACTGGCACCTAGAAGATTAATCAACAGAATCTCAGACATCCCCAACCACACCTATTAGAGGAAAAGATGAGTAGAAAGGGTAAGAACAAACCCAACACCACAAAACAACATAACACCAGTAAAACCAAAAGAACATACAACAACAAGACTTGAACAACCAAATATAAATGATGCAGAAGAAATTAACCTAAAAATAACTTCAAGAGAATGTTTGACACTTTTAAAGATGAAATGAGAAATTCCCTATAAGAAATGGAGAAAAAGACAAACCAAAAATTGGAAGACATCAGAAAATCCCTTAAAGAAAACCAAGAAAAAATTAAAACACATGAAAGAAACTATTCAAGACTTGAAAAATGAAATAGAGACAATAAAGAAAACACAAGCCGAGGGAATTGAAAGCAGAAATCATGAGAAAATGATCAGGAACTACAAACACAAGCATGAACAGCAGAATACAAGAGATAGAAGAGAAAATATCAAGCACTAAAGATAAAATAGAGGAAATAGACTCATCAATTAAAGAAAACATTAAGTCTAACAAAAGCATAACCTCAAATATCCAGGAAATATGGGACACCATGAAAAGGCCAAATCTAAGGATAATAGGTATAAAAGAAGAAGAAGTTCCACTCAAAAGCACAGGAAATATATTTAATAAAATCATAGAAGAAAACTTTCCCAACCTAAAGAAAGATATGCTTATGAAGATATAAGAAGCTTAGAGAACACCAAATAGACTGGATCCAAAAAAAGTCCCCTCGCCACATAATAATCAATACACTAAACAGAGTAAAGAAAGAATATTGAGAGCTGCAAAGGAAAAAGGCCAAGTAATATATAAAGGTAGACCTATCAGATTTACACCTGACTTATCATTGGAGACAATGAAAGGCAGAAGGCTGTGGTCAAGTGATATGCAGACATTAAGAGACCTTGCATGCCAGCAAAGATTACTATAACCAGCAAAACTTTCAATCACCATAGACAGACAAAATAAGATATTCCTTGACAAAACTAGATTTAACCAATACCTAGCCACAAACCCAGCCCTACACAAAATATTAGAAAGAAACTTCAACCAAAGGAAGTTGGCTACACCAACAAAACACAGACAATTGATGGTATCATAACAGCAAATCCCAAAGAAGGAGCAAATGCAGAAATTAACATCACCAACAATGACAACTAAATTAACAGGAGACAACAATCACTGGTAATTAATATCCCTTAATGTGAATGGACTCAACTCACCTATAAAAAGAGGCACAGAATAACAGATTGGATACAAAAACAGAATCCATCCTTCTTCTGCAAACAAGAAACATCTCAACATCGAAGGCAGACAAAGATTTGGGAAAAAAATATACCAATGAAATGGGCCTAAAAAAACATGCTGGTGTAGCTATCCTAATATCTAACAAAATAGACTTCAAGCTAAAATTAATCAAAAGAGATGAAACAGGTCATTTCATATTAGTCACAGGAAAAAAAATCTATCAGGAGGAAATCTCAATGCTGAACATCTCTGCTCCCAATGAGGGGCACACTCATATGTAAAAGAAACACTTTTAAAGCTTAAATCATACATTAAACCCTACACAATTATACTAGGAGACTTCAACACTCCTTTCTCACCACTGGATAGGTCAGTCAGACAAAAAATGAACAGCGAAATAATGGAACTAACAGATGTTATAAATCAAATGGGCTTATAAGAAACAAACCTCAACAAATACAAAAAATGGAATAACACAATGTACCTTATCAGAGCACCATGATTTAAAACTAGAAGTCAACAGCAATACTAATTCCAGAAAACCCTCAAATACATGGAAATTAAACATTTCTCACCTGAATCATCAATGGGTCAAGGAAAAAAATAAAGAGAAATTAAAGACTTCTTAAAATTCAATGAAAATGACCACACAACATACCCAAATTTATGGGACACTATGAAAACAGTGTTAAGAGGCAAGTTCATAGCACTAAATTCCTATATAAAGAAGCTGGAAAAATCCCACACTAGTGAATTAACAGAACATTTGAAAACTTTAGAACAAAAAGAAGCAAACTGGCTATATAGACCATGAATCAGTGCCTAATAGCACATTTGGTCATTTCTCAATTCAATCAAAATGTATGAGTGTGTGTCCTGTCTAAAGTTTTGACCACTGTGAAGGTTTCCCTTCACCCATGTCTTTTAGTGTTGTTTTAGAAAGGGGTTGCAATGGTACAGATGCCTGCTTCTGGGTGTTGCCTGTATATCATGATGAACCACCACTAATCAGGCCCTATTCTTCTCTTTGTTGGTCAACACATCACAGGAAACACCTCATGATTCTATAGGTGTGAAATTGTAATTAGAATGTGTCATAATGGGAATCAAAACCGTAGATATGTGGGCAACTTTTTTATGTAACTTGTTTGATTCCATTTGATAATGGATTTCTGTTGTGTACATCCTACTTAAGACTTGATGGGTCAGGAAGAAAATCCTGTCTGAACTTCATCGGAGCCTCAGGCAAGGAAGGCCCTCCTGCCTGTCCACCCAGCCTCCCCCAGAACCAGCAGGCAAGGAAGGCCTGCCCATTTGTCTGCCCAGCCTACAATGGATCCAGAAGGCAAGGAATGTCCAACTTCCTGCCTGCCCAGAACCTTTGCTGGAACCAGCAGACATGGAAGGCCCACCTACCTGCTTAGTCCCTGCAACAGCCAGCAGGTAAGGAAGGCCCAACCACCCACCTGCCCAATCTGCACTGGAATCGGTGAAGGCAGACCTAACCCTCAGAATAGCTGAGTAACCTCCCATGTGATTACAACCATGGCCCTGACTTCACCAGGAAGAACAACCATCTGAGCCTTAGATCTACTAGCATCTAGAAGACTGACCACTAGAGACACAACCCCAACTGCAGCAACTGGAGGAAAAGATGGGTAGACAACAATATAAGAACACCCTCAACAACACAAAGAGCAACATGGCACCACCAAAACTAGTGGCTCTATAGCAGCAAGTCTTGAACACACCAACACAGATAAAGCTAAAGAAAATGACCTAAAATTCTTTAGGAAAATGTTTAAGCACCTTAAAGATAAAATGAAAAACTTCCATAAGGAAATGGAGGAAAAGACAAAAAAAAAATTGAAAGGAATCCCCAAATCTCTTAAAGAAAACGGAGAAAAAGCAATCAAAGAGGTGAAAGAAATGATTCAAGCCTTAAAAACCAAAGTAGAGACAATAAAGAAAACACAAACCGAGGAAGTAAATGATCAGGAACCAAAAATATAAGCACAAACATCAGAACTGATGTGGGAGGGTCTTCTGTTTTAATAAAGAAACTGCCTTGGCCAGCCCTTAGGTGGGTGGAGTAGACAGAACAGGAAGAAGGAAGTGAGGTAGATGGCTCAGTCAGATGCCACGCCTCTCCTAAATTAGTCAGACTGCCATACCTCTCCTAAGGGAGCCAGATGCGATGGAGCCAGCCACCAGGTCAGACATGCTGAATCTTCCCCGGTAAGACACCACTCGTGGTGTTACACAGATTATTAGATATGGGTTAGTCAAGATGTGAGTAAGAGGCTGAAAATAATGGGTCAAGCAGTATTTAAAAGTACAATTTGTGTGTTGTTATTTCGGGTTTAAAGCTAGCCGGTGGCTGGAAGCCGGGTGGCGGGAAGCCGGCCCGTAGCTCCTCACTACAGCATGGCACCCAACGTGGATAACTGAATCCATAGAAAGCTTGAGAAAGCTTGGGAAAGAATAGATTAAAGCATGGTTTCTTAGTAGCAGCAATTTCTATGGTCTGGCTCTGCTTGCTAGAAATAAGCAAGTGCTCTCAACTAAGAGAGGCTTCCCGACTCAACTTTAGCTGCAAATTTTGTTCTTAAAAACTTAGTAGCTGGGCAGCTGCATGTAGCTGCCCTGAGACTTGCAAAACACGTGTGACCAGGGCAGCGGGTGAGCACACGTGAACATGCAGTGGCAAATGGTGGTGGCAGCTTAACGGCACAGACACAAAAATAGGCATAAAGCTTTATTAAAGGAGAGACAGAGAGGGAGAGAGAGGGAGAGAGAGAGAGGGAAGGAGAGGGAGAGGGAGAGGGACAGGGAGAGGGAGAGGGAGAGAGAGAGAGAGAGAGAGAGAGAGAGAGAGAGAGAGAGAGAGAAGGGGGGAAGCAGAGAAGTGGGGAGAGAGGCAGAGGTGAAGCTGCCTCTCTGAGAGGAAGATGGAAAAGAGAGCAAGCTCAGGCCGGAAGCTGAAGATCAGCCTGCCTCAGTGGATGGGGAGGGAATGGGGGTGGCTTGTCTCTTAAAGGGACAGGGACCAAAACCATAACATTCCCAGGTCTTCCTTATAAAAAAAAAAGCAGATTAGACACCGCTGTTTGAAGGAATTGGGGCAGCGAATTCTCAAGACTGCTTCCGGCTGATTGTGGGCATCGTCTTTGGGGGGGAACCCGAGAGAAGGCTGGGTGCTGGTCACATCCTGGCATAGCTGGTCTCTTTGCTTCTGACCAGTGTCTGTGGCATGGAAATGTCTGGTGTCTCTTGACCTGAGCAGCTAGGCTGTCAATTCCAGCGATCCTGTCCAAGTCTAGAGGTCTTTAGATGAAAGGCAGTTTTGCCCAATGGTCAGCGCTCGGCAGTCACTGTGAACTGTAGAAGGACGTTGTTCTGTGCGTGTCTGTCTTCTTTGAAGGGAGCAGAGAGCTGCTGCTAGGAGCCAACCTGTCTCTTTTTGTTATGAAAAGTTTTTAATAATTAAATATTTAAATATCACATTCCCCAGATCTCTGAGCAGTTGAGGGCTGGATTAAATATAGCTGTAGTATACTGGCTCTTAACAGGTAAGATCCAGACTTACAAAATGGCAGAAAGAAGAAACTGCTGGCAATGGAATGTTAATGCCAGAATTGAAAATGGTAGAGAACAGCTTAAGGCATTTTTGTAAGAGACTTAAAAGTACATACCAGTTTAAAATACGAGACTTAGGATTTTGTTGTCTGAAATGAGATATAAAGAACAATTATTATATATAGATAGAATGAACAGGAATTGGGCAACGTGGATGCCTTTGATGGGCCCTATCAAAGACATACCATTTCGGAAAACACATGTAGCAGAGTTAACAGGAGAATTTTAGTGAAGACCTGGTGAAGAGGCAGGGTGAAATTGGGAGAGCTTGGTCATCTGACTTGGCTGGGAGAGCTTGGCTCTCAGCCAAGATGGCGAAGAGTCACCTGATCCACCTGGCCCTCAGCCAAGATGGCGACAGCCACATGTTGCAGGAAAAAAGTTACAATTTTTGAGCTGTAAGGACGTTAAGTTTAATGAGAGGAACCTAAAGGCATGATCTGCTCTGTTGCTGAGCCGCCATGACATAACAGAAGCAAAACTGTGCAGCTCTTTTAAGAGGTCCTGCCGCGAAACACTTAAACAGTGTTGATGAAAAGCTGAACACATGCTTTTTGGTTTTCAGCTGTAGCAGGATAAAAACTCTGCCGTTTTAAAATGCCAGCTTTCTGGGCCATCCTGCCAGGGCAAACTCTGACTCTTTCAGGCAGGCAATCCGACTACAGAGCATTTGAGTGTGGTTTCTGAGTGCAATGCTGCAGCTTGCTTGCTGGCAGGGACCTTGAAATACTGTAGAGTTGTGGCAATGAACATGGCTCTGGCCTGTATCTCAGCCACAAGGCCGGAATCGCAGAGAGCTAAGGAATGGCCTGGATCTAGTTGTCAAAGCCACGGCTTTAGTCCTACCGATATTGTTTTGTAAATTAAAGACTCATGTGGTCAGAAAGAGAGAGATATACAATAAAGATAGATTCAAAGATGAAGAAAACCTCTAAATGGTTTACAATGTGTTAAAAATATATGCATGATAAAGGTTAAAGTTCTTAAAAGTAAAAAAGAAAAAGGGAAGTAGCTAGGGTGTGGTGGTACACACCTTTAATCCCAACACTTGGGAGGCAGAGGTAGATTGACCTCTGTGACTTCAAGGTGTGGTAGCACACACCTTTAATCTGAATGCCTGGGAGGCAGAGACAGACACACCTCTGTGAGTTCAAGGTGTAGTAGCATACACCTTTAATCCCAGCACTTGGGAAGCAAAGGCAAGTGGATCTCTGAGAGTTCAAGGACAGCCTGGTCTGCAGAGTTATTCCAGGTCAAAGATATACAGAGAACTTGTCAAAAAATAAAAAAATAAAAGTAAAAATAAACGAAATAGAGGTTAAAATAAAGCCGTACAAAGATGGAAAATACACAAAGAATCTTGATGCTGTATACTATTATGCTCTTTTTGAATTGTTTGAATGCTGAGGAAGGAGCAACAGCTGCTAAAAGATATTTGTTTATAAATGCTGCTGAACTAATCCAAGATATATATTTTGAAAATACCTTGACTTCAGAATTTGGATCTAAGGATATTATACTTTGGAAAAGAGGTTCTTCTTTTGTTTTTACAGAAAATGAGACCCTGTGGATTGCTTCTATCCCAATATGGTATGATAGAACATGACCTCCTGAAAGGTTGCTGTGAACATCTTCAGAAAATTACTTCACCCAATTGATGACTGAGATGAACCTGGCACACAGGTTACACCATGAAAGATCTGATTAACAGCATCCCCATTCAGCAGGAAGCAGTTTGGAGAGAAATAACTGCGCCCATATTCCCAAATATTGTTTATAAATGTTCTTTTACATTTAGAGGGGGATATGATATAGAGATGAATAATTTGCATTGGCATGGATTTTAAGGTCAATTTTGTTATATGTATATGTATTTCGGATCTTAATTAAGCTATTGTAATTGTGTAGTTCATTTTTAAAAATGTAATGTGTAATTAGGAAATATAGGTTGTTGATGGATAATCATTGATAATAGTTAAGCTTGTAGTCATGTTATTAGATTTTCTAGATATGTAGAGATATATTTCAGTTAGATAGATATTCTTCATATCTTTCAAAGGCTACAGAATATGGCATTTTAAATGTTTTAATAACTTAGGGTTTTTCATGACAATGAGACACATCTGCTCCTGGCAGCACCAATCTACTTCAAGAGGAAGATGGGCATTGAAGAGGCTCCTTATGGAGTTTGATAGCCATTTGGGAAAGAAACTGCTCTTGCCTGGACTGTTGCATAAACTGGCCACAAAGAACCCACAGAGAAAGGACTGCTAAACTTGCCTAAAGGTGAGATGGTCTTTCGGGGTTCCTGATTCGTGAAAGAGTCTGCGAGACATTCTGCAGGACACAGCAGAAAGTGACTGAACTGTTTTTGAAATTTCCTGCTTCATGGAAATGTCTCTGGATACTATGGGCCTGAAGGTCGAAGATGGATGCCCCAACAGTACAATAGAACTTTGGGTGACTGTCCAGGCAGCAAGATGTCTCCGTCATTTCTAGAGTTTTGCAAGTTGCTTACTTCTCATTTACTTAGGTAATATTATATCCTTCTGGAGTCTTTGATGGAGTTGAAGAATAGATAGAAAGTTATAGTTTTCCTTCTGTATGATAAAAGATAAGGAATATATAAATATTGTAACTGTAATTCTTACTTGATAACTGTTTTGTTATGTAATTTTGCTATGTTAAAGTTAAAGCCTTCTTTTTTGTTTAAACAGAAAAAGGGGAAATGATGTGGGAGGGTCTTCTGTTTTAATAAGGAAACTGCCTTGGCCAGCCCTTAGGTGGGTGGAGTAGACAGAACAGGAAGAAGGAAGTGAGGTAGATGGCTCAGTCAGATGGCATGCCTCTCCTAAGTTAGTCAGACTGCCATACCTCTCCTAAGGGAGCCAGATGCGATGGAGCCAACCATTAGGTCAGACATGCTGAATCTTCCCTGGTAAGACACCGCTCGTGGTGTTACACAGATTATTAGATATGGGTTAGTCAAGATGTGAGTAAGAGGCTGAAAATAATGGGTCAAGCAGTATTTAAAAGAATACAGTTTCCGTGTAATTATTTCAGGTGTAAAGGCAGCCGAAATCAGGGCGGCGGGAAGTCACCCACAGCACTCCTCACTACACAGAATACAAAAGATGGAAGAGAGAATCTCAGGTATTGCAGATACAATAGAGGAAACAGATTCATTGGTCAAAGAAAATGCTAAATATAATAAAAGCTTAACACAAAATATCCAGGAAATATGGCACACCATAAAAAGACCAAACTTAAGAATAATAAGGATATTAAAAAGGAGAAGTACAATTCAAAGGCACAGAAAATATATTCAACAAAATGTTAGAAGAAAACCTTCTCAACCTAAAAAAAGGATAAGACCATGAGGGAACAAGAGGTTTCAAGAACACCAAATAAACTGGACCAAAAAAGTCCTCTCACAATATAATAATCAAAGAACTAAACATACAGAACAAAGAGATAATATTAAGAGCTGTTAAGGAAAAAGTCCATGTAACATATAAAAGCAGACCTATCAGAATTACACCTGACTTCTCAGTAGAAACAATGAAAACCAGAAGGTCCTGGTCAAGCGTTATGCAGACATTAAGAGACCTCAGATACTAGCTCAGACTACTATATTCAGCAAAACTTAACCATAGACAGAAAAATACAAGATATTCCATGATAGAACCAGATTTAACCAATACGTAGACACAAACTGAGCCCTACACAAAGTACTAGAAGGAAAACTCCAACCCTAGGAAGTTAGCTACATCCATAAAACCATAGACAATAAATGATCTCATAGCAGCAAATCTCAAAGGGAAAAACACAGATGATGATATAAGCACCAACAAAAACTAAAATGACAGGAAGTAGCCATCACTGGGCATTAATATCACTTAATATAAATGTATTCAACTCACCTATAAAAAGACACAGGCTAACTGATACGAAAACAGAATCCATCCTGCTTCATATAAGAAACATACCTCAAACTCAAAGGCAGATATCACCTCAGAGTAAAGGGTTGGGAAAAATTTTTCATCAAATGGACCTAAGAATCAAGCTGGTGTAGCTATCCTAATATCCAACAAAATAGACTTCAAACTAAAATCAACCAAAAGTGACAAAGAAGAATATTTCATATTTGTCACAAGAAAAATCCATCAAGAGGAATTCTCAATTCTGAACATATAGGCCCCTAATACAATAATAACACACCTTCATATGTAAAAGAAACATTACTAAAATTTAAATCACACATTAAGCCCCACACACGAATACTGGTAGACCTCATCACCTCAGTCTCACGACAGGACAGGTCTGCCAGAAAGAAAATTAACAGAGAAATAAGGTAACTAAGATATGTTATGACTCAAATGGATTTAGCAGACATCTATAGAACTTTCCATTCAAACATAAAAGAATATACATTCTTCTCAGCACCTCATGAAACCGTCTCAAAAATTGGCCACATAATAGGCAACAAATCAAACCCCAGCAGATACAAAAAACTAGAATAACTCCATTTATCTTCAGATCACCGTGGCTTAATGGTGAATTAGAATTCAACACCAACACTAATTTCAAAAACCCTCAAACACAGGGAAATTGAATAATGCTTACATGAACCACCAATTGGTCAAGAAAGCAGTAAAAAAATAAATTTAAGACTTCCTAGGCAAAATGACAGCAAAACATGCCCAAACTTATGGGACACAGTAAAAACAGTGTTAAGAGAAAAGTTCATAGCACTAAATGCCTACATAAAGAAGCTGGAAAAATCCTACACTAGTGACTTAAGAGAACACTTAAAAGTTCTAGAACAAAAATAAGCAAACTCACCCAAAAGGACTAGATGAGAGGAAACAATAATTGAGAGCTGAAATGAACAGACTAGAAAAAGAAAACAATACAAAGAATCAATGAGATAAAGACTTGTTTTTTTTAAATCATCCAAATAGAGAAACCTTCATCTAAACTATCCAAAAGGCAGAGAGAATTTCAAAAATTAACAAAATCAAAAATAAACGGGGGGCATAATAATAACAGGAGGAAATCCTGTTGGAGGATTTGGATGAAATCCAATGGATCAGCAGGTCAGGTCATACTACAAAAACCTGTTCTCTACAAAATTGGAAAACGTAAAGGAAATGTACAATTTTCTGGATAAATATCACTTACCAAAATTAAATGACGACCAGAGAGGCAAATTAAATAGACCTATAACTTCTAAGGAATTAGAAACAGTAATCAAAAGTCTCTCAACTCAAAAAAGTTCAGGACCAGATGGTGTTAGCACAGAATTCTACAAGATTTTCAAAGAAGAACTAATACCAATACTCCTGAAATTGTTCCACACAAGAGAAAAAGAGGGAACATTGCCAAACTCTTTTTACGAGGCTACTGTTACTCTGATACCAAAATCACACAAAGATACTACTAAGAAAGAGAATTACAGACCAATCTCTCTCATGAACATGGATGCAAAATTACTCAATAAAATACTGGCAAACTAAATTTAAGAACACATCAGAAAAATCATCCACCATCACCAAGTATATTTTATCACCAACATCTATCAATGTAATCCACCATACAAACAAACTGTAAGAAAACCTCCCACATGATCATCTCATTAGATCCTGAAAATGCCTTCGAAAAAATTCAACACCCTTTCATGATAAAAGTCTTGGAGAGTGCAGTGATAAAAAGAACATAACTAAATTTAATAAAGGCAATATTCACCAAGTCAACAGCCAGCATAAAACTAAATGGAGAGAAACGCAAAGGGATCCCACAGAAATCAAGAACAAGAAAATGTTGTCTATTCTCTCCATAACTATTCAATATACTACTTAAATTTCTAGCTAGAGCAATAATATAACAAAAGGAGATCAAGTAAATATGGATTGAAAAAGAAGAAGTCAAACTCTCACTATTTGCTGATGATACTATGGTATACATAAATTACCCCAAAAGGTCTACCAGGGAACTCCTACAACTGATAAACACCTTCAGTAATGTATCAGGATACAAGATTAACTAAAAAAAATCAGTATCCCTCCTTTACACAGATGATAAATGGGATGAGAAAGAAATCAGAGAAACATCACCCTTCACAATAGCCACAATAACATAAAATATCTTGTAATAACTTTAACCAAACAAGTTAGAGAACAGTGTGACAAGAGCTTTAAAACTTTGAAGAAAGAAATTGAAGAAGACACCAGAAAATGGAAAGATCTCACATGTTCTTGGGTATGTAGAATTAACATAGTAAAAATGGAAACCTTACCAAAAGCAACCTACAGATTCAATGTTATGCCCATTAAACTTCCAGCAAAATTCTTTACAGACCTCGAAAGAACTGTTGGGATGAATGAGTCCTGGCCTTCAGTTGCTTTTCCCTCCTAGAACCTTCTAATATAAGTTACTAGAAGCTGTGCCTAGTTAGAGGATCAGAGTATCACCTGTTGACAATTAACTGCAGTGTATTTAAGTCTACATGGTGTTAATAAAAAGAGGCTTTCTGAACCAGCGCTGGGAGTTCTGTGTGTCAGTCTGCCACTGCGTCTGAGTTCTCAACCTCCAGCACCTTTCCTGAAGCTCTCGAACTGAGGTGTAGCACATAGAGCACAGATCGGGGCCGAGATTTCCGCATTTGGAGGTTCCCACCGAGATATCGGCGATTGGAGGTCTCCACAGATATTTCGGAAATTGGAGGTCCCAGCCGAGAGATATCGGGAACTAGGGAATGCTGAGAGGTCACCCTCAGAAGGTGAGGGTGGATTGGGGTATATGTGTTAATCCTGACGTCCTTCGCTCGGTTTGGCAGCAAGTGGATCTCCAACCGAGAAAGAGGGGTAAATGAACAGGGTTGTCCCTGGCCGGAGGGGACGTATGTATTGGGAAAAGATAGAAAGAAAGTATATAGCTTAAAAAGATAAATGTGTATAGATTTATGATATGTTGATTGTGTTGTCTTTTGTGTTCTGGACTGGAGAAAGACACACAGAACTCCCAGCACTGGCTCATCACTTTCCAGAGTGTTGAACTGTACTGTTTTATGTCTATTCACTTCATTATCATAATTTAGGACTCTCAGTTGGAGTCAATATTGACTTGGCATATTCAATTAGTCTAGGAAAGAAATTAAAATGTATAACAGGCAATGTGAATGACCAAGAGGAAAACTTTGAGGGTAAGAGGGTAAAGAGATCCTTGTATATTGCACTACCATGCAGATACCTGTTGGGAGCCAAAATTGACAGGGTTCCCACGCTCCAGGGTTAGGGTGTGAGGATTAGAAATATTAGGCAGGAGAAACAGAGATATAAACGAAAAGGAACAGAGGTTCAGAATAGAACTGGGAGCACAATCCAGTGAGTATTGAATTTGCCCGTGTTTATTTTCCATATGCTTATATACCCCAATACAAAAAGAGGGAGGCAACAGACTGCTTTAATATGATACAAAGAACAGAGCAACTACCTGCTTAAATATCTGAAACAACAAGAAACTATATTCTGAGTTAAGCATTGTGTTGTTTAGGCAGTACATGCAGTGATCATACCTTAGATCAAGCATCCTGTAGGCAGCCATTCCCTGGGTCAAACCTCCTGTTATATCCTTGAAGGGTCAGAAGTAGGCTTGAATTCTCTGACCTTTTGTTAAGGTGGAACAGATCCAACTCTGTGGGTCATCTTAATCCCCAAACACCAAGTAACCACACCCTAGGTCAAGATATCTTGTTTGAAGCCACAGCTTAAGACAGACCTCTTATCAATAACCTTGAAAGAGCAAGAGTAGACTTAAATTCTCTGGCCTTAAGTCAAGGTGGAGTGGATCCACTTCTGTGGGCACCTACGTATTCATTCATTTTTAATTTATTTAATAAAGCTTGTGTTCTGATACAGGACAGACAACTGTGCCTGTCTTATGCAGTTTTCTTCAACTTTCCAGACTTCTCCATCATCAGTACATATATTTTATCATGTACACCATGTTTTAGGTTGAATGGAGGGAGAAAATGATCTTAGTCTTTATTGACTATCAGCCTCTGTTAATTTAAGGGTTAAGGGAGGGTGCACAATTAGGTGCTGTGTACTTCTGACCCAACTTTCCATCAAAAGAGTTCACAGACAGCTAAATAATCATATGTAAGCATATAAAGCTTTGTAATATGCATGCTCCTATGGCCACAGTATTTCCTGATAAGGGAGTAGAGGATGACCAGAATGGGATGGTATTTTTAAAGTATTCCTGGAAGTCCATAGCAGTTTTTAACTGCATAAAAATTCAAATTTGTCTTATTAAACATATCAAATCTAAGGACTCATTGGCAACATGTCAAATTTTTCTCCGACAAGCTCTAAAGTTTTTCTAGTAAGTAACATCTTCTCAGTAAAATAAAGCAGTTATAAACATTAACGGGTCAATACTGTAATTCCAGTATGGATATTAATAATAAATATACAACTTGTCAAATCACAGTTCTCTTAAGAATTCTAATCAAAAGACAATATGAGGTTTCTGTGATGTGTAAGCTGAGTCTCTTTCCTCTTATATAGCCTAATTGCATTGCTGCTTCTGACATTCAGAGATAAGTTTAAACTGTCCCAGTCTCTGTGTAGCAGCAAAAACTTTTATGACATTCCTCCTCATCTCTGAAGAGGGGCTTCAGTCACTCATTGCCTCTATAATAGTGTTCCATTGCTTTAACAATTCGTTCTCTCTCTCCCAGAGGAGAAATTTCTGAGGTCTCAGTTATCAGGTTCTTTATGTCAACAGCAGATTGAACACCATACTGGCAAAAATAAGTTGTGTGTCCCAAGAAACAGTATGGATAAACTCCAAAATATTTAGTCAGCATTCTTTGGCTGGCTCCAACATATATAGAACTCACTGAAGTCTAGATGTTTGTGCAGTAGGTCCACCAAGAAACTGGGAATCACCAATCATCACCATGATATTCCTTTCCTTCTCAGATTGCAGCATGATGACATAAAAATGTCAGGAATGCACAGTCAGCAATCTCACTTCGACTCTTCTATGGAGTACCAGCAGCTGCGATGTCCTCAGGGGAAATCCTTCTGCTGAACAAACCAGACCATATATTCCAGAAGCTACATTCTTCTTCTGTGAAAAAACACAGACATGTCCTCAACCTCAACCCTATATTAAAACAAGGTCAGGTCCTTTCCATAAGCTAGTGCAAGGGTCATTCCATTTTCTTTGGCGAAGGTTTTTTTGGTGCCATCATGCCAAAATCTATCCATGGCAGACTGCTCATGACTATCCATATTCAAGAAATTTACATTTCAAGGGGCATGATTTAAGGCATTATGTGGTGAATGATGGTATAATTATCTTTATGTAACCTTTGAAGTTGTGTTTTCAAGGAGCCGTGGGCAAGCTCCACAATTCCTTGGCCTTGGGGATTATAAGGAATTCCTTTTTTTATGTTCAATATTCTATTAGGAACAAAATTTGCTGATATGCTTTACTAACATATTTGGGCCCATTATCCATCCTTATAATTTTAGGGAATCCCATATATGAAAAACTTTAAGCAATGAGTTATTATTATATGCTTAGTGGCTTCTCCAGTCTTTGCCGAATTTCACAAAGAAACCTGAATATGTATCAATTGTCACATCCACATATCTTAATTTGCCAAATTCTACAGTATGAATAACTTCCAATTGCCATAAAAGATTAGGAAACAGACCTTGAGGATTTACTCCATGATAAAGTACAGATAAATATTGTGGGCATATATCACATTGTTTGACAATCTGATGTTGCAAAGAGCCTCTTGTTCATTCCAGCCACCCAGAACCAAAATAATTACAAAGAAACTATATTAATTAAATCACTATTTGGCCCATTAGCTCTAGCTTCTTATGGGCTAATTCTTACATCTTAATTTAACCCATCTCCATTAATCTGTGCATCATCAAAAGGTTGTGGCCTACCAGCAAAGTTTCAGCATGCTTTTCTCTGGTGGCTGTGGCTCCATGGCATCCCCTGACTTCACCCTTCCCCCCTCCGGCATTCAACAGCATTCAGTCAAGTCCTCCCCTGTGGAAGGAGTGGCAGGCTTTGTCCTGCCACCCAGCTCCCGGCTAGTTTACTCCCGAAATAATAACACACAAATTATATTCATTTAAACACTGCCTGGCTTTTTGTCCACGGTGTCCTTGGGCTACCAGGCATCCCTGATTCAGTGCCGAGGAGTTCCATCAGGAAGGGTGAGTGTGTGCTATCCCAGGGTAGCCTGTCCCGGAAGAGAGCACAGCCCCTCCCCCAGCTCCTGCTGCAGGGGTGACTTTGTTACACACATCCCTGCATCCCCCAAGCCTGCCCTAGGGTCTGCAAGGTCCTTGGCTCAAAAACAGTTTCCTGCTCCTGCACCAAGGCCATCCACCCAGAGGGGGAGAGGCTCCCTGCCATGCAAGCCTGAAGATCCCTGCAAGGGAGTGCAGGAACCTTCAGCTTGTGCTGCAGGGTCTGCTGTGTTCTACTTGACCTGCCCTGCCCCCACGTTTGCTCTTTTGTCCATGGCGTCCTTGTTCTAACAGGCATCCCTGTTTCAGTGCTGAGGAGTTCCATCCAATCAGGAACAGTTCCTGCTCCTGCACTGAGGAGATCCACCCAGAGTCAGTCACAGCAAAGACTGGACCAAGACACCAAGTTTCTCCTGGCTACATTTGAAGGAAGAGATGGGCAGACGCCAAAGCAAGAATTCCCCCAACAACCTGAAAGGCAACATGACATCACCAGAATCTAGAGATCCCAAAACAACAAGAATTGAACACCCTACTCCAGAAGAAATAGAAGAAATCGACTATAAACAGTACTTTATGAAAATAATAGAGGACCTTAAACAGGAGGTGAAAAACTGCCATAAAGAAATGGAGATGACAAACAAAAAGGTAGACAAAACAAATAAATCTCTCAAAGATACCGAAGAAAAACAAGAAAAAGAATAAAAAGCAATCAAACAGGTAAGGGAAACAGTTCAAGGGTTGAAAAATGAAATGGAGGTAATGAAGAAAACATAATCCAAGGGAAGACTGGAAATGGAAATTCTGGGTAAACGAACAGAAACTACAGAGACAAGTATTACCAACAAAATACAAGAGATAGAAGAAAGAATCTCAGACTCTGAAGATACTATAGAGGAAATAAACTCACTGATTAAAGAACAAAACAATCCAACAAATTCTTAACACAAAACACCCAGGAAATCAGGGACACCATGAAAAGACCAAACTGAAGAATAATAGTGGTAGAAGAAGGATAAGAATTACAGGTCATAGGCCCAGCAAATATATTCAGCAAAATTATAGAAGAAAACTTCCCCAACCTAAAAAAGGATATTCCTGTGAAGGTACAAGAAGCCCACAGAACACCAAATAGACTGTATCAAAAGAAAGCATCCCCATGCCATATAATAATCAAAACACAAAACATAGAAAATAAAGAAAGACTATTAAGAGCTGCAAAGGAAAAAGGTCAAGTAACATATAAAGGGAAACCTATCAGAATTACACCTGATTTCTCAATGGAAACCATGAAAGCCAGAAGGTCTTGGATAGACGTGCTACAGACACTAAGAGAACATGGATGCAAGCCCAGACTACTATACCCAGCAAAGGTTGCATTCACCATCAATGGAGAAAACAAGATATTCCAGGACAATAAAAGATTTAAACAATACATAGCCAGAAATTCAGCCTTACAGAAAGAAATAGAAGGAAAATCACAAACCAAGGAGTCCAACAATGCCCACAATAACTCAGACATCTAGCGACCCTTCACCAGCACAACTCAAAGAAGGGAAACACACAAACTCTACTACCAAAAAAATGACCAGAGTTAATAACCACTGGTCATTAATATCACTTAATATCGATGGACTCAATTCACCTATAAAAAGGCACAGGCTAAGAGACTGGATGCAAAAACAAGATCAAACATTCTGCTGCTTACAAGAAAGAAACCTCAACCACAAAGACAGACATCTACTGAGAGTAAAGGGTTGGAAAAAGGTTTTTCGATCAAATAGACCTAAGATACAAGAAGGTGTGGCTATACTAATATCTAACAAAATTGACTTCAAACTAAAATACATCAGAATAGATGGAGAGGGACATTTTATACTCATAACAGGAACAATTCATCGGGGTGAAGTCTCAATCCTGAATATCTATGCCCCTAATATAAAAGCACCCAATTATGTAAAAGAAACATTACTAGAACTCAAGACAGACATCAAACCACACACACTAATAGTAGGAGACTTCAACACTCCTCTCTCAAGGGACAGGTCAGTCAGACAGAAATCTAACAGAGAAATAAGAGAATTAATGGAAGTAATGAATCAAATGGACTAAACAGACATCTATAGAACATTCCACCCAAATAGGAAAGAATATACCTTCTTCTCTGTGGCTCATGGAACCTTCTCAAAAATTGACCACATACTCAGTAACAAAGCAAACTTCCACAGTTACAAAAAAAATATTAGTAACCACCTGTGTTAAAGTTAGAATTCAACACAATGCTACCCCAGAACACCTACAAACTCATGGAAACTGAACAGTCAACTACTGAACCACACCTGGTCAAGGAAGAAATAAAGAAAGAAATTAAAGTTTTCCTTGAATTGAATGAAAATAAAGGCACAACATACTCAAACCTTTGGGACACTATGAAAGCAGTACTAAGAGGAAAGTTCATAGCACTAAGTGCCCATTTAAAGAAAATGGAGAAAGCACACATTGAAGACTGAACAGCACACCTGAAAGCTCTAGAAAAAATGAAGCAAACTCACCTAGGAGGAGTAGAAGACTGGAAATAATCAAACTGAGGGCTGAAATCAACAAAATAGAAACACAGAAAACAATCCAAAGAATCAATGAAACAAAAAGCTGGTTCTTGGAGAAAAGCAACAAGATTGGCAAACCCCTAGCCAAACTAATCAAACGGCAGAGAGAGAACAAGCAAATTAACAAGATCGGAGATGAAATGGGGGACATAACCACAGACACAGAAAAAATTCAGAGAATCATTAGATCTTACTAAAAAAGCCTGTATGCCACAAAATTGGAAAATGTAAAAGAAATGGACATTTTTTTCAGATAAGTACCATATTCTCTCTCTCTCTCTCTCTCTCTCTCTCTCTCTCTCTCTCTCTCTCTCTCTTAAACCAGGACCAGGTGAACAATCTAATTAGATCTGCTAGTCGCAAAGAATTAGAAACTGTTATCAAAAACCTCCCACCAAAAAAAAAGGCAAGGACCAGATGGTTTCAATGCGGAATTCTACCAGAACTTCCAAGAATACCTAATACCTATACTCCTTAATGTATGTCAAAATATACAAACAGAAGAGTCATTGCCAAATTCCTTTTATGAAGCTACAATTACCCTGATACCAAAACAACACAAAGACTCAACCAAGAAAGAGAATTACAGGCCAATCTCACTCATAAACATTGACGCAAAAATTCTCAATAAAATACTGGGAAACCGAATCCAAGACCACATTAGAAAAATTATCCATTATGATCAAGTAGGCTTCAACCCAGAGATGCAGGGCTGGTTCAACATATGAAAATCTAACAATATAATCCATCATATGAATTAACTGAAAGAAAATAAACAATATGATCATTTCATTAGATGCTGAAAAAGCATTTGATAAAATTCAACACCCCTCTATGATAAATGTCTTGGAGAGATTAGGGATACAAGGGTCATACCTAAATATAATAAAAGTTATTTATAGCAACCTGACAGCTAACATCAAATTAAACGGAGAGAAACTCCAAGCCATCCCACTAAATTCAGCAACACAACAAGGCTGTCCACTTTCTCCATATCTCTTCAATATAGTGTTTGAAGTTCTAGAAATAGGAATAAGACAACATAAGGGGATCAAGGGATTCGAATTGGAAAGGAAGAAGTTAAACTTTCATTATTTGTGGATGATATCATAGTGTACATAAGCGACCCGAAAAACTCCACCAAAGAACTCCTACAGCTGATAAACTCCTTTAGTAACATGGCAGGATACAAGATCAACTCCAAAATATCAGTTCCCCTCCTATACACAAAGGATAAGGAAGCAGAGAGGGAAATCAGAGAAACATCACCTTTTACGATAGCCACAAATAGCATAAATTATCTTGGGGTAACTCTAACCAAGGAAGTGAAAGATCTATTTGAAAAGAACTTTAAGTCTTTGAAGAAACAAATTGAAGAGGATACCAGAAAATGGAAGGAACTCCCTTGCTCTTGGATTAGGAGGATCAACATAGTAAAAATGGCAATTCTACCAAAAGCAATCTATAGATTCAATGCAATCCCCATGAAGGTCCCATCAAAATTCTTCACAGAACTTGACAGGACAATAATCAACTTTATATGGAAAATCAGAAAACCCAGGATAGCCAAAAAAATCTTATACAATAAAGGAACTTCTGGAGGCATTACCATCCCTGACTTCAAACTCTATTACAGAGCTACAGTATTGAAAAAAGCTTGGTATTGGCATAAAAACAGAGAAGTCGACCAATGGAATCGAATAGGAAATCCAGATTTTAACCAAGAAACCTATGAACACCTGATTTTTGATAAAGGAGCTAAAAGTACATAATGGAAGGAAGAAAGCATCTTTAATAAATGGTGCTGGTATAACTGGATGTCAACCTGTAGAAGAATGAAAGTAGATCCATATCTATCACCATGCACAAAACTCAAGTCCAAATGGATTAAAGACCTCCATATCAATCTGAACACAATGAACCTTATAGAAGAGAAAGTGGGAAGTACTCTACAACATATGGGCACAGGAGACCGCTTCCTATGTATAACCCCAGTAGCACAGACATTAAAGGCAACATTGAATAAATGGGACCTCCCGAAACTGAGAAGCTTCTGTAAAATAAGGACACTGTCACTAAGACAAAAAGGCAGCCTACTGACTGGGAAAAGATCTTCACCAACCCCGCAACAGAAAAAGGTCTGATCTCCAAAATATATAAAGAACTCAAGAAACTAGCCTTTAAAATGCTAATTAACCTAACCCAATTAAAAAATGGCGCACTGAACTGAACAGAGAATTCTCAACAGAAGAAAAGACACTTAAAGTCATGCTCAGCCTCCTTAGCAATCAGGGAAATGCAAATCAAAACAACTTTGAGATACCATCTTACACCTGTCAGATTGGCTAAAATCCAAAACACCAATGATAACCTTTGCTGGCGAGGTTGTGGAGTAAGAGGTACACTTATCCATTGCTGGTGGGAATGCAAACTTGTGCAACCACTTTGGAAAGCAGTGTGGCGGTTTCTCAGGAAATTCGGGATCAACCTACCCCAGGACCCAGCAATACCACTCTTGGGAATATACCCAAGAGATGCCCTATCGTATTACAAAAGCACTTGTTCAACTATGTTCATAGCAACATTATTTGTAATAGTCAGAACCTGGAAACAGCCTAGATGCCCTTCAGTGGAAGAATGGATGAAGAAAGTGTGAAATATATACATATTAGAGTACTACTCAATGGTAATAAAACAACGACATCTTGAATTTTGCATGCAAATGGATGGAAATAGAAAACACTATCCTGAGTGAGGTAACCCAGACCCAAAAAGATGAACATGGGATGTACTCCCTCATAATTGGTTTCTAGCCATAAATAAAGGTCATTGAGCCTATAATTCATGATTCTAGAGAAGCTAAATAAGAAGGTAACCCCCCCAAAAAACATATAGTTATCCCCCTGGATATTGGAAGTAGACAAGATTGCCGGGCAAAAATTGGGAACTTGGGGGTGGGGTGGGATGGGGCTAAGAGGGGATGGGGAGAGAAAAGTGTGAAGGGGAGGATGGGAAAGCTTGGGGGAATGGGATGTTTGGGATAAAGGAAGGGTTGATATGGGAGCAGGGAGGTATATATTTTAATTAAGGGAACCATTTTAGGGTTGGCTAGAGACTTGACTCTAGAGTGGTTCCCAGGTGTCCAGGGAGATATCCCCAGGTATTTCCTTGGGCAGCTGAGGAGAGCGTGCCTGAAATGGCCCGATCAGTATGGACTGATGAATATCTTGCATATCACCATAGAACCTTCATCTGGCGATGGATGAAGATAGAGACAGAACCCTGCATTGAAGCACTGGACTGAGCTCCCAAGGTCCAAATGAGGAGCAGAAGGAGGGAGAACATGTACAAGGAAGTCAGGACTATGAGGGGTGCACCCACCCACTGAGATGGTGGGGCTGATCTAATGGGAGCTCACCAAGGCCAGCTGGACTGGGACTGAAAAAGCATGGGATAAAACCGGACTCCCTAAACATGGCGGACAATGAGGGCTGACTGATAAGCCAAGGACAGTGGCACTGGGTTTTGGTCGTACTGCATGTACTGGCTTTTGTGGGGGCTAGCCTGTTTGGATGCTCACCTTCCTAGACCTGGATGGAGGGGGGAGGACCTTGGACTTCCCACAGGGCAGGGAACCCTTACTGTTCTTCAGACTGGAGAGGGAGTGGAAGAGGAGTGGGGGGAGGGGAGGGAAATGGGAGGCCCGGAGGAGGCGGAAATTTTTATTAAAAAATAATTATAATAAAAAAAACTCTGTCAGTAAGGTTGAATAACTGGCTTACAGGTGTTTATAATTGATGCCAGGCAATCTTTTGATTTCTACACTCAGTTTACTTCCTTTTTTATTCCCGCACAGCAAAATCTCTAAATAACTTGATAACCGTGTTGGTTGACAGGAAGGAAGAAGTATTCTGTGGCATGGATTTTGTCGAGTAGGACTGGACTTACCTGACAGAAAGGGGCAGGTGAACCTAACAGCATTACATGGGGCTAAGATCATTCTGCATTTCCTTCTCAAATTCTGCTGTCCCACTGAATAGACACAAGTCCACAGAATAGGTTAGTAGCTAGATTCTTTTTTCCTGGGTCCTAAAAGAATTTGATTGAACATTTTGATGGTGCTGTGGTAAGAAAGAATGGTTCTACCTGGGATGATGACACTGTGTAGTGGTTTGAAAGAAAATAGCCCTAAAGGGAGGGGCACTATTAGGAGGTGTGGCTTTGTTGGAGTAGCTGTGGCCTTATTGGAGGAAGTGTGTCACTGTGGGGCCTGGCTTTGAGGTTTCCTTTGTTCAAGTTAAACTCAGTGTACTATACAATTCATTATCTGTGGCCTGCAGATCAAGATGTAGAACCCTCAGCTCCTCCAGAACTAAATTTGGCTGTATGCTGCTATGTGTCCCTACATGACAGTAATGGATTAAACCTCTGAACCTGTAAGCCAGCCCCAATTAAATGTTTTCCTTTGTAAGAAAAAAAATAAAAAATAAACACTGCCTGGCCCTTTATCTGTAGCCTCTTATTGGCTAATTGTCACATCTTGCTTTAACACATATTTAGTAATCATGAGGTGGTGGCTTACTGGGAAAGATCTTAAACTGCATCTGTCTCAGGTGAGAGAATCATGGTGTCTGACTCAGTTCCCTTCTTCCCAGCATTCTGTTCTGTCTACTCCACCCACCTATGTTCTGACCTATCATGCCAAGCAGTTTCTTTATCAATTAACCAATGAAAGCGACACATAGAAATAAGATCCACCTATATCATTCCCCTTTTTCTGTTTAAACAAAAGAGAGGCTTTCAATTTAACATAGTAAAATTACATATAACAAAACAGTTATCAAGCAAGAATTACAGTTATAATATTTATATCTATTTTATCTTTATCATAAAGATGAAAAACTATAACCAACTATTTATTCTTCAACTCAATTAAAGACTCCAGAAGGATATAATATTACCTAAGTAAACACGTAGTAAGCAATTTCCAAAACTCTAGAAATGACAGAGACATCTCTCTACCTGGACAGTCACCCAAAGTTCCTCTGTACCGTTGGGGCATCCATCTTCAGCCTACAGGCCCATAGTATCCAGCAGACTTTTCCATGAAGCAGGAAATTTCAAAGACAGTTCAGTCACTATCTGCTGTGTTCTTCAGAATGTCTCACAGACTCTTTCATGAATTAGGAACCCCGAAAGAACATCTCACCTTTAGGCAAGTTCAGCAGTCCTCTCTCTGTGGGTTATTTGTGTCCAGTCTATGCATCCGTCCAGGGAAGAGCAGTTTCTTGCCCAAATGGCTAACCAACTCCATAAGGAGCCTCTTCGATGCCTATCCTCCTCTTGAAGTAGCTGATGCTGCCAGGAGCAGACATGTCTCATTGTCATAAAAAGCCCTAAGTTATTAAACATTAAATGCCATGTTCTGTAGTCTTTGAAAGATATGAAGAATGCCTATGTGATTGAAATATATCTCTACATATCTAGAAAATCTAACTAACATGACTACAAGCTTGACTATTATCGATGATTATCCATTAACAACCTATATTTCCTAATTATACATTACATTTTTAAGTGAACTACATAATCACAATACCTTAATCAATATCAGAAATACATATACATATAACAAGATTGACCTTAAATTTATATCAATAAACCAAGATTTATACCAATACAAATTATTCATATCTATGTCATCTCCCCCTTTCAGTGTAAAAGAACATTTATAAACAATATTTGGGAATATGGGCGCAGTTATTTCTCTCCAAACTGCTACGTGCTGAATTGGGGCACTGTTAATTAGATCTTTCATGGTGTAACCTGTGTGCCAGGTTCATCTCAGTTGGCAGTTGAGTGAAGTAATTTTTTGAGGGTGTCCACAGCAACCTTTCAGGAGGGCATGGTCTATCATACCATACTGGGATAGAAGCAATCCACATGGTCTCATCCTCTATGAAAACAAAAGAAGAAACTCTTTTCCAAAGCATGATATCTTTAGATCCAAATGATCTGTCATTTCTCTTTTTCAAGAGGTTTCTGCTCTTCAAAGCTAATCTTTATTAATTTTAATGGTATCCATAAGTTTTCTTTTCCTGTGGAAACAAAAGCAAAACCCCTTCCACAACATAGAACATCTGCTTTTCATTGTGATGTCAACACATCCTTGAAATATACTGGTTGATTTAATTCAGGAGTTTTTTTTCCATTTCCCAATGCCTCTCTGCTGCCGTTGTTCCTTCCTCATCAGTGTTAAGAAAATTCAAGGTTACTAAAACATGGAATCTATTTCTGGGGGTATTTTCCTTTCCTTTCTGCTTGTTCAGCATTTCCTTTCTTCATTTTGTGAATGAGTAACTTTATTGAGAAGTTCTTTAAAATCCCTTAGTACTATAAGAATACTATATAATTACACCTTCTGGACAGAATTATAAGGGCTTTGTTCCACCTTACTTAATTCTTATGATTTGTAACTGCCTTCCCTGATTTATTTGCATCAGTATAAAATGTATGGGCTCCAGTTATTGGTGCATCATATACAATTTGGGGAAGAATCCAAGAAGTTCTCTTTATAAGGTTAAGTCTATCACTTTGGGGATAACTGCTATTAATTTCTCCCCCCAAATTAGCACAAGCCCTTTGCCAGGGTTCATTGTCTTCCCATAACTTTTTTATTTCTTCAGCAGTCAAAGGCTGGGTCTATACCTGCTAATTGATGAAGTCTCAATGTACCTTTTGTAATTAATTCAAGAGACCCTTTCCACAAATTTTTTAATTTTTTACTTGGTTTATGTGGTAAAATATCCATTCTAAGACAATATCCTCCCTATGCATTAAAATTCATGTAGGAGAAACTTTAGAAGGCAATATGACTAGAGTACAATTAAGATTTGGAGCCTATCCACATGTGGCTCCTGTAATTTCTCCTCAGCTATCATCAATTCCTTTTCCACATAAGCTATAAATTCTCTGGGACTATTCAAGTCTTTAATATCATCTAAGGTTTTGTTTAAATGAATTATTAGATCAGGTGTTATCCCAACAGTTGGTCATAGACTGGAAATGTTTCCTAATAATCTTTGAAAGTCATTAAGAGTCTGCAACCAGTCTCTCCTAATTTGTGCCTTTTGTGTTCAAATTTTGTAAACCTATTCTAGGTTTACAGGTAATTAACTAGGTAATTAACAGAATCTCCTCTTTGAATCTTTTCAGGAGCAATTTGTAATCTTCATTGAGGCAATACTTTCTTTACTTCTTCAAACATCCTTTCTAAAGTATCTTTATTTGAATTAGATAACAAAATGTCATCCATGTAATGGTACATTGTAGACTTAGGAAATTGTTTATGGAACCACTTGTTCATCCTGGCCACCCAGAACCAAAATAATTACACAGAAACTGTACTAATTAAGTCACTGCTTGGCCCATTAGCTTCAGTTTCTTTTTGGCTAACTCTTACAATCTGGTGAGCAATTTCTCTTGTTAATCCAAATTGTTTCCTTAAACTTATACTATTTTGATAATGTAAAGCATTTGATCACTAAGTAAGCTCAACTCGAGATAAGGCAATCAACTAAGTAATTTTGTCAGCTAAAGCATTGCTTTAAGCCAATGGAGAAATAAGATTTGAATGTTCTCTAATATGATCCACAAAGCATGGCAATTTTCTTTGATGAATGATATCTTGAATTTGCTGGAATAGTATTTTAACTTGTTCATAATCACCTAATAATCATTATTTTGAAATAACTAATAAACATGTTGCTTATTATAAGAAACATTGCTCACATTAGTTTCCCTACCTAAATATCACCTAGATTCCATTTGGATTTTCTTTATTAAGCAAGTTACTGCTTCAAAATAAAGGACTAATACCTTGACTGGCAAAACAGGATGATGTAGCCATAAAAATGGACCATTTTGCCATAATACTGCTGTGGGAGTAAGTTTTGTATGTAATGTACATGTCTTCCAAGTTTGATCATAGTTAATATAATGTATCTGCTGTTTCTGTATTGTATATTCCACCTGCACCAATATGTGTCTACCAATGTCCTTGAGGTATCCGTTAGAATTTGGTCACTGCTTCCCTTAAGAATTTCACTTAGTGGCTTAAGGTCTTCCATACGTAATTTTAAATAAGGTCTCTTCCACTGAATATCTCCCAAAAATCTCTGAAAATCATTCAGTCTATAAGATATCCTTCCTAATTTTTAATTTCTGAGGTTTAATTTCTTTAGGACATAACCTATGACCTAAATATTGGAAAGGCATGTGCCTTTATACCTTTTCTGAGGTAATTACTAACCCTGCATGGGTAAGACTCTGCTGAAGTTGTCCACGTGTGTCAAGCAAAACTTCTTCATTTTTATGAGCAAGTAAGATATCATCCATATACTGCATAACACAAATTGTAGAAATTGATCTTTAACACTTTGTAAAGCCCGAGCCACAAATTTCTGGCATAACATAGCATGCTTTGCCACACCCTGAAACAAGACACTCCAATGATATATTCTTATTCTTTGAAATTAACTGATGGAATACTAAATGCAAATCTTTGACAATCTTGTGATGTGAAAGGGATGGTATAAACAATCCTTTAAATCTAAATTAATCTTATAGGTGTCTCCTAGTATGGCTGTAGAAGAAGACAAACCAGACTATAAAGCCCCCATCAGCTGCATGGTCTGATTAAATCTCTTAAATCTCATATCTATCTCCATTTTCCTGATTTCTTTTTAATCACAAAATAGGAGAATTCAATGGGTGAATTAGAAGGTGTAATAAGACCATTATCCAGCTGTTCCTGCACTAACTGCTGGGCAGCTTATTAGAGGCCACCAATTTACCCATAGAGGCTCATCACTTTTCCAAATAATTGGGTCTGCATGGAGTGCAGGCTTTTTAGTGTGCTCTCCTAAAAATACCCTAATCCTGCCCTGGGAGGCCTTTTGCTAGGTATGATAGGATCAATCCTTCCCTCATTATTCTTGCCCAGCCCTTGATTGGGCAACAACCCTTGCTGGAACATATGGTTGGCAATAACTGTGTTGGGGGCATATAAATATACTCCCATTCAGGTTGTAATGTCTCAGCCCCACAAGTTTATGGGTAATGAGGAACAAGGTATGGTTGAAAAATTCCTTCATGGCACTCTCCATCTCCCCAGTAAAGTACATCGTTCAGGATTTTGAGTTTGACCAATCCCTTGTAACTGTGTCGTAAAGTCTTTACCTTTAGGCCACCTTGAAGGCCATTGACTAATAGTTATAACAGAAATATCTGTACCAGTATCCAAAAGACCAGAAACTTTTTTCCATTGATAAACTGAATTTTGGTCACTGTTAACCTATAGCTTGTAGCCAATAGGCATCAGGTGAAACAAATCCACCCTCTCCCCTCTTATTTTAACTCCTTTAACTTGATTTCTAGTTTGCACATTAAGAAGTAAAACCAGTTTTGCAAGCCTCTGTCTGGCCTGTATGTACCACATTAACTTCATTATGTGATTGAGCCATAACCTTGATTTCGCCTTCAAAATCAGCATCAATGACTGCAGCAGCAACAACGATCCCTTGCATAGTGTTGCTACTTTTCCCCAATAATAAACCTAAAGTGCCTTCCGGTAAAGGTCCATAATCCCCAGTGTGGAGAGCTTGATTTCAGGAGTTAAAATTGTGTGGATGGAAGAGCTGAGATCAAGCCCTGCATTGCCTGAGGTTGCTCTGCAAAGATCCTGAAAATATTTCCTTGCGGGGTGGGGGTAGGGGGCAGGCAAATGCCTGCTAGGCTAGGGCAGCTAGCTGCATTCATCGCTTCTAGGCCATCCTGCCTGGAACCAGAGACCTCTACCCATAGCCTGTCTTCTGGTTTGTGCAGCGTGCAGCATGCAGTGTGCTCTCAGTGGCTCAGAAGTTCCTTTATAGACCGGAGACTGACTGTGGCTGCAGCTGCAAATCCTAGAGGCCTTAATGGTACCATTGTAGGCTAGTGGTGGTGGTGGATGTTTGTAAATTTAGAAGTTGCCAGCTATAATGCATGCACTTGGGCAGCCACTATTTCAACTGTGTTGGCCTACAGATGTTGCTGGCTGGTATTCTCATACTTCCTTCATTCCCCTGCCCACTCAGCAGTGGCAGAGGCTGTGGCTCTGAGACACAGCACCGGGAGCTTGCTGGGAGCGAAGGCAGAGCCACGCCATGCCTTTTCCAAGTCCTTGAGCAATCCAGAGAAGGTGGCGGCTGTACTGCCAGCGTGGTGGTGGTGGGGAATGGGGAGGAATATTTACACTATCTACAAACTCTAAAAATCTCTGCATTTGTTTCTGCTCCACCCCAGCTCCCCTGGCTATCAAAATATACCCAAGTAAATGTAAAGACAATTGTCTACTCTATCCTTGTCCTATATCTATAATTATATAATTTTTTTTTTACTCCTGACAAATATTACCACCTTTCCACCTTAATTGTTTAATTACCTCTACAACCTCAGTGTCTTATTTATCTGCAGTGAACATCATGTGCTTCCCTGTACCACTGGCCACATGTCTGGACACCATCTGTCAGGGTTCTTCTGTTGTGAGCCCCAAGTTGAGGAGCCAATTATTAGGGTCCAGCCTTGACAAAGTTCACACATTTCAGGACAGGGGAATAAGAATTAGAATAAATATTAGGCAGGAAGAACAGAGATGTGAAAGAAAAGGAACAGAGGTGAAGAATAGAACTGGGATGGCAACCTAGTGAATACTGAATTTGCCCGCATTTATTTTCCATATGCTTCTATACCCCAATTAAAAAAGGTGGGAGGAGAAGGCAAAAACTGCTTTAACATGATACAAAGAACATACAGAGTAACTACCTGCTTCAATAACTGAAGCATCAAGCAACTATGTTCTGAGTCAAGTATTCTGTTGTTTAGAGAGGACATGCATTGATCACACCTTAGACCAAGCATCCTGTAGGCAGCCATTCCCTGCATCAAGCATCCTGTCATATCTTTAAAAAAGAAGGAATATGTTTAAATCTCTGACTTTTGGTCAAGGTGGAATGGATCCACCTCTGTAGGCCATCTTAATACCCAAAACACCAAGTAACCACACCTTAGGTTAAGATATCTTGTTTGAAGCCATACCTTAAGTCAGACATCTTGTCAATAATGTTAAAAGAGCAAGAGTAGGCTTAACCTCCCTGGCCTTCAGTCAAGGTGAAGCAGATCCAGTTTTCTGGGCCCGTACTGGTACCGAAGAGACAAGATGATATTAAACATTATTCTGAGGTTTAAATATTTCATGTCTCATTTTGAGAAATAGTTCTGATAGCCTAAGAGCTAGACATTTAAGAAAACAAAGGGCAATAAATGCAATTAAATTCATTTCCACAGTAATATAGTCTTAACAGTGTATATTGAAAAATCAGCACAATTGTTTCTTTAACCAGTGATTGATGGCTGTGTATTTTGGGTACCTCATAGGAGGGCCATTAAATGAGTTCAGTCTCATCAATACTGTACTTGTTGAAAATGTAATTAAATAAATTTGCAATTTATTGAGAATGAAATATATTTTTATCTCTGTATGTGTAATAATTTTATATGGCTGAGGAAGATTATAGCAATGCATTACAATAAAATTATAGCATAGAGATTCAGCAATCATGCCAGTTCAGGAGTTCTTTGGAAGCCTAGTCATGAAGTTATTGAGTCAAAAAACCACACAAAGCCACAGGTAGAATTTATACTGGAATTGGGGGAAACATGAAAGGGCTATTCAAAAAGAAAAATAAAATTATGATCCAAAATATAAATTCATGGGAAAAATTAGGAAATAACTGTCATTTTGTATTTCTTTAACAAAAATTCATTTTAAAATTGCTGTCTTCTAGTTTATGAAGGAATAGACGCCAGGAACTAGGTATACGCTATATCTAATCTCCACTTTAATACTCCAATGTAGGTTTAAACAGTTAAGCTTTTCTGATTCTCTTCCCTCATCTGGTGGTAGAAACAGTAATAAACATCTTATAGTCTCATTGTTCAGATGTAGTGAGTTTACTCTTCTGTAAAAACCTTTAGTTCATTTTTAGTAAAATCTCTAATGATCATAGATGCAATAAATGTCACTGCAGCTATTTTTTTCTAATATTAATACTCTCCATTTTGGGGCATCTGTGAATATATATGCAATATATATTTATATACATTGCATACATGAATATAATATGACAAGTAATAATATATACTATGTCATTAACACTGTATATAGACGAAAGCAAGTATGAGGAGAAAGAATTCAAGACTTTGGACCTGTCACAGATTTGATGGGGTAGTTCTTTTTGTCAGCCCTAGTCAAACTTTATTGGACAGAAAAGGTTCTGTGTACATTAAGGAATTCATAGAAAAGAATTGGAAGTTATCCTTGGGATGTGTAATTTGGTTATATATAAGGTCCTCATGTAATTCACATTCATAATGTCATATATATGTGTGTATATATGTATATCTGTGTATGTATACATATGTATTGTGTATACACACAAATGTGTATATATCCTCTCCATATACCTACACACACATTGTATAATATAATGTATACATATATATATTTATATGAAAAATTAAAGAATATTTTTATTGCTTAATGTGACAGCCTCATCATCAAAATACTATTTCTCAGAAAACCATCTCTAAATAAGGGACAAGCACCATCCTTTTAAGCAACCTTTTTGCCACATTTTCTTAGTGACTCGTGAAAGCTAATGTGCAGAGCTGGTGATAAGGAGCTGCTCTGTAGCGGGCAGTAACTGCTACCTAAAAGCAAACTGAACTGGCATAAATAATTGTGCTGTAGAAAGCCCTTCTGTTGCACCTTGCCGATCACTGACAATTTACATATCTTAGGAAAACCTTTGTTGGCTTCTGTCATTTCCTCACTATTATGTGCCTTTCTGGATAATTACCAGTTAATGTGAAAAAGCAGATGGAAAAAACCTTGAAATTTCTGATAGAGAATCCTCAAACCTCTCCTCTTATCTGTGCATAGCAGCTTCCTGATTTCAAAAGAAGTTTCAAAACCTTTGTTAAAAATGTCCCTGATTCCCAGTTTGAATGAACCAAATGACATTCAGCTAAAATTATTCTCTTTTTTCCACAATTAAATTCCATTATCATGAACTGTCAAAGTAAAATGGAAGGCCTCTTAACTAATGTGTCAGTTGTTTGCGTGGTATATTTTGTGGCACCAACTGTATAAAGCTGTGTAAAGTGTTTGTGGGGTGGAGGGAAACAACCACGATTTTGCAACTGTGTGTGTGTGTGTGTGTGTGTGTGTGTGAATATATAGTCTCTTTCTCCCTGGTACCTTCCCTCTTCCAAAACAGTGTTCTTTTACAGAGAAACTAATTGACCATTTCACAAAATTTGTAGGTGGCTTGCACATTTTATCTCTTTATCCTCCAAATAACTTGTCTGTCCTGACTGCATGATCATTTGTGTTAGACATTAAGAAAATTCACGTGTCACTCCTCTTATTAATTAAGATGTGATTGCAGCTAAATTAAGGGATGTTATTACAAGATTGTATTCAAATTTCTATCATAAAGTGCAGCATGTCAGACTTGTTTATATCTAACAGTAAGAGATAAATAGGTTACCACAGTAACAGTCTTGAAATGCCCTTTTAGAATTACCTTCAGTAAGCTTGTCTCACCTCACCTATTATCACATCTTCAGCATGTAGAGTATTTACAAGTTTTAAAGGGGCCAAATGCCCCGTTCTTGAATTCCTAGAGAGGAAACTTTTATTGTTAATTCTAGAGTGAGCTTGTGAATTTTCCATCAATGAATCATTGATTTTATGGAGCACTCAGAGGCAATTCCAGTCTTACTCCAGCTTTTGTTGTAGCTACTTTTGAACTTATAATCCTGTTCTGAATTAAACAGAGAATCTCACAGATATGTTTCATCCAAGTACTTTATATGCCAGATTTTGTCCCTTATATATAAGTGTATTCCACAAATGGGGGAAGCCATTGTAATATTGGATAACTGATGAAGTATAGGTTTATTTTCATGGTTATGAAAACTGGAGAATATCATATTATGGTACTAACAGAGTTCAGTGTCTAGTGAGGCTCAATGCAGTTCCTATATGGTGCTTGTTGCTGTATCCTCACATGGAAGAATAAACAACTGGGACAAATAAGGGTCCTAAAATCTTGATATAGGGACACTAATACCATACATGAAGGTAGAGTATTTGTTACTTAATCATATCACAGAGTTCTCATGTATTAATAACAATACCTTTAAAAATTAAGTTTCAGTATACATTTTAAAGACCATTTTATTCCAACAATTAATTTAGTGTGCTCATGAAGCATTAATGTGGAAGTCAGAGAACAACGTGCAGAATTTGTTTTTTCCCTTTCACTAAGTGGGTTCTGGGGATCAAACTCAGGATGTCAGGCTTAGTAGCAATACATACCTTTGTACACTGAGTCAGTTAATTTCTACTGATCACAAGTTGTTTTTTGAAACATAAATATTAAACACTAACAATATTTCATTTGATTCTTACAACAATTCAAAGTAGATGATACAATTATTTTGTATATCTTACATGTGACAAAACTGTGTTCAGAGAAATAGAATAATAGCACAAAGGTAAAAATGCAGAATTGTGGAAATAAGGCCCAATCTATAATGCAACGTCTGTACCTAAGGCTCCAGGATCATTTTGTAAATATGGACAAAAAACCTTGCAAAATCCAGAGAACAGGGGATTTACCATGAGAGTGTGTCTCCTTGGGATATCTGAAGCTGCACCCATAAAGACTCAACAACATGACTGCCTAAACATGAGCTGAGCAAGGATGACACTAATATACATGCTAATGTGGATGTGGAAAGCCCATGAGTGTAGTGATGAGGCGGCAGGCTGTGTCCCGCCACCCGGCTAGCTTTATGCCTGAAATAACAACACATAAACTTTATTAATTTAAACTCTGCCTGGCCCATTAATTTCAGCCTCTTATTGGCTAACTCTCACATCTTGACTAACCTATATCTAATAATCTGTATGCCACCACGAGACTGTGGCTTACTGGGAAAGATTCAGCATGTCTAACCTGGCGGCTGGCTCCATGGCAACTGTCTCAGAGAGGAGAGGCATGGCGATTGACTAACTTCCCTTCTTCCCAGCATTCTGTTCTGTCTACTCCACCTATCTAAATTCTGCCCTATCGTAAAGCCAAGGCAGTTTCTTTATTAACCAATGAGAGTCCTCCATCACATGAGGACTCAACTCTACACACATAACTACAGGCAACCAATGAATGCTCAGAGGAGGGAAATAGTCTTCTCCATGGAAAAGTACGCCAGCTGGTTATCCAATATTAAATGGCCAATCAGTCCTGAAAACATATATTTTTATATGTTATGTGTATTTGTCTATGCTTTAACCTTTACAAGAAAAGTAGCTTGAACTCACCTCATCTTTAATTAACATATATATATATGCATATATTCAACTCTATTATATCCAAGAGATGTTTTCTTCAGTTGTGAAATTGCCTGAATTATTATTTACAAAATAATACATCCTTGAATTAAAATTGCTGGCATATTGGTTTTAATACTCTAAGTCTTGGGAATATTATTCTTTGGTATAATACCTTTAAGAACTAAATTCAAAGATAAAATTCCAAAGGACCATTTTAAATTCTGCTCTTGCTTCTGGCTGGATTAATGCTTGTGCATGGTCCTGTCAAAATTACATAATGTATTTAAAGTAAGCTCTATTTTAAAAATCTATTTATAATATTTTTAAGAACTCAAAAAACCTAAACATCAAGGAAAACCCCTTTAAAAACTCAGCATGGAACTAAAAAGACAGTTCTCAAAAAATGACAAATGAATGTTTTTTTAAGTTTAACATCCTTAGTCACAAGGAAAATTCAAATTAAAAATATTTTCAGATTTCATTTTACCCTAGTCAAAATGCCTGCGATAAAACCAGCAAATAATGACAGATGCTGGCATGGATATGGCAAAAATAGAAAACTTATTCACTGCTGATAGGAGTTTAAACTGGTTTAGCTACTGTGGAAATAGTATGGAGGTCCCTCAAAGTCTGGATAAAGCTCCTTGACTATATATATATATATATATATATATATATATATATATATATATATCTTTTAAACAGAAGCCCAACGGACTCTTTAGCTATATTTAGAAATACCTACTCATCTGTATTTATAGCTGTTCTATTCCCAAAAGAAAAGAAATGGAAACACCCTAAATACCCAATAAATGTACAATGAAAAATGTGGTATATTTATAAAATGGAATATCATTCAGTTGTTAAGAAAAATGAAATTTTCAGGTTAGTGGATGGGACTAGAAACAATCACTCTGAGTAGATAACATAGACCAGAAAGATAAACATCACATGCTTTCTCTCATTTGTGGATATTAGCTTTAAATCTTCAGATATGTGTGCTCCATTTGGAATAACCATAGAGTTCAGGAAACTATCAAGGGTCTTTGGGAAAGGGTGAATGGAAAGGAAAAAGAAATCAGTGAGATAAAGGATTAAAGGGGAGAGACATCTGGAGCTGTGGGGCATATGGGGAAAGATGTGAAAAACTAGTCTAATGGAAACTTTCAAGAATCTATGAGGGTGTAGTAAAAACTCATAATAAGATACAGAGTCTGAACTGGCTATCTTTACGGCAAGGCAAGGTTTCTGGTGATGGTTACATTTGGTTGTGTTGTTGACTGAGAGGTCCCATGGAGATCCTTCAACAAATCAAGATTATGCTAAGTCAGAGAGTTGCTCACTGAAAACTGACAATGGGAATCCCATTACTGAGGACAACATCTACACAACTCACTGAACATAGAGAGGTTGAGCTGGTGCCTTCACCCTATGTTCTAGTCTCTTTTGTGTGGGAAGGTATTCTGTTGGCTATAGAAAGAGAAACCTGGGCACCAAGATAGTCACAAAGTCTTCCACCTGCAATCTGTCCTGCCTGCAGGATGTGTTGAGGCAATGGTAGCAAAGAACTTGTAGGAGTAGCAAACAAATCACTGGTCCAGCTTGAGGCCCCTGCCACTAGAGTGAGCCCATGTCCTACACTGCTTGGATGGCCAGAAACTCGATATCTAGGGCAGAACCAAACACAACTAGCAAAACAAAAAACAAAGGAACAAACAAAGAAAAAACTAAAATGATTTCTAATGATATGTTCTTGTATTCATAGATCTGTACCTTGTCCAGTCATCATCAGAGAAGCTTCCTCTGGCAGCAGATAAGAGCAGAGTGCAGCTACAGCCAGATATGCATGGAGAGTATAAATTGGAGGTCTCCATCAAGTTCCTCACCTCAAAGTTTGGTGAACCCTGCCAAAAAAGGGGAGAAAAGACTGTAGGAGTCAGACAGGATAGAAGATGCTAGGAGAACATGGCTTACTGAATCAACTAAGTAGGGGTCATATAAGCTCACACAGACTTAAGCTGCAATCATGGAGCCTCCATGGGTCTGCACCAGGTCATCTGCATATATGCTATGGCTTTTAGTTTGGTGTTTTTGTGGGAATCCTAACAGTGGGATCAGGCATGTCTCTGATTCTTTTTCTTTCTCTTGTGACTCTTTCCCTCCTATTGGGTTATTGGGTTGCCTTGTACATCCTTCATATGAGTGCTTTTCCTTTGTCTTACTGTACCTTGTTTTGTCATGTTTGTTTGTTGTCTCTTGCTGTCCTGCCTTTTTCTGAAAGGAAATGAAGGGAAAGTTAATCAGGGGAGAGGAGAGGTTGGGGGAGCCAAGTGGTGTAAAAGAAGGGGAAACTGTGGTCAGGATATATTGTACAAGAACATATTTTCACTAAATAAGGAAATAAAATAAAGGGATAAAGGGGAATGATAGAGCAGAAAAATAAATGAGGTGAAAGATGAAATGTAGGAAATAAGAGGGAATGTTGAACAGGATAACTAACACTAAAGAAATTTCAAAACAGTCATATAGAAATCCACTATTGTAGAAGCTTCTTAAGATATTTACATACACTTATATAAAATTAACTTAAATAGAATTACCCTATAATTACCCCTACTAGATACTATAGGCTAACAAATGAAAACCTCCCTGTCTGAGATAGATTATTCTTTTGGAGTCTTTGGACACTAAACTTCCGTGGATTCCTAGATGTTATGGGCTTTGGTCACTGGTCTTGTTTACCCACCGAAAGAAGATCATTTCTCTGCATATGCCACATATTTGAGTAATAGAAGAGATGAATTAACCTGGTACTCACTTGGATGCTTCTTATATATGGTTATTACTACTAGGTCTCAAACAAATGACTACCTGAGGTGTCTGTTTAACATATCTAAATAGACCTGGCTACCAGCTTTTCCCAGCATCACTCTGTCCTTTCCTGTTACCGGATATGGCTGGCATACTCTGCCCCTACCTTAAATTTCCCCAGCCCAAGGGCTGGATTGTGCTTCGCCACTGCTTTTCTCTATAAAATCCAGCCATTTTGGTTACCTGGACCTTTGGTCTACCCCTTGCCTTCCTTGCCTCTTGGTCTCCTGGCTCTCCTATCTCCTCTCCGTGTTCTCCTCATGTGGCCAGGCTTGGGGTCATGTTCACTGTGGACTACCTCAGATGTTTCTGCCTCTGGGTATGAGCTCTCTTTTATCTATAATAAACTATCTCCCCCACCATAATACCTAGAAGCAGTCATGTCCTCTTTTTTAGTTACTTTTTTCATTTATTTGGTACCAAAACCTTGTGATTACCATATGAGTTCCTGTCCAAGGCCTTTCTGAACCAAGTTGCAGATCTGACTCTTCTAAGGTATCTATGAATGATTTGTTCCTACTGGCTTCTGTCACATGCCATATTTGTCTCTGAATTCTAGAGTCTGGTTCCAGCTGCTACACCTCCACACCCGAGGATGCTGGGAGAAGCTGGTAGCCGGGTCTACTCTAACCATCTGAATTTTTGAGACTTTTGGGCATTCTCTGTGTGAAGACACTTTCCCTCTACTGAAATTTTCCCTTTTCCCGAAAACCTTACTCTGTAACATAGGGGGCCTGCTTGTTGGGGTTTCTGTCCCACCCAGTACCGAATAGCTGGCAAGCCTCAAAGAAAATCACACAGAGATCTCCATAAGTTATAAAACTGATTGGCCCATTAACTCAGGCTTCTTATTAGTTCTTGTAACTTATATTAACCCTTTATTCTGATCTATTTTAGCCATTTGGCTCAGTACCTTTTTCAGCTGGCAGGTCACATCCTGCTTCCTCAGTGATCTGCACAGGACTGGGAGAAATCAACTTCCTCCTTCTCAGAATTCTCCTGTTTTCATTGCATCATTTCTATTTCCTGTATGGTTTTCCTGCCTATACTTTCTGCCTGGGCAATCAGTGTTTCTTTAAAACATGATTGATAGATTACAGACAATTCTCCCACACAGCTCCTCAAATCTACCTCTCCAGGTGTTTTAGCCTTTACCTGATCTAACCATTTATCTCTTCATGTCCACTGGGTAAGTGTCCTCACCTCAGAGTACTTTTTTCTGCTTTTATAACAAAAGGCCACACTGGTGTTCCAGGAAGCTCCTCTTACCCTACTGTACCTCCAGACACATGAGAAGGAATACCTCCCTATGATTGAGAAATTTTCTTGGACAAGTCTTACATTCTGTTTGGGGACGACTCAAAATAAAATTCTTGTCACCAGGACACTTTATCCACCTCAGCTCAGTTCCTTATTAAGACTTTCTTTTACATCACTCTAGGAGCTGCAGTCCTTTCAGAAGTCACTCCTAAGATGACCACGGCCCTTTCCTATGTTTCCTCCCCTTGGGAGATACCTGTTCCATCTCTCTTTGTGTCTTCCTGAGCATATACATTGGGAGTTTCCTCTCTTCCTCCTTGGAGTAGCTTTCTCTGTCTCTCCTTTATGCCCTTCTCCAGCTAAAATACTCTTTGACCTTATTCTCTGTCTCAGCTCCCTCCTCAAAGTCCCACAGCTTCTCTAACTCTGTCTAAGCCAAAAGCCTATTCCCAGGTTGAAAAGTCAAGATCCCTTTTAAGGCTCCATTCATCTTGTTTCTTATATAATGTACTATTTAATTTTAATTGTGTCAAAAAGCTAACCATGGCTCCAGAGATCTTGAGATCTTTTCTCCCAGAACAGTTTTTTTTTTTTTTGTGTGTGTGTGAAGGGTATGTTCATGTTCACTCAGTTTTTGAATCAACTTACCCTTGAATTGTCATCTTTATTTAACAAAATTCTACAATATACTTGGTACTGGGCTAAGTATAGTTATTAAAGGGTTTTACTTATTACTTAATACATATACTATCCTTACTTCTAGGTATAAAAAATGAATGTGAAGGAACTTGCTAGTTATGACTAAAATTTTTCTGAGGTTGGCCTTAAAGACAGCCCTATCTGCTCTCAAACATCATGGAACAATGAGGTCTTTGAGCTAAGCAATAAAGTAATCAACTAGGTTGAAATGACCAATTTGGCAAACATTTAATGACTGCTATGAACAATATATGCCAGGAGCAAAGACCTGTATTTTGAATATAGTCAAGTCATCTTAGTCACAAATTAAGTAAGCTATTCAGTAGCCTCTGTAGGGCAAGTTCCTGGCCTAGGATGACCCTTGTCTCCCTGTGAGTTAAGATCCCCTGCAGACATGCAGATCCCAGGTACCAGAAGTAATTAGCATTTCCCTTGTTAGTGAATATTTACAGACCCTCAGCATCTCCTTATCTCTTCCTATCAGCTAGGGGATGCCTCCAGCCCTGACATTCCAGCATCTTACCCTCCCTCCTGCCTTTTTGCTATATAATGCTCCTGAGAAAAAATAAAGTTGGCAGCTTGATCAGAATACAGACTAGTTGTCCATTTCTTGTGTTTCTTGTCCCTTTCATTCCTTTTCCCTCCAGGGTTCAGGATCTCTGCTCATTTTCCGCTGATTGGGACAAATATACTCTGCTTGCATAAATGAAGTATATTGAGATTTGAATCAAAGGACAGATTGTGATGGAAAGTTTTGAAATTCTTTGATTCATCCATATGTGGATTAAAGAGGCATTTGTAAACTGGCTCAAGAATCTAATTGGCATATTACAGTGTGTATGCTAATATTCATCATTAACCATAGCACAACAAACCCATAAATAAAAAGTTGAAATGAAGGGTTGCTACCTATGTGAACTAAAGGGTTGAAGTAAACATGGTTGCATTCCAAATGTAAAGAAACTAGATGGGGGGGGGGGGTAATGATAGTTTTATGTCAACTTGACAAAGTTAAAGCCATCTGAGTGTAAGGACCTCAAGTAAGAAAATACATCCATAAGATGTATTTTGCCTTCATTTTGCAAACATCAGGCTGTAGGCAAGCCAGTACAACCTTTTTCTAATTAGTGATTTATGGGAGAGGTCCCAGCTCATTTTGCGTGGTGCCATTTGGGGAGTTATGACCAAAAATGAAAGAGACCTGAGATACTTTCAAAATAGCTAATATAAGCTTTAAGTGACACAGGCAAATTGAAGTGATTATTTGTATCTTATTGAACCCTATTAGAAATCAACAGCAGCAACAACAATAGAAACTGCAAATGTACTTGGAGAGTGTGATGATGGGTTTTAATGTGAATTTGTCATTATTAGAATATGGAACTGCACCTGCAGATTGTCCCGATGGCCTTAATTGGCAGTGGGAAAATCCACTTTGAATGTGGACTTCAACTTCTGATAAAAGTCCAGATAAAAGGGGGCATGGAAGAAGGAAGATTTATTACCTTTTATTTTCTTGACCTTCCCTACTGCCATATAGTAAATTTACCCTGCTGCTGTTGCTGCTGCTAATTCCTTTGCTGATATAAAACCAGCATTTTGAGGCTTCAGTCTTTGATGGAGGACCATTGGTTCTTGAGCAACCCTCTAATTTTCCGTAGCAGATTGTGAATGCTGAGGCACCTAGCTCTGTTAATTGAGCAACTACCAGATTCTTGGCATCTCTGTATGAGACAGCCATTGTGGACTGCCCCAATTGCTGAGCTTCCCAGCCTCAAGGATGGAGCAACTGCTTGGTTCTCAGTCAGTCAGGTATGAGATAGTTACTGTTACTTATTAGGCAACTCCCTCCTCTACACACAAAGGCAGTGCCACTGACTATGTCCCAGAATGACAGTTTGGGCTCAGCTAAGGCTGAATTCTGACAAGATGAATAGAAGGATTGCTGACGAAGAGAAAAAAGCCTACACTCGACATTCCTCAGTTTCTGTCTGGAATAGCTGTTTCCCATTACATCAGACAAATGGGGAATCTGGTTCCCATATTCATATAACATTTATCTGTAATGCATATCAAAGCCACCAGACTCTTCCAGATGACCTGTCACCTCTTCCACACTACTACAGCTGTTACATTTTACCACCTCCACCCTGTTTCCTTTATCCTTCTTTATGCTCCCAGGAGATAAGAAAGTCAGTCACCAGTTCACTGTCCTCTCTGCCTCCTAAGAGGTAGCCATGGCAACTTTGTACTTCCCCAAACGTCTCTATTTTCTATCACTGGAGAAAAAGCCACATAGCAATACATACTTATAATAATCCTTCCTTACTACCCATGGATGGTCTAGTACTGTGGTTTCACTCTGCCCTCACTTACATTACTATTTCAGTGTAAGCAGATTTAATATTTTTTTCATTTATACATACACACACACACACACACACACACATACACACACACACACACTTTTGACAGTGCAAGACAATGCAGAAGTGCCTCCACTTAGTAATCATGCTTAGGCCATTTCAGGTTTAACTAGAATCTGTTCTCCTTGATGGAGAATACCGTGGAAGACTACCCAACTCTATTCTAGGAACCCAAGATCAAGATGTCCTACCTAAACTAGCCTTTGTTAACCTGCCTGTTTGTGTAGGAAAATAATTGCTTATCTTAGCTTCTCTTAAATGGTTTGCTTCAAACTACTTACTTCTGCAAAGCTCCCTGAAGCTGTCAAGCAAGATGCAACATGCCAGGTTGTGGTTTCTGCACACTAGGGACCACACCTAGATCCTCAAATACCTGAATGTGATCTCAGATTTTCAGTTGGCTCTAAATGTGTGTGAATGGTTATTTCTGATGGGCTACCCACAACAACATATATTAATTCTGTCATTTCTGTTCCTCTAAAGAACCCCAATTCATACACTATTGAATGGATCATTGAGGAAAGCAAAGAAGAAATGTAAACATTAATTGAATCAATTGAAAAATAAAATACAACTTTCTTTTTTTTTTTTTTTTTTTTTGGTTTTTTCGAGACAGGGTTTCTCTGTAGCTTTGGAGCCTGTCCTGGAACTAGCTCTTGTAGACCAGGCTGGTCTCGAACTCACAGAGATCCGCCTGCCTCTGCCTCCCAAGTGCTGGGATTAAAGGCGCGCGCCACCACCGCCCGGCGAACTTTTTAGAATCTTTATGATAGAGCAAAAGTATCTTTGAAAAAGAAAGTTTATAGCAGTGAGGGCTTACACTGAAAATCTAGTTAGAAATAAAACAGGACAGAAAACTTATATATGAATTTTCTGATGAACACAAAAATTCTCAATAAAATACTTACAATTGAAAACTTACACATAAAAGTAAATACTTACAAATTGAAGTTTATATTTCATTATGCAGTCCATACACATTGACAAAGTTTATTTCATTCCAGGTACACAGGATTGAGTCAACATGTGTATATATATATATGTGTGTGTGTGTGTGTGTGTGTGTGTGTGTATGCGTATATATATATATATAAAATAAAGTACACAAATAGGTTAATGGAGAGAAATTCCTGTTATATTTTTAATAAAAGTTCTAAAAAAATAGTAATAGATGGAACAAGCATCTAATAATGGAGGAAAAAAGACCTGGTTGTGAAAAGTAGACATCATATACTTTTTATGAATGCTGAATCTATCTATCTATCTATCTATCTATCTATCTATCTATCTATCTATCTATCTATCTGTATTTATGTATACATGTATATATGAGTGTGTAGAAAATGAAAGTATAAAGTTTCATATGAGGCAGAAACTTAAAGGGAGGAAGGAAAAAAGTAAAGCAGTGGGCAAGAAGGTACAATGGAGACAGAAGGGGAGGGAGACAAATAAAGCATATATGTCAAATATTTCATATGTACAAAATGACATTATTGACTTATTTGGGGCTATAGTTTTAACATTACCATGTTTTGTAATTATGTTTGTGACCACACTGTTAATAGGATGATGAGTGACAGAAAGCATGTTCACTTCAATACTTATATAAATATAGCAAATTTTCATGGAGATTTAAATTTCAGATTGGTAAAATTCCTACAGGACACCATGTATACCAATGTCATATATTTGATAGACTTAGCAGTGTTATATGAATATCCATTAGTAAAACTAAATTTTGACACTAGTATATTTATCATTTTTTCTAGACTTTCACTTTACAGTTCACTACTTGAAGCAAAGCTATGTTTACTTAAGCAATGAAAACCATCAATCACATTTAAACTTTAAAATGTCCATTTGTCAAGTTAGGATTGCATAGTGCCTTGATAATTGAAAAGGAGGGACAGCCATTCAGAGGTTTGCCTTGAGGGCAGTGGAATTGATTTTGCATACTAGAGGTCACCTTCCACATTGTCTTAGAGTCAGATGTGTGACCATCAAGAATTGAGCTGAGGGTCTAAAAGAGTTTAGCTATAATTCATTGTCGTGGAGAACCTTAGAATGGAAGAAACTGTTAGCAAATGACAACTGACAGCTCTGAAGATTCAATCAAGGAAAATCTGAAAGAGGCAGTATAAAAGCAAAGTGGACTCTGATTCAATCTGTACTGGTTCTAGCTAGTCTGATTTCTGACAGTGATTGTTTGTATTCACTTGGATACATACCTCCTTTTCTTTCTGCATAGTTTATTTATTTGTGAAAGGTGAATCTTGAAATAAATTATTTCAATTTCTATAAATAGAAATATCTTAAAAATACTCTGTCAACTTCTCAGATGCAATATTAATAGTAATACTGTATTGTATACAACCCAAATTCCTGAAAGTATCAGAAAGGAACCTGGAGAGGAGAAATGCTCTTGATTGACTTCCTGTAAGGCTGAGAAGAATTGGTAAAAAGCAAACTGACAGGGAATCTTTTAATACTATGTGGTGTTGGCTTATCAAATTTTATATTGTAAATTAGGAAAATAGTAAACAATATATTTTTGGTTTTTATATATTTTAATTGAAAAAGAATGATATCACTTTCCCCCTTCCCTTTTCTTCCTGAACTCTCCTATGTCTGCACCTCCGGAATCTGACAGCCTCTTTATCTTTGTGTATGTGTGTGTATATGTACATTTTTGTGTGTCTAAAACATTCTGAGTTCATTTTTGTTATTTGTTTGTATATGATTTCTAGGCTGGTCACCCTATATTGGACAACCAATAAGAGATCTCATACCTAGGAGAGATGAATTCTCCTTCTTCCAGCAGTCATTAGTTGCCTGTAATTCTTTGTCTAGGGATGAGCTCTATGAAAAATTTCCCATTCAGTTTAGAATGTCAATTGGTATTGTTATTGTTCTTGTCTTGTTTATGAAGCCACTTTTAGATAAGACTGTTATGCAGCAGATTTCCTAGTATTCAGGCTCCTACAGTCTTTCCATATCCTCTTCCGTGATTCTCCCTGAGGTATAGGTGTAAGAGTTGTGATGTAGAAATATCCAGAGGGGCTGGGATCTCCAAGATCCATTAATCTCTTCATTGTATCTAGTTATGGTTTTCTTCTACAGTCTTTCTTTGCTGTAGCTAGAAGCTTATTTGATGAGTGGATGTAGCTACACTTATCTGTGGGTATAAGTGTAAGATTTAGAGTGTAGTGTGAGGTTATGCTTCTTAATATTCATTGCTGCCTTACTCAAAATAGCCAGGAAAACGAAGCAACCTAAGTATCCTCCAACAGATGAGTGGGAGATGAAAATATGGCACATATACACAATGGAATACTATTTGTTTGTAAAGAAAAAGGGAATCATGAATTTTTTTAAAATGGTTGGATTTAAAAAATATTATATTAAGTGATGTAAGCCAGACACAGAAAGAAAAATGCTTGTTGTCTCTCATGTCAGTTCCTAATTTCAAATCCTCAGCTGTGAGTATATAATTTGAGAGCCAAAGCTACATTTTAAATTTTAATTGCTATGCTTTAGAGATCTATGAAACAAAATGCCTCTGATCTGCAGGCCCTTTACCCAAATGTTGGAGGCTGTTGTTTATGGGATATAATATGCCACACATTTTTGCTCCTCTCAACAAGTTTGTTTGACCGATCTGTACCAGGTGTGCTTACTCACATGCAGGTGAGAGATTCAGAAGTGGTTGCGAGATTCACATGCAGGGAAATATGTCAGGATGCACTCTTGCCTGATGTGATATTCCCCTCTGTATGCTATGAATATGTTTTATTACCATTGGTTAATAAAGAAGCTTTTTCAGCCAATAGCAGGGCAGAAATATAGCTAGGTAGGAAGATTAAACTGAATGCAGGGAGAAAAAATGGCAGTCAGGCAGATGCTATATAACTTCTCAAGGAGAAAGATGCTGGGATCTAACCAATAAGCCACAGACACATGGAAAAACACAGATTATAGAAATGGGATAATTTAAGATATAATGGTTAGTTAGAAATATGATTAAGCCATAGGCCAAACAGTATTGTAATTAATATAGTTTTTGTGCAATTATTCGTGTATGGAAGGCCAGGAAACAAAAGAGCAGTCTCCATCTGCAAATGGTACCCAAACTTTTGGCAAGAATATTCACATAAAGCCTAAGGAAGCTTAAAAAAGGATGTCTAGACTGAAAAAAAAAACAGGTGTCAATTGGAGCTTCTTGGTAGCTACATTTTTTCAGATAGCCTCTGTTTTCTGGCTGCAAATAGAGGCACAGCTTCTTTAAAAGATGGCTTTCTGGTTCATACTTCTTGGTGAAGCAAATGGTTCTGGATCTTTCAGGAGATCCTGCTATAGAACACTTAAAAGGAGTTTGTGAACAGAATGCTACTAGTTGCTTACTGGCAACATAGACCCTCTGCATTCCTGGAGTTAGAGGTTGTGAGCATGGATCACGGAGCTGGTGGTGACTGTACCTCCATGTTGGTTGGGGCTGAGCCAAGAGGCAAAGTTGCAGCACTGGTCCTAGCCATGCTTATTTAGCATTTAAAGAAAGAAAGAAAAACTCTCCTGGACAGACCATAATAAGACATACTCAGATGGAAAAGACTTCTAGATAGGTCACAGTGTTGGATAAATGTACATGGGCTTGGGAGAGAGAGAGAATAAAGACTACAGACTGTCATAGATTAAAGGAGTAAAGATAAAATAAATATTAAAAAGTAAAAGAGTTAAAAATGCTACATAAAACTGGAAAATATGCAGAGAGTTTGGATTATGTATATTATTGTTTTCTTTTAAATTTTTTGATCATTAATGAGCTAACTGCAAAGGAAATTTGATTGTGCGGACTGCTAGGCTAAATCAACATATATTTTAAAGTTATCTTGAGTTCAAAATTTGATTCTAAGGATGTGTTACTTTGAAAAAGAGGATTTTTGTTTCCACGAAGGATGGAAACCTGTGGATTCCTTCCAGGATAATGTGGTTTGATTGAGCAAGACCCCAGGAAAGGTCTCTATGAACCCTAAAAGTATTTTGCCCAACAAATAGCAGGAAGCAGTTTGGAGAAAACAACATGTGAATTCCCAAAATGATTGTTTATAAATGTTTGCTTTCATTTAAAAGGGGTTGATATTGGGTGGTTAATGGTCATAGCAAATACGTTCTTTAAAAAGGGGGAAGATATGATATAGAAACGAATACTTTATATTGGTATGGACTTTGGTTTATTGATACAAATTTAAAGTCAATTTTGTTATATGTATATTTCTACACTTGTTTAAGATATTATGCTTATACAGCTCATTTAAAATGTAATGTATAATTTAAAATTACAAACTAATAGATAGTCATTTATAATAGTCAAACTTGTAGTCATGTGATTATTCAGGTATGGATGGCCTGGAAATAAAAAAGCAGTCTCCATCTGTACTTTCCCTTGATATGATTTAAGTTGTGTGTACATCAGGATGTAAGCTTTCCTCTGATAGGATCTGATGGGACATACTTAAACCACTGGAAAACAAGATTCGGAGCTATCTTCTGTAAACCCAGAAATGGACCTGGCAGACAAATTTTGTAACATAAGAGTCACCCAGCTGTTATTAGCTTTAACGCCATGAAGGGTTCACGAGGAACAGCTTTTGGGCAGACACATAACTCTTTCCCTACCCTATTTTTGATAAACTGAGTCATATAAGAAACTGTTAATCAGCTGTAGGAGTTCTTTGGTGGAGTTTTTGGGGTCGCTTATGTATACTATCATATCATCTGCAAATAATGAAAGTTTAACTTCTTCCTTTCCAAATTGAATCCCCTTGATTCCCTTATGTTGTCTTATTGCTATTGCTAGAACTTCAAGCACTATATTGAAGAGATAAGGAGAGAGTGGACAGCCTTGTCGAGTTCCTGAATTTAGTGGGATAGCCTTGAGTTTCTCTCCGTTTAATTTGATGTTAGCTGTCGGCTTGCTGTAAATAGCTTTTATTATATTTAGGAATGACCCTTGTATCCCTAACCTCTCCAAGACCTTTATCATAAAAGGGTGCTGAATTTTGTCAAATGCTTTTTCAGCATCTAATGAGATGACCATATGGTTTTTTTCCTTCAGTTTGTTTATATGATGGATTACATTAATAGATTTTCGTATGTTGAACCAGCCCTGCATCTCTGGGATGAAGCCTACTTGATCGTAATGGATAATTTTTCTAATGTGTTCTTGGATTCGGTTTGCCAGTATTTTATTGAGAATTTTTGCGTCAATGTTCATGAGTGAGATTGGCCTGTAATTCTCTTTCTTGGTTGAAACATCACCTTTCACAATAGCCACAAATAGCATAAGATATCTGGGAGTATCTCTAACCAAGGAAGTGAAGGATTTATTTGACAAGAACTTTAAGTCTTTGAAGAAAGAAATTGAAGAGGATACCAGAAAATGGAAGGATCTCCCCTGCTCATGGATTGGGAGGATCAACATAGTAAAAATGGCAATTCTACCAAAAGCAATCTATAGATTCAATGCAATCCCAATCAAGGTCCCATTAAAATTCTTCACAGAGATTGAGAGGACAATAATCAACTTTATATGGAAAAACAAGAAACCCAGGATAGCCAAAAAAATCTTATACAATAAAGGTACTTCTGGAGGCATTACCATCCCTGACTTCAAACTCTATTACAGAGCTACAGTATTGAAAACGGCTTGGTATTGGCATAAGAACAGAGAAGTTGACCAATGGAATCGTATAGAAGACCCGGATCTTAAACCACAAACCTATGAACACCTGATTTTTGATAAAGGAGCCAAAAGTACACAATGGAAGAAAGAGGGCATCTTCAACAAATGGTGCTGGCATAACTGGATGTCAACCTGTAGAAGAATGAAAGTAGATCCATATCTATCACCATGCACAAAACTCAAGTCCAAATGGATTAAAGACCTCAATATTAATTTGAACACATTGAGCTTGATAGAGGAGAAAGTGGGAAGTACTCTACAACAAATGGGCACAGGGAACCGTTTCCTATGCATAACCCCAGCTGCACAGACTTTAAGGGCAACATTGAATAAATGGGACCTCCTGAAGTTGAGCAGCTTCTGTAAAGCAAAGGACATTGTCACTAAGACACAAAGGCAGCCTACTGACTGGGAAAAGATCTTCACCAACCCTGCAACTGACAAAGGTCTGATCTCTAAAATATATAAGGAACTCAAGAGACTAGACGGTAAAATGCCAATTAACCCAATTAAAAATGGGGCGCTGAACTGAACAGAGAATTCTCAACAGAAGAAGTTCGAATGGCCAAAAGACACTTAAGGTCATGCTCAACCTCCCTAGCTATCAGGGAAATGCAAATCAAAACAACTTTGAGATATCATCTTACACCTGTCAGATTGGCTAAAATCCAAAACACCAATAATAACCTTTGCTGGAGAGGTTGTGGGGTAAGGGGCACACTCATCCATTGCTGGTGGGAATGCAAACTTGTGCAACCACTTTGGAAAGCAGTGTGGCGGTTTCTCAGGAAATTCGGGATCAACCTACCCCAGGACCCAGCAATTCCACTATTGGGAATCTACCCAAGAGATGCCCAATCATACAACAAAAGCATATGCTCATCTATGTTCATAGCAGCATTATTTGTAATAGCCAGATCCTGGAGACAGCCTAGATGCCCTGCAGTGGAAGAATGGATGAAGAAACTGTGGAATATATACATGCTAGAATACTACTCAGCGGTAAAAAACAATGATATCTTGAATTTTGCAGGCAAATGGATGGAAATAGAAAACACTATTCTGAGTGAGGTAACCCAGACCCATAAAGATGAACATGGGATGTACTCACTCATATTCGGTTTCTAGCCATGATTAAAGGACATCGAGCCTATAAGTTTGGGATCCTTGAGAAGATAATAAGAAGAACCTCCACCTGACGATAGATGAAGAAAATGACAGAGCCCCACCTTGGAGCACCGGACTGAGCTCCCAAGGTCCTGATGAGGAGCAGAAGGAGGGAGAACATGAGAAAGAAAGTCAGGACCGTGAGGGAACCTCCAGCTGGCGACAGATGGGGAAGGTGACTGAGCCCCACATTGGAGCACTGGACTGAGCTCCCAAGGTCCTGATGAGGAGCAGAAGGAGCGAGAACATGAGGGAGAAAGTCAGGAACGAGAGGGGTGCGTTCACTCATGGAGACGGTGGGACAGAACTAATGGGAGATCACCAACTCCAGTGGGAATGGGACTGATGGATCATGCGACCAAACCCGTCTCTCTGAGTGTGGCCAACAGCGGGGGCTGACTGAGAAGCAAAGGACAATGGCTCTGGGCTCTGATTGTTCTTCATGGACGGGCTCTGTGGGAGCCTTCTCAGCTTGGTCGATCACCTTCCTGGACCTGGGGGGAGTTGGGAGGACCTTGGTCTTAGCATAGAGTGGGGAACCCTGATGGCTCCTTGGCCTTGAGAGGGAGGGAGGGGAGGTATGGGTGGAGGGGAGGGGAGGGAAGGGGGAGAAGGAGGGGAGAGAAGGGGGAGAAGGAGGGGAGGGAGGGGGGAGGAGGAGGGAAGGAGATGGAAATTTTTAAATATAAAAAAAAAATAAACAATAAGAAAAAAAAAAAAAAAACAACACCCACCATCAAAAAAAAAAAAAAAAAAAAGAAACTGTTAAATTCTGAAATGGTGTACTCTAAAAGCATTAGGAATGTTCCCAGTCTCTCTGTGGATTGCTTTTAAGTAATAGATTTATTTTGATACTAAAAGGAGATTCAAATGAGAAATTCTAATTTTAAGACTCAAACGTAACAGAGATAAAGCTATAAAGTCAAGGTTAGGTATCTAGACAAAAGCCTCCATTTCCTCCGAGACTTAGATAAAGTTTCTGCTTGATATAAAGGGAGCTCTTCTTATCTCTGGCAAAAGGAACGTGTGGCCATCCATTAACATTTAAGTGTGATACCTACTAACTTGTCAAGGGCAATACTAGACTCTTGGCTCCCGCAGTCCCTGTTCACAAGCCCTACCCCAGCAAATACTAGTCTTATGAAAGCTATTAAGTCATTGTAGATTGTTAATGATAATTAAGAAATGAAAGTTAATTGTTAGTTATAGGAAGTTAAGGCCTACCAGATCCCCCCCCCCAAAAAAAAGCCAATCTGGGATCTGCCTGGTGCTGTCAGAAGTCCTGACTATGCCTAGCCAATAAGGAGTGACCAAGCAGTGTTTCCAGAGTGCCTAGAAACAGGTGTTGTCAGAGGCTCTGATTGTGCCTAACCAATGAGAGACGAGCATGAGAGGTCAACTGTCAATGGATCAGAACACCTGTGTGCAGGGAGAGTATACAAGTTTTCCCTATTGTTCAATAAATGAGACTGTTGTAAGCCTTCTACCTGTCTCCCAGTGTCTGAGACATTGACTGCACCTTCTCACTCCCTCCCCTGAGGAAGCCATTAGGGCAATATCTGACAATATCTGACACCTGGAATAGGGACTGACAATAGGTTTTGATCTCACCTGGTCAGAGTCTCTTTTTCCCTCATTGTTGCTGTAATTTTTGTGTTTTGCTCAGAATAGGTTCTAGTCATCTTCCTCTCCTCACTCGCAGTGCTGAGCAGTACCCCCAAGATGGCATATTTTCAGTGAAGATGCCCCTCTGTCCTTTGGTGGGTAAGCCCATCCTTTTCTTCATTTGTGTGTTGTCTGTCACATGTGTCTGCCCGTTCAGTTAGGAAGGCTCATTTTTTTCTGTTTTGGTTTGCCTGGTGTCTCCATATAAGGGCTGAATCCCCAGGAGGCAGAACCAAACTTGGCTCCTGAATGCCGTGTGTGGGCATACAGCTGTTGCCTAAGAAACACAGAACTTCCCCAATAATCATTAGACATAAAGGTTTGATACAATTTCCTACCCCTGTTGACTGTTGGTCACCAGCTCTCCCTCTTAGAGGGGTGCTGACAGGTGGGGTGGAGTGATCTGTAATCTTTGGGAGTGCCACATTCACCTCAGCAGGGAGAAGTGAACTGTGTGGCAGCATGGGAGATGAGGGCCCAGAGGCTCGTGCTGGCCAGGTCTGAGGTGTGAGAGCTGTAACTGGTGTGAGCTTCCTGCTTGACTGAGGTCTCAGGTGCTGTCTGAACCTTGGGTGTAGGTGATACTCTGAGGCTTGGCCTTGTAGGTAATAGTCTTCCCAAGCCTAGTGTGTAACTTCTGGTGCCTAGCTCCCCTCATGTGGGCAGCATAGGAAGCCACTCCAGTGCAGGACACAGCACACAGGCTTCAGTGAAGTCTCAGGGCCCCTCTCTGACTTCACCTAGACTGTTTGCCTGACATCTGAGCTGCCTGCTTCTTCCAGTGCTTCTGTCCTTCCTCATGGTCCTGTTAGGTCTGTGGCTCTGTACAGATGTCCCCACAGACCTTGGAGTAGTGCATGAAGGGCAGGTGGGGCCTGCCTTGGGCTTCAGCAGCCTATCCAGAAATGGCAGCACATTGCTGGTAAAGCTGGCATCCCAGGGACTGAGGCATGGGTCACCCCGGGTGTCTGAGCACACTGGAGCCATCCGGGATGTTTTCTGCTTCTGTGGAGCTGGCTGGGACTTTAGTGGGTGGTCTGAACAGTAGGAGCTTGGGCCTGGCCTGCAGAGTGAGGCCACAGCTGTTTGTACCAGTGTGTCCTCACAGCTCCTGGTCCTCTTTGACTCTTGGAAGCTAGTGGGTAAATGCAGCAGTGGCCACAAGTTCATGATGGTGCTGTCAGTGTGCAACCTCAGCTACCTGGGGCTGATCTTCAGTTGGGTGCTATTGTCACTTTGGCACCGAGGGTCTCAGAAAATTATTTAAGGCATAAATTAAAGCTATAAAGGTATAACTAAGTGGTTTAAGGTATGAGAAGATGTGAAATGTTTCAGATTTCTTTTCCCTTCTATGTTATTATTACATTAAGATGTCAAAAGTTCAGTTTTAACATTGATCACAGGAGTTCTGATAAGCTGGTATATCACTGACTACTTACTGTTCAGTCATAAACTTGAGATTTTAGATTTCTTTTGGTTGTATTCTAAGTATAGAATTAAAGGTGCTTCTCAATGGGCTAAAAAATGTCTTTGTTCAAACTACATCTACCTCTCCCGACAGAGGAAAAATGTTCATGCTTTGAAATCTAACTATATATTTTTTGCTAGGACTCAAAATTGTGAGTCAACTCCAACTGTTTTACAAACTCCTGTTACTTGCTTTTTCTACAATGTGGATTTCAGTACAGATTAGTAATGCTATTATATCTAAAACTTTTTTGTCATTTTTTAAATTAAAAAATCATATATGCTTCAGAGAATCTTGGGAGTCATAAGACTTGTATCTTTTCACAAGTCAAAAGGATTCCAGTACAGTCTAAGTTTTCCCACCTGTCTATTCCTGAGGATGGGATCTCTGTAGTGAGGAGCTGCTGCGGACAGGCCTGCTTTTCATCCAGCTCAGCTCCCGGCCACCGGCTAGCTTATGCTCCCAAATAACAACACACAAACTGCATTCTTTTAAACACTGCCTGACCCATTAGTTTCAGCCTCTTACTCACATCTTGGCTAACCCATATCTAACAATCTGTGTAACACCACGAGTGGTGTCTTACCGGGAAAGATTCAGCATGTCTGACCTGGTGGCTGGCTCCATCGCATCTGTCTCCCTGAGGAGAGGCACGGCAGTTTGGCTCAAAGAGCAGAGGCATGGCGATTTATTAACTTCCCTTCCCAGCATTCTGTTATGTCTACTCTGCCCACCTAAGGGCTGGCCAATCAAATGAGCCAGGCAGGTTTTTTTATTAGCCAATAAAATCAATTCAAACAGAAGACTCTCACACATCAGATCTCTCTCCTGGTCTTGGAACTCCTCCCCTCCCCCAACTACTAGGACTATGGGCCTGAAAGTTTCAAATGTAATATTTTTATTTAAGTTCCCAAATTTTAACTTCTGCCCCTAGTCTATATCTGTTTCAGTAGATTTCCACTTGGCTGACACACATATCCTAACATTAGCTACTGACTATGGCCAAATGACTTTGAGTCTTGGATTTGCTGAAAGCCCTTGTGGACCAGTCTAGCTAATGTGAATGTTCCCTGTCTCTTCAGCTGGGCCAGTGAACCAGATGCTTCTGATGAATGTCCCATTACCTGAATTCCCTTCTTGCCGCTCTTAGTTTCAGGAGGAAGTAGTTACGGAAAAGAGTATGCTATTCCTTTTCCCCCAACAGGCTGGAATGTTAGATCAAAATGAAACCCCTTGATGTAGGGAAGAAAATAGCTACCTATAGTGCATATTGGCATACTAGAAACGATATCTGTTTTAATCAAGTAGACTCAGATCTATCAAGAGGAAGATTCATTTGCTAGAATGCTTCTATAGTATGATAAGGTACTCAACCTGCTCAATGTAACACAGAGATTTTTTTATATAGCTTTAAGATAAAATTGTTGTTTCTATATAAACCACTCAGGAATCATTAGAAATAATCTGGCTGCACTCAAAATAATCCTTGAGAAAAAGGGACCTGAGATGAAGTAAATAGCTATTCCCCATTCTCATTTCCAGGTTTCTTATAGATAATAACTCTGATGTCAGTCATCACAAGGCCTTTGGCTCTCCTGATTCTTCTAACTGCTGTTGACTCTTGCATCATTGTTGCCTTAACTAATTGATAATTCCTGTCTGGGTAACATTAAACTGATGGTTATTAGTTAATAGTTACATATATGTATACATATATATTTTTGTTTTGTTGTGTGTGTGTGTGTGTGTGTGTTTGTGTGTGTGTGTGTGTGTGTGTGTGTGTGTGTAGACATTAAGCTACTTGGGCTGACAATGCTTCCCAAAGAAATCCCAGTACCAATATTGATAAACTTCTTTTAAATGGTTGGTCAGAACAGTGCACATGACTCTGAAAACATAGGTCTGGTATTCTGTTATATTCCCCAGTTGTCTTAGTGAATGAGGTGAATTGTGTACTCATCCTGCTCTAAAGAGGTGTAGTTGGTCCTAAGGACAATTAATTTTATTGAACTGATACTTTATTGGCCATATAGTTTCAGATGCAGGGTCTGCTGTCAATCCTATCAGAATGGGAATTAAAACCCTAGTCAATGTTGATAGGGTAGTTAGCCAGGGGGACCAAGAGAATAAGGGCTGATATCAATTATATGATCCGATCTCTTTCTTCTTTCTTTCTTTCTTTCTTTCTTTCTTTCTTTCTTTCTTTCTTTCTTTCTTTCTCTCTCTCTCTAATGAAGATTTTTTTCCAATCCCAACAAGACTTTTTTTTTTAAAATTACCCCTGATCAATTAGCATAGAATCAATAAATTTTCCCCAAATCTAGATAGTTTTATTTATCTCACGAGAAGCAAGTTTAGGACAATCCAATTGTGTAGGATCATATATGTAAAGTAATCTAACTATTGTTTTATTACTTTTAGGTCCTGATCAACCTCTCTACATGGTTTGGAAAACATCAGAAGAGGAACATTTAGTCAAATAATTGGTCCATGGTCAACAAGTGGTCTCAGGGGCTCAGAAATATTATTGTTATCCAGATGACATTCATGGAGAATAGCAGGGATCAGAATAAGGAGTCCCTAGGTTAAAAATTAGGATATTATACAAGTTTTAGCCACTTATAAGTACTCTAATGTTGGTTTGCGAGGGCCATAGCCAGCAAGTGGTCCTGATCCTGTACCAGAAGATCTGTTGGAGAAGTGAGTGTGTTCCTGACCGGCCTGCAGACGCCCCTAGAAAGGGAGCACAGACATCCTTCAACCCCCTAAACTTTCTGGTCATTCTGCAGGGGCTTCTCTCCCTGGATACAGCCTCTTCCTATCCCATCCCAGCTTACTCCCAGGCACCCCTTCCCTTCTGCAGAGTCATAAGATCCCCCAACTCAGCCTGTTTTGGGGCTGAGGCTCTGGGGACAAAGTGGTGAGTACAACTGTGCAAGAGTTCCTTTGTTTCACTGAGCCTGCACACAGCAAGCTAATCCTGTTGTCTTTAAGGTCCCTGGCCAGCAAGTGGCGCTGATCCTGTACCAGAAGATCCATCAGAGAGCATTTGAAGGAAGAGATGGGCAGGCGCCAATGCAAGAATTTCCCCAACAATCTGAAAAACAATGTGATAACACCAGAACCCAGCAAACATACAACAGGAAGACTTGAACACCCTAATCCAGAAGAAATAAAAAAAATAGACACTATGAAAGTGATAAAGTCCCTTAAACAGGATGTGTAAAACTCCCTTAAAGAAATGGATGAGAAGAATAACAAATGTTTGAAGAAATGATACATCCCTAAAAGATACCCTTGGAAACCAAGAAAAAACAATCAAACAGATTATGGAACCGTTCAAGACTTGAAAACTGAAATGGAGGCAAGGAAGAAAACACAAACCGAGGGATGTCTGGATATGGAAAATCTGGGTAAACAAACAGGGACTACAGAGACAAGCATAACTAACAGAATACAAGAGATAGAAGAAAGAATCTCAGATTCTGAAGATACCATAGAGAAAATAAACGCACTGATCAAAGAAAATAGCAATTCCAACAAATTCTCATCACAAAACATCCAGGAAATCTGGGACACCATGAAAAGACCAAACCTAAGAATAATAAGGGTAGAAGAAGGAGAAGAATTACAGCTCAAAGGCCCAGAAAATATATTCAACAAAGTTATAGAAGAAAACTTTCCCAACCTAAAGAAGGATATTCCTATGAAGGTACAAGAAGCATACAGAACACCGAATAGACTGTATCAAAAAAATCTCCTCACCATATAATAACCAAAACACAAAACATTCAGAATAAACAAAGAATATTAAGAGTTGCAAAGGAAAAAGGTCAAGTAACGTATACAGGTAAACCTATCAGACTTATACCTGACTTCTCTATGGAAACCATGAAAGCCAGAAGGTCTTGGATAGATGTGCTGCAGAAACTAAGAGACCATAGATACAATCTTAGACTACTGTACCCAGCCAAGCTTTCATTCACCATCAATGGAGAAAACAAAATATTCCAGGATAAAAACAAATTTAAAAAATACGTAGCCACAAATCCAGCCTTGCAGAAGGTAATAGAAGGAAAAACACAACACAAGGAATGCAACAATGCTCACAATAACTCAGACATCTAACAACCCTTCACCAGCACAACTCAAAGAAGGGAAACACATAAACTCTACCACCAAAAAAAATTAGCCAGAGTTAACAACCATTGGTCATTAATATCACTTAATATCAGTGGACTCAATTCACCTATAAAAAGGCACAGGCTAAGAGATTGGAATGCGAAAACAGGATCCACATTCTGCTGCTTACAAGAAACACACCTCAACCACAAAGACAGACATCTACTGAGAGTAAAGAGTTGGGAAAAGGTTTTTTGATCAAACGGACCTAAGAAACAAGTAGTTGTGGCTATACTAATATCTAACAAAATAGATTTCAAACTAAAATCAATCAGAAGAGAGGAAGATGGACACTTTATACTCATAACAGGAACAATTCATCATGATGAAGTCTCAATCCTGAATATCTATGCCCCTAATATAAAAGCACCCAGTTATGTAAAAGAAACATTACTAGAACTCAAGGCATACATCAAACTCCACACACTAATAGTAGGAAACTTCAACACTCCTCTCTTACCAATGGACAGGTCAATCAGACAGAAATCTAACAGAGAAATAAGAGAATTAATGGAGGTGATGAAGCAAATGGACTTAACAGACATCTATAGAACATTCCACCCAAATAAGAAAGAATATACCTTCTTCTCAACATCTCATGGAACTTTCTCAAAAATTGACCACGTACTCGGTAACAAAGCAAACTTTCACAGATAAAAAAATATTAGTAACCCCCTGTGTCTTATCAGATCACCATGGAATAAAGTTAGAATTTGACAACAATTCTACCCCAGGAAAGCCTACAAACTCATGGAAGCTGAACAGTGAACTACTGAACCACCCCTGGGTCAGGGAAGAAATAAAGAAAGAAATTAAAGTCTTCCTTGAATTCAATGAAAATAGACACAACATACCAAAACCTATGGGACACTATAAAAGCAGTGCTAAGAGGAAAGTTCATAGCTCTAAGTGCCCACATTAAAAAAAAAAACAGAGAAAGCTCACATTAGAGACTTAACAGCACAGCTGACAGCCCTGGAAAAAGAAAAGCAGACTCACCCAGGAGGAATAGAAGACTGGAAACAATCAAACTGAGGGCTGAAATCAACAAAATAGAAACACAGAAAACAATCCAAAGAATAAATGAAACAAAGAGCTGTTTCTTTGAGAAAATCAACAAGATTGACAAACCTTTATCCAAACTAATCAAAAGGCAGAGAGAGAACAAGCAAATTAACAAGATCAGAAATGAAAAGGGGGACATAACAACAGACACTGAGGAAATTTAAATAATCATTACATCTTACTAGAAAAGCTTATATGCCACAAAGTTGGATATTGTAAAAGAAATAAACTTGTTTTTAGATAAATACCATTTACCAAAATTAAATTAAGACCAGGTAAACAATTTAAATAGACCTATAAGTTGTGAGGAAATAGAAGCTATCATAAAAAACCTCCCAAACAACAACAACAAAAAATAGCCAGGACCTGATGGTTTTAATTTTATCTGAACTTCCAAGAAGAGCTGATAACTATACTACTTAATGTGTTTCACATAATAGAAACAGAACTCTTTTTATGAAGCTACAGTCACCCTGATTCCAAAACCACACATAGACCCAACCAAGAAAGAATTACAGACCAATCTCACTCATGAACATTCATGCAAAAATTCTCAATTAAATTCTGGCAAACACAATCCAAGAACACATCAAAAAAAATTATCCATTACGATCAAGTAGGCTTCATCCCAGGGATGCAGAGCTGGTTCAACATACGAAAATCTATCAATATAATCAATCATATAAATAAACTGAAAAAAAACCATATGATCATTTCATTAGATGCTGAAAAAGCATTTGACAAAATTCAACACCCCTTTATGATAAAGGTTTTGGAGAGGTTAGGAATACAAGGATCATACCTAAATATAATAAAGGCAATATATAGCAAGCCAACAGATAATATCAAATTAAATGGAGAGAAACTCAAAGTCATCCCACTAAATCAAGAACAAGACAAAGCTGTCCACTCTCACCATATCTTTTCAACATAGTGCTCGAAATTCTAGCAATAGCAATAAGCATACATAAGAAGATCAAGGGGATTCGATTTGGAAAGGAAGAAGTCAAACTTTTGTTATTTGCAGATGATATGATAGTGTACATTAGTGACCCCAGAAACTTTACCAAAGAACTCCTACAGCTGATAAATACCTTCATTGAGGTGGCAGATTACAAGATCAACTCAAAAAAAAAAAAACAGTAAGCCTCCTATACACACAAAAGATAGAGAAGCAGACAGGGAAATCCTTTTATGATAGCCACAAATAGCATAAAGTATCTTGGGGTAACTCTATTCAAGGAAGTGAAAGATCTATTTGTCAATAACTTTATGGCACTGAAGAAAGAAATTGAAGAGGACACCAGAAAATGGAAAGACTTCCCATGCTCTTGGATGGGTAGGATCAACATAGTAAAAATGGCAATTCTACCAAAGGCAATCTATCAATTCAACACAATCCCCTTTAAAATCCCAACAAAATTCTTCACAAACCTTGAGAGAACAATAATCAACTTTATATGGAAAAACAAAAAACCCAGGATAGCCAAAACAATCCTATACAATAAAGGAACTTCTGGAGGCATTACCATCCCTGACCTCAAACTCTATTATGGAGCTACAGTAATGAAAACATCCTGGTACTGGGATAAAAACAGAGAAGTTGACCTATGGAATAGAATATAAGACCCGGATATTAACCCACAAACCTATGAACACCTGATTTATGACAAAGGAGCTAAAATTATACAATGGAAGAAAGAAAGCATCTTCAACAAATGGTGCTGGCATAACTGGATGTCAACCTGTAGAAAAATGAAAATTGATCCATATATATCACCATGCACAAAACTCAAGTCCAAATGGATTAAAGACCTCAATATAAATCCTACCTTGCTGAACCTGAAGAAAGAGAAAGTGGGAAGTAGACTGCAACACATGGGCTCCGGTGACCACTTCCTATGTATAACCCCAGTAGCACAGACAATAAGAGCAACAATAAATAAATGGGTCCTCCTGAAACTGAGAAGTGTCTGTAAAGCAAAGGACACTATCATTAAGACAAAAAGGCATCCTACTGAATGGGAGAAATCTTCACCCCACATCAGACAGAAGTCTGATCTCCAAAATATATAAAGAACTCAAGAAACTAGACATTAAAATTCTAAATAACCCAATTAAAAATGGGGTGCTGAACTGAAAAGAGAATTCTCAACAGAAGTTCAAATGGCCAAAAGATACTTAAGGTCATGGTTAACTTCCTTAGTGATCAGGGAAATACAAATCAAAACATCTTTGAGATACCATCTTACACCTGTCAGAATGGCTAAAATCAAAAACTCCAATGATAGCCTATGATGGAGAGGATGTGGATTAAGGGGAATACTCATAGATTGCTGGTGGGAATGAAAACTTGTGCAACCCCTTTGGAAATGAGTGTGGCGGTTTCTCAGAAAATTGGGAGTCAACCTACCTCAGGATCCAGCAATACCACTCTTGGGAATATACCCAAGAGATGCCCAATCATACTATAAAAGCATTTGTTCAACTATGTTCATAGCAGTTTTATTTGTATTAGCCAGAACCTGGAAACAACCTAGATGACCTTCAATGGAAGAATGGATAAAGAATGTTTGGCACATCTACACAGTTGATTAGTAGTCAGCGGAAAACAAACAAACAAACAAAACCACAACGACATCTTGAATTTTGCATGCAAACAGATGGAAATAGAAAACACTATCCTGAGTGAGATAACCCAGCCCCCAAAAGATGAATATGGTATGTACTCACTCATTAGTGGACTCTAGCCATAAAAAAGGACATTGAGCCTATAGTTCACAAGCCTAGAGAAGCCAAATAATAAGGTGAACCCAAAGAAAAATACGTATAGGTCCTCCTGGAAATTGGAAGCAGACAAGATAACCAGGCAAAAGTTGGGAGCATGGCGGTGAGGGTGGGTTGGGTGGAAAGGGAAATGGGGAGAGAAAATGGAAAAGGAAAGGATTGGGTAGAGCTTGAGGGAATGGGAGTGTTGAGATGGAGGAAGGGCAGATATAGGAGCAGGGAAGAAGATAATTAAGGGAGCCATTTTAAAGATGGCAAGAGGCTTGGCTCTAGAAGGGATTCCAGGTGTCCACAGGCATGTCCTCAGCTAGGTCCTTGGACAGCAGAGGAGAGGGTACCTGAACTGGCCTTGTCCCATAGTCACACTGATGAATATTTCAAATGTCACCATAGAACCTTTGTCTGGGGATAGATGGTGACAGAGAGAAAGGCCCACATCAGAGCATTGGACTGAGCTCCCAAGGTCCAGTTGAAGAGCAGAAGGGAGAATATGAGCAAGGAAATCAGGACCGTGAGGGGTTGGTCCACCAACTGAGGCAGTGTGCCTGTTCTAATGGGAGCTCACCAAATCCAGCTGGACCAGGTCTGAATGAGCATGTGATTGATCAATCCGGATTCTCTGATTGTGGCTGACATTAGGGGCTGACAAAGAAGCCATTGATAAAGGCACTGGAACTTTTTTTTACGGCATGTCCTGGCTTTTTGGGACCCTAGTCTATATGGATGCACAGCTCCCTAGGCCTGGATGTAGGGGGAGGGCCTTGGACTTCCCACAGGGCAGGGTTCCCTGCCCTCTCTCAAGCAGGGTGGGAGATGGAGAAGGGGGTGTGGGGGAGCGGGAGGGGATTGGGAGGAAGGAAGGAAGTGTAAATAATTAAATAGAAAAATAAAAAAGTTGCCATTACAAAAATGGTGATATAATAATTACCGAATATAAATGATTAAAAATAAAATAACCAAAAAAAAATAAAGTACAATACTACTCTTTAAAAAAGTACTCTAATGTTAATTTGGGCTATCCCCATCAGTCAATGTGCTAAATGTCTGGTTAGTTCCTATCCCTATGTAAAGACAGATGCATAAAGGAAATACCACACTAGCCCAGAATTGAGTATAATAAAGAATTATTTATTTAGGGGTAGACTTACAGATCACAATCCTCTGCTGGAATGGGGAGCAGCAACTGAATCCTGCAGTTGGAAAAGAGGTTGGAAGCGTGCTTTACATGGATATATATATATATATATATATATATATATATATATATATAGTATAAGAGGCCACGTCCAAGTGGGCAGGTAACTTAAAGGCTATTAGTGGTAGGAATTCCTACAGAACCTATGTTGTACAGGGGCCAGATATCTAAACATAACCAGCAATCTTGGATGATTTTTTACCTGGGAATTATTAACTGCCCTCAGTGTGGCCCTTTCTGTGATTTAAAGTTTAATTCTCTAAGTTTTTCCTATTTCTAAAAGCCAAAATATTTTAAACGTAGTTTTCCTAATATCCCCAGTTTTACAGTCCCAACTTTTGTAATAAAACTCACTTGTTTCTGGTGACTGGGCCCTAGCCACAGGTCATGCATAGAATTGTAAACTCTGTTTATTATCTCAGAAGATACACTCCTATATATTTCTTTTATCCAATGCTGCTAGATATTCAAAGTAGGCATCAGCAAGTAAAAGTCAGTAAAGAATATGGGTTGCTGGTCTGTAGTCACATTTACCAATACTTTCCCTGATTCTGTCTTCCTCATTTTCCAGTTCAGGCTTGAAGACAGTGGGAGACTGAACATGATTTATACCCATAGTTCATACTCATAGTTCAAAACATAAGACTTAGAAGGAGACAGAGGGGCAGAGAGTGAAAGGGTCTGAGGCCCAATGAAACCTTAGCTTTTATAGATCCGTAGTCCAAAAGCAGTCCATTTGGTAGCAGTGTCTGTGGGTTATATTTTTTTGACTTTGGGGCAGTAGATCCATGGTGTAATGTCAGTTACCTTCACAACTGTAGAAGTGGAAAGAGTTACCCTTGCAGGGTCTTTTATAGGTTAGTTTCAGTACCTCCTTGGCTGTTTGATTGATACAGATAGTATCACTGGGCTTCAATAAGAGGAAATGGGTTATAGGTAAGCTTACCCAGAGGTAAGCTGGATCTATCAATGAATAGCCTGTATAGAGAACTGGAGGGCCAGCAGTTACTTGAGAAAAGAATGGTTGCAGAGTTCTGCCAACTGCTGGTCCCTGAACCTGGGAAGCAGTTGGGGAGGTCTTCCAAACAATCTCATAAGGGGCTAAATACTTCACTTCATAGGGTACAGTGGACTGAAGAAAAACAAAGGAAGGAAGCATATCCATTACTCGCTGGATCCTACTGAGAGTTTTGTTAAAGTTTTCTTTAATGTCCAGTTTACTGTTTTAACCTGGCAAGAACTCTGAGGCCTATATGTACAATGAAGTTTTCAATCTATGTCTCAACCTTTAGCTACTAATTGAAAGGTTTTGGCTATGAAAGTAGGACCATTATTTGAATCCATTGCTAGGGTAAGGCTAAATCAGGGGACTATGGGGGGATCTTTTTTAGCTATGGTTTGAAGAGTTTCAGCCTGGATGCTAAACACATGTATTCACCTGGAAAGGCTGTGCATAAAAACCAGCACATCTTTTTGGCATCTTCCAGTATGCCAGATCTCTGTGAAGTCAGTTTTTCCAGAGTCCATTGAGGTGTTGATCTCTCATTTGGGCCCTTCCTAGAAAAGGGCTCTCTAATTTGGATTCACTTGAGCATAAACCTGACATCTGACTGAGACATCCTACACTATGCTGTCCAATCTAAGTGTATATGTCTTTGTCTGAGCAACTCAGAAAGTTTTGTGAACCCCTGATGAGTAGCCTGGTGAAGGTTAGTTACCAGAGTCCTGCCACTTTCCCTCTGGTGTTATCAATCAACCTGTGGATTTGTGCTGTTGATTTCTTGTTTACCATGGAGTCTTACCAGGTCATGGTATGTCAATAGAATATCAATAGGCCCCCCTGGTCTTAAGACCATTTATGAGGTTGCCAGATCAGAAGTCCAGCAATGAAGGAGGATAACAATTTGTAAGGAAAGCCAAATAGCATCTAGGAGGGCTAATATTTTTTTTGCGGGGGGGGGGTGTGGAAACTGGTTTTCTCTGTGTAGCAGCCCTACCTGTCCTGTAGCTCATCTGCCTGCTTCTGCCTCCCAAGTGCTGGTATTAAATGTGTGTGCAACTATGCTTGACTGGAGTGCCAGGATATTTTAATATTCCATTTTACCAGTAGTGAGAAGCCTTCTTTGTCTATAGATCATACTGTGGACATGCCTATTAGTATAGTAAAATCTATCAACTGATGGTCTGTGTATACATTGGTGGACTTTCCTTTTCCCCATCTGAGAGTATGGGTCAGACCATTAAGCTCTGCTCTCTGGGCTGAGGTACCTGGCTTGGGCCCAAATCATTTTGATTAAAGTAATTATGGAAGCTCCCATAAGTCTGCTTTCATCATGTGACAATCATGGATGAGCATCTGTGTCACTAGGCATGGTAGCACGGTTGATGATGGTTAGTTTCTCAACCAGATTCAAGGGTGGGCCCGGAGTAGGACCTGGTACTGGGTCACACAGTCATTAGACAGCCAGCCTTGTGGTGCTCCTTGGAACAAGGCCACAATCATGTCATGGGGTGCTGTGAGTATAAGATCTTAAAGAGTTAACTTGTTTGCTTTCTTTCATTAAACTAACAGTAGAGTCATCCTGTGACTGCAAGGTACAATCATTGGGACAGGTATGTCACAGGGAAAATCCATGACCCAAAATTTTGAGTTAAAATCTCTTTTATCTTTTCTTTCATGAACAGATAAACAGGCTTCAAGTCATCTCTGAAAGTTCTAGGGCTTGAGCCAAAGTCAGCTGTTTTTAAGTGTCAAGTGCCTTTTGTTTAGTCTCAATCTAGATTATAGGATTAGTGCCCCAACTTTGTGCTGGTGTATTTCTATTTTCATAAACTCTGAGGCAGCAATAACTAGTTGCACCTAGGAACTCTTGACCCTGTCTCTTAGTCTTTGGAATTGGGATCTGGAGGATGATAACAACCCTACTCTGAAACAGGCTGTTTTTGCCTCCCTTCAGTTTGTAGCCAAGCTAGGTAGTGTTTTACAAAGTTGGACTTCCTTGGTCAACATTCTTTAGCCCAAGGTCTATAACTTTTTCAGCAGTCCATCAGTGACCATTTTATAATCTGTTTTCCCAGGAAAGCTCTGACGGAAGGGCAGAAATTCTGTATTTAGTGTTTTTAAATTCTTGGGCAGCCTGATCCAGGAATGTTCCCTATTGGGTCTGTTCATTTAAAGGCAAAGATGTGTGGATTCACCACTGCCAATGGAGGCTGAAGAATGCATCTTTCAGGTCCAAGACTGTGTATACCTGTTTTTCTGGAAGTATCAAACACTTGAGAATCAGAGGTCCCAGGTTTCCTTACAGGCAGGAGAGGATTATTCCAGTGTAACTGGCAGGGCACCAGGATGCCTGTTTCTTTAAGTCAGGCAATACAGATTGCAATTTCCCATTTGGTTTTCAGAGTTGTTGGATATTGTTTAACCTAAATATGGATAACTGAACTGGTTAGTTGAACAATTAAAGGAACTTGGTGTCAGGGCAGTCCTGGGGGTTGGTTTCTGCCCATACCCCAGGAATGTTTGTTAGCAATCTGAGACATAGCCCAACTGTATTTTTTGAGTAGAGGCAGGACTTTCAGCTAGGAGATATTCTTCTGACAGAACATAAGACATGGAAATTTTTCTGGGTCTATATAAGTCTAACTGCATTTTATCATCAGAGAAGTTGACAGTGGTTCTCAGTTTATGAAAGAGGTCTTGTTCCCATCAGTCTTCTGTCTGATAAACATTTTCAAAGCAATCTCCAGATAGTGGGACCTATTTATACTTTTAAAAACCTAAGCTTTCATAACTTTATTTTAATATCTGGGATCAAAGTTGTAACAAAAGAAATTATTTTAGCAACTGTCTTAAATCTTTTAAAATGGACTTAACTAAAGTTGTTTAAAGTCTCCTTGGTCAGTGATGGACAGAAGGGAAAATCCATTCTGTCCAGGCTGTGTTGTCTGGCCATGATCCCCCTACCCAGGTAGGGGACTTTTTTTTGCTTTTTGTTTTGTTTGTTTTTCAGAGAATGGTGAGTTTTATTCATCATTGGTTAAAAAGAAGAAATACATCACAAAATAGAAGGGAGTGGAACTTTCCATTTTCTTTGGGCTCAGCCCAGGGAAACATTTACCTTTACCTTGGGCTACTTAGAAGAGGCACCAAGTTGGGCAGAAGAAATGTTCACTAGGGGGAACTATTTCTGTCTCATTGGGTGCATTCTACTTATATGGCCGGGGACCCTAGATGAGAGACCTGATTCATCTTCTCCTCCACTCAGGGATCAAAGCTGACTGTGAGCAGGAGCCAAACAATCGAACAAGCAAGAACTTTTGCTCCTGGATTGGGAGAGGTTGAGGCTTTTTAGCTTTCTCTGGGATGCATGGCAGAGCCAAAAAGATTTGGGTCTCCAACATGAGGGACTGTGGGTCTCAATCTTGGTTCAGGGAAGTTCTCACACCAGAGAAATTCATCAGTCAACACATGCAAACAAAACTGATAGAAACACATAGAAATACTGACACATGCACACTTACACATACACAAAGAGAAACACAATAAAAAATTCAGGCGTGGCCACCATACATTCATACACCTGAACAGTCAGAGGGATTCAATAACATGTCACATGGATCCTGGATATTAGATTCACAGCTGGGTATGACCTCTTCTATGTGTCAAACTGGAAGGTACCTGAACTAGACTTGCTTTCAGAGTGACAAGCCAGCCAACTTTCCAATTTGTTTCCTTTTGGGAGAGAGGTTTCAGATCTCTCTGAAACGTGAGGCAGCAATTGGCCAAAAGGAGCCCTGGAGACCTAGAACATTTTAGGTTTTAAACCCCATAGATGTTCTTTGACCATTGCATTCTTCCTTTCTCCAAGGAGCATTTGAGATATCAGGTGTCTCGAGATCTGATCTCTGGGATCTTGGTGGAACCTCCAGAAATGCAGTGGGTTATTTACCAGAGAAAATTGCATGGACATGGGTTTAAGCCAATAGAAAGTCTTTATTAGCCAGCTGGTGACAACACTGGGGGCTTGGAATCCCAGCGTAATAATCCTGAGTCTTTTTCAGGGTGAGGTTCTATTTTATTTATTCATTCATTTATTTATTTATTTATTTATTTATTTATTTATTTATTTATACACATCAATCCCTGTCCCCCTCCCTCCTCTCTTCCTGTTCCCCCTTCCTCCACTCTACCCCATGTGCTCCTCAGAGAGGTTAAAACCTCACATTGGAAGTCAAATAACACTGTCCCATCACCTCACTGAAGCAGGGCCAAGGCCCTACCCCTATACCTAGGCTGAGCAAGGTATCTTGCCATAGAGAATGAGCTCCACAAAGTCAGTTCATACATTAGCATTAGATTCCAGTCCCACTGCCAGCAGCCCCATATATTGCCCAAGCCACACCATTTTACCTGTATTTTTGGGGTGCAGAACTGGTTCGGTCCTATGTAGGTTCCCCCATTGGCAGTCCTAAGACAGAGTGGCAGGACTGCGTCCCGCCACCCGGCTAGCTTTACACCCAAAATAATTACATGGAAACTGTATTCATTTAAACACTGCCTGGCCCATTAGTTTCAGCCTCCTATTGGCTAACTTCTCACATCTTGCTTTAACCCATATTAGTAATCTGTGTAGCACCACGAGGTGGTCACTTACCAGGAGAGATCTTAACCTGCATCCATCTTGGAGAGGAGAGGCATGGCGACTCACTATGGTGACTGCCTGAAGCATCTACCTTCTCTTTCCCAGAATTCTGTTCTGTTTATTTCGCCTACCTAATTTTCTGTTCTATTAAAGGGCCAAGGCAGTTTCTTTATTAACCAATGAAAGTAATACATAGACACTCCTCCATAATTTCCCCTTTTTCTGTTTAAACAGAAAAGAAAGGCTTTCACTTTAACATAGTAAAATTACATATAGCAAAACAGTTATCAAGCAAGAATTATAGTTACAATATTTATATCTACTTTATCTTTTATAATAAGGAAAACTATAACTACCTATTTATTCTTCAACTCCATCAAAGACTCCAGAAGGATATAATCCTACCTAAGTAAACAAGAAATGAGTAACTTCTAAAACTCTAGAAATGACAGAGACATCTTGCTTCCTGGACAGTCACCCAAAGTTCCTCTGTACCATTGGGGCATCTATCTTCGGCCTTCAGGCCCATGGTGTCCAGCAGACTTTTCCATGAAGCAGGAAATTCCAAAGACAGTTTAGTCACTTTCTGCTGTGTCCTGCAGAATGTATCACAGACTCTTTCACGAATCAGGAACCCCGAAAGACCATCTCACCTTTAGGCAAGTTCAGCAGTCCTCTATCTGCGGGTTCTTTGTGGCTAGTTTATGCAACAGTCCAGGCAAGAACAGTTTCTTATCCAAATGGCTATCAAACTCCATAAGGAGCCTCTTCGATGCTCATCTTCCTCTTGAAGTAGATTCGTGCTGCCAGGAGCAGATGTGTCTCATTGTCACGAAAATCTTTTTTTTTTTTTTTTTTTTTTTTTTACTTAAGAAAGTTTTATTTAGGGAAACACCAGAGCACAGAACTAAAGCACCATTCACTACTGTCTGCAGACACAGCAGCCTTGACTGTGAGCTCTGCACCCTCTTTAGATGAACATCAGCATCAGCGTCTGCATCAGCGTAGTGTGGCCAAGCGCCTCCCCCGGAAGCACCGCCTTCAGCAGTAGGGCGAGCATCCCACATGGTCTTCACAAGACTGTTTTCTGACGCCATCATTTGGTCTCAGTTTTTGGACCTTGTGGAACAAAACTGAAGATGAATTTAATGTCTGAAGTTGTTCTTCAAAGGCTCAGTATTTTTATCAAATAACACAGCAAAAAGAACATACATATTTTTTCTTGAAAGGTTTCAGAGAAATTGTAATCATTACAAATTTAACTTAGCCAAGCACAATGGCACTAGGGAGGCAGAACTAAGTGGATCTCTAAGTTTGAGGCTAGCCTGGTCTATAGGGTGAGTTCCAGGACAGCCAGGGCTACACAGAGAAACCTTCTGCCAAAGAAACAAAAACAACCACCAAAAGTTCTGCAGGCTGGCTACACAAAGAAACCCTATCACAACCTCCCCTACCACTCCTAAACTTCTATTCTACACAGATGCCACAAAGGCTAGCTGGATACAAAGTGGAGCTGACTGTGTCTGTTTTCCTAGAGAACGCCTGTCACACTGCAGAATCCTACTGTTTCCTTCTTTGTTGAGCAAGGAAAAAGTACCTAAGATAGAAGAAACTTTGTACCGTTCAGGAACCTACGAACAATTACTGATTAAAAACTACATGCTCGAGCGACAATGGACTCCACAGCTAAAGAGACCCAGAAACACAATAGCTCTAATTGAATGCAGGAGGGAAACAAACTACGAATTAGCACCTATTATATCCCACATTTGACACAATAGCATTTGTCAAGCCCTCAAAATAGGTTTGGTTCCTTTGAGACATAAGGCCGAAATGCCAATGATCACCCCAAGGAGCCGTTCATCTCAGTGCCCGAAGACAAAACTTTAATTGGTAAGGGCACATTTTAACCCGCAGATCCTTTAAGAGGTTTATGCTGTACCGCTAAGACCAGGATCTTAAAACCCCCACTTCCCTAGCCACTGCAAGACAACTCTGAACTTAAATAAACCCGGAGAGTGATCATGACTCATTCCACATCAAAAGCTAAGAATCACCGGAGTTTCCAGGGAAAGGCGTCTGCCGGCCGCACTGCTGCTACTGGTCAGTGGAAGGAGCCTTCCCACCCTCCCGCAGAGGACCGCAAGCCCATTAAACCAGACCCTAGATGCCAACAAACTAGGATCCCTATCTTCCCTTGCTTGCTCGTTCAACAGAGGACCCGGTGAGCTCGTTTTAACAGCCGTGAACGCCAGACCTTTGTAGATTTGTACTGCTCAGACACAGCAGATTAAAGCAAGCAGCGTGTGTGCCCTGAAAGATGCAGCCATCTGTCTTTCACAGAACAAAGCTACAGGGGCTAGGTCTTGGGTGGGAATGGATACGTCATAAAGGCGTTTATACACGCTAAAACACACATGCAATACAGAACCACCAAACAAGGCAGGGTTTCCAGTCCCTAACAGCGCCACTGTGAAGCAGGGTGATGTTATCTAAGTCGTATGTTGACTGAGTCCCATCCTCCCCACCCAAACTCCAGAGACACACAACAGGCAAGAACACTGCAAAGTGGCAGCCTCGCGACTCCAGAGAAAACGAGATTAATGCTGGATACCCGGTCACTCCAGGCCGGAGGCTGCCCACCTCACTCGGATTCACTTTGATTCTAGAAAGTGAAGGGGAATAACAAAAAGACATTCTCTCAGAAGTATGCAACCATGACTCAGTTAAGCCAACATCCAGCCAAGTCTCAGGCTGAAGGCAGCAGCTTTCTCAAGGGCAAGGCACGCTCCCCTCAGTAGGACAACCTACAAGATCTGGGTCTGTTGTAACTTTAAACAGCCCCACCCAGAGCTGAAGGGCCTCTACGCTGGAGTGCTCTACATGCCCCCTTGGTAAAATGGCAAATGCGCCAGAACACTGCTTCCAGGAAGATCTGTGCTGCTCAGGCTGCCACGCTACTGAGTCTGGTTTGGAAACCTCTGTAGTCCACTAAGACTGAAAACAAGGCCAGTGGCCCACAGTGGTCATTCAGGACCTGCTATGTCTATAATAAAGGGACAAGTGCTGACAAAAGCAGCCCCCTCATCCCTAGAGAAGAGCTCAAAGCCAGCGAGTCAGCGGGCGGAGGGGCTAACTCCAGGCCAAAGTGCACCGCTGGGCATCGATATACCAGCTCCTTGGAGCTGTAATTCAGCAGCAGCACCACGTGCCCGACGGGCTTCTCCCCATGTCCTGGAAGGGAAGTAGAGAAGCCAGCTGCAGCTCAACTGCTTGAGACCACGGGTGCCGTTCTGGCTAAACTTTAGTCTAGAGGCTTTACGGCTGAAGATGGTCACCTGCCTCCTGGAAACCATGGGCCACAGAACTCAGGGCAAGGGGACTGGACAACATGGCTCTTCCTGACACCACAAAGGGTTTTCTACTTTCTGGAAGCCTTTCCTGTGGGTATTCTATCATCTCTTATACCTACCCATGTCTTCGCTGTGCGTTGCTAGGCTCTGACGCCCTCCATACAGGACTGCCTGTCCATGTATGTCACAGTCAGTACCAAGTCAGATGCCTGGGATGTCATGGGTTCTACTGTAGCTCAAGAGAGCAAGGGAGGGAAAACTGAAACAGAGACCGAGGACCCAAGCACACGTTCTGGACCAAAGGACTACATGTGGCTGGGCTCAGAGAGCTCCTGATCTCCTAAAATATTATTTTTTTATTGCCTCAAAGTACAAGTTATGCCACAAGATGACACTTTTTGAAAAAAAAAAATCCATTGCCTAGAAAAGGATTTTTTTAAAGGTCATTTCAAAGTAAAAAAATAAAAAAGAACAAAACCCACATATACACACTGTAGAGGACTGTAAAGAAATGTCTCCAACAAGCAGTATAAACATGTACAAACCAGTCCTTAGTTGCCATGGTGCCGTCAAACATAACTCAACAGGAGGATGTCACGAAAATCTTTAAGTTATTAAAACATTAAATGCCATATTCTTCAGTCTTTGAAAGATATGAAGAATGCCTATCTGATATATATCTATGCACAATCTAGAAATCGAACATGACTACAAGCTTGACTATTATTGATGATTATCCATTAACAACCTATATTTCCTAATTATATATTACATTTCAAAAATGAACTACACAATCACAATACCTTAATCAATATCAGAAATACATATAACAAAATTGACCTTAAAATCCATACCAATACAAATTATTCATATCTATATCAAATCCCCCTTTAAATGTAAAGAACACTTATAAACAATATTTGGGAATATGGGCACAGTTTTTTTCTCTCCAAACTGCTTCCTCCTGAATGGGGGCGCTGTCAATCAGATCTTTCATGGCATAACCTGTGTGCCAGGTTCATCTCAGTCGGCAGTTGAGTGAAGTAATTTTTTGAGGGTGTTCACAGCAACCTTTCAGGAGGGTGTGGTCTATCATACTATATTGGGATAGAAGCAATCCACAGGGTGTCATCCTCTGTGAAAACAAAAGAAGACCCTCTTTTCCAAAGCATCATGTTCTTAGATCCAAATTCTGAAGTCATACCATTAAGATGTCCATTCTGGTCTAGCCTGGCAGCCTATATAATGAAATGTCTCTCTGTATTTAGTTCCTTTACAGTCAAAAATTTCAAAGAAAACACAATAAAATACATAATCCAGACTCTCTGTGAATTTTCCATTTTTACGTGGCTTATCTTTACTCTATCACTTTATTCTGTTTCTTTAAAGACTTTACCCTTTTTAATGACATTAACTTTATTCTCTATATTTCTCTCTCTCTCTCTCTCTCTCTCTCTCTCTCTCTCTCTCTCTCTCTCTCTCTCTCTCAAGCCTACATACATTCATCCAACATTGTGACCCATTTAAAGGTCTTTTATGTCTGAATCCGTCCTATTGTGAATCTGTAATTTTTTACTATCCAGGAGCATTTCTTAAAATGCTAAGCACTTCTTAAAAACTTAAGTCGCACCATGTAGAGGTAATATGGTACCGCCTGTGTCCTGCCCAGTCTAAAAGTTAACTGTGCTGTTATTATGGTAATTACAATAGATCCTGCCTGAGATCAGCACAGTTCAGCATGGCAGAGCAGAGCCAGAGCCGCTCTTGCCTCAGTCATTTGGTACCCCTGAGCCGCACACAGTTCCAGGCACATAGCAGTCCACATTGGAGCCGCACTCAGCAGTTTAATTCTGAGACTGAGCGTGCAGCCCAGAAACTCTTTTCATCCAAGTTACAGTCAAATCTGATGCACAGAGCACCGCACATCCTGGAAACATCTCTCTGTGTGGTGGCAGAAATCTGCCATGCTCTCCTGCCTGACCAAGTCTAATTCTGCCGTCTGCCCAGGCAGGAATAGCTGAGCCAAGGGCATGGTCTCAGCTACTTTCCTCCCAATCCTGAACGGGAACCCAAACATCCAGTTCTATAAAAGCCATGGAAATGCTTTAAAGCCAGAGTTTGCACTGGCGGCACAGCACCAGGAAGCCACGTTTAAAAATGACTCAGCTTTTTCTCTGCTGCTATTGCCAAAACAGGAAATCGCTCTACGGCACGTCCTAGCAAACAGCAAAAAGCTGTGTTAAACTCTCTCTCTCCTTTATTTAAAGCCCTCTCAGGTTTTTAAGTGGATTTAGCCCCACATTGGGCACCACTCTGTAGATGGAGCAGCAGGGCTGCGTCCCACCCACCTGGCTAGCTTTACACCCAAAATAATTACATGGAAACTGTATTCATTTAAACACTGCCTGGCCCATTAGTTTCAGCCTCTTATTGGCTAACTTCTCACATCTTGCTTTAACCCATATTTAGTAATCTGTGTAGTACCACGAGGTGGTCACTTACCAGGAGAAATCTTAACCTGCATCCATCTTGGAGAAGAGAGGCATGGCGACTCACTATGGCAACTGCCTGAAGCATCTGCCTTATCTTTTTCAGAATTCTGTTCTGTTTATTTCGCCTACCTAATTTTCTGTTCTATTAAAGGGCCAAGGCAGTTTCTTTATTAACCAATGAAAGTAATATATAGACACTCCTCCATCACAGTCCTAATTTAATGTTCTTTCTCTAGTGTGGGTCAGGTGATTCTGTGGGTTTCCTCACATGGTCGTGACTCTTTTCTTCATATTATTGCTCATCCCTCTCTTTGTCTGATACTCAGCCCAGTGGTTAGTTGTAGATATCTGCATCTGCTTCCATCTCTTTCTGGAAGAGGGCTCTAGGTTTTCTGGGATTGTGGACTATAGGCTGGTTATCCTTTACTTTGTGCCTGGTATCCCCCAAACCAAAGAATGGATAAAAAAGTAGTACTTTTACACAATGGATTATTAGCAGTAAAAACAATAGTATCTTAAATTTTCAAGCAAATGAATGAAAAGTATAACAAAAAGCATCCTGAGTGAGGTAATCCTGACCCAGAAAGACAAACATAGCATGTACTCACTCATAAGTGATATTGAATCAAAGACTCTGACATTAATTTACATACCTGACTTTTGATGAAGAAGCTAAAATTATATAATGGAAAAAAGAAAGATTTTTTTTGCCACATTACTGAAGGTCTTTATTAGCTATAGTACTCCCTGGTAGAATTTTTGGAGTCACTTATGTATACTAACTATTATATCATCTGCAAATAGTTTGAATTCTTCCTTTCTAATATGTATCCCCTTGTTCTCCCTTTATTGTTTTATTGCTCTAGCTAGAACTTTGATTACTATGTTAAATAGATATGGAGAGAGTGGACAGACTTGCATCATTCCTGATTTTAATGGAATTCTTTGAATTTCTCTCCATTTAACTTGATATTGGATATTGGCTTGTTTTAAATTACTCTGATTATGTTTAGGAATGTTCCTTGTGTCACTGATCTGTCCAAGATCTTTGCTGAATGAGTTTTCTGTCCTGCTTGGTTCCTGCAGTTGTTAAGTCCCAAGAAATCACACAGAGGTCTTCATTACTTACAACACTGTTTGGCCCATTAGCTCAGGATTCTTATTAACTCTTATAACTTATATTAGCCCATTATTCTTGTCTATGTTTTGTCACATGGCTTGGTACCTTTTTCAATTAGGCAGTTACATCTTGCTTACTCTGTGGCCAGGATGACTTTAGGAAAAATTTTACTTTCCCCATGCCTATTTTGTCTATACCATATTCTTCATTGAATGTATGTTTATTTGAATGATGTTAAGTTTTCCTTTAACAATAGATTTTCCTACAGATCCTTTTCCTGCAGTAACCTTTGAAGTTTCCAGGAAGAAGATAGGGACCCACAGCAACAACTCCACCTAGTTGAGATGACATCATGATGCTGACAGTGCTAATATAAGACCTCTCTTTTTTGGGTACCAGCTGCTGAAATGGTGCACCTTCTCATGACGTTCTGGCCAGAACTCCAAATAAGAACCTTGAAAATAGAGTAAAGGGCAATCACATTTATTTAAAATATAATTGACAGAATACAGACGATTGTCCCACACCAGACTCTTATTATGAAGGAATGTTGGATTTTCCCGATGGTGTTTTCATCATCTAATAAGATGATCATATGTTTTTTCTTTCATTTTCTTTATAGGTGGGTACATTGACAGAGTTTAGTATGTTGAATCATTCCTACATGTCTTGGATAAAGTCTACTTAATCATGCTGGATAATTTTTAGATGTGTTCCAAAATTCAGTTTGCCAGTATTTTATTTAATATTTTTGCATTAGTGTTCAAGAGGAAGATTGGTCTGTAATTCTCCTTCTTTGCTACATCTTTGTGTGGTTTGGGTATCAGGGTAAACTGTAGCCTCATAAAAAGAGTTTGGCAATGCTCCTTCTATTTCTATTGTGTGGAAAAATTTGAGGAGTGTTGGTATTTTCCTCTTCTTTGAAGTTCTAGGAGAATTCTGTGCTGAAGATATCTGGCCTTTTTTATTTTATTGATTTCAGCCCTCAATTTGATTATTTCACACTGTCTACTCCTCCTGGGTGAGTCTGCTTCTTTCTGTTCTAGAGCTTTCAGGTGTACTGATAAGTCACTAATGTGCTTTCTCCACATTTTTTTATGGAACTTATTCATCTTTGCACAGCTTTCATAGTTTCCCATAGGTTTGGGTATGTTCTTCTTTCATTTTCATTGAATTCTTGGAAGATTTTAAATTTTTCTTTATTTGTTTCTTGATTCAGTGGTGACTTAATTCAGAATTGTTCAATTTCCATGAGTTTGTAGGCTTTCTGCAATTATTGTTGTTATTAGATTCTGATTTTAAGCCACGGTGATCCAGTAAGAAATGGGGTTATTTTAATTTTTTTTATCTGTTGAGGTTTGCTTTGTTACAGAATATATGGTCCATTTAAGAGAATGTTCCATGAGGTGTTGAGAGAAAAGTATGTTCTTTTGTGTTTGTGTGGAATATTCTATAGATATCTATTAAGCCCATTTGAAACATAACATCTGTTAGTTCCATTATTTCTCAGTTAGTTTTCTGTCTGGCAGACCTGTTCATTGGTGAGCTTGGGGTATTGTAGTCTCCCACTATTAGTGTGTGGAGTTTGATGTGTGATTTAAGCTTTAGTAATTTTTCTTTACATATGTGCATGCTCTTGTATTTGGGGCATAGATGCTCAGAATTGAGGCTTCATCTTGATGTATTTTTCCTGTGATGAGTTTTTGAAGTTTGCTTCTCATATCTTTTGACTGATTTTCGTTTGAAGTCTATTTTGTTAGACATTAGGATAGCTACAATGGCTTGCTTCCTAGATCATTTGATTGGAAAAATTTTCTCAACCCTTTACTCTGAGGTAATGTTGATGTGTTTCGTGTATGCAGCAGAATGATGGATCCTGTTTTCATATCCATTCTGTTAGCCTGTATTGTTGTATGGGTGAATTGAGTCCATTGATATTAAAAGATATTTGTTACCACTGATTGTTGATTTCTGATATTTTTTCAGTGGTAGTGTTTGTGTGTTTTCTTTTTTGTGGTTTTGCTGGTGTGCAGTTACCTATTGACTGTGTTTTATGGGTGCAGGTAACTTTTGGGTTGGAGTTTTCCTTCTAGTATTTTCTGTAAGTCTGGTTTGTGGATAGGTATTGTTTAAATCTGGTTTGTCAATGATTATCTTATTTCCCTGTTTATGGTGATGATTGAAACGGTTTTGCTAGTATCATAGCCTGGGCTTGTATCTGTGGTCTAGGAGAGTCTGCAACATGTCTGTCCAGGACTTTCTAGCTTTCAGATTATCCTTTGAGAAGTTGGGTCTAATTTTGATAGGTTTGCCTTCATATGCTACTTGGCAGTTTTCCTTAGCAGCTCATATCATTCTTTACTTATTCTATATGTTTAGTGTTTTGATTATTATATAAAAATGGGACTTTTATTTCGTCCAGTCCTATTTGGTGTTCTGTAAGCTCCTTGTGCCTTCATAGGTGGATCCTTCTGTTAGTGGGAAAATGTCCTTCTATGATTTTGTTGAATATATTTTCTGTGCCTTTAAGTGGGGTTCTTTTCCTTCTTCTATCCCAATTATTCTAAGCTTTAGTCTTTTTCCTGGTGTCCCAGATATTTCTGGATATTTTGTGTTGAGAATTTGTTGTATTTAACATTTTCTTTGACTGGTGAATCTATTTCCTCTATCTATCATATCTTCAATACATGAGATTCTCTCTTTCATATCTTTTATTCTGTTGTTATGTTTGTACCTGTAGTTCCTGCTTATTTACCCAGATATTCTATTCCAGAATTCCTTGGTTTGTGTTTTCTTTATTGCCTATATTTCAATTTATGTCTTAAACTTTTTGAATTGTTTGCTTCACCTGTTTGAGTGTTTTTTTCTTGGTTCCCATGGCTTTCTTAATAAATATATTGATTTCTTCCATTTTTGCCTTTTTCCTCCATTTCTTTTACTTTTAAAAATTTTATTGTTTTTTTATTGAGCACCACATTTTCTCTGATCCCCTACCTGATTCTCCCCTCCCTTCAACAATCTCCCAAGGTCCCCATGCTCCCAATTACTCAGGAGATCTTGTCTTTTTCAATTTCTCTTGTCGATAAGACTTTATGTAAGTCTCTCTTAGGGTCCTCATTGTTGCCTAGGTTCTCTGGATTGTGATTTGTAGGTTGGTTTTCTTTGCTTGTGTTTAGAAACCACTTAAGAGTGAGTACACATGGTAATTGTCTTTCTGGATCTGGGCCTCAAAATGATGTTTCCTAGCTCTATCCATTTTCCTGCAAATTTAAGATTTCGTTATTTTTTCAGCTGTGTAGTACTCCATTGTGTAAATGTACCACATTTTCCTTATCCATTCTTCAGTTGAGGAACATTAGGTTGTTTCCAGGTCCTGGCTATGACAAACAAAACTACTATGAATATAGTTGAGCATATGTCCTTTATGGCATGATTTGAGCATCCTTTGGATATATACCCAAAAGTGGTATTACAGGGTCTTGAGGAAGGTTGTTCCTAATTTCCTTGAGAAATCATCACAATGACATCCAAAGGGACTCTACCAGCTTGCATTCCCACAAGCAGTGTAGAATTGTCCCTTTTCCCCACAACCTATCCAGCATAAGTTTTTATTAGTGTTTTTGATCTTGGCCATTCTTACAGGTGTAAGATGGAATCTCAGAATTGTTTTGATTTGCATTTCTCTGATGACTAAGGATGTTGAACATTTCTTTAAGTGTCTTTCAATCATTTTAGATTCCTCTGTTGAAAGTTCTCCATTTAGGTCTGTACTTAATTTTTAAAAATTGGATTATGTGTTTTTTTTTTGATGACAACTTCTTGAGTTCTTTGTATGTTTTGGAGGTCAGACCCCTGTCTGATATGGGGTTAGTGAAGATCTTTTCCATTTTGTAGGCTGTTGTTTTGTCTTGTTGACCATGTCCTTTGCTTTACAGAAGCTTTTCAGTTTCATGAGGTCCCATTTATTGATTGTTTTACTCAGTGTCTGTGCTTCTGGGGTTATATTTAGGAAGGGATCTCTGTGCCAATGTACTCAACTATACTTCCCAATTTCTCTTCTATAAGGTTCAATGTGGCCAGCCTTTTGTTGAGGTCTTTGATCCATTTGGACTTGAGTTTTGTGCATGCTGATAGATATGAGTCAATTTTCATTCTTCTACTTGTTGATATCCATTTATGCCAGTGCCAATCTTGTTAAATATGCTTTTCTTTTTTCCATTTTATTTTTTTTTGCTTCTTTGTCAAAATCAGGTGTTCAAAGGAGTGTGGATTAATATCCGTGTCTTCTATTCAGTCCCATTTGTCCTCCTGTCTGTTCTTATGCCAATACCAGGCTGTTTTCAATACTGTAGCTCTGTAGTAGAGTTTGAAGTCAGGGACTGCGATGCATCTAAAAGTTCTTTTATTATACAGGATTGTTTGGGCTATCCTGTTTTTTTGCTTTTCCATATGAATTTGAGTACCGTTCTGATGGAGGAGGGTCATCTGTCTATGTGTTGCTTTCATTGGTTAATAAAGAAACTGCCTTGGTCCTTTGATAGGACAGAAAATTAGGTAGGCAGAGTAGACAGAACAGAATGCTGGGAAGAAGGGAAGTGAGGCAGATGCCTCAGGCAGTTGCCATGATTCTCTGACCCAAGACGGATGGAGGCTAAGATCCTTCCCGGTAAGCCACCACCCTGTGGAGCTACACACATTAATATAAATGGGTTATTCAAGATGGTGAGAGTTAGCCAATAAGAGGCTAGAGCTAATGGGCCAAGCAGTGTTTTAAAAATATAATTTTGTGTGTTAGCTAGCCGTGCAGGAGTTGGTGGGACGAAAAGCAGGGCTGCTCGCCTCATCACTACACTGTTCTTTTGAGGTCTATGAAGATATTTTGCTGGGCTTTTGATGGGCATTGCTTTGAATCTGTAGATGCTTTTGGTAAGATTTCCATTTTTACTATGTTAATTCTCCCTACCCAAGAGCATGAGCAGTCTTCTCCACTTTCTGGTGTCTTCTTGAATTTCTTTCTCACAAGAATAAATTCTGTTTTATATCCCAATATGTTAGCCTGTACCTTTTTAAAGGTGAGTTGAGTCCATTTACATTAAGGGATACTAATGACCAATGATGCTATCTCCTGTTAATTTAGTTTTCATTGTGGTGATGTTAATTTGTGTGTTTTTACTTTCTTGGAATTTGCTGCTATGAGTCCATCAATTGTCTGTGTTTTTGTTGATGTAGCCAACTTCCTTGGGTTGGAGTTTTCCCTCTAGTATTTTATGTTGGATTGGGTTTGTCACTAGGTATTGGTAAAATACGATTTGTCATGGAATATTTCCTGTTTTGTCCTTCTATGGTAAGTGAAATTTTGCTGGGTAAATAGTCTGGGCTGGCATCCATGGTCTCTTAATGTCTGCATAATCCTTGACTATGATTTGGCTTACATTGTCTCCAATGAGAAGTCAGGTATAATTCTGATAGGTATGCCTTTATATGTTACTTGGTCCTTTTCCTTGCATCTCTTTAAAATCTCTTTCTTTATTCTGTAGTTTAGTGTTTTGATTATTATGTGACGAGGGGACTTTTTTATCCAGTCTGTTTGGTGTTCTATAAACTTTTGTGTCTTCATAAGCATCTCTTTCTTTAGCTGGAAAGTTTACCTTTTAAAGTTTTGTTAAATACATTGTTCTGTACTTTTGAGTTGAACTTCTTCTCCTTCTTCTATACCTATTATTCTTAGGTTTGTCTTTTTTTTATGGGTGTCCAAATTTTTCTGGATATTTTTGGTTAAGCTTTTTGTCAGATTTAATTATTTTTGACTGATTAGTCTATTTCCCTCTATTGTATCTTCAGTGCTTGAGATTCTCTATTCTATCTCTTATATGTGCTGTTTAATGCTTGCATTTGTGGTTCTGATCATTTTCGCATGATTTCTGTTTCTATAATTCCCTTGGATTGTGTTTTCTTATTGTCTCTATTTCAGTTTTCAAGTCTTCAATAGTTTCTTTCAATATGTTTGCTTGCTTTTTCTGGTTTTCTTTAAGGGATTATCTGATGTCTTCCAATTTTTTGTCTTCTCTTTTCCCTCCATTTCTTTGAGGGAATTTCTCATTTCATCTTTAAGAGTTTTCAAACATTCTCCTGAAGTTATTTTCTAGGTCATTTCTCTCTGTTTCATGTATATTTGGTGTTAAGTCTTTCTGTTGTAGGATCTACTAGATTTTACTGTGTCATGTTGCTCTTTTCTGGTGTTGCATGTGTTTTTACCTTTTCTACTCACCTTTTCCTCTAATAGGTTGTGGTGGTTGGGGCTGTATGTAATTCTGTGATTAACCTTCTACGGTGCCAGTGAATCCATAGCTCAGAAAGTTTTTTCCCTTCTGGTACAGTCAGTGTCTGGTTCTAGTTACTCTGTTGGTGACTCCATGTTCCCTGGAGGTCACTCAGTGCTCCGGGCTTTGCTCCTGTTCCCTGTGGAGCTGTCCCTAGCCCGGATCCACTTCTGCTCCTGATCCTGTGGTAGCTTACTTTTCCAGGCCTGCTCCAGCCTATGTAGCTGGCTCAGTCCTACTCACATCAAGCTTTTCTTCCTTCAGGCTTGCTCTGGCCTAGGTCACTGATCCAATCCTGGTTCTTGGAGTTTGCTGCCTCAGACCTGCTCTGGCCTAGGTCTCAATTTTGCTCTTATGGAGTTCACTGCCTCAGGCCTGCTTTTGGCCGAGGTTGCTGGCTCAGTCCTACTTCTGTGAAATTTGTTCTTCAGGTCTACTCTTGCCAGGTCCACTTGCTCAGTAGTCCTGCTTCTGTGGAGTTCATTGCCTCAGACCTTCTCTAGCCTACATTGCTGGCTCAGTCCTACTCCTGTGGAATTTGTTGCCTGAGGTCTGCTCTGACCTTGGTTACTGGGATCAGACCTGTTTCTATAAACCCTGGTCTGATCTGCTCCTGCAGAGGTCCCTGACTTGGGGTTGGTCCTACAAATGTCCTGGCTCTGATCTACTCTCTTGGAGGTCCCAGACTCAGGTTACGCCCAGACCCCGCAGAGGACCTGGCTCGGCCTGCCTACTTCTCAGAGGTCCCAGACTTATGCCAAGACCTGCAGAAGTTTTTTGTTCCTGCAATGCCTGGGACCTTCAGAGGTCCTGCCTCAGGCCTACCTCCAGAGGTCCCAGACTCATGCCTGGATGCAGATTGATCTCTGGTTCCTGACTTTCTCCCTTGGAGGTCCTAGACTCATGCCAGACCCACAGAAGGTCCTGGCTCAGGCCTAGTTCCTAGGAGGTCCTAGACTCATATCCAGACCAACAGGGGTCCTGGCTCAGGTCTAATCCCTCAAAGGTCCCAGATTCACAGCTGGACTCACAGCGGTCTCTGGCTCTGGTCCACTTTCTCAGTGGTTGCTCCTCTGTACCTGCTCCGATGGAGCTCACTGTCTCATGTCTGCTCTGTCCCAGGTTGCTGGGCTCAGTCCTCGCCTCCCTCAAATGTCCCTTGTCTGGATCTACTTCCCATTTCTGTGGAGCTCACTTTCTCAGGCCTGTTTTGGCCTAGGTATCTGGCTCAATACTGTTCCCATGGAGTTTGCTGCCTCAAGCCCTTCTCTGGCCTAGGTCACTGGCCCAGTCCTGCTTCAGCAAATGACCCCTGGTCTGGATCTGCTCCTGCTCTCATGGAATTCACTGTCCCAGGCTGGCTCAGGCCTAGGTCACTGGCTCAGTCATGATCTTTTCTCAGTCTGCTTTCTTATCTTCCTCTATTTCTTTAAGGGGATTTTTCATTTTCTTTTTGAGGATTTCTATCATCTTCATAAAGTTATTTTTAAGGTAGTTTTTGTCTGCTTCTTCTTGATTTAGGATATTCAGGTCTTCCTATTGTAGGACCACTATATGTATATTTACCATTCATTGCAAGGTATAGCTGCTGTTGAATTCCTAATACACCTTTATGGTAGTTTGAATAAGAATGGCTTCCATAGGCTCATAGATTGAGTGCTTGGACTCCAGTGACTGTCACTACTTGGAGGTGTGACCTTGTTGGAGTAGATGTGCCCTTGTTGGAAAGAAGTGTGTCACAGGTAGTGGGATTTTGGAATTTCTCTGGTTCCTGTCATGGTGACAATGGACTAAGTCTCTGAGCTGCAAGCCAGCCCTCATGAATTTTTTTCCTTTATAAGAGTTGCTATGGTCATAGTGTCTCTTCATAGTAATAGAACTCCGCCCAAGACAACTTCTACTGCTAATAATTGGCTGACCAAATATTTAACCAAGCATGCTCAGATTCATCCCCTTTTAATGATGACATTTGCCTCAGTGTACCTTAAGCAGAAGAAACAAATTACTTCATACAGGTGGCTACTATGCCAGGTCTTGGTGTTATCAAAATCAACTTTTTATCCTGCCCAAAACTCTCATACAAAATCTCCCCCTTTGTAATCTCATATAGTCCATTTAATCCAGTCCCTTAGTTTCTCACCCAGTTCTTATGAACAAATGTCTATACATCCTTCACATGATGCATAGCTACTATATCAGTCTGGAAAGCTTGTTTAACCCACTAAACTCAACTCCAACTTTAGACATTCTACTTTTTCCAGATCATCAGGAGTGCTGGTCTCTCTCAGCTTCTAACTTGATTCACAGTTAGATTTTACTCATGTACCTTCATCCAAAACTTCTGGGTACATTCTTGTCCTAATATGTGCCTTTTCAAGTAGATTAAAAGCTTTTCTACCAAAAACAAAAGGGTCTGTACAGGTGCACAACTCATTATACAGATATAGGTCCCAGGTTTGGTCTTCCTTCTTTACCATTAGACAGTGGTTTTAAATTCACCATTTAAATCTTGAAGTCTCTTGAAGACTTGCACCACAATCCATGGATTGGTGGGTGCCATTTCTGATATGTATAGTGCCTAAATTCTGGAATGGTCCCAAGGATCTCGAAGTAAAGCACATCCACTCCATGTCACTTGGAGCTTACAATCTGAGGTGATGAAGAGTTGGGTTCACTTATCAAGGCTACCCATAACTAGGGGCAGGACTGATTCTGCACATCCACAGAGATCTGATTGGAGAGGAAGGGACCTCAGTAACTATTAAGAGATGATTAAAGACTGTATCCCCTGTGACCTTATCTACTCCCTGAGACCCAGAAACTGCCTGCACTGATTGGATTAAGAGACAAGGGACTGGCTTCCCAGCTGTACAGCCCAGTCTCTAGACCCTCTGCTCTAGGGCGCACCCTTTGCACCCTCTCCCTACCAATCACAGCCCCTCTAGGCTGCAAGCCTTGCAAGCACACAAGGCTCCTATGGATAGGACACTCTACAACAATTCCAATTAGACCTCTAATCTAAAAGTCCCACTCTGCCCCCTCAAATCACCCACTCCATGTAACCTCAGCAGCTTTGTGAGACCACAGACACTGCCTGTACCAATAGGAAAAGCGGGTAGGTGAGTGACTGGTTTCCAAGTTGGACAGCACAGCTAGGCTCTAGGCCTCAAGGGTACAGCCCATGTTCCTCCCCCACCCATCATCACTCCTCTAGCCAGTCATTGGACAGGCTGCTCCACTACCACCCTCCATTGGACCCTGGAAACTACAAACCCTACTCTGCCCCTTCCCCCCAAACCCAACCATCCACTGAGGCATCAATGTTCCCCAAGGCACAGCTACTGCCTGCACAAACTGTATGAAGATTGACCCCCTAGAGGCACAGGTATTACCAGCAGCAATTGGTGGAAGAGATGGGGGAGATGCCAGTTCAAGAATACATTCAAAAGCATTAAGAGCAATATAGTACTGCCAGAACCTACCTGCTTCTGCAACAGCAAAGACCTGAACATCCCAATATAGAAGTTGGGGAAATGAATTTAAAAATATTTTTCGGATATGATAGGGGCTCTTAAAGAAAAATAAAAAATTCCCTTTTAAATAAGTTAAGGAAAAGACAAAAATTTGAAAGAAATCAATAAATTGTTAAGAAAGCCAAGCAAACCAAGAAAAAGCAATTAAATAGGTGAAGGAAACAGTTTAAGACTCAAAATTTAAATAGAGACAATAAGAAAACAAAACCCAAAGGAAACCTGGAAATGGAAAATGAGGATAAACAAATAGGAACTACAGGCATAACCAAAAGAATGCAGGAAATGGAAGAGAGAATCTCTGGCAATGAAGATACAATGAACAAGTAGATTAATTGGTCAAAGAAGATATTCAACCCAAACATCATACACAAATATGTCAGAAATTGGGACACCATGAAAAGCCCAAATCTAAGAATAATAGGGATATAACAGAAGGTGAAGATACCAGCTCAAAAACACAGAAATGATCTCCCTCCTTTTGCTCCTCATCGGGACCTTGGGAGACTCAGTCCGGTGCTCCTATGTGGGGTTCTGTCATTTTCTCCATCCAGTGCCAGGTGAAGGTCTATGGTGATATGCAAGATATTCATGAGTAAGGAAGGGAGATCATGAACAGCGGAAGTCAGGACCTGTGCCGGCTGCCAGCGGTCGGAGGGTTACGAAATAACCACGATAGTCCTTTTATAATTACTCAATTTTAATACAAGGGGGATAAGGGAACTTACAGAACCAAGGGGTCCAGCGGAGGCAGACGGTGAGCGCGGGGGAGCGCAAAGAACGAGGGTCCAGCGGAGCAGAAGGTGAGCGCCGGGGAGCTCAAGAAACGGGGCGCCTTCCGGCGCCCCCACTCCTATTTAAGGGGAAAGCTACCCCGCTGGAGCAGCCACGCCCCTGAACGCAGGGATTGGGCCAGCTGCCCCAACAAGGACCGTGAGGAGTGCGTTTACCCATTGAGACGGTGGGACAGATCTAACAGGAGACAACAAGTCCAGTTGGAATGGGACTGATGGAACAGGGGACCAAACCGGACTCTCTGAATGTGGCTGAGGGTGGAGGAGGACTGAGAAACCAAGGACAATGGCAATGAACATGAACTCTACAGCATGGACGGGCTCACTGTGAACCTTGTCAAGTTTGGTTGCTCACCTTCCTGGACATAGGGGGAGCTGGTGAGGACCTTGAACTTAACATAGTGAAGGGAACCCTGATGGCTCTTTGTCTTGGAGAGGGGTGGAGAGGGCGTATGGGTGGAAGGGAGGGAAGGGAAGGGGGAGGAGGAGGGAAGGAGATGGAAATCTTTAATAAAAAAGATGAGGAAAAAAAACACAGAAAATATATTCAAATAAATTAAAGAAGAAAGCAATTGCCCACCTAAAGAATGAAATGCTTATGAAGATACAAGAAACTTACAGAACACCAAATAGACAGGGCAAACAAAAAAATCTACTGGTCACAAAATAATCAAAACACTAAGCATAAGGAATAAAGACAGAATATTTATTTTTTTTTTTTTTCTCATGGATTATTTTTTTTTTATATTTAAAAATTTCCATCTCCTTCCCTCCTCCTCCCCCTCCATCCACTCCTCCTCCCCCTTCCCTCCCCTCCTTCTCCCCCCTTCCCTCCCCTTCCCTCCACCCATACCTCCCTCCCTCCCTCTCAAGGCAAGGAGCCATCAGGGTTCCCCACTCTATGCTAGTCCAAGGTCCTCCCAACTCCCCCCAGGTCCAGGAGAGTGAATCGAACCAGCTGAGAAGGCTCCCACAGAGCCCGTCCATGCAGAAGAAATCAGAGCCCAGCCCAATGTCCTTTGCTTCTCAGTCAGCCCCCGCTGTTGGCCACATTCAGAGAGACGGGGTGTTTTTGGTCGCATGATCCATCAGTCCATTCCAACTGGAGTTGGTGATCTCCCTTTAGTTCTGGTCCCCACGTCTCCCATGAGTGAACGCACCCCTCACGTTCCTGACTTTCTCCCTCATGTTCTCGCTCCTGCTGCTCCTCATCAGGACCTTGGGAGCTCAGTCCAGTGCTTCCAATGTGGGGCTCAGTCATCTTTCCCCATCTGTCGCCAGCTGGAGGTTCCCTCACGGTCCTGACTTTCTTTCTCATGTTCTCCCTCCTTCTGCTCCTCATCAGGACCTTGGGAGCTCAGTCCGGTGCTCCAATGTGGGGCTCTGTCATTTTCTTCATCTATCGTCAGGTGGAGGTTCTATGAGTGATATGCAAGAAATTTCATCAGTATGGCTATAGGAACTGGGCCTTTTCAGGCTCCCTCCTCCTCAGCTGCCCAAGGAAACTAATCTGGGGGCGTCTCCCTGGAAACCTGGGAACCCCTCTAGGGTCAAGTCTCTTGACAACCCTCAGGTAGCTCCTTAAATTAAGATATATGCTTCCCTGCTCCTCATATCCAACCCTTTCCTAATATCCCAAGCACCCCATTCCTCCGAGCTCCCCGCGTCTCCCCTTCACACTTTTCTCTCCCCATCTTCCCTTGGCCCAGTCTTGCCCACCCTCAAGTTCCCAATTTTGCCTGGCGATTGTGTCTACTTCCAATATCCAGGAGGATTACCTATATCTTTTTTGGGAGTTCACCTTCTTTATTATCTTCTCAAGGATCCCAAATTTATAGGCCTCGATGTCCTTTATTATGGCTAGAAACCGATTATGAGTGAGTACATCCCATGTTCATCTTTTTGGGTCTGGGTTACCTCACTCAGAATAGTGTTTTCTATTTCCATCCATTTGCCTGCAAAATTCAAGATGTCATTGTTTTTTACCGCTGAGTAGTATTCTAGCATGTATATATTCCACAGTTTCTTCATCCATTCTTCCACTGAAGGGCATCTAGGTTGTTTCCAGGATCTGGCTATTACAAATAATGCTGCTATGAACATAGATGAGCATATGCTTTTGTTGTATGATTGGGCATCTCTTGGGTAGATTCCCAATAGTGGAATTGCTGGGTCCTGGGGTAGGTTGATCCCGAATTTCCTGAGAAACCGCCACACTGCTTTCCAAAGTGGTGCACAAGTGTGCATTCCCACCAGCAATGGATGAGTGTACCCCTTACCCCACAACCTCTCCAGCAAAGGTTATTATTGGTGTTTTGGATTTTAGCCAATCTGACAGGTGTAAGATGATATCTCAAAGTTGTTTTGATTTGCATTTCCCTGATAGCTAGGGAGGTTGAGCATGACCTTAAGTGTCTTTTGGCCATTCGAACTTCTTCTGTTGAGAATTCTCTGTTCATTTCGGCGCCCCATTTTTTTAATTGGGTTAATTGGCATTTTACCGTCTAGTCTCTTGAGTTCCTTATATATTTTAGAGATCAGACCTTTGTCAGTTGCAGGGTTGGTGAAGATCTTTTCCCAGTCAGTAGGCTGCCTTTGTGTCTTAGTGACAATGTCCTTTGCTTTACAGAAGCTGCACAGACTTTAGGAGGTCCCATTTATTCAATGTTGCCCTTAATGTCTGTGCACTGGGGTTATGCGCAGGAATCGGTTCCCTGTGCCCATTTGTTGTAGAGTACTTCCCACTTTCTCCTCTACCAAGCTCAATGTGTTCAAATTAATATTTGAGGTCTATTTAATCCATTTGGACTTGAGTTTTGTGCATGGTGATAGACAACGGATCTACTTTCATTCTTCTACAGGTTGACATCCAGTTTTGCCAGCACCATTTGTTTGAAGAGGCTTTCTTTCTTCCATTGTGTGGCTTTTAGCTCCTTTATCAAAAATCAGGTGTTCGTAGGTTTTGTGGTTTAAGATCCGGGTCTTCTATACGATTCCCATTGGTCACTTCTCTGTTTTTATGCCAATACCAAGCTGTTTGTCAATACTGTAGCTTTGTAATACAGTTTGAAGTCAGGGATGGTAATGCCTCCAGAAGTACCTTTATTGTATAAGATTTTTTGGCTATCCTGGGTTTCTTGTTTTTCCATATAAAGTTGATTATGTCCTCTCAATCTCTGTGAAGAATTTTAATGGGACCTTGATTGGGATTGCATTGAATCTATAGATTGGCTTTTGGTAGAATTGCCATTTTTACTATGTTGATCCTCCCAATCCACGAGCAGGGGAGATCCTTCCATTTTCTGGTATCCTCTTCAATTTCTTTCTTCAAAGACTTAAAGTTCTTGTCAAATAAATCCTCACTTCCTTGGTTAGAGATACTCCCAGATATCTTATGCTATTTGTGGCTATTGTGAAAGGTGATGTTTCTCTGATTTCCCTCTCTGCTTCCTTATCCTTTGTGTATAGGAGGGCGACTGATTTTTTGGAGTTGATCTTGTAACCTGCCACGTTACTGAAGGAGTTTATCAGCTGTAGGAGTTCTTTGGTGGAGTTTTTGGGGTCGCTTATGTATACTATCATATCATCTGCAAATAATGAAAGTTTAACTTCTTCCTTTCCAAATTGAATCCCCTTGATTCCCTTATGTTGTCTTATTGCTATTGCTAGAACTTCAAGCACTATATTGAAGAGATAAGGAGAGAGTGGACAGCCTTGTCGTGTTCCTGAATTTAGTGGGATCGCCTTGAGTTTCTCTCCGTTTAATTTGATGTTAGCTGTCGGCTTGCTGTAAATAGTTTTTATTATATTTAGGAATGACCCTTGTATCCCTAATCTCTCCAAAACTTTTATCATAAAAGGGTGCTGAATTTTGTCAAATGCTTTTTCAGCATCTAATGAGATGACCATATGGTTTTTTTCCTTCAGTTTATTTATATGATGGGTTGCATTGATAGATTTTCGTATGTTGAACCAGCCCTGCATCTCTGGGATGAAGCCTACTTGATCGTAATGGATAATTTTTCTAATGTGTTCTTGGATTCGGTTTGCCAGTATTTTATTGAGAATTTTTTGCGTCAATGTTCATGAGTGAGATTGGCCTGTAATTCTCTTTCTTGGTTGAGTCTTTGTGTGGTTTAGGTATTAGGGTAACTGTAGCTTCATAGAAGGAATTTGGCAGTGACTTTTGTGTTTCTATATTATGGAATACCTTAAGGAGTATAGGTATTAGGTCTTCTTGGAAGTTCTGGTAGAATTCCGCAATTGAAACCATCTGGTCCTGGGCTCTTTTTGGTAGGGAGGTTTCTGATAACAGTTTCTAATTCTTTGCGACTAACAAGACGATTTAGAGCATTTACCTGGTCCTGGTTTAACTTGGTATATGGTATTTATCTAAAAAACTGTCCATTTCTTTTACATTTTCCAATTTTGTGGCATACAGGCTTTTGTAGTAAGATCTAATGATTCTCTGAATTTCCTCTGTGTCTGTGGTTATGTCCCCCTTTTCATTTCTGATCTTAATAATTTGCGTGTTCTCCCTCTGCCGTTTGATTAGTTTGGCTAAGTGTTTGCCAATCTTGTTGATTTTCTCCAAGAACCAGCTTCTTGTTTCATTGATTCTTTGGATTGTTTTCTGTGTTTCTATTTGTTGATTTTCTGCCCTCAATTTGATTATTTCCAGTCTTCTACTTCTCCTAGGTGAGTCTGCTTCTTTTTTTTCCAGAGGTTTCACGTGTGCTGTTAAGTCACCAATGAGTGCTTTCTCCGTTTTCTTTAAGTGGGCACTTAGTGCTATGAACTTTCCTCTTAGCACTGCTTTCATTGTGTCCCATAGGTTTGAATATGTTGTGTCTTTGTTTTCATTAAATTCAAGAAAGACTTTAATTTCTTTCTTTATTTCTTCCTTGACCCAGGTATGGGTCAGTAGTTGACTGTTCAGTTTCCATGAGTTTGTGGGCTTTCTGGGGGTAGCATTGTTGTTGAATTCTAATTTTAATCCATGGTGATCCGATAAGACACAGGTGGTTACTAATATTTTTTTGTAACTGTGGAAGTTTGCTTTGTACCAAGTATGTGGTCAATTTTCAAGAAAGGTTCTATGAGCCGCAGAGAAGAAGGTATATTCTTTCCTATTTGGGTGGAATGTTCTATAGATGTCTGTTAAGTCCATTTGGTTCATTACCTCCATTAAGTCTTTCAATTCTCTGTTAGGTTTCTGTCTGATTGACCTGTCCATTGGTGAGAGAGGAGTGTTGAAGTCTCCAACTATTAGTGTGTGTGGTTTGATGGCTGCCTTGAGTTCTAGAAGTGTTTCTTTTACATAAGTGGGAGCTTTTATATTAGGGGCATAGATATTCAGGATTGAGACTTCATTCTGATGGATTTTTCCTGTTATGAGTATAAAGGTCCCTTTCCATCTCTTCTGATTGATTTTAGTTTGAAGTCAACTTTGTTGGAAATTAGTATGGCCACACCCGCTTGTTTCTTAGGGCCATTTGCTTGATAATCCTTTTCCCAACCCTTTACTCTGAGTAGGTGTCTGTCTTTGTGGTTGAGGTGTGTTTCTTGTAAACAGCAAAATGTTGGATTCTGTTTTCGTATCCAGTCTCTTAGCCTGTGCCTTTTTATAGGTGAATTGAGTCCATTGATATTAAGTGATATTAATGACCAGTGGTTGTTGACTTCAGTCATTTTTAGTAGTAGAGTTTGTGTGTTTCCCTTCTTCTAGTTGTGCTGGTGAAGGGTCGCTAGATGCCTGAGTTATTGTGGGCATTGTTGGACTCCTTTGTTTGTGATTTTCCTTCTATTACTTTCTGCAAGGCTGGATTTGTGGCTGCGTATTGTTTAAATCTGTTTTTGTCCTGGAATATCTTGTTTTCTCTCCATCAATGGTGAATGCAAGCTTTGCTGGGTATAGTAGTCTGGGCTTGCATCCATGTTCCCTTAGTGTCTGTAGCACATCTATCCAAGCTCTTCTGGCTTTCATGGTTTCCATTGAGAAATCAGGTGTAATTCTGATACCTTTCCCTTTATATGTTATTTGACCTTTTTCCTTTGCAGCTCTTAATATCTGTTCTTTATTCTGTATGTTTTGTGTTTTGATTATTATATGGCATGGGGATGCTTTCTTTTGATCCAGTCTATTTGGTGTTGTGTAGGCTTCTTGTACCTTCATAGGAACCTCCTTCTTTAGGTTGGGGAAGTTTTCTTCTATAATTTTGTTGAATATGTTTTCTGGGCCTTTGAGTTGTAATTCTTCTCCTTCTTCTACCCCAAGTATTCTTAGGTTTGTCTTTTCATGGTGTCCCAGATTTCCTGAATGTTTTTGTGTTAAGAATTTGTTAGATTTGTTTAGTTCTTTAATCTGTGAGTTTATTTCCTCTATAGTATCTTCAGAGTCCGAGATTCTTTCTTCCATCTCTTGTATTCGGTTGGAAATACTTGTCTCTGAAGTTTCTGTTCGTTTACTCAGAGTTTCCATTTCCAGTCGTCCCTCAGATTGTGTTTTCTTCAATACCTCCATTTCATTTTTCAGGTCTTGTACTGTTTCCCTTACCTGTTTGATTGCTTTTTCTTGTTTTTCTTGTTTTTCTTGGGTATCTTTGAGAGATTTATTTATTTCATCTACCTTTTTGTTTGTCAACTCCATTTCTTTATGGCAGTTTTTTACCTCCTGTTTAAGGTCCTCTATTATTTTCATAAAGTACTGCTTAAGGTCGGATTCTTCTATATCTTCTGGGGTAGGGTGTTCAATTCTTGCTGTTTCGGGATGTCTGGATTGTGGTGATGTCATGTTGCCTTTCATGTTGTTGGAGGAGCTCCTGCATTGGCGCCTGCCCATCTCTTCCTTCAAAAGGAGCCCGGAGGCGTTTGGTGTCCTAGACCAATCTTTGCTGTGACTGAAACTGGTTGGATCTCCCCTGTGTCAGAGGAGGACCTATTCCTTGCATCACAATTTGAAGAAGCCCGCACTCCCTTGCAGGAATCCCCAGACCTGCCTGGAGGCCAGAGTCTGATTCCTCTGGGTGGATGGCCTTAGAACAGGAGCAGGACACCAGTTCAGGTGGAACTGAACTGGTGGAATACCACACAGCGAACCTGGCAGCACAATCTGAAGGAGCCTGCACCCCTCTGCAGGAATCCTCAGACCTGCCTGGAGGCCAGAGTCTGACCCCTTTGGGTGGATGGCCTTAGAACAGGAGCAGGACACCTGAGAACACTAGGGAAAAGCTTGGGAGACACAGGGTACGGGAGAAAACAGACACAAGCCTGCAGAGGGAAGTGGGGGTAGGGGGTCTGTGCTCTCTTCCAGGGCAGGTTGCCCCAGGGTCCGCATTCAACTCACCAGTTCAGATGGAATGTCAGTGCACAGGATCAGGGATTCCAGGCAGCCCAGGGTCGCAGCCCAGAAAAAAGGGCCAAGGTGGGGGCAGGGCGGGATGGAATACCACACAGCGAACCTGGCAGCACAATCTGAAGGAGCCCGCACCCCTCCGCAGGAATCCTCAGACCTGCCTGGAGGCCAGAGTCTGACCCCCTTTGGGTGGATGGCCTTAGAACTGGAGCAGGACATCTGAGAACAACTAAGAAAATATCACTGGTGCTACTGTGTTGAGAGGTCAGCGAGGTATGAAAGTGCATCTCCAGAAGTCGTCATTAGGACTGCAGTGTCCCAAAGAATGATGGATCCTCTGGCAGACTGTCAGGTCCCCTTACAGGCCAAGCAGCTCTCTGACAAAGGCCTACCCTGCCCCAGGCAGGCCAATGTAGGAGGGGACCTCCCACGGGCCTGGTGCACTCAATTCCAGGTCCCCAGAGCCCAAACAGGCTGAGCTGTGGGATTTTGTGGCCCCAAAGACGGGAGGGATGAGGCAGGGGGAGGGGGGGAGGATTCTGGGTGCAAGCTGGGAAGGGACAGGAAGAGAGAGGCAGTATCCGGGGAGAATAACCCCTGCAGGAAGAGCAGGAAGTGTGCTGGTGGCAAGGGGAGGTGTGGAGTGTCGGTGGGCCCTCTCCGGCAGCTGCCGCGGTTCGGGCACTCACTCCACACTCACCCCAAAGAATGATGGATCCTCTGGCAGACTGTCAGGTCCCCTTGCAGGCCAAGCAGCTCTCAGAAAAAGGTCTACCTTGCCCCGGGCAGTCAAATGAAGGAGGGGACCTCCCACCGGCCTGGGTGCACTCAATTCCAGGTCCCCAGAAACCCAAACAGGGTGAGCTGTGTGGATTTTGTGGCCCCAAAGACGGGAGGATGAGGCAGGGGAGGGGGGGAGGATTCTGGGTGCAAGCTGGGAAGGGGACAGGAAGAGACAGGCAGTATCTGGGGAGAATCAAGACAGAATATTTAGAGCTACAAAGGGAAAATACCAAGTAACATATAAGGCAGACCCATAAGAGTAACACACGAATTCTCCATAGAGACTCGGAGAGCCAGAAGGTCCTGGATAGATATAATGCACTAAAAGACCATGAATGCCAGCCCCAACTACTATACCCAGCAAAACATAGACAGAGAAAAGAAGGATAGTCCATGAAAAAACATATTTAAACAATACTTATTCACAAATCCAATCCTACAGAAAGTACTAAATAGAAAACTCAAGATATATACTTTCCTGCTCCCATATCCACTCCTCCTTCATCCCAACTGTCCCATTCCTCCATGCTCTCCCCATCCTCCCCTTATCACCTCTCTCCCCATCTCCCCTTACCCCCATCCCACCCTCACCCCCAAGCTCTCAATTTATTCCTGGAAATCTTGTGTACTTCCAATATCCAGGAGGATAACTACATGGCTTTTTTTGGAGGTACACTTTCCTATTTAGCTTCTCTAGGATCATGAATTATAGGCTCAATGTCCTTTATTTATGGCTAGAATCCACTAATGAGCGAGTACATACCATATTCATCTTTTTGGGTCTGGGTTACCTCACCCAGGATAGTGTTCTCTATTTCCATCCATTTGCATGCAAATTCAAAATGTCATTGTTTTTTACCACTGAGTAAGTACTCTAATACATCTATATCCATACTTTCTTTAACCAATTCTTCCATTGAGGAGCATCTAGGTTGTTTCCAGGTTCTGGCTATTACAAATAATGCTGCTATGAACATAGTTGAACAAATGCTTTTGTAATATGATGGGGCATCTCTTGGGTAAATTCCCAAGAGTGGGATTTGCTGGGTCCTGGGTAGGTTGATCCCAAATTTCCTGAGAAACTGCCACACTGATTTCAAAAGTGGTTGCACAAGTTTGCATTCCCAGCAGCAATGGATGAATGTTCCCCTTACTCCACATCCTTTCCAGCAAAGGCTATCATTGGTGTTTTTGATTTTAGTCATTCTGACAGGTGTAAGATGGTATCTCAAAGTTGTTTTGATTTGCATTTCCCTGATGGCTAAGGAGGTTGAGCATGACCTTAAGTGTTTTTTGGCCATTTGAAATTCTTAAGGTGAGAATTCTCTGTTCAGATCAGTACCCCCATTTTTTAATTAGCATTTTAAAGTCTAGTTTCTTGCATTCTTTATATATTTTGGAGATCAGACCTTTGTCTGATGCAAGGTTGGTGAAGATCTTCTCCCAATCAGTAGGTTGCCTTTTTGTCTTAATGACAGTGGTCCCTTTGCTTTACAGGAGCTTTTCAGTTTTAGGAGCTCCCACTTATTTAATGTTGCCCTTATTGTCTGTGCTACAGGAATTAAACGTAGGAAGTGGTCTCGTGTGCCCATATGTTGTAGACTATTTCCCACTTTCTCTTCTATCGGGTTCAGTGTATTCAGATTGATATTAAGATCTTTAATCCATTTTGACTTTGAGTTTTGTGCATGGTGATAGATATGGATCTATTTTCATTCTTCTACATGTTGACACCCAGTTCTGCCAGCACATTTGTTGAAGATTGCTTTCTTTCTTCCTTGTGTACTTTTATCTCCTTTATCAAAAATCAGGTGTTCATAGGTTTGGTGGGTTAATAACCGGGTCTTCTATTCAATTCCATTTGTTAACTTCTCTGTTTTTATGCCAGTACCAATCTGTTTTCATTACTGTAGCTCTGTAATAGAGTTTCAAGTCAGGGATGGAAATGCCTCCAGAAGTTCCTTTATTGTATAAGATTGTTTTGGCTATCATGGGTTTTTTGTTTTTCCAAATAAAGTTGATTATTTTCTCTCAAGTTCTGTGAAAGAATTTTGTTGAGATTTTAATGGGGATTGCGTTGAATTTATAGATTGCCTTTGGTAAAATTGCCATTTTATTATGTTTATCCTACCCATCCAAGAGCATGGGAAGTCTTTCCTCTTCAATTTCTTTCATTCAATGCCTTGGAAAGTATATATCTTAATTAAGGGAGCCATTTTGAGGGTTGCAAGAGACTGGAACGTGGAGGGGGTTCCCAAGTGTTCAACGAGATGCCCCCAGCCTGTTCCTTGAATAGCTGAGGAGGAGGGCGCCTGAATTGGCCCTATACTATAGCCACTCTGATGAATATCTTGCCTATCATCATAGAAACTTTGTCTGGCGATGGATGGAGGATAGAGACAGTGACCCACATTGGAGCCTGGACTGAGCTCTCAAGGTCCAAATGAGGAGCAGAAGGAGGAGGAGAACATGAGCAAGGAAGTCAGGGCCGTAAAGGATGCACCCATCCATTGTGACAGTGGGGCCCATCTAATGGGGAACTCACCAAGGCCAGCTGGATTGGGACTGATGGAGCATGTGATCAAAACCGGACTCTATGAATGTGGCTGACATGGAGGGCTGACTGAGAAGCCAAGGACAAAGGCACTGGGTGTACGATTCTACTCCATATACTGACTGTGTGGGAACCTAATTTGTTTGGATCCTCAACTTCCTAGACCTGGATGGAGGGGGGGAGGACCTTGGACCCTGACTGCTCTTTGGACTGGAGAGAGAGGAGGAGAGAGGATTGTGGGGTAGGGGGAGGGAAATAAGAGGAGAGGAGGAGATGAAATCTGTAGTAGTAGTAGTAGTAGTAGTAGTAGTAGTAGTAGTAGTAATGAAAACAAAAAAAGAAAACTCAAATCCAAGGAAGTTAGCTGCACCCAAGAAACACAAGCAATAGATAATATCACAACAGCAAAGCCCAAAGAAGGGAAACACATGCACTACCACCAAAAAATAGCAGGAATTAAACAATCACCTGTATTAATATCCCTTAATATCAATGAAGTCAATTTACTATAAAAAGGCAGGCTATCTGAATGGATACGATAATGGGATCCATCCTTTAGCCGATTTAAGAAACTAACCTCAATTTCAAAAACAGACATTACCTTAGAGTAGAGGGTTGGGAAGTTTTTACTTTCCAATCAAATGGACCTAGAGTCAAGCTGGTGTAACTATCCTAATATCTAACAAAACAGACTCTAAAATTAATCAAAAGAGACACGTACATTTTTATATTCACCACAGGAAAAATCCATCAAGATAAAGGCCTCAATTCTGAACATTTATGCCCCAAATATAGGGGTGCCCACATATGCAAAGAAAACATTACTAAGCTTAAATCACACACCATACTCCACACACTAAAACTGGGAATCTACAACAACCCAAGCACACCAAAAAACAGGTTTGCTAGACAGAGAACCAATAGAGAAATAAGAAAACTAATAGATGTTATGACTCAAATGGGCTTCACAGGATATCTGTAGAATATTCCACCCAAACAAAAAAGAATATAACTTCTCAGCACTTCATGGAACATTCTTTAAAAACTGACCACATACTCAGTCACAAAGCCAATCTAAACAGATACAAAAATGTAATACATCACTATAACTTTTATTTTTTAGTCTTTCAAGACAGGGTATTACCCATGTAGCTTTGGAGCCTGTCCTGACTACTAGCTTTTTTTTTTTTGGTTTTTCGAGGGACAGGGTTTTCTCTGTGGCTTTGGAGCCTGTCCTGGAACTAGCTCTTGTAGACCAGGCTGGTCTCAAACTCACAGAGATCCGCCTGCCTCTGCCTCACGAGTTGCTGGGATTAAAGGCATGGGCCCGACCACAGCCCGGCTTGGAAACTAGCTTTTGTAGACAAGGCTGGCATCAAACTCACAGAGATCCACCTGCCTCTGCCTCCTGAGTGCAGGGATTTTAAAGGTGTGCACCACACACCCAGTTTAAATCCCCTGTATTGTTATTTGATTATCAAGATTAAAGTTAGGATAAAACAACACAAATTACAGAAAGCCTACAACTTATGGAAATTGAATATACGCTCCACTGAATCACCACTGGTCCAAAGAAGGAATGAAGAAATTAAAGACTTTCTGGAATCATTGAAAATGAAATGTACAACATACCCAAACTTATGGAACACTATGAAAGCAATGCTAGAGGAAAGTTCATATCACTAAAGTGAGTATTGAAAGAATTTGGGGAAATCTCACAATAGCGACTTAGTTGAACACCAGAAATCTCTAGAACATAAAGAAGCAAAAATTCACCTAGGTGGAGTAGACACCAAGAAATAATCATATTGAGGGCTGAAATCAATAAGAGGGCAAAGATTCAATTGACAAATAGCTGATAATTTGAGGAAAATAAGGTAAGACAAAGAAACCATTATCCAAACTAACCAAAAGGAAGAGAGAAAATATCCTAATTAACAAAAGCCAAAATGAAAAGGGGGACATAACAACAGACACTAAAGAAATTTAGAGAATCATCAAGTCATACTTCAAAAACATTTGCTCCACAAAACTGGAAAATTTACAGAATGGACAATTTTCCAGATACGGTCCCACATACCAAATTATTAAATCAAGGACCCGGATAAACACTTCAAATAGACATATAACTACTAAGGAAATAGAAACAGTATAAACGACTCAAAGTCAAAAAACAGGCCCAGGGCCAGATGGTTTCAAGCACAAGGAATTTACCAGACAATTTCAAAGAAGACTTATTACCAATACTCCTCAAATTGTTCCCACAACAATAGAAACAGAAGGAGGGACATGGCCAAACTTCTTTTATGAGGCTACAGGTACCCTGATAATTAAACCACATAACGATGTAACAAAGGAAGAGAATTACTGACCCAATCTCCCCCATAACATTGATGCACAAAATACTCAATAAAATACTGGTAAACCAAACCAGAAAACACATCAAGAAACCATCCACCATTACACAAGTAGGATTCATCCTAGAAATGCAGGATTGATTCAGTTTATGAATATCTGTTGTTATGCCCCCATTTTCCTTTCTGATTTTGTTAATTTGGATATTTTCTCTTTGTTTTTTGGTTAGTTTGGATATAAAGGTTGTCTATATTTTTTATTTTCTCGAAGAAACCAACTTTTTGTCTCATTGATTCTTTGTATTTTCTTCTTGTTTCTATTTTGTTGATTTCAGCTCTCAATTTGATTATTTCCTGCTGTCTAGTTCTTTTGGGGTGAGTTTTGCTTTATTTTGTTCTAGAGTTTTCAAATGTTCTGCTAATTCACTAATGTGGGATTTTTCCAGCTTCTTTCTTTAGGGCATTTTAGTGCTATGAACTTTCCTTTTATCACTGTTTTTGTCTTCTATCTATTTGGGATGTGTATAGTCATTTTCATTGAATTCTTAGGAAGTCTTTACTTTTCTTCCTTGCTTTAGTCCTTAACCCCATTGATGTTCAAGTGAGCATTTTTAATTTTCATGTATTTGTCGGGCTTTCTTGCGAATTAGTTTTACTGTTGAATTCTAATTTTAAGCTTTCATGGTGATCCAATAAGATACATGGGCTTATTCCAATTTTTTTGTATCTGTTGAGGTTTGTTTGTTGTTACCTAGAATGTGATCATTTTTTTGAGAAGGCTCTATGAGGTGTTGAGAAAGAAAGTATATTCTTTTATGTTTGTATGCGAATGTTCTATAGATGTCTGTTAAGTCCATTTAAGTCATAACGTCTGTTAGTTCCCTTATTTCTCTGTTCATTTTGTCTGACAGGCCTGTCTAGTGGTGAGGAGTGGAGTGTTGAAGTCTCCCACTATTAGTGTGTGGGGTTTAATCTGCCAATATAATCTTACCATATAAACAAGCTTAAAGAAAAAAAGAACCACATGATCATCTCTTTAGATGCTGAAAAAATATTTGACAAAACTCCACACCCCCTTTATGATAAATGTCTGAGAGAGACATAGATACAAGGAATATGCCTAAAGATAATAAAGGCAATTTAAAACAAACCACGAGACAACCTCAAATAAATGGACAGAAACTCAAAGAGATTCCACTAAAATCAGAAATATAACAAGGATATTCACATCTTTCCATAACTATTCAATATAGTACTTGAATTTCTAGCTAGAGCAATAAGACAACAAAAGGAGATGAAGGGGATACAAATTGGAAAGGAAGAAGTCAAAATTTTGCAATTTGTATATGTCATGAGAGTGTACATAAGTGATCCCAAACATTCTACCAGAGAACTCCTACAGCTGAAAAACACCTCCAGTGTTTATCCATATGTCAGGATACAAGATTAACTGAAAAAGTCAGTAGCTTCCCTATACACATGGTAAATGGGTGGAAAATGAAATCTGAGAAGCATCACCCTTTATAAAAGCCACACATAATATAAAATATCTCAATAGTCACAAATAATATGAAATTTCTTGGGGGGTAGTTCTAATCAAACAATAAAAGGCCTTTTATGACAGAACTTTTAAGTTTTTTGATGAAAGGAATTGAAGAAGATATCAAAAGTGGAAAGATAATCCATGCTCTTGGATAGGTAGCATCAACATAATAAGGATGGCAGTCTTATCAAAATTAATCTACCAATTCAGTGCAATTTCCATCAAATTCCCAATACAATTTTTCACAGAAAAAAATGAAATGACAATGCTCAACTTTATATGGAAACATAAAAGCCCAGGCTAGGTAAAACAATCCTATATAATAAAAGAACTTCTGGAGGCATTGCCATCTCTGACTTCAACTTCTACTATAGAGCTATAGTAATAAAAACACGTCAGTATTGCAATAAAACTGGTCACATGGGTCAATGGAATCAAATTGAAGACCCTGACATTAATACAAACACCTATGAACACTTGATTTTTGACAAAGAAGCCAAAATTATACAATGGAAAAAGAAAGCATCTTAAACAAATAGTGCTTTAATAATTGGATGTCAATATATAAAAGACTGTAAATAGATTCAAATCTCTCACCATGCATGAAAACTCAAGTTCAAGTGGATCAAAGACCTCAGCATATATCCAGCCCCACTAGAATCTCCACAATGGAAAAGTGGGAAAGTCGGCCTTTGAAGCATAGGGAACAGGAAGGCCATTCTACTTACTAAATTACCACCAGAAGCACAGATCATTGAGAGTAACAATTACATAATGGGAACTCCTACAAAACTGAAAAGCTTCTGTAAGGCAAAGGACCAAGTAACATCACCAACAACGTGTCATGGCTATACAGAATGGGAATGATCTTTATCAACCCCCATCTGACAGAGGGTTTTGCTCTCCAAATATGTAAAGAACTTCAAGAAGATGAACTTCAAAAATCAAATAAACAACAACTTAAAAACTGGTGTACAGTTTTTAAACAGAGAATTCTCAACAGAAGACTCACAAATGACCCAGAAATACATTGAGGAACTGCTCCAACATCCTTAGGCGGTCTGGGAAATGCAAATCAAAATGATTCTGAGATACCATCTTATACCAGTCAGAATGGCTAAGATAAAAACACTGATGACCTCTTATATGGAGACTATGTAGAGTAAAGGGAACACTCCTCATTGCGGTAGAAGGAGAAGATTTGTACAGTAACCTTGGAAATCAATATGGAGACTTCACAGAAAATTGGGAATCAATCTACCTCAAGATCCAATGATACCACTCTTGGGCATATACCCAAAGACAGCTCAATGATACCACCAGGACACTTGCTGAACTATGTTTATAGCAGCATTCTTCACAATAGCCAGAACCTGGATACAACCTAGATGTCCCTCAACCGAAGAATGGACAGAGAAAATGCGATACATTTACACAATGGAGTATTACTCAGTTATAAAAAAGCAATGGCAGAGAGAAAAATGTAGAGCTCAATAAAAATCAATTTAAAAAAGCAATGGCATTGTGAAAATTTGCAGGAAATTTGCAAATTGATAGAACTAGAAATGAAACATCCTGAGTGAGGTTACCAAGACTCAGAAAGACAAGCATGGCATGTACTCATATGTAGATGTAAAGCAAGGATTATCAGACTACAATCCACGGCTCCAGAGAAGCTAGGTAACAAGGAAGACCCTAAGAGGGATTAAAAAGATCACCCTGAGTAGGGGAAATAGATGGTATCTCCTGGGTAAATTGGGTGTGAGGGTGGATGGTAGAGGGGAGGTATGGGGGATGAGAATATGAAGGAAGGGGTTGGTCGAGTTGGGGAAGGGATGAAGTAGGAGGTCAATGAAATATCTTGATAGAGGTTATGAGGTTAGGGAGAAACCTGGTGCTAAGGAAATTCCCAGGAATCCACAAAGATGATTCCAACTAAGACTCATAGCAGTAGTGGAGAGGGTACCACAAAGTGACCTTCCCTGTAATCAGATTAGGGAATGCCCTAAGTGTCTTCATAGAGTTTTCACCCAGTAACTATGGAAGCAGATGCAGAGATCCAGTAAAGTACCAGACTGAGCACTGGGAATCTATTCAAAGAGAGGGAGGAGGGATTATAATGAGCAAGGGGTATCAAGACCATGGTGGGGAGATCTATAAAGAACGTTTGACCAAGCTCATGGGAACACATGAACTCTAGGCCAACAGTTGTAGAGCCTGCATGGGATTGAAATAGGTCCTCTGCATGTGGTTACAGTTGTGTCGCTTGGTCGTTTGAGTGGCCCTGGTAATGGGATCAGGATCTAACTCTGCTGCATGAGCTGGCCTTTCGGAGCCCATTCCCTATGGTGGGATGCCTTGCTCAGCCTTGATGAAGGGAGGAGGGAACTTGGTCCTCCCTCAACTTGGTGTGCCAAGCTATGTTGACTCCCCATGGGATGCCTTATCCATTGGAAAGAATGGATGGGGTGGGTTGCAGAAAGGTGGGGGAGTGGAAGGGGGTAGAAGGTGGAACTGTGGGTTAGTATGTAAAAATGGAGTAAAAATTTAAAAAAAGAAATGATTTAAGAAACCTGCTCTCTCTTACTGTCTGTAATTGGGACAGATGATACCAGTGGGGATGTGTGTAATTTTTAAGAACAGTTCAATGGAAAAGCATAGAAAATTGCTGGAGAGAAGATAGAAGAATTTTTTGTGTGTTTTTAGACTCTTGATGCTTGTTGAGTCCCTCTCTTTGTGGTCACAGTCATATGTTGGTTGGCCAGGTTTCTCCCTTGTGTTTATACAAAAACAATTGATACAATGGTTTTTAACAAATTAAAAAAACCTTGAAGTCTCTAGCCATGTTCTTTTAGCATCAAATGGAGCACACATATTTTATACCATTCCCCAATGCATTGACAAAGTAAGAGAACATGGACTGAACTGAATAATAAAAGAGCCCCCAAACAAATTATGTATAAAATTGTACTTAGACTGTACCAATTTTCCTCCCACTAGTCCTTTTGAAGATCCAACACCTTCTACATGAATCCTTCAACCTAAATCCCTTTGAATTTTATTGGGCAGACACCTAGTAATTCCATGATTATCAGGCCCCTATTTTTTAAATATGTAGAATAACACATTTATTTTTTAATTTTTATTTTTTCCTTTTTAATTACTTAAAAAAATACCAATCCAAATTTTCACTTCCATCCCCTCCTCCCAGTCCCCTCCCTCTCCCTCCACAGACCCTCCCCTCATCTCTCCAACCCTAAGGACTGGATGTGCCACATTTTTCTTTAAAACCATTCTTCAGTTGAGAGGGGCATCTTGGGTTGTTTCCAGTTCCCTGGCTATTACAATAATGCTGCTATGAACATAATTGAACAAATGCTCTTGTAGTATGATTGAGAAATCTTTTGGATATATTCCCAAGAGTGGAACTGCTGGATCCTGAGGTAGGTTGATTCCCAGTTTTTTGAGGAACTGCCACCACTGATTTCCAAAGTGGTTGCACAAGTTTGCATTCCCACCAGCAATGGATGAGTGTTCCCCTTGCTCTACACCCTCTCCAGCAGAAGCTATCATTAGTGTTCTTGATCTTAGCCATTCTGACAGGTGTAAGATGCTATCTCAAGGTTATTTTGATTTTCATTTCCCTGATAGCTAAGTACGAAAAACATGTCCTTAAGTATCTTTTGGCCATTTGATATTCTTCTGATGAGAATTCTCTCTTTAGTTCAGTACACCACTTTTTAATTGGGTTATTTAGAATTTTAATGTCTAATTTCTTGAGTTATTTATACATTTTGAAGAACAGTCCTTTGTCTGATGTATGGGAAAACAAGAAACCCAAGATAGCCAAAACAATCTTGTACAATAAAGGAACTGCCAGAGGCATTACCATTCTTGACTTCAAGCTCTATTACAGAGCTACAATGATGAAAACAGCTTGGTATTGGCATAAAAACAGAGACATTGAAAAATAGAATCTAATTGAAGACACAGATATTAATTCACACACCTATGAACACCTGATTTTTGACAAAGAAGCAAAAAAGATACAATGGAAAAAAGAAAGCATCTTCAACAAATGGTGCTGGCATAACTGGATGTAAACCTGTAGAAGGATAAAAATAGATCCATATCTGTCACCATGCACAAAACTCAAGTCCAAATGGATTGAAAAGCTCAATATAAATCCTACCACACTGAAACGCTGATGGAGAAAGTGCAAAGTAACCTTCAATGCGTGGGCACAGGAGACTACTTTCTAAATATAACTCCAGTAGCACAGACAATAAGAGCATCAATTAATAAATGGGACCACCTGAAACTGAGAAGCTTCTGTAAAGCAAAGGACACAGTCAATAAGACAAAAAGGCAGCCTACTGAATAGGAAAAAGTCATGCCTTATTTTTATCATTTACTCTCTTCACCCCACCCTTCCCCACATCTTTGACAAGTCACTTGAATCTATATAGATCAAAGTTCCTACATTCTTTACTTGGTTTAAAATTCTACGTTGAGCCCAGACAATGGAAATATTTCAGTACTTCATACATACCAAACACTTTATAACAAAGCATGAAGGGCATTCCAAGGTCATAGTACTATCCTCACAGCAGCAAAATGCCAATAACTCTCAGATTTGATCCATATGTCTAAATTCAAGCCACCCCACTTCGATTACTTTGTTTCCACAAACCTTATCTGCCTTCCTGTCTTCAGACTTCCTCTCATTATAGAGATTTCTTCAGATGAGTTTTATCCTACAACAATGATAATTGGCCCCCAAAGATCTACACCAGGATCTCTGGCTGATCCACTGATTCATCAAGACATTTTATGAACTCTAGGACCCCGTTACATCCTCTGTATTCAGGGTCCTTTCCTTCCCTTCATTTCTGACTGAATATAGTTTGTCACACTAACTCCTTATTTTCTCCAGTTCATCCTTTCACCTTCTACCCTTCTGCCCTCTCATCACCATTGAAACGCTGACACATAATGTAATCACAACAATAAAACTTTCCTGGGTAATATTTGGAAATAGGAATAACAATGTACTTCCCTTACACTGGCTTCCACAATGGTATAGACTAACTATTGTTCTCTGTAATCCTAGTTAGCTGGTTTCCAGAGAGTGGACTGTAACTACAAAACATCACTCTAGCTACCCTTTATGTAGAAGGGAACTTACCCATGCTCACAAGTAATGAGTTTCCAGACCTGTTCCACCCAATGCTATACTTTCCCAAGATATTTCAATGTAATTCTCTAACTATCAAACTTCTAAAAAAAGAAAAAAAATCTACAACTTCCTCCTTACCTAATCTCTTTGCTGTATGTGTCTTTACATGTCTTAAATTCCAGATCACACTTACTGCACTTTACTTGCTGCCTGACTTACATTGCCTTTGGGTTTCCATTTCACCTAACAGGATACCTCTGAATTTCAAATTTAGAGAGAGAAATTCCTGGATTAATTTTATAACTTCTTAAAATGTTCTCCTCCACAATGGCAACTCAAAAAAAAAAACCATATTAAATGGAAATAAATCTGGATAGCCAGGTCTCTAGAGTCCAGTTTCCAACATTGCATCCTGTGGGCTGACTCCAACTTTACCAATATAATCTTACTTTTGCTACTATGACCCCATAAAGCTACATAAACTACATCACAGGTGGACACTACAATTCTCAAAAGAGATAAAATACATCAGATTTTAGTCACCTGCCTCAATAGACATTCTACTTTCAACTTGTCTGTATCTGTTTTGGTTCAAATATTGCTGGAGGTGGAGAAAGCGATCTAATTTCCCCATTATAGGAGAGATATTTATAATATGTATCATGTTCATCCTGTTTCAACATGAACTTCTAGAAAAAAGAAGTCTATTAAATAATGCATTTTTACCTACTTTCCAATTTTCCCCATAAATCCTGACTCATTTAGATTTGTGGGGAAATGCCTATATATGCTTACCCAGATTAAGCTTAAGATCAGTTTAATACCTTTAAAGATCAACTAAATTTTCTGAACGCTGGGTTGTTTGAAATAAAAAAGGATTAAACTTTCATACTGTGTTCAACTGAGGAACTTGTGGCCTCCTCCAGGAACAATGCCACTTCTACACTAACAGATCCACACTGGTTTGAGATGGGATCCAAAGATTTAGGGGCCAGGCATAGCGAATTCAATAACAAGTCTTATCCTTTGCATAGGATCTAGGTTCTCTCTCATCCTGGATTTTCTTCTTACTATTCCTCTCATTATTACTGTTATATGCACACATAAACCTTGCCTTTTAAACTTTTATGAGTATTTCTTCCAGATTTAATCCCTTCCATCACTTATTCCACTACAGATGATAAAATGAAAATAATACTTCTTTTGGAATCATTCCAAACCTTTGAACCCCCAAATTATGTTGCCTATTCCATAATTATGAAACCAGACAGCAACAACATCCCTATTTTTGTATATATAAAGGGATCTGGGATAAAGAAATACCCCCTGCAGAAAAATAAGACCAGGATCATAAAATAAGCCCAGGTATTTAAGAATTTTAATACTTGTGGACTACTGGAAAGTAGTCAATACTCATTCCACATCCTGGACCCTGAAGGTCATAAAACCAGAGAATCTACCTTACCTTACTCCAGAAGCTTAATAAGACATTTTACAAAGCAAAACAAAAAACAAAGAATAAAAAAATTCTTCTAGACTTAGCTTTTCTAGGCCCTTCCTCCTTCCTACTGGCAATTATGAAAACTTATTCACAGATCCTGCACAGGATGTGCTTTTGTACCCTTAGGTACTGAGAAGCATGTTTTGCATGTGCTGACTTCTCACACCAGTAAATCCCTCTCTTTATTTACAGTTAAACTGAGTTGTTAACAGTTCATTTTTCTCCATGGACTTATTTAATATATATATATATATTTATAAATAATAATAAGTTTTAATAACTTGCTATATGAGGTATAAGTCATATCATAGAGTCTAATATATATTTAGCTATGAATATATAGACTTACAAAATATGATCCATAAGTTCATGTGAGGATGAGACCATCTCAGTATTTTTTAAAAACATATGTAACTAAGTGGCATGATCATAAATGGTACATAGCCAGGAGATGGTGGCACACACCTTTAATCCAGCACTTCGGAGTCAGAGGCAGGTGGATCACTGTGAGTTCGAGGCCAGCCTGGTCTACAAGAGCTAGTTCCAGGACAGATTCCAAAGCTACAGAGAAACTCTATCTCCAAAAATAAATAAATAATAAATAAATAAATAAATAAATAACTACATAAATTATGCTCCAGAAGTCTCAACCCCAGTTCTGCAAGAGAACACTCATGGAGTCCTTCCCTGCACGCCCACCTCATTCTGTTTCCTGTGGATCCAACAAATATCGCCTCTATAACTTTCCTCCATCTACTTGTTTCAAGGGCCACTTCTTAGGACAACAAGTAGTCTGACAGTAGAACTATACTGCTCTTTCTTCTCCCCTAAGTCCAAACCCCTAGTCACTTTTTTTGTATCCTGCTTGTCCAGTTTGAACTGTATATTGTCAGCAACTGAAGCAAAAGATGTTTCATTGCCCACATGGCTGTCTTTGTCCATAAAGGAAAAAAAAAAAAACTCTATACGGAGTTTATTCAATGACCATTATCTTCTCTGCAGTAGATTGATATAGCTAAGAGCAGATGTGTCTCATTGTCATATTATCCTTAGGTTATTAAACATTTCAAATGGCATATTCTGAAGGTCTTTGACATGCTTGAAGACCATCAATCTATCATCTATCTATCTATCTATCTATCTATCTATCTATCTATCTATCTATCTATCTATTTGTCTGTCTGTCTGTCTGTCTGTCTGTCTGTCTATGTGTGTGTGTATGATCTTGAAAACATACCTAACATGAGTATAAGTTTGGTTATTATAGATGACTATTAATCTGTATTCCATTTTTATGGGTTTTTGATACAGTTTTTTTCAGTATATCTTTGGAGACTGTCTTGAAACTCACTCTGTAGACCAAAACTGGGCTTGAACTCATAGAGATCTGCCTGCCTTTGCCCCTCCTGAGTGCTAGGAAGAAAGGTGTATCACCACTGCCCAGCTAATCTGTATTTATTAATTATATATTATATGTTTAAATAAGTAGCATAAACACAATACCCTAAATTAAAGTAGAAACATACATACAGTATAAAAATTAAATTTGTATAAAAAACAAAATCCATGCTAATATAAAATACTTAAGACGAGTAATTGTTTTTCTAGTTTAAAAATAGATTCAATAATCTACCTTTTAGTCCTATCATTTCTATATCCCCCCTTTCTCTGAGAAAAGATCCTTGAATCTAATCTCCTTTGTTCATTTTTTTTCTTGATCATTACCAATAACAACTTGTACCTCCCCATACAAATGCACAAATGTTAATAAATACTTATAATGCATTTTTTAGGTAATGTGGGCATAGTTCTCTAGACTTCTTCCTATTGTTTGTGGATGCTGTTATCTTTAGGGGACCCTCAGAAAATTTAGTATTATGGTCAAGTCCCAACCTGAGTATTCTGTGAGACTGTATCATCTCAGCCAGCAGCCCTTGAATCTGTTCTAGGTGCAGACTTTTGAGAAGATTGTGACAGAAGCTCTTTGAAATGCTGTATCACATTGGCCATCCATTTTTATTGGTGTTCGGTCTCCTTGTTCTGAAAGTATATAAATTGTTAAAAGTAACATTTATTTTTGTGTTAGTGCAACTATAGACCAAGTTGTACACAAATTAGCCAATGATAAATTTTTGTTTTATATTTGAGCAGGTAAAAATATACATTATGTGTCTTATGGTTCTACTAGGTTTATTTTTCTTTTATGTCTGTAGCCAGAGGTACAGGGAGTGGCAATCAAAAGAGGAGGTCTGAGCAAGAGACCTCTATGGGACTGGACCCAAGCCAGGGATTTCTGGGGGAGCAGGCTTGAGCCAGCAACCTCTGCCAGAAAAGACCTGAGCCAGTGACCACTGCTGGAATAAGCCCTTGTAAGCAACCTCCACAGGAGCAGGAGCAGATATGAGGCAATGATCACCAAGGGAGCAGGCCTGAGCCAAAGACCTCTGCAGGAACAGGATTGACCCAATGACCTTTGCTGGAGAAGGCCTGAGCCCGTAACCTCAGCCAGAGCAGGCTTTTGGCAGTGACCTTCACAGGAGCAGGTACAAGGGAGTGACCTCTCCAGGGCCAATCCAGGGGCTTCTGTGGGAGCAGTCCTGTTTCAGGCACATCCACGGGAATAGGTTTGAGCCAGTAACCTCTTTTGGAGAAGATCTGACCCTGTGATCTCTACCAGAGCAGGCCCAAGGCAGGCACCTTCACAGGAGCAGCAGTGACCATTGAAAGGGCAGGCATAAATGACCTCTGGAATTGTAGAACAACCCCCTGGGAAGCTGAGCAACCTTCAGGAATACCGTGTGACCATTTACTCTAACAAAAGCTTAACACAAAATTCCCAGGAAATATGGAACGACATGAAAAGACTAAAGATAAAGATAATGGGGATAGAAGAAGGAGAAGTCCAACTCAAAAGCACAGAAAATATATTCAAAAAATCATAAAAGAAAACTTTCCCAACCTAAAGAAAGATATGCATATGGAGATAAAAGAAGCTTACAGAACACCAAACTGACTGTATGAAAAAATTCCCGTTGCCACATAAAATCAAAACACTAAACATAAATATTTATGAATAAAGAAAGAAAATGAAGAGCTGCAGTGGAAAAAGGCCAAGTAACACATAAAGGCAGACCTATCAGAATTACATCTGATTACTCAATGGAAACAATGAAAGCCAGGAGGTTTTTTTTTTTCTCATGGTTTATTTTTTTTTATATTTAAAAATTTCCATCTCCTTCCCTCCTCCTTCCCCCTCCCTCTCCTCCTCCTCCCCCTTCCCTCCCTTCCTTTCTCCCCCTCCCCTCCCCCCTCCCCTCCACCCATACCTCCCCTCCCTCCTTCTCAAGGCCAAGGAGCCATCAGGGTTCCCCACTCTATGCTAAGGCCAAGGTCCTCCCAACTCCCCCCAGGTCCAGGAAGTTGATCGACCAAGCTGAGAAGGCTCCCACAGAGCCCGTCCATGCAGAAGAATCAGAGCCCAGAGCCATTGTCCTTTGCTTCTCAGTCAGCCCCCGCTGTTGGCCACATTCAGAGAGACGGGTTTGGTCACATGATCCATCAGTCCCATTCCAACTGGAGCTGGTGATCTCCCATTAGTTCTGTCCCACCGTCTCCATGAGTGAACGCATCCCTCACGTTCCTGACTTTCTCCCTCATGTTCTCGCTCCTTCTGCTCCTCATCAGGACCTTGGGAGCTCAGTCCAGTGTTCCAATGTGGGGCTCAGTCACCTTCCCCATCTGTCGCCAGATGGAGGTTCCCTCACGGTCCTGACTTTCTTTCTCATGTTCTCCCTCCTTCTGCTCCTCATCAGGACCCTGGGAGCTCAGTCCGGTGCTCCAATGTGGGGCTCTGTCATTTTCTTCATCTATCGTCAGGTGGAGGTTCTATGATGATATGCAAGAAATTCATCAGTATGGCTATAGGAACTGGCCTTTTCAGGCTCCCTCTCCTCAGCCGCCCAAGGAACTAACTGGGGGCGTCTCCCTGGAAACCTGGGAACCCCTGTAGGGTCAAGTCTCTTGACAACCCTCAGGTAGCTCCTTAAATTAAGATATATGCTTCCCTGCTCCCATATCCACCCTTCCTATATCCCAAGCACCCCATTCCTCCGAGCTCCCCCCGTTCTCCCCTTCACACTTTTCTCTCCCCATCTTCCCTTGGCCCAGTCTTGCCCAACCCTCAAGTTCCCAATTTTGCCTGGCGATCGTGTCTACTTCCAATATCCAGGAGGATTACTATATCTTTTTTTGGGAGTTCACCTTCTTATTATCTTCTCAAGGATCCCAAATTTATAGGCTCGATGTCCTTTAATTATGGCTAGAAACCGATTATGAGTGAGTACATCCCATGTTCATCTTTTTGGGTCTGGGTTACCTCACTCAGAATAGTGTTTTCTATTTCCATCCATTTGCATGCAAAATTCAAGATGTCATTGTTTTTTACCGCTGAGTAGTATTCTAGCATGTATATATTCCACAGTTTCTTCATCCATTCTTCCACTGAAGGGCATCTAGGTTGTTTCCAGGATCTGGCTATTACAAATAATGCTGCTATGAACATAGATGAGCATATGCTTTTGTTGTATGATTGGGCATCTCTTGGGTAGATTCCCAATAGTGGAATTGCTGGGTCCTGGGGTAGGTTGATCCCGAATTTCCTGAGAAACCGCCACACTGCTTTCCAAAGTGGTTGCACAAGTGTGCATTCCCACCAGCAATGGATGAGTGTACCCCTTACCCCACAACCTCTCCAGCAAAGGTTATTATTGGTGTTTTGGATTTTAGCCAATCTGACAGGTGTAAGATGATATCTCAAAGTTGTTTTGATTTGCATTTCTCTGATAGCTAGGGAGGTTGAGCATGACCTTAAGTGTCTTTTGGCCATTCGAACTTCTTCTGTTGAGAATTCTCTGTTCATTTCGGCGCCCCATTTTTTTATTGGGTTAATTGGCATTTTACCGTCTAGTCTCTTGAGTTCCTTATATATTTTAGAGATCAGACCTTTGTCAGTTGCAGGGTTGGTGAAGATCTTTTCCCAGTCAGTAGGCTGCCTTTGTGTCTTAGTGACAATGTCCTTTGCTTTACAGAAGCTGCTCAACTTCAGGATGGTCCCATTTATTCAATGTTGCCCTTAAAGTCTGTGCAGCTGGGGTTATGCGTAGGAATCGGTTCCCTGTGCCCATTTGTTGTAGAGTACTTCTCACTTTCTCCTCTACCAAGCTCAATGTGTTCAAATTAATATTGAGGTCTTTAATCCATTTGGACTTGAGTTTTGTGCATGGTGATAGATATGGATCTACTTTCATTCTTCTACAGGTTGACATCCAGTTTTGCCAGCACCATTTGTTGAAGATGCCCTCTTTCTTCCATTGTGTACTTTTGGCTCCTTTATCAAAAATCAGGTGTTCATAGGTTTGTGGTTTAAGATCCAGGTCTTCTATACGATTCCATTGGTCAACTTCTCTGTTTTTATGCCAGTACCAAGCTGTTTTCAATACTGTAGCTTTGTAATAGAGTTTGAAGTCAGGGATGGTAATGCCTCCAGAAGTACCTTTATCGTATAAGATTTTTTTGGCTATCCTGGGTTTCTTGTTTTTCCATATAAAGTTGATTATTGTCCTCTCAATCTCTGTGAAGAATTTTAATGGGACCTTGACTGGGATTGCATTGAATCTATAGATTGCTTTTGGTAGAATTGCCATTTTTACTATGTTGATCCTCCCAATCCATGAGCAGGGGAGATCCTTCCATTTTCTGGTATCCTCTTCAATTTCTTTCTTCAAAGACTTAAAGTTCTTGTCAAATAAATCCTTCACTTCCTTGGTTAGAGATACTCCCAGATATCTTATGCTATTTGTGGCTATTGTGAAAGGTGATACTTCTCTGATTTCCCTCTCTGCTTCCTTATCCTTTGTGTATAAAAGGGCGACTGATTTTTTGGAGTTGATCTTGTAACCTGAGGTTTTGGTCAAACGTTATGCAGACATTAAGGGACCATGGATGCCAGCCCAGACTACTATACCCAGCAAAAATTTTCAATCATCATAGACAGACAAAACAAGATACTCCATGGAAGAAAGATATTTAACAAATACCTAGACACAAATCCATCCCTACACAAAGTATTAGAAGGAAAACTGCAACCCTAGAAAGTTAGCTACATACACAAAAATACAGACAATAAATGATCTCACAGCAGCAAATTCCAAAGAAGGGAAAAACACAAACAATAATATCACCAACAATGAAAACTAAAATAACAGGAATTAGAAATCGCTGGTCATTTTTATCTCTTAATATAAATTGACTCAACTCACCTAGAAAAAGACATAAGCTAATAGACTGGATACAAAAACAAAATCCATCTTTCTGCTACATACAAGAAACACACCTCAACCTCAAAGACAGACATCGCCTCAAAGGAAAATGTTGACAAAAATTTTTTCCAATCAAATGGATCTAAGAAACAAGCTGGTGTAGCTATATTAATATTTAACAAAATAGACTTCCAAGCTAAAATGAATCAAAAGACACAAAGAAACACATTTCATTTTAGTCACCGGAAAAATCCCTCAAGAGGAAATCTCAATACTGAATGTCTATACCCCAAATACAAGGGTACCCTCATATGTAAAAGAAACACTAGTAAAGATTAAATCACATATTAAACCCACACACTGATAGTGGGAGAATTAAACATTCTACTCTCACCACTGGACAAGTCTGCCAGACAGAAAATTAACAGAGAAATAAGGGAACTAACAGATGTTATGACTCAAATAAACTTAATAGATATCTATAGAACATTCCATACAAACATAAAAGAATATACCTTCTTATCAAAACTTCATAGAACCTTCTCAAAAATTGACCACATACTCGATAACAAAGCAAACCTCAACAGACAAAAAAATTGGAACAATCCCATGTTTCTTATCAGATCATCATGGCTAAAAATTAGAACTCAACAGCAAAACTAATATCAGAAAGCCCACAAACACATGGAAATTAAACAATGCCCACCTGGATCATCGATGAGTCAAAGAAGGAATAAAGGAGAAAAATAAAGACTTCTTAAAATACAATGAAAAAGACTAAAAACATACCAAGATTTATGGAACACAATGAAAGCACTGTTAAGAGGAAAGTTCATAGCACTAAATGCATACATAAAGAAGCTGGAAAAAAATCTCACACCAGTGAACTAACAAAACACCTGAAAACTCTAGAACATAAAGAAACAAACTCACCCAAGAGGACTAGATGGCAGGAAATAATCAAATTGAGAGCAGAAATCAACAAAATAGAAAGAAAGAAAACAATACAAAGACTGAACTAGACAAAGAGTTGATTCTTTGAGAAAATCAACAAAACAGACAAACCTTTATCCAAACTAACCAAAAGGCAGAGAGAGAATACCCAAATTAACAAAATCAGAAATGAAAGGGTGGACATAACAACAGACCTAGAGAAAATCCAGGGTATTATTAGGTCATACCTTGAAAACTTGTACTCCACAAAATTGGAAAACTTAAAGGAAATGGACAATTTCTGGATAAGTATAACATACAAAAATTAAATCAAGACTAGATAATCAACTTAAATAGACTTATAACTGCTAAAGAATTAGAAACAGTCCATTGCTCTAATGAGGGTCTCTGTCTCTATCTCCATACATTGCCAGATGAAGATTCTATGGTGATATTTGAGATAATCATCAGTGTGATAGTAGGGCAAGGACAGTTCAGGCACCCTCTCCTCTGCTGCCCAAGAATCTAGCTGGGGACATCCCTGTGGACACCTAGGATCCCTCTAGAGCCAAGTCTCTTGCCAACCCTAAAATGGCTCCCTTAATGTAGATATCTTCTTCCCTGCTCCTATATCCACCCTTCCTCCATCTCTACCATCCCACTCCCCCAAGCTCTCGATAGTCTTTCCCTTCTCCCTTCCCTCTCCCCTTCCCCCAACCTCAACCCACCCCTACTGCCACCCCCATGCTCCCAACTTTTGCCTAGCAATCTTGTTTGCTTCCAATTTCCAGGAGGATCTATATATGTTTTTCTTTGGGTTCACCTTGTTATTTGGCTTCTCTACGCTTGTGAACTATAGGCTTAATGTCCTTGGTTTATAGCTAGAGTCCACTAATGAGTGAGTACATACCATATTCATCTTTTTGGGTCTAAGTTATCTCACTCAGGATAATGAGCTCCCAAGGTCCATTTGAAGGGCAAAAGGAGGGAGAAAACGAGCAAGAAAGTCAGGACTGCTAGGGGTTGGTCCACCCACTGAGGCAGTGTGCCTGTTCTAATGGGAGCTCACCAAATCCAGCTGGATGGGGACTGAAAAAGCATGTGATCACACCAGACTCTCTGATTGTGGCTGACAATGGGGGCTGACTGAGAAGCCATTGATAGGGGCACTGGGGCTTGTTTTTACTGCATGTACTGGCTTTTTCGGACCCTAGTCTATATGGATGCACAGCTTCCTAAGCCTGGATGTAGGGGGAGGGCCTTGGGCTTCTCAAGCAGGGAGGGGAGGGAGGAGGGTAAGTGGGGGAGTGGGAGGGGAATGGGAGGAGGGGAGGAAGTGTAAATTTTTGAGTGGAAAAAATATATATCAAAGAATTAGAAACAGTCATCAAAAATCTCCCAACCAAAAAGTACAGGACCAGATGTTTTCAGTTCAGAATTCTACAAGATTTTCAAAGAAGAACTAATACCAATACTCCTCAAATTATTCCTGTACATAATAGAAACAGAAGGAACATTGCCAGATTCTTTTTATGAGGTTACACTTACCCTGATACCCAAACCACACAAAGAGATTACTGAGAAAGAAAATTACAGACAAATCTCACTGATGAACATTGATGCAAAAGTACTTAATTAATACTGGCAAACTGAATTCTAGAACACATTAGAAAAATCATCCACCATGAGCAAGTCAGCTTTATCCCAGAGATGCAGGTGTGGTTCAACATACAAAAATCTGTCAATGTAATCTACCATATAAACAAACTGAAAAAAAAAAAAACCTCATCGTCTCATTAGATGTTGAAAAAGCCTTTGACAAAATACAATATCTTTTAATGATAAAGGTCTTGGAGAGAACAGGGATACCAGAACCATACCTGAACATAATAAAGGCAATATATAGCAAGCCAACAACCAACATCAAACTAATTGGAGAGAAACTCAAAGGGATACCACTGAAATTAGGAAGAAGACAAGGTTATTTACACTCTTGATTTTTATTCAATATAGTTTATGAGGTTCTCACTAGAGCAATAAGACAACAAAAGGAGATCAAGAAGACCTTAATCAGAAAAGCAGTCAAACTATTTGTTGCAGATATGATAACTTACATAAGTGACCCAAAAATTCTACCGAGGAACTTCTACTCATAAACTCATAAACACCTTCAATAATGTAGCAGGATACAAGATTAACTCAAAAAAATTAGTAGCCCTCCTTTACAGAGATGATAAATGGGCTGAGACAGAAATCAAAGAAACATTTCCCTTTACAATAGCCACAAATAACATAAAATATCTTGCAGTAACTCTAACCAAACAAATGCGAGATCTGTATGACAAGAACTTTAAGTCTTTGAAGAAAGAAATTGAAGACACCAGAAAGTGTGCCGTGCTCTTGAGTAGGGAGAATTAACATAGTAAAAATGGCAATCTTACCAAAAGCAATCTAAAAATTTAAATCAATGTCCATCAAAATCCCAGCAAAATTCTTCACAGACCTCAAAAGAACAGTATTCAACTTCAAATGGAAAAGCAAAAATCCCAGGATGGGCAAAATAATGCTGTACAATAAAAGAACTTCTGGAAGCATCACAATCCCTGACTTCAAATATTACTACAGAGCTACAGTATTGGAAACAGCCTGGTATTGTCATAAAATCAGACAGGAAGACCAAAGGAACCAAACTGAAGAGTCAGATATCAATCCACACATTGATTTTTGACAAAGAAGCAAAAAATACCAAACAAAAAAAGAAAGCATATTTAACAAATGGCGCTGGCATAACAGGATATCAACATGTAGAAGAATGAAAATAGGCCCATATCTATCATCATACACAAAACTCGAGTCCAAATAAATCAAAGACCTCAACATAAAGCCTGCCACATTGAACCTCATAGAAGAGAAACTGGGAAGTACCCTTGAACATATTTGCACAGTAGACTACTTCATAAATATGACCCCAGTAGCAAAGAAACAACTAATAAATTGGACCGCTTGAAACTGAGAAGCTTCTTTAAAGCAAAGGACACAGTCAACAATACAAAATGGCAGCCTACAAAATGGGAAAAGATCTTTACCACCCCCACATCGGACTGAGGGATGTTCTCCAAAATATACAAAGAACTCAAGAAATTGGTCATCAAAAGAATGAATAAATCAATAAAAAACTGGGGTACAGACACAAAAAGAGAACTCTCAACAGAGAAATCTAAAATGGCTGAAAGAGACTTAAGGAAACACTCAACATCCTTAGTAATCAAAGAAATGCAAATCAAAACAACTCTGAGATTCCAACTTATACCTGTAAGAATGGCCAAAATAAAAAACACTGATGACAACTTATGCTGGAGAGGATGTAGGGTAAAGGGAACACGCCTCCACTGCTGGTGGGAGTTCAAACTGGTACAGCTGTTTTGGATATCAATATGGCAATTTCTCAGAAAATTAGTAAACAGCCTACCTCAAGAACCATCAATAGTACTTTGGGTATATACCCAAAGGATGCTCAGTCATACCACAAGGACATGTGCTCAAATATGTTCATATGAGCATTATTTGTCATAACCAGAACCTGGAAATAGCCTAAATGCCCCTCTATCAAATTGTGGATAAGGAGAATTTGGTAGATTTACACAATGGTGTATTACAAAGCAGAAAAAATAATGACATCTTGAAATTTGCAGGCAAATTGATGGATCTAGAAAACATCATATTGGGTGAGGTAACCCAGACCCGGAAATACAAATATAATTTGTACTCATTCATAAGTGGGTTTTAGAAATAAAGCAAAGGAAAACGAGCCTAAAATTCACAATCCCAGAGAACCTAGACAACAAAGTGTACCTTAAGTGAGTCCTACAATGATCTAATCTACATGGGAAGTAGAAAAAGACTAGATCTGAGTAAATTTAAAGCATGGGAATCATGGGAGAAGGTAGAATGGGGGAGAGGAAGGGAAAGTAGTTGAGAAAAATATATAGCTCTATAAGAACAATTTTAAAAAATTGCATTTACAAAAAACACAAAAAATTCAAGGACAACACAATAACTTACAGGATCTAGACTGTGTATTTCTCATCTTTACAAGGTTTATTATATTTATATGTCTCTATTTCTTTTTAAGAACTTTCTCTACTCTTTTTCTTTTTTATCCCAAGCCTATGTATATTTTCAAATCCCTGTGACCTATTTAGAGATTTTTCTATCTGTATCTGTCTTTACTGTATATCTATAACCTTTTCTGTCTGCAAATGAAAAAGCCTTCAACCCACCATGTGGTGCACAGCTGGGAGGTGCCTCTCTGTCCCATGGCCAGTGGGAACCACTATGCAGCCTAGATCATGGACTACTGGAAGTTGTCAGGAGACGCATCCCTGTACTGCAACAGGTATGAGAGACATAGACTAGGAAGTCATAGATGGCTCCATTTCTGTGCTTTTAGAACCTCTTAAAGAAATTTTCTCAGACTTTTGTGTATGTACATGGCCCTAGACACTGGATGCCATTTGTAGGAAGAATTTTCCTGTCCCAGAAGCTGTTTCCCAAATAACCAACACCAAGTCTTAAAAGTACTTAAAAATGCTTGACCAATATTAGTCACTAAATAAATGATGGCCAATCTACAGTCCATAGACCCAGAGAGGCTCTGTGTAGAGGAGGGGACAAGGGAGGACATGTATATCTTCCTGAGAGAGGATGTTAGAGTGAATTTTATGGGTGTACTGGGGGCAGATGGGGATTCAAACTAGAAGGTCAGGTGGAAATTGGGAGGGGACATGGGGTGGACAGAAATGTGGAAAGAGATCGAATTGAGGGGCATTTGAGTGCTTACATGGGAACCTGGTGCTTTACAAAATCTCCAGAATATATGGAGTTGACCCTAATGAGGTTTCCTAAAAATGGGGATGATGGAGTCACACCTGTTTGGATCTTATCACCACATCAGTCTTCCAGTACCAAGAAAGGGTTAAATTCAGTTGAGTTGTTGTCAATGGTGTCTCATGGAAATCCCCTAAACAAACTAGACTGTTGATAAGGTAATGGGGAGGCACTCTGTAAATTGTGAACTATAAGTGGGACACCATTACTGAGGACAACATCCAGACAACTAATTGAACATGGAAAAATTGAGTTGGAGCCTATATGGAGCCTCATCACCCTGTTCCAGTGTCTGTAGTATGGAAATATATATGCTCATGGATTGATGACTTGTTCAGCCATCATCAGAGGGACTCGCTCCTATGGAAGGTGGGAACAGATGTACGGACCCACTGACAAACACCAAACAGATGGGGAGACCTTTGAACACAGGGCTCTAGATGGGATGGTTCCATCAGGTCACTCCTCTCAGAGCTCAGGTAAACCCATAGAAGATAATGCATAGGGAGTGTGGATTCATAGAAACTGAAGCACCAAGAGTAGGGCTTGTGAAACTCTACATCAGTTCTTCTCTGTGTTTATGGCAATATTTAGCTTAGTATTTTATGGGACTCCTGAGTGTGTGAATGAGTAGGTCTCTGACTTTTGTGCCTTCTCTTGGGGCTGTTTTCCTTCCATTGTTTTGCCTTGTCTAGTCTCAATGTAATGGCTTGGGTTTTGTTTTATTATATTTTATTTCGCCGTGGTTGGTTGTTGTCTACCGGAAGTTTATTCTTTTCTGTAAGAGACAGAGGGAGAGTGAATCTGGAGGGGTGGAGGTTGGAAAGGGACAGTGAGGAGCAGGGGGTGGAGTAAAGATGTCATATGAGAGAAAACTCCATTTTAAATGAACAACCAGGCAAAAAGTTATGAATAGCATTGAAATCTCTTGAAATACATGATAGACGCAATTATTTTTATCATCAGGTAAAAATTCAGATATGTGTTCTGAGGTACAAAAGTATTTTAATATATTACTCAGGGTCAGAAAAAGAGTTGACACTATTTTCTTGTTTCTTGTAGATCCAGAACTAATGTTCTATCTTAGCTGGATCTAGGTGAATGAAATCAGGCACCTTTACCAGTGGTTTCTGGATTATAAAAAAACTAATATTTGGCAGGAATTTCAAAAATAATATTTTAAAAGTACTCATGATGAATGAGGTTGATATATACATTTTTAAAAACTGAAAATCTGAATGCCCAAATCATAAAATAGACAACCAATCAATAAGCTAATGAAATAAACAAATAATTCTCAATAGAATAAACACAAAAGTCAATAAATTAAAAAGCTCAACCTCCTTAGCCATTAGAAAAAATGAAAGCTAAAAACACTTTGATATTCTATCTCACTCCAGTCAGAATGACTATGATCAAGAAAATATGGTTGTCCAAACATAACATGAACAAGGAAGACACCAATAGACACACTGATGGGGAAGGGAGAAAGCTCATGAGGCCTCACTCTAGACAAGAGCTACAAGCAAACAAGAAATGCTTAGTGTGTGATAAATAGCCTTCCTAAGAGGAGAGCACAGCAGTTGATTATCAAATACCAAAGAGTCACCCCTAAAAACATCCATACAAATAACATTTAACATTATATTGAGTGTGCAGGTTTTATTTATATATTTAGGTGTGTGTGTGTGTATGTATGCTTGTGTGTGTCTCAGTAAGTGTGAGTGACTGTGTGAGTGTGTTTGTAACAGCAACTATAGAAAAGAAAAAAGTTCAATAAATTTCAAAGAATTCAAGGAGGTAGAGGTACATGGAAGGTTTTGGAGGGAAGAAAGAGAAGGGGAAATGATATAATTTTAATATATTGCCAAAATAGAAAAAAGCACTGAAAAAAGAACAAATGATAAATACTTGAGAAGAGGAACATTTGTACATTTGTGTACTGCTGGTAGAAATATAAACTAGCACAATCCCTATGGAAACTGGTGTGTAAAGTCCTCAAAAATTAAAAATAAAACTACCGTATGAATCAGATACGACACTCTTGGGAATATATCTGAAGAATTCTGCTAATATCACAGAGATACTTGCACATATCTAGTCATTGTTGCGTGTTTCACAAAAGGAAAATAAATTTAAAAACTCAACTTCCTTAGCCATTAGAAAAATGCAAGCTAAAACCACTTTAGGCATAACTTTGATATTCTATCAAAGTTATGCCTATCAACAAAAGAATGAAAAATGAAAATGTGGGATATATACTGCAGAAGTTTACTCAATTCCTAAGGAAAATGAAAGCATGGAATTGTCATGTAAATGGATAGAAGTGAAATTTTTTATAATAACCAAGGTTTCCCAGTGTCAGAAAGACAGTTGTTATATATGGGCTCTCATACATGTATCCTAACTTATGTGTGTATGTATATAAAGAAGGAATTGTGGGAGTGAGTATAGACTATGGCACCAGATAGGAGACCATAAAAAGAAAACTGGGAGAGTTAAGAAGTTGGAGGTGGGGGTAAAATGTTACATGCAAGTTGAAAGTGAAGAAGACTAATGAGAACGGAAGGGCACTAGAGAGGGAAGCAATGAGAAAAGGGAGGTAACAAAAGCAAATTTTCTTTCTTCATAAGCTAATTAAGAAATACTCAAGATAGAAAAAAATGTATATATAGGTTAATAACAAATTACTCATGTAAAAAATAGTGTTCATTTTAAAATCTCTTTATAGTTATACCATTTTTGTAATAATTCAGTAAGTTTGTTCTTATACCATAACTTGGTTATGATTTTAAATATTTCTCAAGATTACCCAATATAACCATGTTTGAATTAATATTAAAACTTTGTTTTGTGATGTCAATTTTAGTTTATATTATATTCAGTTCAATGAGATTTTGAAGAATAAAGGAAGTCCGTCTGAGGCCAGGCATGTCTGACATAAGATATTTCGAACACCTTGTCACTTGGATTTTCTGTGTGTGGAAGGAAAGAAAATAATTTCCATGAAGAAATTGGTTGTCTTTGGGGAACTGCAGCTGGTGAATCAATCATGTAATGTTTCTCATGAAGGGTGTCCATTTGAAAGCTCCATTATTTGATGCAAAGGAGATTAGAATGAAGGCTTTGAGGCCTTAACTAAGCCCAAATTTTCCCTCTTTTATGCCTTCAACTAATTTTGTAAGCAGCTAATTGCACCTTCCAAACAAGGTACAAGTGGGCAATTTTTCCCTCAAATATCCTAGCAGATGTTGTTAACCACTTCTGGTGCAATTAAGTCCTATACACCAATAATTATAGGCATATGCATGACAAGCTTAAAAATATGCCAAACTTTAAAGTGCAATGTGATTCTTTCTAACTATTTTGAATAAGGTGTAGATTGACAGAGATAGTAGGCAAATTTTACACAGAACTTATCACTTTACACAGTTCTCTTAGATAGAGTTATATGATTTAAATGAGTATTGTCTGATGCATTATACTGTCATTATCAGTTGTCATAGAAATAGGAATTGAATGTAGGGCCTTGTGTATACTACCATTGAGTTATCACTGTCATCACTGATTTTTCAATAGAATATAGATTATAGATTTGATACAATTTGCTCAATTACTAGAGATAAAATTATGCTCCAAATTCTGACTTCATTTCACTACAAAATGGTGCTCTTAGTATTTCCTTAAAAATTCTGTTAAGCATTTAAAAATTATATTAATAATTAGTTTTACTTGAGAAATTTTATTAAATTCAATGTTTAGGAAAAATTTCTGTATAAAAACTAGAAATTTGTAACTCATTATCATATAAATGATATTTAGAATTATCATAGGAAATTACATCATGTGGTATATGGTATAAGGTACCAGATGAAATGTTGAAAGATATTTTCTTGAAGCAGAATACATCAGAATGCATCAAATGTGGGGGGAACGTGAATCAAATAATTATATACTAGCTCCAAATGGGGTATATTAAGGTTTTTCTTTATTGAAAGAGAAAACTCACAGAACATTAACAGGGGTCCAACATCCAGTTGTGGAGCATGGGAAGAGAGGGTGAGACAGTGGGACTGTGACCTTTTTGTACCCCAAAGCCACACCTCAACCTAGTCCAGCCTCTCAAAGGCCATTTGATGAAGGAGGGTCCTCATCACCTTCCCCTTTTGTTTAAATAAGAGAATTCCAAACTCAATACAAAACTACATACAATAAAAGAACAGATATCAAGTATAAAAATTAGAATTATAACCAGTATAAACAACATTAATCAAATAACATACGATAAATGTCTCAATAATCATTCTATCCTAAGGAGTCTATATCTTGTATTAGAAATGGCTTAGCTAAATCATAAGAGGAAAGCAACTACAACTATTAATCTTCAACACCATCAAATTCCTGAGAAGGGTGATATTACTTGAGCAAGCAGAAAGTGCAATCAAACAGCTTCCAAAATGTGCAGTAGATGAAAGAGACAACTGGTTACCTGGACAATTACTCAAATTCTCATTTGCAATGTTGAAACAACCAACTTTGGCTAAAGCCTATTTTCAGAGGCAGGAAAAATTTTCAAAACTCTCTTACCCTGTCTTGACAAGGTTTGGCAGTCTTTTTTCTTGTGTCCTGCTTGTCCAGTCTGGACACCCTGCATTTTGTCAGTGGTTGAGGCATGTCATGAGTTCCTTGCCCAAAGGCCAGTTTTGCCAAGAAGAAAACAAACTCCAAGTGGAGTGTCTTCATTGCTCAACATTCTCTCGTGAATATTTTGGTGTTGCCAGGAGCAATTGTGTCTCACATCAACAGAACCCTAAGTTATTTAAAGGCCATATTCTACAGCACTTTGAAGTGGTTGGCGATTACCTATCTATGAAGAATATAATCTCTATGCATCTAAAGAACCTGATTAGTCTAACTATAAGTATGACGATCATGAATGAATCTTGACCTATGATACTTAATACCTGTATAACTGAAAGACTAAGACTTCATATTAGAATATTAACAATCTTTAAACAACTATGCAGTAAATGAGAACAATGACCTCAAAAAAGTAAACAATGCATAAATATCTTGATCCGAGGTATGTATGTATATATATATATATATATATATATATATATATATCTTAAAATTTTATCAATATAAAAAATGTCTTAAACAGAGGTAGAAACATGCACGCATACAGTATGACAAAATAAATTTGCATCATTGTACAAATACTGTAAGCAGAAATAGAAGCATATTTAATATAAAAATATAATTTGGATTTGTATCAATATACAAGAATCTATATCATACAAATTGTCTGTAAATAATAGCTCACAAGTATTCATTCTATTACTCACTATTATTATTAATCTATCTATTAGCCCATTCAATTTTTCCCTTTTATTCAAAAGGATATCTAAGCCTACATAATTTCCACTCCAACCCCTAGCCCTATACCACTAATAATCATCACCTAAATGATGTCTTTAACCCTAAGGACAAACTTCGTTGGGAGAGGGGATGTCATCTTCTAGAATTAATTCCAGCCATCATGGGGTGATGTTCTTTCTATGGAATCCTGTAAAAGTAAACTGATAAGTTTCAATATTACTGTCTGTTATAATTGCAAATAGTCTCTGAATAGTCAATAGGGTTTTTCTGGGGTTCTTATTTAGAGTTCTGGCCAGAATGTTGTAAGAAGGTACACCATTTCAGCGAACTAAGTTGGACCCATCTTGAGCAGCTGGTACCCAAAACAGTCATATAGTAGCACTATTAGTATCATGATATCATATCAACCAGGTGGATTGTTGTGGATCCCCATCTTCTTCCTGTAAACTTCAAAGATTACTCTAGGAAAATCTACTGTTCACTGTGTAAAACTTAAACATTATTCATATAGATATAACGTCAATGAAAGATAATATATATAATAGGTCTAGAGAAAAGTAAAATTTTTCCTGAAATCTTTCTTTTTTCTGTCCCATACCAGATGGCTCTTGACATGAGAAAGAAACTCTGAATTTTTCTTTTAATAACATGCTTGTATTTAGAGAAGGATAACCACTGTCCAACTCCAAAGCCAGTCTTACACACACACACACACACACACACATACTTTTAACCTCAGATGACCTGTCCTCATAAGTCATTTTCCTCTTTGCTTGGTGATCCTTCCTGGGCAGTTATTTTTTTTTCTCTTAAGATATCAAAATGTCCAGGGTCTCTTGACCTTTTGAAGGTGTGTATTTTCCTGCAGAGACAAGAACAGAACTGTGCCCCAACCCTTATGAGGTTTCTTTACTGCATATACGATTGTCACCTCTATGAATGAGCTCTCATTTCTCTGTCTCAAGAGGTTTCTCCTTTCCAAATCTAATATTTATTAATTTTGATAGTATCCATAGCTTTTATTCCTCTGTAGAAAAAAAGATCAAATTTTTCCCCAATGCCTCTTAGTTTCTATTCTGAGGACAACTCCTTCCCCAATACCTCCTGGTTTCCATTCTGAGGTCAAAACATCCTTAAAATACACTGGCTGATTTAATTCAGAAGTCTTTTCTATTATCCAATGTCTCTCTGCTGCCATTGTTCCTTTCTCATTAGTGTTAAGAAAATTCAAGTTTAATAAAGCATTATACAATCTATTTCTGGGGCTATTTCCCATCCCCTTCTGTTTGTTTAACATGTCTTTTATAGTTTGATTTGATCTTTCTATAATTGCCTGACCTGTAGAATTTTTGTCACACCTGCTTTATATTATAATAAACAAAATAATAAACAAAAACTGTTTCATTTTCTTAGATACATATGCTGGACCATTGTCTGTCTTTGTGTATGTATACCCATAATGGCCATAACTTCTAATAAATGCATGAATACTTAATCAGCCTTTTCTGAGCTCAAGGTATTTGTCCAATGAAAATCTGAGTAAGTGTCAACAATATGGTGTATATATTTTCAATTTTCAAATTTTGTAAACTGGAACATATCCATCTGACAGATTTCATTCCTTTGAGTACCATTTGGGTTATGCCCTGCAGGAATTTGGTTATAGAAACAGCAAGTAGGACATTTTATAATCACCTTATCTTGTTACCATGTAATAGAAAATTATGAGGCCTTCAGCATACTTCTAATCAATAATTGGTCAATATCTGCATTTCAGTGTGTTAGAGGACACAGCAGACCCATATGAGATCAGATGTGTGTTATGTATATGGGACAAAGCCTATTCCTGGTTGTGTCTTGAAACTGAATGAATAATGAAGTCAATTTTATATCATCTGGTATAAATTCAGCAGTTTTAATATGCAAGACAACTCTTTATACATATTGTGAATCAGTAATTATATTGAAAGATTCTTTTTCTTTAAATCAGCACCAGGACAATGCTTTATTTTTGCCAGTTTTAGGAAAATACTTGAAAAGTAATTAAAGAAATATAGAATCAAAACTAGTTGACCCAAGGATGAAAAAGCATAGCAGACAGGCTTTGAGACTGAGAAGGGTAGCAGTCTAGGAGAAACATGTATAGTACAAAAGCATGTGTGGGCAAGGATGGTGCATGCAGTACTGTGAAAACACAATATCAATAAAAAGAAGCTTTAAAAAGTATTATTCTTTTTTAAATTTTTTTCTCATTTTTTATTAAAAATTTCCATCTCCTCCCCTCCCCGCCCTTCCCTCCCCTCCCCTCCACCCATACCTCCACTACCTCCCTCTCCAGGCCAAAGAGCCATCAGGGTTCCCTACATTATGTTAAGTCCAAGGTCCTCTCAATTCCCCCCAGGTCCAGGAAGGTGAGCATCCAAACTGACAAGGCTCACACAGAGCCCGTCCATGCCGTAGAATCCAAGCCCATTGCCATTGTCCTTGGCTTCTCAGTCAGCCTCCACCGTCAGCCACATTCAAAGAGTCCGGTTTGATTGCATGTTCCATCAGTCCCATTCCAACTGGTCTTGGTGATCTCCCTTAGTTCTGTCCCACCATCTCAGTGGGTGAACGCACCCCTCATGGTACTGACTTTCTTTCTCATGTTCTCCCTCCTTCTGCTCCTCATCAGGACCTTGGGAGCTCAGTCCGGTGCTCCAATGTGGGTCTCTGTCTCTATCTCCATCCATCGCCAGATGAAGGTTCTATGGTGATATGGAAGATATTTATCACTATGGCTATAGGATCTGGACTTTTCCGGCTCCCTCTCCTCAGCTGCCCAGGGAAGTAGCTGGGGGCATCTCCCTGGATACCTGGGAACCCCTCTAGAGTCAAGTCTCTTGCCAACCCTAAAATGGCTCCCTTAATTAAAATATATGCTTCCCTGCTCCCATATCCACCCATCCTATATCCCAACCATCCCATTTCCCCAAGCTCTCCCCATCCTCCCCTTCACACTTTTTTCTCCTATCTCCCCTTGCCTCCATTCACCCCGCCCCCTAGTTCCCAATTTTTGCCCGGTAATTTTGTCTACTTCCAATATCCAGGGGGATAACTATATGTTTTTCTTTGGGTTCACCTTCATATTATCTTCTCTAGGATCACGAATTATAGGCTCGATGTCCTTTATTTATGGCTAGAAACCAATTATAACTGAGTACATCCCATGTTCATCTTTTTGGGTCTGGGTTACCTCACTCAGAATAGTGTTTTCTATTTCCATCCATTTGCATGCAAAATTCAAGATGTCATTGTTTTTTATTGCTGAGTAGTACTCTAATATGTGTATATTCCACAGTTTCTTCATCCATTCTTCCACTGAAGGGCATCTAGGTTGTTTCCAGGCTCTGGCTATTACAAATAATGCTGCTATGAACATAGTTGAACAAATGTTTTGTAGTATGATTGGGCATCTCTTGGGGAAATTCCCAAGAGTGGAATTGCTGGGTTGTGGGGTAGGTTGATCCCGAATTTCCTGAGAAACTGCCACACTGCTTTCCAAAGTGGTTGCACAAGTTTGCATTCCCACCAGCAATGGATGATTGTACCCCTTACCCCACAACCTCTCCAGAAAAGGCTATCATTGGTGCTTTTGATTTTAGCCAATCTGACAGGTGTAAAATGGTATCTCAAAGTTGTTTTGATTTGCATTTCCCTGATCGCTAAGGAGGTTGAGCATGACCTTAATTGTATTTTGGCCATTTGAAATTCTTCTGTTGAGAATTCTCTGTTCAGTTCAGAGCCCCATTTTTTAAATGGGTTAATTAGCATTTTAAACTCTAGTTTCTTGTGTTCTTTATATATTTTGGAGATCAGACCTTTGTCAGTTGCAGGGTTGGTGAAGATCTTCTCCCAGTCAGTAGGCTGCTTTTGTGTCTTAGTGACAGTGTCCTTTGCTTTACAGAAGCTGCTCAGCTTAAGGAGGTCCCATTTATTCAATGTTGCCCTTAATGTTTGTGCTGCTGGGGTTGTATGTAGGAAATCGTCTCCTGTGCCCATATGTTGTAGAGTACTTCCCACTTTCTCCTCTATCAGGCTCAGTGTGTTCAGATTAATATTGAGGTCTTTATTCTTTATCAATAAAATCTGTATGTTATATAGGTATCTACATTCCTAAGTACACATTAGCACTGTTAATAGTAGCCATCATCTGAATCAACACAAGTACATGCAATGGCTAAATAGGTGAAGAAAATGTAAAATGTAACGAAGGTGTGTATGTGTAAATGTGTATGTATATATGCGTATATGTTATACATATATGAATAACCTGTAGTTTGTCTTCTTTTAAAGGCCATTGTTTAAAACATATTGGTTTCTTAGTTAACCATTTTAAAGGTAGGGCCGTTAGTACCTCTGAAGGTTTGCTAGTTCCTTTGTCTTCTTTTACATCCTAAATGGCTGGTGATCTTTGTTTATAATACCTCATAATATCCTTCCTGGAAACATGAATCTTTGGGATTTCAGGAATGTTAATCTGGGTATTCCATTGTTGCAACAGGTCATGACCCCAAAAATTCACTGCAGTATTAGCCACATAGGGCCTCAACCTTCCTTTCTGTCTTTCTGTCCCTGTGTAGCCAACCCATCTCCTGCTTTGTTTCACTTGTGATAAGGTTCCAATTCCTAGGAATTAAATATCTGCCTCTTGAAGAGGCCAAATTGGATGTCAAGATTCTGTATTAATGATACTCATATCCACACCTGTGTCTAGTAATCCCCCAATTACAATGTTATCTATATGCACCCTTAGCTTTGGTCTTTGATCATTTATAGAAGTCTGCCAAAATATATGTTTTCTATCACCTATTGGAATTTTTGATTTATCCTCCATGTCTATTCCATTATCTAGAACAGTATGGTTCTTCATAGTAGTCACTAGATTTTTTAATTTTCCTGGTGAGACATATTCTCCACAGTAATTTGAAGTGATTGGGCTACATTTGACATGGGGACCTATGAGAGGCCTCACAAGAAATTTCCCAGTGGAATTGGGTTGCCTTTTCTGTCTATTGTTGACCTACACATTAGTTCAATGCCAGCCTTTACCACAACTCCTATACATTCCAGACGACTGAGACTGCCTATTCTTGTCATTTCCAGAGAAGACATTACACCTAGAATTCCTTGTCTATAATCCCTTCTGAGATGTCCTATTCTACCACAATTAAAATATTTGGCATTTTGATGTCTCCTCATACCATTGGAAATCACTTCTCCTACCCAAGCTTCAGTACTACAGTCAAATATCTCAATGTTTATTGTATGCAAGATCCATTCATCTATTGGTGTTGATCTGCCCTTTCAAGGCCCAAGGATCTTTTTTGCATTCTAAGTTGACATTTTCAAAAGTCAGAGATTCAATAAGTACATATCTACCTTCTCTGTCTATTACTCCTACGTGTACAGCCTTAGTTAATCTTTGCAAAAAAGTCTTCAAAGGGTTTTCTCTGGCCCTGTTTAACACAGGTATGTGATTCAATTACCTTTCCTAGTTCCTGAATTCTATCCCAAGCATTTAAACCTGCTGTGCTGCATAGAGACGTGGCGTGTTAATTGTAGAGAACCCAGTCCTGAGGATCAGAGTAATGGGCACAACAAGAATTTGATCTTGGGAAGCCTCAAATCCTTTTGCTTTTCCCTGTTTTTCTAATTTTTTGCCACTTTTTGCCAATAGCATTTTCATAGCTTCTGGAGTCCATTTTCTAGGATCATGGAGACTAATTGACTAATTGAAACCTATTGTATGGGGTAGCCTTATTGCTCGAAGCCCACATTTCCATTATTTTCCTAACAAATGGTGAATAGAGGCCATAAGATATTATTGCTTGCTTAATTTCTTTTAGATCATGCCTACCTACATTTTGCCATGTTTATTCTTTGACTACATTATGGTATTTTGTGCCAGATGGCTTCTCAGAGGATATTACTAGATAGGCAGATAAAACTCTGGGTAAGTCGTCCTGGATTCTGGTATATACTGGTGAGGCTAAATCCTGTCCTGTAACTTCCATCCCTGCGCATCAGTTTTGATAATTTCCTCAATCTTTTCAAATCTTTTTATCACAGCCTTTTACAAAGTCTGAATCTCCTGTCCATTGTTCCATTCTAATTCCCTCATTGATGATTCCAAGTTATGAAGTTTATCCAGTAAAGATAATGTCTCATCCTTGGACATAATTTTAATGGCATGAATATTACCTTTCTGGGGAGATATTTTATATGTTAACCTATCTTAACTTTTCAATAGATTCTGATTGTTAAATTCAACAGCACAAATTCTTTCAGATAATTTCTCAGTACCTTTCAACATTGATTGGATTTTTCTGTTAAATTATTGTTATCCTTTCCAATAGTATTAATTTTTAACTAGTTATTATTAGTCCATAAGACTATCATTTCTAAAAGTGCCTCATTCTTGGCTCTGTTATCAAACCATTTTCTTAATAATATAATATGAAAAACAAAACAAATGTATAAGGAAAATCACATAAGCCTTGCAGAATACCATCCATAAAGTAAGCAAAATGGTTATTAAAATCCTGAATGGTAATATTGTCAGTAATTTGTAACTTTCAAATTTATCAGTTCACTTACTTGCCTTAGGTAATTTCAGTGAATTAGATTGTGTGTAATAATCTTTATTGGCCACCAGGTGTTACAGTAGTCTTGTGGCAGCCGGATGAAAAGGAGGGTATTGTTCATTCTGGTTCTGCATGTCTTACTTAGATATTGATAAATATGCTTTGTTTAACAAATTAAGAGTAGTTATTAAGCACAATCAAAGCAATTCTGTGCTGCACCACTTGGGTTTGAACTTCCTGCCCTCTGGGATGGAGGTTGAGTCCTCCCACAGCCAGGAAAGATTTGCCTGAACAGTATTTTTTTTTATAAAATACCCATCATAAGGGAGTTTGCTAGAAGACGATGTCCACTCTCCTAGATAAGTTTGTCCTCAGGCTTAGGGATATCATTTAAGGGTTGATTATAATTCGTATATAGTTGAGGGTTAAGGGAATATTCCATAAGCTTGGGGATCGTTTTTTTTAAAAAAAGAGGGAAAATTGGATAATGGGATAATAGATTGCTATTTGTGAGTTATTGTTTATTGACCATCACATTGGTATAGATTCTTGTATATGGATACAAAGTTAAATTATATTGAATATTGTATGCATGCATGCTTCTACCTTTGTTTAAAACATTTTTATGTATATATATATATATATATATATATATATATATATATATACCATATTGCAGTGTACATCTCCACTTCTAGTTGATATACTTATATATTGTTTATGTATACCTCTGATCAAGATACTTATATATTGTTTACATTTGGAGGTTATTGTCCTCATTTATTGCACAGTTGTTCATTGTCTTAGTCTTTAAATTATATGGGTATTACAAATTATAAATCAATAATCATCTATGTTTGTCATATTTATAGTTAGACTAATCAGGTTCTTTTGATACATAGAGATTATATTCTGTATAGATAGATAATCTTCAACCTTTTCAAAGAGCTGTAGAAAATGGCATTTAATTTAACTTAAAGTTCTGTGGTAGTGAGACACAATTGCTCCTGGTAACACTGATCTATTCCTGAGAGAATGTTGAGCACCAAAGACACTCCACTTGGAGCTTGTCTTCTTCTTGGCAAAACTGGCAAGAAATTGCCCATACCTCAACTACTGACAAAATACATAGTATCTGAAAATGAATAAGCAACACTGTCGAATCATGCCAAGACAGGGTAAGACAGTTTTGAAATTTTTCTTGCCTTTAAAAATAATCTGTCAGGCCGGGCGGTGGTGGCGCATGCCTTTAATCCCAGCACTTGGGAGGCAGAGGCAGGCGGATCTCTGTGAGTTTGAGGCCAGCCTGGTCTACAAGAGCTAGTTCCAGGACAGGCTCTAAAATAGCTGCAGAGAAACCCTGTCTCGAAAAAAAAAAAATCTGTCAGTTATTCTAGGTAGACCTTAGCCAAAGTTGGTTGCTTCAACATTGCAAATGTGACTTTGGGTGATTGCCCAGGTAGTCAGTTGTCTCTATGATTTGTTGCATGTTTTGGAAGTTGTTTGATTGCACTTCCTAATTACTCAGGTAACATTATTTCCCTTCTTAGATCTTCGATGGGGTTGAAGACTAGATGAATGTAGTTACTTTCCTCTCATGACTTGGCCAAGTTATTTATTATGCAAGACATAAACTAGTTAGAATAGGATATTTGTTCTTATTGTATATAATTTTGTAGTTGGTTTAAAACGCTCTTATTTAAACAAAAGTGGGAGGTGCTGCGGGAAGATGTATAGCTAGCAACTACCCGCCTACTGGGGTGTGGCCTCATAGACTACCTGGATGCTGAAGCATGTCTGGCCCCTTTTCCTCTCTGCTTCCCTTTGGGCCCGATTGCTGTTCAGCTTGCTTTGGATTTGATCTACATCCATTGTTCAAGCAGAGAATGCTGACTTTGTAAGTTTTAACTTTTAATAAACATCAGTCTATTTCTTAGTTCTGAGCTAGTGTGGGATTCCTTTTTTTTAATATAAGCATCCAGTCTCTCTGCCTTCAATTCTGAGAGTGACCAGAATAAAGAGAAACCCAAAGCTTTCCGTCAATCAGTAGTCATGAACTATGTGCACCACACAGGTGGAAGAAATGCCACAGGGATTGCCGACTGGAGAGGTAGCCACAGGGGCAGGGAATACAATGTTCTGGCAAACTGGGAGTACTGCAGGGGTGGACCGTGTCCTGATAAACATGGGCACTATCCCATGTTGGGACACCAGATAAAGCAGACTACACCAGGATGTGTCAGTTGGGGGAAACATGAATAAAATAATCCCACAATAGCTCCAAATAGGGTATATTAAGGTTTTTATTTATTGAAAGGGAAAACTCGTGGAATAGGAGCAGGGTTCCAACATCTGGTTGTGGAGCACAGGAAGAGAGGGCAAGCAGGCAGGATCATGGCCTTTTGGTTTCCCAAAGCTACACCTCAGCCTGGTCCAACTTCTCAATGACCATTGGCTGAAGGAGTTTTCCCATCATTTTCTAAAACATGAAATAATTATGATGTATTTTTATATCTTTCCTTTATTGAAAGTACCTCTAACTCCTCCCAGATCACCCCTACCTCCCTTCCCTTTGAAATCTGTACCTTTTTTCCCCTCTCTCTCACAGACACAAATGAACATCCAAAATAATAATAAAATAACAGAAGATAAAACAAAGAAAATGGAATAGGGAAAAAACAAAACAGAATAAAAAAGAAAAAACACAAGAAGCACATAGATGGAGATACACAATTATACACAGAGAAATCCCATAAAATCCAAAAAAACAGAAATCACAGTATATATGCAAAAAACAAGTGAGGTAACAAATAATACCTTGATAAGTCATTATGGAAAAAAAGAACCTGGAAAATACCATCAAATTAATTTTGTGTTGGCAATCTACTGCTGGTCATAGGCCTCCTCTTAAGAGTGGTGTATATACCAAATGAAACTGTTGAAAAAAACACTATTTTTCTTTTGTGAGTAGTTATCAATTTGAGATACCTTCTTTGTTTGGGTTGGAGACTTGTGCCATAAAGCCTTACAGCACCGGATCACATCTGGCCCAGACCCCTGAAGGCCCTGTGTATGCTGTCACTGTCTCTGCTAGTTAATATGTGTTTCAGTCCTATTGTGTATAGAAGGTCATGTTTCCTTGATTTCCTCAATCTTCTCTGGCTTTTACATTGTTTTAGCCCCCTCTTCCAGGATAACTACATAATATAGCAAGTCTTGTTAAAATGGAAATGAAGAATAGTTGAAGAATAAAATAATTTTGTGTCAAAAAATTCTCTCTGAAGCAAAGATTTTCTTGACTTTAGACTCAAAATATAACTCACAATTGTTGGAGGCCCTCATTTCCAAACTAGACTTGTCCTAAAAATATACCCTTATCTCACTGGAGCTTCAGTTTGCTTACTATAAGTCTACAGAGCCCTGGCTGTCTTAGAGCTCACTATGTAGACCTGGCTGGCTTCAAACTCATGGAGATATATCTATCTACCTGCCTCTGCCTCCCAAGTGCTAGAATTAAAATCATGTGATACCAATCATGGCCTATTTTTATCTTGTTTTTGTTTAACTGTAAAGGGCTGACAACAGATAAATATAAAATAATTTTTATTTTCAAACTGAAACTTTTGTCTCAGATTTCACTATAGTTACCAATGTTGGAGGAATTTGGTGGCAGAATTGGTGTAATGTTATTGTATTATAATGGAAGCTATTGCATGAAATAATCAGCTTGATGTGTGTAATTCAGTCAGTATTGCCTTAGGTAAGGACTAAGGTTAACAGCATTGTTAGACTCTTTTACAGATTGCATTTAGCATGTGCAATGTGCAATGGCATGCATAGTATCTTTTCAAATCATTTAATTCATAGAAAGCCATGCCTTTTAGACTTGTGACCTTTCCAGAGGAATATCTAAAAACAACAATGGAAGTTTTCACTGCTTTGCTTTTAGTAACTGCCTAGCCTTGGGTATCCAGGGAAAAATTAATTGTTTCCAAATTTCCAAAATTGCCTAACATTCCTGGAAGAAAAAGACTGAATATAACAAGGGAGTAAACAAGGAAGTACGTAAGAAGAATGAAAGATAATTTTCAAACTCTTTAAGTTTTGGATTGAAAGTTTAGGATGGTTCCCAAAACAATTTATTCACCCTTTTATATTCTAAGATTTGAAGCAAGTGACATTTTCTTGCCTTTTTTCAGAATCTTTGACTCCATTTGTTTCTAATATACTATGCATGTATGTCATCAATGAGGATGTTTTGTAAAAGTTAAAAAATAATGAGAAACATTGGGTCTTAAGATCTAAGACTCAGCAATATATGTCATATTTGACACTAAAGCATGATCCATAAAAGGAAAGATTTATAAATTAGACTTCATAAAAATAGAGATTTTATTGTATGACAATTCTCATGTGAAGAGAATGAAAACACAAGCTGTACACAGAAAAAAATGTTGGCAAGCTAAACATCTAACTGAAACCTGGCATTATATGGAATATATTTTGAAAAACCTCTCAAATCTAATAATAAAGAAAAAGAATCAAAGGAAAACTATAAATTGAGTCAATACATACAGACATTTTTTTTGAAGTGAATATATTGGATGTGTTTAACTGCCTGGAAAATATTTAACATATCACTGCATATCTTTCAGAGTAGTGAAAATAAGAATTTTTTAACAAAACTAAGTGAAGGGATACTGTATAGATTAGAGTGCTGTAAGAATGAGGTATTACAAACACTTTGGAAAGTAATTTGACAATATTACAATGGATTCCACAATTAAATGTGTTTTCATAAAGTCAAGAAATTATATTAACTTGTGAAAATTTAGCCATAAGAATCAAAACTACATTCATATAATAAGCTGTATATAAATAACTTTATAAATATAATTTTCAATAATCACATAATGAGTGACAAACTTAATATCCCTTAATAGATATAAGAAATTGTGATACATATCCATGTCATGGAATTTTATTCAGGAAAAAAGAAACAAGCAATAGATACTTTCAACAACTGTGATGGCTATAAATGATCTCAAATAGAATGAAAATCAGTGCCTAAAGGTTACATAATCTAGACTTCCATTTTTAAAATTCCATTTTAAAAATATGAAGCCAGGAAAAAACTGGTGAATACCATTCCCTTGAGAAAATAGATGATAAGGATATGTCTGAGACTGTGAAAGTGATGTATATGACACATTTGTGATAAAAGTGTTAAATACCTGTTGGGGGATGCTGCTCATCATTTCCTGTCTTCCCAGATTTAAAATACTCACAATGAAACTATATTAATTACAATACTCTTTGGCCAATATTTTAAGCATATTTCTAGCTAGCTCTTATATCTTAAATTATCCCATTTCTGTTATTTTATATTTTACTATGAGGTTCATGGCCTACTGGCAAGTTTCCAGCTAGCAGCTTGCATCTTTCTCCTCTGGCAGCTACATGGCATCACCCTGACTTTGTCTTCTTTCTCCTAGCATTCAGTTTAGCTTTCCGTACCTAGCTCTATTCTACCCTTCACAGGCGCAAAGGAGCTTCTCTATTAACTAATGGTAATCACAGCATACAGAGGAGAATCCCACATTACCTCCCCTTTTCTTTCTAAATAAAAAGGAAGGTTTTAATTTTAACATTGTAAAATTACATATAACGAAACAGGTATCAAGGAAGAAGTATAGTTACAATATTTATATCTATTTTATCTTTTACCATAACTAAGTAAAATTATAACTACCAATTCTTCAATTCCATCAAAGACTCCAGAAGGAAATAATATTACCTAAGTAAACAGGAAGTACATTGTAAGCAACTTCCAAAACTCCAGAATTGACAGAGACATCTCACTGCCTGGCCAGTCACCCAGGGTTCTTCTGTACCATTGGGGCACCCATTTTCAGCCTACAGGCCCATTGTAACTGGCAGACTTTTCCATGACATAGGAAATTTGAAAGACAGTTCTGCCTATATTGGCAATTTGTCAGTCACATTTTATGTGTCCTTCAGAATGTGTGGTAGACTCTTTCATGAAGCAAGAACCCCAAAGGACTGTCTCACTTTCTTTAGGCAGCTTCTGCAGTCATTTTTCTGTGGGCCCTGCAAGTCCAGTCAAACAGTTCAGGCAATAGTGGTTTCTTGATCAAATCGCTAACAAATTCCATAAGGAACCTCTTCAATGCCCATCTTTTCCTTGAAATAACTGGCACTGCCAGGAGAAGATGTGTCTCAGTGACATGAAAATTCCTAAGTTCTTAAAACATTTTAAATGCTGTATTCTGTAGTCTTTGAAAGGGTTAAAGAATAAATATCCATCTGAAATATACCTCTGTACATCTAGAAAATCTAACTAACATGACTACACTATTATAGATGATTATCTATTAATCTATATTTCTTAATTATACATTACATTCTTAATGAACTACAAATACAATACCTTAATTAAGAGCAGAAATATATATTAAACAAGATTGATCTTAAATTTGTATCAATAAACCAAGATTCATACCAATGCAAAGTATCCATCTTTATAGCATATTCTCCTTTAAATGTAAACAAACATGTATAAACAATCATTTAGGGAATTTTGGCATAGTTCTCTCCAAACTGCTTCCAGCTTTTTGTTAAACAGAGTAATTTTGGGGGGTGTTTATGGAAAACTTTGGGGGGTCTTAGTCCATCAAACCACATTAGTCTGGAAGGAATTCACAGGTTTTCATCCTCTGCAGAAACAAAAAAAGAGCATCTTTTCCAAAGCAACAAATTTTTAGACCCAAATTTTGAAGTCAAGATACCCTTAACACACACACACACACACACACACACACACACACACACACACACACACACGTTTAGTTTAGCTTAGCAGCCCATTGAATAAAATGTCTCTTTGTACTTAACTGCCTCATAGTCAAAAAATTTAGAGAAAACACAATAATATAAATAATCCAAACACTCCATATATATATTCCATCTTTATGTGGTTTATTTTTTCTTTACCCCTTTAACCTATGACTGTACTCTGTCTCTTTAAAAACTTTATTTTATTTTTAAAAAACGTTTACTTCCTTTTATTAATGTCTATATTCTTTTTCTTCTCTCCCAAGCCTATGTACATTTATCCAACACTGTGAAATATATAGAGATATTTTCCATCTGAATTTGTTTTATTGTATATTTATTAACCTTTTCTGACCAGGACTTCTTCTTAAAATGCACAGAAGTATGGCTAGGACTAAGGCTGCTTTGTCTTTTGGCACTGCCTAGTCCAACATGTTTTAGTCCATTCATTGCCTATGAGATTGCCAGAAGTGAGCCATGCTTACCACCTCAAATGTGGCAAAAAGTTGGCCCATGCTGTGACCAAGTAACTTTCAGCACACTGCCCACAAACTCCATTCAAGTGCTCAGCCTTCTGAAAGACCCAGAGCTTGTGCTGGCAGCAAGGACCAGAAAGTCACTATTTCAAACCACATGTGTGGGTTTTTTTTTCCTGTGGTTGAATCAGGAAGACCTCTCTTAAGGGAGCTACATCAAGCCACTAGCAAACAGAGCAAGAAGCTGTGGTAAAATCTGTCTCTTTGTGTCAAAAAATCCTTTTTAAGCTATCTCAGGTTTTTAAGTAGATTTAGTTGGCCATGTGATATGGGGTTCCCTTTTGTATACTGTGAATACCATTGGTTAATAAAGAAGCTGCTTTGAGCCTGTGCAGGGTAGAATAGGGCTAAGTAAGGAAAACTAAACTGAATACTGGGAGAAAGAAGGCATAGTCAGGGAGACGCCATGTAACTGCCAGAGGAGAAAGGTGTGAGTCACCAGCTGGAACCTTTCTGGTAGGCCATGAGCCTTGTGGTAAAATATCAAATAATAGAAATGGGTTAATTTAAGATGTAAGAGTATCCAGAAATAAGCTTAAGATATTGACCAAAGAGTATTGCAATTAATATACTTTCAGTGTGGTTATTTTGGGAGTCTGGGAAGCCAGGAAATGAACAAGCAGCCTCCACCAACAAGTTGGTGTATTTCTAGCTAACTCTTAGAACATCAATTAACCCATTTCTATTAATCTGTGTATCACCATGTGGCTGTGGCTTACCAGCAAGGTTCCAGTGCATCTGTCTACTGTGGGTGGCTACATGGCTTCTCTCTGCCTCTGCCTACTCTTCTCTGAATATCTCTTTCAGCCTGGTTTTATTCTGTCAAGCCATTGTCTAAAAACAGCTTTTTTTGTTAACCAATGACAATAAAACATATTCACAACTGTTACATCACCTCCAACATCAATAACTTTAATTTTAGGTATTTTCTATATCAATTTAATGATGCTAGAATATGCAACTCAATGGTTTTAGTACATTAACAAGAAATCATTAAACAAAGAAAAGATTCTGTCATGAGCATCAGTCTTTCCTTTATCAGTGCAAAGAGGTGGAGCAATTTCTCAGTGATCAAGTGGCTGCTTTTGCATAGAGTCTGTGTTTGATTCCCAGCATCCACATGATGGCTTATATTATCTGTTAATTCAGATTTATAGTGTCTGATGCCCTCTTCTGGCATCCTAAGTACCTGAAGACAAATGGTGCATGAAAACTCACACAGGCACATTATAGTCCTGGTAGAACCATTGTTTTGGGGCCCCAGCCTCCTTTTGGAGACTTCAAATGTCATTGTTAGGTGTGCTCATGGTTCACTGCAGATAAATGATAGATTCAAACTTGAAATCATGTACAGAAAGGTAGATTAAACTTTTTTTAGAATTAGTTAGTACTCTATATTATATGCCATTAATATCATGATAAAAAGTTTAATATCTATATAGATATAGATATAAATCTTAAAAATTTTGAGATAATATTTAGAGCATAAGAAAAGCTGTAAGAGAGTAAAAGTAAAATCTAAAGATTATGAGATTTTTAAAAATAAAGTAGTCATTAAATATTGGTTTTTCTTCTGTCCCAACAGGATAAAATTTCTTAAATATTTGCAAATGCAAGTAATCTTTTTGTAGTCCTCGTACAATTAAAAATCAAAGCTGTCTTTGGATTTGCCGTGTGACTATCTCCTTCTCTAAACCCAAGCATTAAATTAAATTAAATTTAAAAATCTCTGTCTCATGTCAGAAGAGCCATCTGCTATGGGATAGAAGAGAAACAAATATTAAGGACTCCTTTATTGCCACTAATCTCATAGTCCTTTGATTTTATATTTACTCTTTAACAGCTTTTCTTAAGGTATCAATATACCTCAAAATTATATATATATATATATATATATATATATATCTTTTGTCATGATATTAATGGACATATAAAGTACTAAATAATTCTAGAATAAGGCTTAATTTAGCTTCCTGTACAAGCTTTAAGGTTTGAGTTTTTATCAGGTAACTCAGAATTAAGTTTTTGTATTCTGCAATACATAATTAAGTATGGTCCTTTAACTTATTTGAGATCTGCAGCATATGATATTTAAAATGTTTAAGGTTTTTTGCAGTGAATAAAGGCCATGTCTAACAGCAATTCTGAAGTCTCCAATAGGATGATTAAACCTTATATTCCTCTCTTTGCCCAGGCATATCACTTCCTGTCTGTCTGTACAGACCTCCTGATCTCTATGATTATCTAGTGGATAGCTCCACATTCTGATTTTCAGGCAAACTTCATTAGAGTACAAAGAAGATATCACCACATTTATTCATTTATATGTTGGTTCTACAATCAATATAACCACTGAGTAGAGAATATAGGGCTAGGATAGAAGGATGCATTTTTCTTGGAGGGAGAAATAGAATAGGTAATTATAGATGGTTGAAGGCCTAAGAATGGAACAGGATAAAACAGGGAGGGTATGAAAGAGGAAATGAGTGAAGGAAATATGAGGAGCAATAGTTAAATCTAAGGGCCAGTTGAGCGGTCATTAAAAAGCCTAATACAATATAAGCTTCCTATAATATATACATATGTGAAGATGATCTAAACAAAATCACCAATAAATGGAAAGAAAATGTCTCAACTGTACATCTTTTGTCACCAAAATGCAGCTTCCAATACTGGAAAAGGGTTATATCCAACAAGAATTGTTCAAAGGGGTTTCATGGCCCCAAACAGCCCAGGATGTTGTCAAGGGTGGCTCTTCACAAATGATAAAGTCCCTATTGATGAAGATAGCACCTTCAAAACTCATTGAACACAGAGAAATTGAGCAGGGGCTTACCTAGAACCTTTACAGTAATATGCATGCTACCAAAGGTGAACAGTAAATATTAACCCAGCTACAAATCCTTTGATCTATAAGACTAAACTGCCCGTGAGATACACAGGTACAATATTGGCACAAAGCTTGTAGAGTAACAAGCCAATATCTGATATAATAAGGCCTATTCTATGATATGATATGGAACCCATTGCAAATGCTGCTTGGGTATCCAGGGACATGGCCCCAGGCGAAAGCAAAGGGAGCCCCCAAACTTTTTTTCCACAGTACAGATGTACTCACTTTTTCAGTAAAAATAAAAACTTTATCAAAAGAACTTCCAGATTGAGGAGGCCTGTCCTACAATCCAAACTGATAGACTTTGGACTTTTCTTTTTTAAAGACACATCCAGCTTTAGAAATTCAAACATCATAACCCGAATAAATCAAGCTGTGTTCCTATTTAGACCTGAAAATTCCTTCTGGGTAAATTAAAATACATTACTCTCCTTAATTAAAAAAACAAATACATGACAAAGAAGACCCAAATATGTCTTCCTGAATTTTCTGAGTACAGAAATTTCAGAGTAATTTCTTCCTGTCTCTTCAGTGCCTGACTTGGAGTTGTTTTCAGATTCCTAATGTTCTCTCCTACCCCTGCATTGCCACAAGCCACTGTTTCTCTGTTTAATAGTAATAGCCCAATGTTGTTAAATAGAATCACAAAAAAATAAGGCCAATTGCCAAATGAAAACTATCCCAAATGATTCAAAAGAACCACAAGTAGCTCAGCAGAGAACAAAGACAAACAGCAAAGAAAGGCTTGAGGCACACCTCAGGGAAAGAGTAACAAAGAGTCAGTTTTTTTGATACTACAAACCAAAATTCAAATAGTTTTTGTTTGTTTCTTTTGTTTCATTAAGTAGAGTTAAAAAGTAGCTGATGTTGGCTGAAGTGGAAAGATAAGAAAATATTTTAATGACTCAAGCAATTGTTGGCCACTTCCACCTTTCTTCTTCATTCAATGTTTATTCTGTGATTGGCAGATTCTCTCAGAATGTGCTTATATATCCCTCTATCATTGACATTTTGTTTGGAACTTGAAGATCACAAAATGTGCCCCCTGCCAAGTCAGGACAGCCATCCTCAATAAACCAAATAAAATTCCAAATAAAATATTGAAAGCAGAAAACACTGAAAATGTGACCACACTGTGAAGAGCAACAAAGAGATCCAGCAAACACTGTAACCTAACCTTATCTTCCTAAATACATGCATGCATACCTATGTATATATATATATATATATATATATATATATATATATATTTGCATAACAACTTGCTTTATGTATACCATATAATAAATAAACCACTGCTGCAATAAGGTAACCTGTGAAATATAAAACATAATACTTTACTGAGTACCCAAATAAAAACTTAAAAATTTTAAGACACATTTGTAAATAGAGACTATGCTTTCATTTCCTGGCCTCCCAGACCTGAATAATCACAGAGAAACTAAATTAATTACAACACTGTTTGTCCAATGGATCAGGAGTATTCCTAGCTAGCTCTTATATGTTAAATTAATGTATCCCACTAGGCTGTGGCTTACTGGTAATTCTCTGGAATCTTTTTTCTTGGGTGGTTACATGGCATCTGCCTGACTCTGCCTTACTTCTCCTTACATTCTGTTCAGTTTTCCTGCCTAGCTTTATTCTGCCCTGCCATAGGCCAAAGCAGATTCTTTATTAAGTAACGGCAATAAAACATATTCACAGCATACAGAGGGGAATCTCACATCATCTCCCCTTTTCTGTCTAAATAAAAAGGGAAGGTTTTAACTTTAACATAGTAAGATTACATATAACAAAACAGTTATCAGGAAGGAATTACAGTAACAATAGTCTATTGGTATTTGGCAAAATTAAAGAAAATATTCTATCACCTATTTTACCTTTGTGAGTTTAAAGTTTAATATCCAATTTATCTTTCATCATAATTAAGGAAAACTTTAACTATCTGTCTTCAACTTTATCAAAGACCCTAGAGGGATATATTACCTAAGTAAGCTGGAAGAATATTGTAAGCAGCTTCTAAAACTCTAGAATTTACAGAGATATCTTGCTGCCTGGACATTCACCCGAAATTCTTCTGTAATATTGGGGCATTCATCTTCAGCTTACAGGCCCATAATATCTGACAGACCTTTCCATGAAGCAGGAAATTTGAAATACTGTTATACCTATATTGGTACTTTGTCATTCGCTTTCTTCTGAGTTCTGCAGAATGTCTGACAGACTCTTTCATGAAGTAGGGATCCTGAAGGACTTCCTCATATTCTTTAGGAAAGTTCAGCATTTTTTTTCTGTGGGCCCTGCATGCCCATTTTATACAGCATACTGTCAAGCAGTTCAGGCAAGAGCAGTTTATTGCCTAAATGGCTAGCCTTTTCACATTGAAGTCAAATTCCATAAGGAGTTTTTTCAATACCCATCTTCTGTGGGAGAATGCTCTTGTACACTGTAAAAATTTGCCACTCATGTTGGTTTAATAAAATGCTGATTGACCTGTAGCCAGACAGAAAGTATTGGCAGGACAAGACAAAGAAAATTCTGGCAAGAGGAAAGGGAGAGGCTCAGTCAATATCCAGGTGCAAAGGAAGCAATATGAGTATACCTCACTGTTAAAAGGTATTAAGCCACATGGCTAACATAAAAAAGGGTTATGGGTTAATTTAAGTTGTAAGAGCTAGTTAATAATAAGCCTGGGCTAATAGAGCAAACAGTTTATAATTAATATAAGCCTCTGTATGTTTCTTTGGGACTGAACAGCTATTGGACCAGGCAGAACAGAAACACCTGTTTAGACCCATGAATCTCTTTGAAGAAATTGGTGCTGCCAGAAGCAGACATGAGTCACTGTTGGGAAAATTTTAAGTTCTTAAAATCTTTTACATGTCATATTCTGGAGGTCTTTAAATTGTTGAAAATTTTATATCTAACTGAAATATATCTCTGTATATCTAGGAAGTCTAACTAGCACAACTACAAGTTTGACTATTATAAATGACTACCTATTAATCTGTAATTTTTAATTATATATTATATTTTAAATGAACTCTATAAACATAATAGCTTAAACAAGAGTAGAAATATACCAAAACTGACCTTAAATTAGGATCAATAAACCTAAGTCCGTACCAATGTATTTACTTCTATATCATGTCCACCTCCAATTTTTTTAGAAAGAGATTGACTGTGATCTTTATCCACTTATAATCAAACACATTTAAATTAAAAGAAACATTTATGAACAATAATTTTGGGAACTTGGGTGTAGTTTTTTCCAAACTGCTTCCTGCTATTTGTTGGGTGAAGTATTTTGAGGATTCATGGGGACCTTTAAAGGAGTGTTCTTCCATCAAACTACATTAGCCTGGAAGGAATCCACAGATTCCCACTCTGTAGAAACAAAAGCAGAACTTCTTTTCTAGAGCAACATACCCTTAGAGTCAAATTTTGAATTGAAGATATCTTTAAAATATATGTGTTGATTTACCTTAGGAGCCCTCACAATCAAATATTTTTCAACAGTTAACTAATTAACAGTCAAAAATTTAAAAAAAAACACAATAATATACATAATCCAGACTCGCTGTGTATATCCCATCTTCATGTGACTTTTTTTACTCTTACTTTTTAATATTAATTTTATGTTTTTTACTCTTTTAATCTATCACTGTCTGTACTCTGTGTACTCTTTCTTTTCTCTCTCCTAAGCCCATGTACATTTATCCAACATTGTGATCCATTAGGAGGTCTTTTTTGTCTGAATCTGTCTTATTGTGTATCTGTAATCATTTTCTGACCAGGGGAGTTTTTTTTTTAATGCTATGCAGGTGTGGCTAAGACTAATGCTTTGTCTTTGCCTGTTGGCTTCACCCTGTCCAACATGGTGGTGGTATGTCCACTGCCTCTGTGAACCATGCTCAATGCCCTAGCTCCAGAGACACAGAGGGTCTTTGTCACTGATAAGCAATTTATAACTCTCTGCTCACAAACACCATTTAAGTGCTCTATAGCAGAACCACTCAAAAGAGATAGAGCCATTTGTGTTCTCAGCATGAATCAGGATTCCATCTCTTAAAGAAGTGGTGCCTCTTCTCAACACCAGCAAACAGAACCTCTCTGAAAAAAAAATGCAGCAACCCAAATGCTTCAATTGACTCCCAGTTTGTGCATGTAGAAGCCCCCTTTTTAAAAGCTTTCTTAGGCTTTATGTGGATGTATGCTGCCAAAGGCTTGGTGCCATAATGTAAATGCAATAATAAAATAGCTAAACAAGGGTGATTAGATCCAGGGTTCTTTTTTTTGAAAAGAAAAAAAATATGAAATACTGAAGGATGATGCTCTTGTACACTAAAAATATTTGTTGTTTGCACTGGTTTAAAAAATCACTGGTTGGCCAATAACAAGGCAGTAAGTATATGTGGAGTGACAAGACTAGGAGAATTCTGGGAAAAAGAAAGGCAGCATCACAGTCATCAGCCAGGTGGTAAAAAAGCAAGATAAGAATGCTGTACCAAGAAAAGTTTGAATGTATTGGCCCAGGAGACCACTTCCCAAATATAACCCCAGTAGCACAGACACTGAGAGAAACAATAAATAACAATAAATGGGACCTACTGAAACTGAAAAGCTTCTGTAAAGCAAAGGACACAGTCAACAAGACAAAATGACAACCTACAGAATGGGAAAAGTTCTTTATTAACACCATATCAGACAGAGGTCTGATCTCCAAAATATACAAAGAACTCAAGAAATTCGTCATCAAAAGAACAAATAATCCAATTAAGAAAATGGAGTACAGACTCAAACATAGAATTATTTACAGAGGAATCTAAAATGGCTGAAAGAGACTTAAGGAAATGATCAGCATCCTAGTCATCAGAGAAATGCAAATCAAAACAAGTCTAAGGTTCTATCTTACACCTGTAAGACTGGCCAAGATCAGAAACACTGATGACAACTTATGCTGGAGAGGTTGTAGGGAAAAAAGGGACACTTCTGCATTGCTGGTGGAAATTCAAACTGGTATAGACCCTTTGGATGTCAGTGTGGTTATTTCTCAGAAAATTAAGAAACAACCTTCCACAAGACCCAGTAATACCACTTTTGGGTATGCTCAATCATGCCACAAGGACATGTGCTAAATTATGTTCATAGCAACATTGTTTGTCATAGCCAGAACCTGGAAACAACCTAAATGTCACTCTACCAAAGAATGGATAAGAAAAATGTGGTATATTTACACAATGGAGTACTACACAGCAGAAAAAATGATGACATCTCAAAATTTGCAGGAAAATGGATGGAGCTAGAAAAAATCATTTTGAGTGAGATAACACAAATACAGAAATACTAGTATCACATGTCCTCACTAACAAGTGGTTTTTAAACATAAAATAAAGAAAACCAACCCACAAATCATAATCCCAGAGAACTTAGACAACAATGAGGACATGAAGAAAGGCATACATTGATCTACATGGGAAGTAGATTTCTACATGGGAAGTACAAAAAGACAAGATCTCCTGAGTAAATTGAGAGCACGAGGACCTTGCATGAGGGTTGAAGGGGAGGGGAGAGGCAGGGGTGAAGCAGAGAAAAATGTACAGCTCAATAAAAATCAATAATAAATGAATAAATAAATAAATAAAAGAGGTAGTTATTAACAAGTCTGATCAATAGACCAAACAGTTTATAATTAATATAGTCCTCTGTGTGTTTCTTTGAGACTGAATGGCTACTGGACTGGGCAGGAAAGAAACTTCTGTCTATAAATGGTGCCTAAAAATTTGGTAAGAATTTCCACATAAAGCCTGAGAAAGTTTTTTTAAAAAGGATTCTAGACAGACAAGAAGAGTCAAGAACAGTTTCTTGGTAACTGTCTTTTCTCTAGTAGACTCTGTTTGCTGGCTGCAAGCAGAGGCACAGCTCCTTTATGAGAGGCTTCCTGACTCAGTATTAGAAGCAAAAACTGAGCAACTCTTTTAAGAGGTCCTGCCATCAAACACTTAAATGGTGCTTATAATCAGTTGGCATCAGGTTGCTTGGTAGTGGCATGGACTTAGAAACTCCACAGATATATAAAAAAACATGGCCCTTGCCAGTACTTCCATTATGAAGATAGACTTCCAAAAAGCTAAGGAATGGGATGGAGGCAGCTGCAAAAGCAGCAGCTTTATTCTCATCCCTATTGCTTAGCAGGTTAAAGACTTGTGCTCAGAAAAAGATAGTAGAGATATACAGGAAGACAGATTCAGATAAAAAAAACTTTAAAGACCTTACACTGTGTTTAAAACTATACATAAGCTTGGGAGGGAAAATAAAAAGGATTTAGAAATTGCTTAAATAAAAGAGAAGTCGAGTGTGGTGACACATGCCTCTAATCACAACACTTGGGAGGAAGAAGCAGGCAGATCTCTGTGAGTTTGAGGCCAGCACTGGATACAGAGTGAGTTCCAGGACAGCCAAAAATACTCAGAGAAAACTTGTCTCAAAAACCCAAAAATTAAAAAATAAAATAAAAGAATTAGAGTTTTAAAAAGCCACATAAAGATGGAAAATACACAGAGAATTTGGATACTGTAATTATACTGTCTTTGAATTATTTGACTGCTGATGAAAGAGCAACAGCTGCTAAAAGACATTTGATTATAAATGCTGTGGGATTACTCCAACCTATATATTTTTTTTAAATGAAATTTAAGTAAACAAGTTTAATGTGGAAAAGAGGCTTTGTTTTTGTTTTCACAGGAGGAGAGAGGCTGTAGATTCATTCTGTGTTAAGAAAATTAAAGTTTGATCAAGGAAGATCCTCTGAAAAATCTCCAATATGATGTGGGAGAGTCTTCTGTTTGTGTTGATTTCATTTGCTAATAAAGAAACTGCCTTGGCCCATTTAACGGGCCAGCCCTTAGGTGGGTGGAGTAGACAGAACAGGAAGAAGGAAGTGAGGTAGATGGCTCAGTCAGATGCCACACCTCTCCTAAGTGAGACAGACTGCCATGCCTCTCCTCAGGGAGACAGACTTGATGAAGCTCCGGCCCAAGACGGATGTATGCTAGAATCTTCCCGGTAAGGCACTACTTCGTAGTGTTACACAGATTATTAGATACGGGTTAATCAAGATGTGAGAAAGAGGCTAGAACTAATGGGCCAGGCAGTGTTTAAATGAATGCAGTTTGTGTGTTGTTATTTCAGGGCATAATCTAGCCAGGCAGCTGGGAGTTGGGTGGGACGAAAAGCAGGCCTGCCAGCAGCTCTACACTACACCAATAGGAGTGGATGGCCCAGAAGATTCAACATTTTAGAGCACATCTGTTGCAGCTTCCTCTGATACCTACATCCAGAACAGCTTTAAAACTGCTGCTTGAGGTGATTAAGCCTCACAGAATACTCCAGTCAGTATGTAACTATAATCCTAATTTTTGAGGGGTCTCTATAAGATTATCAGTTCTCCCAATCTGCAGGAAATAGGCAAGAAACTATACCCAAATTCCCCCAAAATGGATTATGTATGTTTGCTTTTGTTTAGTGTGTTCATTACAAGTTTTTTTTTTCTTTTTTTTTTTTTCCGAGACAGGGTTTCCCTGTAGTTTCTAGAGCCTGTCCTGGAGCTAGCTCTTGTAGAGCAGGCTGGCCTCGAACTCAGAGATCCGCCTGCCTCTGCCTCCCGAGTGCTGGGATTAAAGGCGTGCACCACCACCGCCGGGCTTCATTACAAGTTTTTATGGATAATGGTCAGGACTTGTTTTGAAAAAAAATGGAAATGATTTTTTACACTGTAAAGATTTGTCATTTGTACTGGTTTAATAAAATGCTGATTGGCCAGTAGCCAGCCAAGAAGTATAGGCAGACCAACCAGACTAGGAGAATTCTGGGAAGAGGAAATCAGAAAGGCAGTCACCAGTCAGATGTAGAGGGTGCAAGTTGATAATGCCTCACTGAGACAAGGTACCAAGTCACATGGCTAAAATAGACCAGAATGATGGGTTAATTTAAGTTGTAAGAGCCAGTTAATAATAAAACTTGAGCTAATAGGACAAAAAGTTTATATTTAATATACGCCTCTGTGTGTTTCTTTGGGTCTGAACAGTTATGAGACTAGGCATTTGTTTGCACACATCTGTAGATGGTATACTGTAATATCATGTATGTGTCCCCAGAGATAAAGATACTTTAAGAAGAAAAATATGAATGTCTGGAATATATGAGTATGTCAGCAAGATCCAAAAGCTTCAGGCTACTTTGCCTTATTTTCTTCACTTCCAGATTACCTCTGAAATTCCTCAAATCCTACACACGGAGTTTGATTACAATATGTGAAGCGTTTGACCATCAGATCGTTGACAGGCAGTGTGCTGTAGGGGAGATTTGATAACTTCACAAATTTCTAGGAGCTATCCTAATCAAATACCACCACAAAAAGCCATAGAGGTGCTTAAATAGGCTTATAGATCTCACAAAGAGAAAAAAGAAACACTGTAAAAATAGTGTGCAGTATAAAATTAGCATATTCAAAATAATATGGATTCAGTTGCATCCCATGGAACTGGAGTTACCGACAGTTGTGAGCATCTTCACATTAGTGATAGAAACAAAACTCAGAACCTCTGGAAGAGTAGCAAACGGTCTTAACTGCTGATCCATATCTTCAGGCCCTATTACAACAATTTTATATTCATTATTATGTCACTGTCTTCAGACAAGTGCAGTTGTAGGTACAGTGTTATTAGAGGAACATCTCAAAATGATGATTATAATCCCAGCTTTGGTTCCATGACAGAGTTACTTATATAGATCCTCTTGGAAATTGGAAGCAAACAAGATTGCTGGGCAAAAGTTCGGAGCATGGGGGTGGGAGTGGGAGTAAGGTTGGGGGAAGAGGAGAGGGGAGAAAGAAGGGAAAGGGGAAAGATTGGAGAGTGCTTGGGGGAGTGGGAGGACGGAGATCAAGGAAGGACACATATAGGAGCAGGGAAGAAGATATCTACATTAAGGGAACCATTTTAAAGATGGCAAGAGACTTGGCTCTAGAGGGGATCCCAGGTGTCCACGAGGTTGCCCCCAGCTAGGTCTTTGGGCAGCAGAGTAGAGGGTGCCTGAACTGGCCTTGCCTCACTATCACACTGATGATTATCTCGAATATCACCATAGAGTCTTCGTCTGGCGACCGATGGAGATAGAGACAAAGTCCCTCATCAGAGCAACGGACTGAGCCCCCAAGGTCCAGTTGAAGAACAGAAGGAGGGAAAAGATGAGCAAGGAAGTCTGGACTGTGAGGTGTTGGTCCACCCACTGAGGCAGTGTGCCTGTTCTAATGGGAGCTCACAAAATCCAGCTGGACCGGAACGGAATGAGCATGCAATCAAACCGGACTCTCTGAATGTGGCTGAAAATGGGGGCTGACTGAGAAGCCATTGATAAAGGCACTGGGACATGTTTCTACTGCATGTACTGGCTTTTTGGGACCCTAGTCTATTTGTCTATTTGGATGCAAAGCTTAGTAGGACTGGATTGGGGGGGCTTGGTCTTCCCACAGGGCAGGGTTCCCTGCTCTCTCTGAAGGAGGGAGGGGCCAGGAGGAGGGTGAGTGGGGGAGCAGGGGGGAATGGGAGGAGGGGAGGAAGTATAAATTTTTTGAATGGAAAAAAGAACAAAGAAAAAAATAAATGTTTACATAATAACACTTAAAAAACAAAACTATTATTTGAAAGACAAGAACAAAATATATGATTATTTATGTACTTAAATAAATATGAAAATACTTAATAACTAGTACTATGGCTATAAGAAGGAGTAGAAAAGAAGAAAAATGTTTTCATCAGTAGTTTATTCTTTCTGTGGATCTCCTACCTCTACTTTTCATTCTTTTTTTTTTCAGAAAATGGTATCAGATTTATTGAAAGACATGTAATTGAAGTATAATTATATAAACTTAAATGGAACATGATTATGATTAAATTAATCTGAATTTTATATTTACATTTTCAGTCCAGAGCATTACATTCATGCAGTGGTAAGAAGCACTGATTTTTTAATTTTTTTTTATTTTCAAATGTCCATCCTCTTGAGAAATGCAAGAGCATTCAGCTGAAGTTGTTACCTACTGTTTGAATATATGATACCCTAACAGTTTAAGAAAACCAAAGCCTAGGAAATTTAAATGTTGTTATATATAAAATATTTACAAATATATATACTAACATGTATGTATTATTATATATATATGTATATTATATGGTAGTTATATCTGGCTTTGCCTATCTGAAATTTTGAAAATTCTGAGCTGCGGCAGCTCTCTAGGAGTCTGCTGATATGTCGAGGAGCTCCTTCTGCTTGTCTGTGATGTTGTTCATGGCATCTTCAGACAGCTGGTCTTTAGAGAGCATGTCCTGTGAAGACATTGTATCTTCAAAGTCTGGATATTGGCCTGCATCGTCAGGAGGGCCCTGCTCTTCTGGGATGTCCTGGTCAGACAGATGAAATGCAACAGCTGCATTCTGGGGAGTGATTGTGTGTCCAAAGCCCTGATACTCGCTGTGGGGTGAACCTGGAGAACCTGCATCACATGGTGATGAGGAAAGCAGACTTGTGTGTTCAGTGTGCTCTGGGTCTTCGGGAAAACGTTTTTTTGGGGGGAATAACCCTGCATGATTCTTCCAACACGTCTCACTTGCTCAGAAATATCATCTCTGATACCTGACACATCCCACATAGCGAGGAAGGAGTCGAAGCATGAGCCTTCTTCTGCCTCTTGCAAGTAGGGTTCATAGGTGATGGAGGAGTGTCTATGTGTTACTTTCATTATTAATAAAGATACTGCCTTGGCCCTTTAAGAGAACAGAAAATTAGGTAGGTGGAGTAGACAGAACAGAATGCTGGGTAGCAGGCAGTGGGGAGACACTTCAGGCAGTCCCCATAGTCAGTCGCCATGATTCTCCTCTCCGAGATGGACGCAGGTTAAGATCTCTCCTGGTAAGCCACACGTTGTGGTGCTACACAGATTACTAAATATGGGTTAAAGGAAGATGGGAGAATTAGCCAATAAGAGGCTGAAACTATGGGCCAGGCAGTATTGAAATGAATACAGTTTCTGTGTAATTATTTTGTGTAAAGTTAGCCGGGTGGCAGGACACAGCCCTGCTGCTTCTTTCTACAGATTGGCGCTCCAACGTGGTGACTAAATCCACTTAAAAACCTGAGAGGGCTTTAAATAAAGGAGAGAGAGAGTTTAACACAGCTTTTTGCTGTTTGCCTGGACGTGCTGTAGAGAGATTTCCTGTTTCGGCAATAGCGGCAGAAAAAAAAAAAGCTGAGTCATTTTAAAACGCAGCTTCCTGCGCTGTGCCGCCAGCGCGAACTCTGGCTTTAAAGCATTCCAATGGCTTTTATGGGACTGGATGCTTGTGTGCCCGCTTGGGATGGGAAGGAGAGTGCTCTGAGACCATGCCAATGGCTCAGAGCTCCCTGCCTGCACCTGGGCAGATGGCGGAATCAGGCTTAGGCGAGCGGGAGAGCATGGCGGATTCCTGCCGCCATAGAGAGAGATGTTTTCAGAATGCACAGTGCTCTGCGTGTCAGATTTGGCTGTAACTTGGATGAAAAGAGTTTCTGTGCTGCACGCTCAGTCTCAGAATTAAACTGCTGAATGCGGCTCCAATGTGGACTGCTGTGTGCCTGGAACTGTGTGCGGCTCAGGGGCACCAAATGAGAGCGGCTTTGGCTCTGCTCCTCCATGCTGAATTGTACTGATCTCAGGCAGGATCTATCGTAATTACCATGATAACAGCGCAGTTAAGGTTTAGACTTGGCTGGAAACAGGCGGTACCGTATTACCTCTACGTGGCACAACTTAAGTTTTTAAGAAGTGCTTAACCTTTTAAGAAGTGCTCCTGGATAGTAAAAAAATTACAGATTCACAATAGGAAAGATTCAGACATAGAAGGCCTTTAAATGGCTCACAATGTTGGATGAATATACATAGGCTTGAGAGAGAGAAAAAATAAATATATAGAGAATAAAGTTAATGCCTTTAAAAAGGGTAAAGTCTTTAAAGAAAAAGAAGTAAAGTGATAGAGTAAAAATAAGCCACGTAAAAATGGAAAATTCACAGAGAGTCTGGATGATGTATTTTATTGTGTTTTCTTTAAAATTTTTGACTTTAAAGGAGCTAAATACAGAGAGACATTTCATTATATGGGCTGCCAGTCTAGACCAGAATGGACATCTTAACGGTATGACTTCAGGATTTGGATCTAAGAACATGATGCTTTGGAAAAGAGTTTCTTCATTTGTTTTCACAGAGGACGAGACTCTGTGGATTGCTTCTATCCCAATATGGTATGATAGACCACGCCCTCCCGAAAGGTTGCTGTGAACATCTTCAAAAAATTACTTTACTCTACTGCCGACTGAGATGAACCTGGCACACAGGTTACACCATGAAAGATCTGATTAACAGCGCCCCCACTCAGCAGGAAGCAGTTTGGAAAGAATAAACTTCGCCCATATTCCCAAATATTGTTTATAAATGTTCTTTTACATTTAAAGGGGGAGATGATATAGATATGAATAATTTGCATTGGTATAGATTTTAAGGTCAATTTTGTTATATGTATATGTATTTCTGCTCTTGATTAAGGTATTGTAATTGTGTAGTTCATTTAAAAATGTAATGTATAATTAGGAAATATAGGTTGTTAATGGATAATCATTGATAATAGTTAAGCTTGTAGTCATGTTAGTTAGATTTTCTAGATATATAGAGATATACTTTAGTTAAATAGGCATTCTTCATATCTTTCAATAGTCAAACTTGTAGTCATGTTAGTTAGATTTTCTAGATGTGCATAGATATATTTCAGATAGACATTCTTCATATCTTTCAAAGACTGCAGAATATGGCATTTAATGTTTTAATAATTTAGGGTTTTTCATGACAATGAGACACATCTGCTCCTGGCAACACCAATCTACTTCGAGAGGAAGATGGGCATCGAAGAGGCTACTTATGGAGTTTGTTAGCCATTTGGGCAAGAAACTGCTCTTGCCTGGACTGTTGCATAAACTGCACACAAAGAACCTGCAGAAAGAGGACTGCTGAACTTGCCTAAAGGTGAGATGGTCTTTTGGGGTTCCTGATTCGTGAAAGAGTCTGCGAGACGTTCTGCAGGACACAGCAGAAAGTGACTGAACTGTCTTTGGAATTTCCTGCTTCATGGAAATGTCTGCTGGACACTATGTGCCTGAAGGCCGAAGATGGATGCCCCAAAGGTATAGAGGAACTTTGGGTGACTGTCCAGGCAGCGAATTGTCTCTGTCATTTCTAGAGTTTGAAAGTTGCATATGACTTGTTTACTTAGGTAATATTATATCCTTGTGGAGTCTTTGATGGAGTTGAAGAATAACTAGTTATAGCTTTCCTTAGTTATGATAAAAGGTAAAATAGATCTAAATATTGTAACTGTAATTCTTGCTTGATAACTGTTTTGTTACATGTAATTTTACTATGTTAAAGTTAAAGCCTTTCTTTTTTGTTTAAACAGAAAAAGGGGAAATGATGGAGGAGTGTCTATGTGTTACTTTCATTATTAATAAAGATACTGCCTTGGCCCTTTAGGGAACAGAAAATTAGGTAGGTGGAGTAGACAGAACAGAATGCTGGGTATCAGGCAGTGGGGAGACACTTCAGGCAGTCCCCATAGTCAGTCGCCATGATTCTCCTCTCCGAGATGGACGCAGGTTAAAATCTCTCCTGGTAAGCCACACCTCGTGGTGCTACACAGATTACTAAATATGGGTTAAAGGAAGATGTGAGAATTAACCAATAAGAGGCTGAAATTAATGGGCCGGCAGTGTTTAAAAGAATACAGTTTCTGTGTAATTATTTTGGGTAAAGCTAGCCAGGTGGCGAGACACAGCCCCGCCGCTCCACTCCTTCAACACATAGGAGAAGGAGTAATGATGGGCAATCGCCACGAAGAACATTTCAATGCAGATGATGAAATCCTGCAGGCCTGTGGCCACAGCTTCGGCACTTTGCCATTCCCATGAATGCTTTTCTGAAATTATGCCAAACTTAACCAACAAAGCAATAAGCATTGCTTGCCAGAATGAGAGAAAGACTACCAATTTGATACAAAGGAATTTGCCAACAGGTTGTATAGGGTTGAGCTCTTCTTTCTGCACTTGGTAAAACAGCCAGCGGCAGTACACAGCAAACACTTGTGACAGGTTATTTAATATAAGCAAGTAAGTCCAAGCGTTGGAGAAACTAAAGTTCCCTTCATCGTAGACACCAACAATCTCACATACCAACACCATCACAGTGGTAATCAGTCTGACCACAGTGTACTGCAATACTCCTAGTTTGCACCTAAAAGGCAGTATTTCTCCCATAGCCCAGGGTGGACAGCAGCACAGAGGAGAGAGAAGCTGTTGCTGATCTTCAGCTTCCAGGTGGAGTATCACGTTGGGGAATTGGATTGCTAGGTAGTTGTTAAGGAATATCATGAAGTTATAAATGACGTAAGCTTCGTAGCACTCCCTCAAGGTGTCCACGTAGATGGCGATTTTGGGATACTTCAAAGCCAACCAATTAGTCAAACTGTATATTGGGACCATCCAAAGAATCCTTATAATAGGTTTCTGAAGTTCTGGTTGCGTGTAATGCACTATGTGCTGCACAATCCCCCAGAGGGACAAAGGGATTGTCAATACCAGAAATACACCAGCGATAAACCATGTTTCCGTGTGTATTCCAACCTTTAGTTTTTGAAGTTCCCAAACACAGAAGGGAACGGAGACAAGGATGGAAATCACATAAATAAGTACGAGCAGGGGTCGGATCCATCGCCTCCAGTTGTTCTGATTACAGGCGCAGTTTTGAACAGCTCAAAAAACGAACCAAGCTGAGATTTTGGCTTCTTCTCTTCTTTTTTTTTTCTCCTCTGGCTCTCTACAGGGGAAAATTCAGCAGCCGCTGGCACCACGTCCTTGGGTCGCGCTGTGGTTGCAGCTGCCACAGCGGTGGCTGCTCGGGATGCTTGCAGGTGCGGGCTGCATCCTTGCCGGCTAACCGGCCTGCACTTGGTTGGCCGCAGCACAGTCTCAGCTCACCTGGGGGTGGCCTAAAGTCTCGGCTGCACCATGGCCCCGAAGACAGCCGGGGTGACCTGGGGGGGGGGGCGACCTGGGGGGGTGACCTGGGGGGGGTCCCACGCGGGGGAGTCCCCCCCGCAGCTGGAAGCCAGCGACTCCCTCCTCCCTGCTCTGGCAGGCGAGTCTCCACCCCTCTACTTTTCATTCTTATAAACTACCTAAAACTCTGGGCTACCATCTCTAAGTTTCAAACTTAGATTTTCCTCAAACACAGCTTTCAATACCTCACTGGCCACTGTCATTTCCAGTTATAATGGAGTCTTACTCTTAGGAAATGGAACTCATATAAATGAGCTGGCACCAAAGGAATCTTCTTTCTCTATGTTTTCTGTAAATTAAGTTACCAAGAAGGTCTAGGTGGAAAATAGTGTCTTGTGAATTTCTGAGGCTGAAAATCGAATTTCATTTTTATAAGAGAAAGTGCATTCATTTGAAAATCATATAAAATTCAAGCAACCATTTATTTAATGTTTTCTAACAACATGCCTCTTAATTTTATGAGTGGGTTACTTTGCTGTTATGAGCAATTTCAGATTTATAAAAGTACATTAGTTTATTTTGCTTTTGTTTACTAGACTTTGGGAGTCTTGTGCCAATCTCCAAACCCATTCTTAGGTCTTGAAGTGCTTTCTTTGTGTTTTTATTTGCTTCTCAGTTTTGGGTTATATATTTCAAAATATGACCCAATTTTAATTGTAAGATGGAAAGTTAAGAATATAATTTATTTCTTCTGCACATGGATATCTAATACCATGAACATTAATTGAAGATACTGTGCCCTTTCTCCAATGTGTGTCTTTGTAATTTGTCTTGGAAATCAATTAAATAAAAACTTTTGGGTTTATGTGTAGGCTCTCTATTGTGATTCATTGGTCTAAATGTCCGTTTCTAAGCCTATGAGCTATGACAATTTTTGTTATCACTGTTTTGTACTATACTTAAAAATTAGTGCTGTGGCTCCAACATTGCTGTTTATTTTTATTATTTTCAAGATTACATTTGTGTGGTAGTATGAAAGTGAATGCCCACTAAAGGCAGTGGCACTATAAGAAGGTTTAGCCCTATCTTAGTACATATGGTCTTGCTGCAGAAAGTCTGTCACTATGGAGGTGGACTTTGAGGTTTTATATGTTCAAGTTATACCCAGTATGACACACAGTCTCCTTCTGCTGCTTGCAGATCAAGATATAGAACTCTCAGTTACCTCTCCAACACCGTGTCTGCCTGAATACCATCATGTTGTACCATGGTGATAATGGACTAAACCTCTGAACTACAACCAAGACACCCTAACTAGATGTTTTCCTTCATAAACTTGCTGTGGTCATGCTATCTATTCACAGTAATAAAAATCATAATTATAACACCTATAATCTTGAAGGATTATATTATTGTATTATAAATTATTTGAGAGACTGTTAAAGTTATATCTTAATAGGTTTTTATTACTATGATAAAATGCCACATCTAAAAGCAACTTGGGGAATAAAGGGTTTATTTCATCTTATAGCTTATACTCCACCATCCAGGGAAGTCAGGGTAGGATCCTGGAAGCAGGAACTGATGGACAGACCATGAAGTAGTATTTCTGAAAGACAGCACCTAGGAACATCATCTCAGGAGTGCACCTCTCATAGTGAGCTGTTCCTTCTCACATCAATCATTATCAAGAAAATGCACACAGGCTTTACCACAGGTGCATCTGGTGGGGCCATTTCCTCAATTAAGTTTACCTCTTCCAAAATAACTCTAACTTGCACTAAACTGACAAAAACTAGCCATTATATGTTATTATTTTATTAAATTTATTGAGAAATATTTTGTGTAAGGTAGATAAATTATCAACTCAAACCCCCCACAATATCTCAGAATGTCTGCATCCTTGATTCTGACAACAGGGAATGCAATAACTTTGGAAAAGGTTTTGGGTATGAGAGACATAATATTTTTAACCATTAAAGACAACAATTATAGAGCTTGGGCACATTAACATTAATTTGAATACCTACTAATTTATTCATGAGTTAGTCCTCAGATAGATACATGTTCTATTTGAACTATTCCCACTTGGATAAGCATTTCTAGTTCCTTTTGCAACTGTCTTCCTGACTGAGAGAGGTAGGTGTCATAGTTTCTGTTGTACTGTTTTAATGTCTTAATGTATTTTTAGCTCTTGCATAACCCTCTGGATAAAAACCAGACTTTCTCATGATGCTTTCCTTTTGGAAATCTGTAAATGACAAAATGATAGGCAGGTGGGAGTTTACATATAGTACAAACTGAAATGAAAACACATAGCAACTCTGTCAGACCTTTTATAGACTTTATGATTTATTGTTCCACTGACTCCAAAATAGCAACAAATAGTTGGAGTCCATAAAAAAAGCAAATGATTTGTCCCAACTTGACGAATTGTGAAAGATACAAATTTAATCTTATCATGACTTTCAGGCTCAAAATTTTCCTTTTCACACACACTTTCATGGTGAACTCCAGAAATCATAGTTACATGTCTTTGTTAAAGTTTCACATACTACACTGTCATAGAGGAAATATGCATTATTGATTAATTCACATGAGGGTATTGAGTAAAATATCTTCTGCATATAATTTTTCATATCTTCTTTTCCTTTTGTAAAAAAGATTTGTTTCTCTGTTGCATAGTTTACTAGTGGTATGGCATCAGTTAGTGAACAACATATTATTGAAATTATTTAAATTAACTTCACAATAAAAATACATCTGTCTACATCACTCCAAAAATGTTCTAGTAGATCATTTAGTTTTATTTAAAAGCTTACATTTTTCTTAGGAATAGGTCTTTGTATTTCTAATAAGACTGTATATGCTTCAAAAAAGGACTGCTATTTTGATCTTTGAATAAGAAAAATATAACTTCAGTAAAAATAAACATTTTCTATAAAAATTTACCATACAAAAGCATAACTTTAATATTTTGTTTTGATTTGTTTGTTCTTGTTGATGAGAGCAGGTTTTACTAGAGGCTTTATTTTAATCATTGTGTTTCTGTTTAGATTTTTGTTTGGCATGCGAGATAGTATAATACTTCTGTTGCGTGTTTTTTCTTTTACACTATTGGAAGGAGTAATGGTACTTTGGTTCATAGATACATGATACAATTATTTCTCCTAGGAGACAAATGATGGACATTAATTAAGTGGCTATTTCTTCTTTGGGACAACATTTAGTAGTCATTTCATGACAAGGGCCAAGTGGAGAACTGGGGCAATTATCCTCATCCTCTAGCCTCAAAACTCAATTACTGCTATCTGAATTATCCACATAATGGCTTTAATTCTACCTAGCGCTTTAGGCTATCACTTTAAGGCAATTTTCACTGCTAGGATGAGTCTATTCCTTTATTAAACACTTATTAATCTGACTGTCAAGGTAATCATTACATTTTGGCTACTCATTCTGCAGTTTGCTTGTAATGAGATGTTTATAAAGATAGAGTAGCTACTGTTTTCAGCGAGTAAATTATAAAGTTGGTTGTATATTTTCTAACAGAATAATATTTCAAAATGTTATTTACCATCTTGGGTCAAAGATATTTCACAAAGGTCAATGAATGTATAGAACTTCATTTTAATTAAGAAGCAGATCTATAGACTATTAAGTGGAAATAGTCCTTTTGACTCTTACAAAACCCAAAGAAAGACATTTTAATGGCCCAATGGGATCTTTGTGTTTCCAAAATCTCAGAGAAATTGTGAAATATATAATGAAATATAACTGACCCATTTGTCAAGTTGTTTGGTGTAGCTAGATACAGCAATTTGTGTGGAAGAGCTATCTATTGACTGTGGACAACAGACTAGCATTTCTGAGTGTTCTATAAGACCTGAAACCTCTAGCTAGCTCTTATAGGAGATTCAAAGGTAGTAGTGGTAGTAGAACAGTATGGAAGTTACGCTGGATGGAGATAGGAGACCATAGGCATTCTTGATATGTTCTCAAATACTACAAGGCAAAATAAACATACAACATTTTCAGAATATGTTTTTTTTTAAAAAAATAGCATATGAAACATTCCCCAATGTAGAAACTAGGGTAGATCAAAAAAGCTAGCTTCCACACATTAAAAAAATGAATGAAGCCTCTCTGATGAAAATTATACTAGATAAGAAGTAACAGTAGGTATCATTTCATTGGTTTTCCCTTCATGGATTTGTTAGCCACTCTCACAAATTCTGCACAGCCATTACCCCAGCATGTCTTTCAGGCAGGACAAATTATAGGTCTAAGGTTTTCCAACCTCTCCGCTGTAATCCTTGCCTCATTACGGATGATGTCTTGTTCAGGCTCTGTATCCTCCATTACTAGGAGGTTTTGCTATAGTTACCCTTGTAGATGCCTGGGAGTTCCATTTTTACTGGGTTTCTACCTCACCCCTAAATGCCCTCCAGTTCCAGTTGTCTCTACCAGTACCCTCTCTCTCCATCCCTCTACATGTTCCCTTTAATTCTCATCCACATTCACCTTCAGTCTCCCAATGAAATCTATTCTTTTTCTTCTTTCCAGAGACATCCATATATCCCGCATTGAATACTCCTTGTTACTTAGCCTCTTTGGGACTATGGATTGTAGCATTATTATCTTTTACTTTAAATTTAATTACAGTTGCTTTTTTTTTTTACTTTTATTCTTTTTAATTCTTGGAGTTTTTTGCTCTTTTGTTCTTCGGGGGGCCCACCCCACCTCCCAATTTAAATCACATAGAGGCTTATACTTTTTTATAAATGCCTGACCTTGGCTTTGTTTTTTTTTGCCAGCTATTCTTAACTAATTATCCCAAATACCTTTTCCCTTTGAGATTTTCTTACTTTTCTTCTGTATATCTTACTTTCGCTCTTACTCAGGGACTTGCTGTGTACTTGGGTGGCTGGCCCCTAGCATTATCCTCTCCTTGTTCTCTTGCTTCTTACACCTACAGGTTTCTCCTCTAATTTATTTTGTCTATAATCCCTTCCTATCCTTCGTTCAGCTCTTTATAAGACCATCAGGTGTTTTTGACAGGCCAAGAATCACAGCTTCCCAAAGTTAAAAAATGGAGCTTAAACAAAAGCAACACACCTTAAAATAATATTCTACAACAACTAATATCCACTTAGAAGTGAGTACATAGCATGTTTGTCTTACTGGGCCTGTTTTAACTCATTCAGAATAATTTTTCTGGTTCCATTCATTTGCCTACAAATTTTGTGAAGTCATATTCTTTAATAGCTGAATAGCTCCATTGTATAAATGTATACATTTTCTTTATCTATCCTTCACTTGACAGACATCTATGTTACCTCTAGTTTTTGAATAAAGGTGCTGTGAACATAGTGGATTAAGCATCCTTTGGTAGGATAGAGTGTTCTTTGGGTATAGACTAAAAGTGGTACAGCTGGTTCTTGAGGTAGGTTGACTCTCAAATTCTTGAGAAACTGTCATATTCGTTTCCAAAGTTTCTGCAGAGTTTACACTCCCATTGGCAATGGAGGAGTGTTCTCCTTGCTCCACATTATCACCAGCATGAGCTGTCACTTGTATTATTGATTTTACCTATGCATGCAGATGTAACAAAATCTCAGGGTTATTTTGGTTTGCATTTCCATGATAACAAGGATGTTGAACACTTATTTGTTTCCAAGCCATTTGAGATTTCTCTGTTGAGAATTCTCTGTTTAGATATGTACCTCCTTTTTAAATTGGGTTATTTAGTTTGCTCGTGTCTAGTTTCATGAATTATTGCTATATTTTGGATATTAACCCTCAATCAGATATGGAGTTGGTTGTAACTAGAGATTTCTCCCTCACCCTCCAGTTCCCCCAAAAACACTCTGAGGCTAAATATTAATTACAAACTGTTTGTCCTATTAGCTCAGGCTTATAATTAATCATTTCTTATAACTTAAATTAACCCTTTTCAATTACTCTGTATTTTACCACAAAGCTTATGGATTATTACCTCACATCTTGTTCCCACCAGTCTTGTTTCATGGTGGCTGCTGGAATCTCTCTGACTCTACCTTCTTTCTCCCTTTATCTTTTCTTGGATTTCCTGCCTGGCTCTGTTCTGCCTGGCTATTGGCCAAATCAGTTTCTTTATTAACAAATGGTATTAAGACATATTCATAGCATTCAGAAGGGCATCCCACACCATCTTCCCTTTTCTGTCTTATTAAAAAGGAAGGCTTTAGCTTTTTAATATAGGAAAAATTACATATAACAAAACAGCTAACCATCAAGAATTATAGTTACAATATTTAGTCTATTTGCATTTGCCAAAATTAAAGAAAATTGTCTATCATCTAGTTTATCTTTGTGAGTCTAAAGTTTCATATCTAATTTATCATTTTTCATAACTAAGGAAAACTATAATTATAACTATCTAGTCTTCAAATCCAGCAAAATCCCACAAAAGATATAATATTACCTTAGTAAACAGGAAGTACATTGTAAGCAACTTCCAAAAACTCTAGAAATGACAGAGATATCTGGCTGCCTGGACAGTCACCCAAATTTACTTGGACCATGACTGTTGTGTATCCTATCCTGATGAATCCTTGAACTCTTTGAGCTGATTCATCAGCAAGAGGTCTACTGGTGGGAGACAAAACCAACCAGGCCTTTGTAAAATTAGGCTTATTATTCAGTTTATTAACTATGTTTCAAATAAGCAAGGGAAACAACTTAAGGGAGAATTATTTAGTCTAACAGTTTCAGCCATTTTCTTCCAGTATTGGCTTGAATCATCACTATGGGCCTATGTACAACATCATAATGAAAGGAGGGCATAGAAGAACAAAGAAATTGACAGAAATGAGAGGGCCAGAGTACCATATTCTTCAAAATCATAGCCCCATGATCTATTTTCTGTCCTGAGGCTTCAGTATCACACTAGGACTATGTTCTGGTATGAAGTCCTTCAAACACTTGATTCTATGTGGAAAAATTTATATTCAATCCATATAAGGATCACTCTGAAAATTTCACTATGACTTTTCTCTTTGATTGTACAAGTTAGTCCAATTGGCTTTAGTTTTCTAAAATACCACTCAATTTCAAGAATCTAATCTGCTTCTGTGATTATTTCTCCTTTGAATTCCATACAACACTCTTTACTAGTTGGAAATCCTGTCACTGTCCATTTGTACAATCATGATCATTCAATAGACCTCTATGCCCACATCATACTAAATAATGATACTTTCACCTTTTTTGTCTAATATCTAGGTCTGTTCTTAAGTCACTATCCCCAACAAACTCTTCAGTAAATGACCTTTTAAGTTCAAAATTATTTTTTTTTTACAAATAACACTTAATAGACTGAATGGGTTGTATTTTTATGTTAATAACAAAGAAAAGAGATCAAGAATTTGGGAGCAAAGGAGGACAGATGGGAGATATTGGAGGAAAGAAAGGAAAGTATCAGAGGGTAATACTCAGCTTAAACACATTAGTAATACACTCAGAGTACCTAAAATGTGTCAACATTGAATTGAGAAAAAAGAAATCAAAGCACTTCCCATTGAAGTGATATTACTTCCTGCCTCCTATCTGTCCTCAGTCCTCCATAATGTCTATGGTTAATTTTGGTCAGCTAGTGGCTAGCTCTGCCCTCTTACTCAAAGCAAACTTTTTTGTCAGAATGCAATCAAAACATTACACAATAACATTGTTCTCCTAAAATCAGGTTAAAGAAACAGATTGAGTATACAGTAGGATAGTTGTAACTATTAAGTGACATCAAGTTGTAACACCAATTCTGAGATGCAGCAGAAGTTCCAGTCTCTGAATGTAAGTGAGATGTTCATAATACTACACACTACAGGGGCATAGTATACTTATATTTAAATATTAAAAATTAAAAAATTGTGTATCTTATAACCCATAGTCCAAAAAGTGTAGAAGGTCACATATCTTTCTCATTACTACCTCTACAGCTAATTCTCCACATTTATCCATAAAGAAATCTCTCTTTCAGTCTCAAGTCATGAAACTGCACCAGCTAATGACCAAGCTTGATTCCATTATTTTCCAATTTGTCGCTTGAAAATTTTACCATTTGACTTGAGCATACTAAGCTTAACATTTATTCTTTCATAATTTTGGGGAAATTCAATATGCTGGTAAATCTTTCAATATGCTGACCCCATTGGTCTGCTACCTCCTTTCTTTTCAATGTTTCTTTCATCAGACTGTATTTTTTTTATATATTCACTTCAGTGATTATAGTACAGATCTATGGTGTGAGCATCCTGACAGTCAGTAGTGTTACACTAAGCTGTGTAATGTAGCTAGTTGAAATAAAATTGGATATTTATGCTAAATACAAATAAAATACTAAATAATATTTAAATTGTTTATTAATATTTTATAGTTATTTCATGTTGATATGAAAATTTGAAGACATTTGATTAACATATCGATTTATTTCTTTTTAATTTATAATGTAGAATACTGAGTTAATTTATGGTTCACATTGTATTTCTCTTGAACAACTCTAAGCTGGACTTTGCCATTGCTGCAAACTGCATAGTGTCCACAATCTTGATTCAAAAATAGCTCACTTTTTCAGGGGACGGGGCAGAGTAGTAGCATATAAATATGTATATGTATTTTATAGCACTTAATCAATGAGATTTTTACTACTAGTGTCTATATTCATTCTCCTAATCTATTGTTGTTCAAAATTCCCCTCATAACCCACTTCTGTCCTTAGAAAATTAAACTCAATGTGTACTTCTATACTCTCTTCTTTGCTTTTACCTTCCTTTATAGTACTTAAAACCACTTATACCTAAATATAACAATATAGATAAAAGAAATATATGCTTGGTGTGTTCATTGTAAACTTTTCGTAGAAACATAAACAGTTTCTCAAAATTCTCATAAATTCTGCCTACAGTTCATATAACTTCTAGTTATTTTTCCTTTAATACTCTTATACTTTTGACTATCTCTTATACTTTGCATCTCAATTTATTAATAATAAACCTAATCTCAGTCTAGCAGAATAAATTTATTCTTATTTTATGAATAAAAGTTAAGCAGTCAGAAGATACTGGCAAACCAAATCCAAGAACACATTAAAAAAAATTATCCATTACGATAAAGTAGGCTTCTTCCCAGAGATGCAGGGCTGGTTCAACATATGAAAATCTATCAATGTAATCCACCATATAAATAAACTGAAAGAGAAAAACCATATGATCATTTCATTAGATGCTGAAAAAACATTTGACAAAATTCAACACCCCTTTATGATAAAGGTCTTGGAGAGATTAGGGATACAGGGGTCATTCATAAATATAATAAAGGCTATTTACAGCAAGCCGACAGCTAATATCAAATTAAATGGAGAGAAACTCAAGGCCATCCCACTAAATTCCGGAACACAACAAGGCTGTCCACTGTCTCCATATATCTTCAATTTAATGCTTGAAGTTCTAGCAATAATAATAAGACAACATAAGAGGATCAAGGGAATTCGAATTGGAAAGGAAGAAGTTAAACTTTCTTTATTTGCAGATGATATGATAGTGTACATAAGTGACCCCAAAAACTCCAACAAAGAACTCCTACAGCTGATAAACACCTTTAGTAACATGGCAGGATACAATATCAACTCTAAAAAATCAGTTGCCTTCCTATACACAAAGGGTAAGGAAGCAGAGAGGGAAATCAGAGAAGCATAACCTTTTATGATACCCACAAATAGCATAAATTATCTTGGGGTAACTCTAACCAAGGAAGTGAAAGATCTATTTGACAAGAACTTTAAGTCTTTGAAGAAAGAAATTGAAGAGGATACCAGAAAGTGGAAGGATCTCTCTTGCTCTTGGATTGGGAGGATCAACATAGTAAAAATGGCAGTTCTACCAAAGGCAATCTATAGATTCAATGCAATCCCCATCAAGGTCCCATCAAAATTCTTCACAGATCTTGAGAGGACAATAATCAACTTTATATGGAAAAACAACAAACCCAGGATATCCAAAACAATCTTATACAATAAAGGAACTTCTGGAGGCATTACCATCCCTGACTTCAAACTCTATTACAGAGCTACAGTATTAAAAACAGCTTGGTACTGGCATAAAAACAGAGAAGTCAACCAATGGAATCAAATAGAAGACCTGGATTTTAACCCACAAACATATGAAGACTTGATTTTCGATAAAGGATCTAAAAGTACACAATGGAAGAAAGAAAGCGTCTTCAACAAATGGTGCTGGCAAAACTGGATGTCAACCTGTAGAAAAATGAAAATAGATTCATATCTATCACCATGCACAAAACTCAATTCCAAATGGATTAAAGACCTCAATATCAATCTGAACACATTGAACCTGATAGAAGAGAAAGTGGGAAGTACTCTACAATATATGGGCACAGGAGACCGCTTCCGACGTATAACCCCAGCAGCATAGACATTAAGGGCAACATTGGATGAATGGGACCTTCTGAAGATGAGAAGTTTCTGTAAAGCAAAGGACACTGTCACCAAAGCAAAAAGGCTACCTACTGACTGCGAGATCTTCAACAACCCCGCAACAGACAAAGGTCTGATTTCCAAAATAAATAAAGAACTCAAGAAACTAGACTGTAAAATGCTAATTAACCCAATTAAAAAAATGAGGCACTGAACTGAACAGAGAATTCTCAAGAGAAGAAGTTCAAATGGCCAAAAGATACTTAAGGTCATGCTCAACCTCCTTAGCTATCAGGGAAATGCAAATCAAAACAACTTTGAGATACCATCTTACACCTGTCAGAATGGCTAAAATCAAAAACACCAATGATAGTCTATGCTGGAGAGGTTGTGGAGTAAGGGGAACATTCATCCATTGCTGGTGGGAATGCAAACTTGTGCAACCACTTTGGAAAGCAGTGTGGCAGTTTCTCAGGAAATTCAGGATCAACCTACCCCAGGACCCAGCAATACCACTCTTGGGAATATATCCAAGAGATGCCTTACCATATTATAAAACCATTTGTTCAACATTGTTCATAGCAGCATTATTTGTAATAGCCAGAACCTGGAAACAACCTAGATGCCCTTCAATGGAAGAATGGATGAAGAATGTGTGGAATATATACATATTAGAGTACTACTCAGCGGTAAAAAAAAATGACATTTCGAATTTTGCATGCAAATGGATGGAAATAGAAAACACTATACTGAGTGAGGTAACCCAGACCCAAAAAGATGGACATGGGATGTACTTACTCATAATTGGTTTCTAGCCATAAATAAAGGACATTGAGCCTATAATTTGTGATCCTAGAGAAGCTAAATAAGAAGGTGAACCCAAAGAAAAACATATGGTTATCCTCCTGGATACTGGAAGTAGACAAGATTGTGGGACAAAAATTGGGAACTTGGGGGTGGAGTGGGATTGGGCTAAGGGGAGATGGGGAGAGAAAAGTGTGAAGGGGAGAATGGGGAGAGCTTGGGGGAATGGGATGGATGGCTGGGATAAAGGAAGTGTGGATATATGCGAGCAGGGAAGCATATATCTTAATTAAGGGAGTCATTTTAGGGTTGGCAAGAGACTTGACTCTAGAGGGGTTCCCAGGTGTTCAGGGAGATGTCCCCAGCTAGTTCCTTGGGCAGCTCAGGAGAAGGAGCCTGAAATGGCCTGATCCTATAGCCATAATGATAAATATCTTGCATATCACCATAGAACCTTCATCCAGCGATGGATGGAGATATAGACAGAGCCCCACATTGGAGCACTAGACTGAGCTCCCAAGGTCCAAATGAGGAGCAGAAGGAGGGAGAACATGTACAAGGAAGTCAGGACCGCGACGGGTGCACCCACCCACTGTGATGGTGGGGTTGATCTAATGGGAGCTCACCAAGGCCAGTCCACTGTGATGGTGGGGCTGATCTAATGGGAGCTCACCGAGGCCAGCTGGACTGGGACTGTAAAAGCATAGGATAAAACTGGACTCCCTGAACATGGCAGACAATGAGAGCTGCTTGAGAAGCCAAGGACAATAGCACTGGGTTTTGATCCTACTGCATGTACTGGCTTTGGGGGGGTCTAGCCTCTTTGGATGCTCACCTTCCAAGACCTGGATGGAAGGGGGAGGACCTTGGACTTCCCACAGGGCAGGGAACCCTTAGTGCTCTTCAGACTGGAGAGAAACGGGGAGGGGAGTGGAGAGAGGGGGAGGGAAATGGAAGAACAGCAGAATGTTGGAACCTGTTTTCGTATCCAATCTCTTAGCCTGTGCCTTTTTATAGGTGAGTTGAGTCCGTTGATATTAAGTGATATTAATGACCAGTGGTCATTTTTTTTTGGTAGTAGAGTTTGTGTGTTTCCTTTCTTCGAGTTGTGCTGGTGAAGGGTCGCTAGATATCTGAGTGATTATGGGCATTGTTGGACTCCTTGGTTTGTGATTTTCCTTCTATTAGTTTCTATAAGGCTGAATTTGTGGCTACGTATTGTTTAAATCTGTTTTTGTCCTGGAATATCTTGTTTTCTCCATTGATGGTGAATGCAAGCTTTGCTGGGTATAGTAGTCTGGGCTTGCATCCATGTTCCCTTAGTGTCTGTAGCACATCTATCTAAGACCTTCTGGCTTTCATGGTTTCCATTGAGAAGTCAGGTGTAATTCTGATAGGTTTCCCTTTATATGTTACTTGACCTTTTTCCTTTGCAGCTCTTAATATCTGTTCTTTATTCTGTATGTTTTGTGTTTTGATTATTATATGGCGCAGGGATGCTTTCTTTTGATCCAGTCTATTTGGTGTTCTGTAGGCTTCTTGTACCTTCATAGGAATATCCTTCTTTAGGTTGGGGACGTTTTCTTCTATAATTTTGTTGAGTATATTTTCTGGGCCTTTGAGTTGTACTTCTTTTCCTTCTTCTACCCCTTTTATTCTTAAGTTTGGTCTTTCAATGGTGTCCCAGATTTCCTGGATGTTTTGTGTTAAGAATTTGTTCGATTTGTTTTATTCTTTAATCAGTGAGTTTATTTCCTCTATAGTATCTTCAGAGTCTGAGATTCTTTCTTCTATCTCTTGATTTCTGTTGGTAATACTTGTCTCTGTAGTTTCTGTTCATTTCTGTTGGTAATACTTGTCTCTGTAGTTTCTGTTCATTTACCCAGAATCTCCATTTCCAGTCTTCCCTTGGGTTGTGTTTTCTTCATTACTTCAATTTCACTTTTCAAGTCTTGAACTGTTTCCCTTACCTGTTTGATTGCTTTTTCTTGTTTTTGGGTATCTTTGAGAGATTTATTCATTTCACCTACCTTTTTGTTTGTCATCTCCATTTCTTTCTTTCTTTTTTTTTTTTTCGAGACAGGGTTTCTCTGTAGCTTTGGAGCCTGTCCTAGAACTAGCTCTTGTAGACCAGGCTGGTCTCGAACTCACAGAGATCCGCCTTCCTCTGCCTCCCGAGTGCTGGGATTAAAGGCGTGCGCCACCACCGCCCGGCTTCATCTCCATTTCTTTATGGCAGTTTTTCACTTCCTGTTTAAGGTCCTCTATTATTTTCATAAAGTACTGTTTAAATTCAATTTCTTTTATTTCTTCTGGAGTAGGGTGTTCAATTCTTGTTGTTTTGGGATCCCTGGATTCTGGTGATGTCATGTTGCCTTTCAGGTTGTTGGAGGAATTCTTGCATTGGCGCCTGCCCTTCTATTCCTTCAAATGGAGCCAGGAGAGACTTGGTGTCTTAGACCAATCTTTGCTGTGACTAACTCTGGGTGGATCTCTTCAGTGCAGGAGCAGGAACTGTTCCTGACTGGATGGAACTCCTCAGCACCATCCGGATGGAACTCCTCAGCACTGAATCAGGGATGCCTGGTAGCCAAAGGAAACTGCGGACAAAAGGGTGGATGTTGGGGCAGGGCGGGGTCCAGTAGAACACAACAGACCTTGCAACACAAGCTGAAGGTACCCACACTCCCTTGTGGGAATTTTCAGGCCTGCCTGGCAAGCAACCTCTCACCCCTCTGGGTGGATGGCCTTGGTGCAGGAGCAGGGAACTGTTCCTGAGCCAAGGACCTTGCATACACTCAAGGAGAATGTTTCTATATATCATTAACTACATTAAAGCACCAGCAAGATCTCAAATAAAAAATTATGATATACTTCAATGTTTTAGGAATTAACATATCAAATCCCCAATTTAGAGATGGAAATAAGTAATAATAAAGAAAAAGACAAAAATAACAGAATGAAGACTAAATGAACAATACAAAGTGTAAACATGTTAAAGTGTTTGAAAAGATTAAAAAGATTGAAAGCCCCTTTAATCAAACTGACTTAAGGAAAAGAAGACAAAAATAAATGAAATTAGTGATGAAAAGGAAATACTAAAATATATACCTATTAAATTCAGCAGATCACCTGGCAACATTTTGAAAATACATTGAAAATTTTAAGTAAGCACTGCCCTTCATGAACATTTATGCTCATTCAAGCAACCATGATCATACTTAGTATTTATGTGGGGGTCTTCTTGGAAGGAAAAAGGTTTTAGCATAAGAGGAAGGTAGATGAGAAAAGGTAATGCAGGTAAAAATGACACATATTTACACATTTGCAAAATTGTTAAATAATGAAAACCTTTCCCAATCATTTCTATAATAAACATTGATGTTAAAAAGTAATATTTTCTCAATGGAAACCTTAGATAAATGGATGAATTTTTATCATTAAACTAATAGCAATTATCCTCAAAATGTTTCATGAAATAGAAAGTGAAGGAAATCTTACCATTCATAAGCAAGTGGAAATTAACTTGTTTCCCAGAGTTCTAAAATAATGCAAAATAATTAAATGCCTTTTTTCCCTAATATTTTATAACATTCCCTTATATAATCATTGAGTTTGCAGAAATCCATTGGACAGGAACACAAGAACTTGTAGTAAACAGATTCAATATTATGAACTCAGGTGGAGAGGGAAAACACACAGCAAGTGTAACTTTAGTGCTATCTAGTTTGGCTCAAAAATGCATGCTCAAAGACAGACCTGTTGTCCTGCCACTTCCCGTGGAGTCTGCGTGGTCTCTCACGTAAGATGTGGCACAAGCTTCAAGGAAGAGGGCCCACAGAGAAGGTGTGTGTGTTCTGTGCTTCCTGCATTAGAACCCTTGCACTTTTGGCATTACCTGCTAGTGTTCCAAGGAATAGAGTCTGGTTTCTTCTGGAAGAAAAGATCGTATGTTTAAGTTTCCAGAGTGTACTGATGAGCCATTGCCATATACAGGAGTAAATGATAATAATGGAGGAAGATGGCTTAACATTCAAGGGAAGGTTTCCAGGTTTAATCTGGTGCTTAGTAAATAAAGAAAAAAAGGCAAACTTAATTAAACAATTCAGATAGATTCAGCAAAAAAAAATGGGATAAGGATAGAAGAGAGAGATAAATGCCTATACCTTCTTGAGATTGGTTTTGGTGAAGGTTTAAAACAGGAGTTAGAAATATGGAGAAGGAGAAGAAAAGAAGTTCTTCCTCATAGATTGCAGAAATATGAAAAGACAGTAGACTGTGTGACTGTTAACCACAACTGCTTGCCCTTAGCTCAAAATGCCATGAACTCATGGCCTAGATAAAGATTTATATTGAAACTAATGCCAAGCCATGTCTAGCATGACCAACCACAGACTCACACCAGGGACATCTGTCTGATGAAATTCTATTCTCATGTATCAGATATAATGATTCTAAGAATACTCTGTACCACATGAAAAAACAATACATGCTGTTAAGCAATCTTTTCTGTATAAAGAATGAGACTCATACTTAGTAAAGACACATTCAGATGCACTTCCTTTGAGTCTTGTGTCTGTCATTCGCCGACTCCTTACCCACCTATTCCTGAGACCCTGTCCTGTCTGTCCCAGTACTCCGGCTGAGCTGCTCCATCACAACCTGTAAATGGCCGAATTATATCAGCTAGATTTCAGACAATGAATGACACATCCAGTAACTATCATACAGGTATACATGCCAACAGCAGAATCGGAAGAGGATGCCATCAACAGTTTCTATGCAGATCTACAGAATGAGGTCGCCAGGTTGTATAAAAATGACATACTAATTGTTATGGCTGACGTCAATGCAAGAGTGGGATCTGGAGAAAGCATGTAATATAGGGTCATGGGAACATATGAATCCAGACAAAGAAATGATAGAGAGGGAAACCTCTGCTATGCAAATGATTTGTACATATCCAACACAAAATTCAAGCATGCCAAACCATCAAGATGCTGGATGTGGGAATCCCCTGACAAATGCACATACAGCCAAATTGACCATATTCTGGAAACTCTTATCCAGCATCTGAAACAGTTGATCATTTTTTAGTGCTGACTTAGGGTCAGATCATCAACTTGTTATAGCCAACATTCAACTGAAACTTAGGAGAGGCATGCCAGGCAAGATGAACCAGAAGGTCACTTGTAAACAACTGATGAACTCAACTGTATGGAAGGAGTTGAAGAGAACCATTGAAAATAAGATTAGTTAAATCATTAAGCAACCCTATAAAATATAGAAAGTCAACAGGAGAACATCAAATAAGCTGTACAGGAGACTTCCAAGGAGAGGCTTGGGTATGCAAAAGGGGAAAAAAACAGTAAAATGGCTTAGTGCAGAGAAGATCAACCTGGCAGAAGAAAAAAGGAAGCTAAAGAGCAAATGAAGAGACAATCCGCAGGCATCAAAACATCACAACTATCTGTGCAGGGATGTCAAAAGAAGAGCAAAGAATGATAGAGAGCTGTATATTCAAGGTATAAGCAAAGAGGTCAAGAGGCTAGGCTCCATAATAAAACGTTCCTTGTCTACAAAGTTATCAGATGGAAAACTGTCAGATATGCCCCTTAGATTCGGGTGATTAAAGATGGTCAAGGTTATTTATTAACAGAACCAGGGGAAGTAAAGCAGAGATGGAAACAACACTTTAACACCTTTTACAAAGACCCTGATGCAGTCAATGTAGACTACAATGGGAAACACTTTGGCAGCCACTTGAACACCAGAGACAATGAGGAAATATTAGATATTGACAGGAGTGGCATAGAGGAAGCTATCAAAAGAGTGAAACACAGGAAGGCCCCTGGAGCAGATGACATCATGGTGGAGGATAAGGAGGTGGCAGCTCAGGGGCCAAGGCACGTCTCATATTCTTCAGAGAGATATGGCAACATGAAGTGACTCAATTATAATTCCCATACACAAGCACTCAATTATAATTCCCATACACAAGAAGAAGACAAGCTGGACTGCTCACATTCCAGGGGCATTACTTTGTTGTGCCATAGCAGTTAGATCTCCTCCATTATCCTGCAAATGATCAAGGGCAGAACAGAGGAAATCTTAGCAGAGGCCCAGGGTAGATTCAAAGCTAACAGGAGCACAATTGATCAGATCTTCACTTTGAGGCAACTGGCAGAAAAAATATAAGAATTTGGAAAAGACTTATATGTCTGTTATATTGATTTCAGGAAGGCACTTGACAGCATTTGGAGCAAAGGACTTTGGAAAACAATGAGGTTTTGCAGGTGCCCAGAGAAAATCATAATACTAGAAAATGGCTATAAAGATATCTTTGCATCAGTCAAAGTCTATGGAGAACTAAGTGATGAGTTTAAGACAATTGTAGGAGTGATACAGGGATGCGTCCTCTCACCACTACTCTTTAATATATTCCTGGAATTTATAGTAGCAACAGCCCTGGAGGATGAGAAGATATGAATGAAGACAGGTAGTGTGTGAATCAACTACTTGCACTTCATTGATGATATAACACTATGTGCTGAAAATCCAAATGAGCCATAGACCACGGTAAATAAAGTAGTGGTAGTAATTGAAAATCTTGGTATGAAATTAAGCATCTAGAAGACTGACATACAATACTTGAGAAGGGTGCACAAGGATTTTAACCTTGTAATAAAGAATCAGAACCTCAAGCAGTAAACTTGGTCTATCTGGGAGGAAACCTCAGTTCAAAGGAGGGAACTATTTCAGATGCCAAGAGGCAGATAGGGATAGCAAGGGCTGCATTCCAGGCACTAAGGAAGGTTTGATCATCAAGAGACATCAAGAGATTATCAACGCCTAAATTCGAAGTCTATGAGACACTTGTCTTGAGCTGCTTTCTTTATAACTCTGAAACCTGGACAATGAAATACTCCTCAGAACAGCAGGTGAATGTGTTTGAGATGTCATGTCTCCAGAGGACTCTAGGTGCCACATGAAGAGATAAGTTGTGCAATGATGACATTAAGAAACATTTCCAGCTACAGGAGAAAATAAACTATAGGATGCTGCAACAGTGCTTGAGATACTTCGGCCATGTTACAAGAATGAATGATGGCAGATTCCCAAAGATAGCTCTGTTTGAAGAAGTGCACAGAACAAGGTGAAGAGGAAGGCCCCCCTAAAATGCTGGATAGACAGCATAAAGGAAGACTTTGGAACTTTCGGTCTGACAATAACGCAAGTATCTAGGATTGCCCAGGGTAGGAACAATTGGAGAACTACCATAAATGGGCTGCTCATGCATGCTAAGCATTGCTGGGGCATAAATGATAATGACTATCAAATCTGAGCTATGGAAATGGAAATTTCTTTTAAGGACTTACAGAGAAGCTATTGTTAACAAGGAAGTCCTAGCAGGTTACCTTGCTCATTAGTCCATTTATCGTCAGCAAGGCATTCAGAGACACATGTGGCCCCTTGCAGTAGCCCTTAAAGTGCAATCCACATGATTATTGTTGAAAATGTTCTGTGGTTAGGCAGAGCAGGTTAGGAAGGAATCATAGATGCCTCTAACAAAGTTTCAAATGAGAGCCTGGATAGCCAGGGATTGTTTGGCTGTGTCAAATACTTCTACAATCCCAAGTGGGCTTTGTTTGGTATTATGACAGTAAATCTTCATTGAGTGCACCTGGAAGATGAGTTGTCAGTGACAAGAACTAGAGTTAAAAGTTGCTCAGGAAGTTTAGGGTAAAAAGATTCCAAAGAAAGATGATTAGTTTCTTTCTTAGCTGAACACCAGGAATATCCTTGGAAATCCTTGTTCTTGTCAGAAGCTAGAGAAGCCAGAATTGCCTAAGCCAAGACTTTGGCTTTGTAATGACCAGAGGCTTGAGATGCCAGAAAGTGGTTCTAGTTTTCAATTATCTTCTTTCTTTTCTTTCCTTTAACTTTCTTTTTATTTATTCTTTGTGTCTTTCACATCATGCAACTCAATCCTATTCATTTTCCCATCCCTTCATATTCACCACCTGCCCTTGCACACCCCCCCCAAATAAAATAAAATTTAAGAGAAAAAATAAAAGGAAAACTCTCATCATGGAAGCTGTAGTGTAGCAGAGTGAGTCATGCAGTAAACCCTTTTTTCCATATATCTTTCTTGTAAGTGTTCATTACAAAGTCATTGGTCTGGTTTGATGCCTTTGGTTTATCCATGCTGAGTCCTCGATGGGACTCCTCTTGAATATCCTCTTGTTGCCCAGTGTCATGGAGATTCTGATATTTTGGATTTGAAGAACTGGTCATTTCCCTTGCTCCAGCAGTTCATAGATATGGTGGATGTTGGGGCAGGCCAATTCCTAACCCAGTTGCTGGGCCTGGATAGTTGCCAGATTGATCAGCTTTCCAGCTCTTTCCCATCCTCGCCACCAGGGTGAGCTCTCCAGCAGTTCCCTGGTTATTTCACCCCTTGCAGCAATGAGCAAGAGGCAGGGGCATTTCTCCTGCTTTCACCTTCTGGCTCAGATCTCCTACACCTACACCTACACTATTATGGCCAGCAGAGGCCACTCTCTAGAGTGCTACAACTGGGGAGGGACAGAGACAACTCTCCTACTAGGGTCATCTCTCCCACACACCGTGGTGGCCTTAGGCAAGAGGCAGGGGTAATGTGAGGGGAGCCAACCATCCCTCTTACCGGCTGCAGCACCCAGAAAAGGGGGCCCTGCATCTTACCTGGCAGCACAGTAGAAGAGACCCTATTGATGGGTGCTAGTGAACCAGCCCCAAGAATGTGAGTGTGGGAGATCTGGACCCACCTCTCATCTGCCATAACAAATGAGTTGCCAACTGCCCTGCCCCTCAGCTCTGGTGGTAGATGGGAGGGCTGTCCTTGAGGTAATGTCTTTTTCTTAAAGGGATATCCCTTTCCTGACAAACATACTGAGGATGTGAGCAAAACCACAGGGACCAGGTCACTCTTTTTATAATAAATTGTTGTTAACAAGAATTATGTACTAGCATATACATATATATTCATAAATAAAATCTGCTCAGTCTGTTACTTGTATACATGTTATCAGGCTGACAGGACAATAGACAGCAAATTTATGTGCTCTTCCTTGGGAAAGACTATTTCTCCTACTCTCAGCATTCCTTAGTTGCTAGTAGCTCTTTGTATCATGTTGAGGTCCTGTGGCTTTTCTCCCATCCATTTAAGCATTCTATTGTTGTCCAGCTCATATTTAGGCTGTCATTTGGTGAAAGATTCTGAGTGTAACCTCTAACATTGCTAGGATACACAATCTCATAGCAAACTCTCTGATCCTCTGGCTCTTACTTCCTCTCCTTCTCTCTTCCTCAATGCCCCTTTGAGACTCAGGTTCAGGAAATGCTTTGCATATATATCCATTGGAAGTGTGCTCCAAAATCTCCTAATTTTGATTGGTTGTGTTTTTCTGTAATGATTTCTCTGTTGCAAAGAGAACTTTCTTTTGTAAGAGGTGAAGAAAACACTTATCATCGAGTATAAAGACAATTATTTACAGTATAGTTAGGGATTATTCGTATTTAGTCAACTAGTTAAGTGGTGGTTTCATGTCTCCTCCAAGATCCACAAGTTCATTAGCTCTGGGTTGTTGGATAGGGAAAGAAGACACAATCTCCCTCTTGTTGCGCTGATCTTAAGTCCAATTATTGAGCTTTTGCCGACAGTTAAGGTATGCATGCCACTACTGTAACCTTAGATCTTGCCATGCTGGTCATTGATATGGTTAATAGACATCCTACCTAAGGAGGGCTGCTGGTTGATTTTTTTCCTTTGAAAGCTTACATGGCAAATTATGATACAATTGAAAGCTAGGCCTCAGGGAGAAGCCAGTCAGGTCAGTTCCAGCTCCAGGGTCTCTGGGCCTTGGTCTAAAGTATATGGTGTCTTCAGCAATAGTTATTTACCTTCCACCTCTGGAATCAACCAAGGGCAACAGCAATAGGCTGTATATTTTGTCAGTTTCTTTGACAACCCTGACAAAGAGCACAAAAAAGAGTTTCTCATGCTTGCTGTTTGGACTTTTATTAGCCTTCAATGGAGTACAAATGAAATCACATTAATATTATATCTTACCACTGTCACAATGGCTACCATTAAAGAAACAAATAACACAAAATGCTGGTAAGAATGTGGGGAAAAGAGAACACTTACTCACTGCTGCTGGGAATGTAGATTATTATAGCCAGTATGGAAATCAGTTTGGATGTTCTTCCAAAACTAAAAACTGAATTCAATCAGGACGAATTGATTTCAGTTCCCAAAACCGAACAAAATTTCTGAGTGTACCTCTGCTCAAAATCCTTTAGACACAACAGGACTAATACACATATGAGCTCATGGAGACTATGGCATCATGCAAAAGACCAGCACAGATTTAAGTCACATATGATCCCACTACTGAGATAAGGATGTAGACACTGGATATGTGTCTTTTTTGAATGAGAAAGCCCCCACAACATCCATAGACTTATATTTTTGGATACATGGTCATGTTGTTAATCCTGTTCTCAACTTTGGTCAGAGAAAGTTCTGCAGTAGTCAGTGGTTAATGTAGAGACTCATTACTGGTCAAAATATTAATAGTAGGTGATTGTGAGTTCTTAGCCTCAAGTAGGATATCTATATTAATGTTCCACGACCAAGGCTTGGAGAATATCATGAAATAAAGGAAGAAAGGAGCCAAAGAATGGGAATGATTGGTATAAAACACTATGGGTCTTTTGAATCGTCTGAATGTGACATGACTGTTGAATGCATAAACTAACATCAGCTGAGATTGCCTTCACAAAAATAAGCCAGTTAAAGTCCAGCATGAATGAGAAAAGAGCTTAAGAGTCCCACACCTATTTGATGAGTTATTGGCAGTTGATTGTTGCTGGGGCAGAGAGAGTCATTTTTCTTTCAGGCTGTGGCCACAAATAGATTGTCCATACTCCAGTGGATGATTCAATACCTACGCACATATGAACAACACTAACTGGATCCAGTGGGCTCTCAATGTAGAAGAGCTCTTGAAGCGTGAGGGTAGGGGAGAAGTACTTATTGGAAAAGTGTCCATGGAGAATGGGAGGGAGGAATGGTTTGGATATGACAAAAATATTTATTATATATGTACATGTGCATTTCTCGGTTTTAGTTGTATACACCTATAATCCCAAACTGTGGAGATCAAGACAGAATGATCAATGGGACTTGCTGGCCTGTCACTTAAGCATAATTAGTGAATTCCACTCCAGTGAAAGACCCTGAGTCATTGGAAGTGGATGGCATTCCTGAGACTGGCATGCAAAGTTTCTGTCTGTCCTGTACATGGATATGCACACATATGCACTTCCACTTATATACATATGAAACTACATGCACACATCTGTACACACACCCATCCACATAAACACATACAAAAGAACAACACAGTGAAAACAGAACTACCTTATAACATAGCTATACCATTCCTAGCTATACACCCATAGAACTTTCAGTCAATATATACAGAGATATTGCACTTTTATATTTATTTTAACACTTCACAGTTGCCAACTTATAAAATTAGCAAACATATCAATAAATCCATAAATGAACAAAACCAGTAATAAGAATCAGCAGGTTGAGGTACTTGCTGTCAGTTTGATGACAAGAGTTTAATTCTCTGGACCTACGTGGAAAGAGGCCCAAATTCTACAAGTTGTCACCTGATCTCCACAGGTGCACTGTGGCATACATGTGTTATCCATACAAACTAAAATATAATAAAGATCAGAAAGATAAAATTTATATTTATATGTAAACACTGGATTTTTATTTAGTCACAAAGAAGAATGAACTCTTATTATTTGTAAGAAAATAAATATAACTGGCTATTATCATAATATAGGAAATAATAAGAAGGTCAAGTGTTGAATGAATTTTCTTGTGTATATCCTATATTTAATGTAGTATACATAAACCACACACACACACACACACACACACACATACGTGTGTCTGAAGAAGCAAAGGGAATTTTCAGAAGGCACTCATGGGGAGAAAGTACATGGTATACTTGTATAAAAGTGTCTTTAGGAAGCACATCACTATGTCCATTGTATGTATGTCAATAAAAGTTAAGCAAGTGAGATGTTTTTAGAAAGTAATGAAATGTGTTTGTGGCTCTTAATGCAATTGCTAGAGGGAAATTTACAAATGACTCAAAGATATATATGCAGTTTTTCAAAACAATTATTCTGGAAAGGATAGCATTGCTTTCACTGTGTGTGTAAACATGCATCCCGTTATGTGCTCATGTTGATATACTACAAACATGCACTTTCCTTGTAGGTTTCTCCATTGTAATAAATCATTGTATGTATTCACACAAGAAATGTGACTGTCCATGAAAAGAATAATAGCTGTTATGAGAAAACTACTTTTAAACAGATTTAGACATATTAGTTTATCCACACTCATGAACTATTTCTCCATAGGCACATAGGAACTGACATAAACAGTTTTATATATCATCATTTTTCAATTTCTTCTGGTTGGACAACATTGTCATGCTGGAATTTACTTACGAAATCATAGACAAACCAGTGGACATGGACATTGAAATATTGTTATTCATATGGAGTCAGTAGAAATCATGGAAGTTTGTTTTCTAGGTTTCCTAACAGTGCTTTCTCTACATGCTACTTTTTAGGAGGGGTCACAAAGGCACAAAGTGTTTGACATCTCATTCGAGAGTTCCTCCGTCGCTAGTGTAAAATTTCTCTCTCTTTCGGCCAGGAGAGGGCACTAGCGGTTCTTGAGTCAGGAGCTCCATAGTGGTGAGCGAAGGGAATTTAGAGGCTTTTAAAAAAACTTTTAAAAATTTCTAGCACTCTCGCTACTTTTTACCCTCTTGGAACTTACATTTGTTATACACATGAATAGCTTAACAGGAAAACTTGGCAGGAGCTAGAATCCATTAACAAATAGTTCTGTGTGTCAATTATAAGGAAATCCTTTGTCTTAACTCATTAAGAGCTCAGCCATCTACACATTTGCTAGAGTGGAAATCACATTAGATCTCAAAGGTTCCTTGATGTGGTAACTTGTTTTGGAAGGACTGAGAAAAGCCTCAGAGAAACCTATCTCAGCTGGACTAAATGACGACATCCACCAGAGTCCTTTATACAAACAAACAAATTTTAAAGGTCTTAAGTGTTATACAGGGTCTGAGTATTTAACTGGTGATTTCAAGAAAAAAGTCTGTGGTCATTTGGGGTAATTGGTCAGAGTTCAGATAAGCATTTTTCAGACTTAGCAAGACATTTATTGGCAAAGTAAGAACTAGGCTTTTGTTTTTAAAAGCAACCTTTGTTTGTCTGTTTGTTTCAGATGATCTGTTTATTGTTTGACGCTATGTTTCTAAATGGGTGCCAAAAATCAAATTGTGCTTTATTTGACTTCTGTTATTAACCCAGTGGGAAGATACTTCAATCTCAGTCAATGAAGAATTATGAGGGTCAATAAGGGCTTAGGTGAAGTAGGCAAACAGACAGATGGCAGGATTCATGGGGCAAAAAAGCTCTCAAATCCCAATTTCTTATTATTAGAATAATCTCTTTAGGGAATTTTCTCCAAAATTATTTCATGGAAATGTAAACATCTGAACCAGGAGAAACAGATAAGCACTCTATTAAACCATATAATCTGGCAAGATCCAAAACACATTACAGCTGATACATGTAATTTTCATGGAAGGAGAGATAGAACGTGGTGAGTTGGGACCACAAGACACTGCATTGAGTTGTAAGGCCATAATTCAGCCCCAAAACATAACAGGAGTATATTTGATGTTTAATATGTTTGATACAGTACTCAAAATGAAGTTAAAAATATATTTTGTTTATAGTTGTCTATTCTTTACCCAAATACAATATCATCTTTTAGGCAATGCCATTTTACAATGTTAACATCTACTTTATTTTCATGTGCTATGTATTTCCACTTGGGCTTAGATTTATTTTTAAATGTTTTTTTTTGTTGGATAGTTTTATCTATTACTATAATATATTTTAGTTATCTTAATTCCCGTTCCCCTTCCTTACCCTTGCCCTCTTCTACTGAAGCCTTTCTTCTCAACGTTTCCTTCTGTTACTCATGAATCTTTTTTGTGTAGTTACTTATTTCATTAGAGTGGGAGAAGGGTTATTTATTGGAACAAGAATCTTATTAGTGGCTACATTACTGAAGAAAATGACATCTCACCCCCAACCACTATTAAATGCAAATAACCTCTTACAATATTCATCCCCCATAAATGGTCTTAGGGACAGGAATCACACGAGTATCTCAATGCATAGAGATAAGGCCTTTCACAAAACTCAAAATTACTTCAAGATAAAAGCTACGGAGAGACTAGGAATGGAGATACTCTATCTCAACTCAAGTTTACAAATGACATTAGTTTTGATAACATAAGCTGTATTTTAAAAGTGGTTTGACAAATTGTCTCAAATACTGTGTTCACAGAGGTTAACTTGTGATATAAAATAGAAAATATTTCTTATATTTATTCCTCTTATTCTAAACCACTTAAATTTTCTGCAATTGTAACACTTTAACAACATTTATCAGATAAATTCCTTGTCATATATTTATGGGGTTATAAATGCTAAAATGACTGTTTAAAATTTTTAAGTTTAAAAATAATCTAAATCTTCAGTAAAAACAATCTTATTATCTCAAAATTATTAAGAAAGACCATTCATTTACTAATATTCAGACGTTTTCAAGTGTCTGTCTTACATATCTAAAATTTAATACTTTGTAGGAATAAACTAATGAATACTAATTACAATTATGGTTCATTTCTGAAAAAGATTCAATGTTAATTTATAATTCTAATTTTAACAAGGTCTTTAAATATTTCTAAAGTATAAGCAAATACTATATGGGCCATATTCCATAGTGAATGACTGTACTAATCAGAATACCACATGCTTTGTTGTATCGTCAGTTATACTGTTATCGTTTTGTGTGTGTGTGTGTGTGTGTATTACCATGTTTGCCTTACCTACCTTACTCTGGTGTCATAAATGAATGAAAAACAGAAATAAGAAGGAAAGGAATCATAACTACTCCTAGGTGTGGTGGAGGAGAAAGTTCATTATAAACACGTGGGAGAGCATAGTCAAAGTCGGAGACATCTGGGGGAGTCTAGAGTGGGCATGACACTGAGCTGAGCCTTGTGGGAGAGAGGGAGGAGAAGGAAGAGGAGAGCAAGGGGAATCAGGTGCAGCAGCTAGGAGGCCCAAAGGCACAAAGGGAGTGGTAATTAACATGGTTGGGTTATAATGGGGAAGAGCAGCCCAGCCCTAAGGACTGGAAAGTTTGAGATATGGGGTAGAGTATGCCAGCCAGGAGGGCCCTGTAACAGGTAGGGACTGAGGGAAGCAAGAAGATCCTGGTAGCCAGGTCCACTTTAATATGTTAAATAGGTACCTCAGCCTTTTGTCCCAGATTTGAAACCTAAGAACAATGCATACCAATGCATTGTCAACTTAGCAGGACTATGCCATATAAAAAGGCTACTTTGTTTCTGTGGAGGCTGCAAAGGGTGTACCAAAGATTACAAACTATAATGTTATCTGTTAGGAAAAATCCTAAACTGAGCCACTCGGCAAACCCAAAGAAATCCAATCAGGTCGAATTAAACCAAATTAAAATGCCCATGTTTTATTAAATACCACAGTCTCGGGTGGCCCAGAGCACGGCAGGATTGACAAAAAACTGGGGAGCACATGCAAAACCCGGGATCACGTGTTCTGCCTCTGGGTGCCCACTTAAATACCCTGTGGGAGTGGTCCTGACCCTGGAATGTTGGGATTTGGAGTCCAGACCAATGCAACTCCCAGGCCAGGGGACTGGGATGGATGCCAGGGCCTGGGATAAGTTAACATCACATTATCTTGTTCTTGTTTTGTTTTCTGTAGGAAACATGTGCATCCCCATACAAAAAACACTTAGATGTAAATCCAAAATAGTGTGATAGTTGTTTCTAAGATGAATTAGTAAGAAACCCAAGGTAAATGCAAGATCTACAAATGTCATTCTTGTGAGATATAATTTTTATAACATTGGAAAGTTTTGCTATAGCAACAAGATAATTTATTAGGACATTTATAACAAAATAAAGGGCATAGAAATTGGAAATGAAGGATCTTCATATGTTTAAATTGGACCTATGTTTCTGTTTATGAGACCCAACAAGCAGAAACAAGTACATTAGAATTGTAAGGTTTTGCTTCCAAATTAGCATCTTCTCTGGTCTTTGACGTTTTTCAGTCATTGAGAAATATTACATACATTCTGGTGCGAGAGAAGAGGGCTGTAATTAACCAACTCCAATACATACTTTCCTGCCTGCTAAGCTGAGGTGGCTTGAGTTTGTGTTGACAGTTTACAAAGAGCTCTGTTAAGGTCTGTGTGCAGTAGCTGTAGATGCACAGCCATTAATCAGAGCCATCAGCTGGCTTCCTAGAGCGCTTTACAGCAGCTTTTAATGTATGTTTTGCTAATTGGACGCTGCAGTGGTGCTGTGAATTCTCAGATGAATAACTACTTTGGAGCTGCCTGCCTGTGGATGAAAAGCCCTCTATGTTTCAGTCTGTAAGTATAGCTTAAAATTGAAATATTCTCAGATTGACTTCTAAGACCCCAAAAGTTAGAAGATTATGCTGTCATAGAAACAAAGCATTATGATCAGAATGTTGTAAAAAAAAACATATCTTTGTTCATGTATTTCAAGACTTGTGTTTAAAATGTTGTCCTTAACTCTACTTAGGGCTGTGTTTAATGCATTACTATGCGTAATTCTTTGACAGAGACTATTTTTCTTGCCTCTCAGGTGGCTCATATAGAGATATTTATGCGTATTATGCAAAAATTCTTTGTTGTGTCACAAAGGTCTAATGAGTAAAATGTCTCAGAAAGCAAACACCTTACCCCAAGAATCAAGTCATTTTGGTCATTTTCGTAGTTTATAGTTTCTTTTGCTGTGATAAAACACCATAACCAGAAATAACTCCAGAAGGAAAGGATTTATTTCATCTTAGAGCTGCCAAGTCCATAACTGAGTGAAGCTGGGCCAGAAACCTGGAGACAGTGACTGAAGTAGAAGCCATCGGGAGTGCTGTTTACTGACTGGTGCCCTTCCCCAAACTCCAGTTGGCTCAGTTTGCTTTCTCCTACATCCCAGTACCACTTGCCCAAAGAGATGGGCATTCCAAAATGAATCATTAATCTAGAAAATTCATCACAGAGTTTTAAAAACACAGTAAGCAAAATAAAACACAATGTCCACTGTTACTATTATTTTATAATATAATAGAGCCCTATCTAGTAGGTTGTTGCCCATACCATACCTTGTCTGACCACAAAACTTTCTAAGTTTCAGGACTTACACTATTTATGCAGGATAGTATACAGTTTTGTAATTTCATGAGAGAATGTCAAGAGGCCCATGCAGACCTAGCGCAGGCAGCCATAGCTGCTGTGAGTTTATGCTGCAATTGCTTTGTTGGGCCTAAGAGATAGCATTTTTGTATCTTCTCTGTATTTTACATTATTTCCTGATCTTCTCTGAGCATTGAGAGGGTTTGATAAATGTTTTGTTTAGCTCCGAGCACTCCACCATCCCTTATTTTCAGTACCTTTAGAATCATCTACTGTCATTAATTGCAAATAGAAGATTCTCTGGTTAAGGCTGATTGCAGCATTTGTCTATGGATACAAACAAATATTTAGATTGAAATTTGATGCCATGTCAATTTATCTAGACTATAGTACCAGATCTCCTTATGCTTTTCCTCCCACATTCCTATAACCTCCTCCATCATGGACTTTTGATTGTAGTAAAATTAACATTCTCGCTTATGGATTAGGCCTCAAGTCCAATCAGGACTTGATTGGTTGTATCCATAACTGTCCAGTCATACCACTGTTAGACCAGTGGGCACATGGCACATGTCACCTGGAAGGCTGGTATTACAGTTTGTAAAGTTTATAAGTGGATAAGAATATTGATACCTTTTATCTTTCATCCCTGAATAGTACCTTTTTGTATCATGTAATCTACCTAGCAGGAAGAAAGCTTCCAGAACTTGCAGCTTAATCTCTCTCTCTCTCTCTCTCTCTCTCTCTCTCTCTCTCTCTCTCTCCCTCTCTCTCTCTCTCTCTCTCATTCTCTCTTTCTCTCTCTCATTCTCTCTCTCTCTCTCTCTCTGTGTGTGTGTGTGTATGTGTGTGGTGTCTTCAGCAATAGAATCTTATCATCTAGTACTGGCAGAAAATGAAGAAGAATGCCAATCTCTTATCTATATTGTTTTAGGGGGTGAAGGAGCTTCCCTGATCAGGACTTCATATGGAGGTATCCCGTCTTTGATAATGGTATTGGAAATTTTCTTTAATAATCTCTGGCTTTTAAAAACAGCTTTATGAAATCTCTCTCTCTCTCTCTCTCTCTCTCTTTTTTTTTTTTTTTTTTTTTTTTTTTTTTTTTTTTTTTTTTTTTTTTTTTTTTTAGAGAATGCCCCCATCAGAAGACTGGCCTGTAAGCAAGTCTGTGGGCATTTATTTTATTTTATTTTTAAAAAAGAAAACAAATTATCTTTTTTCATTTTACATACCAATCCCAGTTCCACTCCCTCCCCGCCTCCCATCCCCTCCACTTTTCCTCCCACTCCACTCCCATCCACCCTCCCTTGTTCCTTAGAGAGAAGAGGATCACATCTGAGCTCCCCCTTCTAGTGGAAGCCACACCTTTCATCACCCCAAGGACCCAGTGGGAAGCCTGACACATGGTAATGTCAACGGGCAATTGTTAAGAGAGGTCAGGGCAAGAACTCAAGGCAGGTATCTGGAGGCAGTGGCCTTGGAACTTTCCCAAAGAAATATCTCTCTTTCAACTCTGATTTTTTTTAACTCATACTTTTAGTTGACTTACAAAACAGTATTCTTTCATATGGCTTTTTCATGGGCTGTTTTTGTTAATTTACCCTTACTCCTCCTCCTATCTCTGTTCCATCCCTGCACAACTCTTTTCTTGCAGGATTTAGTGACCTTCTCTAATACTGATTTAGTTTGATGAATTTTGTCAGTTTATGCTTTTTTCTCAATGAAACTATTTTTTTCATTTGAAACATTACATTTGTAGATATGTATACTTCTCAGTAACCTAGTTGGCAGGCATTTTAGCCCAGTGATGAAATGTGTCATGTCATTCCCTCCTGGGTGATAAGTACTTTCTGTTATTGTGGTATGCTTTCCTACATAAGTGATTTGACATTTATTCTGAAAAATTTTTAAGATCCTTTTTTTAAAAAAAAAGTCCACTGTTGGGAAGTTAATAAGAGGACATGGAGAAGTTCTTCTCTGATCATGCTGTTTTGGGGAGTGGGGAGTGAATGCCCTATATGGATGGCTGTATCTAATCCAAGATTTGGGAAAATTTCTTCTGTTCATTTCTTACTGAATATATTTTCTATGCTGTACCTTTTGCACATAGCGAGACTCCTTCTCGACATACTCATTTAAGTATATCCTCTTAATGTCTCAGAGATAATGTGTGGAATTCTGATACATTCTGTAGTGAGGGGCTGCGGGCAGGGCTGCTTTTTGTCCTGCCCGGCTCCTGGCCGCCCAGCTAGCTTTACCCAAAATAACAACACACAAATTGTATTCTTTTTTTTTTTTTTTGATGCTAGACTTTTTATTAAGGGTGTTTGCAGAAGTTCTCATTGAGCAGTTTTACATAACCAACCATTCATGATGTGTAGTTACATCACTGCAAGTATGCTTCTGCTCTGTAACAATTTTTTTTTTGTTTTTTTATGACAGGGTTTCTCTGTATATAGCCCTGGCTTTCCTGGAACTCACTCTGTAGACCAGAGGCTGCCTTTGAACTCAGAGATTCCCCTGCCAGTATAGCCTAAAATTGAGACCTTACAGATCCCTTCAGACTGGACATTCTCATTGGCAGATTACTTTTCCTATATTATGAATCACGTCATCCAGCAGGAGTCAGTAGGAAACTTAGAAAGCCATGTGTGCTGTGACAGTTTCTCAGTCCCTTTACCAATGAGCCTTAATATTTCTACACAGCTCCAATCTTTGGGCTTTTTTTTTAAAATTTTCAATTCTTTTTTGATACAATTTGAAGGTATGACATTAAGCTAGGCTATTTTATACTGCGTATTTCTTTTCATTGGGTATTCAAAACTTAAGATTCAGGTATATTTTGATATTTTAGGTCTGTGCACTCAACAACACAGTACTCGAGAGACAAATTGTATTCTTTTAAATACTTCCTGGCCTATTATTTTCAGCCTCTTACTCACATCTTGACTAACCCATATCTAATAATCTGTGCAGCACCATGCAGTGGTGTCTTACTGGAAAGATTCTAGCGAACGTCCATCTTGGGCTGGAGCTTCGTTGCATCTGGCCTGGTGGCTGGCTTCATGGCATCTCTCTCAGGAGAGGCACAGTGGTCTGTCTCACTTAGGAGAGGTGTGGCATCTGACTGATCCTTCTACCTCACTTCCTCTTCCTGTTCTGTCTACTCCACCCACCTAAGGGGCGGTCTATCAAATGGGCCAGGCAGTTTCTTTATTAGCCAATGAAATCAACTCAAACAGAAGACTCTCCCACATCAGATACATTCACAAAAGTGTGAAAAGTTAACTATAAATAGGCAAATTATGTTTGCATTTCTTTCCATGGGTATATTCATTTATTTTTAGTTAAAACAATTTATTTAAAAGAGAGTGATAGAAATAATCTTCTTTGGGGAAGCATATATTAATTTATTATCTAATAGCCAATGGTCAGTTCTAGAAACATACAAACAAGTAATATTATAATATTAGTAATAAAACACTAAGCAGGTTTTACTTATGTATTTCGGGAAAAAATCATATACATTCACATATACATATATATATATATTTAACAATTAATAGGGGGGAAGTTCATGAATTTAAGAAAGATCAAGGAAAGGTAAATAGGTTTCAGAGGGAGGAAAAGTGAGGAAAGTGATTTACTTACACTATAATCTCAAAAATAAAATTAAATAATTAAAAAGAGGAAAAATTACATATCCTATTTGTTCTGAACATATTTGATCACTGATTTTTTATTTCTATACATATATTGTTCTGTTTCATCACAGACCATACAGTATAGCAAGCTTCAGTATACTCCTTTGTTGTCAAATTGTTTTCCTGCTGCTTACTCAGCCTCCAGAGCTTTAATCTTAAGCTATGTCATCTTTACACCCCTGATCCAGAAGAATGTACAAGTGCCTCTGTTTGATATGGTAATCATTTGCTGGCAGCAACTCACAGTGTAATCCAATCTTTTTAAAAATATTACATTTATTTTAGTTAAAACAATCTTTTATCATTTTACATACCAATCCCATTTCCCACTCTTTAAAAAAATCTTACTGGTATTTTGCTTGCATATTATGGTTTCCTATTCTATATTTTTATGATTGTTTTTGTTGGTTTGTTTTAGTGAGTGTGTGTATATGTGTTTTCCTTAGCTATATCTTTGTTATTATTGTTTGTTATTACTCTGGCTTATCTTTTCTATTTGTCTGTTTGTTTTCTAAAAGAGAGAAAGAAGAAATGGAGTTAGGTCAGTGGGAAAGGGGAAAGATCTTGGAGGAGCTAGGGGAGGAGAATGGTGATCAGAAAATAGTGTCTGAATTTCTTTTCAATAAAAATATTCAATAAATTTTGGAAGCAGTATGTGGATATAGATTGATGCCTCCCCACCCGCCCCCCCGTGTGCACGTGTGTGTGTGTGTGTGTGTGTGTGTGTGTGTGTCTGTGTGTGTGTCTGTGTGTGTGTGTTTGCTATTCTGGGTGAATAAATATAGAGCAAAGCCCTTTGTTAGGGACAGAGAACACAGGCAGCAGGGACATAGGTCAGACACACAATAGACTGGCAAGTCAGACATGCCATTAATTACCAACTACGGACAAAATGAAGGCACAGAGAAATAAATGTAGAATTCAAATTTGAATTTCATTTGGTTTAAACTGCACCAAGATGCCACATTAAAAAAATTAAAAAAGATTTGTATATAGCATTCACAGAATTTATAGTTAATTATAGCAAGCAGAAGATTACTGTGGGTTTATTTAAAGATTTTTTTTTTTTTGTTGGAACTTCGTAGATGGTAGCAATTGGGAAATAATCATCTTTTTTCTGGCCTGATAGAAATTTCAAAGAAAGGGATGTGTCAGGTAGGGTGGGGACCCTGGCTTCCCTGGACACTGGTATCTAAGGATTCAAAAACGGTTATGGTTGAAATATTGGATAATGCAGCATTAGTTTATTTAACTTAATATTTGTATTAATTTTTATAGAATTTCATACAACATATCTTAATCATATTCATCCCCTATTCATACACCCAGCCCCTTCCAGAAATAATCTTCCTCTTCATTTTTTGGATTTTTAAAGTAAATTAAAATTTTCTTTAAAAAGACATGGTGTGACAGTAGATGCCTTGGTCTTGTGGGTATTACAGTCTTTATGTATTTCCTCTTCCACAACGTTCCCTGAGCTTTAAGTGTTAAGGATTGTGTTTTAAATACATTAATTGAGGTTTGGAAAATTGTCAGCTGATCTCTGTAACTTTTAGTGAATTTTTCCCACACAATAAATTTTGATTATGATTTGTCTTCTGCAGTTCCTCACAGATCCTCTCTACCTCCCTAACTAACCACTTTTATTATGTTCTTTTTAATTCTCTCTTATAAAAACAGAGAAAGATAAAAACAAAATGAAAAAACAATAAGTGAACAAGAAAAACACCACCAAAGCACTAAAATGAAAATCAAAATAAACCCGAAAAAGACTGATAGGACAAATAAACACAAAAAGCAATATAAGAGAAAATGTGTACAAAAATATGATTGGGTTCATTTTGTTTTGGCCAAATACTCCTGGGTATGGGGCCTGCCTCGAGGTGTTGTTAGAGTTACCACGGGAGGAAAATATTTTTTTTTTCTTTTCCAAAATGTATCAGATGCAATTAGCTTTCTACTGACAGGTGATATACCATGTCCATTTCCCATGACTGAGACTACATCTGGCTTAAACTTATGCAGATCTCGTGTGTGATACCACTCTGTGAGTTCATATGTGTATCAGTCCTGTTGTGTCTGGAAGATACAATTCAGTTTGTAGAGTATAATCAAGAGTCTTGGAAATAGCCGTCAAACTGAACCCTTTTCTTGAATACAACACTTGCATATGTCACTGAATATGGAGAAATCAAGTTTGTGCTTAACAAGAAGAATCACCTCTACTAGATAGTGTTTATAATTTTGGAAAGTACTCTAAATGCTATCAAAAGAGAAAAATAATCATCAATATCTCTAGTTACAAAGCCTGTGACCTACAACTCAACAAGATGTAACTTATTCCTGGCACCGTAAAGAGGTTTAACTTGGCATAAGATATAGAGTTGGAGTATTGTCTCCCCTGTTATTTGGTGACCCCCCCATATAAATTTCTTTCTATATGTATATGTTTTAGAAAGCTTCTACTTGGTTTTTCAAATGTCTTTTAGTATTATATTTTGATCACTTATGGCTTTATGTACTGCATTTTACCTTCTGCAGAAAAAGCTTGTTTGGTGTGGGGTGACAGCTATACCTTTCTGTGGATATAAGGATAAATATTTAAAATGTAATTAGAGTTTATACTGGTTTAGAAAACTAGGAGTAATAGATGCTCCTTTAGGTTCCTTGACCTCATCAGTCACAGGTATCTGGTTAAACTTACAGTGCCATGCATGAATTCCCTCCTTTTGAGTAAGTATTTATTTCAGTTAGGTGATTGTTGCTTACCCCCATGATATAAGTGCCAACCATTGCAACTTTTGCAATATCTTACAAGGCTGGTCATTCTGGTTTGTTGACATTATAATTGGGATAGGACTACTAGTTGCTTTTATCTGTTGGTTACTTGCAATGATCCTTCCAAAACCATTAGAGTTATTTCTCAGTATAAGGCTTCTAGGTCAGATACAAATCTACTCTTTCAAATCCTGTGTGAGATGTAATCAGATGCTTCTTTACTGCCCGACTGTTCCCAAATACCCAACGACTCCTTCCCAAATAATTGACTCAAAGGCTTAATGTTACTACTATAAATGCTAGACCAACAGCTCAGGCTTATTTCTAACATTTTAAGTTAACCCATATTCCATACTTACACTCTGCCACATAAAAGAACCTTATTAGTATGGTACATTCATCTCCTGTTCCCTCTGCATCTGGTTCCTGACTCCTTCTCCTTCCTGTCAACCTTAGTTTGGTTGCCATGCATATATTTTCTGCCTGGCTACTGGCCAATCAGCATTTTATTAAACAAGTTTGTATGACAAATCTTCACAGTGTACAGGAGGATTATTCCACAGCAGTTAGAAGTGTGTGTGGTCTTTAGCATTAGGATCTTACCTTCTTTTTGAAAGATGTCATGGGCAAGTGGCAGTAGCCTATATTGTTTTTGGACCTCAGGGCTTCCCTTGACAAAAACTTGAAAGATTTCCAATGCCTGGCACTGGTGTTTTGGTTGAGTATTCCATGTTTTTTGTGGGGGACATGTCACCCCCATTGATATAGCTTTAATATATCTACATATATGTGTACATGTACACATATATACATGTATAATATGTAATTTTAGTTAGACATGAAATAATATAATTCCATATGACTTTTTAAAACAAATTATTTCTTAAAATATTAGTTTTAGCTGGGATCATCCTTATAGATTCATGGGAGTTTTCCTTGTATCAGTTTCACTTTAACTGGAAGTGCCCACCCCCATCAAGACATTTCTTTTATTACTCTCCCTCCATCTATCCCCAACATGATCCCTCATGTTCCTCTGATCACCTGCCCTAGTCTACCCAGAAGATCTCTTTTATTTTCCTTCCAAGGAAATCTATATATCCCTCTTTGGGCCCTCTTTTTTGGCCTTGTCTCTCTGTGACTGTCAATGTAAACATGGTTAACATTTACTTTACAACTAATATCCACTTATGAGTAAGTACATATCATGTTTGTGTTCTGGGTTTGGGTTACCTCACAAAGGATGATCTTTTTTTCATTCCATCCACTTACCATCAATTTCTGATGCCTCTGTTTTAATAGCTAAATAATACTCCATTGTATAAATGTACCACATTTTCTTTATCCATTCTCTGATTTGTTGAGGGGCATCTAGGTTGTTTCCAGGTTCTGTCTATCCTCAGGTAAGACTCCTAGCAATAGTGGATAGGTAGCCTGAAGTGGTCATCTCCTATAATCAGATTGGTAACTAGCCCCATTGTCATCAGAGAACCTTTAGCCATCCAATAACTGATGGAAACATATGCAGAAAACTATAGCCAAGAATGGGACCAAGATTGGGTAATCTTGTTGACGAGAGGGAGGAAGGATTATATGAACCAAAGGAGGGGCTAAAGCATCTCAAGAAAATCCATAGAAACAACTAACCTGAGTTCATAGGAGCTCACAGTCTCTGAACCTACAGCTTGGGAAGCTGCGTGGAAACTACCTAGGCCCTCTACATATGTGTGACACTTGTGTAACTTATTCTACAAATGGGACTCATCAGTGAAAGCAGGGCCTGCCCCTAACACTTTAATTGGCTTTTGGGAGCCTATTTCTCATACTGGGTTGCTTTGTGGCTTTTGGGAGCCTATTTCTCATACTGGGTTGCTTTTCCCAGTCTAAATACAAGGTGAGGAGCTTAATTCTATCTCAACTTGATATGTCATGCTTTATTGGTATTCATGGGAGACCTGCCCCTTTCAGATCAGAAAAAGAGTGAAGTGGGAATGATAGGGGTGGTTGGCGGAATATTAAAACCACTGTTAAGACAAGGTATCATGTCCAGCAGTAGATGGCCAGCACAAAAGTAACTTAATCGAATGATTTTAGTTTTTAGTTATGCATTTTTATATAATATGCTTTTCCTTGGTATTCTCCCTCCCCCCCTTCTCCTTACCATAGGGGTTTTTTATTTATCCATTATGGTTTCTGATTTTATTCTTTTATGGGATTTTTGTAACTGCAAATGTGTTTATCTATGAATCTTTTATGCTTTTCTAGGCTTTTTTTTTTTCTGTTAACTTGTGTGTTTTGTTCTATTCAGTTTGTTTTAACTTTATACTATTTATTATTTTTTCTAATGAGAGAGAACCAGAAAAGATGTGGATTTGGTTAGATGTGGAAGTAGAGAGTGTCTTGGAGGATTGGGTAAATAGGAATCTTAACTACATATATAAAAAAATCTATTTTCAATAATAAAAAAATAAAAAGATACCTCAATCAGTAACACTGTACAGTTTATAGAACATGAGTATCTATTAAATTATATTTTGCTGATATATTAAAAAAAGAACTGATGGCACATATAGCTCTTTTCTCCAAAGACTTTTCAAATGTTGCACTACCATTTTCATTTGTTACAACAGAAATTTTCAATTTATCAGTTGATTCTCAAAAAAAAATTCCATTCATTTAAATAATGTCTAAAGTTTTGAATTTTGTTGCTTTTCAAAATTTACAAAAAAATACAAAACAATTTTATTGCATGTTAATCATTAAAAATCATGTTAATTAGTAAAAATAGCTTATAAATATTTTATTTATAAAAATAATTTTTATGATATTTTATAAATAGATATTTTTTATGATCCCTGCTTCCTTCCTTGAGCCCACTTTGTTATTTTGCCTCTCTGGTTCTATGAATTGTAACATGATTATATTTTAATTTAGAATTATCATACATATATAAGTAAGTACATACCATATTTGTCTTTCTGGGTCTGGGTGAATTCACTCAGCATGATTTTTTTCTCTTTCCATCCTTTGTTATGCAAATTTCATGTCTTTCTAGGGAAAGAATATTGGTAGAGATGGCCAGAATTGGGGGGGGGGTACTTGGGGGCAAGGTAGAAACTCAGGAATCAATGGAGGTATCCCTAGAGAAGACACAAGTAATGGGGGATATGGAGCATGAACTAGCCATCTTCTATAGCCAAGCAAGGCCACCAGCTCAAGAATTAGGTTACCAACCCAGCCACAAAACCTTTGAGCTACAATTTGTCATGTCCACAAAATGTATTGGGGAAAACGTGGTGCAGAACTTGTGGGAGTGACCAACCAATGATGGGTCCAGCTTGTGACCCATGCCAGAAGAGGAATCTGATAATGCCTGGAGGGCCAAGAACCAGAAGTTGGCTAGCACAGAGACCTAGGATAGAACCAATCATGACTGGCAAAAAGAAGTCGAAGAAATGATTCCTAACATACTATATTCATAGACTGCTGCTTAGCCAGGTGGCATTAGAGGGACTTCGCTCAAGAACTGATGGGAACACATGAAGACACCTGCTGTCAAACATCAGGCAGAGCTCGGTGAATCCTCGGGAACAGGGGGAGGAAGGAGCCAAATAAATCAAGGACAACACAAGAAAACCCACAGAATCAACTAACCAGGGCTCATAGGGAGTCTGTCTGACATATATGCATATATATTTGCCATATATTATGGTTGTACAGCTCTTGTAGGACTGCTTACCAGTGGGAGCAGGAGCTGTCTCTGACTATTTTGCCTGCTTTTGGCACCCTTTTCCTCCTACTGGATTGCATCAATTGACCTTAATATGAGAGTATGTCCCTAGTTCATTGCAACTTTTTATGCATATTTGGCTGGTATTCCTGTGAGACCTGCCATTTTCTGAAGGAAAAGAAGGAGAAATGGATTTGGAGGAGAGGGGAGGTGGGGGTTATATGCATATTTGGCTGGTATTCCTGTGAGACCTGATATTTTCTGAAGGAAAAGAAGGAGAAATGGATCTGGAGGAGAGGGGAGGTGGTGGTGAAGGACTGGGAGAAGAGGAGGTAGGAAAAATTTTGGTTGGGATGTAATACATGCAAAGACTCTCAGAAAGGAATAAATTATAAAAGAAAATACATTTTTTATATGTTTGATATTTTGTTTTTATATCATATAGTCTATATATGAGAGTGTCCTAACTCTTAGTAAGAAAAGGAATATATTGGTAAGTTTTATTTAGAAACTTCAACAAATCTCTATTAGGACCATTTGATCTAAACTGAGAGCCTCTAATTTGTTTAAAATATTTTCTGTCTGAGTAGTCATCCAATTTCTTAAAGTGGGTTGTTAATGTCTCCTTTTATTATAATTATTAAAAATATCTTACCCTTTATTTTCTACCTTATACTCCTATCAAGCCATGTCTTCCTAACATTCTCCATTTCTCTTCATACCTTCTTTTGTTTTGTTTTGTTTAACTAGGTTAACCAGAACTTCCAACATGGATTTGGAGTTACCAAATGGAGAATGGGAAACTCACCAGTAGTTATGTCAGTGAAGATGATTACAACCTTGTCCTATCGGTCATCATCTGCAGATAGGATCTGCATCCCATGAGCTCCACATCTGTTAAACTTACTCTTGTATAGATTCTGTAGTAATATATTCTTAGAAAAGATGAGAATAGAAACAAAGGTATAACAAAATTATACTAACATGAATACCACTCACTTTCATCACTCTATACATTATGAATTTTATATAACATTTTCTATCTTGATATTTCATAGAGCTTCTAACATAGTAATGCATTTATTATTATTATTCTAAGTTGTATTATTTAAGAGCTTTTCAATCTGAAGATCCAAAATGTTTATGAACTATGCTTATAATATGTATTGTTATTTGTGTATTTTATTACCTTGTCAATGAGTTTAGACCTTGTTATATTTACTTTGTGTTCAGTAAGACATCTTCAAGTCTGAGAAGCTTCTTTTATCATTTCATATAAAACAGATATTGTGGAGTTTTTAACTCTCATTTTGCTGTTATATCTTTTTCAATTTTAAATGGTAGCTTTGCTGGGTACGGTATTCTCACTTGGAAGGTATTTCTTTCCTTCATTATTCTGAAAATGTCACGCTATTGTCCTTTTTATATTTCAGTATAAGTGCTTGAATATAAGAAGCCCTGAAATGATATTGGTTAGATTTAATTTTATTGGTGACCTTTCACTTTACCGTATTTGACTGTGCATCCTTCTCTAGTTTGGGGATATTTTGTGTTATGATTGCTTTGAGAAAGTTTGCCCCTTTTCTATTCTTTAACTCAAAAATGACAATTAGATGATCTTTAGTATAGTCCTTTGGTAATGCATAAATATTGTGTGTTTTAAAGATATGAAACAAATTAAAGTAATAAAAATTGGGAAGTTCACATATATGTGAAAATTAAACAATTTGATTTTGAAAGCACTTGATTATGGATAAAATTAGGAACAAATTTGTAAACATTATGACAAAAATGAAAATGTAAGACTGCATATCAAACCACCTGGATACATGAAAAACAGTACAAAGTTGTAACTTTATGGTCATCATCACTTCATCTAAATGGACAAGTGTTATTTATATATTAAAATCAAATCATGTAGTCTAATCAACCAGACACTAGTATTTCTACTAAGTCATATAATCATGTTTGTAAAATTATTGCTCTATATCTCATTAATATCTACATTTCATTGCATGATATTGGTTTATTTATATCACCATTTTCTGCAGCTTTATTCACATCGTGTTGTTCCAATGTATACTAATGATGCAACTCTGCTTGTTTCCCATAGATTGAAACTATTTGTTTGTAAAAGTCCCTATTTTTTGACTTCATTTTCATTGACAGCTACATCTTTTCTACTTAACCATGACATGTTAAATAAAGTATAATCTCAATTTTAACTTAATACAAGCCAATACGCAGCAAGTGTATTTCAGCGCTTGTGTTCTGTAACATACACTCATAGTCCTGGCAGAAAGAAAGGCTAAAATTAGTTTCACATAACTTTTTCCTCAAATTTTCAGGTAGATATTACTTAAATTATTACTCAGAAAAAATGCAGTTCAATAACTATGTGCTGAATATGAAACAAATGTATGGTAGCATAAGGACACAGATCAAAGAATGGAGTTTAACTTTTATTGATGGTATTACTAGGAAGAAGCAGTTATAAATGTGATTAGTTTGTTTGTTTTTGTATGCATGCATATATGTGTTAATTTGGTTATACATTAACCTGGGCATGCCTTTGGGAGCGTTTAATGTATTAACATTTTGGCAGGATTAACAAAGTAGTTTATGGAAAATCCCCATTCAGTTGGTTCAAAATCTAAATATAAGAAAATTCTTATTAATAATAAAATAAATGAATCTAGACAAACATGACAAATGAAGTTCAACAGTGTAAACTACAGAATACTTAATTTCTCTCATATAAATGTATTTTTCCATTTATATAATTTCTATAGCAATTCTGAAAAATTCAAATTATAAATGATTACCTGATGTCAGTAGTCAAAATGTGTATTGAATCCCAATTTTTGTTGTCAAGGTTGGCTTGCTGTCTGGGCTTGGGATTCTTCTCGGGACCATGTCTAGTTTTACAGCTCTGTTGGAGGCACTGTGTATTGATAGCCGAGGCTCCTGATACCAGCAAAGGCAGAGACATTAAGGCTATACAGAGTTGGTCTCACCTGTCACTGACTGCAAAGCTAGGGAGAACTGGTCCTGCCCCTCACTGACTAAAACATTCAAGAGAGCGCTACACTTCACCTGGGCAGCAAAATAGAGCTGACCCTGCTCACAGGGGCATGGGAGAGCTGGTTCTGAGAGCATGAAAATGGGACAACAGGTCGTGCCCTTCTCATCTGCCATGTGATGGTGTGGATGAGGAAAGATGCCCTCCTCCCCTTGTCCCTTGACACCTGCAGCAGGAGGGAAACCAGACCCACCCCTCACCAGCTGCAGCATTAGGGAGAATGAGCTCTGGCCCTTGCCTGGGCAGCACAGCAGAGTTTGACCCTGTAGACATGGATGTGGGGTGAGCCAGCCCTGGGGGGCATGAGAGGACCATAGCTGGTACCATCTCCATCATCTGCAGTGTGTGTGTAGCGGTGAGGGAAAGATGCCTTCCTGTCTTGCCTCTACCACCTCCAACTGGCCAGGAGAGCTGGCCCTCCCCTTTACCAGCAACAATACTCTGGAAAGCAGACCCTGCATCTCATCTGGGCAGCCCAGTAGAGCTGAACCCAATTGACAGTGTCACAGGTGAGCAAGGCCCCAAGAACAAGACCATGGAAGATCTGGCTGTGCCCCTCATCTGCCATCTGACAGTGTGAGTGAGTAGGACAGAGATGGCCTCCCACCTTGCCCCTCAATGCCAGAGGCAGATGGGAGAGCTGGCCCTGTGGTCATAAGAGTGGGAGAGCTGCCCCTTCCTTTCTGCAGCGCTTAGGAGAACAGACACTGCATCTTTCCCAGGCAGCACAATAGAGCCAACCCTGTCGACAGAGGAGAGGGTGAGCAGGCCCAAAACTATTAGCATGGGAGATATGCAGTGGTGTGAGTAGGGGAGAGGTGTTCCCTTTACCCCTTATCCCTCACACCTGCAACACACAAGGGAGCTTATCCTCCCCTTAGCCTCACCACTTGCAACAGATTAGGGACCTTCCCCCTTACTAGTTGCAGCACTCAGGGAAGCAGGTCCTGCTCCTTGCCTGGGCAGCACACTAGGTGTGAGTGAGCTGGACCTGAGGATTCGAGAGTGGAATAGCTACCCACAACCCCCTCATCTGCCATGTAGTGGTGAGGGCAAGAGAAAATGCCCTCTACCCCTTATCGCTCCCACGTGTGTGGGCAAGCAAGCTGACCTTCCCCCTTACCAGTTGTAGCAATTGGGAAAGTGGACCCTGCACCTCTCCTGGGCAGCACAGCAGAGCTGACCCTATTGACAGGGATGTAGGTGAGCATGAGAAAACGGTTCCCTCATCATGGTGGTGTGGGCTAGGGAGAGATGCACTTCTTCCACCCCTTGCTGCCTATGGCAGGTGGAAGTGCTGGCCCTGAGGTTATGGGGGAGGGGCTTTCCTTGTCCTTCAACAGCTGCAGCACTTGGGAGAATGATCCCTACTCCTCACCTGGGTGACACAGGTGAGGTGACACAGGTGAAAGTGTAAGTGTAGCAGAGAGGACCTTGAAGATGTGAAAGTAGAACTGGGCCCCACCCCTTGCTCACTGCTGCCACTGTCCTCTTAAATTTTATCTTTTAAGGAGTGGGGTTTACAAGATGGTAGGAAGAGACGGAAAATGAACGGGATCGAGATGCATGATGTGAAAGGTCACAAAGAACAATAAAAAGAAAGTTTAAAAAGATTGTACTTTGGCATTATGATTAGTCATAAACCAGCAAAAGAAAATGTTTTTTTTGCCTTTTCTTGTGTTCTTTTCTTTTTTCTTCTTTTTTCAAATTTTTTAGTAGTGTAAAAATTTCCATCTCCTTCCTCCACCTCCCCCCTCCTCCCCTCCTCCTCCCCCTTCCCTCCCCTCCTTCTCCCCCTTCCCTCCCCTCCCCTCCACCCCATACCTCCCCTCCCTCCCTCTCAAGGCCAAGGAGCCATCAGGGTTCCCCACTCTATGCTAAGACCAAGGTCTCCCAACGCCCCCCAGGTCCAGGAAGGTGATCGACCAAGCTGAGAAGGCTCCCACAGAGCCCGTCCATGCAGAAGAATCAGAGCCCAGAGCCATTGTCCTTTGCTTCTCAGTCAGCCCCCGCTGTTGGCCACATTCAGAGATTTAATATATGAATCAATTTTAAATACGCAATGTTACATGTAATGCTGTTACAAACCAGTACTGTTTTTAAAAACTGGCTAGAACACATATTTGTGTTACTTTTTACAATATAATTAAAATGAGTAACTTAGTCTGTTAAAGCTATAAACTTTTTAATAAAACTGAGATTAAAATAATTTAGACAGAAATAAAGGAAAATAATCTTTGCATTTTGGATCAGGTACGTTTCTTTTTATTTCCTTTTTTATGGATATTGTTTTCACCTTTAATCATTACCTTATTGTTAAACATTATTAGCATAAAGAAATTATATTTAATAATATATTATATTATATTTTAATGATTATATTTTAAACATGTATTTTATGATACTAACATCATCCTCACTTGATCCCCTTTTATTCCCACAAATTCACTTCTTTTCAACTAATTTCCATTTTATTTTTTTCTAAGAAAGATACAAGCAATGACAATACCAATAGACATGCAAACATGGAAAGGAGAACTATCAAGGGGTCCCAACTAGACAAAGAGCTACAGGCAACTAAGGACTGCTGAGAGAGGTACAATTAATCTTCCCCACTGATTAAGTTTTTAATTAGTTATCCAATCTTAAGTACACATGCCTAAAAATATATAATCACATAAATGCAACCAACACTAAACAGACTCATCAGATTATACTTATTATACATATATTTGTGTGTGTGTGTGTGTGTGTGTGTGTGTGTGTGTGTGTGTGTGTGTAACAATTAGGGAAAAATAGACATGAATTTTTGAGAGCGTAAGGATGATGATGTTCAGGCTTGGAGAGGGTATGGTGGAATTTTAATTATATAAAAATATTGTCTGTTATGGTTTGATCATTTCACACATGCATATAATGTTTGGATAAAAATCAACCTCTCATTCACTCCATTACAATTCTTCTATCCTCTATAATTTCACATATTTATATAATATTTCATATTTACCCCACTTTACCCTCCTGTATTCCCCTCCTGCTTCTATTGAGACTTTTCTTCAGAGACAGTCTTCTCTGTCATGTTATTTTTCATGACCCAGTGAGTTCAATTAGAGTTCCTGGAATAAGCTTGAGTGTGGGATATTTGCTAAGGCACAGGCAACTTGAGTAGTTATACCATTGAAAACAAAAAAAAAATCCTTTCATAGAGTGAGGAGTTAACTTCCAGTAGCTTCACAAGTACTTCACAAGAAGGGGTGGGTCCATATGAACCCAACTCTCATCTAGAATGAAATGTTGATAGGCCCAGTCTTGTGCTGAACTTGTGAAAGTAACCACCATTGCAATGAATTCATTATTGCAAAAGCTCTATCCTTTTTAGAAGATAGAATTTCATTGCACTCCTCTTTATCCTCAGCTCTTAATTTTTTCCAGCTTTGTTCCCTGATATTGCCTGAGACTTTGATGGAGTGATATGGACACATCATTTAAGGATCGCTCTCAGCTGTCATTTATTCTCAACATATTGACCAGTTACAGTCTTCATTAACCATTACAGATTGTATAAAGGAAGTTCTCAAATCAAAGTAGATATAAGCACTAATTTATGGTCATAAACATAAACACTAATAAGTTAGTTTGGAAACGTTTTCATTTAGCAGATTAACAGTAATCATACTTGATTCACCCTAAGGCCCAAATACAAGTCATAAAAATTAAAACTTGAAAAATTGAAAAATAATCAAGATGTAAAATGTATGACTTTGAAAAACAGTGTTAAACTATAAAAGATATGTCAAGACATGAAACTATTTCATAACCATATTCAATAAAGGACATATGCCTAAAAGTTAAAAATATTTTCTAAATCTTAAAAGAGATGAGCAATGCTTCGTTATAAAAATAAGCAAAACCAAATCAGAATGCTAACAACAATTATTTACAACAATTAAAAATGAAAATATGTTTGTCACCACTTACTAGGAAAATATAAATAAAACCTCAACAAAATGAAATCTCATACCACACAAACTACAATGACTGAAATAAAATAAACGCACACTAACAGCAATCCCACGCTAAAAGCACCAATGTGTTCAAGAATATGGAAGAAATTTCAATTTTATATATTGCTTGTAAAAGCATAAAATACTACAACTTATTTTAGAAATTTTTTTGGTAAATTATTAAGAGATTAATTGAACAGAAAATATATGTTCCAAATATCACATCTTTAAGTAGTTTAAAACCTATATGCAGTGCATCTTAGAATGTGCATCAAGTTTGAATTGGAAAGTACATTGTCACTGTACATATTAAAGGTTCAAAAATGAAAATGTCCACGGCTGAGGGCAAGTACGGATCTAATAATATTTGACTGTGAGTGGTATAATGCCAGTTCCCTTTTAAAGAGAAAGTCATTAGAGAAGAAAATTGTAGAAATCATGTCAGATAGACATGTGCTTTAATCTTGTCTTTGCTACTTACTGACTATCTGATATTAAGAAATTAATGATTCCTTGTAGTTCTTAATTTTTAAGTGAAAGTTATGGTTCTACATCTTTAGAAAGTGATTCTGAGTATTATATAAATGGAGACTATTAGTAGCTAATATTTGTAGAGAAGGTAATACATGATTAGTATTTTGTTGAGCACATTTCACGTATTATTTCATTGATATTTTGAGATGACTGTGGTGCGAGAATTACAGTTTGAGTACTGACTGATGACAGTATAAAAGGAAAGTTTTTTATTTAGTCTACAGTAGCATTGAGAAGCATCTATAATAGGGACTGAGAAGATGGTCAAAATACCTTTTCTCTTAGCAACAATAATAGTTAAGTGACAGTAACTTTCACCAACCCAGGTGACATTTTTCTTAATGCATTTAGTTCTATATCTATGCAGGTTGAGTAGGTAGTGAAGATATGAGACACTGTAAACAGTACTATTTTCAAAAGGTTGTACTAACACCATAATAAACTGAATTGAACCTTTCCATAGTGGTATCTGCTCGCTAGTTTACTTCTTTCAATATGAACACAAATACTACCATACCCACTTAAGTCATTATCAGTAATAACAGTAAGTAGCATTCTATATACAATTACCATCGCAGCTCACCTGAACCATCTCATTAAGTCATGATGGGCAGAATTTTTTGCTTGAGGCAATGAAGACCTAGCATAATAGTTGACATATTTAAAGTCTCACAAGGTAATGTATAAATGAAAGATTCATTCCCGTGTAGTAGTAACCAAACATATTAATTTAATCAGTATCTATGAAGACCTTTAATTTTTCTGCTTTGAGATATAGTAATGGGTAAAGAATTCAAATATCTTGAAATAAGATGGACATGGTACTATAAGTTTGCAATCCCATTAAATGAGAGACTAGGGGACAATAATTTTAGAGTCCAAGGCCAGGCTAGGCTATACAGTAGAACTCTGACTAGAGAAAAAAAAACAACAAAATAGAACTTGATAGCACACACACACAACACGCAAAAAATGAGTTACTTTAACCATTGGAATATATTTCCTCCTAGGAGCCTGGAATTTAATTTCCAAAGTTACTTTTTAAAACATAAAAATGTCTTGATGAAATTTGCTTAAGGTTTATTAAAAGAAAAAAAAAACTCTGTGTGCAAGTTGATTTACTCCAGAAGACAAAAGGCTAATGAAAATGGAATGAGAGCAAAGACACTGACTTGTAGAAAATTTTATTAAATAAGCATGCTTTGGTTATTGCCTGTTCTGTACATATTTGTCTGCATTTTTAGTAGTGACTGTGGCTGGTAGACATCTAACCCTTTGCTTCGCTCTCTTTTTTCAAAATGAAACAAAGATTATCTTTCTGTTGATGGGCCATTATCTCAGGCAGTCAGTTTATAATATAATTGATTAGACCAAAGAGTTCTTTACATTTCAGCTTAATTATAATCTAGTCTTAAGATACACTTCGGACTGATTGACAGTATGATTCCTTGATTACAATGGCACACACTCATATCTTTTAACTATGCTGTGGTCCCCATAATAGCATAGTTACAGACATCTTTTGTTGAGAAAGGACACAGATCTTTTTCTTGTTTTCTGTTAATTCTATTAAAGGCACATTTCTGACATTTCACTGAAGTTCCAAATGTGTTTCTGAAAGTACTTTCTTTTTCTTCTATGTACAGTGGGAACAATCTTTGATTAAACAATAAGGATATTTCAAGGGAACATGTAATAGAAAACATAACCAATGGAAATGTAGTGATGATTAAAACACTTGCTTTTACAAATATGCTTCAAAAATAAACACAAGGTAATTATACTTTGCTATCTGTGACCCTTTAGATAGAATTTGTGCCTCCTTATGCTAATGCTTCCCCTTTCTTTTCGTTTTCAACTATTTGTGAGGCATTTGCTTGATTTCTATGCAAATAGGAAGAACAAGTCATGAGAATTACACAGAAAATCAAGAATAATCGTAGAAAATGAATGTCTAAACTTATATGCTCTGTAAACCTCTTCAAAAATTTCTTTCTCTTCCTCTGGTAGATTATCCAGTCCCAAGTGATCAAACTTAAACATATGTACATATAAGCAACACTACTATACATAATTATATATAATTATTATATTATAATGCATCTTATTATATATAATATGTATAATTACAGAACAAGCAGATTTGAAAAGAGAAAAGGGAGACATGCAGAATTTGGAAGCAAGAGAAGTTAGGCTAGAAACAATGCAAATGCAACAAACTTCAGGGAGAGAAAAGTATAGAACTAAGCTGGTTCTATTAAATGATATTCAATCTTAAATAAAGGGTGTGTAAGAGTGAAGAAAACAAGTAGGTGTGTCTATGGAGTGAGTCTGCAGCTTCTCACTGGGTTTCAGCTACTGGTCTTACCTCTGCAATGTCTATAGCACACTGTTCTATGGAATTGATTCTTCTAAGGATTTAATTCCATGTTTTCTTAATGCTAATCATCCAATTACTATTCTTCCTTGCTTTATTTCCTTCCGTACATTCACTTAACTGATGTTTCACTACACACTGTTTTGTTCTTGTTCCAAGAATATAGTATTTTTCTAGCAGCACCCTTCCACGTGCCCCCCCCTCTCTCTCCCATAAAATTACCTTTTACTAAAAATACAGAAGTATTTTTCTGAGGCTATTTCTTGATCTTAAATAATAATTTAAAATAAACTCTGCATTGCTCTTAATGGTAAAGGAAGAACGTACTCCCTAGTTAAGGTTGAGCCCTCCAATATACTCGATTATCTCCCCTTCTTCCAAAAGTTAAATTCCTTGCTACAGAAACTAGCATTCACCAACACCCAACTAACTTGTAGGATGAGTGCTCTGCAGCTGCCCATTGTTCATTCCCCCAGAGATTCTAGCAGTCCATGCACGGGCATTGCAGCTTCATAACTCCAAAAGTTTACTTCATTCCTTTTTATCTTTTATATGTCTATCACTGTATGTATTTTCACATGTGCCATGACTGACAGGTTTCTTTCAGTTATGGATATATGATTTCATTAATTATCTTCTACAAATCTAGTCCACTGTCTGGAATCCTATGATTTTGCTCAAATTGAAAAAATAATCTTTATTTCTTCTTTGTTTCTGAGATAGCTTTATTATGTACAATATTGTTGATTATGAGTAATTTTTATTTATAATAGTGGTTCTCAACCTTCCTAATGCTTTGACTCTTTAATACAGTTTCTCATGTTATTTTGACCCCCAACCATAAAATTATTCTCATTGTTACTTAACAACTGTAATTTTGATATTGTCATGAATCATAATGTAAATATCTGTGCTTTCTGATGGTGATGGTCGTTCAACATGTAATTTGTTTGCAATACACAGACTGAGAACCACTGATATAGTGGTATCTCAAAAATGTTGAAGGTTCTATTCATTTAGTACAAGTTTGCCCTTTGTTTTGTCTGACTAGAATATTTCAACTGACCTATTTCAGAAAAACTTATTCTTTCAAATACATAAAAATCACCTATAACTAATGTTTTCAAGCATATTTTTTCATTGGCTAATATTGAGCCTTTTATTTCCAAGATTTTGTTTGGTTCATTTTTTTCTTATCTGTTCAAATGTGATGAATCTGGTATATCATGCAACTGTTTTTCTGATTTTAGTCATCTGTCTGCCTATATTCCCTTCATTTTCACTAGGCTTCACAATTTCCACTTGAATTCAACAGCTATTTCATGTATATCATTTTCTATGTGCTCTTTTCCTGGACAGTTGTTTTCCTTTGAAGGAGTGATGTTACTCTTTTTTCTCTCTTTGCATGCTTCTTGTGCTTTTACACTTACAGTGACACTTGTGTATCTGATGTTTTTCTACTTATCTCTACCAACTTTATGCAGGGGTCTTTTACAAAAAATATCATATTAATGTGGACTTGTTTTAGGATAACAAATTAATATGCAATGATGGCTTTGATTATGGGAATTGTGTTTTTTACCTCCCTATAGCTTCTTTGGTTGTAATAAGTGAATTTGGGCATTCTGTCAAGGAAACCCAGTAATTCTGAGTACCACACGGATGTGAAGATAATTTTATACATTATGTAAGTGTGGTATAAAAAATTACACACACACACACACACACACACACACATATATCTATATATATATATATATATATATATATATATATATATATATAATATAGTGCCCAAGTATGGTTACTTTAACAGTTAGAGGTGTAAACTATTAAACTATTTGGGAAGTACACATTCCTTCAATAACTTCTGAGCAAATTGTTTGAATAACATGGTTTTGTGGTGCTGACAACCCAAATAGTGGTGGGTGATTTATAAAAAGAAAGCAAAAATTTAAAAAATACTATTTTTCCAGGAAATGCATATTCCACATACTGTATATGAATAATTAGTAGTGAGAATTTGTTTTCTCCACTCTGTGGTACTCTCATTGAGACACAACAGCGACATGTATGTGGAGATGAATCAACAATGAGGCTGTTATCCCTGAAATAGAGTAGATTGTCCAGGCAGTGAAAATGATATCATGGGATGAGAATAGAACCTTTAGTGTTGGCAGCTATTTAAAATGGGAATGAAGCCACACAGTGAAATTTGTTTGACCAGTGAAGGCCAGGTTGGTGCCTGTGTACTGTTGCATCATTGGCATGAGTCCATTTCTTTCTGAACTTGATCTTTTCCCCAGAAGACCATCACCTTTTTCTCTCAGTTCTGGAGGAAGGCAGTCTTCATTCTGTTCTGCTCTGAAATCTCTAATTTTTGAAATTAGAAAGGCAAAACAAATTTGAATGCTGGTATTGCAGCTGGTCTCTTGGGTCAAGTTGCGTTTGTGAAGCTTAATTCACACAAAAGCCTCTGTAAATATAGACACTTGGGCAATTCTAAATATGGTCCAGCTGTGCTGTCACAGTCCTGTGCATCTTCTTAACATCCTGTTCCATAGATAATTGCTCAGCAATGTTCATATCTGCCCTGTTCACAATAACTAGCAAATGGAAACATTTAAATGTCCTTCAACAGATGAATGGATAATGAAAATGTGGTGCATACACAAGAACTATTCAGCTGTAATGAAAAATTAAACCATTAGCTTTGCAGGTAAATGGATGGACCTAGAGAAGATTATATTGAATGAAATAAGTCAAAGCCAAAATGAAAAATCCAATGTGAGTAAGCAATATGGAGCAATTAGAGAAAACAGAAAAGTATAGCTACCACTCCTCATCAAAGAAGCTTCTCAGTATGATTTTGAATAACATCTCTGAAGTGGGTTGCCAGTCACATCAGTCCATTTTCTCTTTTAAAATAGATAATGTGACTTTTTCTTCAAAGCCTAGTTCTTAGGCCCATTATTCCAGATTCCTCCTTAATGGGACTATAAATAAATTAGGGCTGAGAAAGTACCTTATTGAGACTGTTATTTTCAATAGTGATGAATTTTGAATGTATTATTCCATTTATTCTTTCATTTGCAAAGGAGGATCCTGTACCCATGTAGGACATCAAAGAAGAAGGTACAGGATACTTTTTTTCTCTCTATGATGTTGTCCCAGAATCTATAGTATTGTAAACTCTAAAATTTTGTTGTGATAATTCAGTTAAAATGTGACTATCTTTATTATTATTATTATTATTATTATTATTATTATTATTATTATTATTATTATTCGAGACAGGGTTTCTTTGTAGCTTTGGAGCCTGTCCTGTAATTAGCTCTTGTAGATCAGGTTGGCCTTGAACTAACAGAGATCTGCCGGCCTCTGCCTTCCAAGTGCTGAGATTAAAGGCATGCACCACCACTGGTCAGAAAAAAAAGTGATTATCTTTTCTCTCTCTTTTTTTGGGGGGGGGAGGAGGAAATTTGTTCTGTGTGATTATTTTTGACGATATTTTAAATTCTGTTCTGTTTTTATTTATACATCTTAAGATGCAATTTAAGTCATCTTAAGCAAATTTTCAAAGGTTCAATTCCCTAGAAATCGTAAAAAAAGACAGTTACAAGACTCTGTTTTTAAACAAAAAAAGGACCATATTTTAATGATAATGACTATTTTTCCATGTTATTATTTGCAATATATGTAAATTATTTCTGGATAAATTGGAATTCATTTTTGTTCACATTTAATTGAACTTTTATTGTATTATTTGAAAGATCTTTGTACATATTGGAAAAGAGAACTGTAAGAGATATGATTTACAACTGTTTTCTCTAAGACTGTATTTGAACTTCAGATTCTTTTTATAGAGAAAAACCCAAGCAAACAGACTTTTTCATATTTCAAAATTACCTTTATTAGCTGTAATATGTTTGAGAAAAAGTAAATATTATTTGGTAGTACTTGGGCTCAAACTGAAATCCTAATGACTGCTGAGCATGTCCAGTACAACATCTGGGGCAACTAGATTAACTTATTTAAATTGAGCATTATACTAGCCTTATTCATCCACATTTTATATAAATACTCTTCTTAGTTATAAAAGTATTTCAATCTCTACCAAAGTGGAACTCAGAGCCATTAGCAATTCACTTTCAATTTCCTGCTCTAATCAGTTCCTAGCAAACAACATTTTCTTTCAGCCTCTTCACTCATTCTGAATATTAAACACACACACACATATATATATATAAAACTGTATAAAACCTCAATTTTTTTAACTTGATTAAAGCAGATAACACAAGATCAACCAAGAAATGAGCCATTTTCCTATGATGAGGGAGACCCAGAAGTATTTCAAACATGGCAGCTTTCTATTATCTTTGATGACCCACCATAACTGTATGGCAAGACCCTATTCCTGAAGACATATAAGTCTTTGGTTATAAAATGTAGAAAAATCAATCTCAAATTGATTGAAAATGTCTAATCTGCTGGCTAGCTTTCATACTGCTTGAAGGTGGTATGCAGACGACTTGAGAAGAAAAGACAGCTTTTACCCAGCACTGGACCATACTTCTTGCAATACTGATCTGTCACGCAAGATGTACCCATTTTTGCAATAGTGGTATGGTTGCTGGTGAGCTCACTCCCTTATTGGCATTGGAACCTACTTCTTCAGGTTTCTGGCATGTACTGAAGACCAGCTGAGACCACCAGCCTCATGGAATGAACAGCTATCTTTTGCTGGTAGACAGCTATTGTTGGGCTAGTAGGACTACAGCCTGATATTATATATATATTCCCCATATATGAATACACACACATTCTGAAAGTTTTGTTCCTATAGAAAACTATGACTAGTACAGATGTGTCAAAGATGCTTGGGTAAAAAGAAAAAAAAAACAATTGTTTTAAGATAATCCATTTAAGCAAATAGGATCAAAATGAAGTTCACAAGAGCAATTCCGTAGGGCAGATTGGTGCTACAGTGCACAGTGTTTTAATAACTCTTTGAAAATTACTGATCTTATTTGAGCTTCAGCACACATACTAACTGAATTTATTTTATTTTATGTGATTTAGATATTTCGGAAAAGTTATTCGGTTGTTAGTTGCATGCTCCTTTAGATTATTTCTATCACATAATATAAGTATTGGAAAGATTATTGCTTTTTTAAGATAATGTAACCCCTACATTTTTACTTTGCTAACATATGAATAAGTACTTTTTATGTATCTGTAACATAATAGAAATTATGGAAGTATAATAATTATGGAAATATAATATTTGTCTCAATGTCATACGAGATCCATAGACAATTTTCTTACATATGCATGCTTTTTCTGGGATAATAAAAACTATGTAGGACTAGGTAGGCAACCTGCTATGGAAGGCAGATATTGGTCTTCTTACCACCCACTAGAAATTGAAAGCCAGTTTATATGTACACAACTAACATTTTTGGAATTAAGACTTTGTAGGGGAAAGATCATAGTGAATAAATAACATGATGCTGGCTTTGCAGTATTTTAAACTTTGGACATTTTAAATGCTCCAATATGAGATAGGTATGAAAGAAATAGACAGTTGCAGTAGCATTGGAAGAGATAAAATCTACATCTCCAAAGCTGTCTAAACAGTACTGAATAGACCAAATGCTGGACAAAGGCAAATGTTCATTGTTAACATTGCCAGAACAGCATTCTATGAACAAAGCCAGAAACCACAACATGTAGTAGAAACAAGATTTGATGATTTCAAGAAAGTTGGGTTGTAATTCATTTCATAATTTCCTCTCATTTTTCTTTCTAAATTTCAAAGTAACAAATTTGACCCTTGAAGGCATGGGGACTGAATCACAATTTGTACCAAAGTATGGCTGAGTTCCAAAAGGCTTAGGCATATGACAGAAGTTGTGGTGACAAGGACTTGCTCTTGGGAAACTGGGTAGCACTACCTTGTAGGAGTGTTTAGTATACCGCATGTGGGAATAATCAGAAGCAGACAAAGCAGACCCAGACCTCAAGGGGAAGAAAGAGGAAAAAAATGGGTCAAACTAGAAGTCGTTGCCAAGAGCTTGCTTGAAAAACATGGCATTGATGGAAATTCTTTCTCTGAAGAACAAGCAGGAGGTTTGGAAAATAGGTGGATGAGCTCCAGTTTTGGGTTCATAAAATTGTGATGGAGTACCTGGAAGTAATTAGAAGTTCTCTTTTTTTTGCCAGGAAGTAGACTGGGAAGATTGTTTGAGTCTGTTTTCACATTGTGTTTAAGTGTCTTATAAACATATGCCAGTTGCATGTTCAGAGGATGGAGAAATAATTAATTTATTGACTTGTTCAACATTTGTTTAGTGGTTTTTCTTGTCAGTCAGCAATTAAAATATTAAGAGCTTACGCTGAACAGTGCACTGTGGCAATAAAAGAAGTTTTTAAGTGGAATTTGATATGACTTTTGCATACAAGGATTTAAGCACTAATTAAAGCCACAGGAAAATATGCATATACTGTAAGCCTGTTGGAATCTAGATGTCAGGAGAGGAATACAAACAGAATTTCTGAGAGAGAAGAAAATGAGCAAAAGTATTACATAGAAGATAAGGTCAAAGAACAAATATAGATAACAGGTTGGAATATGTGAACCAAATAGGATAAATTAGACCAGGAACTTGTGGAAATGGGAAGAGATATAAATAGGGTTTGGGATTTCATGACTCATTTGCTATATCTAATATGATATCTAAATTTCTAAAAATTAAAATGGAAAGACATGGGAAGGCTTTGTGCATTTGAATTGCACTGTGAAAATTTTATAGAAAAGTTTTATGATATAGCATACAATGGAGCAAGGAAGTAATGGGAGAGTTGGAGACAGAAAGATGTACTTGGTGATAGTTTAGTGGTTCAGACATGTGAGCTATGATCTAAGCCATAGGCATTACAGAAGATTTGGAATAAGTATGAAATACATTGTGCAGATAATCATAATTTTATTCTGGACATAGATCGTAGTATTTGGAATAAGTAATCGGTGCTTTAACTAACTTGTAAGTCATGCAGATATGAGAATATATTAAAATCCCTGAGCAATAATTTTAATCACTTGAATAGTAAAGGTGATGAATACAACAGTCTCAAATACTTTTTTCTTCTAAACTCAATTATTCTATAATTATACTGTACTTGGATTAAGAAAACTGAGGAAAAAAGTTATATAAATGATCGCTAAATGCTTAATAATTTTAGAATGAATGTATTACTAAAACAATATAGGTTTACTAGTTAATTATGTGGAAAATGGTAAGTTATTATTTAGGGAAAACAAGTAAATTTGCATATTATTATTTTATTAACAAAGAATAGGAAATACAGGCTTTAGATTGAGACGATGCTGAAATTAAAAATCAATAAAATCAGTTCTGGTTTGCTTTCTAGGATATGAGACAATAACATTATTTGTATTAAATAACAGCCAGGTATAATGCTCTTACCAATCATAGAGAGAGTACAGTTCTTCTGTGATATTTAACAAATGAGTGATGTAACTGAGACCCAGAAAGACAAATACCACAGCTCTCTCATCTTTAGGTCTGAGCTCTGAATCTTGAGATTGGAGTATATAGCCTAAAGCAACTGCTAAAGTTAGGAATGGAGGAATGGAGCATGGATGCATGGAGGAAAAAGAGCTCTAGAGAGAGCGACAGTAGGACACAGGTGCTGTGAAGGGAGAATTGAGAAAAATAAGGGTGAGACTTTAACTGGGGAGAGGAGGCTGTATAATACACTGGTAGAGCAAGGAAAGAGAGAGGAAAACATCAAGGATATTTTGAAGCCAGTTACCACACACTCCTGCATCTACCGTTTCCCTGCCATATTATCCTCAGCTCATGAAGCAAAAGGAGAGACTCAACTAAGAATGTCCCTGGAGACGTTCCCTTAGGTGAACACCATAGAGAAGTATTTCTCAGGGTACTCACTAAAAACTACACAAGAAGCCACTAGAGCTGAAGTAGAAAAGTCCTGACTACACAACACATCAGCAGAACTTGCCATTAGGTATGTAAAGACTTACATGGTCAAGAAGGTTTCAAACAAGCTTTCAGATGTGTGATGGGGATGGATACCCTACAAGTAAGTTGTGCTGGTGAGTTTTTTTGAACATTTTACTTTTTTTGTCATCTTATAATTAGAGTCATAAATTATATACTTTATTCTAACATTTCCATAAGCCATTCATATTGTGGACTACGCAGAAGTTATTCATGCTTTAAAAGTAAGATCATTACTGGTAACAAAATGGAGAATAGTGGTAAAATCTTTTTCTCCTTCCTTCCTTCCTCTCCCCTCCCCTTCAATCCTTTCCCATGGTCCCCATGCTCCCAATTTACTCAGGAGATCTGTCTTTTTCTACTTCCATGTAGATTAGATACACATATGTCTCTCTCAGAGTCCTCACTGTTGTCTAGGTTCTCTGGGATTTTAGCTATGACTCCCTTCCTCACTTTCGAATGGGAATGTTTATTCTGTGTCATTGTATATTAGAGTTATTGTAGTGATGAGCTGTGGGCTGGCTTCCCGTCACCCTATGCCCCAAAATAATTACACGGAAAACTGTATTCATTTAAACACTGCCTGGCCCATTATTTCAGCCTCTTACTCACATCTTGATTAACCCATATCTAATAAATCTGTGTAGCACCACGAAATGGTGCCTTACCGGGAAGTTTCTAGCATACGTCCATCTTGGGCTGGAGCTTCGTTGCATCTGCTTGCAAGAGGCAAGGAAGCACTCTCATCTAAGAAAGGCTTCCTGACTCAGGCTTTAGCTGCAAAACCCTGCAGCTCTTTTAAGAGGTCCTGCTACGAAACACTTAAATGGCTTTGATAAAAGCTGACTGCATGCTTGTTTGTTTTTCAGCCATAGCAGGAAAAAAGTTGTGCTGCTTTAAAAATGCTGGCATTCTGGTCTGTACTGCCAGGACAAACTCTGACTCTTTCAAGCAGGCAGTCCTGACTATGGAGCTTTTGATTGTTGTTTGACACTGTTGCAGCTTGCTTGCTGGCAGGGACCTTGAATGCCATAGAGTTGTGGCGATAAACATGGCTCCTGCGGGTACCTCCGCCATGAGGCTAGAAAGCTAAGGCATGGGCTGGATCCAGCCGCCAAAGTTACGGCTTTAGTTCTACTGATTTTCGTGGGTAAATTAAAGACTCATGTGGTCACAAAAAGAGAGATATACAGTAAAAGAAAGATTCAGTGTTGACGAAAACGTCAAAATGGTTTACAATGTGTTGAAAATATATGTAGGCTAAAGGTTAAAGTTCTTAAAAGTAAAAAAGATAGAAAGAGTAGTTGGGTGTGGTAGTACAACACCTTTAATCCCAAACTTGTGAGTAGAGGTAGATTGACCTCTGTGACTTCAAGGTGTGGCAGCACACACCTTTAATCCGAATGCCTGGGAGGCAGAGACAGACAGATCTCTTTGAGTTCAAGGTGTTGTAGCACACACCTTTAATCCCAGCACTTGGGAAGCAGAGACAAGTGGATCTACGAGAGTTCAAGGACAGCCTGGTCTAGAGTTATCCCAGGACAAAGATATACAGAGAACCTGTCTTAAAAAATAAAAATAAACAAAATAGAGGTTAAAATAAGGCTGCACAAAGATGGAAAATACACAGATTATCTTGATACTGTATGACTATTATGCTCTCTTTGAATTGTTTGAATGCTGAAAAAAGGAGCAACAGCTGCTAAAAGATATTTGTTTATAAATGCTGCTGAACTAATCCAAGAAAGATATCTTGAAAATACCTTGACTTCAGAATTTGGCTAGGCTGACTGGCCAGTACATATCAGGATCCTTCTGTCTCTACTTTTTGATGCTGGGTCATGGACATTCACAGCAATCCTCAACTTTTAGATGGGTGCTTGGTAATTCAAACTCAGGTCCTTAAGCTTGCAGAGCAGGTGCTCTTTACCCAGCAAGCAATCTCTCAGCACACAATCCATAGTTTTGTAAGTTGAAAGTGTATTTTTTCTCAGTTACTTATTAATGTTGACAAAACTTAGTAATTTAAATAATATTTTAAAGAAAATAGAAGTTCAGATCTCTCTATGAAGTAATAATTTCATGTCTTTTGGTTGTTACCCAGAAGCAGAATTTCTGAGTCAAATGACAGTACTTTCCCTAAATATTTGTAGAATATTCATACTGGTTTCTACAATGGCTATACCAGTTCACACTCATGTCCCTTCATATTCATTTCTCCCTTCCATTTACTCCCTTCAAACCCTCTCATATTTCCCTCCTTGCTCTCTTTAAAATTCATGGTTTCTTTTGCATTAATTATTGTTACATGTATACATATTATAGATATATGACAACATTTGTATATAGCAATATATATGTATATATACTTTCATAAAATAAAATAGTGCCTGTTTAGGTGCACTTTTATGTATATTTAAGGACTGACCATTTGATGTTGGAGAACCAATTGGTGTACTCTTTCCTGGGGAAGATTTTTCTCCTACTCTGAGTATTTCTTCACCTGCTATTCCTATGTGTAGGATTGAGGCCTCATGGACTTTCTCTAGTCCTCTTTGCCATTGTCTACTGCTATTGTCCTTCTTGAGCTCATGTTCAGAAGTCACATTTGAGAACTTTAGTGGATATATTTTCTGACATTACTAGAGACACAATCCTATAACTAAACTCCTTGATCGTCTGACTCTTGCAGTCTTTCTGTACCTCTTCTTCAATGTTCTCTAAGCCTAGGTGCAAGAATTGTTTTTAGATGTATTCATTGGATTCAAACTCCATAACTTGCCCTTTGTTTATTGTTTCGATTTTCTGTAGCAGTCTTCATCTGTTGCAGGAAGCTGTATCTTGATGATGGGCAAGGATGATGCTTGTCTGTGGGTATAAGGACATGCATTTAGAATGTATTTAGGCCTTATTACTGCTATAATAAAGTGGCAGTCATAGACTCTCCAAGATACACAATTTCACTAGCCCCAGGTAGTTGACTAACTTTCTAATACCAGGCATGATTTCTGTCTTGTTGAATGGTCCATAAGTTTAATTTGAGAGTTACTGGTTATCACCAAGGTAGTATGTCACTCGTGCACCCTTAAGGTTATTATGCCATACTGGTCATTGATGTAGTTCATAGCTGGGTAGGACTGTTATTTGCTTCCCTCCTTTGTAAGCTTGCATAGTGCCTTCTGGTACCATGAAAAGTACCAGAGAGTAGACGTTCATGGAAGTTCCAGCTCAGGGCCCTCCAAGACCTGTGTATGTGGTACATGGTGTCTTCAGGAATAGGAACTTAGCTTAACCTCTGGGAAGAACCAAGGGCAATAATAAGAGCTTGTTTGTTTTAGAAAGTCTCTTGGACAACACTATTCAACAATTCAAAAGTGGTCCCTCATGCCTGGTGTTGAGATTCTTGTTAGGTGGTCTTTGACTCTTGGAGGAAGCATTGCCAGGCTGGATGACAAAATTTCATTTACATTATACATGTGTATTTATGAACATATTAAATGTGCCATAGGCTCTTTTAAGTGAATAATTAAGAGTATGATTTCTTATGACTTTTCAAATGTCCTTATTGTTATCTTATACTCCCCAATCCTTCTGCATTTATCTCTCCTCATCCCTAATTAAAGCCTTTCTTTCCCAGTTCTCCAGTAAGATTAGTTACACCCTGTTATTCCACTCTCATTTGCTCTCCACTCTTCTATTCCAAAAATGATCCCATTTTACTTTTTAGTTTCTGTAGTTACTCTAAGATATGTACATATATCACACCTGAAGGTTTGGAGCTAGGAACATCATATAAGAGAGATCATGTGACATTTGTCTTTCTGGTTCTGGGTTACCTTACTCAATATGATATTTTACAGTTTCATTTATTTTTTGCTAAGGTCATGATCTCATTTTTTCACAGCTGAGTAACAGTCCATAATACATATGTATTGAATTTTCATCATTCATTCATCAGTTGCAAGACATTTAGTTTTTTTCTGTTTCCTAGATATTGTGAATAGAGAAGCATTGAACATGGCTGAGTAAGTATCTATGGAGTAGCATGTTGAATCCTTTGGGCAGATGTCAAGTAGTGGTATAGGTGAGCTATACTGTTAGTTTGTTCAGAGTTCTCCACACTGTTTTCTATAGTGGCTGCATCAATTTACAGTCCCACCAGCAGTGAATGAGGCTTCTCTTTCCTGAATCCATTCCTACACCTGGTCATTGTTGCTTCTTTGAGCTTGGGCATTCTGACAGGGGTAAGAAGAAGTCTCAAAGTTTTGATTTGCATTTCTGTAGCTGTTAGGGAAGATGAACATTTTTTGAAATATTTCTTAGCTATTTTTTCTTCTTCTAATTACTCTCTGCTCATGTCCCTGGTCCATATTTTGACTTTTAATAATTTTCCTTCCTGGGGACTTCTAAGTGTGTCCCTTTTCTGGTTCCCCTTTCTACCTAGCTTCTCTGGGATTGTGGATTGTATATTTTTTATCCTTTGCTTTACATCTAATATCTACTTGTGAGTGATTACATACTGTGTTTGTCTTTCTGGGCCCATGTTACCTCACTCAGGATGGTTTTTTCTAGTTCCATCATTTGCCTGAAAATTTCAAGATGCCATTTATTTTAACCATTGAATCATATTCCATTGTGTAAATATACCACATTTTTTTCATCCATTCTTTGGTTGATGGGCCTCTAGGTTGTTTCCAGGTTCTGGATATTACAAATAATTCTGTTATTAACATAGTTGAGCAAATGTCCTTGTAGTATGATTGTGCATCTTTTGGGTATATGCCCAAGAGTGGCATTACTGGGTCTTGAATAAGAGGTGTTGAGATGTCTGTTTTAGCAGCTTAGTAATACTCTATTGTGTAAATGTACCAAAATGTATTTATCCTTTCTTCAGTTGAGGGACAACTATGCCATTTTTACTATGGGAAATACTCTTGTACACTGCATGATTTGTCACTCATATTGGTTTATAAAACACTGATTGGCCAGGCAGAAAATGTAGATGGGACAACCAGACTAAAAGAATTCTGGGAAGAGGAATGGTTGAGCCAGTCACCAGCAAGATACAGAGGAAACAAGATGAGAATGCCTTACTGTCAAAAGGTACCGAGACACATGGCTAACATAGACAAGAATTGTTAGTTAATTTAAGTTGTAAAAACTAGTTAATAATAAGCCTGAGCTAATAGGCCAACAAGTTTATAATTAATATATGCCTCTTTGTGTTTTGTTGAGACTGAATAGCTGTGGGACCAGAAGGACTGAAACTTCCAGCTACATTTTTCCAGTTTCTGGCTATTTTGAATAAAGCTTCTGTGAATACAGTTGAACAAATGTCCTTGTGGTAGTATAAAGCGTCATTTGGTTATATGTACAGAAGTAGTATAGCTGGGTCTTGAAGTAGATCAATTCCCAATTTTCTGAGAAACTGCTATATTGATTTCCAAAGTGGCTAAACAAGTTTGCACTCCTACCAGCAATGGGAAAGATCCTCATCAGCATGAGATGTCACTTGTGTTTATTATCTTGACAGGTATAGTATGGAGTCTCAGGGTTATTTTGATTTGAATTTTCCTGATGGCTAAGAATGATTAACATTTCTTTAAGTATTTTCCTGTGGTCATTTGAGACTCCTCTGTTGAGATTACCCATTTAGATCTGTACCCTCATTTTAATTGGATTATTTGGTTTGCTGAGGTCTAATTTCTTGAGTTCTTTATATATTTTGGAAATTAGCTCTCTGTCAGATGTGGAGTTAGTAAAAATCTTTTCCCATTTTGTAGGCTGCCATTTTGCCTTATTGACAGTATCCATTGTCTTACAGAAGAATTTTAGATTCATGAGGCCCTATTTATTAATTTTTATCTTAGTGCCTTTCATATTGGTGTTCTCGTCTGGATGTTGTCTCCTATGTCAATGTGTTTAGGGATGTTTCTCACAATCTCTTTTATCAGACTCAGGATTTCTGGTTTTAGTTGGGGTCTTTGATTCACTTGAACTTGAGTTTTGTAGGATAGAACCAAACACAACTGGCAAAAAAAAAAAAAAAGAAAGAAAAAGAAAAGAAGAGAAAGTCAATGAAATGATTCCTAATGATACTCTGCTATATTTGTAGACTGGAGTCTAGCATAATCACCCTCAGAGATGCTTCATCCAGCACCCGAGGGAAGCAGATGAAAAGACCCACAGTCAAACATTAGACAGAGCTTGGGAAATCCTGAAGTTGAGAAGAATGAAGAATTGTAGGAGACAGGGGAGTCATGAACACCACAAGGAAATGGCCCACAGAATCAACTAAATGGCTCATAGATGCTCACAGAGACTGAACTGATAATCAAGGATGCTGCATAGTACTGATGTTGGTCTGCATATGTGTTATGGTTGTGGAACTTGGTCTTCTGGTGGGGCTCTTAATTGTGGGAAATTAAGCTTGACTCAAGTTGGCATAAAACTAGCCACCACACTGGTTCTATTTATTTACCGTGTTACATTTATTAATTTTTATATAAAATCAGTGCTAAAATTCCTGAAATAAACCAATTTAGTAAAGTACAGTATTTTAGAAGTGTGGTTGAATTTTGTTTATGTGTATTTTACTTTGAATGTTTGTATGTATTTTCATTAGGGAAAAAGGTACTTAGTTTTTTGAATGTATTTTCTTTATTTGACTGTAGCAACCCTTCCCCTTGCAACAAAGTGTCTCCATGGATCATGGCTAGTCCAAGACAGTAGTTGCTGAGGGTTCTGGCTCCTGGGGTCTGCAGGAGCCATGTGTGAAGAAAAAGAGAGTTGCAGCAACCAGTTCAGAAAGGAAGCTGGCAGATAATTCCCTTTAATAAGGATTATCAGAATGAAAAAGGTTTCAAGCTGGGCGGTGGTGGCGCACTCCTTTAATCCCAGCACTCGGGAGGCAGAGGCAGGCGGATCTCTGTGAGTTCGAGGCCAGCCTGGTCTACAAGAGCTAGTTCCAGGACAGGCTCTAAAAAAGCTGCAGAGAAACCCTGTCTCGAAAAACCAAAAAAAAAAAAAAAAAAAAAAAAAGAAAAAAAAGAAAAAGGTTTCAAGGCTGTGATTGAGACTCAATGTGGGAATAGGGGTATTAAAAAGATCCAATGCAATCTACAGAGATTTCAAAATGTTTGAGCCTTAAAGGAAGGAAATGCTTCACTTTAAAGCTTTGATAGGAACATTGAGAATGGAGAGAATGCCAAATCCTAAGCACTAGAACACCAAGGAGCAAGTCAACATAATGAATCCTAAGGATATTTTGCTATACTCATAGACTAGAGCCTAGCCCAGCAGCCATCAAAGAGACTTCCTCCAGCAACTGATGGGAACACCTACAGAGACAAATCTACAGCCAAACATTAGGTGCAGCTATGAAAATCCCATTGAAGAGGAGGACGAAGGTTTTAGGAGCCAGAAGAGTTTAAAGCAACCAAGAAAACACAGCCCACAGAATCAACTAAACAGAGCTCCTAGGGGCTCGCAGGGACTAAAGCTGTAATTGTGGAGCCTGCCTGAGTTTGTGCTAGGTTCTCTGCAAACATGTTGTGGTTGTTCAGCTTTTTTTGGCCTCCTAACAGTGGGAGTTGGGGTCTCTCAGAGTCTTTTGTCTGCTCCTGAAACACTTTTAATCCTACTGGATTGCTTTGTCTAGCCTGGGTATGAGATTATGTACCTGGTGTTATTGTAACTTGTTATTCCATGTTTGCTTGATATCCTTTGAATGGGAAACAGAGAAAGAGATAAATTGTAGGGAGAAGCACTGAGAGGTGTAGAGAGAATGGAACCTCTGTTGGTATGTAATATATGAGAGAATAAAATCTAAAAAAATATTTTAAATAAATAAAATAGAGTAAAAATTACATAATAAAATAAGAAACAAAAATGTAATATAACATCAACAATAATAATGAATTAAAGTTACAATGTGTCCTGACTTATTTTATGTCAATTTGACACAAGCTAGAATCATTAGAGAGGAGGCAGCTGCAGTTGAGAAAATGCTTCCATAAGATCAGGCTGTAAAAAAACCTCTAGGGCATTTTCTTAATTAGTTGTTGATGGGGGAGAGGCCAGCCCATTGTGAATTGTGTCACCCTTTGACTGGTGATCCTGGACTCTATAAGGAGGTAGGCAGAATAAGTCTTGTGAAACAAGCCTGAAAGCAGCACCTCTCCATCTGGTTCCTGCTCTGTTTGAGGTCCTATCTTGACTTCCTTCAGTGGTGTAGAAGTGTAAGCCAAATAAACTCTTTCCTCTGCAAGTTGCTTTGGTCATGATGTTTCATAAAAGCAATAGTAACCGTAATTAAGACAGGAGGGAAAGGTAAAGAATGAGACAGAGGATTGAAATAAATATGCAGATTCATTGAATATGCAAAAACAAATAAGCAGCAAGTGATAAACTATACCACTATACAATAAAGAATTATAATTAAACTACACGAAGGTAATAGTAAAAGTTTGTGCATGCAAAAATATTTTAAAAACTAAAACAATCTATATACAATATCAATATATGAAAAGATAAAACACAAAAAGACAGGAAAGAAAACAGTGAAAAAACTCTTAAAAACATAAAAGAATTGAAGAGATATATATGTCCTCTAATATTAGAATCTGCCAAATACAGAGGGTATTGAACAAAAGCTGGAGATTTTTGTCATTTCTCACATTCAAGGTAATGAATATATGGATTGAGGTCAGCTCAAAGGGCAATTGTCTACCTTAGGACCACCATATTAATTTCAGAAGGTTCTGTTCTTTGCATATTTGGAGACATTGTTCACTGCTCTGAAGTTTGCGTTTTGTGTGCCAAACAGACTAAGTGGTGCCTTTTGGGTGTATTGAAGATAGGAGGAAGTCAACAGATCACTAAGATCTATACTGCATGGCAAAACCAAGGAAACATATCAACTGCTTCTAGGATCCCACCTAGCAGTAAATCAATTTGAAGAAAGATAGAGGTGTTACAAACTGAGTTACTTTTTGAATGCTGAATACTCATGGTTCCAACTATAGCGAACTACATGCAGTAGGGAGGCAGTTCTGGAGTCCGTGCTACTCATTGCTCATAGGCTCAGGGCTATCTGTTTCCACTCATATACAGGAAGTTGTATTTGCTCCTCACCATAGAAGATGGGACCATGAAACAATTAGCCTTATACATCCAAATTTCTGGACTGCTTGAACTTCTTAGTGTGCCATGCTCTCGATCCAACACTTCCCATTTCCAGTACCACCTCTTATACATAGCTTAGCATTTTGTGTCAGAGTGTCTCCAGGCTACCTGATTTGTGATTACTAACATTATTTAGGTCCCCTTAGTGACTCAATATCAAGGAATAAGTTCCTTCTCAAGATGCTACTTTAGTACAACGTTGAATATAGAGAATGTTAAAATGGATTTCTTCTTGAACACTGGCCTAATCCATAGGAAATATCATTTTCTTAAATTTCCCCATTTGATTTAAGGCTCAAAACCCTGTGGTTTTGTCTGAATGACTTTTCTTGTGGTGATGGCTTCAGCTTCCCCATTTCCTCTGGAGATCTGAAACTGAAGTTGTAGGCAGGCCTATGTTTTGTACCATGCATTCTTTGTGTTTCATATCAGCCCTATTACCTTTTAATGATGTTTCAAGCTTTTTTTCACTTTCTCATTTCAGAATAAATTATTTCTGTTGTCACCTTGACTTTTCTCTTTCACAGATTCATCTTGTAGCATTTTCTGTCATCTCACACACAGACATATCTATTTATATATGCATCTCTGTGTGTGTGACATGTGGTGTGTGTATGTGTACATATATCCTCTCTCTAATCTAAGTCTTAATCTTCTTGCAATACTGGAAGAAACAGTAAAACATTCTTGAGACAAAGTATATATCTCTGTGACTAAATCTGCCATAATATATAGCAGGTTCAGAGACTCAATAGTGAGGCTTGGCCTTATTTTCAATAGGATATAACCAAGGTCATAAAGGCTCTGGGGCATGTTACATTTAGGACGCCAATTCACAAAGTGATACTTCTTATAAATTCTATCAGAGCCATAATATTTCTGTCTATGCCTGTATTTCCCCTCTCTTTCTCTCTCTGTCTCTCCTCTTTCTCCCTCCCTCTTTTTTAAAGCATTAGGCAGAGAACCCAGACTTTTTAGAATGCTAGGTAAGTGCTTTATCAAAGCATTGCACCTCACTCTTTTTGTAAAAAAATATTTTGAGTCAGGGTCTCACTGATTTTGACAGATTGTACTTACTCTACAAGCAAGCCTTAAACTTCGAATCCCCCTACCAAAACATAATAGGTAGCTGAGATTATGGGCTTCCATCTTCAGCCTTCCCTATATTTTATTTATACAATTGAGAGCTTTAACAATATCTTAAGTGTTGCTTTTTGAGGACCAAAATATTAACTGTAGCTACAAGTCAAAAAGACAAAACTGTAGGCTTTAGCAGTGAAACAATATTATATAATGTGTATATAGCAGATATGTCGACAATAGTCCAAATAAGAAATAGCCATCATATCTAGCAATAGGATAAATACCTTGCATTTGATTAAGACAGTGGTATTTCTCAACAATGAACAGGAATAGATTTATACCTTTAACATCACAGATAAATTTCAACAGCATTATGAAGTATACAAAACATAAATTGTACAAAATATATTGTGGTTTAGAGATCAAATATTTTTGATTCTTGCAACTTTAAAAGCTTCAAAAATAGATTGATGAAGGTAAATGTGTGACAAATTAATCCAGCCAAAATGTTAAGAGCAATATACCGAGAATGGAGATTGATGAGTTGTTCACTATAGCAATCCTTTCATAAGCTTTTTGTAAATGAAAATTTTCATAATAAAATTGTTTCGGATGAACTCACAATAATCAATTTTTTAAACAATATTTTAAAATAGTTTTGCAGATTCTTGCTCAGGTTGTTAACAATCATATTTTACTATTGCTACATTGGAAAGATTCAAACATTTTTTAATTGGGTTTTATGTGCCGAACTTCTAATTTCTGATGTGACCAATGCATCAAATAACCTCAGACTTAACTTGGTGGTAGACTGTTGAAATAATTCTCCCTGTTGAGCTTTGGCACATACCAGACAGAATCTTAAGAACAGATGAATCAAAGTGATTCGAGCACATGATGATTTTAAGGAACTGAATCTTACTGTTGACATATCATAACTGTAAATGCATGCTGTGCACCATCCATTATTGCTTAGTACAGACAGAATTAATAGATCCTTTCAATGAATATTACTGAAAATAAAACAAATCCATCCTTTAGTGTTTTTCATTGATTCATATTTATATTTATTTTCCCCCTTTCAGTGTGTGTCTATTTAGGCCAACCTTGAATAGTTTTGACTGTGCCAGGCTATAGACATGTAATTAGATTAGAGATCAAGTTCTTTCCAGAAGTCATTCCTGTAAATATATACACAACTACAGAAAGTTGTGAGAACAGCTAATTTTGTTTTGTGACTTGTGAAGGAAGCTGATCAAAATCTCCACAGTTGAAAAATAAATTGCCAAGGGGATTATTTTTGTCTAATCTATCATAAATTTTTCTATAAAAGATGTTAACTGTGTATATTAAATTTGATGATACACAATATGCCATTCTTGAAAAGAAAATCCATTCCCAATAGGATGTGTTATCTGGGCATTGTTTATCCAGACAGGGTGTTGACCATTAGGAAGACTTCAAAGAACCTGAAGGTAGCTGGCCCCGGCCCCTCCTGTTTCTTTCTCCACAACACTGGAGTCACAGGAACATGCTGCTGAGACTGTTCGCATATGAGTGCTAGCGCTCAAACTCACGTCCCCATACTTGTGTAGTCAGCCTCCCTACATTCTCAGATTTTCATGGAAGGTTTGATATGCTTGAGCTTCTAATTTATAACAAATAAAGGTATAAGATAGTTAACAGAAAGACCTGTGCTTCCTCCATTTACATTCTTCTAATTATTAGGAAGAAAAATATTTTACCGATGCATTTAAAGCAGATGATGATACTCTTGGTTAGCCATAGCCATTAATGTATTGCATATAGTTTCTAACACTTAGAGTTATCAACAGCTTAACCTGTGATTAAGCAGCTGAAAGCATTGGTATTATTCCTTATTGGAAACGTTCTTATAAAGCCAATTCTAGAACAACAACAAAAAACTAAGGAAAACAAAGTCGTTCAGCTAGTACTTGGCTGTTTGGATTTCAGTCCTACAAAAATTATAAATATTACAAGCCAAAACTATCTACATCCAAATATTTTTTGTTTTGGACCCAACCATGAAAGATAGCCTCCTGATTTCTATTTTCTGTATTTTTAAGTCGCTTCTGTGTTACAACTTGTATTAAAGTATTATAATAGAGAACTGGAAGGGAAATTATAGCTTTATTTCCCTAGAAGCTAAATATTGAGAGAGAATTCAATTCAATCAATGTGGATAAAAAGTCAGTTTTTTTTGGTCTCTTCAATATTCAAACTCTTCTTGTGTCTCTTATGAAATATAATTATATTTTATTAACTTTTCACATATATTTTATCTCATAAGAAAAAATCACTTATCTGAGTCTTTCAAGGAAAAATAGAACATACTTTTTTTTAGCTTTTGTGATTTAGTGATATCAGAGAATTTAATTTAAGGGTTCTTTGTGATTTCATTTTAAGGCATGGTAAACATCATGTCCAAGAATGTTGATAGTGAAGATGACCACCTGCTAAAAGTTCATCTTGAAAGAAGCAGCCATAATTTGACCTAATTATGGGTTACCAAACCTTTGTAAAATCTTAGAAGTTTGCCTTGTCAGTTTGGCCTAACTGCAATTAGTTTCTTTTATTTGAGGTAAAATGTATGTAAAACCTGCACGTTAAAAGGGATGTAAAAACGCTCAAAAAAGCATAACACTTAACCTCTATTCATCTAAATATATATTCCTTTGCAGAGAGAGCCTGGACAGTGTCAAATGAAACAAGCAATTAGTCGCTTTCTAACAGTGAGCAGTTCAAACTGTAACATCATGCCAGACGTGATTAAGAATGATACAGCACATCATCATTGTCAACACTATTCAGCCAATGTAAACCTTAGTTAGAAATGTACTTGTCAGAGAAAAATGCGCCTTTGATTTCTATTGCACTTTCCCAGTAATTGCTGTCATCAGTGGCAGGTTATTATTACAGTTGAATAGAGTTGCAGTAATTACTTTTCCACAGATTCTAACAGCTTTTAGATTGAAGGATATTCTGACAGTTTGAATACTCTTGACAACAATTACCTTTTTCCTGGTTAACACTGATTCAGAAAAATTAAAAATTAAATCTGTTCAGAGGAAACACTTATGTATGTCACTAGTAAGTGCATTGATATAAAAAATGTGTAAATTGCAGAATGACTTAGATTTTTTAAAAGTTCTCTTTCACTCAAGTATTTTTAAAAATCAGCATTTAGGGGAGATACAGACTATGTTGGTTAGTTTTAAAGTAAATGATGTGGAAAGGCTGAAACAATCCCCAATCCAATTATTAATAGAAACCACTGTACTGCTTTGATAAAAAATGTACATGAGAATAGAGTCAATATAATAATATATATGCATGTCTATATCTACCTATGTATGTATCTACATGCCTTAGGTAAACGGAGGCCAAAGTGCATTCATATCTCTACATCTTTCAGAAAGTAAAAATATGATTTTGCAAGTTACATTTTATGATATTAAAATGTCTGCTTTAGGAAATGGAGAATAAATGTGACTCAAACTGTGAACATTATGATAAAAACACTTGATTTGAGTATTTGCAAAGCTATAATTGAGACCAGATAATATAGGGTTTAAGGGTTCATCCACTCTACTAATAAGACCTACTTAAAAGATTCTTTTTAAAAATTTCTTTTATTTTTATTAAAGAAAACAGTTTTTTTCATTCTACATAGCAAACTAAGTTCACACTCCCCTCCTCTCATCCCCTCCACCCTACTACCCACCCTACCCTCATCCACTCCTCAGAGAGGGTAAGACACATTGCTTTGGGGAAGGTCCAAGGTCCTCCCTACTTTATCTAGGTTGAGCAAGGTATCCATCCAAAACAGAATAGGTTCCAAAACGCCAGTACAAAAAGTAGGGATAAATCATGCTGCTACTGCCAGTGGCCTCAGTCTTCTCCAGCCATACAACTTCATCCACATTCAGAGGGACTAGTTTGGACCTATACTGGTTCCTTCCCTGTCCAGTTAGAATTGGAGAGCTCCCATTATCTCAGGTAAACTGTTTTCATTGGGTGGTCCCCCATTATGGTTTTGACCTCTTTGCTCATATTCTCACTTCTCTCACTCTTCAACTGGGCTTTGGAAGATCAGCCCAGTGCTCCATTGCAGTCTCTTCCCTGTGTTCCCATCAGTTGCTGGAAGAGGATTCTATGCTGATATATAAGATATCATCAGTCTGGCTACAGGGCAAGGCCACTTTGGGCACCCTCTCCTCTGTTGCATAGGGTCTTGTTGGAGTCATCCCCGTGGATACCTGGGAATTTCTCTAGTGCCAGGTTTCTTGCTAGCCACATTATGGCTCCTTTAATCAAATATTATCTTTCCTTCCTTTGTCTCATCTATCCCATTCCCTCAAGTTCTCCTCCCCCCTCCCCTTCTCCCCTCTACTTCCCATTTTGTCCTCATTTTTTCCTCCACCCCCATGCTCCCAATTTTGTCAGGTGATCTTGTCTATTTCCCCATTCCAAGTGAACAATCTCACTCATGAATATTGAGGCAAAAAATATCCAATAAATATTGGCAAATCAAATTTAAGAAAACATCAGAAAAATCATCCACCATGATCAAGTTTGCTTCATATAGAGATACAGGGATTGTTCAACATATAAAACTCTGCCAATGTATTCCACCACTAAACAAACTGAAAAATAAAAACCACATGATCATCTCATTAGATTGCTGGAACAGCTTTCAACACAAATACAACATCCCTCATGATAAAGGTCTTGGAGAGAGCAGGGATACAAAGGAACATACCTGAACATAATAAAGGCAATATACAGCAAGCCAACAGTCAACATAAAACTAAATGGAAGTGAAACTCACAGTGAACCCAGTGAAATCAGGAACAAGATCAGTTTGTCAACTCTCTGCATATTTACTCAATATAGTACTTGAGGTTCTAGCTAGTAGCAATAAGACAACAAAGGAGATCAAAAGTGATACAAATTGGAAAAGAAGTCAAACCTCACCTATTTGCTGATGATATGATAGTTTACATAAGCAACCCCTAAAATTCTACCAAGGACTTTTACAACTCATAAACACTTTCAGTAATGAAGTAGAATACAATGATTAACTCAAAAAAATAGTATCTCCTCCTTACACAGATGATAAATTGGCTGAGAAAGAAATCAGAGAAACATCACTCTTCACAAATATCATAAAATATTCTTGGAGAAACTCTAACCAAACTACTGGAAGATCTGTATGACAAGAACCTTAAATCTTTGAAGAAAAGAAATTGACTATGACACTAGAAAATGTAATTATCTCCATGCTCTTGGTAGAGAGAATTACATAGTAAAAATGAAGATCTTACCAAAAGCAATCTACAGACTTAATGAAATGTCCATCAAAATCCCAGCCAAATTCTTCAAAGATCTTGAAAGAACGGTACTCAACTTCATATGGAAAAGCAAAAAATCTCAGGATAGCAAAAACAATCTATACAATATGTATGGTTTTTCTTAGGGTTCACCTTGTTACTTGGCTTTCTTAGGATCATGAACTATAGACTCAATATCCTTGGCATTACAGCTAGTATCCATTTATGAGTGAATAATACCATGTTGCTTTTTGGTCTGGGTACCTCATTCAGGATTTTTTTTCTATGCAAATTTCAAGATATCATTACTTTTTACCACTGAATAGTACTCCATTTTTATAAATTTATCACTTTTTTATCCTTCTTCACATGAGGATCATCTAGGTTGTTTGCAGGTTCTGGATATACACATCATGCTGCTATGAACATAGTTGAACAAGTCTCCTTGTGGTATGATTGAAATCTTTTGGGTATATGACCAAGAGTGGTATTGCTGGGTTAATTCTCAATTCCTGAGAACCACCCATACTGATTTTAGAGTGGTTGTACAAGTTTGCAGTCACACCAGCAATTGAGGAGTGTTCCACTTACATCCTGTCCAGCATAAGCTATCATTGGTGCTTATGATCTCTAGCCATTCTGATTGGTGTAAGATGGTTATCTCATGAGAATTGTTTTGATTTGCATTTCCCTGATGTTCAACATTTCCTTAAGTTTCTTTTAGCTATTTGAGATTTTTCTGTTGAGAATTCTCTGTTTAGTTCTATACCCCATTTTTAAATGAGTATTTGAAACTTTTTAGGTCTATTTTTTGAGTTCTTTATGTATTTTGGAGATCAGTCCTCTCTCTGATGTGGAGTTGGTGAAAATCTTTTTCCCAGTCAGTATGCACCTTTTTATCTTATTGACTTGTTCTCTTTGCTTTACAGATGCTTCTCAGTTTCAGGATGGTCCCACTTATTTATTGTTACTCCCAATGTCTGTGCTGCTGGTGTTTATATTAGGAAGTAATCTCATATTGCCCATGCATTGAAGGTTAATTCCCACTTTCCATTTTATCAGATTCAGTCTGCTTGGAATTATAGTGAGGTCTTTAATCCATTTGTATGTGAGTTTTGTGTATTGGTGATAGATATGGATCTATTTTCATCCTTCTACATGTGGACATCCAGGTATGCCAGCACCATTGTTGAAGATGCTTTCTTTTTTTCATTGAATATTTTTAGCTTCTTTGTCAAAAATAAGGTGTCATAGGTGTGGGATTAATATCGGGTCTTTGATTATATTCCAGTTGTCAACTTTTTTTATGCCAATTACCAAGCTGTTTTTCATTACTGTAGCTCTATGATTGAACCTTGATGTCAGGGATTGGTAATATCTACTTTATTATACCTGATTGTTTTGGCTATTCTGTTTTTGTTTGTTTTTCCTTATGAGTTGAGTTTTGTTCTTTCAAGGTTTATGAAAATTGTGTTGGGATTTTGATGCAGATTGCATTGAATCTATAGATTGTTTTTGGTAGGATTGCCATTTTTTATTATGTTGATACTACCTATCCAAGATCATGGGAGATCCTTCTATTTCATAGTATCTTCTTCAAATTTTTCTTCAAAGACTAACATTTATTTTCAAGCAGGTCTTTCACTTCTTTGATTAGCGTTACCCCCAAGATATTTTTATGTTATTTGTGGCTATTGTGAAGGGTGATGTTTCCCCTGATTTTCTTTCTCCCATAGCCACACTGATGAATATCTGCATATCACCATAGAAACCTTCATCTGGCGATGGATGGAGATAGAGAGAGCGACCACATTGGAGCACTGGACTGAGCTCCCAAGGTCCAGATGAGGAGCAGAAGGAGGGAGAACATGAGAAAGGAAGTCAGGATCGCGAGGGGTGCGTCTACCCATTGAGACAGTGGCACTGATCTAATGGGAGCTCACCAAGGCCATTTGGACTGGGACTAAACGAGCATGTGGTCAAACCAGACTCTCTGAATGTGGCTGACTATGAGGGCAGACTAAGAAGCCAATCATAATGACACTGGGTTTTGATTCTACTGCATGTATTGGCTTTTTGGGAGCCTAGTCTGTTTGAATGCACACATTCCTAGACTTGGATGGAGGGGGGGAGGGCCTTGGACTTCCCACAGGGCAGGGAACCCTGACTTCTCTTAGGACTGGAGATGGAGGAGGAGGGAGAGTCAGGGGAGTGGAAGGGAAATAGTAGGATGGGAAGAGGTGGAAATTTTAAATAAATTAATTAATTTAAAAAAGAAAAAAGGAAAAGAAAAAATGTAGATAAAAGAGAAGAATCCAAGGTTAATGGCATAGAAGATGTTTTTCAGCAGGATCATTAAAAACCGCTTCTTGAAATGATTGAAATATATAATTATGCAGATACTAGAAGTATACAGAATAGCAACACATGCAGAACCAGAAATAAAATTACTCACGCATATTATAACAGAAACACTGAATTCCCAGAACACACCGAAAAGGTATTGACAGCTGCCAGAGAAAATATGTAAGTTAAATACAAAGAAGACACATCAGAAAAATCAGTGAATCTCAATGGAAATTTTAAAGCCAGAAGAGCTGGAGCACCCCAAAAGGAAAAGTTATATCAATCAATACAATCTTTTTCTGTATATCTTTACAATATAATTGACCTTAAGTTACAATCAAAGAATGTGCTATTGAATAGATTAACGAAATAAAATCCATTGTTTTGTGTTCTAAAAGATAATATCTTGCCTTCAAGTGTAGGCAGAATGAAAGGATGAAAACAATACAACCAAACAAATGGGTCAGGAAACAAGTAAGTGTTGCCATACATAATACATGTCAAAATTGACTTTTAAACCACTAATATCTGACAAAGTAAATATTTAATATGAAAGATAAAGGACACCTCATTTTGATCGAGGTGTTAGTTTGCCAAGAACAATATAATCCTAACATGTATATGCAAAACTCTGTCAGACTTAATTTAATAAAAATCATATGCTGCACTTTTATGTAGAAATAAAGCTTATATATGCATACATACATATATATATATTAAATAAACAAAAACTTAGTGGAAAAAGGTACATGAATTTGAAAGAGAACAAGGAGGTATATATGGGAGGATGTGTAAGCATAAAAGGGAAGGAAGAAGGTAATATAATTATATATTCTCTTTTCAAAAAGAAATACTAACAAGAAAGTCAGAGCAATCACAAATAAACACCTAATAATGCAAGTTATGAGTTTGGAAAAAGAAGTACCACCAGACACAATAAGATACACAGGGAGAAATAATAAAATAAAGTAGAGCTGAAGTTGCTTACAATAGAAATAATAGAAAAAATCATAATACAAAGAACCACTGACCTTACCAAAAAAAAGAATGATTTATAATGCAACTTATTAATTTGAAAAACAAGAAGGAAAACACACCAAATCAGGTAAACATGAAGAAATAAAAAAGAGTTGAAATTAATATAAATATAAATGCATATTCAAAGAACTTAAAATTATATTGTGGAGAAAATAGAAGTCTTTTAAAATGATGCCATGAAACAGAATGTCTACATGTAGATAAATGAAATTTAGCTCATACCTAACATGCTTCACACAATCAACCCCAAATATATCAAAGACTGCAATGTAAATGAATCCCAAGATGTTGAAACTTTTAGAAAAAAACAAGTAGTACCCTACAAGATAGAGAAAATGGAAATTAATTTTTTCGATTAGGATTATATTCATTCAGGAATTAAGACCAACAGCTTACAGCAGGAACAGCATGACAGAACCAAAACACATATTATGAGTTCTATTCACAATAATTAGAAAATAGAAATAAAACAATTTACCCAAGAGATGCCCAATCATATTACAAAAGCATTGTTCAACTATGTTTATAGTAGCATATTTGTAATAGCCAAAACCTGGAAACAACCTAGATGCCCTTCAGTGGAAAGAATGGATGAAGAAGTGTGGAATATATACATATTAGAGTACTACTCGGCGGTAATAAAAACAATGGCATCTTGAATTTTGCCATGCAAATGGATGAAATAGAAAACACCATCCTGAGTGAGGTAACCCAGGCCCCCAAAAGCATGAACATGGGATGTACTCACTCATAATTGGTTTCTAGCCCTAAATAAAGGACATCAAGCCTATAATTCGTAAAAAAAATACTAGAGAAGATATATAAGAAGGTGAATCCAAAGAAAAACTATTATAGTTATCCTCCTGGATATGAAGTAGACAAGATTGCCGGACAAAAAATGGGAACTTGGGGGTATGGTGGGATGGGGGGTGGGGGATGGAGAGAGAAAAGTGTGAAGTGGAGGATGGGTAGAGCTTGGGAGAATAGGATGGTTGGGATATAGGAAGGGTGGATATGGGAACAAGGAATTATATATCTAATTAAGGGAGCCATTCTAGGATTGGCAGAAGGACTTGACTCTAGAGGGGTTCCCAGGTGTCCAGGAAGAGCCCCCCAGCTAGTTCCTTGGGCAGCTGAGGAGAGGGTGCCAGAAATGTCCAGATCCTATTGCCATACTCATGAAATCTGCATATCACCATAGAAACCTTCACCTGGCATTGGATGGAGAGAAAATGACAGGATGCCCCACATAGAAGCAACCGGAATTGAGCTCTCCCAAGGTCCTAATGAGGAGCAAAAGTAGGGAGATCATGAGCAAGGAAGTCTAGGACCATGAGGAGTGCGTGGTACCCATTGAGATGGTGGGACAGATCTAACGGGAGACCACAAGTCGAGTTGGAATGGGACTGATGGAACAGGGGACCAAACCGGACTCTCTGAATGTGGCTGACGGTGGAGGAGGACTGAGAAACCAAGGACAACGGCGATGAGCATAAAATCTACAGCATGGACGGGCTCACTGTGAGGCCTTGTCAGTTGGTTGCTCACCTTCCTGGACTTAGAGGGAGCTGGGAGGACCTTGGACTTAACATAGTGAAGGGAACCCTGATGGCTCTTGGCTTGGAGAGGGGCGGAGTAGGGTATGGGTGAAAGGGAGGGGAAGGGGGAAGGGGGAGGAGGAGGGGAGGAGATTGGACATTTTTAATAAAAAAATGATAAAAAAGAAATAAAACAAAATGAACAAAAAGTCCCTAAAATGCCAATTTGGTTTAGTTTTTGTTAACTACTCCTGGGAATGGAGCTGTTGCAAAGTCTGGCTGATATACACAGGAAGAATCCACTGGAGAAGATTGATTTTCCTTTTGTTAGTGGGTATCAATTTTCAGAAAGCTGGGGAGATAATTGATTATTGGCTTTCTCCTCTAGCAGCATGTAGAGTATACCATGTTCCATGAAAACTAACCAGTAGGTGTCAAGCTTCCAGTTATTGAGTAGCTTGAAATCCCTGTGTTTTTAATGAAAATAAGTGTTGTCTTCAGCAATAGGATCTTACCATAGATTTTGGAGAGTAATCAAGAGCCTTGACAATAGCCCTATGATGCTTGGAAAATTTTTCATGTGGTCTCTTGACAATGACCATTCAAGATTAACTCATTCCAGGCACTGACAATTTTACTTTGGTGCCATAAGATGTCAAGTTGGGCCATTGTCTCCATTATTATTTGGTGACTCTTTTTAGATTTATTATCCACTCATCATTTGATAGAAATCTGGGTTGCTTCCAATTTCTGGCTATTATGAAAAAAGCAGAAATGGACATGAATGAGATGTTTTCTCTCTGGTAAGATGTATGGTTCTTTTGGTATATGCCAAATGAATGAATAGCTAGATTTTGATGTAGATCAATTTCCTGGTTTTCCAGAAGAAATCCCACAATGATTTCCATAATGGTTGTACAAGTTCGCATTCCCACCAGCAATAAATAAGTATTCTGCCCACATCATGACTGGCAGTATCATGCTATTTTTAATCTTCAGCATTATGACTGGGATTAAAATGAAATCTAAAGTTTTCATTTTCCCTAATCGTTAAAAAGTCAAACATGTTTTCAAATGTTTCGTTACACATTTGTGTTCCTCTTTTAAAAACTCTCTTTTTTACTCTCTTGAGGTCCCAGTTTGTTGAGCTCTTGGTTTATTGAGATATTAGTCTTTCATCAGATGTATAGTTGGTAAAAATCTTTAGACATTCTGTAGCCTGTCACTTGTCCACATGATAGATTTTTTCTTGTTTGTTTGTTTTATTTGCCACCACAGAAGCTGATCTGTTGATGTTAGTACTTGTAACACCACTGTATTATTCAGAATGTCCTTTCCTGTACTCTTGAGTTCAAGTTTATTCTAGCTTTCTTTTTTTCCTTTTTTTTTTGAAGACAGGGTTTCTGTGTGTAGCTTTGGAGCCCACTCCTGGCACTTTCTCTATATACAAGGGTGGCCCCAAACTCACAGAGATCTTACTGCCTCTGCCTCCAGCGTGCTTGAGATTAAAAACTTGCACTACCACCACCTGGCTTCTTGATGTCTTTATATCAGATTCAGGCTATCTGGTCTTATGTTTAGATCATTGACTCACTTGGTCTTGATTATTATGTGTCATGAAATATTTTTTCTAGTCCTATGTATTTAGATTATGTATCCTTCCTTTAATTTAATCTGCACTTTCTTCTTGAGATTAGAAAATTTTTCTTTTGTGATTCTGTTAAAAGTATTTTCTGTGCCTCTGAACTGTTTTTCCTCCTTCCTCTAACCATGTAATTTGCAGATTTGGCAATTTCATAGGGGCCAGATTTCCTTGGTATTCTGTCTGATTTTGTTTCAATATTTAACATTTTCTTTGATGAGATATTACATTGCTTCTGTCTTGTCTTCAAGAATCTAAAATTCTCTCTTCCATGTTTTGTAATCCTCTGGTGAGACTTAACTTCAGAATTTTTTTTTTTACATTCTAAAATTTAATTTCCAATTTTATCTCAGTATGGGGTTTTCATTAGTCATTCTAATTCTATATTCATGTCTTGAAACTTTTTTCATTATCATTTAACTTTTTGTGTTTTCATTATTTTATAAAGAAAACTATTCATATATTCTTCTATGTTCTTGAACATAACTCATAATTGCTATTTCAATGTACTTGTCATGTGATTTAGCTAAATTGATTTCTTCAGACCTCATACATTACAGTACTGGATATGGGAATGGGATATTATCTTGTCTGCTCGTGTTTGTGTAATAGTCTCTGAAAAAAGCATTTGGAGATATTATGTTTGAAGTGTTTATGTGTGGATATGTAGGCTCTTACCTTTGTTGGGAGTGTTTGTTTTTTCGTTATCTTGCTTGCTTGTTCTAGATCTAGAACATGTAGTGACAATGGACTCCCTGGTAGGAAGTGCTGCTGATTATGAATAGGTTACACAAAGAAATTGGAATTGGGCTAAGAGAAATGATTGAAATGACCAAGCAGGAAAAAGCTAGGGGCCAAATGTCTAACCAAGGGGTAGAGTCCCAGGGAGTAGAGGCAGAATAGGAGGAGGCTCCTGCCAACAGACTGCTACATGATTAAGAGGCAAATCTGGAGAGACTAAAGTGGAAAACAGGAAAGACAGTGAAAATTACCTACCTAGGTCCCTATCCCAGTGCACTACTAGGAATCCTGATAGAACGTGTTTATGCCTATCAGATGACAAATGAGTAGTAATAGAGTACTTTAATAGGAGTGAGGAATAAAGAGTATAATACAATACATCTGATAGGGAGCTGCGTAGGTGCTGCTATGGGAAGGAAAGGGGGAAGTTATTTTTGAGGAAAGATGAATTGGGGGGTAATGAGTGGGAAAGAATGATCAACATTAAATTAATATGTATGAAAATTCCATAATGAACTCATTAGCACATGCACAAATTTAATTAAAAGTTTGCAAAGTATTGTAAGCACAACATCAGACTGTGAAGTTTCTTCATCTCTATGCCAATTACTTCCTCATACTAGATCCAATGACCCAAGAATTAATTGGACCTAGAGGAATAGACAATCCTTTTCACACTGTGTAAATCCTTGGCAAGTGCAATCTACTTTGAGTGATCTTCTTATGATCCTGTGATAGTTTTCTCAAGCTCATGTACAATACAGGCATATACAGCAATACAGTGTATACATCAGTAAACACTGAGGACTAGTCTACATCCCATTTGTTAGACATGCTAACACCAGAAATTGTTTTAAGATTGAGCCACTCCAGGCTTTCTTATCTCATCATTTGTATTGCTATGTACAAACATTTTCTCCCATATGTTGTTTCCTGTAAAATTAAGAAAGTCAGTTTTTTCATATCAATCACTGATCAGGATATTTTACTCTTGATATTAAAGGTTCTGAAAACCATTGCTTAATTTATTTGTTTTGTTTTTCATTTGTTTAATATAAAAGGGAAATACTTTTCTCACTGTTGTCTTTAAGCATTTGATGACTTATTTAATATTGTAACTTCCTCATTTATTATTTCTGAAATCTATTCTATAATATGAATAGAAGAACTATTCTCTTGTAATAGGCAGAAGGTGGGAAGGATATTTAATCAGTGTAACCACATTATAAAGTGATACAAACAGATATTAGTGAATCTCACATGTCTCTTTTTAGGGTCCTGAAAGTGAGATTAGGGTTTAAATAGAAGTCCACCAGTATTGCACTTCTAAACAATATAAATCAAGATGTGGTCCTCACCACCACTGACCCATCATTATCTAACCTTCAGTCTTTTTTTTAGGTGATTTGACAACTTATTAGAACATTAGAACTCTAAGACTGGTCCTAGGGACCCCAGGTAAGATACTGCACACAGTCTGCTAACACTCCTTATAACCTGTCCAACAACCCCAGATTGCATTTCCCCCTCCCGTGAGCTCCATATTCCAGTCTAGAACTTCAGAAGAAGACTTTAGCTTTATGAGTGGACTACTCATAAAGATATTACTGTTTACACACAGAGACTACTGTCTCTAGGGACCCAAAATAAGACATTGCCCACCACCCACTAATACTCCTTAAAACATGTCCAGCATTCTCTAACAACCCTCTCTTCTGGGCTCTATACTCCATCCCATTGCCAATGCATCTTTACCTGAAGTCAAGCTTGTGCTAGGAACCCCAGGTAAGATACTTCCCACCCTTTATTAATACTCCTTAAAGCCCACACAACAATCCCAAACTGTATCCACTTCTCTGGGCTCCATATTGTGACCTACCACTTTGGAAGAGTACTTCATCTTTACCTGAAGCCAGGCCAGATCTAGAGATTCTCAAAACTGCAGCAAAAATACCTTACAGAAACTAGAGACTCATTAGTCACCATAACTCTAGGTCAAATAGATAAGAAGGTTAAAAAGGAAACAGAAACCAAGGAATGAAACACCTATCCAACGAAGACAAATAGCAACCAACACCTAAACTTATAATCATCCCAAGTCAAGATGCCCAAATGCCAGTGTAAACAAAAATACCAAAAAAGGGCAATATGACATCACCAGAATTCAGTTATCCAATGACAAGACCTGAACATTCCAATGCAGCTGAAGCATGAGAAAATGACCTTAAAACAATTTTATGAAGATGACAAGGAAAAAAATAAAAAATACTTTAGAAAAATTAAAGAAAAGACAAACATAAATTTGGAGGAAATAAAAATACCTATGCCAAGAAAGCCAATATGATGTCTCAGTTCTAAACATCTATATCCCAAATGCAAGGGCAATCACATTTAAAATAAAAGCATTCTTAAAGCTTAAATCACACATTGAACCCTAAACTTTAATAGTGGGAGACCTCAACACCTGAATCTTACCAATGGATAGGACATCCAGACAACACTTCACAGAGAAATAATGGAACCAGCAGGTGTTATAAATCAAATGTGTCTAATAGATATCTACAGAATATTTCACCATAAAACAAAATAATATACCTTCTACTCAGCATCTCACTGTACTTTCTCCAAAATATACTCATATACTCCATATACTCAGTTACAGAGGAAGTCTCAACAGATATAAGAAAATTGAAATAATCCTCTGTGTCTTATCAGACTACTGTAGATTATAGTTGGCTTTCAAATACAACAGAAAGCTTGCAAACTCATCGAAACTTAACAACTCTCTACTAAATTATCACTGTGTCAAGGAGAAAATAAAGAAATTAAAGACTTTCTAGAATTCAATATAAAAGAATACATAACATAGCCACACTTATGAGATAAAATGAACGGAAGAGGTTTTAACGGGAAAGTTCATAGCACTAAGCAACTTTATATAGAATTTGGAGAGATCTCATACTACCAAGTTAACAGCACACCTAAAATCTGTAGAAGAAAAAGAATCCAATACACCCAAGAGCAGTAGAAGGCAAGAAATAATTAAAACTCAGGGCTGAAATCAATAAAATAGAAATAAAGAGGAGAATACAAAGAAACAATGAAACAAAGAGTTGCTTTTTTGATGACACCACCAAGATAGACAAAATAGCAGAGAGAGAATATCCAAATTAACAAAATCAGGAACAAAAGGGGCAAAATAACAATAGAAGCCTAGGAAATCCAAAGAATCATTAGATCATACTTTAAAAATATATACTCCACAAAATTGGAAAGTTTAAAAGAAGTACACAAATTTCTTGATAGATACCACTTACCAAAGTTAGATCAAAATCAGAATAAAAACAGTATAAATAGACTTAAAATCCCCAAGGATATAGAAGTAGTCAATTAAAAGTTTCCCAACCAAGAAAAGTCCAGGGTCAGATAGTTTCCATGTATTATTATGCCAGACTTTCATAGAAGAGTTAATATCGATAATACTCAAATTATTATACAAAAATATAAATAGAAGGAACATTAACAAATTGTTATTATGAGGCCACAGTCACTCTGCCACATAAAGACTCAACAAAAAAAGAGAATTACAAAGCAATTTCCCTCATGAACATTGATGCAAAAAACTCAATAAAATATTCACATACTGAATCCAAAAACGTGTCAAAAATCATCCATAATGATGAAGTGGTATTCATCCCAGAGATGTAGGGTTGGATCAGCATAGGAAAATCTGTCAATGTCATCCATCAAAAAAAAAAAAATCTAAAAAATCCCCTCATGATTGTCTCATTAGATGTGAAAAACTTTTGTTCTTTGATAATATCAACAAGACAGACAAACCTCTGTCCAAACTAAAAGACAAAGAGAGAATATCCAAATTAACAAAATCAGGAAAAAATGGAGACATATCAACAGACATTGAGGAAAACCATAGTATAAGTAGGTCATGCTTCAAGAATTTGTACTCCACAATTGGAAAATCTAAAAGAAATACACAAATTTTGTGAACTATACAACATATAGAAATTAAATCAAATCAGATAAGAAATTTAAATTGACTCATAATCCCTAAGGAAATAGAGTTATTAAAAAGTCCCTAATTCAAAAAATACAATTACAGGGCCAGATGGTTCTAGTACAGAATTTTACCAGATTTTTAAAGAAGAGTTAATGTCAATATTCTTTAATTTACTACACAGAATAGAAACAGAAGGAACATTGCTAAATTGTTTTTTGAGGCTACATTCACTCTGATACCAAACAACACAAAGACTCAACCAAAAAGAATTACAGAGCAATATTCCTTATGAACATGGATTCAAAAAATATTCAGGAAAGTACCCACAAACCAAATCCAAGAACATATCAGAAGATTATGTAATATGATCAAGTAAGCTTCATCCCAGAGTTGCAGGGGTGATTCAACATGCAAAATCTGCCAGTGTCATCCACCATATAAACAAACTGAAAGGCAAAACCATTTTATCACCTCATTAGATGCTTAAAAAAACTTTGACAAAATTCAATAACCCTTCATTATAAAAGTCTCGGATATATATGAGACATGTGTAAAAATAGTAAAGCAATATACAGCAAAACCAATAGCTAACATTGAATTTAATGCAGATAAACTTAAAGCAATTCCAGTAAAATCAGAGAAAAGGCTTTTCACTCTCTTCATATCTATTAAATATAGTATTTGAAGTTTTAGCTAGAGCAATAAGACAACTAGAGGACATCAAGGGGATACAAATCAGAAAGGAAGAAGGAAAACCAGCACTATTTGAAGGTGATATGAAAATATAATAAGTGACTCCCAAAATTATTTTCTGAGAAAATACCATATTGATTTCCAAAGTGGTTGTACAAGTTTGCATTCATAACAGCAATGAAGGAGTGTTCCCCTCGCTCCACATTCTCTCCAGCATGAGCTGTTACTTGTGTTTTTGATCTTAGCTGTTCTGACAGGTATAATATGGAATCTTAAAGTCAATCTGCTTTACATTTCCCTGATTACTAAAGATGTTGAACATGTCTTTAAGTGTTTCTCAGTCATTGTAGCAATTATTTTGCAAAGAACACATGCTTTTCATATTTACTATCAGGTATCTGTAGAAAAATTAACATTTTGTAACTCATTTTAGAAGTTATGGTTATTGTAGAACCAAATCCAGTTAAAGATATCACAGGAAAGCAAAATGCTATAGCATTTTTCCATCATCATAAATGCCATTAAAAAATAAATGTCTGCTGATACTAGGTGTGTATAAAATTGTTTATACACAATGTCAGTTAAGATTTACCTTAGAATTTAGGATTCGTTTCAGAACTTACACTGAATTAATACAATTAATGTCATATTTTATCAATATAAATGAATATGGCAAAGCAAGACTATGGCTAAATAATATAATTAAGTGATCATCTTACAGACTCACCAATTTGAATAGCTGTGTATAAATGAAACTCCCTCACAATAAGTACAGATGTAAGGTCAGAAAAGTCATGATTTTAGTGTAATAAGAAAAAGCACACTGAAGAAATAGGAAGAAAAAAGTGACCCGTGCCATTACTCTTTTAACCCCAAGAAACATAAAAAGCAGTTCTTCCTTATTAGGAGATAATGAGTACATTCAATTCCAGGCTTTAGGTTGAAGCCCAGTCCACAGTAGGAAAAGTCAGTGCTGAGCATTGATGCATAATTAATAAAAACTCAGGGACAGATATCGGGGTTCCACCTGAACACCAGAAAATTAAAGTGGCCAGCCACTGGCTCTTACCTCCACCTCAGTAGGAAAGTGGTGCTCCTGCCTCCTGGAATCTCAGAATGAGACTGAGACTGAGAGCTGTCTCCTCCCTTACAATCCTTCTAGTTCTGGAATTAAAGCCATGCACCACTACCACCTGGTTTCTATGGCAAACTAGTGTGACTACTGGGATTAAAGATGTGTATCATTGCTGCCTGGTCTGTAAGACCAGACAGCATGGCTGTTTTACTTTTCTGATTTTCAGGCAAGCTTTATTTATTAAAATAAAAATGAAATGCTACTATATTTCTCCTTTTTATCTAATATAAGAAAGAAGGCTACAACTAATATATAAAAACTATATATAAAAAGTACAATAACTATATACTATATATAGGCAACAAATATATCAACAATGTCTAGTCCATTTGCATTTGATAAATTAGAGAAAATACTCTGTATCTATGCTCTCTTGGAGAGTCCAAAGTCTTGTACTTAATTTACTTTCTATCACAATTTGCTTTCTATATTAGATAAGCAAGAAAATTATAACTATCTAGTCTTCAACTCTCTCAGAGCCCTGAGAAGAAAATAGTATCAACTGAGTAAGCAGGATGTGCAAGCAAGCAACTTTAAAAAATGTGAGTAGTGATAGAAACAGCTGTCTGTCTGAACAGTCACCCAAAGTTCCTCTGCAAATTAGAGTTATCGATCTTTGGCCTTCAGGGCTAGCATATCTGACAGACTTTTCTGTGAAGCAGGATATTTTGAAGGGCTGTCCCTCCCTGTCCTGATAATGTTTGGTAGTCACTTTCTTTTGTGTCCTGCTTGTCTAATTAGGAAAGTATAATGTCAGCAGTTGATACAGGGCATTTTCTTGCCTAGTGGCTTACATTTGCCACAAAGAAAGCAAATTTCAGGTGGAATTTATTCTATGCCCATTATCTTCTTTGAAGTATTTTTGTGCTGCCAGAAGCAGGCATGTCTCGTTGTCATAAAAAGATTCTATGTCATTAAAACACCTTAAATGTCATATTCTGTAGATCTCTGAAATATTTGAAGATGATCTATCTAAAATATATCTTTGTTTGACCTTGAAAATAAACTTAATGTTACTACAAGTTTAATTACATTAGGTAACTAATTACTAATCTGCATTTCCTTATTATCCTAAATGGTTGGTTTGAGTAGGAGGGCATTCTGTCTATATGATACTTTCATTGGTCAAATAAAAGAAACGGCCTTGGACTTTTGATAAGACAGCATCTTAGATAGGCAGAGTAGACCGAACAGAATACTGGGAGAAAGAATGCAGAGTCAGGCAGATGCCATGGCTCTCCTCTCTGAGGCGGACATAGGTTAAACTCATCCCAGTAATCCACAGTCACGTGGTGATATACGGATTATTAGAAATGGGTTAATTAAGATGTGAAAGTTAGCCAAGAAGTGGCTAGATATAATGGGCCAGGCAGTGTTTAAATGGATACAGTTTCCATGTAAATTTTTTGGGTAAAGCTAGCTGGGCAGGACAGAACAAGAGGCCCATGCCATTTACAACAGTTGGTAATAATAACTTTCAAAGACTAGAGATTTGCTTTACATTGTTAATGTGCAGTATAAGTACAATACCTTGAAGAAGATTAGAAATGTATGTACAGAATGTTTTAACAAAATTAATCTCAAATTTGTATAAATATACAAAATTTGTATATAATATACAAAAGTCAACTCCAATATAAAATATTTAAAACTAGTAATTGCTTTTTAAATATAGATTCAATAATCTACCTTTTTATTTATCATACCTATATCATTTCATTTTTCTTTTCAGAATAGATTCAATAATCTACCCTTTTATCCTATCATATCTATATGTTCTTTTTTCTTTTCAAGACAAGAACTTTGAATATGATTTCCTTTGGTAAGCTTTTTTCCTGACCATTATCCATAATAAATTGTAACCAACACACTAAACAAAGGCAAACATCCATAATCTATTTTTGGGGAATATAGGCATAATTTTCTAAGCTACTTCCTGCTGATTGGAGGCTCAGGTAATCAAACGCAGACCTAAAGAAAATTTAAGATTATGGTCAAGTCCTGAGTGGAGTATTCTGTGAGGCTGGATCATCTCAGCCAGCAGTCTTGAAGCTGTTCTGGATGTAGAATGCAGAGGAAAATGCAACAGAGATGCTCTGAAACCTTAGATCATCTGGGCCATCTGCTTCTATCAGAGATTGTTGAAGGGATCTTTCTTAATCATACCTTATTTTTCTTAACGCAGAATAAATTCAAATATTCTCACTTTGTGTGGAAATAATGGCAAAACCTCTTCTCCAAAGCAACATATCTTTTGACTTAAATTGAAGTCAAGGCATTTTCAAAATATATAGGTGGAATTAATACATCAACATTTATAATCAAATGTCTTTTAGCAACTGTTGCTTCTTTTTCAGCAGTCAAACAATTCAAAGACAACACAATAGCATACAGTATCCAGATTCTCTGTGTATTTTCCATCTTGGAGGCTAAGCTTGGGTAGATGGGGGTTGGGAGCGCTAGTTTTTCTCCCAAACCCAGGTGGCTCAGTTTTGGTCTGGCTGTGGCCTGTGCTGGTGGCTAAAATGTCTCAGACAAATGGCTTTTTTGTAAATTTGTAGACCAAAAGGTGGGCACTAAATTATGCTTGATTAATAAAAACTCAAAGACAGATATTGAGGTTCAACTTGAACACCAGAAAAACAAAGCATTCAGCCACAGACTCTTATCTCAACTTAAGTCCAAAAATGGTGATCCTGCATCCAGGAATCTCAGAATGAGACTGAGACTGAGAGCTGTCTCCTCATATTTTATAATCCTCTCTATTTCTGGGATTAAGGCCATGCACCACTACTGCCTGGTTTCTATGGCAAGCTAGTGTGACTACTGGGATTAAAGGTGTATATCATTGCTTCCTGATATATAAGGCTGGCCAAGTGTGACTCTTTTACTTTTCTGATTTTTCAGGTAAGCTTTATTTATTAAAATACAAATGAAATGTCACTACGGAGCATGGCACCACAATTCTTACCTACAGGTTTTACCTCTGAAACCACTTTTTTGCGGTTTAGCTGTTCCTGAATCAATCATGTTCCTTATGGCAATTCCCAACTACCATGGAAGACTAATGGCTACCCTTCTATATGCTAATACAAGAAGCAAGATAAGATTTAAAAAGAAATTACTCAAAATGCAGAATGACAAATGTATCATCAGAAATAATTTCACAACAGAAGCTAAAGGATACCTGCAGTGGGCAGAGAAAAGTATATTTAATACCTAAACACAGTTTTAGCTGCATACTTTCCAGGCAGGATTTGGGGAAACAGAATGGGCTTACAAAAGGTAATGCAAGATGAAAGAGGATAGTATTAACCTTTGAATAAGCTCAGAGATGTTATGAGTCTCAAATTTAGTTTAAAGTTTAGCTAGATACAAATTACATTGGCAAAAGAGTATCAATAGAGATAAATGACATTGTATCCCACTGTACAACACCTGGGTGCTATCTGGTTTTAAAACTGATCTACATTCTGGGCCTAAAATCAGAGCACAAACACATATTAATTTGGCCTGACATATATCTTGGGTTAGATGAAGCTGAAAGTGTGCAGTTGTAGTGTGCAAGTAAATTGCATATTAGCAAGTCAGAGGATAGAGGTGGCAGTAGGCTAAGTGCAGGGTAGGAAGTCTGTAAGGAAATATCATCATCATCATCATCATCATCATCATCATCATCAATGCCTTGGCAATGCTTAAGCATACATGGGTAGCCCATTTATGGTAGTTCTCCAGTTGTTCCTATCCTGGGCAGTTCTAGATGCTTGTGTTATTGTCATACCCAAGGTTCCATAGTCTTCCTCTATTCTGTCTATCCAGCATTTTTTTGGCCTTCCTCTTTACCTTATCCCATGCATTCCTCATAGTAGTGCTGTCTTTGGGTATCTGACATTATTCATTTCAAAACATGGCTGAAGTATTTCAAGCACCATTGCTGTCCCCTGAAGTTTACTTCCTTCTGTAGATACAGTTGTTTCTTAATATCATCATTGCACAGTCTGATGTAGAAGTCACCTATGTGTGCTGTGGTTGCCATTAATGAATAAAGAAACTGCTTTGGACCTATAGCAAGGTAGAACTTAGGCGGGGAAAGCTAGGCTGAATGCTAGGAGAAAGAAGGGCGGAGTCAGAGAGAAGCCATGGAGCCACCATCAGAGACAGATGTGCTAAAACTTTGCTGCTTGGCTACAACCTCGTGGTGATGCACAGATTAATGGATGGGTTAAATTAATGTGGCATCTTAGACTCCAACCATCTGGAATCAGAAGCCCAAGTTTCTATAAGTTTCCTTGGCCATGGTCTTTCAGGACAGCAATAGAAAAGTTTCTAATACATATGCAAAAAAAGCAGATTAATTCAGTCCAGGAGCACGAGCATAGAGAAAAGTGCTAGAAAACTGAATGAGAACAATATGGGTGCACATATCAGCAATTTGGAAGAAAAACTTTACCTTTGTGTTAGAATACAGAGTTTAAATCGTCAGAGTCCTTTAACCATCTATGTTGTGAGAATTCATCAAAAGCTCTGATTAACCCTATGTTTGAATTATGACTCTGGCATCCACACTCTCAGGAACCATTAATGAACTTATCTTTGTTCTCTATTATTAATTAAATATCAAGTGTAGTATTACTGCAGGAAAACAACAACAAGGCAATCCCATGAGATCAAGAGGAAAAGAAAGTTGCCTGTTCTTATCATGTCTGTTCATCATTATCATGAGTCCACAAATATTAAAACATAACAATTATTGAGATCATATAGATTTGAGTGGAAGAAGAAAGTATATTAAATTACAGATTATTCAATAGTGTACATAAAAATACAAAGACATCATCATATCTATTTTAACTTTAAAATCAACTCACATGTATTAGATCAAAATTAGATCAGGTATCTGTTCTGGCCAGTATTCTACAAAGAATATAGAACAAGAAAAACATTGGCAATCAGGCAACAATACAAAAATAAAAGATTTTATATTCTTTTCATTTGTTTATGTTTGAGAATAAGTAGTTATGTGATAGCCCAAAAGAATTACTAAGAAATCAAGTGAATATATGAAAACTACTGGTAAGAAAAATATTTAAAGCTGGAAAATGCTTTAGTATCAAGTATGCTGGTGGCCGAGTGCAAAAGTGAAGTAAAAGAGGGAAGTTTATAGCAATCAACTCTTAATTCAATGAAACAAGAAGCCCTAAATTAGCAACCTATTGCTGTACAGAAAAAAAAACTGTTGAGACAAACAGAAACCCACTGTATAATTAGCTTAATGAAGAAAATGTTAAAGATCACAGTGAAACTAAGTGAAAATTGAAAGAAAAAGTACAAAAATCAACGAAGCATATGAAGAATATATCCTCAGATGGTCTAACTAAAAAAAAGACAGTAAGGAGTCAAATAGATTTAATTAGAGATGATGATAAGAGAAATTACTAAACAGCAAAGATATACAAAAGTTCTCCCAGGCATGATAGCTCAAGCTTGAAATCCTTGCACTTCAAAAGTTGAGGCAGGAGGATAAGTCAAAAGCTTTCCCAGTTTACTTAGCTAGACATTATCTTAAAATAATTAAATACAATATTTCATTTGAATATTATAAATAGCTACATGACAACACATTTTATAAACTCAAATAAATAGACAAATTCCCAGACAAATATATTCATGTCCAGTCCAGAACACAAAAGACAATACAATCAACACAATAACATATCTCCATACATTCTATCTTTTGAGGCCCTCAATTTACCCTCCTGTCTCTTCTTTATTGCTTCCCTACTGGCCAGTCTGCCAGAGGGTGCCCCTCAGAGCATGTCTGGGGATGAATAAACACATACTCATTTTAATCTGACTTGACTTGTTCCCAGTCTGGAACATTTAAACCCCCCTCCTGTACAAAATCTTTGGCTGTCTTCCTTGTTACTTCCATGCCTTGTTGCTTTAAGAGTTTCAATTACTTTTTGAGACCTTTCAATTCACCCTCCTGCCTCTTTATACTTGTTTATCTTTTGGAGGATGTCCCTTAGAGATATCTCTGGGGATTAAAAATAAAAACACTTTACCTTCCCCAATATGCTCCTCGATTTAGCCGATGGCTGAAGCGACCCCGTTCACATATCCCCACTTTGCAGATCTCAGTGGAACCTCCACTTGCTGCAGCCAGTACAGCCTGGATAGCTGAGACTGGTGGGAGTGCCAGGATTGACATACGGAGGGTTCTTTTTAGGTGGAAGAAAAGCAACCTTTATTTTGCTCAGCAACCTTTTATACCTCTATTCCTGTGGAGACCCACCGGTCAGAAAGAACACAAACATTCTTGTCAATTACAGACCATAAGGAAGTTCCGCTGTCAGTCAGGGGGAGTGAGTGTAGCTCGATCACAACTCCCAGCAATCATTTCCAACTCTGTAGCAGACCACTTGGAGCAGCCTACCCTACCTCTCTAACCCTATCTCTAGTGAATCAACTAAACCTCTTTTCAAATCTTCCTCCCCTTGACTCATTACATTATCTGAACCCCAAATATTAGCAGACATTCTCTGGGAACCCATGGCCAGGCAGCCAGGGAAGGAAGAGGACTAACTATGAATTTTCATCTCTCCTTCCTCTTCTCCAAATCCAATAGCTTAGTCTCCCTCAGTTATATAGCATACTACCTAATGCTGCCTCATCTCCCTGCATCCCCATATCCAGTAGATCATACAGTTCCTTCCCCCAAATTTTATTTATCCCACTTAATGATTTATTCCAGGCCCCAATCCAGCAGTCATTCTCTGCAACCTGAAGGTCACTCCACCCATGGAAGAAGGTAGGCTAGCTTCAGAGCTTCATCCTTTTCTCCTTTTCAACAAATTCAGTCCCCAGTCTCATCCATACCTCTGTGGTAGATAAGCTGCTGTGAACTCTCCTCTCTCATTCCTCATTCCTCCCATCTCTAGTGGATCATGCAGATCATCCTTCAATCTCCCTTTCTGCTACTCATTGCTTTATCCCAAACCCCAACTCCAGCAGACATTCCTCAGGAATGTGCAGGTCACTCCAGCAAGGGAAACAGGTAGCCTAACTATGAATCATTGTCTTTCCCCCATCTCCTTTAAAATCAAAATCCCTGTATCTTCCCCATTCCTGTAGTAGATCACCTGCTGCAACCTCCCCTTCTTCTCTGCCATCTCACTCAAATAAATCTCCTCCAAATCCAACATCCCCCAACTCCAACAGGGACTCCCACACCTAGCAAAGAAGCAGGGAGGAGAGCTTCAGATCTCTAGTCTCTCTCCTCTCCTGAGTACCCAAACTCCTAGCTGTTGTGGCTGCTCCTAACTCTGCCTCTACTTCCAGAGGACTAAGAAGACCCTGGTGGAAAAATCCCCTCTTTATTTCTCCTGTGAACCCTGGTGTAGGAGGGTCATTTCTCAATGTGTTACTTTCATTGGTTAATAAAGGAACTTCCTTGGCCTTTTGATAGGACAGCAGCTTAGATAGGTGGAGTAGACTGAACAGAATGCTTGGAGTAAGAAAGCAGAGTCAGGCAGATGCCATGAAGCTCTGGCCTGAGATGGACATAGGTTAGAATATTCCTGGTAAGCCACGACATCCTGGTAAACACAGATTAATAGAAATGGGTTAGCTCTCCGCCTGATCCCCGCCATCAAGCTCGCTAGGGTAACCAAAGTGCTGGGCAGGACCGGTTCGCAGGGACAGTGCACGCAGGTACGTGTGGAATTTATGGACGACACCAGCCGCTCCATCATCCGAAACGTCAAAGGTCCCATTCGAGAGGGAGATGTGCTCACCCTATTGGAGTCAGAAAGGGAGGCTCGGAGGTTGCGTTGACCTTCCTGCTGGGTCCTGAATATCCACCACTTGGCCTATGATGACCTGCGACTATTAAATAAAACATTTGTATTGTTTAAAAAAAAAGAAATGGGTTAATCAAGATGTGAGAGTTAGCCACTATGAGGCTAGAAATAATAGGTCAGCCAGTGTTTACATGAATACAGTTTCTGTGATATTATTTCTGGGGCAAAGCTAGCTGTGCAGGAGCCAGGCGGGATGAAAAGCAGGCCTGCTTGCCTCATCACTACAGAACCCCCTCAGTCCATCCCTCCTAGACCATCCCCATTCCAAGTATCAGTCCCCAATACATAGAAACACATATTACTCTGAATCCCTAGTGGCCAGACCTAAAAGAAATCACAAAAGAATCTACACCAGATATCACGCAGCTACAATAACCACCCAAGAAACAGAGAGCAACAGAAACCAAGAAACAAAGCACCTATGCAACGAAGACAAGATTAGATACCATCACCTAGAATTACAATCTTTCCAACCCCAGATGCCTAGATGTGAGCCTAAAAACACAATCAACAGCAGTCACAGCATTGTGTCTCCAATAGATTCACCCTACAACAGAAGACCCTAAATTTTCCAACATAGATAAGGCACAACAAAAAGACCTTAAAACAGTCCTTATAAATGTTATGTGGGTCCTTAAAAAAGAAACAAATAAGTGACAAATAAATCTATGCAAACATAACTAAACAATGGAAGGAACCGAGGAAAAGAGATCAAAACCTAAAGATAGAAGGAGAATTAATTAAAAAATGAGGAAAATCTAAAAATTAAAATATTTTTTCAACAAAATATTTGCAAACCTAATCTAAGAACATATCAAAAAGATCATCCAACATAATCAAGTTGTCTTCATTCTAGAGATACAGGGATGGTTCAACTAATGTAAACTGGTAAATATTATCTGCATATGAGCAATTTGACAATAAAAAACCCATGATCATCTCATTAGATACAGAAAAGGCCTTTTTTGAAATGCAACAGCCCTTCATGATAAAAGTACTAGAGACATTAGGGATATAAGGGACATTCCTAAACATAATAAAGGCAGTTTACAGCTAGCACATAGCCAGCATCAACCTAAATGAAGAGAAATTCAAAGCAATTCTACTAAAATTAGAAACAGGACAATTTTAGTAACTCTCTTCATACTTATTCAACACAGTACTTAAAGTCTTAGATAAGGCAATAAGACAACTGAAGGAGATCAAGGTGTACAAATAGGAAAGGAAGAAGTCAAAGTATTGTTATTTGCAAATGATATGATAATATACATAAGTGACTCTAAAACTTCTACCAGTAAACTATTCCTACACCTGATGAAGACTTTCAGAAAAGTAGCTGAATAAAAAATTAAGTCATAAAAATAAGTAGCCCTTCTATAAAGAAATAAGTGCACTGAGAAAGAAAACAGGGAAACAATGCCTTTTAAAATAGCTCCTAATAATATAAAATATCTTGGGGTAACTCTAACCAAGAATGCGAAAGACTTTAATAGTAGAAACTTTAAGACATTGAAGAAGGAAACTGAAGAAGATATCAGAGGATAGAAAGGTTTCCCATTCTCGTGGATTAGTAGGATTAATATAGTAAATGTGCCTACCTTGCCAAAAGCAATATTAGGATCCAATGAAATATCCATTGAAATTCCAACATATTTCTTCATGGAAACTGAAATGTCAATATGAACTTAATATGGAAACAAAAAAGATCAAGCAAAGCTAAAACAATCCCGAATAATAATAATAAAAAAAAACTGCCGAAGGTATTACCATCCCTAAATTTGAAGTAGTACTCCAGAGCCGTAGTAATGAAAACAGCATTTTATGGGCACAAAGCTGACATGTTGATCAATGAAACTGAGCTGAAGACTCAGATATAAATTCATACAACTATGGACACCTGATGTTTGATAAAGAATTAAAACATACACATGAGAATAAAATAAAGCAAAGCAAAGCAAAACAAAAATATAATCTTCTACAAATGACACTTGTCAAATTGGATATTATGTAGAAGAAAGCAAATAGATATCATCCATCACAAAACTCAGCTGAAAATTTATTAAACAACTCAAAATAAACTAAGATACACTGAACATCATAGTATAGAAATGAGAGAGAAGCCTTGAACTCGTAAAACAGAAAAAGACTTTCTGAACAGAACACTGTTAGCACAGGCACTAAGATCAACAATTAATAAATGGAAGATCATAAAACTAAAATGCTTTTGTGCAGCAAGGGACAAAATCATTTGGACACAGCTCCAGCCTACAGGGCAAGAAAAGATTTTTACCAACTGCACAATTGATACAGGGTTAAAATCCAATCTATTTTTTAAAGTATTTAAAGAACTCAAAAAAATTAAATGTCAAAAAAACAAATACTCCAATTAAAATGGGGGTACAGATATAAACAAATCTCAAGAGAGAAAATGTAAGTAGTTGAAAAACATTCAAAGAAATGTGTAAAATCTTCATTCATCAGGGAAACAAAAATCAAAACTACTTTGAGATTTTATTTTACACCCATTAGAATATCTAAAATCAATAAAACAAGTAACAGCTCTTGCTGGTGAAGGTGTGAAGCAAGGAGAATACTCATTCATTACTGCTGTGAGTACAAAATTGAAAAGCTACTATGGAAATCTGTGGCAGTTTTTCAGGAAAGTGGGAGTCCATACATTTCAAGATCCAGCTATTTCACTCTTTAGAATATACCCAAAGGGTGCTTTAAGCTATCACAGAGACATTTGTTCAGTCACGTTTACTGCTGTTCTAGTCATAATAGTCAGAAATTGAAAACAGTCTAGATGTCCCTGAACAGATGAATAAATAAAGAAAAGGTGGTACACTTAAACAATGGATTATTACTTGGCTTTATAAAAACTAAAATCATGAAATTCACAGGTGAATAGATGGAACTAGAAAAAAATCATCCTGAGTGCAATAACCCAGACCCAGAAAGACTAGGGTGATATATATTCACTTATTTGTAGATATTGCATGTTATGTAACTGATAATTATACTACAATCTATAGAACCATAGAGGTTATGCATAGATTCAAGGACTAGAAGAACAGATAGATATCATAAGGAAAGGAACATAGAATAGATAGTTATGGATGGGAAGAGGGAACCTGAAGTGGGAAGATCTAGCAGGAGAAGGGAAGGACGAGAAAAATGAAGGAGGGAATATGGGGAAAGACAGTTAAAATGAAGACCATTTAAAGGTAGTGTGGAAATCTAATACAGTAGAATATTCTTAACATATATACATATATGAAGACAATCTAAATGAAGTCACAAAATAATTAGAGAGACAAAGCCCCAAATGGATATATCTTCTCACCAAATGAATCTTCAAGTGTTGGGAATGGGCCACATTTAATTGAGTTTTTGTTTAAAGGGGCCCCATGGGAACCCCTAATCTATCCAACCTGTTCAAACATCTTTAGTGTTACTTAGCACTCCTTCCCTCTTTGTCTGCATTATCTTCCCACCTAGTTAAATTCTGTCTATCCTGTTTTATGAAGAGCACAGACCAGCCTGGGCTACCTGAGACTCTGTCTCAAATGAAAAATGAAAGACAAAAATTTCAGCACTACTCTAGATCAGCTAGACCACAATCTGCATTTTAATAGTCAAAAAGCTCCAGGGGATCCCCAGTTGGTGGCACATATAAGTCTGAAATGTGTCCCTGGAGCTTCACCTAAAACCTTTCTCTAACCCACTATTTGCTGTGAAGCAAATAGTGATTGATGAGTGTCAGGGCCAGTCACTGGTCGGTCACTCCCACAATCTCTGTGCCACTCTCACCCCACCACATCACATAGGCAGGAAAGACTGTAGTTTGAAGGTTATATGCCTGAGTTGGTATACAATCTCCTGGAACACTTGCCTGGTCGTAGGAAATGGCCACTTCAGTCTACCTATCTGCTATTGCTAGGAGTCTTAACTGTAGTCATTCTTGTAGATTCCGGGGAGTTTCCCTTGAGCAAGGGTTCTACCTAACCTCAAAATGGCCCCTATTTCCGGTCTTCTCTTTCAGTATTTTTCCACTCAATCCAGCCCCCAACCTGATTCCTCATATTTTCATTCCCATCTTCCCCCAGTTCACCCATGAGATCTTTTCTATCTCCCCCTTCCCAGGGAGATCCAGGCATCCCCCTCTAAGCTCTCCTTGTTACTTAGACTCTCTGGTCTGTGAATTGTAGCATGGATTTTCATTACTTTAAAGATATGATCTACTTATAAGTTAGTATATACATGATTGTAATTCTGGGACTGGGTTACCATACTCAGGATGATATTTTCTAGTTCCATCCATTTGCTTTCAAATTTCATGTCATTGTTTTTAGCAGCCAAGTAATAGAAAATTATGTAAGTGTACCACATTTTCTTCATCCATTCTTTGGTTGAGGGCCATCTAGTTTTTTCCCAGGTTTTGGCTATTACAAATAAAACTGCTAAGAACATAGTTGAACAAGTGTCCTTGTGGTAGAATAGAATGTCTTTTGGGTAAATGCCCAAAAAATGATATAGCTGATTCTTGAGATAGATTAATTCCCAAATTTCTGAGAAGCTGTCATATTTATTTCCAAAGTGGCTGTACAAGTTAGCACTCCTGCCAGCAATGGAGGAGTGTTCTCCTTGTTCCACATCCTCACCAGCATGAGCTGTCACTTGTGTTTTTGATCTTAGCCATTCTGACAGGTATAAGATGGAATCTCAGGGTCATTTTGGTTTGCATTTCCTTAATGGCTAGGGTCTTTGAACATTTCCTTAAGTGTTTCTTGGCCATATGAAATTCCTGTCGAGAATTCTCTGTTTAGATTTTTACCCATTTTTAAATTGGATTATTTGGTTTTTGATATATATTTTCTTAAGTTCTTGAGCTCTCTGTTGGATGTGGTATCGGTGAAGATCTTTTTCCATTAGTAGGCTGCTGTTTTCTCTTATTGTCAGTGTCCTTTGCCATACAGAACCTTTTCAGTTTCACGAGGCTCCATTTACTAGTTGATCATCGCAGTGTCTGTGCTACTGGTGTTCTGTGCAGGAAGTAGCTTCCTGCTCCAAAGTGTTCAAGGATATTTCCCATTTTCTCTTTTACCAGATTTTGTGTATCTGGATTAATGTTGAGGTCTTTTATCCACTTGGACTTGAGTTTTATGCAAGTGATACATATGAACTTATTTGTATTGTTTAATTTCCTAAAATCCAGTCATGTCAGCACCATTTGTTGAAGATGTTTTCTTTTTTTCTCATTGTATAGTTTTGGCTCCTTTGTCAAAATTCAGATGTCCAGAGATGTATGGTTTTATGTCTTTCTTGACTCAATTTCCTTGATTCACCTGTCTGTATTTTAAGTCAATACTTTGCTGTTTTTATTACTATAGCTCTGTATTAGAGCTTGAATTCAGAAATGGTAATACCTCCAGGAGTTTTTTATTGTACAGGATTTTTTTAACTATCCCTGATTTTTTGTTTTTCCATATGAAGTTGAGTATTGTTTTTTCAAAGTCTATGAAGAATTGCATTGGGGTTTTAATTGGGTATTGCATTAAATCTGTAGATTTAATTACCAGAAGTAAGATGACAGTTTTTACTATGCTGATCCTATTGATCCATGAGCATGGGAGATCTTTCCTTTTTCTGATATCTTCTCTAATTTTTTTCTTAAAAAAGTTCTTGTTATATGGTTCTTTCACTTGCTGGCTTAGAGTAACCTAAGATATTTCATACTACTTGTGGCTATTGTGAAGGATGTTGTTTCCCTGATTTTTACTCAGCACACTTATCATTTCCATGTAAGATTTTTTGAGTTAGTTTTGTATTCAGCCACTTTCCCTGATGGTGTTATCAGCTGTAGGAGTTTTCCAGTATGACTTTGGAGGGCACTTATGTACAGTATCATATCATCAGCAAGGAGTACTACTTTCCTTTCTTCCTTTCTAATTTGTATCCCCTTGATCTCCTTTAATTGCCTTATTGCTCTAGCTAGAACTTCAAGTACTATATTGAATAGATATGGAAAGAGTGGACAGCATTGTCCTGTCCCTGATTTTACTGGAATTACTTTAAGCTTATCTGCATTGAATTCAATGTTGAGTATTGGCTTGCTGGATATTGCCTTTACTAATGATTACATATGGGCCTTGTATCCTTAATCTCTCCAAGACTTTTATCATGAAAGTTGTTTGATTTTGTGAAAGGCTTTTCAGCATCTAATTAGATGACCATGAAATTTTTTTCTTTTGTTTATATGTTGGATGTCATTAAAAGATTTTCCTATGTTGAGCCATCCCTGCATCTCTGGGATGAATCCCACTGTCCATTGGTGAAAGTGCAGTGTTGAAGTCTCCCACTTTTAATGTGTGGTTCTCAGTGTGTGATTTAAGCTTTAGTAATGCTTCTTTTACAAATGTGGGTATCCTTGCATTAGAAGTATAGATAATCAGAATTGAAAAGTAAACAAAAAAAAGAAAAGTAAACTAGGTAGATTTTTCCTTTGTTGAGTATGAAATATCCATATTTACCTCTTTTAATCAATTTTTGTTTGAAATATGTTCTGTTAGATATTAGGATAGTTACACCTGCTTGATTCTTAGGTCTGTTTGAAATTTTTTTCAACCATTCACTCTGCAGTAATGTCTTTCTTTGATGTTGAAGTGTTTCATGTATGCAGCAGAAGAATGGATCCTATTTTCATATCCATTCTGTTAGCCTGTGACTTTTCTTTTTTGGAGGGGGGTGTCAAGACAAGGTTTCTCTGTGTAACAGCTCTAGCTGTTCTGGAACTAGCTCTTGTAGACCAGGCTGGCCTCAAACTCACAGAGATCCACATACCTCTACCTCCCAAGTGCTGGGATTAAAGGCATGTTCCAACACTGCTCGACTAGTCTGTGACATTTTATTTGTGAATTCAGTCCATTGATATTGATAGATATTAATGATCAATTATTTCTTTTTCCTGGGATTTTATGGTGATGGTAGTAGTGTGTGTGTGTGTGTGTGTGTGTGTATTTCTGATAGTTGTGCCTTTATATGTTACTTTGTATTTTTCCTTTGTAGCTTTTAATATTCTTTCTTTATTCTGTATATTTAATATTCTGATTATTATGTGTTGTGGAGACTTTTTTTTCTGGTCAAGTGTGTTTGGTGTTCTATAATTCCCTTGTACTTTTATAGGCATGTCCATGTTTGGGTTGTGAAATTTTTCTTTTATGATTTTGTTCAATATATTTTTGGGCCACTAAGCTGGGATTCTTCTCCTTCTTGTATTACTATTATTATTAGGTTTGTTCTTGTCATAGTGTTCAAGATTTTCTGGATAGTTTGTGTTAGTAATTTTTTAGATTTAACATTTTCTTTGATGAATTTATTTTTTATCATATATTTAACACCTAAGATTTTCTCTTCCATCTTATGTATTCTGTTGGTGATGCTTGTATCTGTAGTACTGTTTGTTTATCCAGATTTTCTTTTTCTAGAATTCTGTTCATTTGTGTTTGTTTTATTACTTCTAGTTCCATTTTCTGGGCTTGAGCTATTTCTTTCACCTATTTGTTTATTTTTCTTGGCTTTCTTGGCATTTTTCTAAGGGACTGTTTTATTTTCTCTAATTTTTTGTTTGTGTTTTCCTCAAATTCATTAATGAATTTTCCTCATTTCCTCTTTAAGGACCTTTATTATCTTCATAAAGTTATTTTAAAGATCATTTTCTTGTGCTTCAGTTGTGCTAGAATGTTTAGGATTTGCAGTGTTAGGATATCTGGGTTCTGGTGGAGCTATATTGCCCTTTCTGTTATTCATTTTGTTCTTACACTGGCATTTAGGCATCTAGATTTGGGATGATTATAGGCCTAAATGTTAATTCCTGCATTTGCATTTGTTGGGTGCATATTTTGTTTCTTGGTTTCTGTTTCCTCTCTGGTCTTCTGGCCTAAGTGGTCAAGGTTTCTTGTTACTAGTGAGTCTTCAGATCCAGTAGGGTGTCTCTCTTGAGTCTTGCTTGTCCTGGGTTCTTAGAATGTCCTGGCCTAAGATGAAGATGAAATCTTCTTCTTAAAGTTATAGGTCAGAATATGGAGCCCAATGGAGGGTTTGTAGTCTGGGGGATGTTCAGTGAGCTTTAAGGAGTTTTATCAGGTGGTGGATGGTATTTTACCTGGCACTCTATGATCAGCTGACCTACAGTAAAGTGTCAGGGCCAAGTACTGAGCCCAGAAATGGGAGTACCTGGGTCCTGGCTTTGCTTCTGGTAAAGCCCAAGTCTTCTTCAAAAGTTGTAGGCTAATATGGATGCTAGGGAATGGGATGCAGTCTGGGGATGTTGTGTGGGTTTTCACCATATTTTTATTCAATCTTTATCTGAGGACCATCTCCATTGCTTCCAGTGTCTGGCTGTTGCGAATAATGTAGTTGAGCCAGTTTCCGTGTGGTAAAATGTACATGCACAGCAGAGATAAGGCTGGTTCCTGAGGTAGATTAATTTCCAATTTTCTGCTGAACCACCATACTCCCTGTATTGATTTCCATACTCCCTGTATGTCTTTGCACTTCCACCAGCGATAAAAATGCTTCGTGTTCCACATCCTCACCAGCATAAGCAATCATTCGTGGTTTTGATCTTAGCCATTCTGACAGTTATAAGATGGAATATCAGATTAGTTTTGATTTGCATTTCACTGATTATTAAGGATGTTAAACATTTTAAAAAATATTTCTCAGATATTTGAGATTCTTCCATTGGGAATTCTCTGTTTATTTATTTACCTGATTTTTATTGGATTATTTACTTGGTTTATTGATGTCTAGTTTCTTGAGTTCTTTATATATTTCAGATATTATCTCTCTGTCAGATATGGAATTGGTGAAAAATTTTCATTTTCTGTAGGCTGTCATTATGTCCTACTGACAGTGTCCATTGCCTTACAGAGCTTTTCATTTACATGAGATTCTATTTATTAATTGTTAATTTTAGTGCCTGTGGTACTGGTGTCCTGTTCAGGAATTTGTCTTCTGGGCCAGTGTGTTCAAGGTTATTTCCCACTTTCTCTTTGATTATGTTCAGTGTATCTGGTTTTATATTGAAGTCTTTTATCCACTTGAGTTTTGTGCAGGGTGATAGATATAGATCTATTTTCATTATTTTATATGCAGACAAAGAAGATGTTTTCTTTTTTCCCATGGTATAATTTTGACTTCTTTGGCAGAAATCCAGAGTCCATAGGTGTGTGGATTTATATCAGGTTCTTTGACTCAATTCCATTGATCCCCCATCTGTTTTTTTGCCAGTATCATTTGTTATTTATTATAATAGCTCTGTAGTAGATCTTGAAATCAGGGAAGGTGATACCTCTGGAAGTTCTTTCATTGTACAGAACTGTTTTAGCTATCCTGAGGTTTTTGTTTTTCCATATGATAATGTTAAGTATTTTCTTTTCAAGCTTTGCAAATAATGGAAGTAATGTCAGAAAATGTCTTAACAAATGAAGAACATCTTGAGCTTGTAATGTCCATTGTCATGAGAAAAAATCTCTCATAGATTTCATCTCCTTTCTATTTTCTTTCTAGCCTGAACAGCTATGAAAAATATTTTTCTTCACAGAAACGTACGCTGTAGTATACTGTCATGAAATATTAAAAAGAATAAGGGAGTGATTGTTGTACAAAACCCACATGAATCAAAAGCTTTTATAATAAGTTGATGTCAGTAGCTTTCTAGGAAGATGACATCCAAATAATTATGAAACATGAATTCAAGTATTAAACATTACTGTTATGATGCTTTGATTCTCCCAACAGCTCATTCATTATATGTACGTCTTTTGAGAGAAACATTGGCATGTTATGTGTCTTTGTATGTTGTTTTAGTAACAATCTCAGGTGAAGCATAGCTGCTATCTTGGTTTTTTTTTTTTTATCAAAAGTGAGATTCCATGATCACTAAAGTATCTATTTGGAGATTTTTGGATACTGTATTCATTCTTCTAAGGGAAAATATTTATTGGTGGTTCAGTGATCAGTAAAAATTTAAGAATATTTTTTTATTTAAGAATGATTTTTAAACAATTATTTACAATTGAATTTACTAACCAAGGTTTGTTTATTTATACTGTATTTTTTACAATTATTATAATAATTATTTCAAATCATCAGGAGCTTTCAGAATCTCATAGCGAAAATTGATTCCTGCATATACTCTTCTTGGAAATTAAATGTGGAGTGAACTTTTAAAATGATGTGTTTCCATGAATTTTTGCATTATTTTCATCTAGGGAGTCTTTATCTCCAGTTATAAAATGTCAGTATATAAAAATATATGGGTGGAAGGGAGGGGAAGGAAGAGGGAGGAGGAGGGGAGGAGATGGAAATCTTTAATTAAAAAAAGAATAAAAAAAATTAAAAAATATCTGTAAGTATAATAGAATAAATGATATATTTTATACATATATACTTATAAATGAATGTGTATTTTATTTAACAATGAATGTACTGCTATCTGGCTTTGAACTCAAGATTCTATTCCTTTTGCCTCCCAAGTTTTTGGAATAAAATTGTTTGTTATCTTTTCTAATAAAGCTCTTATGACATTTAAAGAAATAACACAAATAACCTAATAGTGTCTTACTCAGGAGAATCATTTTCTTATCAATAATTGATAACACTGTTGCAAATGTAATTTTGTTGATAAGTTTATGTATTGCAACTTTCTATGGAACAGTTAGTGAATATTTAAATTTTAATATTTTAATTTCAAAAAATATTATGTCAAGACAACTTTAATGATATAAAGCATATTTTATTCCAGATGTACTAAATTGCTGTTAATGATGTACTGATTACACAGGTCCCCAAGAAGGTTATAAAGTCAAGGCTTAATTTTCTTTGTCAACTTTCCATGGTGTTAATTAAACAATGCAGCCAATATCTTCTTAACAACAATATCAAAAGCTAGCACACAATTTTCATTAATTGATTGAGGCATAATTGAAATATTCTTTATCAGAGTGAATTGATAGTGTATTATCTACAGCTATAGATTTTACTATAGTTCTAATAGCCACCTTAATAAAATAATAATGAAACACCATAGCATTAGCACACATGAAAAGTCTACCAGTGCTGTGTATGCATTTTCATGGATTGAAAATTATTTTTCTCTTCTTAGATAAAATGAAAATGGTTATAATGAAAAGACCACTGCAGGATCAGAACTCATTCTTTCATGCTTGTCTTTTGTTGGCTTTAAAAATATTATCCATTAGTGCTTGCCTGCTTTTGTGATGAAATAACAATTTTTGTTCATTAATATTATTATAAACTTTCAGTTTAGTTGTAAAGTTTGTCAAGATTATTTATATTAGTATTGTACAGACTCTATAAAAGCAAAATTTAGTCTTTCCTGAGAGGTGAATGGAATCAGTCTCTTATATGACAAACCTAACATTATCATATGTAAACTTCATTTACTATGGAATGTCTCCCTCTTTCCAGCTCATTAATTGAATGAAACCCATTTTAACAATTTACTAGGCAGCAATGCTTTCCAAATAATGGAATGGCATCTTTAGAAACATAGGGGGTGGGGCATGGAATGGAAAGATAATGTGAGGAAGTAATTCTCTGAAAGGAGTGCCGAGAAAATATACTGATAGAAATAGCAAAGTCACAATATTATACTAAGTTTGAAATATAAAATTTATAGGCAACAGTAGGATTTGCTAACATCTACTAAATATTTAATAATAAGAAACTTAGATGGTTTTTCTCTACCGAATTCAATTTCTCTCAAAGAGAAAAAGAAATGGTGTTATATGAACATCAAAAGACTAATTCTGCTTCTGCCATTTCCTTGTATAATGGGAAAATCCTAAATTCATTTAATTTCACAATAGACACACCAGGAAACATTATATATATATATATATATATATATATATATATATATATATATATATATAGTAATGTAATGTAATGTGTACAAATGTATAGTTATCTATCCACAAGGCATTTGGATGTATCAGACAAATTCTCATCATGTATTTCATTCTAACACTCCGTAATAAAGTTCCAGGGTTTCAGTGTTTACAATGACAGTAGCCTATGAACTTTAGGCAGACCCAACTAAGAAAGAGAGGAATAAGCTTTAGCTTCATTTACCCGCACCAATAGTTCTTCTTTACTAAGCGCTATTTTAAAATTCATTTATATAGTAATCCTCCTGGATATTGGAAGTAGACATGATCGCCAGGCAAAAATTGGGAACTTTATGGTGGGGCGAGACGGGGCCAAGGGAAGATGGGGAGAGAAAAGCGTGAAAGGGGAGAATGGGGGGAGCTCGGAGGAATGGGATGCTTGGGATACAGGAAGGATGGATATGGGAGGAGGGAAGCATATATCTTAATTTAGGGAGCCATCTGAGGGTTGTCAAGAGACTTGACTCTAGAGGGGTTCCCGGTTTCCAGGGAGATGCCCCCAGCTAGTTCCTTGGGCAGCTGAGGAGAGGGAGCCTGAAAAGGCCAGTTCCTATAGCCATACTGATGAATTTCTTGCATATCACCATAGAACCTCCACCTGGCGATAGATGAGGAAAATGACTGAGCCCCACATTGGAGCACCGGACTGAGCTCCCAAGGTCCTGATGAGGAGCAGAAGGAGGGAGAACATGAGAAAGAAAGTCAGGACCATGAGGGGTGCGCTCACCCATGGAGACGGTGGGACAGAACTAACGGGAGATCACCAACTCCAGTTGGAATGGGACTGATGGAACATGAGACCAAACCGGACTCTCTGAATGTGGCCGACGGTGGAGGCTGACTGAGAATACAAGGACAAAGGCGCTGGGGTTTGATTCTTCTGCATGGACAGGCTCTGTGGGAGCCTTCTCAGCTTGGTTGATCACCTTCCTGGACCTGGGGGGAGTTGGGAGGACCTTGGTCTTAACATAGAGTAGGGAACCCTGATGGCTCCTTGGCCTGGAGAGGGAGGGAGGGGGGTATGGGTGGAGGGGAGGGGAGGGGAGGGGGAGGAGGAGGGGAGGAGATGGAAATTTTTAAATATAAAAAAATAAACCATAAAAAACTTCTTTAATATATAAAAACAGGCTAGAAAATATAAATTGTGTTTTATAGAAAGGTAAAGAAGAGCACACATAAAGAAAATAAATTGCTGGGGAAAGAAAGAGGTGTTGTATACTACTGATGTCCATGGTTACAATGATAATGGCTTACAATTACAGAACATAGTGTTTTGCATATGTTATCTAAATTGCTTTGGAACCAACAACCACTCTATACCTTTTCTCTGGCAGGATTAACCTGCTTATGGAAACAAAATTACCTGAAACAATGCACTATATCAGCCACATTAGCATAAGAAGTGTCTCTTAAAGCATTACACTCCGTCTATATAATCTGTTCAGTCTAAGAAAGAAAAAAAACTCTTTTTTTACACACAAGGCCAGGAGTATAATACCTAGTACCTAGGAGTTACTTTGGCTATCTATTATGGTTCTGTTATCCAGATTTTTCCGTACACCTTTTATTCAGTTAGGTATAATTTGGACCCATTTTCTTACTAGATATTCTGTTTTATTTAATCATTCTTCTACTAAGTAAATAAGTGTTCTTATTTGTCTTTTATTGAAATTGATAATATAGTTATGCAATTCAAATGCAGAATTAAAGGAGGAAATGAAACCATCCTCCCCCCTCCATCCTTTGAGATGCTGCCACTGAGATCTCATCTTCTGAAGATGTTTTGTATTTTACTTTTTGCATATATTTTAAACTCATTAATTGGTTAATTTTATCTGTGTGTTTTATGCATCCCCATGGACAATCAGAAGATGGAAGAGAGTGCCAGAACACTGGGATTGAAATTACAGATAGTTGTGGACCACTATGTGGATGCTACGAACCAAAAGACAGTCCTCTGTAAGAGCAGCAAGTGCTCTTATACACTGATATATCTTTATAGTGCCTTTGTGTACTTTTATTATTTAAAATGTTAACTATTAGGCTATTCCAAGTAATGTGTTATTCATATTGTGTAAAACAGTGACCTATCAGTCTGTGTCATTCCTAAAAACTATTTTGCAGCAACTTTGGTCTCCATTCTGAGGGTGGGGGATGATTGACCACCTAGGTGGGTCTGCAAACAAAACCAACTGTCTTGTACCCATGCAATAAAGACTGATAAATGACATATTCCTTGTAATAGAAAGGTTACCATCATGTAAATTTATTTAGATAAACTGAAACTGTAGGGCTACAAGGACATATTAAAGTCATATCATGGAAATAAAACCCATGGATTTATGGGATCTGTCAGGCAAAGATTGTAAACTCCCGTACCTAGCACTGGGATTGCATGGTGCCAGTGATCTGTCACCTGACACCTGATGTGCATACAAATCAAGGGCTAATAGAGAACTCCCAATTTTCCTTGGGGCTTCAGCTGAGTTTAGACTTCACTGTTAATGTTGTTTCTAAAAAAAATTACAAAGTAATTTATTTTTATTGCTATGTGTATATGTGACTGCCTACATACCTATATGTCTGCATGGAGTACATAAGAGCATGTTGGGTCTTCTGGAACACGAGGCAGAGGAGTTTCTGAGATGTACGATATGGATTCAGGGAGTCATTCTTTATCTTTGGGTATATAGATGATAGATAATATATTACATGAATAGATAAACAGATATAGTTAATGTGTGTAATGCTGTACATGATGTGATAGTTAATATTAGTAATTGAGACTGAGATAAAAGAACCTGCCTTAGCCTCAGACAACCATGAAAGGTATGATGATTTGACATATGATTTTAGTTGAAATTTCTGCATCTTGTGTATTTATTGTTTCTCAACAAGTTACAATACTGTGAAAAGACACAGACATGTTCATATACACTTATGGCACAGTACAATGACAGCAAAATAGCATTCTTCTTTGAAAAAAATATCTATATAGTGCCTCCTAGGCTTGCCAATACAGATAGTTGCTACAAAACACCTGTGGCTATTGAATAACTGTGGTATACATTATATGAATCGTGTTCTATGAATATGAACTCTTACCTGATTTCAGGGTTTGTATGTAAAAATACAACACAGGCAATATTTCTATGTGTAGAACATATGTATGTTTTAATTTACTTTATTACTGAACTTACAAGTTTCATTTCACTTGTTTTATTAACACTTTACTCCCTGAGGTAACAATTGTCAAAGATGTTTATTTCAGTAGAACTGTTTTCAAAATACCATGAATAAGATAAAATATTTACTCAATGCATACGTAGTTGAACATTTTATTAGTAGTATGTTTGACCTTGACTGTAACTGATTTAATTTTCAAAAGCAATTTTTCTAATGATACAGTTTTTCATAGCTTAAATTCTGGCTGATAGCATTTATTGCTCTAAACAATCAGGGATTTTAATAAATATATAATCTCATATTGTAAGACACTGCGCAATTCTGCCATTTCCTAAATGTGACTGAGCAAGTGACCTTGGTTTCTAGGAACTTCAGTATTTTTTCTTTATATGTGAATGCTTGGTCAATGTTGCATGAGATAATTAAACATTTGGCACCATGAACAACCTAGAGTAAGGGGATAGACTTGTTTCCACTGAAATATATCGAACAGATTTAAAACTACTACATTCTTCCTCTCTCTCTCTCTCTCTCTCTCTCTCTCTCTCTCTCTCTCTCTCTCCTTTTCTCTTTCTCTCTCAGTGTCCCTTTGTCCCTCTTGGTAGAATTGTATTGTATATTTTCCTCCTAGCTACTCCTTCCTTTCATGTTATATTTTTTCCTTCTAAAATTCCTGAGCAGATTTTATTCTATTTCAAAAACTATTTCTTTTGTCTTGGAAAATTATAATTACATCACTTCCCCTTCACTTTCACCCTTCTAAACCATTCCATATTCACCTCCTTGGACTCTTTAAAGCTCATGGCCTTTTATTTGGTTATTTGTTGTGACATAAACACATAATATAACATTCTTAGTGTCTATAATGCTAATTGTAAGTGTGTTTTCTGGGCTGACCATTTGGTATGGGACAATCAATTGGTATGCTCTTCTATGGGACAGACTGGTTCTCCCACTCTCAGCAATCTTTAGTTGCCTGTGGTATAGGCTTGAGGCCTCCTAGGCTTTTTCCTGTTCTCTTTGGCATTTCTATTGTTGTCATCCTTATTATGCTATATTTGGACAGTCAAGTTGGTGAGACTTTATAGGTGCAGCTTTTGATTTTGTTAGAAGATATGGTTTGTGAGAAAACTCCCTGATTATCTGGGTATTACATTCTTTCCTCATCTCTTCAACAATGACTCCTTTGCCTTAGGTATTTATAGAAGTTGTGTTACAGATGTTTCAGTAGGGACTGAGCACAACATATCTGCCTTTTGATTGCTTGTGATTTTCTGTAATTGTCTCTATCTGTTACAAAGAGAAGTTTCTTTGATTAGGTCTCAGGAATATATGTATCTGTGGCTATACAAACAAATATTTAGAATATACATAGCAATTATGCTGGTTTAGAAAAGTGATGGTTTGTAGGAGCTCCTCAAAGATCTATAACTTCCCTAGCCTTGACTAGTTGGTTAGCTTTACAGAATCAGGCATAATTTCCCTTTTGTTGAGAGGATCTTAAGTCCAATTAGAGGGCTGATGTTTAACATCAAGGTATGAATACCACCACTGCACCCTTAAAGTCACCATATTATGTTGATCATTGTTGTGGTTTGTATACATCACAGCTAGGTCAGACACAAAGTAGGATACTTCCATGGTTTGGAATATTGCATGAAAGCTTTGGAACCAAGAAAGACAGTCTTAGGAAGGAGGCTTTCAGGTCAATTTTTGTGCAGGTGCCAGAGAGACCCTGCATCTAAAATGTATGGTATCTTCAGTGACAGGTACTTCAGGAAGGCAACCAAGGGCAATAAAATTAATCTTTGTATTTTGGCATTCTCTGGGACAAACCTGACCAATGTTTCAAAAGAAGGCTTCTCATGCTTAGTTTCCTGGTTTTCCTAGATGGTCTTTGACACTTGAAGGTAGCACTATCTGCAAATATGAGAAAACTTTATTTAGACTATATATGTCTATTTATACACAGTCTTATATGTATTTTTAGTGTGTTTTTGCTAGAAAGTTAATAGTGTGGTTCCTTATGACAGACTTATATGTATTCTTAGTGTGTGTTTGCTGGGAAGTTAATAATGTGATTCCTTATGACTTTTTCAGACAAAAGGCTTATACTTTTTTCCAATTATAATGAATAAGGTAGCAACAAGAAAGAATTCATAAGCACCTCTATGGTATGTTAACGTAGGGTCATACAGATACGGTATAGGGGGATCATATAGCAGCTTCCATATTAATTTTTGAAGGCACTTTCATACAGATTTCTATAATGCCTAAACTAATTTGTACTCTCAATCAATAAGGGTTCCTTTTTTCGATATTTTCTCCATTATGTTTTGTCAGATTTCTTTATGCTAGCTATTCTGGCTAGGGTAAGGTGTTATCTCAAAATTTTTAATTTGTTTTTACCTGACAACTAGGGATGATGAACACTTTTTTTTTCAATAATTACTGGCCATTTGTGGTTTTGTTGGTAACTGTCTGTTTATTCCATTAGATTATTTGTCTTATTTCCTTGATGCTTAATTTTCAGTTCTTTGTAAATGCTAAATATTTCCCCCTGTTGATGTAGTTGGTAAAGATTTTCTTCCATTCTATGGGCCATCTGTTTGTTCTATTGATAGATTTTCTTTTCCTATGCAGAAACTTTTACATTTTTATAGCCCCATCTGTTCATGAGGCTACTTCTTGTGCTATTGTCTGTTCAGAAAGTCCTTGCCTATATCAACATCTTGAAGAATATTTCCCATGTTTATCTCTAGAAGTATGAGTATTTTACTTTTATTTTCATTTTTATTATTTAAGACAACTTTTAAATTTAAATATATTTTGATAGATTTTTCCTTTCAACCAAGTTCATCCATATTCTCCTTCTCTTCCCTACCCATAAAATTTTAAGTTCTTTCTCAACACCAAACCAAAACCCAATACTACAAAATGCCCAAAACATAGAAAACAAAATGCAACATTGTCCCAAAAGAAAAAAGAAACAAACATAAAACAACAGCTTTCATTCACAACCTTTCTTCTTGAATAAAATACTAAAATCATTGCATTCAATTTCTGCTTTTGTTCAGTTTCAACAGTAGAATATTTACTCTTCTGTGTTAATGTTGTTATTTGTAGGGTCAAATCGTTTGATTTTTTTCTTGTACTTAATGATTTTTAAAACTTCTCATGCATTAAATAACATTTTATTAGAGCTTATATAATGCTACAAATACCTATGATTGATGCTAGTTGTAGCTAGGAATGAGCATGAATATTTTAAATTATGAACAGTAATGGAGAAGATTTGGTTTTATGTCTTTATATCTAACTAATCAATGATATTTTTGATAAAAATAGGACTATATATATATATATATATATATATCTTAGTTGTGGTTTTGTTGTGAACAAACACCAAGAACAAAATGCAAATTAGGGAGCACACTTTTTGACTTACACTTCTGCATTGCTGTTCATCACTGAAGGAAGTCAGGACAGAAACTCAAACAGAGCAGGATCCTGGAGGCAGGAGCTGATGCAGCGGCCATGGAGTTGTGCTGCTTACTGGCTTGCTTCCTCTGGCTTGCTCAGCCTGCTTTCATACAGACCCCAGGACCACCCACCCAGGGATTGCACCACTCACAATTGGCTAGGTCCTCCCACATTGACTACTAATTGAGAAAACAGCTGGATCTCATGGAGGCATTTCTTCAGCTGAGGCTCCTTCCTTTCTGATGACTCTAGCTTGTGTAAAGTTGATACACAAAACCAGTCAATACAATATATCTCTATAGAAAAGTGGGAAATATAATTACTTAAATTTGTTACAAACACATATTAAGTAGAATGACTCCAAATCCAAATACACTTGGGGGATCTTAGCTAACTTTCTCTTGCCATGCTAATTCATCATGAACAAGGTAACTTATGAGAGAAAGCTTTTGAAGGTGTCTTAGAGTTTCACAGCATGAGTCCATGTCCATCACAGTGAGGTGCATGGCAGAAGAGTGGCAAACGTGATGTTGGAACAGTAACTGAGAGCTCACCTTCCCACTGGAAGTATGAGGCAGAGAGAGAAAGAAATAGCTATACCTGGTATAGGCTTTAAGAACTTCAAAGCCCACTTCCAGTGACATACTTCTCCTGAAAGACCATACCTCTAAGTTCTTCCCAAGCAGTTCACCTCACTGGGACCCAATATTCAACAACAACATACACACACAGGTTCTGATGTAAACCCATGTAGGCTCTGTGATTGCCCCTTCAAACTCCGTAGGCCCATATGAACCCTGCTTAGTTGATTTAGTGGGCCAAGTTTTCCTTGTGTCCCCCATTTTCACTGACTCCTACAATTTTTCCTCTCACTCTTCCATGGGAGTTCTAATATCTAAGGGGAGATACCCGATAAAGATCTCCAATTTAGACTCTCTCTACATAATGTCTGGCTATTATCTTTGCCTTGGCTCCTATCTGCTGTTGGGAGAAACCTCTCTGACTAGAAATGGACAGGTCGCCAATCAATAAGTATAGCAGAATATCATTAAGAATAATTTCGTTAATTTTGTTTTAAGTCAGTTGTGTTTGGTTCTACCCTAGGTCTCTGGGCTATCCACTCTCTGGTTACTGGTCATCCAGGCATGGACTCTCTCTGGTGGCATGGGACTCAAGTTAAACCACACATTGATTAACTACTCCTACACGTTCTGCACTACAATTATCCCAGCACATCTTGAAGGTAGGACAGATTGTAGGTCAAGGGTTTATGACTGGGTTGTTGTTCAGCCTACTCTTTCCATAACCTGCAGAGTACCTTCTCACACCAAAGAAGATAAAATGTACAGATGAAAGATCCATGCAGGCATCAGTTCAATTTCTCTACATTCAATGAACTGTATGGATGTTGTCCTTAGCAATGGGTCCTCATTAGCTGTCAATTTTCTAAGAGATACCTGTCTTAGCATCAGATTGGGTTGTTTAGGCATCTACACTGGACTCCTTGGCTAACAACTCAATCGAATATAACTCAGTCTCACCACTAGAAGCTTTCCTTGGCAACAAAAATATGGCCAGTTCAGACTGTATCCTGCCCTCACTAGGATCACCTTCACAGATTCCAGAAAGTTTCCACTGCACTAGGTTTACACCCCATAAATTGTCATTAATTTCAGCAGTCTTTCCCCACACTCTCTCCCTCCATTGTCCCCTCCTTATCTCTCCCCATCACTTTCTCATTTACTTCCAGTTCACCAGCAAAATTCATTCCGTTTACTTCCTCTTGTCAGCAAGGTCCATCTGTCTCCCATTCTTCACCTAACATCTCCAGGTCTGTGGATTATACCTTGATTATCATTTCTCTTACTCAAGATTACCTTACTGAAATTGTTTTTTTTCTAGTTGCATCAATATGGCTGCAAATTCTATGATGTCATTTTTTAATAGCCAAGTACTAATCCATTGTGTAAATACACCACATATTCTTTATCATTCTTCAGTTAAGAGACATCTAGGTATTTTTCAGTCTTTATATTATGAATAAAGGCACAATAAATATAGTTGAATAAATATCCTTGTGGTTGGAGTGTGCTGTATGTATATGCCAAACAGTGATATGGCTGGTTGTTGAGGTAGATTGATCCTCAGCTGCCACATTGATTTCCATAGTGGCTGTACAAGTTTGCACTCCCACCAGCAAGGGAAGAATTTTACCCTTGATCAACATCCTCATCAGCATGAGCTGTCACTATTTACCCTGAGGCAATGTCTGATTGTGAGGTTTGCTTCTTTGGGTGCAGCAGAAGGATGGATACTGTTTTGTCATCCATTCTGTTAATCTGTTTCTTTTTATTGAGGAATTGAGATCATTGATATTGAGAAGTATCTATAACAAAAGACTGTGAATTCTTATTTTTTTTTGTTGTTGCTGTTGTTGTTGTTGTTGTGGTGGTGGTGGTGGTGGTGGTGGTGGTGGTGGTGGTAATGTGCATGTTTCCTTTCTTTTGATTTGGTGGTCTGGGATTATTCTTTGTGTTTTCTTCAGTGTGTGTAGCCACTTAAGATTGGACTTCTCTTTCTAGCACTGTTTCAAAGGCTGGATTTATAGATAGATATTGCTTAAATTTTGTTTTATCATAGAAGGTCCTTTTCTCCTCCTATGATGATTGTAAGTTTTGTGTGTATAGTAGTTTGGATTGGGATCTGTTGTCTCTCATAGTCTATAGCACATTTGTCCAGGCCCTTTTGGCTCTTAGAATCTCTATTGAGAAATCAGGCGTAATTCCAATTTGTCTGCCTGTGTATTTTACTTCTTCTTTTTCTCTTGAAGATTTTAATATTCTTTCTTTTTTCTGTATGTTTAAAGTTTTATTATTATGTGGAAGGGGCCTTTTTTTTCTGGTCAAATATATTTGGTATTCTGTATGTTTCTTTTAACTCCTTCTTTAGATTAATTTTTTTCTATGATTTTCTTGAATATATTTTCTGGGTCTTTGAGCTGGTCTTCTCCTTCCACTATTCCTATTATTTTTAAGTTTAGGTTTTTTTTTTTATTTTTTATAGTGTCCTAGTTTTCCTGCATGTTTTGTGCCAGGAGATTTTTGATTTAACATTTTCTTTGACAGATATATCTAATTTTCTATGGAACCTTTAATGCCTGAGATTTTTCTCTTTAATCTCTTATATTCTGTTGGTGAAGCTTGTCTGTAGTTCAAGTACACAATCCTAAATTTTCCGTTTCCAGAATTCTTTTAGTTTGTGATTTATTTTCTGCTTCTATTTCCATTTCAGGTCTTGACAGTTTCATTCCTCCAACTGTTTGTTTTATTCCTTGGCTTTCTTTAAGGGATTCAATAATTTCCTCCAATTATTTGTGTTTCCCTAGCTTTCTTTGAAGGATTTATTCATTTTCTCCAATAGCTTTTTTTTTCATTTTCCCATTTTCTTTAAGTGATTCGTTTATTTCTTTTTAAAGAATTTGTATCATCTTCATGTCATTGGTTTTAAGGTTTTTTTGTGCTTCATGTATATTGAATATTCAGGTTCTGCTGTCACAGGATAGCTGTGCTCTGACAGAGACATATTGCCCTTGCTGTTATTGATTAAATTCTTATGCTGGCATCTATACATCTGGATTTGGGGGGATTATAGGTCTAGATGCTGGTTTCTGGGTTTGTGCTTGTTGGATGGGTGTTTTGATCCTTGTTTTCTGTTTCCTCTGGTTGTTAAGAGTGTGTTAGCCATGTGTTGTCTGCTTTTCTGGCCTGTTCCACACAGTGTTCATGGGGAGTACTTGCTGTTATTGGAAAATAGGAGAAGAGGTGGACAGGGGTGATGGTCTGTGAGATCTGCAGGAGACTTGGACATTGGAGAAGGGAGGCTGCAACTGGTTCTCTGATGCTGTACTAGAGAAAACCCAGAGGACTCGGTCTGGAGGAGCCGAGAGTGTGAAGAAGGTGTGGGCAGCCTACCTTCTGGCAAACATGGCCTGTGTTTGAGCAAGGAGTGTCTGCCCAAATTGGGAGCTGGGACACAGTAAGGATGGCATGCAGGAAGGCCAGGAAGAGGTGGTCTATTAGATCCACAGGAGTAATGGATGGGGAAGAGGAATCTGCATTCATGCCCTGTGCTGACAGTTTTCGTAACTGATTTACTTCTAGCACAAAATTTAATTTGTCATGTATTTTACCCAAGTTATGGATAATAAGCATGAAAATCAGAAGATAGTTATCTCCTAGGTAAATTTATCCATGATGTTCATAGGAAAGATAAGCCACAAAAGAAAACCTTAAGCCAAACATCAAAAACCATGAAAAAAGTCCTATATGCCAATGGGCAAAGGCAATAAAATAGTATCAGGCAAGAACATCAAATTACATATACAACAGATCTGAAAGTGAAAAAACAAAACACTGTTCAAAGGCAATATGAAAAAAAAGTCTGAAAGCAAAGTATCTGTAAAAGTCTTTTGAGTATGGTGAGGCACAGAACACTTGGAGGGGCTAACTTTGTCAACATTCAAAGTATCTGTAAAAGTCTTTTGAGTATGGTGAGATACAGAACACTTGGTACACCAGACTTACCAGGTTTTATTTAGCCCAACAATTTTTATTTTCATGCCATTATAGCAGACAGAATATACATTATGTTATAGAACCAGATTATTCTTATAATATTTTTACAATATGTGATACTGTATTTTACCCAAATCTTATATTTCATGACTGATCTTGGTTGATTTTTTTATAAAGTCATGTTCCCCAATATTACACAATATTAATATCAATAACTTTGCAATACTTAGAATATATAATATTGTAATTACCCAGAACTTATATGTCATGATTGATCTTGATTGATATTTTATTAAGTCATGCGCTCCAGTATTATATATTATTAACATCAATAACTTTGCAATATTTTCAGAACTTATATAAATATAATTTTTTGTGGACAAATAGGAAAATAAAAAGCTGACGTAATTATAAATAAAAAAAATCAGAAGATAGGAAGCTAAAAATTAATGGAATCAGTTTTTAAAATAAGTGTGTTTAAGTCTGGTTGCTTTAGAAGTTCTTTCCATGTGCTGTCTTTTTCTTTTACTATTTCTTTATAGCATTTGCTTTGTGAACATCAAGGTATTTTTCATTAGTTTTGGTTTATTTTGGCGGTTAATTAAGTTGTACCTGAGATTTTTTTCTTAAAATTCATATTGCCTTAGCTGTCAATGCTGATATTTGACATAAAAACTTTAGAGTAGTTTATTATATAAACCTTTCCCACTTGACAGTGGTAAACTCCCTTGAAAGCATTATTTATTGATTCAGTATTCCTTCATTTTCTTATACTCTATAATTATTCTTGATACTTTCTCTCTTTTTTAACCATATGTATGTATGTACACCTATGTGTATGTGTGTGCACATGTATAAGTGTATGCAAACATTTGGAGGCCAGAAGTTGACATCAGGTGTCTTCCTAACACTTATATATTGAGACAGGGTCTCTTTGAACCTGGGTCTCAATGTCTCCCTAGTCTGACTAATGAGTTTGCTTTGAGGAATTCCATGAGGTGGGATTGCAAGCTGCTACAACAATCACCCAGCTTTTTTATGGGAATCTGAACTCCACTACTCATGCTTGCAAAACAAATGTTTTACTACTGAGTCCTCTTCATTGGCACTGATTATTCATATTTTATAGACAGTGGTTGTAATGCACTTATTTTCATATTTAGTAACTTCTTTCAATAATTGCTTCTTATGTTAGCATTGGTTCATCCATTTGTAGTGCTATAAATTGTGAGCAGAGACACATACTATTTAGCCCAGGTAATCATTCCACAATGAACTACACATCCAGGGATGAATTGCTTCTTTTAAAATTAGATTTATAGCAAGTAGAAGACTTGTATGACAAGAACCTTAAATCTTTGAAGAAAGAAATTGAAGAAGACACCAGAAAGTGGAATGATTTCTCATGCTCCTGGGTAGGCAGAATTAACATAGTAAAAATGGCAATCTTACCAAAAGCAATCTACAGACTCAATGCAATGCCTATCAAAATCCCAGCAAAATTCTTCACAGACCTAGAAAGAATGGTACTCAACTTCATATGGAAAAGAAAAAAAAAAAAAACCAGGATAGCCGAAGCAATCATGTACAATGAAAGAACTTCTGGAGGCATTGCAATCCCTGACTTCAAACTCTTTAGTACAGTACTGAAAACAGCCTGGTATTGGCATAAAAACAGATAGAAGGACCAATGGAATCAAATAGAAGACCCACATATCAATTTACACATTTTCAAACACCTGATTTTTGACAAAGAAGCAAAAAATATCAAATGGAAAAAAAGAAAGCATATTTAACAAGTGGTGCTGGCATAACTGGATATCAGCATGTAGAAGAATTAAAATAGACCCATATCAATCACCATGCAAAAAACTCAAGTTCAAATGGATCAAAGACCTCAATATAAAGCCAGCCACACTGAACCTTATAGAAAAGAAAGTGGAAAATACACTTAAATGCATTGGCACTGGAGACCACTTCCTAAATATAACCCCAGCAAAACACAGACACTGAGGGAAAAAAGTTAATAAATGGCACCTCCTGAAACTGAAAAGCTTCTGTAAAGCAAAGCACATGGTCAACAAGACAAAATGACAGCCTACAGAATGGGAAAAGATCTTCGCTAACCCCACATCAGGCAGAGGTCTGATCTCCAAAATTTACAAAGAACTCAAGAAGTTGGTCACCAAAAGAACACATAATCCAATAAAAACAATATTAGGAATCTAAAATAGCTGAATGACACTTAAGGACATGTTCAACATTTTAGTCATCAGAGAAATGCAAATCAAAACAACTCTGAGATTCCATCTTACACCTGTAAGACTAGCCAAGATCAAAAAGACTGATGATAACTTATGCTGGAGAGGTTATGGGGAAAAGGGAACACTTCCGCATTGCTGGTGCGAATGCTAGCTGGTACAACCCCTTTGAATGTCAGTGTGGTCATTTCTCAGAAAATTAGGAAACAACCTTCCTTAAGATCCAGAAATATGACTTTTGGGTATATAGCCAAAGAATGCTCAGTCATGCCATGAGGACATGTGCTCAACTATGTTCATAGCAGCTTAATTTGTCATTGCCAGAACCTGGAAACAACCTAAATGCTCCTCGACCAAAGAATGGATAAGGAAAAATGTGGTAATTTACACAATGGAGTACTACACAGCAGAAAAAAATAACGAAATCCTGAACTATGCAGGAAAATGGGTGGAGCTAGAAAACATTATTTTGATTGAGGTAACCCAGACACAAAAAGATGATTATCGCATGTACTCACTCAAAGGTGGTTTTTAAACATAAAGCAAAGAAAACCAGTCTACAAACCACAGTCCCAGAGAACCTAGACAACAATGAGGACACTAAGAGAGACTTACATAGATCTACTCTACATGGGAAATAGAAAGAGACAAGATCTCCTGAGTAAATTGGGAGGATGGGTACCTTGGAGGAAGGCTGAAGTGGGGAGGGGAGAATCAGAGAGGGGAGCAGAGAAAAATGTAGCACTCAATAAAAATCAATAAAAAAAGGGAAATAGATTTATGGAGGTTTAATTATTTCCCTATATTATATAATGTAATGGTGTTTAGTAATTCACATGTTATTGCAACCATCATTAAAATTCTAATGTGAAAATATGTATGATAACACAAAATACTTCAGAAATATTGCAAGACTCATTTATCACTCCATACTCTATATCCTCAATCACTGATCTATTGTACACTTTTATGGATTTGTAAATTCTGAATACTTTTTAAAGATGGAATAATACTATATTTAGTTTTGTGATTGGCTGCGTACAATTAGAGAAACCCGTCAAGGACTCATTTAAACTGTAGCATACATCAAATCAATACTTTGGAAATTTTTGTAAGACAGTTTTAGTAAATAATTATATTCATTTTCTTTTCTCCAGGCAAAGTATAAGTGGTATTGAAATTTAAAACCCTGTGATATTGTGATTTCTAAAAAATTCTAAAACTAATATGAAATTATAGAAGTACCCCAACAACAAAAAGTATGTCAACTCACAAGAACAAAGCAGAAAAACTTTATATTTCCTGATTATAGGATACATTGCATTGTTGTAGTCATCAAAACAGCATGGTACTGTCATTGATGTTGATGTAGAGATGAATCAAAGCAAGTTCAAACATTTGTAACACATAAATTTTCAGCAAAGTTTGCAACACATTTATTTTCAGCAAAGTTGTTAAGAAGAAACAGTAAATAAATTATTCTCTTCTATAAATGATTCTTAGAGAATTGGAAAGCAACACATAGAAGAGTGAAACTGAAAAAAAATATTACCAGCTTGAAAAAATCAATCTTAAGTTAATTAAGGGTTTAAATATAAGAGCCAAACATATAAAAGTTTAAGAAAGGGATGAATCAGGAAAATGCAATAAGTAACACTATTAGAAACATTTCCCAAAGTATATAATTTAAGAGCAAAAACACACAAATAGGCTTTATTAATATTTAATATCTATATGGAAAATGGAACAACACATAGAAAAAAAGATGTTCAGAAAGTATTCATTTGACAAACCATTGCAGACCAGAATATACTTATAAATTGAAACATGAACTATCAATAATAGCTAATTAAATAAACCTGGTTAAAATTTGTAAGAGAAATAGACACTTTTCAATGTAGAATATAAAGTGATCAAAATACATGAAGAATTTCAACATTAATTATCAACAACGAGAAGAATGCAAATCAAAACTAAAGAGAGATATCACCTCATGTGTTATTTCCATTTTTATATTAAACAGTCACTGGACATATAATTTGAAATGCATTCTCTCATTTCATAAGTTTTCTTTGTCGTTTAATGTTTGTTTCCATTAATGTTTAGAAACATTTTGATATTGTCCCAATAGTTTATTTTTACTTTTGTTGCTTGTGTCTTGATACTACATACAAAACACGATTTCATTGACCAATGTTATGTAACCAACAATGTCACTAATTACCTCCTTACATATTATCATGAATTTTATACATTCAATATTACATGTTTTTAATTCATTGATTATATTAATTCTTGTGGTACAAAGTAAGAATCTAATTTCTCTCTTTGATTATTTGTATATCAAGATTTTCTAAAACCATTGAGTGGAGTGAATGTCTTAACTATTAGATATTTCTGGTAAACATTGTCAAACTAAAGCCCACTTAATTGTGTATTTTTACTGTATATTTTATTAGTGTATATTTACTGTACAGAGGGATTTCATTGTGATGTTTTCATATATATATATGTATACACACACACATATATATGTATATATATATACATATATAGAGAGAGAGGGGTGAGAGGGAGAGAGAGAGAAAGAGAGTATACCTTACTTATTAATTAATTACACAGTCATTAAGACAAAAAGGCAACCTACTGAATGGGAGATCTTCAACAACCCCACATGGGACAAAGGTCTGATCTCCAAAATATATAAAGAACTCAAGAAACTCGACATTAAAATTCTAATTAACCCAATTAAAAATGGGGCATTGATCTGAGCAGAGAATTCTCAACTGAAGAAGTTCAAATGACCAAAAGACACTTAAGGACATGTTCAACTTCCTTAGCTATCAGGGAAATGCAAATCAAGGCAACTTTTAGGTACCATCTTACACCTGTCAGAATGGCTAAAATCAAAAACACCAATGATAGCCTATGCTGGAAAGGATGTGGAGTAAGGGGAACAATCATCCATTGCTGGTGGGATTGCAAACTTGTGCTTATATTTCAACCATCAGTGGAGAATTGTTCATTTTCTTTTGTATTCTTTAATGTTTGTTGATTATATTTTGATTGCATGTATTCTGACCTTAATGATATAAAACTTCAATTTTGTTCTAATTTATATTCCTCTGATATCTAAAGTTGGTCATCATTTAATGTATTATTGGGCATTCATTATTCTTAAAATATGTGTGTATAGGAGATTGCTCATTTGCATACTGGCTGCCAAGATCTGAAATAATCACAAAGAAACTATATTAATGAAAACACTGCTTGACCTATTAGCTTAGGATTTTTATTAACTAACTCTTATCTTAAATTAACCCATTCCTATTATTTTATATTTTACAATGAGGCTTGTGATTTACCCATAAAGTTTCAAGTCATCTGTCTCCTCAGCAGCTACACGGTATCTCTCTGACCCAGCCTTCTTTTCTCCTTTATCTCTGCTTGGAGTTCCTGCCTTGCTCTATTCTGCCCTGTCACAGGTCAAAAAAACTTCTTGATTTATTCACCAATAAAAGCAACACATATACAGAAGGACTTCCCATACTCTATGTGTTTTAGTCAGGGTTCTCTAGAGTTACAGAATTTGTGCTGTGGACTATATTTCTGGACAGTATTTCTTTCTAGATACAATCAAGCTGACAAGCAATAACAGCCTTCACAATATGTGTAGTTCATTTGCCATTTTACTGATTAAACTTTGTCTTAGAGTTTTTTTAAATGTGTTGATAAATAGCAAGACAAAAAGCAACTTTCAAGAGTATATTTCATTTCACAGCTTACAGTTCATCATGAAGGAAAGTCAGGGTAGCAAATCAAGGCAAGAATCTGGAGGCAGGGAATAAATGAAGCAGAGGTCATAGAACAAGCTTCCTATTGGCTTGCTTCTCATGGCTTTCTCTGTTTGCTTTTTTTGTATGCCCCAGGATTACCTCCAGAAGGGTGTCACTATCTACAATAGGCATAGGCCCTTCTACATAAAACACCAATCAAGAAAATGTACCATAGACTTGTATATGGGCCTATTTGACTGAAGCATTTTCTCAATTGAGGTTCCTTTCTCCCAGATGACCAATGAGAAGTTAACAAAATTACCAACCTTGACCCTATCTCCATTCTCTAGGGCCTCCACATAGCCTTGGTGAAGACCCAGTTTTCCTCCTTTCTATGGACCTCAGAGCCATCCCTTTTAGTCCATTTCCATTCATTTGTGCCAGCCATGGATTCCCAGATACACTTTCAACCCGGAACACTAAGTGATCACACCAGACAATTTTTATGCTCTGTTGATTTCTCTGTTATATCTCTTCAGTCTCACTACATCTTCATGATGACACAATGTGCAGAGAGTGAGAGAGTTTACAACATTCATTTCTAAATGGGATATCTTCATCAAACCTGTCCTCTCAGGCTTTCATGGAGCAATATGAAAGATAAAGGGGAAAGACTGTAGGAGACAGAGATTGGATGACACCAAAGAAAGAGTGTTTTCCAGAAACAACAGGACAGACAGAATATATAAACTCAAGAAGATGGGCAGCATGCACAGGATATGCACAGGCTTATGTCAGATAGGGTTCTAGCCTGGAGAGGGGGAGGAAGCAAACATGATCTCTTATCCCTAACCAAGAAACTATCTCCAGATGACAACAACTTATAAAGGAAAAAAATCAGTTTTCTCAAATGGAGTCTGACTGGGTATATAAACTACACTTAAGGGTAAATCCCATGCTTAAGAGAAGATGGCTAACACAAAATGAACCCAATGGTCTTCTAGATTTTTTTGTCTCAAGCTCATATCACTCTGTTTGTGCTTTTTTAAGTTTTTTTTTGTTTTTTGATTTTTTGGTTATTTTGTGTTTTTTGTTTAAAATTATTATTATTATTATTATTATTATTATTATTATTATTACAAATTTTCACCTGCTCCCTTCCTCCCATTTCCCTCCCCCTCCTCCCCATTCCCCCTTCAACTCCCTCCGCAGTCCAAAGAGCAGTCAGGGTTCCCTGCCCTGTGGGAAGTCCAAGGTCTAGGAAGGTGAGCATCCAAACAGACTAAGTTCCCACAAAGCCAGTACATGAAGTAGAATCAAAACCCAGTGCCATTGTCCTTGGCTTCTCAGTCAACCCTCCATGTAAGCCACATTCAGAGAGTCCAGTTTGATCACATGCTCCATCAGACCCAATCCAGCTGGCCTTGGTGTGTTCCCTTTAGATGGGCCCCACCATCACAATGGGTGGGTGCACCACTCATGGCCCTGACTTGCTTGCTCATGTTCTCTCTCCTTCTGCTCCTCATTTGGACCTTGGGAGCTCAGTCCAGTGCTCCAGTGTGGGTCTCTGTCTCTATCTCCATCCATCGCCAGATGAAGGTTCTATGGTAGTATACAAGATATTCATCAAAGTGGCTATAGTATAGGGCCAGTTCAGGCGCCCTATCCTCAGCTGCTGAAGGAACAAGCTGAGGACATCTCCTTGGACACCTGGAAACCCCTCTAGAGTCCAGTCTCTTGCCAACCCTCAAATGGCTCCTTTAATTAAGATATATACTTCCCTGCTCCCATATCGACTCCACCTTCAATCCAACTGTCCTATTCCCCCAAGTTCTCCCCATCCTCTCCTTCTCATTTCTCTCTCCCCATCTCCCCTTATCCCCATCCCATCCCCACCCCCACCCCAAGCTCTCCATTTTTGCCTGGAAATCTTGTCTAGTTCCAATATTCAGGAAGATAACTACATGTTTTTTGGGAGAGGGGTTTACCTTCCTATTTAGCTTTTCTAGGATCATGAATTATAGACTCAATGTTTTTCATTTATGGCTAGAATCCACTAATGAGTGAGTACATACCATATTCATCTTTTTTGGTCTGGGTTACCTTACTCAGGATAGTGTTCTCCATTTCCATCCATTTGCATGCCAAATTCAAGGTGTCATTGTTTTTTTTACCGCTGAGTAGTACTCTAATGCATATATATTCCACACTTTGTTTATCCATTCTGCCATTGAGGGGCATATAGGTTGTTTCCAGGTTCTAGCTATTACAAATAATGCTGCTATGAACATAGTTGAACAAATGCTTTTGTAGTATGTTAGGCCATCTCTTGGGTATATTCCCAGGAGTGGTATTGCTGGATCCTGGGGTAGGTTAATCCCGAATTTCCTGAGAAACCACCACACTGCTTTCCAAAGTAGTTGCACAAGTTTGCATTCCCACAAGCAATGGATGAGAGTTCTCGGCAGCCAGTAAGCAAATGAGCAATCTCCTATACACCCATATATTAAGAATAATGAATGCCCAATAATACATTAAATGACCAACTTTAGATATCAGAGGAATATAAATTAGAACAAAATTGAAGTTTTATATCATTAAGGTCAGAATACATGCAATCAAAATATAATCAACAAACATTAAAGAATACAAAAGAAAATGAACAATTCTCCACTGATGGTTGAAATATAAGCACAAGTTTGCAATCCCACCAGCAATGGATGATTGTTCCCCTTACTCCACATCCTTTCCAGCATAGGCTATCATTGGTGTTTTTGATTTTAGCCATTCTGACAGGTGTAAGATGGTATCTCAAAGTTGTTTTGATTAGCATTTCCCTGATCACTAAGGAGGTTGAGCATGACCTTAAGTGTCTTTTGGTCATTTGAACTTCTTCAGTTGAGAATTCTCTGTTCAGATCAATACCCCATTTTTTTAATTGGGTTAATTAGCATTTTGAAACTCTAGTTTCTTGAGTTCTTTATATATTTTGGAGATCAGGCCTTTGTCCATTGTGGGGTTGGTGAAGATATTCTTCCAATCAGTAGGTTGCCTTTTTTTCTTAATGACAATATCCTTTGCTTTAAAGAAGCTTCTCAGTTTCAGGAGGTCCCATTTATTCAACGTTGTCCTTATTGTATGTGCTGCAGGAGTTAAACGTAGGGAGTGGTCTCCTGTGCCCATATGTTGCAGAGTACTTCCCACTTTCTCTTCTATCAGGTTCAGTATGTTCAGATTGATATTGAGATCTTTAATCCATTTGGACTTGAGTTTTGTGTATGGTGATATATATGCATCTATTTTCATTCTTCTACAGGTTGACAACCAGTTCTGGCAGCACCATTTGTTGAAGAGGCTTTCTTTCTTCCATTGTATACTTTTAGCTCCTTTGTCAACAATCAGGTGTTCATTGGTTTGGGGGTCTTCTATTCGATTCCATTGGTCGACTTCTCTGTTTTTAGCCAGTACCAAGCTGTTTTCATTACTGTAACTCTGTAATAGAGTTTCAAGGCAGGGATGGTAATGCCTCCAGAAGTTCCTTTAGTGTATAAGAATGTTTTGGCTATAATGGGTTTTTTGTTTTTCCAAATAAAGTTGATTATTGTCCTCTCGAGATCTGTGAAGAATTTTGTTGGAATTTTAATGGAGATTGCATTGAACTTATAGATTGCCTTTGGTAAAATTGCCATTTTTACTATGTTGATCCTACTTATCTAAGAGCATGGGAGGTCTTTCCATTTTCTGGTGTCCTCTTCAATTTCTTTCTTCAATGCCTTAAAATTCTTGTCAAATAGATCTTTCACTTCCTGGTTTAGAGTTACCCGAAGATACTTTATGCTATTTTTGGCTATCATAAAAGGTGAAGTTTCTCTGAATTCCCTCTCTGCTTCTCTATCCTTTGTGTATAGGAGGGCTACTGATTTTTTTGAGTTGATCTTGTAGCCTGCCACTTCAATGAAGGTATTTATCAGCTGTAGGAGTTCTTTGGTAAATATTCGGGGGTACACTATCATATCATCTGCAAATAATGGAAGTTTGACTTCTTCTTTTCCAATTCGAATCTCCTTGATCTCCTTATGTTGTCTTATTGCTACTGCTAGAACTTCAAGAACTATGTTGAAGAGATATGGTGAGAGTGGATAGCCTTGTTTTGTTCCTGAATTTGGTGGAATGGCTTTGAGTTTTTCTCCATTTAATTTGATATTAGCTGTTGGCTTGCTATATATTGCTTTTATTATATTTAGTTATGATCTTTGTATCCCTAACCTCTCTAAAACCTTTATCATAAAGGGGTGTTGAATTTTGTCAAATGCTTTTCCCATATCTAATGAAATGATCATATGTTTTTTTTTTTCTTTCAGTTCATTTATATGATGGATTACATTGATAGACTTTCGTATGTTGAACCAGCCCTGCATCTCTGGGATGAGGCCTACTTGATCTTGATGGATATTTTTTTTAATGTGTTCTTGGAGTCTGTTTGACAGAATTTTATTGAGAATTTTTGCTTCGATGTTCATGAGTGAGGTTGGTCTGTAATTCTCTTTCTTGGTTGGGTCTTTGTGTGGTTTTGGAATCAGGATGACTGTAGCTTTGTAAAAAGAGTTTGGCAATGCCTCTTCTGTTTCTATTATGTGAAACACACATTAAGGAGAATAGGTATCAGCTCTTCTTGGAAGTTCTGATAAAATTCTGCATTAAAATCCTCAGTTCCTGGGCTTTTTTTTTCTTGGTTGGGAGTTTTTTATGACAGCTTCTATTTCCTCACAACTTATAGGTCTATTTAAATTGTTCACCTGGTCTTGATTTAATTTTGGTAAATGGTACGTATCTAAAAACAAGTCCATTTCTTTTACATTTTCCAACTTTGTAGCATATAAGCTTTTGTAGTAAGATCTAATGATTCTCTGGATTTCCTCAGTGTCTGTGGTTATGTCCCCCTATTCATTTCTGATCTTATTAATTTATGTGTTCTCTCTCTGCCTTTTGATTAATTTGGATAATGGTTTGTCAATCTTGTTGACTTTCTCAAAGAACCAGCTCTTTGTTTCATTGATTTTTTGATTGCTTTCTGTGTTTCTATTTTGTTGATTTCAGCCCTCAGTTTCATTATTTCCAGTCTTCTACTCCTCCTGGGTGAGTCTGTTTCTTTTTTGTCTAGAGCTGCCAGCTGTGCTGTTAAGTCTCCAATGTGAGCTTTCTCCGTTTTCTTAATGTGGACACTTAGAGCTATGAACTTTCCTCTTAGCACTGCTTTCATAGTGCCCAATAGGTTTGGGTATGTTGTATCTTTATTTTCATTGAATTCATGAAAGAATTTAATTTCTTTCTTTATTTCTTCCCTGACCCAGCGGTGCTTCAGTAGTTCACTGTTCAGCTTCCAAGAGTTTGTAGGCTTTCTGGGGGTAGAATTATTGTTAAATTCTAACTTTATTCCATGGTGATCTGATAAGACACAGGTAGTTACTAATATTTTTTTGTATCTGTGAAAGTTTGCTTTGTTACCGAGTATGTGGTCAATTTTCGAGAAGGTTCTATGAGCTGCAGAGAAGAAGGTATATTTTTTCCTATTTGGGTAGAATGTTCTATAGATGTCTGTTATGTCCATTTGATTCATTACTTCCATTAATTCTCTTATTTCTCTGTTAGGATTCTGTCTGACTGGCCTGTCCATTGGTGAGAGAGGAATGTTGAAGTCTCCTATTATTGGTGTGTGGGGTTTGATGGCTGCCTTGAGTTCTAGTAACACTTCTTTTTACATAAGTGGGTGCTTTTATATTGGGGGCATATTCAGGATTGAGTCTTCATCCTGATGGATTGTTCCTGCTATGAGTATAAAATGTCCCTCTCCATCTCTTCTGATTGTTCTTAGTTTGAAGTCAACTTTGTAAGAAATTAGTATGGGCACACCCACTTGTTTCTTAGGACCATTTGCTTGACTAACCTTTTCCGAACCCTTTACTCTGAGTAGATGTCTGTCTTTGTGGTTGAGGTGTGTTTCTTGTAAACAGCAGAATGTTGGATCCTGTTTTTGTATCCAATCTCTTAGCCTGTGCCTTTTTATAGGTGAATTGAGTCCATTGATATTAAATGATATTAATGACCATTGGTTGTTAACTCTGGTTATTATTTTTTTTTCGTAGTAGAGTTTGTGTGTTTATCTTCTTTGAGTTGTGCTGGCAAAGGGTCGCTAGATATCTGAGTTATTGTGGGCATTGTTGGACTCCTTGGTTTGTGATTTTCCTTCTATTAGTTTCTGTAAGACTGGATTTGTGGCTACATCTTGTTTAAATTTGTTTTTATCTTGGAATATTTTGTTTTCTCCATTGATAGTGAATGAAAGCTTGGCTGGGTATAGTAGTCTGGGCTTGCATCCATGGTCTATTAGTTTCTGCAGTACATATATCTAGGATCTTCTGGCTTTCATGGTTTCCATAGATAAGTCAAGTGTAAGTCTGATAGGTTTACCTTATAAGTTACTTGACCTTTTTTCTTTTCAGCTCTTAATATTCTTTCTTTATTCACTATGTTTGTGTTTTAATTATTATATGGCAAAGGGATTTTTTTTTGATCCAGCCTATTTGGTGTTCTGTATGCTTCTTGAACCTTCATAGGAATATCTTTCTTTAGATTGAGAAAGTTTTCTCCTATAGTTTTATTGAATATATTTTCTGGGCCTTATTGCTGTAATTCTTCTCCTTCATCTATGCCTATTATTCTTAGGTTTGGTCTTTTTATTGTGTCCCAGATTTCCTGAATGTTTTATGATGAGAATTTGTTGGATTTGCTGTTTTCTTTGATCAGTGTGTTTATTTTCTCTATGGTATCTTGAGAATCTGAGATTTTTTCTTCTAACTCTTGTATTCTGTTGGTTATGCTTGTTTCTGTAGTCTCTATTCATTTACCTAGATTTTCCATATCCAGCCGGCCCTCAGTTTGTGTTTTCTTCCTTGCCTCCATTTCAGTTTTCAAGTCTTGAACTGTTTCCATTATCCGTTTGATTGTTTTTTCTTGGTTTCCTAGGATATCATTTATGGATTTACTCATTTCTTCAAACTTTTTGTTATTCTTCTCATCCATTTCTTTGAGGGAGTTTTTCACATCCTTTTTAAGGGACTCTATCACTCTCATAAAGTCAATTTTTTTCTATTTCTCCTTGATTAGTGTGTTCAAGTCCTCCTGTTATAAGTTCACTGCGTTCCGGTGTTTTCATGCTGTTTTTCAGAATGTTGGAGGGATTCTTGCATTGGTGCCTGCCCATCAATTCCTCCGAATGCTCCCTGATGGATCTTCTGGTACAGGTTCAGAGCCACTAGGTGGCCAGGGACTTCGCAGACAAAAGACCTACCTTGCTGCATGCAGGCCCTCTGATGGATTTTCTGATACAGGATCAGAGCCCCTAGGTTTCCAGGAACTTCTCAGACAAAAGGCCTACCTTGCTGCAGGCACCCTATAGAAACAAAGGAACTCCCAGCTGAATGTGCTCACCACCCCATCCCAGAGCCCAAACTGGCTGAGCTGGGGGATGTTATGGCCCCGATGAAGGGAGGAAGAAGGGAGGGATTTCCTGGGTGCAAGCTGGGATGGGATAGGAAGAGGGAGGCAGTAGCCAGGAAGAGTAGCCCCTGCGAGATGACCAGGATGTTAAAGGGGGTTGAGGAATGTCTGTGCTCTGTCTCCTGGGCTGCTGCCATGGGTCAGGAACTCACTCACCCCTCTGATGGCTCTTCTGATACAGTATCAGAGTCCCTAGGTGTCCAGGGATCTCCCAGACAAAAGGCCTACCTTGCTGCAGGCAGGCTATTGAACCCCACCTTTTTTTTAAATCTTACTGGTTTTTTGCTGCTATATTGCAGTTCTTGATAAAGTGTTTTATGGGCTTTGCTTTTGTGTGTATGTGTTTCTCATACACTTTTGCTGGTCTAGTTTGTTTATTTTCTTTAATCCTGGATTGTTTGCTCTTATATTTGCCTGTATATATATATATATATATATATATATATATATATATATATTAGAGAGAGAGAGAGAGAGAGAGAGAATTTAATGAATTGGATAGGTGGGGAGGTAGAAAGGATCTAGGAAAAGAAATCATGACCAGAATATATTGTATAAATTCTCAATAATTATAATAAAACATCAACTAGCACAGAACATTTGCTGTTTTGGTGTTTAATATTTTGAAATTGTTCCACATTCTGCATATCAAATGAGTTTATGTCAATGATGTTTTCCTATTTCATAGGCTGACTCTTTACTCTGTTGAAAGAAGTGTTTTACTTTGTCAAAATTTAATTTATTAATTTTTGCTAATATTTTCTGAGCTTTGGAATCTTCTACGGAAAGTAATTATGTATACTTTCAGAACTTGAAGAGTTTCCATTATTTTCATTCACTAATTTAGAAGTTTCAAGAACATTATTTTTGCTTATGTTCTCTGTGTGTTGACTTTTTATAAGGAGAAAGCAGGGATGTAATTTCAGTCTTCCATATGTGAATATTTAGTTTTACCAGTGCCCCTATTGCTGAGGACATTACATATATACACCCATGACTCAAGTGACTTGAACAGGATCTACCCTGAAAATCCTGTTTCTACGGCTCCAGAAAACACTATGCAAACCTCCAAGACAGGGAAACAATTAAACTCCTATTCAGCTACAATGTCTATGAACTACAAAAATGATGATCATGACAAAATATCTATAAAGTTTTAATAAGTGAAACTCATATCTCAGTGATAACCAACAGCTGTCTAATTATACTTAACACCCACTCAACAGAAGGGAAATTATGTCTGGTACTGGAAACCTAGCTTACTTCCAGGGACTAGTGAGTTCTTGAACTGTAGGAAAAGCTGTGAACATTGCTGAGAGACTAGCAAAATTCCAAATACATTCCATTTTTTCTTTATATTCATAGATAATTGTTTCTATAACTCCTCTTCAAGGAAACCCCTCTTTATGCCAAATTGAGATAATTATAGAAAATCACAACAGGACACAAAGCAAAGATTAATGGATTGTGGAGAGCCAAGCTCCACTGAATACATTTATAACACAGCTCAGGGGACATCAAAGACAGCAAGATAGAATGGTTATAACAACTAAAATACCAACAAGTCTGATGTGAAACCGTGTCTCTTAGAAATGACTGCATTAAATAGGCCAGAACTGTGGCAATGTCAAGGAACTTGCTAAGGGCAGAGGGGCAGTTATCACAGGGCCCCAAACCTAGAAAAAGACCCATGGAAAATCAATGACTACTGGGAAAAAAAGAATTAGTCTCTGCCAGGAATTATCTCTCTTACAAGTTTTCCAATGCGGAGTTGTCAGCATTGAAATCATATCCACACAAACAAACACAAATTTTAAAAAGACTGCCTTAGTTAGGGTTTTATTGCTGTGAATAGGCACCATGAACATGGCAATTCTTATAAAGGAAAACATTTAATTGGGTTTGGCTTAAAGTTCAGCAGTTTAGTCCATTGTCATAATGGTAGGGAGTACAGAGGCATGCATGCAGACATGTAGACAGGCATGGTACTGGAGAGGAGCTGAGAGGTATACATCCAGATCAACATGCAGCAGGAGGGGACAGCAACATTTGGCTTGGTTTGGGCTTCTGAAACCCCAAAGACCACTCCCACTGACACACTTCCTAAACAAGGTCACACCTCCCAAAAGCACCACTTCTTATGAGCCTATTGGGGCTATTTTCATTTAAACCACTACAATGCTTAGCAGGTTGTATATATACATATATTTATGAATGCTTATATATACATATGTATGTATCAATAATAATAGAAGAAAAAGTGGTAATCAACTTGATATTGGGGAAGACATGGGAGGGCTTGGAGGGAAGGTACCTGGGAAAGATGAAAGAATGGGGAGTGGAGACTGATGTCTGTTTCAATTAAACACATATTTAAAAAGTTTATTCCAAAAGGTTTTGTGCCATCCATGCAAATTTAATTGGAGTTCCTCTTTTAATTACATTTTCATATATCGTATTATTGATTAATAGAAGCTTTTTATTTTCAGGTTGATTTTGAAACTTACAAATGTTGAATTTACCAGTTATTAAAAAATAGAGAGCAACTGTCACTAAATGATACCTCCTGAATCTGAAAACTTTTGTAAAGCAAAGGACACTGTAAATAAGACAAAATTGCAGCCTATAGAATGGGGAAACATCTTTATCAACCTTACATTTGACAGAGGACTGATCTCCAAAATATGTAAAGAATTTAAGAAACTAGACATCAGAACACAAAATAACCCAATTAAAAAGGGGGTACTGATCTGAAAAGAAAAATTTCAATAGAAGAATCTCAAATGTCTTGAAGATATTTAAGGAATTGTTCAACATCCTTATTCATCAGGGAAATGCAATCAAAACAACTCTGAGATACCTCTTCACACCTGTCAGAATAGCTAAGGTCAAAAAGAAAGATGATAGTTATCTTGAAAGGGATTCAGAATAAAGGTAACATGCTACCACTGCTGGTGGGAGTACAAATTTATACAACCAGTTTGGGAATCAGTATAACTATTTCTCAAAAAATTGGAAATCAATCTACCTCAAGATCCAACATTACTACTCTTGGGCATATACCCGAAGGATGCTCAATCATACTACAAAGACTATGTCCATAGCAGCATCATTCATAATAGCCAGAACCTGGTGACAACCTAGATGCCCCTCAATGAAAGAATGAATAAAGAAAATTGTCACATTTATACAACAGAGTATTACTCAGCTGTAAAAAACAATGATATCATGAAATTTGCAGGCAAATGGATGGAAGTAGGAAATGTCATCCTGAGTGAGGTAACCCAGACCCAGAAACACAAGCAAGGTATGCTTGTATGTGGATACTAGATGTAAAACAAAGGATAACTAGACTACAATTTGCAGGTCCAGATAAGCTAGATAACAAGGAAGATGCTAAGAGTGATATCTGGATTGTCCTGGGAAGAAGAAATAGATGAGATCTCTTGGGTAAACCAGGGATGTGAGGATGGTGGATGGTAGCAGATGGGGGATGAGAACAGGAGGGAATGAGAGGGCCAAGTTGGGTGAAGGACAGAGTGGGAGAGCAATGAAAGAGATATCTTGATAGAGATACTATGGAGTTAGTGAGAAACTTGGTGCTAAGGAAATTCCCAGGAATCCACAAAAATGATCATAGGTAAGACTCCTAGCAATAGTAGAGAAGGTGCCTGAACTGGTCTTCCCATGTAATCAGTTTGGTGAATACCCTAACTGTCATAGAACCTTCATCCAGGAACTGGTAGAAACAGATACAGAAATCTATAACCAAGCACCAGGCTGAGCTCTCGGAGTCCAGTCTAACAGAGTGAAGAGGTATTATAAGTGCAAGAGGGTGGTCAAGATCATGATGGGGAAATTCATAGAAACATTTGACCTGAGCTCATGTGAGCTCATGAACTCTAGGTGGCAGCTGGGGAGCCTGTATGGGACCAAACTGCACTCTCTGCATGTGGGTGACAGTTCTATAACTTGGTCTGTTTGAGGGGCTCAGCCTTGATGCAGGGGAGGGGAGCTTGGTCCTGCTTTAATTTAATGTGTCAGGCCTTATTGACTCCCCATGGTAGGCTTACCCTTTAAGAGAAGTAGATATGGGTGGGTGACAGAGAGGACATTCCACATCATCTCCTATTTTTGTCTAATTAAAACAGAAGGTTTTACCTTTAAGAAAGTAAAATTACACATAATAAAACAGTTATCGAGCAAGAACTATAGTTACAATATTTAGTAGATCTACATTTGTCAAATTAAGGAAAATACTTTATTATTTATCCTATATTTGTGAGTCTAAATTTTCATATCTAATTTATCTTCTATCATAACTAAGGAAAACTATAACTGTAACTATCTGTATTCAACTCCACCAAAGATCTCAGAAGGATATAATATTAGCAACTTCCAAAACTCTAGAATTGAATAAGAAATCTCACTGCCTGGACAACCACCCAAAGTTTTTCTGTAACATTGGGGCATCCATCTTCAGCCACAGGCCCATAACATCTGGCAGACTTCTTCATGAAGCAGAAAATTTCAAAGACTGTTTTTCCTATACTGGCATTTTGTCAGTCAGTTTCTTTCATGTCCTGCAGAATGTCTGGCAGACTCTTTCATGAAGCAGGAAACCTGAAGGACAGTCTCACCTTTTGACAAGTTCATCAGTCATTTTTCTATGGGTTCTTCATATCCAGTTTATATAGTATACCATAAAGCAGTTCAGTCAAGAGAAGTTTCTTGCCTGAATGGCTAGCAAACTCCATTAAGAGCCTCTTCAATGCCCATCATCCTCTTTAAGTAATTAGTTAGAATTCCAGAAGCAAGCATGTCTCACTGTTCAGAAAGGTCTAAGTTCTTAAAACATCTTAAATGCCATATTCTATATGTCTTCGAAGTGTTGAAGAATATCTATCTAACCAAAATATATCTCTATATATTTAAAAATCCTAACCAACATGACTACAAATTTGACTATTAAAAATGACTATTAATCTATAATTTTAAATTAACCTTAAATTTTTAAATGAGCTGTATAAACATAATACCTTAAACAAGAGCAGAAATATACACAGTGTAAAAAAATCAACCTTAAATTTCTATCAGTAGACCAAGATCCATACCAAAAATATTCATCTCTGTATCATATTCCTCTTGTAATTTTTTAAGAAATTCACTGTGACCATTAATCATTTATAATCAGCCTCCTTTAAATGAAACCAAACAGTTTTAAACAATCATTTTGGAAATTTGGGTTCAGTTTTCTTCAAACTGCTTTCTGCTGTTTGTTAGACAAAGTATTTTTAGGGTTCATGGAGACCTTTCAGGAGGTCTCGTTCCATCAAATCACATTAGCCTGGAAGAAATCTACAGGTTCTAACCTTGTGTAGATACTAAAGCAGAACCTATTTTCCAAAGTAATATATTTTTAGACCCAAATTTTGAAGTCAAGATACCTTTATTTTAGTTTAGTTTAGCATCTCCCACATTCAAATGTCTCTCTACAGTCAAAAATTTCAAAGAAAACACAATAATATACATAATTCAGACTTTCTATAGTCCATCTTTATGTGACTTGTTTTTCTTTATTCTTTTGATCTATGCCTGTCTGTAACCTTTCTTATTGTTTTTGCTATTTCTTTAAATACTTTTATTTTTTAAAGCTATTTACTTCTTTTTACAACTGTCTATACTTTTTTCATTCTATCCCAAGCCTACATACATTTTTTAACACACCGTGTCTCTTTTAGAGGTCTTTGATGTCTGGATCTCTTCTATTGTGTATCTAAAATCCTTTTCTGACAAAGAGCATTTTATAAAATGGAAGCAGTGTGGTCATGGTAGCCCTGGATACTGGCTCTGTCTCTTTTGGCCTTTTAACATGGTGAAGGTAGTTCACAGCCTCTGCAAACCATGCTTTGCACCCCAGCTCCAGAGATGCAGCAAGTCTATGTCACTATTAAGCAACTTGTAACACTCTGCTCACAAACCCTAAGAGCTCTGTAGAAGTACCTTACAAAAGAGCCAGAACCATTCATGCTGCCAGCACAAAAAAAGTTGGTTCTTAAAGAAGCTGTGCAGGCTTTTCTGCTAACACTGAATCAGGAAGCCTTCTCTTAAAAGATTGACACCTTTGCTTACCACCAGCATCAGAGCCTATCAGAAAATATGTGGCTACCAAGAAGCTCCAATTGACTCTCATTTTCTTTGGTCCAGAATCCCTTTTTTAAAAGCTTTCCTAGGTTTTATGTGGGTGTACATTCATGACTATTGAGCACCATTTTGTAGTAACACCAATGAGTTCCACAACAGTCTGGAATGGGGTACAACAAAGGTTTACTTATTTGGGAATAAACTCACAGTAAGGACAGTGATCTGCAGTCCTCTGCATGTGCTGAGAACTGGAACTAAATCCAGAAAAGAGGGCCATATATGCTTTTTGTCTGCGCTTAAAGCACATGAGACCATACCCAAAGTGGATTGGTATCTTAAAGGCTATTGGCTGAAGGAGTTCCCACAACATAGAAAATAAGTATTTAGAATGCAATTAGAAATTATACTGGATTAAGAAAAAAATATGTTTGTTTAGTTTCATCTCTATGGTTTATGACCTCTCCAGTCATAGTGATTTAGCTAGATTTACAAGATAAGGGCATTCCTTATGTTACATAAGCCTTAAGTCAAATTAGGCAACTCTCAATTATGCTCTAGCTTAATAAGGCTTGAAATAATTGTACTTATGCTTAAAATTTCACATTCCTTGGATTAAAACCACTGAACAAAGTATAAAATTATTTCAGCATAATGCTGAATTTTCTTTTTATGTGATTTATTTATATATTTGTGTTTATTAACATAGACTATGTAGATATATAATATTCTATGGTATTTTTGTCTAGATTTTAATACCATGGTAATTTTTCCCATAAAATATGCTATGAATATTTTTTAAATTCCTCATTTTTTACATTTGGAAGAGGTTATAAATAATGAATGATATTCTTTTAAAATTTGGTAATATATATCAATGAAGATTTACAAACTCTTATATCTCATTTCTAGATTGTTAATTATGGTGGTTTGTAAGAAAATGTTTCCCAAAGGGAGTGGCACTGTTAGTAGGTGTGGCATTGTTGGAGTAGATGTGACCTTTCTGGAGGAAGTGTGTCACTTTGGAAATCTCCTATGCTCAAACTATGCCCAGTATCACAGCACGTTTCTTGCTGCTGGCTGATCAGGATATTGGACTTTAAGCTCCTTCTCCAACACCATGTCATTCTGTATGCTGCCATGTCCTGCCATGTTGATAATGGACTAAACCTCTGAACTATAATCCACCCCAATTAAATATTTTCCTTCATAAGGGTTGTTGTGGTCATGGTGTCTCTTCACAGCAATAGAAACAATAAGACATTAAAAATCTTTATTTATCATAGATATACACAATGTTATATTTCCTACTGAGCCAGTTTCAATATTTTTTTATTTATGTGAACAAATTTTTCTAAAGGTCTAATAAATACACAAAAACATTACTCAACATCTTTGACTAGCAGGACTGGCAAGAGTACAAACTATTGCTGCCATGATAAAATCTGGTATAAAGGTTCTTAAAAATGAACAGTGAACTACTCTATGACCAAGCTATTCCATTTCTGCATGTATGCCACCAAAATAAAATCCACTTTACAAAAAGATTTTATACAGCTAGGCATGGTAGCATACACTTTTAACTCCAGAATACAAAAAGTATAGGGAAGCAAATCTCTGAATTCCAGGTTAGTGCTGTCTACTTACTAAGTTCCAAGTCAGTCTGATCTTCATAGTGAGATTCTATCTTAAAAAGTAAATATTTATACAACAATGCATATCACCCTACTATTTACCATAGCCAACTCATGGAGTCATCCTTGAACTGATAATACGTAATGAAATGCAACCTATATACATAATAACATTTCTATTTTGTTTAGGATGATGATGATAATGATGATATTTGTGTGTCTGTATGCACATGTGCATATTAGAGGCCAGAGGAGGACATATTCGGCCCTGACTTATTCCTTTGAGAAAGGATTTTTAACTGAACCCGGAGCTAGTCTCATAGTGATCAATAATTTTAAGTAATTCTCCTGTCTCCACCACCCACAATATTGGGTTATAGGTTCATGCAGCAACCTTGAGTATTCTACATGTGAACTGGGTACTTGAACTCAGGTCCTAGTACTTGTGCAGCAAGCATTCTTACCTACAAAACCATCTCCCCATGCAAAATAATATTATATCAATCATAGGGAGATGAAATTAGATAGTTTTCAAGAAACTAGATAGACTTTGGATTATGACATTAATCAAGATATTCCAGACTCATAAAAATAAGTATCATGTACTTTTTATCTCTGATGTTTTCATTGTAAATAAATGCATTGAAAGTAAACAGTAATGGCTAATAGAGATGTGGAGGAGGATATGAAGCTCAGAGCATGGGAATAAAGAATGGGTTCAAAATGAAAAGTTCTAGAATATGATTAAAATATGGTATATTGTTATAGATTATTATTTTAAGAAATATTACATTTGTTAATGCTATGGAACATTTGTTTATTGATGCAAAGGTGTGTTGCACTCTTTTATGTTGCATTTGTTTAACTCTGTGAGGCTGTGATACTTCACTTGTCTAAAATACCTGGTAGTCTAGTAAAGAGCTAAATGGCCAATTGTAAGGCAGGAGAAAGGATAGGCTGGGCTGGCAGGCAGATAGAGTAAATAGAAGGAGAAATATGAGAGGAAGACAAGGATGAGCAAGAGCCCAAGGAGTGATAAAAGAAGGGGCCAGCCACTCAGCCACAGAGCAAGAGTGAAGTAAGTTTATAGAAATAAGAAAAGGAAAAATCCCACAGGCAAAAGGTAGATTAGATAATTAGTTAAGAAAAGCTGTGTACAAATAAGCCACGCTAAAGCTGGGCATTTATAATTAAGAATAAGCCTCTCTGTGTGCTATTTATTTGGGAAATGGATGGTGGGTCCTCCCAACAATGCCAAAAGTGTAAAAAGAGTAAAAAAAGTAACAACTGTATATTCTTGTAAAAATATGACAATAAACCCCCTTTTTTTGTAAAGTTAACATATAGTAATTAAATAAAATATAAGAAGAAAAGAGTGAATTAATCATACCTAATCCTGAAATATGCTATAAATCTGTTTTATTCAGAACAGTGTGTTATTGAATAAAGAATACCATGAAGGTCATTTGAAACTGAATTTGAGTTTTATAATAGTTCAAAGTGAACTGAATAATAAATAGGTGATATTTGAATGACTGATTATGAATAAGTATACAATAAATAAAAACTTGTAACACATACAAGTTTAACACAATAGATTACAAGTCTTCATCTAAAAAGTGACACTGTGAAACTTTTGAAAGACATGTTTCTGACCATATTTAAAAGAATAGTGATGTCACCAAAAGTATTCTACATGGAAAAAATACTTATTGGCTTATCAGTGACTATTTTTTCTCTATAAAAGAAACTAATGTGAATAAAAAGATGAGAAATACACTGAAATAAATCATTTATAAATAGCATATCCAGATAAGATAATCATCTTGAATAATATAGAACTCTGAAAACTAACAATAAGTCTAACAACAAAAATCAGTGATGAAATGAGTAAAGGACTGGAACAAATTCTTCACCAAAGAGGGTAAAAAATATCTAGTAGGATCAATAACCTAATAAGCTTCCTGAGAAATTAACACTTGCAATTCTATTAGATACTTCTACATATTTATTACAATGACCGACTGTTTTAGATGACAAAAGCAGCACAACTAAAATTTTAAGTAAATAGAAGCCATGCATATTGCTGAAGATGAAAACAGCGCTGATACTCTAAAATAGTGTAATTGTTTATTAGAAAAAGCTAACAGCCATAGCATATAAAGAAAGGATTAGGTGCAGACCCTTGTGCCACGTGTTTGCCACTTTGGTCTCTGTGATCTTAGATAAGCCGTGCTTAGCTGGTTCACTGCACCATGTTCTCCGGGTGTCTTCCACAACCTCTGATTCGTACAATCCACCCCCCCCCCCTTTCTGCATGGTTCCCCAAGCTCCCAGGGAAAGGACCTGAAAGAGAAACTGTCAATTTAGAGACTCCCTCTGCATAATGTCTGGCTGTGGATGTCTGCAACTGTTCCCATCTGCTTCTGGAGAAAGCATCTCTGATGAAAACAGGTTAAGGTACTGATTGATTTATGAGTAAAGAAAACTATCATTAGGAATCATTTCATTGATTCTTTTTAGAATCTGTTGTATTTGGTTCTACCTTAAGGTTCTGGGCTATAGAGGCCCTGGTTCCTGGCCAACGGGCAATGTAGGGCATGGGCTCCTCCTTATTGCATGAGCTTCAAGTTCAAGCCAATATTAGTTGCCCACTCCCACAAGTTTGCAGCACTGTGGCCCCAGTACATTTTGTTATATGACACAATTACCATTACATTTCATTCTAAATTTACTCATACTATGTCTCTTTATGTAGTTATAAAGAACTAAGATGCTTTCACAACCTGCCTTGGTCATTGGTAGGATATGGTCTTTTTTGCATTATTTATTATTATTATTATTATTATTATTATTATTATTATTACAAATTTTCACCTTCTCCCCTTCTCCCATTTCCCTCCCCCTCCCCCTTACCCCTTCCCTTCCCTCTCCAGTCCAAAGAGCAGTCAGGGTTCCCTGCCCTGTGGGAAGTCCAAAGTCCTCCTCCCTCCATCCCAGTCTAGGAAGGTGAGCATCCAAGCAGACTAGGTTCCCACAAAGCCAGTACATGAAGTAGAATCAAAACCCAGTGCCATTGTCCTTGGCTTCTCAGTCACCTCTCCATGTAAGCCATGTTCGAAGAGCCCGGTTTGATCACATGCTCCTTCAGACCCAGTCCAGCTGGCCTTGGTGAGTTCCCATTAGATGGGCCCCACCATCACAGTGGGTGGGTGCACCCCTCATGGCCCTGACTTGCTTGCTCATGTTCTCTCTCCTTCTGCTCCTCATTTGGACCTTGGAAGCTCAGTCCAGCACTCCAATGTGGGTCTCTGTCTCTATCTCCATCCATCGCCAGATGAAGGTTCTATGGTGGTATACAAGATATTCATAGAGTGGCTATAGTATAGGGCCAGTTCAGGCACCCTATCCTCAGCTGCTGAAGGAACAAGCTGAGGACATCTCCTTGGACACCTGGGAACCCCTCTAGACCCTCAATGGAATAATGGATAAAGAAAGTGTGGAATATATACATATTAGAGTACTACTCAGCAGTAAAAAACAATGACATATTGAATTTGGCATGCAAATGGATAGAAATAGAGAACACTATCCTGAGTGAGGTAACCCAGATCCAAAAAGATGAATATGGTATGTACTCACTCATTAGTGGATTCTAGCCATAAATGAAGGATATTGAGTCTATAATTCATGATCCTAGAGAAGCTAAATAGGAAGGTGACCCCCCCCACAAATATGTAGTTATCTTCATGGATATTGGAAGTAGACAAGATTTCTAGGCAAAAATGGAGAGCTTTGCGGTGGAGGTGGGATGGGGGTAAGGAAGATGGGGAGACAGAAGTGAGAATGAGAGGATGGGGAGAACTTGGGGAAATGGGACAGTTGGGATGGAGGAGGAGTGGATATGGGAGCAGGGAAGGATATATCTTAATTAAGTTAGCCATTTGAGGGTTGGCAAGAGGTAAGATATGGTCTTGAAATAGTTTTTTAAATTTTTGATTCTATTTCTCTTGAGTTTCCAGCCTCATCCAGGTTTTACATACTCTCCTACTATTCTCTCCAAAGCTCTACAACTTTATCACTGGATTCTTATAGCCTACTCAATTAAAAATATCAGTATATTGTGTCTTTTCAAATTATAAATAATATCTCAATAGAAAGTGTTATTAATAACACAATCTCAACATGACATACTTTAAATACATAATAGCAATAGATACAGGAATAAAATTGAGTTTTTAAAGACCTAGTTGAACAATAGCAGCGGTCATTTGAATCTTTTATGAAATAACTCACTGTATAAATATATTCGTTGTTAATCCCAGGTTCTACCAGTTCTATTTTTGGCAGTGACATGTGTTCTTCAAACACAGTCCCATCCAAAGACTGATAATATCCTGAGTTACCCAAATTTTAATTCTTTAGTATAATAATTTTGCTGTGAATTCCTCCTGTCAAAGGAAGCAGAAAGTAATGATTTTTGAATTCAGTTTCCTTCCCCCTTTTTATACCATCCCGAATCCCAACCCTGAAAATGGTGCCATCCACAGTACTCAGGTCTTCCTATCTCAGTCAAACTAACCAAGATAATTTTCCAGAAACATAACCAGAGCCTTGACTTCTAGGTGACTCTAGGTGTAATTAAATTGACTTGACAATTGAGATGAGCATCACAATAAATATTAGATAAAATAAAGAAAAAAATACTTCTTTAACCTCTTAAATTGTATCAGCACTGTTATCTTTGTATGCAGAGAAGAAAATTCCAATGGAAATGAAAGTTAATCTTGAAAATTTGATCTCATAATAAAAAAATAGCCAAGGGCAGAAGCTGGATATCAAGGGATGAGGGCAGATATGAAGGGACAGGGAAAAGAATGGGATGGAAATACATGATGTGCAAGATACAAAGACTAAATAAAAAAAGTAAAAATATAAGGAATTTTCATTATTAAAAGTAATTGTTCTTGTAAAGATGACTAGAAATAATTATGTTCAATGCCAGAAGCCCCAGAATTAAGTGGGTATTCTACAAGAAGAATCATTTTTATTTGTACTCAGTAACATAAGATGTAAGGTTTCATTAAAATATGAACCTGTTTCTATAGGATCAAAAATAATTGATAAAATTAATGGTGAATATTAGTGGTTACCATCATTTGTGATTTTAAAATAATCTTTACTATGATAATGACCTGAGAGAATTATAATTATGAAGCACCAGGTATAGGTTGCTTAATACTTATACTGTAACAATTTATACAGGAAACAGTTCAAACTTGACAATATAATTAAATGGAATATTGAATTTCAATTCTTTCATGCAGTAGGAAAGTTGGAGAGGCCTATACTTATATAAAACCTAGAGACAATATCCTCATTAAATCAATTCACAAAATGCTACATGTATCTGAATATTTTTGTTTTTGTCATTTATTTAGGGAGGGATAGTAATGAAAAGTTAACCAAGGTAGCTGAAAATCAAAACCAGGCTGGGGAAAAGTTATGTAGGCAGGTGTCTATTTACATGAGCCTGGACATCAAGTATAAATTAGGAAACTTGTGCTACTAGCATTCTTTAAAATATAGAGTAGGTTAATAATATCTTCTAGTCTCATTTTATCCTTAAATTATAAATACAGAAATAATCTGTCATTTCTTTTTTCTTTGAATTTAACTGAACTATAAGCATATAAAATGTTTAAATTTATGCCATACCATGTGATTCTTTTCTATATGTATATATCACAGGTTTCTTGTGATAATAAAATCAAATCAGACATATGAACAGACTCTATTCTTGTGGCAATGTTTATATTCTGAAAAAGCACTTTGAACTGCCCTCTTTTTGTTTTATTATAATTCTCGTGGTTTTGATTTAAACCTATGCTATATTCACTAAAACAAATTTTATGTTTGAATCTATTGGAAACATGATTTCATATAAATTGTGGTTATATAGTACTACGTGGACAGTTGTTTACACATGTAATTTAAAGGTGACAAGTGTTCATTTAATTTTCTGCCAACTATTAACTAGTAGTTTTCTGTTTAAATGTTTATGTGTTTGAAATATTTGATTTTTATAATTTCCTGATTCAATTGTAAATATATTTGTTGCCTATAAAAGTTTCTATCATTCAGTAATCAAGTAAGTTTAGGGAATTATCTGGTAAACACTAGATTAGAAAGAACAGATGGAATTTGTTTGCAGGGTAAATAAGAGAGGTGAAATGCACATCAATTAGTTAGAAGGGTTGAGTCTGTGATGGGCTCTGAGAATGCCTGGACAGCAGGAAGGCAGAATGAAGGCTTTCAGTTCTTGGTGGGTGGGTTGATGGGGGCTGGGGAAGGCAAACCAGGGCATTGAAAGAAAAGATGGAAAGCATGGAAAACAAAAGTCTTCTATTCCTAATTTTGTTCATGCTAAACCTGCTTCAGAAATTTCTGAAAGTAGACATTTGCATCAACAAAGCTTTTATTAGACAAAAAGGTCATATTTCATGTTCAACCCATTGAGAAAACCAAAGAATTTAGCAAGTGTCCCCACCTACAAAGGTCCTTCAAATGCAGCATTTTCCTGTTAACCTAATCTTATCGTGCAACTTTAGCTAGAAATAGAAAGGAGAAAAAGCTCATAAAACTACTTTTGTAAACCAAACAATCTAGGGTCCACTTAAGGTAGAGCAGATCTTATAACCTACAAATTCCCATTTCATTAGTCTACTAGGGAAAACAGTGCTAAAGTGCCCTTTCAGTGACACTGGAGCTGTGAGGGGTTTCCTGACTTGATTGCAGACCTTTCTGTTAATTATTAGTAAAGAGCTTTTCTCACAAAGGCTGCTGTCCAGCTGTCCAGGCTGAGGAGCTTAGGCAGTTTGGATATAAGAGCTCTCCCCAATTGGAAGCGCTTACTTCAAACATCTCATTCAAGGTTTAGAATCTTTTGTTGCTAGGTAGGAAGGGTCTCTGGGCTCAATGTGGAAAGACTATCATGAACTCAAGGGCATGGGGCTTTTAGAATTAAACCTCCGAGACTCCATCTGGCTCACATCAGGGTGAGAAGTTTCTTTTAACCCTCTCTGTATCTTCCAATTCAGTTTAGCAGTATCTTTTCAGTTATAATGGCAGATTTTTTGTCTACCACACACTTATCCTTATTTTACTATATTTCTCTAAGGCTACTTAAAGAAAAGTGTTTTAAAATTTAATATTATTCCACAGAATCGGAAAATATAAAGACTTTGATAGGAAAAAATCAATTTTTCTCATGATGTAGCTTTGAAAAACTAATGTTTTCAAAGTGTTTTCTTCTCCCATAGATTTTATACCTATAACACACACACACACACACACACACACACACACACACACACACACACACACATATACTGGTTCTCAGTAAACAATGATGTCTAGACAACTACCTACCTTGGCATAGTTGTGTATTATTAGAAAACTTAATTCCAATGCCATTATCAATTGACTAAGTTTTTAAACCATAACGAACATGTTTGAAAAACTAAATGTTCATCTAATTTTGAGAAATACCATTTTGCATGTTGTTTCTGGTTTCTTTATATTATATGACAGTTATCAGTAGTCAGACTATGTGGCTTCTATGTTTCTGACCTTCAATTTTTAATATTAAAATTTTTCCTTATATTTCTTGTTCAACACTAAAATTGTTAATACTGCGATCATATATACTTCTATAGGCTCTATAGGTTGATATTTTTTAGATAAAGGTGACTTCAGAGAGAGAGTTTCATTTAAAGCTGTCACAAATTAAATCTAAGACCTTTTGTTCCTAGTCTAGAAACTAAAAGTTTATTTCCTGTTCTTAATAAAGTTTTATATTTTGATATTTAATTATGAAGCATAGTTTGAGTTAAATCTTATAAAGTAGTTATTCAAAATTTGGGCTAAGTCGTGTGTTCCTCCTATAATCAATTTTTCTCATGATGTAGCTTTGAAAAACTAATGTTAGTTCTAATTGTTTTAGCACTATTTCTTTAAAAATTTACTTTTTTGACTCTTAAAGCTCAAAGCAACAAGTGTAATAGTACATGCCTATATTTCAGGACATAGGAAGCTGAAGCTCAGTTCCAGGTTAGCCTGGCCTAAACATTAGAGATGCTTTCCTCATTGGCAGACATTTTTAAATGTCATCTATTTTGAGGTCTTACTATCTTATGTCTATCTTTTCACAAATATCAGTTTTATTACTGTGTTATTACTGAAGGTGTTAATGTTAATGAAGTAGATTGCTCCATGTTACTGTATTCTTTATCAACTTTAATGGGATATTTTTAGTATTTTAACTGTAGCAGAGCCTTTGCTTCTTTAAAAATATTTTTAGATTAATTGATGTAAATATTTATCTCTTACTGTGTGTGTCCATGTGTGTATGGGGGTGGGTGTTCACAAAGGTCAGAAGTGTCAGATCATCTGGACTCACAGGCAGTTGTGAGCCACCTGACATGAGTACTGAGCAATCCTTGTTCTTAATTATTGAGATTTCTATCCTGTCCCTTCCATAATTTCTTTTGTATGGTTAATTATACTGTTTTATGTTGACTCAGACTTTGATCTTTCTATCTTTTGATTTCTTTTTCTTGTTTTGTTTTTCAAGGAAATAGGACTTTCCAGTGTTTCATTTAAGATTAGTCTTATCTTGTATACTTAGAACATTGATTGATACTTTTTCTCTGCAATATTGAACTAAAATTTCCAATAGCTTTCAGGAATTTTTGTGTATAAGATTATGATATATACTGGTGTGAAATTATCTTTTCCTTTTTACACTTTTCAGCTGAATTTGTTATTAGGGTATTTTAAAACTCATAAAGTGATTTTCAAAATCTTCTGCTTTCTGTTTGAAGCAAGAGATTGCCTAAACTGACTGTATATCATTTCTGAAACAGATGCTGTCTTAGGAATGAATGAATAGAGTAAGATTTGTACCTATATTTTTAATTCTGTGTTATTTTCTATCCATCTATTTTTGTACAAATGACTTAAGTTAGTTATTTTTATGACCGGATCAAGCTCTAATATATATAGTACATTTTATTTATCATTTATTTTTATCATAGATTCTTTTTATTTTGTTTATTAGCTTAAAATGAAATGATTACTGATAATACCAAAAATATTCATAGATTCAGATACCAAAATTCTAATATTATATTTATATCAGCAGGTAGATGATAAATGTAAATTTTTATAATACTGTATGGCACATCTTGGGTTGTTTGACAAATAAAAGATGTATATGGCATTAAATTCATGTCTTATATATCAATAATATTGACATGGTAAAAAGAATGATGCATGGTAGACAATGCCTTGGGGACCTGTGAGAGAGGATCCAGGTAAAAAGCCGAAGGCCTTTTATCTCAAGTATGTTTTGTTTACTGGATTGTTCTTGGATATGATTTCTTGACTCCTGTGACAATCACTTACCATTAAATTTATAAGACATATTTATTTATGTTTTTCTGATCATTTTCTGAACTCAAACAATTTTCCTTGGAAAATTAAAACAAAGAAAGTAAGAACTTTCTTTGTTACATGCATGTATAAAGTACACTAAAACTTAAGTAAGGTCATGTACAGCATTAGACTATAGTCTACTCATTACATTTCATCTGATCACAGTTAAATAATGCTCAAAATTGACACTAAGAAAGACTTACTAAATACACACATTCATGGAAATTAAAGAACTCTTTACTGATTAATGTATCAAATATTTCAAGAATGAAATTTAAAGATGCATGGGAGAAAAACAAAAAAGAAGGCAAAATATAAAAATTGAACAAACAAAAAAAAAACAAACCCCTGGGACACATTGGAAACATTTCTCAGCATAATAAAATCTATATATAAAAAATCCACAACCAAAGTCATCTTAAATTGAGAAAAGCTTGAGGCAGTCCAATTGAATTCAGAAGTGAGACAATGTGCACTATCCCCAGACCTTTTAAATATTGTGTACTAGCTAGAGTAATAAGGCAAGAGAAATAAGTTAAGTGAGATAAAAGAGAGAAAGAAGCCAAAATATTCTTATTTATATATGCCATGATTATATACATTACCAGAATTTCCAAAAGCCAAAATTTCAACCAGAAAATTTCTAGAAATGATAAAAACAATTCAAGTGTTTCAGGACACAGAATCAACTTGCATAAATCAATAGCTTTTTATACTCCAACAATAAACATAAAGAGAAAGATATTATGGATGCACTCCCATTAACAATAGTCTCAAATAAAATAAAATTTCAAAAAAAAAAAAAACTGGGACTAACCTAACCAGGGTAGTAAATGGCTTTTACAATGAAAACTTTAAACCTCTGAGAAAAGTTTTAATCATATATAGCCCTTAGTCCTTAGTTCTAACCTTCTACGGTGGGACAGAACTAATGGGAGATCACCAACTCCAGTTGGAATGGGACTGATGGATCATGCGACCAAACCCGTCTCTCTGAATGTGGCCAACAGCGGGGGCTGACTGAGAAGCAAAGGACAATGGCTCTGGGCTCTGATTCTTCTGCATGGACGAGCTCTGTGGGAGCCTTCTCAGCTTGATCAATCACCTTCCTGGACCTGGGGGGAGTTGGGAGGACATTGGTCTTAGCATAGAGTGGGGAACCCTGATGGCTCCTTGGCCTTGAGAAGGAGGGAGGGGAGGTATGGGTGGAGGGTAGGGTAGGGGAGGGAAGGGGGAGGAGGAGGGGAGGGAGGGGGGAGGAGGAGGGAAGGAGATGGAAATTTTTAAATATAAAAAAAAATAAACCATGAAAAAAAAAAAAGACCTCCTGGAGCCATTAACCCATCACACTATTTCAAATAAAGTAGGTCTATGTTTTCTCCTAATGTTCTTTTGTTAGTATATTGTAACACAAATTATTAAAACCCAGAGACAGATATTGGGGTTCAACCCAAGGACAAAAAAGCAAAGCAACCAGCCACTGGCTCTTACCTCTTTCTCAGACCAAAATAGGCATGACACTGTCTCCACAAATCCTCATACTGAAGACTGAGCTGAGACCTGTCTCCTGTGTGTTTTATTTCCTCTCTAGTGTTGGGATTAAAGGTGTGCACCACCAACAGCCAGCCTCTGTGGCTAACTTGTGTGGCTGCTGGGTTTAAAGGTATGTGCCACCACTTCCTGGCCTGCATGGCTGACTAGTGTGGCTGCTGGGACTAAAGGTGTGTGAGGCTGACTTGCATGTCTGCTTTGCCTCCTGATATTTAGCCAAGCTTTATTCATTAAAACACAAATAATATATCAATATAGTATATAAAAGTTCATTTACATGTTAACACACAGGGTTTATATCAAGTATGAAATGATGATTAAGAAAACACAACATATTAGAATATTGTCCAAATGAGAGCTCCATACTCCACAACCAGGTTAATAAGATTCAATAGCAGGGCTCAGGATATAACACTGTTGGCAGAGTGCTTGCCTAGTACACAATAATCCCTGAGATGAATACCTATCACTAAAACTCATACATAGCTGGAATAACCTCTTTCTCAGCAGGTGGAGGCAAGAGGATTGGAAGTTCAAAGCTTTCCTTAGCTATATAGTAAGCTCAAAGCTTTTTTTTTTTTTGGTATAGGATACCTCATTTCATTAAATAAATAAATAACCAAACTAAATTAACCAAACAAACAAAAACAAAAACCCAATTTATCAGAAGCAGAAATTTCTGTACAATGGGAAAGTAAGTCAGAATTTAACAATATTAAAAATAAAGTCATATAGGAGATACTTAATAATCAACTAAGTCAATAAAAAGATTGAGACTTAGAATACTTATATAGTAATGTTTATGTGAATAACAGTTACATATGCGGGATTTATTTCTCAGTGTTATGACATTTATGATTTTTTAAAAATGCTAGTGAGATCCCGGGTGGTTCCCCCGAGCAGCTGGCAGGTCCCCAGAGCGGCTTGCAGGGGGGTGGAGGGGGCAGGCAGGAGACAGAAACATGAACAGATACAACATGTTGAATATTTATTCATGGGGTTATGGAAGGGAAAGAGAGAAGGAGGAGAGAGAGAGAGAGAGAGAGAGAGAGAGAGAGAGAGAGAGAGAGAGAGAGAGAGAGAGAGAGAGAGAGAGAGAAGGGGAAGTGGGGGAACACGCGTGCTTTAAGAGGGAACAGTAAGAGAGAGATCCAAAATGGCAGGGCAGGGAGGGTGCCGGGAGAGGGAGTGGCTTACCCCGTAAAAGGCCAAAACCATAACAATAACAATTCATAAATTCCTCTTTTATAAGTAAAACACAGGCTATATTGATAATATTTCAAATAGGAACAATGAAAGCTATTATCACTGGCAAAGTCATATGTTCCTCAATATTATGACTTTCTACTTGAAACAAAAAATGATTAAATAAGTACGCAATCCTCACTTTCATTCTTCTCCTCTAAATCAAATTCTCCACTTTCGTGGCAGACCACCAACTGAAGCTTCTCCTTGCTCTTGTTAATCCCACAGATGTAAGGAGAAACCAACAGCCCAATTTATGGCCAAATTAAATCAAGCTTTATTGTGTACACCAGAGTGGTTGATTACTGAGCAAAGTCATTGCAAAGCAAGTTATTTTTTTAATAAAAGAATAATAAAAAGTTATACCTTAAGCCTATTATTCTTTAAAGATGAAGCCTGGTAGCAAAGCAAACCTGTTTTTAAAGTTGCCTTTTTCAGCAGGAGAATAAATAGCTCTAGAAAAGTAAGACTTGGTTTCCATATATGAAATACACTGACCATGCAACTGTAACTTTAGGGGAATTGCAGGGTGCCTGTTGTTAAACTGATAAAGCTATAGTTATCTGTTGATAAAGCTAAAGTTGTCTGTCTACAACTTTAGAGATCTGAGAAGGACAAAATAACAGGAAGTGTAATCCAAATGGCCTATGTATCTATTAAAATGATGGAAATTTACCCACTACCTAGACAGTTTCTATAGGCTCCTGTAGTCTCGATGGCTTCATTGGTGGACAGAGGTCAGTCTCTGGTTGTCATACAGGACAATATTTAACTTTTAGCTGTTGTAGGATGGCATAGGTCTTCGGCTGCCAGACCTAGAAACTCTGAAAGATTTTCCTGTGGAAGAGGACTTGGCAAAAGTGACCCACCATGATGAAGCAGAGGCCAATCGTCCCAACAGTGTCCACATTTAGGGCAGAGTATTCATGGTGGACAAGGCTCTTAGTATTACAATAGTCCTGGTGGAATTGTCTGTGTTCCATTGTTTTTCTTTGAGAACCTAGCATTACTTCTAAGAGTTGGCATTTTTGTGTGTAATGGGAAACTTTTCCAATTAAACATTTTAAACGACATATTCAGCAGATCTCTGAAAATTTTTGACGGCCATCTGTTACATATACCTGATTTTAAATAAATTTTACTTGTTTTTAGTTACTTGCTTTAGGATTGACCTTGAAAATACATAAGGTCAAATAAAACTCATTCCTGTAAATAAATTACATTTGTATTTATCATGGCTACCAGTATAGTTATGAACACATTAAGGAATTTTTATAAGGTGGCCATTAACTTTCATATCTTAAATATTTTACAGCTAGTCAGAAACTTTTATAAAATTAGTATTTGCATTTTCGTCCCCATTACATTCAGTCTTAGAAAATTGTAAGATTTTAACTTAAGCTCTTTCAGTATCAAAATAAAACTTTAAATTGTAAATACATAGAGAAACTGGCAATTTTACTTTCCTGGTCCCTTTATAGTGCATCATTATAGAATATCACAGTTTTTTGTATGATTTAGTTTATCAAAATAGTTAAATCTTAACAAAGTTAGCAAACATGAGGAAGTTAGACGTATGCTCTTAAGTCAGTCTCTGTTAGCCTGAATAGATCTTAGATAAGTAGATTCTTTCCATAGGCTCTTTGCCTTACTGCTTAGATCTTTATCTTGCTGAATCATGAGATAGGATTATCACAGTTTCTAGTGTTTAGTGTTTGGAGTTTAAAAATTCTTTAGCTTTTTCTCTTTTCTGTTTTTTTTTTTACTTATTCATTAAGGCATCACAATATAAACATTTATAAACATATAAGGTCCCATACCCTTATAAATTTAAGCACTTTCAAAATTGTTTCTTTTTTTAAAAAATCCAGTTTTTTAAATTAATTTTTTTGTAAAACTGAATTTTTGTTTTTGTAAAATCTTTCTTAGCCAGCCAGAGACTACACTGAGTGTTTGGAATTCCAGTGTGTGAGTGCCGTGGACCCCCAGACCATGGATTTCCTGTAAACAACTTGTTTTCTGATGCTTGCAGCTGCTCTGAACATCAGGAGTTTGGGGGCGTGGCTTTTGGTTAAAGATCCCTATATAAACTGCCCTGGAATACAATAAAGGAGATAATCTGGGTGAATTCAAGGATGACCCATGTCTCCATGTCTCTCTGTCTGTGTGTGTGTCATTCTCCAGGCCACTGCCGAGACTTACAAACTGTTATGTACTACAGGCGCATACCACACCGTAGTGCATTGCGACGAGCTCGAAGAGCAGACATGTGCTTTACACAAGTGTAGCCCCAAGCCTTTCTCTGGGTGAGATTGTAAGAATATAAACCATGTTCTGGGTTGACATATTTCTTTTTAAAAAATATTTATTTATTTATTTTATTGATTTTTATTGAGCTCTACATTTTTCTCTGCTCCCCTCCCTCCTTCGACCCTCCCCCAAGGTCCACATGCTCCCAATTTACTCAATCTTGTCTCTTTCTACTTTCTACTTACCACGTAGATTAGATCTATGTATGTCTCTCTGAGTGTCCCCATTGTCCAAGTTCTCTGGGATTGTGGTTTGTAGGCTGGTTTTCTTTGCTTTATGTTTAAAAACAACCTATGAGTGAGTACATGTGATAACTGTCTTTATGTGTCTGAGTTACCTCACTCAAAATAATGTTCTCTAGCTCCATCCATTTTCCTGCAAAATTCAATATGTCATTATTTTTTCTGCTGTGTAGTACTCCATTGTAAAAAGGACATATTTCAATTAACAAGTTAGCCAGAGGAAGAACTACAGAAGTAAAAAAGCAAGGTTAGTACATTTAGAGACTTCTCTAATCTATGGACTTTGATAGATTAGATTGTTGTTTTTGGTTTTGCAGGTGGTGCTTTTCACATGTTGGACTTTATAACCTGAATAGTAATATTGCCTATGGATAAGTTTTTAATTATCAACCTTGTGTGATCAGTTTTAAGGCAACATTTGTTACAGACTTTACAGATTTCTAAGCATACCCAATAAATGCATAAATCTTGTGATACAGAAAGTTGTAGAATAGCCTTACAAATGTTGTAATAAACAGAAGTTTTTGGCAGATAAATGAAACCCATAGTCTAATTCTTTAGCCATTTTGCTTTGATCATTTTATCCTGTCCCACACTGAGGTGACTTACCTGACAGGGGACAGAAACTTTTGAATAAACATGCTTGAGTCTATAGTGGGGGTGCCATACATACCTGACTTCAGAACCTGCTTCAAAACAATATTTGATTTTTTTCTTTTATTATTATTATTATTGTTGTTGTTGTTGTTGTTGTTGTTGTTGTTATTACAAATTTTCACCTTCTCCCCCCCTCCCATTTCCCTCCCCCTCCCCCACTACCCCTTCCCCTCCCTCTCCAGCCCAAAGAGTATTCAGGGTTCCCTGCCCCGTGGGAAGTCCAAGGTCCTCCCCCTAACATTTTCCATACTCCAAAGACATTTGAATCCCTGATAAACCAAACCCAGTGACGACAAATGTCAGAGATAAGACATTCTGAGCTTTGACTATTAAAGCACACACAGCAAGTGGCAGCGGTAGTTGGTGGCTGTCTTTGTTAGGGTTTCTATTTCTATGAAGACACACCATGACGACAGCAACTCTAATAAAAGAAAACAATAACTAGGACTGGCTTACAGTTTCTGAGGTTTAGTTCATTATCTTCATGGTAGCCTCCAGGCAGACATGGTGCTGGTGAAGGGCTGAGAGTTCTACATCTTGATTCACAGGCAGCAGAAGCAAGAGTGTGCCATATTCACAGGCAGCAGAAGCAAGAGTGTGCCATAAGTTGCATAGCTTGATCACAGAAGACCTCAGTGCCCACTCCTCATATTGACACACTTCCTTTAACAAGGCCACACCTATTCCCATAAAACTACACCTCCTAAATGTGCCACTGTCTATGGGGACCATTTTCATTTAAACCACCATAGTGGCAGTGTATTTGGTGGTGGGCAGAGGCAATGCACAAAGCTGCTCATAGTGGTACCTGGGGGGAATGTGCCTACATTGGCCCAACCTATTGTCATAGAAGCATTTAGAGCTTTGTTTCAGCTAAAGCTTCATGGAGAGTACTGACTATTGACAAAGGACGGATCTGAGAGATGTTTTAGCAAGGGAGCACATTCTCCTGCATCTGTACTTGCCTCCTTATTCTTTTCCTTGCTTGCTTGAAAGAGTTCCCATGTCTACCTATATTTGAAATAGATTAATGGTGGTACAGAAACACATGCAAGTAATGGAAACAGTAAAAAAAGAAAAAAATAATAAACACAGAATATTCACATAGTTAAAGATAACAGCCAAAAACAAAAAAAAATGTGGTACCACCTTAATTTTATACATTTAACTGTGAGTGACCAATTTCTGTCTCAGCTACCAGTATTCAAGAACCAGGTAGGCAGTGGTACTTCTGACTAGTGCCCTGGGAAGGAGACAAACAAAACAAGAAACAAGGAATGGGGGCTAAGAACCACATGGGCAGTGCAATATCTTGCTAGTGTCCTGTAGAGGAGTTCATGTGTCTTGACAGACATCCCAATGTCCTTGGATGTCCCAACAGAACCATAACCAGATGTCATAGAAAGAATTGTGCTGTATAAAAACAAGTGGAATAGAAAGAATTCTGACTTACAGAACTAGAATCATGTGTCACAGAAGTAGGATTTACCAGTGGAAACCTTCCAGGCAGATGCTTGTTGGTTTATTTTTAATGCAATCATATACTCTGGCCGTTTGCCATACTTGGAATGTCATCAAGGTGCTCACTACCTGGAAGCAGTGCTCCAGTACCAAAGATTTGGAAGGAAGCTTCCAATTCATAATTTGAATTGAGGCCTTGAGCTCATGGGGACTTCAAAATGTTAATATCACATATGTGAGGAGAAAGACTGCCAGCCAAAATTATAGTCAAATAAGAGCAAGTGTTACTGTGCAAACCAGAGAGCCAGTAGCTGCCTCCCACTAAGGCTGGGGTTCAGGAGATCGGCCTTGAGTTAATTTCCCATGTCCATTTTTGGACAAGACCATAAAAATTTTACAAACATGGTTTCGAAATGAAAGTGGTTAGAAAGTGGTTGAACAGTCTGTATAGGATATTTCCAAGAACAGGTGGAATTTACATTATCTCTTAGGTCAAAAACTTAAATGTTACAGTAAACAGAAAGTTAACTAGAGTATCAAAATGGCTCCTGATTACAAAATGTAGATGATCTGTTTTTCACACTCTGTTCCCATTCCAGGGGATCACACAGACCTTCTAAAGACTTCCTCCACCATCCCATCACTTTATTTCAGTCGTGATCATACAAGAGGCATTCCCTGGAAACTTACCGGCTATGTCAGTTTGGCAATCTGGTAGGTGATTTTCACTTTCCCTACTACCTTTTAAGTCTGCTCCTCCACTCATACCTCCAGCTTTGTAGCAGACTACCTTGTGTCCTCTCTGATGCCAATACCAAGAGTTTACTCAGAGCTTGGTGCCACACTAGCTATACTCTCTCCAGTTGATTGCATGAGACCCCCTACTAATTTAGCTCCAGTCCCTAGTTTCAGGTCCCAACACCTAGGAATAGTTCTACCCAAGATCTCCAGTGGCCACACTTAGCAAGATCCCAGAAGCATTCCCTAGAAGGCAATGCGCAGCCACCACACTCTTCTAGAGAACCAGATTGGGCAACAGAAACCAAGGAATAAACTCCACCACCAAATGCCAGGTGGTGATGTTAAATGTCTGTTAATTCCCAGCACTTGGGAGGCAGATAGAACTCTGTGAGTTCCAAGCTAGCTGGCCAGAGTGCTTACAGAGAAAACCCTGTCTTGAACAACCCCTGCCAAAAAAAAACCAAAAACAAAGAAAGAAAAAACACTTATCAAAGAAGACACAAGTAGGCATCAGCACCTAGAATTACAATCTCCCTAATTCAAATGCCTAGATACCAATATAAAAACATAATCAATAATAATCAATAAAAGCCAGGACAAACTGTCTCCACTAGAGCACATCAGACTAGTGAAATGCAATATAGTTAAAGTACAAAGCATGTAATTCAAAATAGCTATTATAAATATATTCAAAGACCTTAAAGGGAAAATGAATGAATCCATTTAAGTAACCTATGAAAACACAATCAGTGGAATAAAATTTAGAAAACAGCTCAAGACATGAAAGTATAAATGAAATTACTAAATAAAACACAAACTGAGGTATAACAGGAAATTAAAAATTTATGAATTCAAATAGGAAGGTTAGAAGAAGCCTTATCAATAGTACAATATAAAAGACAGAAGAGAGAATCTGGGGTATTGAAGACAAGAGAGAAGAAATGGATATGTCAGTCAAAGAAAATGTTAAATTAAAAATAAATCCCAGTACAAAACAAAACACTAATGAGGACTGGAATATCATAAAAAATTACCAATAATAGGAATATAGAGGTGAGAAGAAGCCCATGTAAGAGTTACAGACAATATTTGCAACAAAATCAAAGAAGGAGATTTCCCTAATCTAAAGAACGATCAGCCTATAAAGGTACAAGAAGCATACAGAGCAGCAAATACATTGGACCAGAAAGGAAATTTCCCTCAGCACATGATGGAAAGCCTAAATATACAGATCAAAGAAAGAATAGTAAATGCCGCAAGGACAAAAAACAATGTGACATATAAAAGACAGGTGCTAGCCTAGAATTTTATACCCAGCAAAACTTTCAATGATAGAGCTGGAGAAACTAATATATACCATGATAAAACCAAATTTAAGCAGTGTGCTGGGTAGTCTTTTGTTAACTTGACACACAAGAGTTATCTGAAAGGAGCTAACCTTAACTGATCTTTAACCATAAGATTAAATTATAAGGCATTTTCTTAGGTAATAGATGGTGGATGGCCCGGCCAGTTGTGGGTAGTGCAATCCCTTGGCTGGTGGTCCTGAGTTCAGAAGGCAGACTGAGCAAAACCATGGGAAGAAGTCAGTAAAGAGCACTCCACCATGGTTTCTGCCTCACTTCCTGCCCCGATGATCTTGTCTTGATTGAGTTCCTGTCCTGACTTCTTTCAGTGATGTACAGTGCTGTGGAATTGTAAGCCAAATAAACCTTTTCCTTCCTGACATGCTTTTTGGTCATGGCATTTTATCACAGAAATAGAAACCCCAACTAAGACAAACAATGTTAACTACAAATCCAGCCCTATTGAAGGTGCTGGAAGGAAAACTCCAACCTAAGGAGGTAAAGCACACCTAATATAATGTAAGGAATAAACAATCTCAAATCAGAAATAAAAAGAGGGATAAAAACTTACACCATAACAACAAAATAATAGGAATCAACAAACTCTGCTCATTAATCTATGTAAAATTGTCTCAGTTTCCCAATTAAAAAATAGAATAACAATTGGATTCAAAATCATGATCTATTCTTCTCTGTATCTAAGATATACACCTTAACATCAAGGATAGGCATAATTTGGGTAAATGATTGAAAAAGATATTCAAGCAAATGCACCGAATAAGCAAGCTGGTGTTGTTTATTAAATATCTGAAAAAATAGACTTCAAACTAAAACTAATAATAAGAGGTAGGAAAAGATATTTATTACATGCTCATAAAAGGAAAAATCCAACAAGAGTATATTGCAATTCTTAACATTTATACATCAAACATAAGAGCATCCAAGTTTACAAAAGAAACACTACTAAAGATTTAATCACATATTGATGTTCATATACTCATATTTGGTCACTTACATACCCCATTAATGGCAATAGACAGATTAACCAAACAAAAGCTAAGCAGGGACATGCTAGAACAAACTGATGTTATGAACCAAATGGGCTTAACAAATATTTACAAGCATACAACCCAAAAAACTTCTTCTGAAAAGTTCATGGAACCTTATCTAAAGTATGCTACATACTAAAACACAAGGCAAGTCTCAACAGGTATAAGAATATTGAAATAACATCCTGCATCATATTTGACCATCATGGACTAAAGCTGGGTATCAATAACAACAGAAACAGAACATTTACAAACACGTGGAAAAAGAACAACTCAGTACCGAATGAAGAAAGAATCAAGGCAGAAATCAAAGTTGTTTTTTTTTTTTTGCTGTTTTGTTGTTTTATAATTGAATGAAAATAAAAATTCAATATACTCAAAATTATGGGACACAATGAAAGTGGTTCTAAGAGGCAAGTTCATAACACTAAGAGCCTACATAAAACAGTAGACAGATCAGATTAATGACTTAATGGTATACCTGAAAGCTCTAGAACAAAAAGAAGAAATAATGCCCCAAAGGAGTAAATGGTAAGAAATAACCAAACTTAGTGCTGAAATGATCAAAATGGTAAAAAATCAGCAAAAAAGAATATAAAGAATCAATGAAATAAAGATTTTATTCTTTGATCAAATCAATAAGATTGACAAACTCTTATCCAAAATAGCTAAGAGACAAAGAGAGACTATCCAATTTAACAACAGACACTGAGGAAATGCAAGGAATCATAAGGATATACTTTCAAAACCTTAGTTTCATTTCCAGTTAAAGCAGTATCAAAATACATTATTAAGGTTTAATATATGAACCAGTGCAAAGATTATATTGCCAGAGAATTGTAACATGAATAATAAAAACCTAGAGTCAGATATTGGGATTCAATCCAAAAACTAGAAAAGCAAAACTGCCAAGCCACTAGAGAAGTCTTACCTCTACCAAGGATGGGCAATTGCACACTAAGCAGACTAAGCAGCATTGTAATTCTGTGAAAGATTGAACATCTGGCTCCAGATTTTATTTATGTACAAATTTGTTTACTATAAGGGAAATTTTTTGGAATCCATTTCTTAGGAAATGGGAATAGTTGGTGTATATATGTTGTAGTGAGGGAGAAAGTTGCTAGAGAAAAAAAATAATGAGTCATACATTAATTTCTATCTTCTACTTCACTTTTGATGAGTTTGTAGCCTAATTAACACTGACTCTGAATTTTATTTTTATTATTTTGCAGTAATCCTCTCTCTCTCAATCTTCCATGTCCTACATTTCATATTTAAAATTTATTTAGCACAAGATAAGACCAAACTTTTAACCGTTTTGTCAAAGGTTTCTACATTAATACATCCTAAGATATTTCTTTATTTTTTTGAACTCCAGGACTCTTGAGTAGCATATTATAGGTTACAATATTATATTATGATCAATTGTGTACATGCCTACTTTCCCTATTAAATCATAGCCTCTGTGAGTCAGTATTTGTAATTTTGCTTCACAATTTATACTGTGGCCTACATGATGTGCCGACACATATTCAAATGAGCAAATTACTCTTTATGTGCATATTTACATGTGTTAAAAATAGGAGCAAATGGGTCTATTTGCATGCACTGTCTGTAACAGCCCCTCAATTTGCATCCAATAAAGCTATAACAGTTAACTCTTTGCTTGTTTTATAATGACTCTACTGTCATGCTTGGTTGGCATATTTATTGGAGGCAGAGAAATATTTGGTGTGAGGTGGCATGCTGCAGGTTCTCTTCTTCAGAGAAACTCCATTGCATGCCATGTATGGTCTCAATTTTATCTCTGAAATTTAGATCAAACATGGCTGTCAACACAAATTTTCCCTTTTTAAACTTCATTTCTTCATCTTTGACCTTTTAGATCTTTTTCTGGTTAATATAAATTATCTCATATGTAATGAGGTATACATCCTAGATGTACAAAAATGTCTGTGCTACACATTTATATTTGTCAACCATGCAATCACTGTGAGTAGAAGAGTCATAAAGTTGCAGTTCAGTTAGGAGAATGCATGTGGCATGAAAGCATAACAGGGACAGAAGGAAGGAAAGGTTCCTGTGGAGAGCCCAGGGATGGGAAAGAGCTCTAAGAGAGGAGGATTACCATAAGAAAATACCATGAAACCTGTTACTACACATACTAGTTTTTGAAAAGTAAGAAAAATAGAAATCCACAAAATAATTTTAATAAATAATGTAAAGAAAATAAAAACAAATTTTAGAATTACGAATGACTGAAACACCCTGAATTGTTATTTTCTGTTATCAAAATACACTTTTATAAAGGTGGGTTTTATATTAACATATTTTATCATAACAAATATTCATTTTGAAAAGTCCAACGGAACATAAAGAGGAAAATAAAATAATAGTAGAAACTCACAACTATAAAATAACCTGTTATTTTGATAGATTCCCTTTCATTTTTTTAGTTTAAGTATATATAATAGCTATATTTATAAATTAGGATTTATGTAAGAATTTGTTTCACACTTTTATGTTATACAATAATATTTCATTTCCTCTGGATTCTTAAAACTTTTAAATTGTTGCCACTGGCCTATATTAATTTAACTATTCCTCTCTTGTTTTCACTTTTTCAGTGTGGCACAAATATTTCAAAAATAAATATTTAGGCCGGGCGGTGGTGGCGCACGCCTTTAATCCCAGCACTTGGGAGGCAGAGGCAGGCGGATCTCTGAGAGTTCGAGACCAGCCTGGTCTACAAGAGCTAGCTCCAGGACAGGCTCTAGAGCTGCAGAGAAACCCTGTCTCGAAAAACCAAAAAAAAAAAATATTTGTCCATGAATTTTTTGTACTCTAAAAGTCACTTCTTTGATATGAAAATACTGAGGCTTCTTAAGGTTTGCTTAGAAAATACTGCACCATTCTCTCTCTCTCTCTCTCTCTCTCTCTCTCTCTCTCTCTCTCTCTCTCTCTCTCTCTCTCTCTCTCTCTCTCTCTAAAGACAGGGTCTCTGTAACTTTGGAGCCTGTCCTGGAATTGTCTCTTGTAAACCGTCCTGGCCTCAAACTCACAGAAATCTGCCTGCTTTTGCCTCCCAAGTTCTGGGATTAACGGCATGCACCACCACCGCCTGACTTCATTTTTTTTTGTCTCTTGATTAGTCTAGTAGATATAGTGTTATGTTTTAAATGGGTATTTTAATTATTGTAGTCTTAAATTTGTTGAGCACAAAGAATGTTAGAACTTAGATATATAACAATTTTAAGACTTCAAACATCTGCTACTAAAATTTTAAAAATCTGTGCCTATTTCATTAATATTATACCTTACACAAAATTGGCTTTATGAAAATAGCCATCACATAGCAGAAACATATTTCTTATAATACTGGATGCTAGAAACAGCACAACTGAAATGTAGTGGTTCATAGTTTACAATTATTTTTTGTATTTTCATATTTTTTTCTTTTTTTCTCATTTTTTTATTAAAAATTTACATCTCCTCCCCTCCTCCACTCCCTTCCCTCCCCTCCCTTCCACCCATACCCCCATTCCGCCCCTCTCCAAGCCAAAGAGCCATCAGGGTTCCCTTCACTATGTTAAGTCCAAGGTCCTCCCAGCTCCCCCTAAGTCCAGGAAGGTGAGCAACCAAACTGACAACGCTCACAGTGAACCCGTCCATGCTGTAGAGTTCATGCTCATCGCCATTGTCCTTGGTTTCTCAGTCCTCCTCCACAGTCAGCCACATTCAGAGAGTCCGGTTTGGTCCCCTGTTCCATCAGTCCCATTCCAACTGGACTTGGTGGTCTCCCGTTAGATCTGTCCCACCGTCTCAATGGGTAAACCCACTCCTCATGGTCCTGGCTTCCTTGCTCATGATCTCCCTACTTTTGCTCCTCATCAGGACCTTGGGAGCTCAATCCGGTGCTTCTATGTGGGGCTCTGTCATTTTCTCCATCCAATGCCAGGTGAAGGTTCTATGGTGATATGCAAGATATTCATGAGTATGGCAATAGGATCTGGACATTTCTGGCACCCTCTCCTCAGCTGCCCAAGGAACTAGCTGGGGGCGTCTTCCTGGACACCTGGGAACCCCTCTAGAGTCAAGTCTCTGCCAACCCTAGAATGGCCCCCTTAATTAAGATATATAATTCCTTGTTCCCATATCCACCCTTCCTATATCCCAACCATCCTATTCCCCTAATCTCTTCCCATCCTCCACTTCACACTTTTCTCTCCCCATCCCCCCATCCCTCCATCCCACCCCACCCCCAAGTTCCCATTTTTTTGTCTGGCAATCTTGACTACTTCCAATATCCAGGAGGATAACTATATGTTTTTCTTTGGATTCACCTTCTTATATATCTTCTCTAGGATTTTTTTTTATCAATTATAGGCTCGATGTCCTTTATTTATGGCTAGAAACCAATTATGAGTGAGTACATCCATGTTCATCTTTTGGGGCCTGGGTTACCTCACTCAGAATGGTGTTTTCTATTTCCATCCATTTGCATGCAAGATTCAAGATGTCATTGTTTTTTACCGCCGAGTAGTACTCTAATATGTATATATTCCACACTTTCTTCATCCATTCTTCCACTGAAGGGCATCTAGGTTGTTTCCAGGTTCTGGCTATTACAAATAATGCTGCTATAAACATAGTTGAACAAATGCTTTTGTAATATGATTGGGCATCTCTTGGGTAAATTCCCAACAGTGGGATTGCTGGGTCCTGGGGTAAGTTGATCCCAAATTTCCTGAGAAACCTCCACACTGCATTCCAAAGCGGTTGCACAAGTTTGCATTCCCACCAGCAATGGATGAGTGTACCACTTATTCCACATCCTCTCCAGCAAAGGCTATCATTGGTGTTTTTGATTTTAGGCAATCTGACAGGTGTAAGATGGTATCTCAATGTTGTTTTGATTTGCATTTCCCTGATAGCTAAGGAGGTTGAGCATGACCTTAAGTGTCTTTTGGCCATTTGAACTTCTTCTGTTGAGAATTCTCTGTTCAGTTCAGTGCCCCATTTTTTAATTGGGTTAATTAGCATTTTCAAGTTTAGTCTCTTGAGTTCCTTATATATTTTGGAGATCAGACTTTTGTCTGTTGCGGGGTTGGTGAAGATCTTTTCCCAGTCAGTAGGCTGCCTTTTTGTCTTAGTGACAGTGTCCTTTGCTTTACAGAAGCTGCTCAGCTTCAGGTGGTCCCATTTATTCAATGTTGCCCTTAATGTCTGTGCTGCTGGGGCTATACGTAGGAAGCAGTCTCCTGTGCCCAAATGTTGTAGAGTACTTCCCACTTTCTCCTCTAACAGGTTCAGTGTGTTCAGATTGATATTGAGGTCTTTAATCCATTTGGACTTGAGTTTTGTGCATGGTGATAGACACAGATCTACTTTAATTCTTCTACTGGTTGACATCCAGTTATGCCAGTACCATTTGTTGAAGATGCTTTCTTTCTTACATTGTGTGCTTTTAGCTCCTTTATCAAAAATCAGGTGTTCATAGGTTTGTGGGTTAAGATCTGGGTCTTCTATTCAATTCCATTGGTCGACTTATCTATTTTTATGCCAATACCAAGCTGTTTTCAATACTGTAGCTCTGTAATAGAGTTTGAAGTCAGGGATGGTAATGCCTCCAGAAGTCCCTTTATTGTATAAGATTGTTTTGGCTATTCTGGGTTTCTTGTTCTTCCATATAAAGTTGATTATTGTCCTCTCAAGATCTGTGAAGAATTTTGATGGTATCTTTAAGGGGATTGCATTAAATCTATAGATTGCCTCTGGTAGAATTGCCATTATTACTATCTTGATCCTCCCAATGCAAGAGCAAGGGAGATCCTTCCATTTTCTGGTATCCTCTTCAATTTCTTTCTTCAAAGACTTAAAGTTCTTGTCAAATAGGTCTTTCACTTCCTTGGTTAGAGTTACCCTAAGATATTTTATGCTATTTGTGGCTATCGTGAAAGGTGACGCTTCTCTGATTTCCTTCTCTGCTTCCTTATCCTTTTTATATAGGATGCTACTGATTTTTTGGAGTTGATCTTGTAACCTGCCACGATACTAAAGGAGTTTATCAGCTGTAGGAGTTCATTGGTGGAGTTTTTGGGTCGCTTATGTACACTATCACATCATCTGCAAATAATGAAAGTTTAACTTCTTCCTTTCCAATTCAAATCCCCTTGATCCCCTTGTGTTGTCTTATTGCTATTGCTAGAACTTCAAGCACTATATTGAAGAGATAAGGAGAGAGTGGACAGCCTTGTCGAGTTCCTGAATTTAGTGGGATGGCCTTGAGTTTCTCTCCATTTAATTGGATTCCAGCTGTCGGCTTGCTGTAAATAGCCTTTATTATATTTAGGAATGACCTTTGTATCCCTAATCTCTCCAAGACCTTTATCATAAAGGGGTGTTGAATTTTGTCAAATGCTTTTTCTGCATCTAATGAGATGATCATATTGTTTTTATCCTTCAGTTTATTTATATGATGGATTACATTGATAGATTTTCATATGTTGAACCAGCCCTGCATCTCAGGGAAGAAGCCTACTTGATCATAGTGGATAATTTTTCTAATGTTTTCTTGGTTCTGTTTGCCAGTATTTTCTTGAGAATTTTTGCATCGATGTTCATGAGTGAGATTGGCCTGTAATTGTTTTTCTTGGTTGAGTCTTTGTGTGGTTTAGGTATCAGGGTAATTGTAGCCTCATAAAAGGAATTTGGCAATGACTGTTCTGTTTCTACATTATGAAATACCTTAAGGAGTATAGGTATTAGGTCTTCTTGGAAGTTCTGGTAGAATTCTGCATTGAAACAATCTGGTCCTGGGCTTTTTTTGGTAGGGAAGTTTCTGATAACAGTTTCTAATTCTTCACGACTAACAGGACTATTTAGATTGTTCACCAGGTCCTGGTTTAACTTTGGTATATTGTACTTATCTAAAAAAGTGTCCATTTCTTTTACATTTTCGGATTTTGTGGCATACAGGCTTTTGTAGTAAGATCTAATGATTCTCTGAATTTCCTCTGTTTCTGTGGTTATGTCCTCTTTTTCATTTCTGATCTTTTAATTTGTGTGTTTTCTCTCCCGTTTGATTTGTTTGGCTAGGGGTTTGTCAATCTTGTTGATTTTCTCCAAGAACCAGCTTTCTGTTTCATTGATTCTTTGGATTGTTTTCTGTGTTTCTATTTTGATGATTTCTGCCCTCAGTTTGATAATTTCCAGTCTTCTACTCCTCCTAGGTGAGTCTGCTTCTTTCTTTTCTAGAGCTTTCAGGTGTGCTGTTAAGTCTCCAATGTGTGCTTTCTCTGCTTTTTTTTTAAAGTGGGCACTTAGTGCTATGAATTTTCCTCTTAGCACTGCTTTCATAGTGTCCCATAAGTTTGAGTATGTTGTGTCTTTATTTTCATTAAATTCAAGGAAGACTTTAATTTCTTTCTTTATTACTTCCTTGACCCAGGTGTGATTCAGTAATTGACTGTTCAGTTTCCATGAGTTTGTGGGCTTTCTGGGGGTAGCATTGTTGTTGAATTCTAATTTTAATCCATGGTGATCTGAAAAGATGCAGGTGGTTATTAATATGTTTTTGTAACTGTGGAAGTTTGCTTTGTTACCGAGAATGTGGTCAATTTTTTAAAAGGTTCCATGAGCCGCAGAGAAGAAGGTATATTCGTTCCTGTTTGGGTGGAATGTTCTATAGATGTCTGTTAAGTCCATTTGGTTCATTACCTCTATTAAGTCTCTTAATTCTCTGTTAGGATTCTGTCTGATTGACCTGTCCATTGGTGAGAGAGGAGTGTTGAAGTCTCCCACTATCAGTGTGTTTGGTTTGATTGCTGCCTTGAGTTCTAGTAATATTTCTTTTACATAAGTGGGTTCTTTTGTATTAGGGGCATAGATATTCAAGATTGAGACTTCATTCTGATAGATTTTTCCTGTAATGAGTATAAAGTGTCCCTTTCCATCTCTTCTGATTGATTTTTGTTTGAAGTCAACTTTGTTAGAAATTAGTATGGCCACACCCGCTTGTTTCTTAGGTCCATTTGCTTGATAAACCTTTTCCTTTTCCCAACCCTTTACTATGAGTAGATGTCTGTCTTTGTGGTTGAGGTGTGTTTCTTGTAGACAGCAGAATGTTGGATCCTGTTTTTGTATCCAATCTCTTAGCCTGTGCCTTTTTATAGGTGAATTGAATCCATTGATATTAAGTGATATTAATGACCAGTGGATGTTAACTCTGGTTGTCATTTTTTATTTGATAGTAGAGATTGTGTGTTTCCTTCTTTGAGATGTGCTGGTGAAGGGTCACTAGATGACTGAGTTATTTTGGGCAATGCTGGACTCCTTTGTTTGTGAATTTCCTTCTATTACTTTCTGTAAGGCTGGATTTGTGGCTACGTATTGTTTAAATTTGTTTTTATCCTGGAATATTTTGTTTTCTCCATTTATAGTGAATGAAAGCTTGGCTGGGTATAGTAATCTGGGCTTGCATCCATGGTCTCTTAGTTTCTGCAAAACATCTATCCAGGACCTTCTGGCTTTCATGGTTTCCATAGAGAAGTCAGGTGTTAGTCTGATAGGTTTACCTTTATAAGTTACTTGACCTTTTTCCTTTGTAGCTCTTAATATTCTTTCTTTATTCTGTATGTTTTGTGTTTTGATTATAATATGGCGAGGGGATGATTTTTTTTTTTTTTGATCCAGTCTATTTGGTGTTTTGTAAGCCTCTTGAACCTTAATAGGAATATCTTTCTTTAGGTTGGGGAAGTTTTCTTCTATAATTTTATTAAATATATTTTCTGGACCATTGAGCTGTACATCTTTTCCTTCTTCTACCCCTATTATTCTTAGGTTTGGTCTTTTTATTGTGTCCCAGATTTCCTGAATGTTTTGTGATGAGGATTTGTTGGATTTGCTGTTTTCTTTGATCAGTGCGCTTATTTTCTCTATGGTATTTTTAGAATCTCAGATTCTTTCTTCTATCTCTTGTATTCTGTTGGTTATGCTTGTTTCTGTAGTCTCTGTTCGTTCACATAGATTTTCCATATCCAGCTGGCCCTCAGTTTGTGTTTTCTTCCTTGCCTCCATTTCAGTTTTCAAGTCTTGCACTGTTTCCATTATCTGTCTGATTGTTTTTTCTTGGTTTCCTAGGATATCATTTACGGATTTACTCATTTCTTCAAACTTTTTGTTATTCTTCTCATCCATTTCCTTAAGGGAGTTTTTCACCTCCTGTTTAAGGGACTCTATTACTTTCCTAAAGTCAATTTTTTCTACTTCTTCTTGTTTAGTGTGTTCAAGTCGTCCTGTTATAAGTTTGCTGGGTTCTGGTGCTTTCATGTTGTTTTTCAAATTGTTGGAGGAATTCTTGCATTGGCGCCTGCCCATTTCTTCCTCTGAATAATCCCCTTTGGGTCTCCTTTTAGAAGTTCAATTCACTCCAATGAATTCAATTCACTCACCCCAATTAATGATGGATCTTCTGGTAGTCAGGTCTCCTTGGTGGCCAAAGGGCTCACTGACAAAGGGCCTACCTTGCTGCAGGCAGACTATTGAAACAGGGGACCTCCCACTGACCTGGGTGCACTCAATTCCTGGTCCAGGCGCCCAAACAGGCTGGGCTGTGGGATTTTGTGGCCCCAAAAGCTGTATTTTCATATTGTATGAAGAAATAGAACTATAGAAATAGAACTATAAGCCATTTCTTACAAGGGACCTTAATTTCATCTATGAAATTTTTACCATCCTCACCGGAAGTATAACCCAAAAGCTCTACCTTTTAATACCATCACATATGTGTTAAGATTTAACACATGAATTTTGAGTGATGTAATCAATTTCAACCATGATACAGATTCTGAAATATGTATACAACTATATAATAATGAAACATATTTAAAATATTATATTTATTTTCATTATTTACTCTGTGAGTTTGGGGATGAGTGCATCGTTATGTCTGTGTGTGTGCTTGGAGGTAGAAGGACAGCTTTCCTTTGTCAGTTCTTTCCTTCTTTCACATAGATCTCCAAAACTTAACTCCATCTCAGGTCTTCAGGCTTAGTGGCAAGTATATTTACCCAGTGGGCAATCTTGCCAGATGAAAAATGATTAAACTTTTATATATTTATTTTGATCTTATTACTAATGTAGACCAATGTTACTATCCTCTTAAGTAAAGGTAGATAACTTAGATTTTAAAAAATTATCTAACTTCATCAACATAAAATTAAGAAGCCAAATAAAACTATCTATTTCTACATTGATACACTAATTTTTTGTTATAAATTTTCTCTTCACTAGTAAAATTATTTATAAAGAAAAGTCAAAGATGCTTGGTTTTGTCATAAATATCCTAATTTTATGGTTAGAAATATCAGCATTGTACATTGTATCTCTTAAATATATACAAATATAAAGTAAACAAAATATAATAACTACATTCATAAATTTGTATTCTCTAATTCTAAATACTCAGTTATACCTTCATGTTGTGTTTATCTTGTTTCTAGAAAAGTATATATAATATCTCTCTAGAGGTATATGTTTCTTCTGTCTTTAGTATTAGATTTAAGTGTAAATATTGCCTTTTATATCATTGTTTAAACTCATGTATCATCTTAATCTTGTATTGAAATACACAAAAATCTTACTTCATTTTTTAAAAATCTTAACATCACTCCTACTGTGATATTAAACAATAAATTATTTTCAAAGATCATTTGCTAAGTACATTATGCTTGTTTCTGTGGTTGGAAACTTACAAAGTAAATATCTTTTTGTAAATAAGTATATAACAGAAAGCTTAATAATAACAATATATCAGAATGCAAGCAATGAAATAACTCATTTACAATAGGTTAATAGAGTAAACTTGTTACACAGAAGCTTACCCAATTAATAATATAAAGAGCATCAAAAATATATTAAAAATTTGGCAACAATATCAGTAAAAATAAAATCATGTTATTTAAGTTTTGACTCTAGAGTATACAGTAGCTGTTTGGGATGCTGGATAGTTACAGAAGTGATGTACTACATCTGTGGGTTCAGATCTCCAGTCCTATATCCCTTATGAAAACCCGGGATGTTGGGCTTCACCATATTCTAAGAGTGACAACAGGCCATGGCACACTTAAGGCCTTATGGGTGGACTCAATGAGTGGGCAGCTGGAAAGCCAAGGGCACACCATCAGATAGTCTATATTCTAAAGACAATATTTATTTTTATTATTAAAAATTTCTGCCTCCTCCCCACCTCCCGATTATCTCCCACTTCCCCCTTCACTCCCCCTCCCTCTCCTGCCCAAAGAGCAGTAAGGGTTCCCTGCCCTGTGGGATGTCCAAGTTCTTCCCCCCTCCATCCAGGTCTAGGAAGGTGAGCATCCAATCAGGCTACCCACCAAAAGCCAGTGTGTAGTAGGATCAAAATCCAGTGCCATTGTCCTTGCCTTCTCAGTAGCCCTCATTGTCTGCCATGTCAGGGAGTCCGGTTTTATCCCGTGCTTTTTCAGTCCCAGTCCAGCTGGCCTTGGTGAGCTCTAATTAGATCAGCCCCACCATCTCAGTGGGTGGGTGCACCCCTCGGAGTCCTGACTTCCTTGCTCATGTTTTGCCTCCTTCTGCTCCTTCGAATATACCCAAGATTGGGAATAAACCCAAGAGATGCCCAATCATACTACAAAACATTTGTTCAAATATGTTCATAGCAGCATTATTTGTAATAGCCAGAACCTGGAAACAACCTAGATGCCCTTCAGTGGAAGAATGGATGAAGAAACTGTGAAATATATACATATTAGAGTACTACTCAGCGATAAAAAACAATGACATCTTTAATTTTGCATGTAAATGGATGGAAATAGAAAACACTATTCTGAGTGAGGTAACCCAGACCCAAACACATGAACATGGATGTACTCACTCATAATCGGTTTCTAGTCATAAATAAAGGACATCGAGCCTATAATTCGTGATCCTAGAGAAGCTAAATAAAAAGGTGAACCCAAAGAAAAACAGATAGTTATCCTCCTGGATACTGGAAGTAGTCAAGATTGCTGGGCAAAAATTGGGAACTTGGGGGCAGGGTGGGATGGGGGCAAGGGGAGATGGGGAGAGAAAAGCATGAAGGGGAGGATGGGGAGAGCTTGGGGGAATGGGGTGGTTGGGATATAGGAAGGGTGGATATGGGAGCAGGGAAGCATATATCCTAATTAAGGGAGCCATTTTAGGGTTGTCAAGAGACTTGACTCTAGAGGGGTTCCCAGGTATCCAGAGAGGTGCCCCCAGCTAGTTCCTTGGGCAGCTGAGGAGAGGGAGCCAGAAAAGGCCAGATCCTATAGCCCATTCTGATGAATATCTTGCATATCACCATAGAACCTTCATCTGGCGATGGATGGAGATAGAGACAGAGCCACACATTGGAGCACTGGACTGAGCTCCCAAGGTCCAAATAAATAATTTTTATATACCAAATGATGTACAGAAGTTTCTTCCAAAATTAATATCTTCACTAAAACACAATGTCGGTAACTAAGCACGGACCTATGTGAATTACATAAATTCTATCCACACATAAGTGTGAATTCCACCTAATGTGCATTAATTTTGTTGCCCAAATTTAACATCGCAATGCAGAATTGCTTGTCACTACCTGAATCCTGTTAGAGGTCAACAATATCAGAAAATAATTCACACATTATTCACCATTTATAACTCTTGAGTGACAATACCATTTCTAGTATTTTCACATTCTAATATATCACTGAAATGAAATTATAAATGTGATTGGTAATTTTTTTCAAGGGGTATAATTTTCTGGAGGACTTACTCTACTGTTGGTTGTATCAATACTTTATTAATTTTTATTGGTAATTAAATGGTATTCTATAATAATATATACCCATTTCTTTAGCTGTGTAGTCCATCTGTAGCATTATAAGCTTTAATTGTTTTATATATATATATATATATATATATATATATATCTTATATGAACATGAGTGTAACAATTTGATTGAACATATGTTTCCTCTTCTTTGGGGCATGACAGATTGCTTTTGTAGAACATGTGATAATTGCATGTTAATATTTTAAAGAAACTTCCAAATGTTTTTCATGATAGAGGATCCATTTTGAGTTTCAACCAGCAATATATGAGCAACATGATTTTTCGGAAACTCTGCCAGGACTTTAGAATGTCATTTCTTTTTTGAAAAATTGCAAGAGTAATTGTGTTAGTTTGAATATATTTGGCACCATAAGTTCTTAGGAAGTGGCATTGTTAGGTCTTGTGGCCTTGTTAGAGAAAGTGTGGTTTTATTGGAGGTAGTGTATCACTGGGGGTGGACTCTGAGGTTTCTTTTTCTCAAACTTTCCTCGATGCCATAGTCAGGTGATTTCCTTGCCTGTAAGATGTAGCAATCTCAGCACCACCTCTGCCTGCTCACCACGCTTCCTGCCATGACAATAATTAACTGAACCTCTGGAACTGTAAGCAAACCCCTCAACTAAATGCTTCCTTGACAAGAGTATCTGTGGCCATGGTGTTTCTTCACAGCAATAATAACCCCCTAAGAGAGTAATAAAGTTGAATGATTTTGTTGGGTTACTTTTTTAATACTTTATTCTCTTCACTTAATATTTGTTTATAACTTTGATCAGTTTCCAATAGATTGCTAGAATTTTATGTTAATGTTTTGAATTAAGTTTTTACTAATTCATAACTACATATTTGATGGCATCATTGTTTTGTTTTGATTAACTTCATGTAATGTCTTATTTACATTATATCGTGTATATTACCTGTACATTACATCAAATAATGTATATTATACTAAAATAATTAGCATATGTTGAAGTACAAAATGTATTACTATTAACTTTCTTTACTTTGCACCATTATTTTTGGTGAGAATATAATTTACTACAACCACTACAGGAAGTTTTTTAAAAATAGAACACTGAATAGACCAGCAACCCCACCATTGACTGTCTATAAAAATCAAAGGAAATCAACATGTAAAAATAATAAAAGAGAAAACATAAGATAGTATCAGGAGGGAGTTCCAGTGGATACTAAAGTAGCCTGCATTTAATTTAATTGCTGAAAATACCCCTGACCCCAAAACGTAGGAATAAGATAAAAAAAAAATCTGTATTAACATGATACAAGGAAATGAACACAGCAATTGAAGATTGGGGCTTCATTTTTAGATAAACATTTTGTTGCTAAAAGAAAACAAATAATGCTTATACCCTAAGCCAAAACATTTTGTAGGCAAACCATTTCCTGGGTGGAATCCATTGTTATCTTCTTAAAGGAATAGGAACTTAGTTGGATCCTTAGGCTTTTGTTTGAAGTAGAAACATATCTACTTCTCTCTATTCCTGAAATACAAAGTCTGGATATTAGCCACACCTGTTGACAATATTATTGAGAGAGCAGAACTCTCTAAATCTAGGTGGGACCTTTGTTTGAGGTAGAAACAGACAATAACCTTGAAGAAAAAGAGGTAAGTTGCAACTCTCTGACCTTTGGTCAAGGTGGAAATAGGCTCACAGTTTTGGGTGTCCACAGGAGGGCCAGATATTCCAGAGTCAACAAAGAATGAGACAGCTCATTGTGGCTCTCTAATTTTACCACACATTATTTCTGTGCCCCCAAAGGTGACCCAGATCACAGATATCAACACAAACCCCAGTGACAGCAGAACCAGGGACTGAGAGATGGCCCTGGTTAACAGCCAAGAATGTTGCTAGGATCTAGCTGATATTTTGGCTCTGAGTGGAAGAAAAGGCCATTCAGTTTAGGATGGCTCTCATGGTGGCATGCCCCCAGACACCAATAAGGCCACAGATTGTAGTTCTAAGCCTGGACTTCCATGTAACTTTTGGTGGGAAAATGGGCTTAGGACTTAGACCCAGACTGTGACAGTACCACAGACCCAGACAGCTTCTTGGCAGCAGCTGCATCTGGATGTCACCATTGCCCAAGGTAGCAGTGCAGGCTACTCAGACCAGTCTGGCTCCAATGGCAATATGGCTGTTGGACACTAGCATGGCCCTAGATCTTGGATATCCACATGGCTTTCTATGGCAGCAGAAACCTCAGACATGAACATATACTGGCTGCATGCAGTAGGGCCATAGACCCAGGCATGGCCCTCAGCTGTAGCTCTGGCCTGGACATCACCATAGCATCAGGTAGCAGTGCAGAATACTCAGATCTTCATAGCTCTAGCTACAGCATGGCCCTCAGCCATCAACATGCTCAGGTGACTGACATAACCCCAGGTATCCACATGGCCCTCAGTGGGAACATAGGCCAGGACTTCAACACAGACTGCAGCTATGGCAAATCAACAGAGACCCTGGCTGCAGTAGGGACATGGACATTACAAGGAGTCTTAATTAGCAATCTATTATCTCCAGGCAAGGCTTCCAGAAGTGGCACTGGATTGCATTCAGTTGAGTTTTGTGACCAAGGGAGTTCCATTGAAATTATCAAACAACCCAAACTGTGGCTAAGATAAAGAGTTGCTCTCTCAGGCCCCATTGTCAAGGATAACACCTGCACAACTCATTGAACATGTAGAAATTAAGCAAGAACCTACATCCCCTTGCTCTAGTCTCTTTGGTAGGGGAAGGTATTCTGAAAGATTCCAAAAAATGTTGACACCAACACAGTCACAAATCCTTTGACCTACTGCTGCTACATATTTTTTTGGCTGCTGTTAAGAGATAACTTCTTCATGATTCAAACATTAAATATAGTTCGGTATCTCTCCAGGAGTCTTCTAGGCCTTTAGTGCCTCATTTGGACTGCTGAGACATCTAGTCTCATGTACTTAGAAGCTACCAGATTCTTAGATTGTCCAGTGTAAAGGCAGCAATTATTGGACTACCCATACTGTACTCGGTGAGACAATATCTTAAATCAACTTTTAATACATACTCATTCTGTCCATTCTGTTTCCTAGAAAATCTTAAGTAATACAGTATTCATCATTGAATCTTTTACTGAAAAAATAAACTGAACATCTCAAACTGTAAGCAATCCATTCTCCTGTTCCTATTTGATAGCCAGCACATATTTGTTATTTTTCTATCCTGCTTTATTCAATAAGAACCATCTATACACATTGCATCTCTTATCTTCTTTGTCCCCTGGATTGGAAAGTACTAGTTCAAAAATTAGAGGGTGAAAGCACAGAGAAGTAAATGCTTCTTCTTGTGGCTCTCACTTTAAAGCCACTTTAAAATAGAGAACATAGCTCATCAAGCAGTTGTGTGCTTTTATTGGATTCTTATCCCAGAATCTAATGCTTTTGATCTGGTTTATAATTTCTGCACTGCCTATTATTTTCTCTGAAGTAAATTGCTACTTGCAGGATCAGATATGTCTCACTGTCAAGAAAAGGCTTATGTTATTAAAACATTTCAAATGCCACATTCTGTAGGACTTTAAAGTGTTTGAAGATAACCTATCTATCTAGATATTTGTTTAACCTTGAAAACATACCTAATATGACTATCAGTTTGATTATTGTACATGGCTAACTACTAAGCTGTATTTCTTAATTGTAAATTACATTTTTAAATGAGTTGCATAAGAACGATATTCCAGGGTCTTCCTGCAGGGGCTATTTTCCCCCGAAACTGCCTCTTTCTTCCTGTCTTTTCCCGGCTTGCACCCAGAACCCCCCTTCATCCTCCCGTCTTTGGGGCCATAAAATCCAACAGCTCAGCCTGTTTGGGCGCTGGGACTGGGAATTGATTGCACCCAGGCAGGAGGGAGGTCCTCTGTTTCAATAGACTGCCTGCAGCAAGGTAGGCCCTACATCAGCAAGCTGCTTGGACAGCAAGGAGACCTGATTGTCTACCAGAAGATCCATCATTCATTGGGGTGAGTGAGTGCCTGAACCACGGCAGCTGCCCGGAGAGGGACCACAACCATACCCTAACTTCCCCCTACACTTCCTGGTCTTCCTGCAGGGGCTATTCTCCCCGGATACTGCCTCTCTTCTCCTGTCCCTTCCCAGCTTGCACCCAGAACCCCCCATTCATCCTCCTGTCTTCGGGGCCATAAAATCAGACAGCTCAGCCAGTTTGGGCGCTGGGACTGGGAATTGAGTGCACCCAGGTGGGTGGGAGTTATTTTGTTTCAATAGTCTGCTTGCAGCAAGGTAGGCCCTTTGTCAGCAAGCTGCTTGGCCAGCAAGGAGACCTGATTGTCTACCAGAAGATCCATCATTCATTGGGGGGATTATCCAGAGGAAGAAATGGGCAGGCGCCAATGCAAGAATTCCTCCAACAATTTGAAAAACAACATGAAAGCACCAGAACCCAGCGAACTTACAACAGGAGGACTTGAACACACTAATCAAGAAGAAGTAGAAAAAAATTGACTTTATGAAAGTAATAGAGTCCCTTAAACAGGACGTGAAAAACTCTCTTAAAGAAATGGATGAGAAGAATAACAAAAAGTTTGAAGAAATGAGTAAATCCATAAATGATATCCTAGGAAACCAAGAAAAAACAATCAAACAGATAATGGAAACAGTGCAAGACTTGAAAACTGAAATGGAGGCAAGGAAGAAAACACAAGCCGAGGGCCAGCTGGAAATGTAAAAACTACGTAAACGAATAAAGACTACAGAAACAAGCATAACCAACAGAATACAAGAGATAGAAGAAAGAATCTCAGATTCTGAAGATACGATAGAGAAAATAAACGTACTGATCAAAGAAAATAGCAAATCCAACAAATCCTCATCACAAAACATTCAGGAAATCTGGGACACAATAAAAAGACCAAACCTAAGAATAATAGGGGTAGAAGAAGGAAAAGATGTACAGCTCAATGGTCCAGAAAATATATTTAATAAAATTATAGAAGAAAACTTCCCCAACCTAAAGAAAGATATTCCTATGAAGGTTCAGGAAGCTTACAGGACACCAAATAGACTGGATCAAAAAAAAAATTCCCTTGCCATATTATACTCAAAACACAAAACATACAGAATAAAGAAAGAATATTAAGAGCTACAAAGGAAAAAGGTCAAGTAACTTATAAAGGTAAACCTATCAGACTAACACCTGACTTCTCTATGGAAACCATGAAAGCCAGAAGGTCCTGGATAGATGTTTTGCAGAAACTAAGAGACCATGGATGCAAGCCCAGATTTACCTATACCCAGCCAAGCTTTCATTCACTATAAATGGAGAAAACAAAATATTCCAGGATAAAACCAAATTTAAACAATACGTAGCCACAAATCCAGCCTTACAGAAAGTAATAGAGGAAAATCAGAAACGAAGGAGTTCCAGCATTGCCCAAAATAACTCAGTCATCTAGTGACCCTTCACCAGCACATCTCAAAGAAGGAAACACACAATCTCTACTACCAAAAAAAAAAAAAAAAACAAAAACAATGACCGGAGTTAACAACCACTGGTCATTAATATCACTGAATATCAATGGACTCAATTCACCTATTAAAAGGCACAGACTAAGAGATTGGATACGAAAACAGGATCCAACATTCTGCTGTTTACATGAAACACACCTCAACCACAAAGACAGACATCTACTCAGAGTAAAGTGTTAGGAAAAGGTTTATCAAGCAAATGGACCTTAGAAACAAGCACGTGTGGACATACTAATTCCTAACAAAGTTGACTTCAAACTAAAATCAATCAGAAGAGATGGAAAAGGACATTTTATACTGATAACAGGAAGAATCCATAAGAATGTAGTATCAATACTGAATATCTATGCCCCTAATATAAAAGCACCCACTTATATAAAAGAAGCATTACTAAAACTCAAGGCAGCCATCAAAAAACACACACTAATAGTAGGAGACTTCAACACTCCTCTCTCACCAATGGACAGGTCAATCAGACAGAAACCCAACAGAGAATTAAGAGACTTAATGGAGGTAATGAACCAAATGGACTTAACAGACATCTATAGAACATTCCTCCCAAATAAAAAAGAATATACCTTCTTCTCTGCAGCTCATGAAACCTTTTCAAAAACTGACCACATACTCGGTAACAAAGCAAACTTCCACATTTACAAAAAGATATTAGTAACTACCTTCATCTTATCAGATCACCATGGAATAAAATTAGAATTCAACAACAATGCTACCCCCAGAAAGCCCACAAACTCATGGAAACTGAACAGTCAACTACTGAATCACACCTGGGTCAAGGAAGAAATAAAGAAAGAAATTAAAGTCTACCTTGAATTTAATGAAAATAAAGACACAACATACTCAAAACTATGGGACACTATGAAAGCAGTGCTAAGAGGAAAGTTAATAGCACTAAGTGCCCACTTACAAAAAAAAACAGAGAAAGCACACATAGGAGACTTAAAAGCACACCTGAAAGCTCTGGAATAAAAAGAAGCAGACTCACCTAGGAGGAGTAGAAGACTGGAAATACTGAAACTGAGGGCTGAAATCAACAAAATAGAAACACAGAAAACAATCCAAAGAATCAATGAAACAAAAAGCTGGTTCTTAGAGAAAATCAACAAGATTGACAAACCCCTGTCCAAACTAATCAAATGGCAGAGAGCGAACAAACAAATTAATAAGATCAGAAATGAAAACGGGGACATAACCACAGACACAGAGGAAATTCAGAAAATCATTAGATCTTACTACAAAGGCCTGTATGCCACAAAATTGAAAAATGTAAAAGAAATGGACACTTTTTTAGATAAGTACCATATACCAAAGTTAAACCAGGACCAGGTGAACAATCTAAATAGTCCTGTTAGTCGTGAAGAATTAGAAACTGTTATCAAAAACCTCCCTACCAAAAAAAAGCCCAGGACCAGATTGTTTCAATACAGAATTCTACCAGAACTTCCAAGAAGACCTAATACCTATACTCCTTAAGGTATTTCATAATATAGAAACAGAGCAGTCATTGCCAAATTCCTTTTATGAAGCTACAATTACCCTGATACCTAAACCACACAAAGACTCAACCAAGAAAGAGAATTACAGGCCAATCTCACTCATGAACATTGATGCAAAAATTCTCAATGAAATACAGGCAAACCGAATCCAAGAACACATTAGAAAAATTATCCACTATGATCAAGTAGACTTCATCCCAGAGATGCAGGACTGGTTCAACATTTGAAAATCTATAAATGTAATCTATCATATAATTAAACTGAAGGAAAAAACCATATGATCATCTTATTAGATGCTGAAAAAGCATTTGACAAAATTCAACACCCCTTTATGATAAAGGTCTTGGAGAGATTAGGGATACAAGGTTCATACCTAAATATAATAAAGGCTATTTACAGCAAGCCAACAGCTAACATCAAATTAAACGAAGAGAAACTCAAGGCCATCCCATTAAATTCAGGAACATGACAAGGCTGTCCACTCTCTCTTTATCTCTTCAATATAGTCCTTGAAGTTCTAGCAATACCAATAAGACAGCATAAGGAGATCAAGTTAATTCGATTTGAAAAGGAAGAAGTTAAACTTTCTTTATTTGCAGATGATATGATAGTGTACATAAGCGACCCAAAAACTCCACCAAAGAGCTCCTACAACTGATAAACTCATTCAGTAACGTGGCAGGATACAACTCTAAAAAATCAGTTGCCCTTTTATACACAAAGGATATCACCTTTCACAATAGCCACAAATAGCATAAAATATCTTGGGGTAACTCTAACCAAGGAAGTGAAGGATTTATTTGACAAGAACTTTAAGTCTTTGTAGAAAGAAATTGAAGAGGATACCAGAAAGTGGAAGGATCTCCCTTGCTCGTGTATTGGGAGAATCAACATAGTAAAAATGGCAATTCTACCAAAAGCAATCTATAGATTCAATGAAATCCCCATGAAGGTGCCAACAAATTTTTTTACAGGTCTTGAGAGGACAGTAATCAACTTTATATGGAAAAACAAGAAACCCAGGATCGCCAAAACAATCTTATACAATAAAGGAACTTCTGGTGGCATTACCATCCCTGACTTAAAACTCTATTACAGAGCTACAGTAATGAAAACAGCTTGGTATTGGCATAAAAACAGAGAAGTTGACCAATGGAATCGAATAGAAGACCCAGATTTTAACCCACAAACCTATGAAAACCTGAATTTTGATAAAGGTGCTAAAAGTACACAGTGGAAGAAAGAGGGCATCTTCAATGAATGGTGCTGGCATAACTGGATGTCAACCTGTAATAGAATGATAGTAGATCCATATCTATCACCATGCACAAAACTCAAGTCCAAATGGATTAAAGACCTCAATATTAATCGGAACACACTAAGCCTGATAGAAGAGAAAGTGGGAGATAGTCTACAACATATGGGCACAGGCGACCGTTTCCTACGTATAACCCCAGCTGCACAGACATTAAGGGCAACATTGAATAAATGGGACCTCCTGAAGCTGAGCAGCTTCTGTAAACCAAAGGACACTGTCACTAAGACACAAATGCAGCCTACTGACTGGGAAAAGATCTTCACCAACCCTGCAACTGACAAAGGTCTGATCTCCAAAATATATAAGGAACTCCAGAGACTAGACTTTAAAATGCCATTTAACCCAATTAAAAAATGGGGCGCTGAACTGAAGAGAGAATTCTCAACAGAAGAAGTTCGAATGGCCAAAAGACACTTAAGGTCATGCTCAAGCTCCTTAGCTATCAGGGAAATGCAAATCAAAACAACTTTGAGATACCATCTTACACAGGTCAGATTGGCTAAAATCCAAAACACCAATGATAACCTTTGCTGGAGAGGTTGTGGGGTAAGGGGTACACTCATCCATTGCTGGTGGGAATGCACTCTTGTGCAATCACTTTGGAAAGAAGTGTGGCGGTTTCTCAGGAATTCGGAATCAACCTACCCCAGGACCCAGCAATTCCACTCTTGGGAATTTACCCAAGAGATGCCCAATCATACTACAAAAGCATTTGTTCAACTATGTTCATAGCAGCATTATTTGTAATAGCCAGATCCTGGAAACAACCTAGATGCCCTTCAATGGAAGAATGGATGAAGAAACTGTGAAATATATACATATTAGAGTACTACTCAGCGATAAAAAACAATGACATCTTGAATTTTGCATTCAAATGGATGGAAATAGAAAACACTATTCTGAGTGAGGTAACCCAGACCCAAACAGATGAACATGGGATGTACTCACTCATAATTCGTTTCTAGCCATAATTAAAGGACATTGAACCTATAATTTGTGATCCCTGAGAAGATAATAAGAAGGTGAACACAAAGAAAATCATATAGCTATCCTCCTGGATATTGGAAGTAGGCAAGATTGCTGGGCAAAAATTGGGAACTTGGGGTTGGGGTGGGATGGGAGCAAGGGGAGATAGGGAGAGAAAAGCGTGAAGGGAAGGATGGGGAGAGAAAAGCGTGAAGGGGAGGATGGGGAGAGCTTGGAGGAATGGGATGGTTGGGATATAGGAAGGGTGGATATGGGAGCAAGGAAGCATATATCTTAATTAAGGGAGCCATCTTAGGGTTGTCAAGAGACTTGACTCTAGACGGGTTCCCAGGTATCCAGGGAGATGCCCCCAGCTAGTTCCTTGGGCAGCTGATGTGAGGGAGCCTGAAAAGACCAGATCCTATAGCCATTCTGATGAATATCGTGCATATCACCATAGAACCTTCACCTGGCGATGGATAGAGATAGAGACAGAGCCCCACATTGGACCACTAGACTGAGCTCCCAAGGTCCTGATGAGGAGCAGAAGGAGGGAGAACATGAATAAGGAAGTCAGGACCGTGAGGGGTGCGTTCACGCACTGAGACAGTAGACAGAACTAATGGGAGATCACCAAGTCCAGTTGGAATGGGACTGATGGAACATGCGACCAAACCGGACTCTCTGAATGTGGCTGATGGTGGAGGCTGACTGAGAAGCCAAGGACAATGGTGATGGGCTTGGATTCTATGGCATGGATGGGCTCTGTTTGAGCCTTGTCAGTTTGGTTGCTCACCTTCCTGGACCTGGGGGGAGTTGTGAGGACCTTGGACTTAACATAGTGTAGGGAACCCTGATGGCTCTTTGGCCTGGTGAGGGAGGGAGTGGGGGTATGGGTGGAGGGGAGGGGAGGGAAAGGGAGGAGGATGGGAGGAGATGGAAATTTTTAATAAAAACATGAGAAAAAAGAACAATATTCCAAGCAAGAGTAGAAACATAATATAGTATAACAATAATAACTTTAAATTTTTATCAATAAACCAAAACCCATACTAATGCAAATTATTTAGAGATTTGTGACTGCTTTTTTATGTGGGATTTCCCTCTGTATCTGTGATTGCCACTGATAAATAAAGGAACTGCTTTGAACCTATAGGGAAACAGAGCTAGGCAGGGAAAACTGAATGTTGGGAGAGAGAAGGCAGAGTCAGAGAGAAGCCATGTAGCCCTGCTGGAGACAGATGGTAGAACTTTAGTCAGTAAGCCACAGCCACATGGCAATACACAGGTTAATAGAAATGGGTTAAATTAATATGTAAGAGTTAGCCAATAAGAAGCTAGAGCTAATGGCCCAAGCAATGATTTAATTAATACAGTTTCTGTGCGATTATTTTGGAGCTGAGTAGCTGGAAACAAACTAGTAGCTTCCCTAACAGCATTTTGGATTAATGTAGATTAAATAATCTACCCTTCTATCTCATTATTTATATATCATATCTCACTTTTTTCTTTAGAAAAAGATCTATGAATTTAACACCTTTATATAGCTTTTCTTATGACCATCTTTAAATGAATGAATCTATAGCTTTTTTATTTTCTGTGGGAACAAAAGCACAACCTCTTCCCTGAAAGCAATATATCTTTTAACTTCTATTTTGAAGTCAAGACATTTAAAAAATATATCAGTTTGTTTAATCCAGCAGCCTTCATAATCCAGTGTCTCTTAGCAGCTCTCCATAATACATCAGCAATCAAAAAATTTAAAGACATCACGATATACAAGATACATACTCCTCATGCCATTTTCTATCTTTACTTTTTATTATTTTACTTCACTTTAAAACTGATACTTTTAACTACTTTTCTATGATGTCTATATCCTTCCTTTTTTTCTCTTCCAAGCTTATGTACATTTATAAACACACTGTAACTTATTTAGAGGTATTTTTTCTGTCTTAATTTCTCTTTACTGCATATCTGTAACCTTTTCTGTCTGCAAGAGTGTTGCTGGGCCCTAATATCATCTTCCTGGGAGTGAGTGAGAAGGTGTAGTGTCCACATCTTGGACACTAGCAATCAAGTAGAAGCCACACAGCAGACTAGTTTATTCAGCGGAGTGGAAAAACTTATAAACCATCCCAGCACCAAGGCATTCTTATCTATTGTCAGTTTGACATCATGTGGTTGTCCCTCATTGTCTAGGCATGATCAGGACCTCTGATAGTGCCTATTGCTAGGCCCTCACGAAAAATAATTTGGTCATCCCTCATTGACTAGGAATTAGCAAGACCTCTGACAGCACCTTTTGTTAGGTAGTCAGGATTTATCACTTGGTCATCTCTCATTGACGAGGCATTATCAGGACATACCAGGAAGATTCCAGGATTGCTCCTTTTGGTCTAGTAGGCCTTAACTTCCTATGTATCCAACGTTTTTAAAAATGTATTACATGTGAGCTCAGGAGGAGCTAGAGTTTTTGGCCCAGGGCTTGTTAATCCCACCTCAGGAGTGCTCACCAACTAGACTGTGCCTGTCTTAGGTTGACCTGTTGAACAAGCTCTAACCCATCATTGACTATCATACCTCAAAGTGCGTTCATTCCTTTAGAGCTTTCAGGGTTAGGGGACTAGGCAGTAGCCTTTTGAATTATAGATAACCAGGCATGCATAACTTCCTGTGGAAGACTGTGAGAAGGATGCTTAAGAATCATTAACACCTGAAGAGTCACCTTACTTTCTGTCTGCTGATTTTAGATCTGCTGCATGAGAATGTAAAAAGAATGAAGATTGACAATACCAGCCTACCAATTAATGCACATGTGAGCATCCAGGAAGGATCAAATAGCCTTTTTATATTATGCCAAACTTTTTCAAAAAATGAGAAGTCAAAGGCTATAACCTCTACCCTTAATAAATCAATTTATTTGGGAGCAATGAGAGCAAGAAAGAGGAATATACATTACCAGTACTGGATTATTTCCTCCTTAATGAAAGCAGGCTCATTCATGGTTGGGCATACATCTCTTACTGGGACCCATATTGGCATTGTGGCAGTCTGAGGAAATACATAACCATACCTTCTCCCATGGGTTAGCAGGGGGCTGGTGGCTGCCATTTTATGGAGATAGGACCTCTCCATATCACCAGGGTCAGGGGTGTGCTCCTTTCATGGCTTGTAAGATGGACTGAGCCTCTTGTCATTAAAACTGAGAAAGTTCATATGGAAAAGGACCTCTGTTAAGGCTAGATGAGGATCTCTCTTAGCCTTTGGTGAGATTGTCCTGGCCAAAAGCTCTTTAAGAGGTCTGTTCCTCCTCTCCAAAATGGCTTGTCCCTATGGATTGTAGGGGATGGCAGTAGTATGGGAAATATTCCAAGTGCCCAGAAAGTCATTGAATTGTTGAGAGGCATAGGCAGGCAAATTATCAGTCTTAAGTGCCCAAGGTACCTCCATAACTACTGTGACCAACTTAATGGCCTTGAAAGCATTGATGGCTTTCTCTCCGTAAAAGGAAAGGGGATAAACAGAGGATGAACAGATATCTATTATCATATGAACATATTTAAGATTGCCAAAAGAGGCATAGTACATAACATCCATCTGCCAGATGGTTTTTGGCAACAAGCCCCAGGGATTAACCCCTGTGTGTTGAAGTGGTTCCTTAAGAACGTTGAAGGTCAGATTAAAAACCTGTTGTTAATAGGCTTGATGGCCAGTCTGTACCTGATGGATGGGATCAACAAAGTTACTTTGTCCGGTGAGCATGTCAAGGGTCACTGGAACATTAATTAAGATGTTTGTTCATGCTGGAGTTTCTGCTTGATTCTCATGAACTGATTTCCAGCTAAGAAAGTTAGCAGGCTCCAGAACAGCTTTGAGCAGACTATACCAATAAAAGTAAATCTGTAGTTGCATTGCCAAGAGTGAGACCTGTTCAAGGTAAGGTGAATCTGGGCCCAACACATTAGCCACTTTCTGGATATGGAAGAGTACAGCTATGGGGGTGGAATGCATGACTAATTAATGGCTTTTTCCCCCAGGTTTACTGAGAAGGTTTCCACTGGACTTTGAGGCCTGAGACAGGAGGGTGTGGAAGTTGGGGTGGTCATACTGCAGTGCAAAGAAATTTCTTCCCTCAAGGGCAGGTGAACTTAAAGTCACTTTACCCCAAGAGTACCACAGTGAAGGTGAAGCTTCTGTGGTGGGAGTGGAGCTAATGGGGAAGTGGCATGTGTGGTTTTACCTGTGCCCACACTCTCCATAGCAGGTTCCTTGATTCTGAACTGTCTGTCTCATCATTGGACACAGAGAGATCAGACATGGGAGGGGAAGAGGGGTTGAAGATGTTACCCATTTTGTGCCTTCTTAACCTGAAAGGCAGACAAGCCTAACAGACAACATACAAAAAAGGAAAGGATGGGAGGGTGTCCCAGGACATACCTACTGAAGGGACTGATGGGCCTTTCAAAAGAAGGAAAGGATGGGGGTCCCAGTGCTTACCTGCTGAAGGGATGGAGATGACTCTCCACCAACAATAAACTGTCTTGGGGTCACTGTGCAAAAACACGGGTTAGGAGAGGAAGATGACTAGAGCCTGTTCTGGGTGAAACACAAAAGTTATAGCCACAACGAAAAAAAAAGGACTCTGACCAGGTGAGCTCAAAACCTAACCTGTGTTAGAAGTCCCAGTTCGGGGCACCAGATGTTACTGGGCCCTAACATCTTTCTTGGGCACGTGAGTGAAAGGCACAGTGTCAACATCTCAGACACTGTGAATCAGGCAAAAGGTGTACTCAGAAGCAAACCTTAAACCTACCACACTTCTTAGCTCAGGGTGCACTGGTGCGACTCATGCTGGTAGCTCAAGATGGCAAGCAGCAGCTGGGAAACATGTCTCTGTACCATGGCCTACATGAGAGACATGAGACTAGGAAGCAGTGTTTGGCTCCATTTTTTGCACTTTTTAAAAAACCTTTCTCAGAAATTATAGGGATGTGGGTGTTGGATGTTGAGCATCAATTTGTTGTCAGAGTTTTCTGTCCCACCAGCTAGCTCCCAAATAACCTCACAGAGATTTATTAATTATGAATGCTCATCCAATAGCTTAGGTTTCTTACTAAGTAACTTACAATTTAACTTAATCCATATTTCTTATCTACAATATCCCATGTGTCAGTATGGTTTTTCAGCACAGTATGTTCATTTCCTGCTTCCTCTGTGTCTGTCTGGTGACTCTTCCCTCCTTCTTTTCAGAGTTCTGAGTCTGCCTAACCTCTTCCTGCCTTGCTGTGGACAGCTGGTTCTTATTAATCCAAGAAGAGTGATACATATTCACAGTGTACAAAACAAAATTCAATAGCACTGGCCAACCATGAATTTACACTCCTAACATATGTCTGACCTCGGCAGATTTCTAGGTCACAGAGGGAGAATGGGTAAGTCCTGTTCTTGACTCTATACCCAAAACCACATGCCTGAAGCTGCTAAGCTCTTCTGGGTATTGTGCCTGAAATGAGGTCCCTTTGTGCAAATACATTTTCACTAGCTTTTGTAGGCCCATATTTCGGTATGGCACAAGAGCCATAGGCCCGGCCTGAGGTGGTCCCGTAGCTTTGCAGACAAACTGTCTCAGCTAACAACAGCCTAGATGTGCTGCTCCTACTTTCTTTTGTTATTAATGTAGATCACCTGAGGAGAGGTGTTGGTTGAAGCTGATCAGGATGTTTGGTGCTCCTTCCTTTCGTAATTTGGAGGATGTTTTATAGAGATGCTAATTCATGGCCTATGTGACAACTAGCATACTTGCAAACAGGTAGATAAGGACGTGACAAAAGGCCATTCACCTGGTTACCTAGGAGACAGTCTAATGTATTTTCCCGCTCAGTTGGGGGGATGATATATAAACTGTTTGGAGAATAAACGAGAGATCTGGCCCTTCAAGGATGACCATGTAAATTATGTCCGATTATTCCTCGCTACTCCGTTCCAGTCTAGTTAGGGAAAATAATTATCTATGTCGGAGCCCACACGGACTTCGACATAATGGTGCCCAACGTGAGGCTGACCACTGAACCCCGAGATTAAAGACAACCTGGTGCTGACCACTGAACCCCGAGACGAATGCCAAAAGAAGAAGATGTACGAAAAAGAACGTGGTGCTGACCGTGGAACTCCATGAAAAGCCGGAGAAAGAAGATGAAGATGGAAGACTATGAATGCTGTCCGCTGAACCCCAAGAGAAATTGGAGAAAGGACGGAGGAGAACGTAAGGCTGATCAGCACTCCCCAAAAAGCAAGGAAGTGGTGACCAGAAGTGAGGAACCCGCGAGAAAAAAATCGGTGGATGCGTGAGTAGTGAGCACTAAGAAATAGAGATGTAGAATAGAGAAAGAAATGTAAAAAAGGGGGACAAAATTTAAATCGAGAGTAAAAATTTGTAAATAAGTTATATATGGGATAAGGAAAAAGTATTCAGTTATATATGTTGGTAACTAAAGGGAGTGAGTAGAGCAGGAACAATGGCAGAGTTATTAAAAAGCTGTAAGCGTGATAGACACAGAATTGCAACTTTTATTGATTGCTAAATGGGTAGGAAAGGTGAAGGAAAAATGACTTTTGGCCCAAGAATCAACAAGTTACCGCTGAGATTGAGGAGCTATGTGCTCACAGTAGCCAGTTAATATGACCCACCTACGGGTAAAAGGCAAGCAGAAGCAAGAGTAAATTTAGAGAGCAAATTTAACCTCACACAGTCTATAGAACAGAGGAGAGGATTCAAAAATTCTCCTAATTTTAAGTTTTACAAGTTAAAATAAAAAAGATAGTTAAAAATTGGCCCGGCGGAGCTCAGGAAGGCAGTGTAACAAAGTGAGCCTATGTCTTACCCCCTGCCATGCAGCGCAGCTTCAAGTAAAAGAAAATAGGAAGTTTCCTTTACTTTCTAGGATTGGCTGTCCTGGACGTCTATCTATAGTTCAGGCTGGCCTCAAACTCAGACATTTCCCTGTCCCTAACTTCTGAGTGCTAGAATTAAAGGTGTGTGTCATCATGCCTAGCCTTAAGCTTTTCTTTAATTCATTTTTACTTTTACTTAATTCCTTTTTACAAATTGGAAGCTTAACTGAGTGGGGTCTTCCTCTGAGGTCACTACCCCCTTTATTCCTATTAGCTTCAGACTTTTCTTTAATCTGTTCACACTTCCTAGTGACCCTTTCTTCAAAAACTGTACATTTTTTAATTTTCTTTGTTCAACTTGTTCCTTTTTATTTTAGATCTTCTTAAGTCTTCCCACTAATAACTGCAGGACACAGTCAAACTATGTAATTTGGAAATGTCTTCTGCCACAGTTGTTAATCTGCAACTCTTCATTTTAGCCTCAAGCAGAATTTTTGAACAAGGAGAGAAAGCAGCCACATTCCTTCATTCCTTGACAAAATGTCACAAGAATAGTCTCTAGGTGATATAATAAAAATTTTCCCTGAAACCTCTTGAGTCAGACCACAACAGTTCAAATCACCTTCAGAACCATCAACTTCCATGATCCCACTAGTATGGCCCATAAGTCCTATGTAAAGCGTGTAACTGCTTTTCTAAATCAAAGTGCCAAACTTCACGTTCCTGCAAATATAGAGCATAGTCAGTCAATCAGAGCCGTACCTGACTTCTGGTACCAACTTCTGTCTTAGTTAGGCTTTTATTGCTGTAAAAATTATCATGGGCATGTTAACTCTTACAAAGGAAAACACGTAGTTGGGTCTATCTTACAGTTCAGCATTTAGTCTGATAATAGACTAATGATAATTTGGCAGTAAGCATGACAGTACGTAGGCAGCCTTGCTGCTGGAGACGTAGCTGAAAGTCTTGCATCTAGATCAGCAAGCAGCAATAAAAGAGAATGCCACTGGGTCTAGCTTATGCTTCTGAAACCTCAAAGCTCATCCCCCATAATGCATTTCCTCCACCATTCCATGTCTACATCAACAATGCCACATCTCCTAATCTATATGAAGTACTGCCAGTATGTCAAATGGTAACTGTTTACATTTATGAAAAAGTGCAAGGCAATATAAGTGTGGAGTTTCCATTTTGAACTTCCACCAAAATTTCACCAAATTGGTTTTATTCACTATAGGACATGCACTTACCATTATTTTTATTTTTGTGTTAATCATCTTAATATATGTTTTGATATCTTAGCATTTATGATTTATTTTCTTCTGATGACTAATGGTGCTCAGTCTTCTTTCCATGTGCAGGGTGACCATTTATATACCTTATTTAAATGCATTTTGTCCAGATTAGTTGACTTTTAAAAATTAAGTCTGTTTTTATTATTGGATGGTCAGAATTACTTATACAGTTAGTTTTGAGCCCAACATATTTGTATCTATTTTCTCTCATTTTATGACTTACGTTACTTTCTTCATAGAATAACTGTGCCCTTCCTTTGACAAGTAATACTTTTACATGTATTTAACTCAAATTTCTGTTCTATACTTGTGTTTGTGCCTCTTTTCAGAATCTATTCCCATTTCCAAGAATGTATTTTTTCTCATGCACTATATAGTTTTATCTTTACATTCATGTATTTAACTCAATTTGAGTTAACGTTTGCATAGAGTCAAATAAACTTACAGCCTGATTCTTTCACATATTTCTGCCCAATAAACCTTGTTGATGGTATTCTGCATTTTGCCAGTTTTTTGACAAAAACTGACCATAGATACAACAGGCACTTCTGGCCATTAATTGTAACTTCTTCTATTTATATATTTGTAAACATTCATTGTCACCCTTTCTTGTTTAGAATTGCTTTGTTTTAATGCATAAAGTCAGAAAGTTTGAGTACGTAGTTTTCCTTTTAGAATATGTTTTTGTTATTCTACAGCCTTTAGGGTTCATATAAATTTTAGCAACTAACATTTAAAAAAAGTTTGTAAGTTATTTGCTATCCTAAAAATCAGTATCAAATTTATGTAATAGCTTGGAGATAAATGCTATCTGAAAAATATGTAATCTTCTATGTCAGAAAATATGATATATTTTTATAATTTCCAGTATTAGTTAGTATAATGATACTTGCAATACCTTAATAAAAACTTACCTCTATAAAATCAATATAATTTTAAAATTAGACAGGAGAAAGCATTTCAATTTGCAAGGGCATGGATTTCATGAACATGTACTTAATGTTTTTCTTGTAAGTGTTTTAGGGGGACAGGTTTTAGTTCTCTTTTACAATGCTGATACTTTTTATTCCATCTTGTGAACTTACACGCATAAAAATTTCCAAAACAATATCGATAAAATACTTTGAAAAGAGCTATCCTTTTCATCTTTTGAGTTATGAAAGTTATAACTTTTAGTGTTATATAACATATCTTTTAATTTGCTCTGAAACATGAATAAGTAATTAATATTCACAATTCATATAAATAATGATTCATCTATTTTAATTTTTATTATATATCAGTATTTAGCCAGCATAGATGAAAGTATACTGCTTGTGTGTCTAGCACCCCTTGAGGCCAGAGGAGGGAATCAGTTCTTCTGAAACTGCAGTTATGAAGAGTTGTGAGCTGCCATGTAGGTCTTGGGAAACAAACAAGAGTCCTCTGTAAAGCAGGAAGTTCTCTTACCCAGTGAGCTATCTCTCTAACCTCTAATAAATGCATTTAATTAAAGCAAAGAAGGATTCTTTTAGTTCTACTTTTAGGACTGATTTTAGTGTAAAAGTGGCAAGTATGTAAAATTATCTTTTGGCATGTATTGAAGCAGTCATGTGTTTTTGTTTGTTTTATATTTTCACAGTATGTTTCAGCAATATAATTTGAGATATTAAAACACCTTGTGAACATTGGGTTAATTGTTATATAATCTTTATATGTGATTGTTAACTTTGGTCAAGAAAAAATGAACAAGCAATAAAACTTTGGGAAATGGAATGAAATCATTAAAAGGTCAGGTAATAATAATCAAACAGAAGAGTAGAGTAATTGTACTGGAACATTTGTTAGAATTCAACAGCAGATAAAAATCAAACAAATGAAACATGATGAAAAGTCACCGAACTTTTCAGAGTCAAGTTCAATAAGAACATTTTTATTAAAAAGAAAAAGGCAAGGAAAGGAAGCTTAAAGGACTCATAGAATGCCATCATATATGCCTGTTATATTATTAATTTTAATCTTGAAAGAATATATAATCACGAGAGACACTTCCATATTTTAGATATGGTCATGATCGTAGATGCTTGAAGTTTTTATTGCCTTGTTTACCCACCATAATGGGCTATATTCTAAAACTGTCATTCATAAGTTTCTTTAAGTTCCTTTTCTCAGTATTTTATCACATAAATAAAACAATACATTTAGTCAGAAAAGTAGTACCAGGAGTGGGGTCATTATTATGCTAAAATTTCCTATGGGGTTCTACCTGGTTTTAGGCTATAGGAACTGATTTCTGGGAGAAATGTGGAAGAGTTTGGGACTTTGATTTACAAAATTCCTTGAGTGATAGCAGAGTATAATAGGTCATTATGATGGAAGCTTAGAAGACAAGAATGCTAAAATAAATGAAGACAGCAGAGGCCTTTATTATTAAATTGGGAGGTGGAAAGGTATTCTATCAGGAACTGGGTTAGAGGACACAATCCTTTTATATTTTGGCCCCAAATCTCATTTCATTCTGCTTATGTTCTCAAAACTTGAATTAAGTTCAATTTAAAGGCAATGAAATAATTTCTTGGGTAAGGAAAAATTGTGTGAGCATGGTAACAATTTCAGACACTGAAAGTTCAACAAAACAGCTGTAATTGTTAGAGCGATTAGCACCATTAACGAGAAATCTAGCATTCAGTGCTGGGATAATGGGATATATCCATTTATAGAAAGGCCATGCCCAACCATAGGCTCCAACTTGTAAAGTTGCAAATGCATGTAAAAAAAGAAAGCTTGAACTGGGAATGTCACTAAGCATCTTCTTTGATCTTCAAAAGCACCTTCCTTTTAGAAGAGTGCTTCCTCAAGTTGAACACATAGATACTGAAGCAACTGTGATACAAAGGAAACATGATCCATTCCTTGCTGGCAGCAGAAATTGGCATTGTTTTCCACATGACATTGGTTTTGGAGCAATGAAAGACACAAGATTGAGAAAGTCAAGGAATCTTTCACTTTGACTCCAAAACGTAGTTGAAATTAGGGAGAGTGTGGCATGGTTGAACTTTCTCCAAGCAGGCCTTTAAAGGCCATTGTGTGACATCATTAAAATAAGCCTAGCTTGTAATGGAGACATATAAGATATTGGAGATGTCAGGATTGTCTGCCAAAGAGATCTGTGGGCAAGGAGTGGAGATGGCACAAGAAAGGTATATGTTTGCTTCAGGTGATAAAGCCACAGTGGGGAAGCTACCTCAATTTCTTTAAAGCCCAGACAAATTTCTTTACTATCTCCAAATGCTGTTTGTGGAATTGCAGGATCTGGTGATTACCGCACTCAATAGTCATTATAGTTTTCTCTTTTCATTCTTTGATATGCCATGATTATTGTCCTTTTGAATAAGAATGTTTGCTTTCTTCTTTTATAAGTTTGAAGTATGTAGCTTGGTTTTTTTTGCCTATTTTATAGAAATTTACAGTTAAGACATATTTGGGCATTTCAAGGATTGGAACTTTTAAAGACTATGGGGAATGTTGGACAGAATGCATTATTATTATAATGTTGACTTAAGTCTATGGGAACAGAGGTATAAGGTTATAGACTGAATTAGTACAATCTTTTGTCAAATTAACAAGGGGGAGAATTTGTAATAGTTATTATGAATTGTTAACATAACAGAATCTAGAATCACCTGGAAGATGTAACTCTGAGCATGCCTATGGAGGATTATCATGATTTGTAACATGAGGGGCCTGTTTGTTGGGGTTTCTGCCCTGCCCAGTACCCCACAGCTGGCAAGTCCCAAGGAAAATCACACAGAGAGTCTACATTAGGTTATAAACTGATTGGCCCATTAGTTCAGGCTTCTTATTAGCTCTTGTAGCTTATATTAACCCATAATTCTTATCTATGTTAGCCACATGGCTCGGTACCTTTCTCAGTGGGGCAGGTCACATCCTGTTTCTTCTATGGTCTGGGCAGGACTAGGGAAAGAACTTTCTTCTTCCCAGAATACTCCTGTTCTTATCACCCTGCCTCTACTTCCTGTCTGGTTGATCCACATATACTTCCTGCCTGGCCTATCAGCATTTATTTAAAGCATGATTGACAGAATACAGATGATTCTCCTGCATCACTTCCCCCTCTTTTTTTTAAACAAAGGAAAATATCCATAGTTCATTTTTTGTGAATGTGAGTATACTATTCCAGGCTACTTCCGGCTGATTGGGGGTGCTAATAATCTTATGGGGACCTAAAGGAAATTTAAAATTATGATCAAGTCCTGACTGGAGTATCCTGTGAGGTTTGATCATCTCAGGCACCATCCTGAATCTATTCTGGATGTAGAACTCAGACATCTGGGCCATCTATTCCTACCAGAGATTTTTCAGGTGGTCTTCCTTGATCAAACCCGATTTTTCTTAACTCAGAATGAATCCACAGCCTCTCATTTCCTGTGGAAACAAAAGCAAAATCTCTTCTCCAAAGTAATATATCTTTAGCCTTCAATTCTGAAGTCAAGGTATTTTCAAAATACCTATCTTGGATTAATTCATCAGCATTTATAAGCAAATATCTTTTAGCAGCTGTTGCTCCTTCCTCAGCATTCAAAAAATTTAAAGAGAGCATAATAACATACAGTATCAAGATTCTCTGTGTATTTTCCATTTTTATGTGGCTTCATTTTAACCTCTATTTCTTTTATTTTTACTTTTTGAGACAGGGTTTCTGTATATCTTTGTCCTGGAATGCCCTCTAAAACCAGGCTATCCTTGAACACACAGAGATCTGTCTGTCTCTGCCTCCCAGATATTGGGATTAAAGATGTGTGCTACCACACCTTGAAGTAACAGAGGTCAATCTACCTCTGCCTCCCAAGTGTTGGGATTAAAGGTGTGTGCTACCACACCTTGAAGTCACAAAGGTCAATCTACCTCTGCCTCCCAAGTGTTGGGATTAAAAGTGTATATCACCACACCCAACTACTTTTCTTTCTTCCTTCCTTCCTTCCTTTCTTCCTTCCTTTAGGACTTTAACCTCTTTTTTTTCAAGTCTGCATATATTGTTAACACACTGTAAACCATTTATAGGTTTTCTTCAACTTTGGATCTTTCTTTTACTGTATATCTCTCTTTTTGTGACCATGTGAGTTGTTAATTTACCAAGCAATATGGGTAGGATTAAAGCCATGGCTTTGACAGCTAGATACAGCCCATTCCTTTGCTTTCTGCGATTTCAGCCTTGTGGCAGAGGTACCGGCTGTAGCCATGTTTATCGCCACAACTCTATGGCGTTTCAAAGTCCCTGACAGCAACAAGCTGCAACAGTGTTATCACTCAAAAGCTCTGTAGTTGGACTGCCTGCCTGAAAGAGTCAGAGTTTGACATGGCAGGATGGCTGGCATTTTAAAATGGCACAGCTTTCTTCCTGCTACAGCTGAAAACCGAAAAGCATACAGTCAGCTTTTCATCAATACAATTTAAGTGTTTCGTGGCAGGACCTCTTAAAAGAGCTGCAAGGTTTTGCAGCTAAAGCTGCATCAGGCAGCCTCTCTTAAATGAGAGCACTTGTTTGCCTCTAGCAAGCAGAGCAGACCCAAGAAATTGCTGCTCAGAAGAAAACATGCTTTACTCTATTTTTCCCAAGCTTTCTCAGGATTTTTGTAAATGCAGTTATCCACGTGGGTGCCATTCTGTAACATGACGGCCAGCCTACTTGGGGTTTCTGTCCTGCCTTTACCCCACAGCCAGCAAGGTCCCAAAGAAAATCACACAGAGATCTCCATAAGATTATAAACTGATTGGCCCATTAGCGCAGGCTTCTTATTAGCTTTTGTAGCTTATATTGTTCTTATCTATGCTAGCCACATGGCTCGGGTACCTTTCACAGTGGAGTAGGTCACATGTTGCTTCTTCGGTGGTCTGGGCTGGGCTGGAGAAAGAGCTTTCTTCTTCCCAGAATACTCCTGTTCTCATCGCCTCGCCTCTACTTCCTGTTTGGTTGATGCACCTATACTTCCTGCCTGGCCAATCAGCAGTTATTTAAAATATGATTGACAGAATACAGACAATTCTCCCAGACCAATGATTGCTTTAATTGAGGTGAGTAGAACCCCACACTATGGATGATGCTACTCCATATTTGAGATTCTGGACTATGTAGGTGGAGAAAAACAGGGTAACAATAACATTTATTCATTCTTTCCTGCTTCTTGTCTATAGATGTGGTGTGAGATAATGCTTCATGCTCCTGTTTCCTTAGCTTCAAGGAGGGCCTTCTTAGTCCATTAGGGGAACTCTATCCCAATCAGAATAAATACTTGCACCTTGTTTTTTCCAAACAGTATTATTAGAGTAACTGGAAAATAAATTAAAAGAAGAACATATTTACTGTGGAAAATTGAGAAGATAAAAGAACATGTTCAAAGTGAAAACTTCCTAAATTTGAGGAAAGAAATAGAAACTCAACATTTCAAATTGAAGAAGACATAAAAGAATAAACTCAACAAATCTATAATTCTAAGACATATCTCAAAAAATGATCAACTTCCCTAGCAATTAGGGAAGTGCAAAGCAGAGCAACTTTGAGACTCAATCTTACCCCAGTCATAATGGCAAAAATCAACAAAACAATGCACATATATTCTGAATGTGGTGAAGTGAAAAGTGAAACCCTCATTCCCTGTTGGTAAAACTGCAAATTTGTACAACTACTATAGAAATCAGTGTGAAAAATCCCCAAAGAGCTAAAAATTCCTTGACATATGTCCTGAGGACTTCACATCATAGTCCACAGATATTTGCTCAGTCATGTTCATTTCTGCTCTGTTCTTAATAACTAAGAAATGGAAAGCAATAATCTAAATGTTTTCAACCAATGAATGGATAATGAAAATATGGTACATATATACTATGGGTTTCTATTTGGCTGTAAAGAAAAATGAAAACATACACTTTGTAGAGGAATGGATGAAACTAGAAAAGATTGTACTCAATGAGATAACACAGACCAAGAAAAACAACTGTTCCATGTTCTTTCTTTCTGTGGTACCTAGCTTTAAATCTTCAGATGTAAGTTCATAGACTGGAGTAACTATAGAAAGCCTAAATACATTCTAAATATTTTCCTCATTCCCACAGGAAAGTGAAAAGCCACCCCTCATCAAGAGAATCACAACAGAAAAGCCAAAACACAACCAATAAAAATGCAGAGTTGTGAAGCCCAGTCTTAATAGATATAGCTGTAAAACTCCTCTATACCTAAGACTTGGGGGTAATATTGTAGAAGAATGGGGTTGGAAGATCTTAAGAGCCCCAAGATCAGGTAGTTTTCTGTAAGACTGTCTCTCCTAGGAATGCCAGGACATACAGCCCTCCTGTGGGAATGTGAGCTTAACAAGGAAGACACCTAGGAACATGCCAAAGTGTATGGGAAAATTCTCATCAAACTTCAACTGTACACAAAGAACTATAAGTTATTAAGCTATGCTGACAGCAGTAGAAATAGTCTTCCTTAGGGAAGAGAAAATCAATTGGTTACCAAATACTAAATGGTCAGCCATGAGAACATATATACAGGCAACATTATACACACTGAAAAAGTTGTATTTAGAATATATATATATGTGTGTATGTTGATATATAGTTATAATTTCAAAAAATTACTTTAAGTTACAAAATAACAAAAAGATAAGATAACAGACAGAAGAGTCCTAAGTCTTTGGTATCCATATATATATATATATATATATATATATATATATTCACAAAAGTAGCCTGTTTGGATCACATAATAGAAATGCTTTTAATTTTTTTGTGGAACCTTTATAGTAGTCTCCAAATTAATTATGCTAATTAACATTTTAAAAGCTATATGAAGTAGCTTATTTCCTGTTATCATTCTAACCAACAGCTGTTATTTTTACAAATAATTTTATTAATTATTTCAGAATTCCATATAATGTATTTTGATTTTGTTCACTTTTTACTCCTCTAACTCTTTCCAAATCGTCCCCCACTACAGTAATCTCCAAACTTTTTTTCAATTGGTTTTTAATAACCCACCCATTTCTACTTGTGTAGGCAGTATATGCCTAAATGTGAAGACATTTACTTAAACATGGTTGATCTACCTAGGGACACAACCTTTAAGAAAATTGCATCTTCTCCCAGAAGCTTTGAATTGTCAATAGCTTCTCACCTAGGAGTGGGACTTTCTGACCATCTCCCTGCTATATTCTGGAATTTTGTTTGGCTGAACTTACATGTTTTTATATGTTCTGTCATAAGCAATGCAAGTTGTCATATGTAACTTCCCTATTATATCTGGGGTAAAAGTATTTTTGTTTAGTCATCTACTGTCTCTTACAATATGTCCACCACACTCTCCTCACTTAATGATACCAGACCCATGGGGGAATTAAGTGTGTTATAGATGTCCCATTCAGGGCTGAAAGCTCTGTAGTCTTTTTTTTTCACTTTCCACATTAACTAATTTTGTTTCTCTGTGCTGATCAACTACTGCAAACAGCACTTGTCTGATGAAGTTTGAGAAATGTATAATATACATTTATAACCATAAATCATTGGGAGGTGGCTTATCACTATGTTTATTTGTCAGTAAAAACATAGTAAGATCTGCTCTAGGGCCTAGGAACTATATAGACATAGGTTCTTGGCCCTGATAATGGTGTCAGGCTTTGATTTCATATTGTTGGCTTTATACCCAATTAGAATGTGATTGATTACCCTCATAGATTCATGTCACCATTCCGCCACTGGATATATCTTTTGTTGCAAATAGTATCTCATAGGATTTGTAATTGCGTAAGTGTGATTGATTAATTTTTGCTTCCATTAGTATGCATAGCACTTTCTAGTACTGTGAAAGCTAGTCACTACTTATTAAGCTCTCAAGTAAATCCCAGGTTTATTTCTTCATGTTCTCTGGAGCAATCATGTGGTTTCTTCAGCAATAAGTCCATACCATTATATTTGGTAGAGTAACCAAAAGCAATGGAAGTAGTTTGTAATATTTTGGGCTCAAGTACAACTTGCTGACCTGTAATTCTGAGGACATAATTCATTCCTAGCACTGGAATTAGTAGTATAAAAGTATAACAAGACTACAATCCATAGCTACAGAGAAGCTGGGTGGCAGGGAAGACCCTAAGAAGGACATGTGGATTACCCTGGGAAGGGGAATTAGATGAAATCTCCTGAGTAAACTGGGGCTGAGGGAGGTGGTCCAGGGGAGGGAATGGAAGATGAGAATAAGAGGGAAAAGGATGGTTGTGGGGGCAGAGGGACAGTGTGAGAGAGCAGTGAAAGAGAGACCATCTTAAAGAAAGTTAAGAAGAAATCTGGTGCTGGGGAAATTCCCAAGAATCCACAAGGATGATGCTAGCTAAAACTCCTAGCAATAGTAGAGAGGGCTCCCTAACTGGTCTTACCCTGTAATCATATTGGTAAATACCCCAACTATCATCATAGAGCCTTTATCCAGTATCTGGTGGAACCAGATGCAGAAATCCACAATCAAGTACCAGGCTGAGCTATGGGAGTCCAGTCAAAGAGAGGGAAGAGGGAATATATAGGCAAGGGAGGTCAAGATCATGATGGAGAAATCTACAGAGACAGCTGAACCAAGTCCACAGAAGCTCATGAACTCTAAACCAACAGCTGTGGAGCCTCCATAGGACTGAACTAGACCCTCCATATATGGGAGACAGTGGTGAAGCTTGAGTCCAGAGAGGCCCCTGGTAATAGGACTGGGATCTCTTCCTGGTGCATGTGATGGCTTGTTGGAGTCCATTCCCCATGGTGAGATGTCATGCTCAGCCTGAATGCAGGGGGGTGAGGCTTGGTCCTGCCCCAAGTTGGTGTGCTGAACTTTGTTGACTCCCAATGGGAGCCCTTACCTGTTGGGAGAAGTAGATGGGGAGTGGGTTGGGGGTGGAGGCAAAAGGGCATGGGAGGAAGGTGGGGGGAGAGCTGTAGTTGGAATGTATAATGAAAATAAAAAATAAAGAATGGTGCGGGAGAATTGTCTGTAATCTGTCAATCATGTTTTAAATAAAACACTGATTGGCCAGGCAGGAGGTAAAGGTAGGAAAACAAGACAGGAAGTAGAAATGATGTAATGAGAACAGGAGAACTCTGGGAAGGAGGAAGTTGATTCCTCCCACTCCTGCCTAGATCACCGAAGCAGCAGGATGTCATCTGCAACCACTGAAAAAGGTACTGAGCCACATGGCTAACATAGATCAAAAAATGGGGTAATTAAGAAGTAAGAGTTAGCCAGTGAGAGGTTAGAGCTAATGGGCCAATCATCTTTATAACTTATAGAGATTTCTGTGCTATTTTCTTTGGGGCTTGCTGGCTGTGGGGTACCAGGAGGGACAGAAACCACCACAAACAAGCAGGCCTGGTCCCCTCATGTTACAAAAGAAAGAACAAAAGGAGGGGGAAAGTTCATTTAATTAAAGTCCTTGTAAAAATAAAGCCAGTACATAATACTTTAAAAAAGTAAAAAAATAAAAACAATTTAAAAAGAAGAACCAAACTGTATCAATAAATAAAAAATTGCACAAAACACACAAACACATATATGTATGTGCTTTGTATTCATATATGCCTATATATATATATACATATGCATGTTTGTATATATGTATCTATATACTTGTGGATATATGTATATATATCATATATCACATACAGACAAAATAAAATATATTAACAAAATTGGAAAAATTATTAAAATCAGTAATGAAAAGAAAATGGAACAAATTAAGAAATTTTAAAATATTTTTATGAAGACAACTTGGTACAGTACTGCCCTCATTCAAGGCCACATATCCCTTTCAGATTAAAACTTTCTAAAAGTACTTTTGTAGACATGCTCTACGTAAGTCCCACCTGGAACTTACAGAGTAATTATAAATCCAGCACATTTGATAATTAACGCTGTGGAGGTGATATAGATCATAAAATTTCCATAATACCCATAGTGACCCACAGATTCAATGTAACCTCTATCAAAATCAGTAACCAAGACTGAGAGATGGCTTTATAGGTAAAGACACTAGTTGTCAAGTCTGAAAACTCTAGTTCAGTCCCAGTGACCTATTTGATAGGAGGAGAAAACACATGCCTGACAATTTTTTTTATCTCAACAAATGCTATATTCTATAAATTCACACGTTAATGGAAACCAAATGAAGAAATCTGAAAATTCTTTGATAGTGTTTGCATGAGTGGATAGAAAATAAAAAGATAGAGAGTTAAAGGAGGTATAAGTATGAACATTTTCTAAGACAAGAAAACTGAAGAGTATAGGAATAGATATTTATATCAAAGAGGAATTGATCACCAAATCTTCCCAATATTAAAAAATAATTTTAGGGTGAGTGAATATATGATCAGAGGTATAAATACACAAAAATATGGCTTTCATATTTTAAACGGAATTTGAAACACTTTTGAGTGTGCTGAGTTCTATGCTGTGCCTGGTATGTAGTGCTATGAAATAGAGGCAAACATCTGTATGGAGTTCTAAAAGGGCTTTTCAGCATGAGTGATAGGTATCCATTCTACCATGGTGGCCAGTACGAGGGAATAAATAATGTAAAATTCTACTTTGTCTAAAATATTTCAACTCAAGCATAGTGAAAAAAGGCTTTCTTGTTATTTGAGTGTAAATTGATGTACACATGTGTTAAAGAGCTTTAGTATAAAATAAAATACATCCCACCAATTCTTTGAATATAATAGTGTCATTATCACCATAGTATATGGGGTAGTTGAAATGAAAGTAACTTAAATGAAAGAACAAACAAACAGGAAGCCAAGAGTGAAGTCTTATATTGCCAGGAGTGGAGGACAAGATAGTTCAATTATGAATTTAAATTTTATCTGGATTAGACAGGAAAACATTGTTTCTAAATAAATCAACAATCAAAAAAGCCTCTGAAAGACGGGCAGATAAAAGACTATTTTGGTCCTTTCCCTTGCAAACAAAAATAATGTTAGAAACACATAGAGAAAGGCAACGATACAGTCTCTTAAAACTTTTCTTATAAAATATCAAGAGATAATTGCTATACTATAATTACATTTTAAATAATTTTATATAACCATGCATGAAATTAAAGAACATTATAATGATAAATTATACAAATTCATTTTCTCAATATTAACATTCAATAATATGATATTGACATTTAAATTTATTAAAGGAACTATTATGGCTTATTTTTATATAACTTGTTATAAAAAGTGACAAAGTATTCATGTATTTAATTTATAGACACTCATGAATTTAAGTTTATCAGAGTTAACTAATCCAGTAGGTTAAAATGTATAATGCAATAAAATTAGTATAAAAAATGGAAATACAGAAAAACTCATAACTCCACCTTTGCTTCCAATATTTCTTGCTTTTGACATTGTCATAACATCAACATCATCTATAATTAGTTTGATTACTCATTATCCATTTTAATAACGGGATATACACATATTATTATTCATGACTCAATAATTAGAAGCTGCAGCATTGTGCATACCCAAACTTTATAAAGAATTATTTGTACTTTTCTTTGCAGTTGAAACTTTATAGTACATATTAAATCATATAACTTGGTTCATAAGTTAGAGACATTCATAAAAGGGATAAGGCTAGGAAAATCTTTTATTGGGATGTGAAAAGCTTTGTGTGACTTTTCAGTGTACCCATGTCTCAATGTGCAAAAATTACTAGTACTTATGTACGCCAATAATAAACTTGTTGAGAAATAATTTAGAAAGAGATGTCATTCATAATAGCTTTGAAAAAATGCATACCAAGGAATAAACCTTACAAATGAGGAGAAAGATTTCTACAAGATAAACTTTAAGACATCAAAATATTTGAAGACATTAAATGTTAGAAAAATCTTGTATTTGCCTGAATGGCTCAATTAATTCTGTGGACATGATTTTATTGCCAAAGTTAATTTACAGATTCAATGTAACCCTCACATAAATTTCAAAGATTTGCTTCACAGACCTGAAAAAATCCTAGTACAGGCACACCTTTGATCCCAGCACTCAGGAGGCAGAGGCAAGCAGATCTCTATCAGTTCAAGACCAGCCTAGTGTACAGAGTGAGTTCCAGGACTGGTTCCATAGCTACTGAGAAACCCTGCCTTGAAAAATCAAAAGGAAAAAAAATAGCATATGAAAACACAAAAAAACTCAAAACTGTGGATTGTAAAAGCAATTAAAAATGGGAATAATATGGACAGTGGCATCACAATTTTTTGACATCAAACAACATGTAGTACTGAGGCACAGTGAAAAAGACAGCATGGTGCTTGGGCAAAACTGACATGTTAACTAAGAGAACATATTAGAGGACCCAGAAACAAACCCACACACACATTATCAAATTTTGACAAAAATGTACTGAAAAAATCTACTCAACAAATGATGTTGTTAAAACTGACACCTAAACTGGGTGGTGATGGTGCATGCCTTTAATCCCAGCCCTTGGGGGAACAGAAGCAGGCAGGTCTCCCTGAGTTCAAGGCCAGCCTGGTCTATAAAGCAAGTTCCAGGACAGGCTCCAAAGCTAGACAGAGAAACCCTGTCTCGAAAAACAAAAACAAACAACCAAAAACAAAAACAAAAACTAAAAAGGTTACCTATATATAGAAGAATTAAGTTGGATCTACATCTCTCATTTTTCACAGTTATCAGTTGAGTCATAGTTCTTATTTTAAAACTGGAAATATTTAAAGTGCAAAAGAAAAACATAGGAGGAATAAGTAATATAATAATGGAATAGAAAATCAGTACCACAATTAAGCAAGTCCTATTTTTTTTTAAAGAGCTCCTCCACAGAAGTACAGAGTGTCAACAGCTTGAAAAGATGTTATATAGGAAGGGGAGAAAAGATTTACCAACCATGGTTAAGATAAGGAAATAACACCAGAATTTTGTACAAAACCCAAAAGCTAGTCCATGAATGGCATAATGATATAAACAGACAGTTTTCAAATCCAAATGGCATATAAATATTTTTAAAAGTCTGCACCATTACTAACCATCAAAGAAATATAAATTTAAAATTCCTTGTACTCCATTTGACCTCAGTAAGAGGACTACATAAACTGTAGAAAAAAATGGTAATGAATGCTGCTGAGGATATATGAACACTTATCTACTGTCTATGGCAGTGTGAAGCCGTACAGCCACCATGGAAATCAATATGGAAGCTTCTCAAGCTGGAAATTAGAGCTACCATATGACTCCTGAGCATATACTCAAAGGACTCTTCACTCTACTACACAGATGCTTGTATGTCCATATTTATCTTTGTTCTTTCCACAATAACAAGGGTATGGAAATGTCTTTCAGAAGAGGAGTGGATAACTATAATATGGTATTTATACACGATAGAATTTTATAAGATGCAAATGAAAAATAATGAACTTTGTAGCAAAACATTTGGATCTTGGAAACATTAAAGTGAGAGACAAAAAAAAAAAACAGTACTATTTGTTTTTCCTTATACTTGATCCCTAACTGTTAATTGTCAAAAAATGTATCTAAGTGGACATATATGTCAGCAAAGTAAAGTAAAAGTAAAAGCAAAACTGTAAAAATGGATCTATAGGGTGGATAATGACTATGCAGCCTTGGGAGAGGAGGATGTGGAAGACAATAAAACACCAGATTATAGAGTTAAAGGTATAAAACTGAGGTCAATCAGATTGGATGGGGAAAGGAGCATGGAAAGATGGGAAGAGGAGTGGGGAAAGGATCAATGAAAATGAGGTTTCCATTAGGAAACCTACCACTTTGTAAGATTATTGATTTCATTTCACTTAAATAGAATTGTCTTTTTATATACTGTATACTACAAGATGAGCTGCCATTATTTCTTCCTTTGCTGGCCTGTGAAACAGCTATTAGGAAATCATTCTTCACAAAATTATCCTTTACTTAACAACTCTTTTAGTGATATTTAATAGCTATAAACTGGGGAAAATATTTTGGCTAAAATTCTTTAACTGAAATAAAAAATTAATCATATTTCAGACAGACACAAGGGTTTAAAAAGTGTACCATAGTATATCACAGAAATATGTGACTACATTTGCACAGAAAGTATAACAGGCTAAGAGGAAGGGCTTCTACTTCTGGGAGATTGAATATATGATTTCCGAATAGGTAGGAATATCTGACTCAGACTAGTTAACTTCCATCAGTTGTTAGCTCTCAGGTTCTCTAGTTTTCTGTAACAACAGGGTTGATATGGTTATCTCACATGTGTTTTGCCAGTGTACCACTGGAAATTTTATTTTAAGCCTTTCGTCCTTTACTTTTTTGTCTTCTGTAAACCACTCTTTTGCACATTGAAATTAAAATTTATTCTCATATTTTCTTTCTTTCATAAATACAGATTCTTTTATATTCTTTGTGAGTTTTCTTTTTTAATCTTCCCAGAAGATGGAAAAGCAAAATACCTTAGTTTCCTGTGATAAAGTGACTTGATAAAAGTCTGGTGACTTAACTCCAAAATTATATACATTCTCTCAAGATTATTTTTTATTCTATTTTAGACCTTATAATTACATAATGTTTCCCTTCCCCCTCCTCCCTCCAAAAACTTCAATAATACCCCTTATTGCTATTTCGAATAATAGCATTTTAAAATTATTAAAATGTGTACATATATTACATCAAAAGTAAAATGGCTAAAAAAATATATAAATATATATACCATCCTTACTAATTAGGGAAATGCAAGTCACAATATCTTTGAGAGTTGTATCTTACCCTGGTCATAATGCTAAAGAGCAACAAAAGAATAATGTTTTAAATTATTTTTAAAATATAGATATTTATGTGTATTGTCATTAATTTGTATTGTATCACCATGTTAACAATTTAATAGATATGTTAAAATATTTGTAAATGTGCTATATTAGTATAGACCCAGGTTTTTACCATACTTTTGAATTGAATCATTCACTTTTTAAGCCATACTTTATATCATAACACATTTATGCAAATATATTTTTTAGGCACCAGATGCTGCTGTCATGGATAAAATTGTGAATGATATATTGCTTAGCTCTTAAGGAGGTCATAAGCCAGCAAAAATGACAGACAGTGATGGTCAAAATTACTGAAAATATCAAGATGTATAAGAAGGATTGCCCTAAGAAGGAGAAAAACAGAGGCGCTCACTTGCTTTTGAAGGTATTTAAAGGGTTACTTAATATGAAATACGAGGCAGTAATGTTACCTCTGACTCATTCTTGAAGTTCTTACTGAAATTGATTTAATGGAGGCTATCTACTCTGCCTGAGTCTTACTTCCATTTTCTATGTAAAAGGGTCATAATAATTCTTTTTAAAAATTTTTTATTATTATTATTATTAAAAATTTCTGCCTCTTCCCACCTTCCATTTCCCTCCCCCTCTGTCCAATCCCCTCCCCCTCCCTTTCCAGTCCAAGGAGCAGTAAGGGTTCCCTGCCCTGCGGGAAGTCCAAGGTCCTCCCCACTCAATCCAGGTCCAGGTAGGTGCTCATCTAAACAGACTAGGCTCCACCAAAGCCAGTTCATGCAGTAGGATCAAAACCCAGTGCCATTGTTCTTGGCTTCTCAGTCAGCCCTCATTGTCTGCCATGTTCAGAGAATCTGGTTTGCTCCCATGCTTTTTCAGTCCAATTCGAGCTGGCCTTGGTGAGCTCCCATTAGACCAGCCCCACCATCTCAGTGGGTGGGAGCACTCCTTGCAGTCCTGACTTCCTTGCTCATGTTCTTCCTCCTTCAGCTCCCCATTTGGGCCTTGGAAGCTCAGTCCTGCACTCCAATGTGGGTCTTTGTCTCTATCTCCATCCATCGCCAGATGAAGCTTCTGTAGTGATATGCAAGATATTCCTCAGTATGGCTATAGGAAAGGGCCATTTCAGGCTCCCTCTCCTCAGCTGCCCACGGAACTAGCTGGGGACATCTCCATGGATACCTGGGAACCCCTCTAGAGTGAAGTATCTTGCTAACCCTAAAATGGTTCCCTTAATAAAGATATCTTCTTCCCTGCACCCTTATCCACCCTTCCTCCATCCCAACCATCCCATTCCCCAGGGTCTCCCCATCCTCCCCTCCTCACTTTTCTCTCCACATCTCCCCATCACCCCTACCACCACCCCACCCCCACCCCCCAAGATCCCAATTTTTTGCCTGGCGATCTAGTCTACTTCCAGTATCCAGGAGGACAAAGTATATGTTTTCTTTGGGTTTCCCTTCTTTTTAGCTTCTCTAGGACAGGAATCATAGACTCACTGACCTTTATTTATGTCTAGAATCCACTTATGAGTGAGTACATACCAAATTCATTCTTTTGGGTCGGGTTACCTCACTCAGAATAGAGTTTTCTATTTCCATCCATTTGCATGCAAAGTTCAAGATGTGAATTTTTTTTTTACACTGAGTAGTACTCTAATGTGTATATATTGCACACTTTCTTCATCCATTATTCCATTGGAAGGGCATCTAGGTTGTTTCCAGGTTCTGGCTATTACAAATAATGCTGCTATGAACATAGTTGAACAAATGCTTTGTAGTATGATAGGGCCATCTCTGGGCATATTCCAAGAGTGGTATTGCTGGATCCTGGGGTATCTTGATTCCAAATTTCCTGAGAAACCACCACGCTGATTTCCAAAGTGGTTGCACAAGTTTGCATTCCCACCAGCAATGGATGAGTGTAACCACTTACTCCACATTTCTCTAGCAAAGGTTATCATTACTGTTTTTGATTTTAGCCATTCTGACAGGTGTAAGATGATATCTCAAAGTTGTTTTGATTTGCATTTCCCTGATTGCTAAGGAGGTTGAGCATGACCTTAAGTGTCTTTGGGCCATTGAACTTCTGTTCAGCATTCTCTGTTCAGTTCAGTGCCCCATTTTTAATAGGGTTAATTAGCATTTTAAAGTCTAGTTTCTTGAGTTTCTTTATATTTTGGAGGATCAGACCTTTGTCTGTTCAGGGTTGGTGAAGATCTCTCCCAGTCAGTAGGTAGCCCTTTTGTCTAATGACAGTGTCCTTTGTCTTTATAGAAGCTTCTCAGTTTCAGGAGATCCCATTTATTCAATGTTGCCTTAATGCCTGTGCTGCTGGGGTTGTACATAAGAAACGGTCTCCTGTGCCAGTTGTTGTATAGTACTTCCCACTTTCTCTTCTATCAGGTTCAGTGTGTTCAGCTTGATATTAAGATCGTTAATCCATTTGGACTGAGTTTGTGCATGGTGATAGATATGGATCTATTTTCATTCCTCTAAGGTAGACATCCAGTTATGGCCAGCACCATTTGTTGAAGATGCTTTCTTTCTTCCATTGTGTACTTTTAGTTCCTTTGTCAAAAATCAGGTGTTCTTAGGTTGTGGGTTAAGGTCCGGGTCTTCTATTTGATTCCATAGGTCGACTTCTCTGTTTTTATGCCAATACCAAGCTGTTTTCAATACTGTAGCTCTGTAATAGAGTTTGAAGTCAGGGATGGTAATGCATCCAGAAGTTCCTTTATTGTATAGATTTGTTGGCGATCCTGGGTTTTCTGATTTTCCATATAAAGTTGATTATTGTCCTCTCAAGTTCTGTTGAAGAATTTTGATGGGACCTTCATGGGGATTGCATTGAATCTACAGATTGCTTTTGGTTAGTAGAATGCCATTTTTACTATGTTGATCCTCCCATCCAAGAGCAAGGGAGATCCTTCCACTTTCTGGTATCCTCTTCAATTTCTTTCTTTAAAGACGTAAAATTCTGTCCAATAGATCTTTCACTTTCTTGGTTAGGGTTACCCATAATAACTTTATGCTATTTGTGGGTATCTCATGAAAGGTGATTGCTCTCTGATTTCCCTCTCTGCTTCCTTATACTTTGTACATAGGAGGGCAACTGATTTTTTGGAGTTGATCTTGTATCCTGCCACGTTACTAAAGGTGTTTATCAGCTGTGGGAGTTCTTTGGTAGAGTTTTTGGGGTCGCTTATGTACACTATCATATCTTCTGCAAATAAAGAAAGTTTAACTTCTTCCTTTTCAAATCGAATTCCCTTGATCTCCTTATGCTGTCTTATTGCTATTGTAAGAACTTCAAGCACTATATTGAAGAGATAAGGAGAGAGTGGACAGGCTTATCATGTTCCTGAATTTAGTGGGATGGCCTTGAGTTTCTCTCCATTTAATTTGATGTTAGCTGTCGGCTTGCTGTAAATAGCTTTTATTACATTTAGGTATAAACCTTGTATCCATAACCTCTCCAAGACCTTTATCATAAAAGGGTGTTGAATTTTGTCAAATGCTTTTTCAGCATCTAATGAAATAATCATATGGTTTTTTTCTTTCAGTTTATTTATATGATGGATTACCTTGATAAATTTTCGTATGTTGAACCAGCCCCGCATCACTGGGATGAAGCCTACTTGATCATAATGGATAATTTTTCTAATATGTTCTTTGATTCAGTTTGCCAGTATTTTATTGAGAATTTTTGCGTCAATGTTCACGAGTGAGATTGGCCTGTAATTTTCTTTCTTTGTTAAGTTTTTGTGTGGTTTTGGTATCAGGGTAACTGTGGCTTCAAAAAAGGAATTTGGCAATGACTCTTCTGTTTCTATATTGTGAAATGTGAAATACATTAAGGAGTATAGGTATTAGGTCTTCTTGGAAGTTCTGTTAGAATTCTGCATTGAAACCATCTGGTCCTGGGCTTTTTTTTTGGTAGGGAGGTTTTTGATAACAGTTTCTAATTCTTTATGACTAACAGGTCTATTTAGATTGTTCACACCTGATCTTGGTTCAACTTTGGTGTATGGTACTTATCTAAAAAAATGTCCATTTCTTTTACATTTTTCAATTAGTTGTGGCTACAGGCTTTTGGTAGTAAGATCTAATGATCTCTGAATTCCTCTGTGTCTGTGGCTATACCCCTTTTCATTTCTGATCTTATTAATTTGCTTGTTCTCCCTCTGCCATTTGATTAGTTTGGATGGGGTTTGTCAATCTTGTTGATTTTCTCTCAGAACCATCTTTTTGTTTCATTGATTCTTTGGATTGTTTTCTTTGTTTCTATTTTGTTGATTTCAGCCCTCATTTTCAGTATTTCCAGTCTTATACTCCTCCTTGATGAGTCTGCTTCTTTTTTTTTCTAGAGCTTTCAGGTGTGCTTTTAAGTCTTCAATGTGTGCTTTCTCTGTTTTCTTTAAGTGGGCACTTAGTGCTATTAACTTTCCTCTTAGCACCGCTTTCATAGAGTCCCATAGGTGTGAGTATGTTGTGTCTTTATTTTTATTAAATTCAAGGAAGACTTTACTTTCTTTCTTTATTTCTTCCTTGACCCAGGTGTGGTTCAGTAGTTGACTGTTCAGTTTCCAGAGTTGTGGGCTTTCTGGGAGTAGCATTGTGTTGAATTCTAGCTTAATTATGTGATCCGACAAGACACAGATGGTTACTAATATTTTTTGCATATGTGAAAGTTGCTTTGTTACCGAGTATGTGGTCAATTTCAAAGGTTTCCATGAGCCGCAGAGAAGAAGGTATATTCTTTCCTGTTTGGGTGGAATGTTCTATAGATGTCTGTTAATTCCATTTGGTTCATTACCTCCATTAAGTCTTTCAATTCTCTGTTAGGTTTCTGTCTGATTGACCTGTCCATTGGTGAGAGAGGTGTGTTGAAGTCTGCTACTATTAGTGTGTGTGGTTTGATGACTGCCTTGAGTTCTAGAAGTGTTTCTTTTACATAAATGGGTACTTTCATATTAGGTGCATAGATATTCAAGATTGAGACTTAATCCTGATGAATTATTCCTTTCATGAGTATAAAATGTCCATCTCCATCTCTTCTGATTGATTTTAGTTTGAAGTCAACTTTGTTAGAAATTAGTATGGCCACATCTGCTTGTTTCTTAGGTCCATTTGCTTGAAAAACCTTTTCCCAACCCTTTACTCTGAGTAGATGTCTGTCTTTGTGGTTGAGGTGTATTTCATGTAAACAGCAAAATGTTGGATCCTGTTTTCGTATCCAGTCTCTTAGCCTGGGATTTTTTATAGGTGAATTGAGTCCATTGATATTCAGTGATATTAATGACCAGTGGTTGTTAACTCTGGTCATTTTTTTTTTTTGGTAGTAGAGTTTGTTTGTTACCTTCTTTGAGTTGTGCCATTGAAGGGTCGCTAGATGACTGAGTTTTTGTAGGCAGTGTTGGCATTATTGGATTCCTTGTGTTGTGATTTTCCTTCTATTACTTTCTGTAAGACTGGATTTGTGGATACGTATTGTTTAAAATTGTTTTTATCCTGGAATATTTTGTTTTCTCCATTGATAGTGAATTATAGCTTGGCTGGGTATAGTAGTTTGGGCTTCCATCCATGGTCTCTTAGTTTCTGCAGTACATCTATCCAGGACCTTCTGGGTTTCATGGTTTCCATAGAGAAGTCCGGTGTAAGTCTGATAGGTTTAACTTTATAAGTTACTTCACCTTTTTCCTTTGTAGTTCTTAATTTTCTTTAATTTGTATATTTTGTGTTTTTATTATTATGTGGCGAGGGGATTTTTTTTTTATCTAGTCTATTCAGTGTTCTGTATGCTTCTTGAACCTTCATAGGAATATCTTTCCTTAGTTTGGGAAAGTTTTCTTCTATAATTTTGTTGAATATATTTTCTGGGCCTTCGATCTGTAATTTTTCTCCTTCTACCCCTATTATCCTTAGGTGTGGCCTTTTTATTGTGTCCCAGATTTCCTGAATGTTTTGTGATGAGGATTTGTTGGATTTGCTGTTTTCTTCAATTACTGTGTTTTTTTTCTCTATGGTATCTTCAGAATTTGAGATTCTTTCTTCTATCTCTTGTATTCTGTTGGTTATGCTTGTTTCTGTAGTCTCTGTTCGTTTACGTAGATTTTCCATATCCAGCTGGCCCTCGGTTTGTGATTTCTTCCTTGCCTCCATTTCAGTTTTCAAGTCTTGCACTGTTTCCATTATCTGTTTGATTGTTTTTTCTTGGTTTCCTAGGATATCGTTTAGGGATTTTCTCAATTCTTCAAACTTTTTGTTATTCTTTTTTTTTCCCCCACCCCACTTTTTGTTATTCTTCTCATCCATTTATTTAAGGGAGTTTTTCACCTCTTGTTTAAGGGACTCTATTACTTTCATAAAGTCAATTTTTTCTACTTCTTCTTGATTAGTGTGTTCAAGTCCTCCTGTTGTAAGTTCACTGTGTTCTAGTGCTTTCATGTTGTTTTTCAAATTGTTGGAGGAATTCTTGCATTGGCACCTGCCCATTTCTTCCTCTGAATAATCCCTTATGGGTCCTCTTTTAGAAGTTCAATTCACCCCAATGAATTCAATTCACTCACCTCAATGAATGATGGATCTTCTGGTAGACAGTCAGGTCTCCTTGCTGGCCAAGCAGCTTGCTGACAAAGGGCCTACCTTGCTGTAGGCAGGCTATTGAAACAGGGGACCTCCCACTGACCTGGGTGCACTCAATCCTGGTCCCGGTGCCCAAACAGGTTGAGCTGTGGGATTTTGTGGCCCCCAATGAATGTTGGATCTTCTGGTAGACAGTCAGGTCTCCTTGCTAGCCAAGCAGCTCGCTGACAAAGGGCCTACCTTGCTGTAGGCAGGCTATTTAAAGAGGGGACCTCCCACTCGCCTGGGTGCATTCAATTCTGGGTCTGGTGTGTCAACAGGCTGAGCTGTGGGATTTTGTGGCCCCGAAGACGGGAGGATGAAGGGGGGTGTTTCTGAGTGCAAGCTGGGAAGGGACAGGACTAATTCTTAATAGAAGTACTGAATAGATTGAATTTCATTTAAGTATAAAGTACATGGTTTAGAATTGACATATCTTACTTAGCGCTATGTGTTATCTCATTAGTTCCTATTATGTAGGTTTTATAAGTAAGAATGAAAGAAACTCGAGACAAATCACACTTTTGTTAATTGCATACTTTTGGGGTATATCCACAGAAAAGGGAATGCTGTGGAAATGGTCTCTTGCTTAATTTTAATGGAAAAATAGTTGAGAATACCTGAAACATTAAATCTGGCACCTCTAAGGGCCCGTGGGAGTATCTTGTCCTCTCACACACTTAAGCCCTAACAAACATAAATTGTACAAAAGAAAATATTTATACTTTATTTATTTGTTTTAGGAGACTTTATTTTAGTCAAAAGTTTTATCATTTATCTTTTCCCCCAATTTCTTAAGGTTTTCAATATGACAGTATAACTTATTTGAAAATATTACTTAGAAAGAAGATATTAGTTCTTCACTTTTTCTTTCTTTTACTTTTCTGGTACTTTTATCTTGTGATCTTGAGGTAACTTTGATGGTTCTTAAATAGAAAGTATTGTTTTTTTTTGTTTTTTAGCTTGAATTTTAGTTTAATACACTGGAAGGATATTAGAGCTTAGTTTCTGTAATGTAATGCATGCCATTCTAAGCATGGATTAGTGATGAACCCTACTTTTTTAGATGTTTTAAATTTTTATGTGTATGAGTTATTTGCTTCTGTCTGTACATACAGCACATTGTACAGGCCAGGTACCTACAGATGTCATAAGAGTGGAAGGTCCTCTGGAGCTGAAGTTTAATTTCAATATCTTGATAGATTATGTGAAAAATCTGATACTCTATATAAGTAAAAATATCTGTTAAATTTTTGGTAGATAGTTAGAAACAATGTAGAAATCTAGGATTTACAATGTAAAAAACTGAGAGTTTATCTGCAGATTACCAGTTACTTCTTATTTTCACCCTTAGCCATGGGAAGTCGGCTTAGGTATAATTTTCCATATTATGTGTGTCAGAAATTTCTCAAAATCCAGGAAAAAGTTTGATATTTGTACAGCATGTAAAAATTAAATATTTCAGAATCTGTAGTTAGATACCCAGAATAACTGGCAATTGTATTTGGGAAAGATTCATAAATGACTTTCAGATGCTTTATGTTTATATAAACTTTACCTGAATAGATAACATTTCTATTCTGATAATCTAATCTGCATGTAAATGTCCTAAAATAAACAAAATAATCAGGGTTAGTAACATTTTTCTTGTTTACTTAGACTGGAAAGATACTTATTTTTCTTATTATTATTTTGTATATGAGTGTTTGTCTACATGTATGCCTGGTGCTCCTTAAGGCCAGAAGAAGGTGTCCGATCACCTGGAACTGGAGTTATAGATGGCTGTGAGTCACTGTATATGTGCTGTGAATCAAACATGGGTCCTGTGGAAGAACAGTCAATGCTCGAACATTTGAAACATCTTTCCAGCCCCAGATATGTCATATTTTAAGATAGCCAAAAGCATAAAAAATTAAAATGTGGTCTTTCATGTTGATTTATGTGAAAACCCTTGTTTAGACATTTCTATCATTCATTAAAAATTCTTCATAGGCATAGACATTTCTATCATTCATTAAAAATTCTTCATAGGCATATTTATTACAGAATGCTCTACATATAGATATGAGAATCACAACTACTTAAAACCTGATAGAGTTTTACTTATAAAAACGTCTTCGGATGTCCCCACAATGTTCTCTATATTAAAATGTGTACCTGATAGGCTTGGTCCTAATTCATTTCTCACCTTCATCTTGAACAGTGTGATATAGAGAAATAATATTATATTTTTATTTTATCCTTAGTACTGTGAGGATCTTTATACTTCAGAAATATCAGTATCCAAACAGTAAAGTCAAACACAGTAGAGAATAGATAATTTCTCATATGATATACTTACTCTGAAATTGATTTATCAAATCTACTTACTCTCACACAGATTTTTATAATTATATCTGTGCTTTATGTCTCCGAGTATACACTAAATAAATAAATTATATTTCTCTCTGTCTCTCTTACTCCCTATCTTGCTTTTTCTTGGTGTATGTGCATGTGTGTGTCTGTGTGCATGTATTATAAACATGGATGTTGACATCCATTGAGGTACATTTTTAGCAACTAAGAAACATACATGATTGACAGAACAAAGCATATGGAAACGAATAAGAATCTAAACCACATTTAGATCTAAGAAAAAAATATTTGCCTGAAGGGAAAATATTAATTAGTTTGTCTACATGCTAGATAAGAGTCTGGAAGACATATCCATCAAAAGGCAGTGGAATAAACACCAAAATGGAAATTATTTGTAAATTGACAGTAAACTTGGCAAACATTGAAGGGGTAAACAAGTTATTTGGCATGCAAAGCATTTCGAAATCACAGCCTCTGTCAGGAGGCATCTGTGCATAGATTCACTTATTTGACAGAAATTAACATTTTGCAGAAATCTTTGTTGCATGCTAAAGATTTTTTTACCCTCCTTAATTATTTTAATTGCTGCTTCAGAATGTTCTACATAAACATTCAAAAGATGCTAAAATCTACAAAGTCTGATCCAATTTTATCAATATAGGGCTATTCCAATCTAGAACTGACTAAAATACTAACTGGAGGGTTAATTATCTAAATGACTATCTAAAGCATATTTTTAGAATAAAATATAAATGTCATATAAAAAACAGAGAGAAATTATTGTACTAGGAAAGGTAAAGTTTAATTTTCTTTTACTTTATTAATACCAGGAATCAAAATTTCCAATTCCTCCCCTCCTCTCCCCACTCTCCTGCTCCCCTACTCAACCTCGCCTTACTTTTCTAAGAGAGGGCAGGGTACCCTGCCCTGTGGGAAATCCAAGGCCCTCCCACTCCATGCAGGCTTAGGAAGGTATGCATCCAAATAGACTAGGATCCCAAAAATCAGTACATGCAGTAGAGACAAATCCCATTGCCATTATCATTGGCTTCTCAGTCTGTCCCAATTGTCAGCCACATTCAGAGGGTCCAGTTTGATCCCATGCTCATTCAGTCCCATTCCAGCTGGCTTTGGTGAGCTCCTACTAGTTCAGACACATTGTCTCAGTGGGTGGCTCAACCTCTCGTGGTCCTGACTTCTTTGGTCATATTCTCCCTCCTTCTGCTCTTCAACTGGACCTTGGGACCTCAGTCCAGTACTCCCATTTGGGTCTCTGTCTCTATCTCCAACTGTTGCTGGATGCAGGTTCTATGGTGATATTCAAGACAGTCATAGTCTGACTACAGGACAAGGCCAGTTCAGACACCATCTCCTCCACTACCCAGGGTCCTAGCTTGGGACATCCCTGTGGATATCTGGGACCCCCTCTAGAGTCAAGCCTCTTGCCAAACCCACAATGTCTTCCTTAATTAAGATATCTTCTTCCCTGCTTCCATATCTGTCCTTCCTCCATCTTAACCATCCCATTCCCCCATGCTCTCCCCAACCCTCCCCTTCTCCCTTCTCTCTCCCCTCTCCTCTACCCCTTCCCCACCCCCACCCCTATGCTCCCAACTTTTGCCTGGTGATCTTGTCTGCTTCTAATTTCCAGGAGGATCTATATTTAGTCTCTTAGATTATTTTTATTTACTTTAAAAAATAAAATTAAACTTTACCTCGATGTAGGAAGGTCTTTTGTCTATGTGTTAATTTTATTGGTTAATAAAGAAACTGCCTCGGCCCTTTAACAGGACAGAAAATTAGGTAGGTGGAGTAGACAGAACAGAATTGTGGGAGAAAGAAAGCTGAGTAAGGCAGATGCTGTAGGTAGTCACCATAGGCATTTGCCATGTCTCTCCTCTCTGAGTCAGATGTAGATTATGATCTCTCCTGGTAAGCGACCACCTCGTGGTGCTACACAGATTACTAAATATGGGTTAGTCAAAATATGAGAATTAGCCAATAAGAGGCTGAAACTAATGGGCCAAGCAATGTTTAAAAGAATACAGTTTTCATGTAATTATTTTGGGTAAAGCTAGCCAGTGACCATGAGCTGGGTGGTGGGACGCAGCCCTGCCGTTCCATCTACAGTTTCGTGCCCCACGTTGGGCGCCAAAATGAAGGAGCGTGGTCAGTCAGCAATTGGAATTAACCAAACTATCTTTATTATAAAATACTCAGCTTTAATAAAAGGAGGAAAAGGGAAAAACTTACAAAGCCAGAGGTCCAGCAAAGCACAGCAAACAAAGAGGAGGCAGGCCGCACACCCACAAGATTTTATAAGTAAATATTAGCCGAAGGGGGACACACCTTACAAACAAGGTGATTGGCTAGGCTTCCCCTTCATTACCTATAAACAAAGACATATATAGGTAAAGTTTAATTTTAAGGAAGAAAAAATGTTTCATTCAATTTTATTTATTTTAAAGTAAATAAAAATAACCTAGGAGACTAAAAGTATATGGAATAAATACTATTTGCCATATAAAGTGGATAATTTTAAGGTAAACTAGGAGATAACTTGTAATGGGAAAAATCTGAATTTAGTGGTCTTACATCTGCCACCTAACTGCCAGAAGCATACTTCTGAATCTATAGACCTTCAGTATCCTCATTAGTCAAATGAGATTTAGTCCAATCTTTTCTAAAGTTTGCCCTTAGCTGAAATGTATAAAATGCAAATTACCTCAACATAAAGTTTCAAAATTCCTTATTTCTGATGCCCAATAGGTAAGCAACCTTATTTTCTTTTCTCACAGTATCTACTGTTTGTGAGAGAAGCATTTATCACCAAAATTCATAGGTTTCTCTAATATAAAAGAAAAATTTTAAGTGATTTTTTTCTTTTGCCTATTGAAAAATTGAAAGTCCATAGAGATTAATTGACTTGAATCTAATTGTGAAGTTTGTAAAAATTCATTACTATAGTCTATGTTTTTGCTAAGTTTTTCATATGTATTTTCTCTATCAATCTTAAAACAGAGTAAGTCACACAGAAACTTTGTGAGTTAAACAAAATTATAATTTTTTTAAATTTCAGATTGTTGTTTCCATCCCATAATTTTGACAAGAGTTGTACAATTTCAATTTGCAATATTTGAAATTAAGCAAGCAGGTACATATTTAAGGCATAAACCAAGAGACTCTTCTGACATGCTATACTGCATAAATTCATTCTGGTATGCTAAAAATCATAATCTTCTAGAAACTTCATAAGAAGAATCAGATTTCAATAAAATATAATGAACATTTTATTTATCAACATGGAAGTCAATCAAAAGCTTTCCAAGGCTATCTAAGTTTTATTGGAAAAAATTTTTCATATTAGATTATCCTTTTGTTTGTTTGATTCTCTCCTTCTTCTCCTCCTAGCCCCTTTTCCACTCTGCAACCCCTTCTGCTCCTCTATTTATATTCAGGAAAGAGCAGGCCTTCCATGTATATTGACAAAACATGGCATGTCAAGTTACAATATATTGTATTAAGTCTGGGCAAGGCAACCCAATATGAGCAATAGGTTTCCAAAAGGCAGACAAAGAGTCAGAAGAAAGTCCCTGCTACTGCTGCTAGGAGTCTTACAACAAGACTAAGCTATACAACTGTCACATATATGCAGAGGGCCTAGGTCACTCCCATGTAGGTTTCCTGGTTGCTGGTTCGGTCTCTGTGAGCTCCTATGTGTATCTGGAGATTTCTCATCCTAATTGGTCCCACAGTTGCATTTAAAATAATAATTCAGGGGATTAATATTAATTATATATTGTTTGGCCTATTAGCTCAGTCTTATTATTAATGACCTCTTACAACTTAAATTAGCCCATTTCTATTATTCTATATTTTACCACAATGCTTGTGGCTTGTTACCTTACATCTTGCTTCTCTGGTGGCTGCTTTTGTCTCTCTCAGCTACTCCCTCTTTCTCCCTGTATTCAGTTTGAATTTCTTGCCTAGCTATATTCTGCCCTGCCAAAGGCCAAAGCAGCTTCTTTATTAATCAATGGTAACAAAACATATTCACAGCACAGAGTAGGGTATCTCACATCACCTATAAGCCCAGAAAGGTTGATTCTATGGGTTTTCTTGTGATGTCTTTGGCACCTCTGGCTTGTACAATCCTTCCTCTCTCTCTTCAGCATAATTCCCTGAGCACTGCCTATTGTTTGTCTATGGGTCTCTGCAACTGTTTCTACTAGTTGCTGGTAGAAGCCTCTCTGATGATAATTGGTGTAGGCACCAATCTATGAGTATAGCAGAACATCATTAGGCAGAATTACATTGACATTTTAATTCTCTAGCCATGTTCGAGTCTATCCTAGGTCTCTGATCTATCCAGCTTCTGAGTCCTGGCAATCCAGGCAGTGCCAGTGGTGGGTTCACTCTCACATCACAGATAGGAGGCTAGACTAGGAAAAGATGCTGTTTCCTATTAAAGGAAAGACCCAAAAGTAGATACCAACATCATCCCTCCACACTTAAGTCACTGCTTGCCAGGGCATGTGATGAAGTTCAGTATGTTGTGAGTAGTTTGGTTCCAGAGATATTCTACTGTAATCGCAATCTCAGGGTCAGTTCTGTTACACTCATCTGGCCAATAGCTACTCTAGACATGTAAGAGCACTGCAAAGGATGTAAAAGATGGCAATATCAGATGCTAGTTAATTATCCCATACCTTACCAGTAACCTAATTCTTTGTGTTGAACTTTAGGGAAATGTTATTGGTAAGAATGCTTCAAGTGGACATTACTGATTTTTTCTTTTTTAAATTTGTAAATGAAAGGTTAAAATATAAAGTAGAATCTACTGTAATATGCTCCACATTACTGATGTGGGAAGGTCTTCTGTTTGAGTTGATTTCATTGGTTAATAAAGAAACTGCCTGGCTCATTTGATAGGCTGGCCCTTAGGTGGGTGGAGTAGACAGAACAGAATGCTAGGAAGTTAGTCAGACTGCCATGCCTCTCCTCAGGGAGACAGATGTGACGGAGCCAGCCGCCAGGTCAGACATGCTGAAACTTTCCAGGTAAGACATCACTCATGGTATTATACAGATTATTAGATATGGGTTAGTCAAGATGTGAGTAAGAGGCTAAAACTAATGGGCCAGGCAGTGTTTAAATGAATACAATTTGTGTGTTGTTATTTCGGGGCATAAGCTAGCCGGGCGGCCCGGAGCAGGGCGGCAGGAACGCAGCCCACTGTCACACACTACACATTACCTTTTAGGTAGCAACACAATATTGAAAGAAAAGTAAAATTTGTTCATTTCCAATAGATTGAGCCAGTTTATACATTCACAATAGAACTGATGGTGATATAATTAGATGCATATTGCCATATTAACCAGATAATGTGCAGATAGCTGTTGATAGCTGCCAATTAGTAATTCACTGTCAAGTGTTTTTCATAGTTCAGTTTCTATAAGGGGTTTATATGGTTTATTGCAGCTTCATGCATACAGGTTGTGAGCCTCTAGTTATGTAACTAATACATATTTGAAGCTGAGCATAGCTCTGCACTCCTTTAATCAGCAGACAGCTGTTTGAACTCCAGGCCAGCCAGAGTATGCAGGTAGGGAGAGCATGTCTTTATTTGACCCTTAAGTATATCTATCAAGCCATGCAGCTTATGTAAACAGATACATGCAATACACCATGCATGAGACCTTGTCTCAAAAAACGAACAAATAAAATGGAGGGGAGGGAGTCAGGAAAGAAAGAAAATCCAGCCTGAATGAAGGAATTCAAATTCACTGAGTGTGATGATCATCTGTACTGATGATAACCTGCAGCCTGACCCACTGCTTTTAAAACTTTTTAAAAAATATTGTGAAGTTTTATTTACATTAATTTTTTCCATAAAAGATACATTTATTCTGTATGATCAGAGAAAAGACGTTTTGAGATGGACAATCTGATTCATTAAAGAAAAATTGAAGTCTTAGTAAAAGAATATTTAAGCAAGTGATTAAGTTTGAAATAATTATCCCAAATTAATAGTATTCTATCATTATCTTGCTTCATAACATTATTAAGATAATAGTCTGAGTTAATGCATAGTAAAGAACTTGAAAAAAATTAAAAATAAAATTATATTCATAATTTTATTGATGTGATCTTATATGAGATATAGTGTAGGCATAACTAAGGTTGTCCACAAGAGCACAGAATAAAGGATAACAAATACTTGTTTGGTAAAAACTCACAATTAGGGTAGAGAGCCATGATCTGTTCTGTGGGCTCTGGATGCTGTGAACAGAACTCTGACCACTACCGAAGAGAGTGAGCACACTTTTCATCTGCGCTTATCAGTCCCCATGTAGTACCTCAGACGACACTCTAATGGACTGTTAAGCAAAAGGCTATTGACTGAATGACTTCCCACAACAATATATGTATATGCATGTTTGGGCATATAAATATTTGAATATCTTTATATATCTTTGCCTGCTAAAATAAGAAGTAAACAAGCCACTCTAATCTTTGTGATGTTTCATTGTTTTGTGCTTTAAAAAGTGATATATAATATTTATAAATATTTATGGGGTACAATTATTGTTTTGATACATGTATAGAGTATGTTACAATTAAATGAGTATAATTAACATGAACATCTATCACATAAACCATTTATCAGTTTTCTTGAGGAAAATAAAAATTCTCTCTTCTAGCCACTTTGAAATATCTAACACATTGTTGATTATTCTCATACTTACATTAAAATCTTATATTCCTTGATTCAGCTTTCCAGAGTCCTCTCTCCCCTTTTGCATGCCCAGTTTCAGGTGGTTATTATTATACTTGTTCCATGTTCCATCAATAAAGCAAGTACAAATACATGACTGATATTGAACTGTTAACCTCACTAGGGCTTAGTTTCAGCATTCTCAATATAAACTGACTATCTAAAGTAGACTGAGATGTTTTGAAAACAGCTTATAACTGCAGTCCAGACTAAGGAAGACAAGGAAGCTTAATCCAAAGTGTACGAATTTCTAGGATAAGATGGAGAGGCCAGAAAATGTGCTTGATTATAGCATGAAGAAGAGGAATTGTTCAAAATAGGGGTGTGAAGAGGCAGAGAACTAATTTAATTGGCTTTTTTTGTTTTATTTACTTATCTGTATTTGTCAACCAGAAGTCCTGGTTAGCATTTATTTAGAATGACCTAAGAGCAAAAATTATACATACAGTGTGTGTGTGTGTGTGTGTGCCCTCTTTTAAGTAGAGAAAAATCACAAGCAGTATTAGTCTCTTCCATTTCTTTAGTCCTGCATTTAGGAATCCCCAGTGAAATTTAAAAATAATAAAACACAGACACACTGTACGAAATAATAAACACTGAAGTACTGTGTTCTCAAAATAGTGTCCTTTGGTGTGTGTATATTTATGTGTGTCTGTGTGTGTGTGTGTGTTTGTGGTGTGTGTGTATGCCCACATACTAGCATCTATGTGTGCATGGGGTACACTTCTGTGTCTGTATATATGGTGTCAGGTTTCTTCCTTTACCACTTTCCATTTTCCTTACTGAGGCCAGATGTTTCACTAAACTCAAAGTCTGCCTATTCTGTCTACTCTAGCTAGCTTACTGACTAGGTAGCTATCGTTTGTCTTTACCTACCAAAGGCTGAGGTTACAGGAGGCTGCCCAACCTCCTTGGCTTTTATGTGGATCCTGGGAAACCGAACTCCTTGAGATACGTTAAATGTTTTGTTCAATAAGCCATCTACTCGATCTGGATTGTGCAATTTCTCCTACTTTTGTTGGAGGAGTTATGTCATGGTGTCTTGGAACTTGTGGAAATGTACTTGAGAAATGTGGGTATGGAGAGGGTTGTGTGTGGAGGATATTGAGTTAGCAAGAATTCATTATTATACAGCAAAATTATGGAAAGGGTTGAAAAGTATGTCTAAACTCATATAATGCTGTTATTGTTCTGAATTGATTATAAAAATGAAATGAATTAGCATGAGAAGTGTAAATTATGTTCTTTTTCATATTTTATCTGAAGGAAAAGAAATCTTTATTATTGTTTATGAAAATGCCCTTATCTGGAATGATTCAGTAATATTTACTGTTTACATATTATTTAGCTAAACATTTTAATAGTACAAAATGCATGCTATAGTAATATTCTGAAGTATTTATTAAACGCAGGGATTTCTGTATAGCTCAAGTTGGACTTCTACTTTCTGTATATCCCAGAATAATTTCAAATTTGTGATCCGCTGGTATTAGCTTCTTCAGCATTGGAATTGCAGGCATGTGGCACCAATATGGGTTCTGATGCTTTTTTGAAGTAAAATATGATTAGTTTTCACAGTGGTGATATTAAATCAAAATATATAAACTGTGATTTTATTTTAAGATTTATAACTTTAATAATCCTTTCTAAGGAAAAACACTTAATGGTTTTATTCAATAATTTATATCACTTATTGTTAAAATTCAAGATGTGAAAGTCATTAAAACATGAATTTTGAAAGTGCTCATTTTGAAAAATTCAATGCACTGAAAGAAATACCAGTTTCAGATTTGACCTTGCCATATGGATTGAGCTTAAAGTAAGTTGAACTGTGTCATATTGAACAATGACTGCCCCAGAGTAACGACAGCTTGCTTTCCATTGTTTCTTAGCAAATTATATGTGCAAAAAAATTGAAGAATTATTTGGAGTTTTATAAGAAACAGGAACCATCAATGTGCCTGATTCTTTGTCATTAAAAACGTTTGACTATCATGTAGTCACATTTGCTGTAATCAGTATGTACTCTCCATTTCATCAAAAATATCATCCATGTGCTTGCTCTTTCTACAACCTAGAAGACACTCCTGTCAGTAAACACCACAATAAACTGTATTCTGTGCAGTACTGTATCTTTTTACTTCTTCAAAAAATGTGAGCTTCGATTGCACAAAATAACAGGTTGCATTATATTTTCATGCATGTGCAAAATGTGCTTGATCGTATTCACACCCCTCACTACCCTTACTTGTCTGTCTCCCTTCTTTTGCTACCATAGCCTTCCTTGAAATGAGTTCTCCTTAACTCATATATTTAAAAAAAATACACATTTTTCTGAGTCTTGTTTATTTCAATTTACATGGTAATCTCCAGATCCATGTATTTTCTTTCAAATGAAATAATTGTTTTTTCTTTATTACTGAATTATATGCTGATTTTTATGTTACCATGTTGTAATTTTTTTTTTGTACTTTAACAAATAGAGCTTGCCTGAAGATCAAGTGTGGAACTAGCCACTAGTTAGCCATAGAGGGAAGACAGTGGTGGCACACACACCTTTAATCTCTGGAAGCAGAAGCAGGTGGATCTCTGTGAGGTCAAGACCACTGTGGGTTACTCAAGACTGAACCTGTCTAAAAGAGAAACAGAGCACTGCTTTCATAGTGTCCCAAAGGTTTGGGAATGTTGTGTCTTTATTTTCGTTGAATTCAAGGAAGACTTTAATTTCTTTCTTTATTTCTTCCTTGAATCAGGGGTGGTTCTGTAGTTGACTGCTCAGTTTCCATGAGATTGTACACTTTCTGGAGGTAGAATTTTTGTTGAAATCTAACTTTATTCCATGATGATCCGATAGTACACAGATGGTTACTACTATTTCTTTGTATCTGTAGATGTTTGTTTTGTTACCGATTATGTGATCAATTTTTGAGATGGTTCCATGAAATGCTGAGAAGAGGGTATATTCTTTTCTGTTTTGGTGGAATGTTCTATAGATGCCTGTTAAGTTCAATTGGTTCTGTTAGTTCTCTCATTTCTCTGTTAAGATTCTGTCTGGTTGACCTGTTGTCCATTGGTGAGAGAGGAGTGTTGAAATCTCCTACTATTAGAGTGTGGGGTTTGATATATGCTTTGAGAGCCTATAATTCATGATCCTAGGGAAGCTAAATAAGAAGGTGAACCCAAAGAAAAACATATTTATCCTCCTGGATATTGAAAGTAGACAAGATTGCTGGGCAAAAGTTGGGAGCAGGGGGTGAGCGCGGGGTGGGGATAAGGGAACATGGGGAGAGAGAAGGGAGAAGGGGAGGATTGGGGAGAGCTTGGGGGAATGGGATGGTTGAGAAGGAGGAAGAGGGATATGGAAGCAGGGAAGATACCTTAATTAAGGGAGCCATTTTAGGGTTGGCAAGAGACTTGTCTCTAGAGGGGTTCCCAGGTATCCAAGGGGATTTCCCCAGCTAGGTCCTTGGGCAGTAGAGGGGAGGGTGCCTGAATTGGCCTTATCCCATAGCCATGCTGATGAATATCTTGCATATCACCATAGAACCTTCATCTGGTGATGGATGGAGATAGAGACAGAGACCCAAATTGGAACACTGGACTGAGCTCCCAAGGTCCAGATGAAGAGCAGAAGGAGGGAGAACATGAGCAAGGAAGGCAGGACTTCGAGGGGTACGTCAACCCACAGAGACGGTGGGACTGATCTAATGGGAGCTCACCAAGGCCAGGTGGACTGGGACAGAACAAGCATGTGATCAAACTCGACTCTCTGAATGTGGCTGACAATGAAGGCTGACTGAGAAGCCAATGATAATGGCACTGGGTTTTGATTCTACTGTATGTACTGGCTTTTTGGGAGCCTAGTCTGTTTGGATGCATACCTTCCTAGACCTGGATGGAGGGGGGAGGGCCTTGGACTTCCCACAGGGAAGGGCACGCTGACTTCTCTTAGGACTAGAGAGGGAGGGGGAGAGGAGTAGGGGGAGTGGGAGGGAAAAAGCGGGATGGAGGAGGTAGAAATTCCAAATAAATAAATAAATAAATAAATAAATAAATAAATATAGTGGAATCATATATGCTTAAAATGGCCACATTTCCCCTTGAACAGACATGGGTTTTAGATTGGCCTGTTCTTTACTACAAGTGCCTTGAAATAACCCACATTTTCTTAACTCAATACAAATTTTCAGAAGACTTATTTTGGTCTGAAGAAGATACACCTCAGTGAATGTTTTCCTCTGTTAAAGCAATGGTTACACGTTGTTAAAAAAAGAAATTTTGGGTAAGCACAACAAGGGAAGACAGAAATAATAATAGTCACTGCCATGGCAATGCCTATGCAGGCTACTAGTTTAGGCTAAAGTATATAGACATATTTAAGTTAGAGGGTGGTAATGTGAAAAGCCATTTGAGGTACTTTAATCACTCCTAGAAGTAATTAGAGTGAGTTGGTTCTTTTTTTTGGGACACATTGGTGGCTTAGGAAAATCAAGAATAGCTCATGTCTTGCAACAGGTGCCATGCAGATTTACTCATCTAATTTTGTTACTCACAGTTATGTAAGTGTGAATAAACTAACTGAATATGGATGCCCCCATGGGGTTGAGTGAGGCCTCTAATTTGAATGGAAGTCTTTACTAAGACCAAGATTAAGACCCCAGAAAAGAGGAGAGGGGCTACATTCTGTTCTTCCCCACCTAATCCTGCTAGATGTTTTAATAATGTCTATGGAAGTTTTGTCACCTGGGTAGCAAGGTTAATCAGTCCAACTATCTCTTTATCCAACATTAAATCACTAGTGAGAAATGGTCTGACTAATAATGCATCAGAAGGTGTTAGGCCTTGGTGGTAGCTGGAGTTGTTCCTAAACCTGATTAAAATCAGAGGTAACAATTTTGTTTAAGAAGATTACTTTCTGTTCCTACTAATTCACTATAGTATCTTATACATTGTGTTATGTTATAATTACATTTAAGTTAAAAATCATATTTAGTTAAAATTCAAAATTAGTTTTGAAATTACTTTATATCACTCATAAAACACTTAAGTGGATAAGCTTTTTATGAAGTTCTAAGTACATAATACATAGTTGAACCCAGAATTTATGAAAGTAAATGTGTGATGTGGGAGAATCTTCTGTTTGTGTTGATTTCATTCATTAATAAAGAAACTGCCTTGGCCCATTTAATAGGCCAGCCCTTAGGGGTGTGGAGTAGACAGAACAGGAAGAAGGAAGTGAGGTAGATGGCTCAGACAATTGCCCCACCTCTCCTCTCTGAGCCAGACGAGATGAAGCTCCGGCCCAAGATGGACATACACTAGAATCTTCCAGGGAAGGCACCACTTTGTGGTGCTACACAGATTATTAGATATGGGTTAATCAAGATGTAAGTAAGAGGCTGAAACTAATGAGCCAGGCAGTGTTTAAATGAATACAGTTTGTGTGTTGTTATTTCTGGGGCTAAGCTAGCCAAGCAGCAGAGAGCCGGGTGGTGGGAAGAGGCCTGCAGCTCATCACTAGAGAATAGCACCCACGTGGATAACTGAATCCACAGAAAGCCTGAGAAAGCTTGGGAAAGAATAGAGTAAAGCATGTTTTCTTGGTAGCAGTAATTTCTCGGGTTTGGCTTTGCTTGCTAGAGGTAAGCAAGCGCTCTCATCTAAGAGAGGCTTCCTGACTCAGCTTTAGCTGCAAAACCCTGCAGCTCTTTTAAGAGGCCCTGCTACGAAACACTTGTTGATCAAAAGCTGAATGCATGCTTTTCAGTTTTCAGCCACAGCAGGAAAAAAGCTGTGCCATTTAAAAATGTCAGCTTCCTGGGCTGTCCTGCCAAGGCATACTCTGACTCTTTTAAGCAGGCAATTCTGACTATGGAGCTTTTGATTGTTGTTTAACACTGTTGCAGCTTGCTTGCTGGCAGGGACCTTGAAATACTGTAGAGTTGTGGCAATGAACATGGCTCTGGCAGGTATCTCAGCCACAAGGCTGGAATCGCAGAAAGCTAAGGAATGGGCTGTATCCAGCTGCCAAAGCCACAGCTTTAATCCTACCTATATTGCTTGGTAAATTAAAGACTCGTGTGGTCAGAAAAAGAGAGACGTACAGTAAGGAGAAATTCAAAGAGAAAGAAAACTTCTAAATGGTTTCCAGTGTGTTAAAAATATATGCAGGCTAAAGGTTAAAGTTCTTAAAAGTGAAAAAAAAAAGAATAAAAGGAAGTAGTTTGGTGTGGTGGTACACACCTTTAATCCCAACACTTGGGAGGCAGAAGTAGATTGACCTCTGTGACTTCAATGTGTGGCAGGACACACCTTTAATCCCAATGCCTGGGAGGCAGAGACAGACAGATCTCTGTGAGTTCAAAGTTGTAGCACTTACCTTTAATCCCAGCACTTGGGAAGCAGAGACAGTGGATCTCTGTGAGTTCAAGGACAGCCTGGTCTAAAGAGTTATTTCAGGACAAAGATATATAGAGAACCTGTCTCAAAAAATAAAAGTAAAAATAAACGAAATAGAGGTTAAGATAAAGCTGCACAAAGATGGAAAATACACAGAGAATCTTGATACTGTATGTTCTTATGCTCTCTTTGAATTGTTTGAATGTTGAGAAAGGAGCAACAGCTGCTAAAAGAGATTTGTTTATAAATGCTGCTGAACTAATCCAAGATATATATTTTGAAAATACCTTGACTTCAGAATTTGGATCTAAGGATATGACACTTTGGAAAAGAGATTCTTCTTTTGTTTTTACAGAAAATGAGACCCTGTGGATTGCTTCTATCCCAATATGGTATGATAGACCACGCCCTCCTGAAAGATTGCTGTGCATACCCTCAAAAAAATTACTTCACTCAACTGCTGACTAAGATGACCCTGGCACACAGGTTATACCATGAAAGATTTAAATAACAGCGCCCCCATTCAGCAGGAAGCAGTTTGAAGAGAAATAACTATTCCCATATTCCCAAATATTGTTCATAAATGTTCTTTTACATTTAAAGGGGGATATGATATAGATATGAATAATTTGCATTGATACGGATTTTGCTTTAGTGATTTAATTTTAAGGTCAATTTTATTATATGTATATGTATTTCTGATATTGATTAAGGTATTGTGGTTGTGTAGTTCATTTAAAAAATGTAATGTATAATTAGGAAATATAGGTTGTTAATGAATAATCATCGATAATAGTCAAGCTTGTAGTCATGTTTGTTAGATTTTCTAGATATATAGAGGTATATTTCAGTTAGATAGAAATTCCTAATATCTTTCAAAGACTATAGAATATGGCATTTAAATGTTTTAATAACTTAGAGCTTTTCATGACAATGAGACACATCTGCTCCTTGCAGCACCAGCTACTTCAAGAGGAAGATGGGCATTGAAGAGGCTACTGATGGACTTTGATAGCTATTTGGGCAAGAAACTGCTCTTGCCTGGACTGAGGCATGAACTAGACACAAAGAACCTGCAGAAAGAGGACTGCTGAACTTGCTTAAGGTGAAATGATTCTTTAGGGTCCCTTACTCATGAAAGAATCTGTGAGACATTCTGCAGGACACAGCAGATAGTGACTGAACTGCCTTTGAAATTTCCTGCTTCATGGAAATGTCTCTGGATACTATGGGCCTGAAGGCCGAAGATGGATGCCCCAACGATACAGAGGAGCTTTGGGTGACTGTACAGGCAGCGAGATGTCTCTGTGATTTCTAGAGTTTTGTAAGTTGCTTACTTCTCATTTACTTAGGTAATATTATATCCTTCTGGAGTTTTTGATGGAGTTAAAGAACAGATAGATAGTTATAGTTGTTTTCCTTTGTTATAATAAAAGATAAAATGGATATAAATATTGTTACTGTAATTCTTGCTTGATAACTGTTTTGTTATATGTAATTTTACTATGTTAAAGTGAAAGCCTTCTTTTTTGTTTAAACAGAAAAAGGGGAAATGATGTGGGAGAGTCTTCTGTTTGTGTTGATTTCATTCATTAATAAAGAAACTGCCTTGGCCCATTTAATAGGCCAGCCCTTAGGGGGGGTGGAGTAGACAGAATAGGAAGAAGGAAGTGAGGTAGACAATTGCCCCGCCTCTTCTCTCTGAGCCAGACACGATGAAGTTCCGGCCCAAGATGGACGTACACTAGAATCTTCCTGGTAAGGCACCACTTTGTGGTGCTACACAGATTATTAGATATGGGTTAATCAAGATATGAGTAAGAGGCTGAAACTAATGAGCCAGGCAGTGTTTAAATGAATACAGTTTGTGTGTTGTTATTTCGGGTGTAAAGCTAACCATGTGGGACCCGGGCAGGAATATAGCCCACTCCCATCACTACAAATGTGGTACTTATAGAATATAAAAAAGATTATTTGTATAAATTATTCTAATATATTTTAATTAAACAAGTAAGATTAAAATAAAATATGAATTCATATAATTTAAATGTGATTTTCAGATACCCTTTCCTTTCCCTTTTAGTTTTTGGTTTCTGGCTATAGAGCAAAAGTTAAGATTTCAGTTCTTAGCCAAAAGAACTAGCAAACAAAGCAGATGGAAATGGAGTCAGAAATCATGGATAATATTAATCTGCTTATAAATATTAACACCTGAATATTTTCTGCTTTTCTACCCTACTGCATCTTTAACAAAGCAGAAGAAACATTTCTGAAATTTGAGATTAACAAGTTTTAATTGCATTATAAAATATTCAAAGAATAGACTTTAAAGCAGTATTCTATACAATTTAGAAGAATATTGAGGGTTAGAGAGATGGTTCAGTATTTAAAAGCACTGGCTGATTTTCCAGATGTCCTAGGTTCAGTAACCGCCACCTACTGTTCCCTGCAATTCCTGTTCCAGGGGATTCAGCACTCTCTTCTGGCCACCACAGGCACTGCATGCATATGGTACACAGATATATATGCAGAAAGAATACTCATACATATAACACATAAATAAATCTTTTTTTAAAAAGTGAATAATACATTAATGAATTTGAGTATAGAAATAATAAATAATACACTTGCCAGTTATCTATGTATCAGTTGTCCATCATTATTAAAACTAATGTTAAAATTTATGTGAGGGCCCACAAGATGTCTCAGTGGGTAAATGCATAGCAGGGGTGACCTGATTTTAAATCGCCAAAAGCCATGTAGAGGTAAAAAGGAAGAACCAGTTCTATGAATCTGTTCTGTGAACTCTGTATGGATGCTGTGACATATGCATACACATATACAAATGCATATACATGTACATACACATATACAAACACACATATTAGTAATAAATACATTTTAAAGGTTATATGTGCAGAATATTATACCTCTTTGTTTCATTCCCACATTTTTAACACAGTATTGAGTAATCATGAGGTCCTCACTAAAGAATGTGTTGGTTTCTTCTCTGCCTTCCACTAGCATAAAAAATATTAGAAACACATTTATGCAATGAATAGTCAGTCAGTCAACATCTGTTCTAGGAGAGCCTGTAAGACAATAAGATCACAGCAAGCTATCATGGCACAATGAGGAAGAGTTAATCTGACTGTGAATGTCTGAGTGTACCTGGGCAGTATTCCAAGAGCTGTGTGAAAGAAAAGCAGAGTCAATGGATTCCAGTGTAAGTCATTGTGAAATGCTGACTCAACACAGCAGGAAGAGCAAGTTTGATTTGTATTACACACAATAAGCAGAGATTGTCAGGGCACATCAGGCACAGGAATAAAAACAGTGTGAAGCAGGTCATGAAAAATCAGGAGACAGGAACTTAGTTCCCAAACAGGGTTTGCTTGTGAACCCTGAAGGGCAATGCACAATGATTTCCAAACAAGTAATTGGAAAAACTCTTGAGATGTATGTGGTAACCACTAGAATATACAATACTCTTACTTCTTTGTGCAAATAGACTGTTCTTGTTCATTAAAGAAATCTTAATATACAGTTCAGTATTTGGGCCACAATAGGTATTTAATAAATATTTATCAAACATATAATTGTAGCTATGTCATCAGTGAACTCACACAGGACTTATTTAATAAGTATCTTATTCAATAAATACCTTATTCAGTAAGATACTTTTCTCTTCTCTGCCTTCAGTCAGCTAAATAATTAAAAGTAAATTTCATACTTAATTCTTGTCCTCAAAGAATGTTTAATATCAGAGAAATTGTAAAATATACAGAGAACGCTATATTAAATGTTAAAAATCATGTCCTCCAAAAATGAATAGGAAATTCAGAGGAGTTATTCAATATCGTGTGCCTATGTGGAAATGTCAGCTGACTACTGAAGGACAGGGAAGCATAAATGAAAACAACGACCCCAGCAATCTAACAAAAAAGAAGAGCAATTAGCAAAGCACAGAAACAGGAAATTCCAGGAGGTGTAAGAAATAGCTGATTGCCCAATTTGGGGAGGGCATGACACACAGTGGGAGAAAAAGCAGGAAAGACAGACAACAGAATTTTTAGAAGGATTATCAAGAACAATTTGTAAACCCTACTACCAAATAACTGACAGATTCAGGAAGAGGAAGATAGGAGCCAGAGATTTTCATTGAGCATTATTATGTCTATTCTTGCGGACCAAATTCTTTTATATCGAGAGAAGCCTATATTAGTAAAGTATACATTACAGTTTTTTTCTGTGAGGACATTGGTAGAGAATATGCACATGCAGGAAAACAGCCGTGAAGGCAAGAGCAGCTTTGAATGTAATTAGCATTATGCAATAGACAAGAGTCCATATAGGCAACAAAAGTGATTTTTTTAAAAGACATCAGATAGTGTGAAAAAGTTTTATTTCCCAGAGTGAGGAGCTCTGTTCCTGCTGCCATTGCTCCTTGATAAACAGACGCTAGGTTTTTAAGCTATTTCACACAGGTTTATAGCAACGAATCTTCAGAGAGCTTTCAAGCCTTTCACTAACAACTGGGACTGCATAATTAGTTCCTTTAGTTCACAGGCTTCCAGCTTCTTGGATTGAGAAAGTACTGGGTTCTCTGGTTTTGTCGCATCTAGAGTGCCATTTGTTGGATACGTAGCCTCCAACTGTGTAAATCAATGTTTTATATTTTCTTCTATAAAGATGGAGATTTTTGAGACATGGTCGTTCCATGTAGCCCAGGCTGTCCTCAAACTTTGGTTCTCTTAAATTAGCCTCTAAATGCTAGGGTTATAGGTATACACTATCATGCCTAGCTAAGTTTTAACTTTTAAATTTATTTATTTGTGTATTGTTTTAGATAGGATCTCGTGTGTCCCAAACTGGCTTTAAAGTCACTATACAGCTGAGAGTGACCTTGAAGTTTTGATAATCCTGTTTTTAACCTCACAAATCCTAGGATTATAGGCATGCACTAGTGCTCCTGATTTATGTGGTATTGGGGCTCAGACCCAAGGTCCCTTGGTATGCTAGAAGAGCACTCTCCCAACTGAGCTATATCGCTTTTTATACATTTTCCTACCCTTTGCGTGAATCTCTGTTTTGTGAAGTTGCTATGTGCAGAAAAATGTACAAATACAGACATGACAAAATCTAGAAGGCTTAACAAGGACATGTAAATCAAAATGAGTCTCCAAAGAACTTCAGACTAGCTATCATAAGAAAACATAAGTGTTTGACTGCAAACATATTTAACTAATAAAATTAATTTATGGTGGGCTGGTTTGAAAATTCTCCCTTTCCTATACCACAAAGAAAGCTAAAATTTAATACTCTTTGATGCTTCCATCCTACGTTTCTTAGATGTTTGCCAATGTATTACCGCATAAATCTATTTTGTTTAATTTATTACTTTGTGTGTGATAGTATGTGAGTTTATATGTGTATTATAATGTGGTAGTGGTAGTGGTGGTAGTAGTTATGCTGCTGCTGCTGGTGGAGGTGTGTGTGTGTTTGTGTGTGTGTGTGTGTGTGTGTGTGTTTACCTATGTGTGCACATGTGAAGGTTAGCCCTTAATATCAGATTTATTTCCTATTTCCCTGTCTACCTTATGCTTTTGAGAACTGGGGCTTTCACTGAACAGAGGGTTATCATTTCTGCTAGACTGATGGGCCACTGAGCTCTGGGGAATCCCCCTGTCTTTAGTCCTCCAAAGAGTTAGGGAATATAGACTTACTTCATCACTCTCGGTGTTTTATATGAGACACATTTAAGATGAATTATTCCCTTGCATTTAATCATTGAACAAGTTTTTATCTATAATAAAATATCTTTTCTAAGTTTAATGATGTTCTCTATTTAGTAATGTGAAATATTTATCTAATTTTAAAAACTTGAGTCAATTTTTAATTTAATTCAATGCATATTTGAAATCCCAGTAATACAGTGAATATGTAAAAGGACAGACAGAAAAAGATATCAGATGCTACACCTATGCTGAGAGAATATATTTGGGGAAGAGCAAATGAGTGCAAGGTAGAAAATATGAAGGGATTTACTGGAATATAAATCTGGGCAAGTAGTTTGAGAGCAGAATTTGGAGAGCCTTAGATTCTTACTTGAGGATTAAGAATTTATTATTGAGTCAACAGAAAATCACTGAAGGTTTTAGAAGAAATGTCATGGTTTAAGTTATTTTTTAAAATGTAACTTTTATAACAATGTTAAGTTGGAAATAAATAGAAAGCTTAGGAAGCCATTTCATATTCTATAGACTATTTTCAAGTAAACATTTTTTTTAAAAAATTAGAGTATACGTAAGATAAAGAAATAAACTCCAACAAAAATAGACATTCATAGAAAAGAGTCTGCAAAGAACATGGAATATAGTTAGATTTTCTGAAAAGTCTCCTGTCTCCATGGGAATCGGGCTTTGATTTATACCCCAAACACTGGTTTTTCTGGAGTTCTAAGTTTTCACCACCAGCAGCATTTTGAACTGAAATAGATAGGTACGTTTAATAAAATTCAGTGTATCACTTGAAATTGCACTGATAAAATTTTCTCCTTGAAAACATTTCTAAGATATTCATGTGGCTCACTTCATTAAAATTTATCCTCAAAATCTGTAGTGTCTTACCTATAATCTTTCATTAAATACCAAGCTGTGACACACAGTCCTTATGCAAGTGCTCTTTGCCACCGAGCCATCTCAGCAGCCTAAGTCTCTGAAGTTTTATTTCCTTAGAGGACATCACATGAAGACTAAGAGCCATTACATCATTCACTCTCATAACCCCTTAATCCATTAATCTACAAAGAGATTAATCCATTCATTAGTACAGACCTTTCACGATGAAATCTCATGCCAAAAGTGTTTAGGGAACCACGTTTCCAAATTTGGGAGATACATTTAAACCACAGTCCTGCATAATTTTAGATAAAACAATTTCTACATGATTTCCAGTCTAGCTGCCTAAACAACGAACAGAATTACACCAATTTATGAGATGAAAGAATTAAATAAGCTCGGTATTGTGCCTGGCACATGATTGGGCTTGTATGTGTGGTTTGCTTTTAGCCGGTGTGATATAGATAGAAGAATCCTAGTTCCTGAGCCAGACTTTTAAGAACCTATGCTTTATCCTGCAGACGTTTTTGTGCTGTGTTGTGATTTTTGTGAGAAAAGTGTTTCTTATGTATCTGTTGCTCCCTCGCTCTGGATTCCTTAATGAACCATGTGAAAGAAAACTAAAATTGGGGCGCAGAACCACATGATGCTGCTTTACCTGGTGAAGTGGAAGTCACCCACAGATGAGCAGGTGGGGCACCATTACCATGAGCAAATATATGGTGGAGAAATGGAAAAGAAGGAGAAACCAAGCAATGCACGTTTTGTGGAGATCTGCCCCTGCCCCTCACTGGATAATGCAGTGGGAAAGCTGATCCCACCCATTGTCTAAGGGGGACAGTCACAGCAGAGGCCTTGACAGACCAACTCAGCTACACAGACCCACATTCAGTGTTTTGAGTTGGCGCACTGCAGCATCTTCCCCATCTATGTCTCCTGGAGCATGCGAAGGGACTAGTCCTATGGAGCCATAGCCACAGGATCCCCATGACTCAGGGCAACAACAAGATATACACGAGGAATTCTGGTGAGGGTCCAGTATTGATGTTGTGTACCAGAGGCCAGGGGCCTTGAATTAGACTAACAACACATGATAATGAATATTTCCAAGTAAAGTTGTTTGGACAAAAGAATACACTGCGTGGCACATTGTAGCTCCCAATGTTACTGAGATGAATTAAGAGATGAATGAGAGGTGGGGCAGATGGAGGAGCGAAGTGATTATATATTTTTTAATTAATACTTTTATTACTATATTTTCTTTTGAGGGGACACTGCAAGAGTGAAGGGCAGATATGGAGGGATTGGGAAATGAGTGGGATTAGGGTGCATGTTGAAAATTCCCAAAGAATCAATAAAAATATGTATAAATAACCCTAAAATCAGACCCAGAGAGATGGCTTATCAGGTAAAGATACTGGTCACCAGCTAATGTAAGCAAGTTTGTGGGTGTGAGGAAGCTGCTTCCAGGTCTCTGGGGCTTCTCTGGGTGGGAGTGGGGCACCAGAAGTGTTTCTGGGGGCTAGGGTTTAGAGAGCAGGCAGAATTCTCAAAATTGAAGTAGAAAAAAAATAACTGAGTTCACAGTTTTGTACTCTGACCTTCATATACATGACATGGATAGTATACACACACACACATATTCACACACGTACGCACACACACACACATGCACACATGCAACTGTGTGTGCACACACTACCACCACCAACAAAACAAAAAAGAATAACAACTAATATCTAAAATTGAACAGGAACTTTGAGATCCTCACATGACCTGTGATATGAAGCACATAACTGTTACATCAAATGTAGAATTGTAAGAAAATAAAAGATATATTTTAATTTTTAAAATTTTGTATATGTTGTTTTATCTGCACGTTATGTGCATGCCTGGTGCCAAAGTAGGTCAGAAGAGGGCATTAAATCTCTGAAACATGAGTTAAAAATGATCTTGAACCACTATGTGGATACTGGGAATAAAACCTGTGTCCTCTGTAAGGACAACCAGTGCTGCCAATTGCTGAGTCTCTCCCTAGCCTCCAATATTAGTCATTTTAAAAAGTGTTTTTGTAACAGTATCTGGGTTGTAAGAGTACTTGATTTACTGTTATCTACTGCTGTCTTTAACAAAATGTAAAATGGCCGAACTGGTTTATTAAGCACTATTCCAAATACTTTCAAAGCCAGAATAGATTCTACAGACTGGGATAGCAAGATGAGTTAAGCCTGGTTACCCTTCTCACTGAAGATACATGAAAATATGACAAAGAAACAGACAGATACATTGAGTCATGTGAAAGAGGTGCAGAAGTTTCAGAAGTTATCTGTTCCATACGTCTTGATAAAGTTTATAGAAGTGCAAGTATTTATGTTGAAATTTGCAAAAAATATTAGAATATACCACTTTAGATATCAAGTCACTGAATTCTATGAATAACTATTTAAAAAGCATCAGGGCACATAGGAAAGACACAGACACCCCTCCTGTTCTAGAATATAAATCAAATTCACCTCCTTTCTTAGTATGCTCATTTTCCCAAGCACACCATCTCGATCAAAAATAAATTGGCCTTGTCCAGACACTTAAAAACAACAAAAACAAACAGAAAATCTTAAAGATATAAGGAAAATTAACTGATTTAACAGTTTTCTATCACAAAGAAGATACCAGTGAAATAATTTTCCCATATTCATCCCTATTCAAAGAGGCATTGATATGCATGTTTTGACAACTACCTTTCTGAGTGCTTATTTTATTATGGTTTTTAATTTTGTTTAAAAAAGAACAAAATCAAGTGGGAAAGAGAGAGTCTATAAGAGGGATATCAATAGATATATAATAGAAGAAGACAACCTTTGGAGTTTTAATAGTTGCTTTCTGATATTTATGATTCCCCAGTATATTTTAAAACAGCTGAAATTATTTGTGCATGTCTCATTTGTTTTATTTTACTGTTTTTGTTGTAAGATTGTTGTACTGTAATGCTATCATCTAGGTGGCTTTGGTTTAAATACTACTTAAGATGCTAATTGTAGAAATTGAACCTGCTTCCTGGAAATGCTTGAAGCCTGTTGGAACAAAACTCATCCCTTATGTGTTTGGAAAGTTGTTAAATAGCAACATAAATTTCACACTACTTCTGTTTGTTTGTGGATATATGTTTATTAAGTGCTTGTGTTACCTGGGATAGTGGGTGATGGAAAAATAGAGAAAGAGATGAGATATTTTACTCATTCCAAACCTTTTTGGAATATATATGTGGCTCTCTGTAGATTTTTTTCTCTATCTTTTTAATTACTTTTTACATCATTGTAATCATTATTCTTAGTATCACCATATCTAATTTTCATAACTAGGTATGCTTTATATAGACTGTCTGCAGTACTTAAAATTTCTCTGTGAAAGGAAATTATATTTTTCCTGTATTTATAAATAAATTATTAGACATACAATGGCTAAAATGTGTGCTTTACATCACACCTTTAATAAATCACAGAATGGTAAAATACCCTCAGGTGTACATAAATAAGGAGGCCATTCTCATTGTTCTCTATATTTCAATCAGGTTTTTCAGAGAATAATAACAGTGTCTTACTAATGAATGCAAATTTTGTTGCTGGATAGTTTCTTCCACATAGCAGTGATGGCATTTAAATAAAAAAAAAGCAACTATTAAATGGAATACTTCCAGACTCAAATAAAGTTACAATAGGAAGGCTAATTCTACTACCCGTATCACTGGAGCACAAATATGTGTGTGGGCATGAGGCAAATATTCTCAGTTTTATTTTAATTTTGTGCAACTTCAAGATCTCCTGAGTAAATTTGAAGCATGGAAATCATGGGAGAGGATAGAAGGGAAGGGGAGAGGAAGGGAGGGGACCTGAGAAAAATATATAGTTCAAAAAAAAAACAATTTAAAAACGTGCTACTTTAAAAAATACATTGATGCACATTTATTTTTGTCTAACTGAGCCACGTTCACTTTAGCAAATAAATGTTCAATATAAGTTTGATGATATTCTTTAACCACTGTATGTATCTGTGTTATCATATATGTATGTGTCATCATGTTACTGAAATTGTTTATATTATATTCAGAATAATAATCTCAAGAAAGACAAACCTATTTTGGTATTTCTTACTGAAAGTCACGAGAATACTTTTCCTGGATATAAGAGAGCAAATGCGTACTTAACTCATGTAAGGTACAAGGAAGAGAGCTAAGGATTGTATCCAAGTATAGGTTAGTGAAACAATGAATTTATTGGTGTTACTTGGAGGATCATTGGTGTGATACATTTAGAATCATCTGATGGATTAGAATATTGTCATGCCCAGTTAGGATAATTAGTGTGGGGAGCCCTAACTTAGTCATGAACTAGACTCCCTGTTTGGAGTGCAGAGCTCTAGGACAGAGAAAAGAAAGAACCTGAACTAACAAACAGAATTCTGATCAAAGAAAGCTGCCTAGGCAAGTAGTTTTTTGTTTGTTTTTGGGGTTTTTTTTTTTTTTTTGGATTCAATCTTTAGCTTTGAAGTTGCTCAAAGGCCATTGCATATAGAAACTCACTGAGTCCAAGCAATGTATAATAAAATCAGAATATAGTTGATGTGGCATTCTCCTCTGTATGCTGTGAATACCACTGGTTAATAAAGAACTGCTTTGAGCCTATAGCAGAGCAGGGCAGAACAGAGGTAGGTGGGGGAAGCTAAACTGAAATGCTGGAAAGAAAAAGACAGAGTCAGAGAGAAGCCATGGAGACACTGCCAGAGACAGATGTGCTGAAACTTTGCTGGTAGGCCACGACCTCGTGGTGATGCACAGATTAATAGAAATGGGTTAAGTTAAGATGTAAGATTTAGCTGATAAGTAGTTAGAGCTAATAGGCCAAGCTGTGACTTAATTAATACAGTTGCTTTGTGGTTATTTAGGGGCTAAGCAGCTGGGAACTAACTAGCAGCCTCATTACAACATATAGTTGGACTACCAGACTACCAATGAAGAGTCACTGAAAGGGAATTGCATGAAGTTGGGAAGGTGAAGTCTAATGTGCAATGGAGAACTCAAGATATTGGAGATGCAAGGACTGTAGAATTTCTACCTGTCAAGTATAGCTGAATAGAGATGATCAAGAAAAGTAGTGATTTAATTTTGGTATATGGTACTTATCTAAAAAATGTCCATTTATTTCACATTTTCCAATTTTGTGGAATACAGGATTTTGTAGTAAGATCTAATAATTCTCTGAATTTCCTCTGTGTCTGTGGTTATGTCTCCCTTTTCATTTCTGATCTTGTTAATTTGTGTGTTCTCTCTCTGCCATTTGATTAGTTTGGATAGGGATTTGTCAATCTTGTTGATTTTCTCCAAGAACCAGCTTTTTTGTTTCATTGATTCTTTGGTTTGTTTTCTGTGTTTCCATTTTGTTGATTTCAGCCCTCAGTTTGATTATTTCCAGTCTTCTGCTTCTTTTTTTCTAGAGCTTTCAGGTGTGCTGTTAAGTCTCTAATGTGATTTTTCTGTTTACTTTATGTGGGCACTTAGTGCTATGAACTTTCTTCTTAGCACTGCTTTCATAGTGTCCCATAGGTTTGGGTATGTTGTGTCTTTATTTTCGTTGAATTCAAGGAAGACTTTAATTTCTTTCTTTATTTCTTCCTTGAATCAGGGGTGGTTCTGTAGTTGACTGCTCAGTTTCCATGAGATTGTACACTTTCTGGAGGTATAATTTTTGTTGAAATCTAACTTTATTCCATGATGATCCGATAGTACACAGATGGTTACTACAATTTCTTTGTATCTGTAGATATTTGCTTTGTTACCGATTATGTGATCAATTTTTGAGACAGTTCCATGAAATGCTGAGAAGAAGGTATATTCTTTTCTGTTTTGGTGGAATGTTCTATAGATGCCTGTTAAGTCCATTTGGTTCTGTTAGTTCTCTCATTTCTCTGTTAAGTTTCTGTCTGGTTGACCTGTTGTCCATTGGTGAGAGAGGAGTGTTGAAATCTCCTACTATTAGAGTGTGGGGTTTGATATATGCTTTGAGAGTCTATAATTCCTGATCCTAGAGAAGCTAAATAAGAAGGTGAACCCAAAGAAAAACATATATTTATCCTCCTGGATATTGAAAGTAGACAAGATTGCTGGACAAAAGTTGGGAGCAGGGGGGTGGGCATGGGGTGGGGATAAGAGAACATGGGGAGAGAGAAGGGAGAAGGGGAGGATTGGGGAGAGCTTGGGGGAATGGGATGGTTGAGAAGGAGTAAGGGGGATATGGGAGCAGGGAAGAAGATACCTTAATTAAGGGAGCCATTTTAGGGTTGGCAAGAGACTTGTCTCTAGAGGGGTTCCCAGGTGTCCAAGGGGATTTCCCCAGCTAGGTCCTTGGGCAGCAGAGGAAAGGGTGCCTGAATTGGCCTTCTCCCATAGCCACACTAGTGAATATCTTGTATATCACCATAGAACCTTCATCTGGTGATGGATGGAGATAGGGACAGAGACCCACATTGGAGCACTGGACTGAGCTCCCAAGGTCCAGATGAAGAGCAGAAGGAGGGAGAACACGAGCAAGGAAGTCGGGACCTCGAGGGATATGTCCACCCACAGAGACGGTGGGACTGATCTAATGGGAGCTCACCAAGGCCAGGTGGACTGGGACTGAACAAACATGTGATCAAACCGGACTCTCTGAATGGGCTGACAATGAAAGCTGACTGAGAAGCCAATGTTAATGGCACTGGGTTTTGATTCTACTGCATGCACTGGCTTTTTGGGAGCCTAGTCTGTTTGGATGCACACCTTCCTAGACCTGGATGGAGGGGGGAGGGCCTTGGACTTCCCACAGGGCAGGGCACCCTGACTTCTCTTAGTACTGGAGAGGGAGGGGGTGGGGAGAGTGGAAGGGAAATGGGAGGAGGGAAGGAGTTGGAAATGTTTAATGAATAAATAAATTTAAAAAACGAAAAAAAAAAGAAAAGTAATGATATGTGTTTCAAGAAACAGACTTGGAGAATTAGGAATGTTAATATAGATTGGAGTCCACACATTGTCACCAAAAGTCCAATATGCTCCAGTGGATATGTAATGTTTTGTGAAAATCCTGTTGTGTTTGGTCTCTCTTTGATCTGTTATTTCCCAGCTATATTACCATTCATTGTTTTTAGAATGAGAGTGTTTATTTTGTGTCATTGCATCTTTAAAATATCTAAGTTTTTTATATTATAGAGATAAACAATTAAGAAATTACATAAATTTTAAAAAGACTCTTTTGTCAACTTTTGAACCCGTATGTAACAGTCAACTCCTTGAATACAAAGACTATCAGAGAGAGACTAAAAACACTTTGTATTATGAGATGAAAATAAAATTTCAGATACTGGGGATGGAATGTTTTTGAGCGGTATATTTGTGTATCAAGTTGACACAGGGTAGACTTGTGATATTTAGCATTGTTTGTCAACTTAATGACACTTATAAACATATAGGAGACAATGTCCTGTGTATATCTATTAGGGTATTTTCTGGGAGATTTAAATGAATTGCCTTGAATTTACCTTGAACGTGGATATATTCATAAAATGAGCATATATCCCAAACTAAACTAAAAGGAGAAAGTAAGTGTAGCACAAGCATTCATCCCATCTGCTTTTGACTGTGGGTGCAAAATGACCTGCTTCCTCAGGTGCCTACTGCTTCCCCACCATGATGGATTGTATCCTTACACTGGAAGCTAAATCAAACTCTTCCTTCATTAAGTTACTTTTGTTAGATATTTTATTATCATAATAAGAAAAAAGTAAAATGATTAGGGTATCATTTGGTTATATTGAAAACTAGATCACACTATACTTCCTTCACAGGTCTCTTTGGGTCAAAGCTATAAGTTGAGTAAAGAAGTAAGTTTAAGACAATTATAATTTTAGAGCAATTTTTAACAGTTTCAGTTTCCTGTTAATAATTTTAAAAGTCTAGATACTCACCATGGCCATGCTTATGAGAGCCAGTATGTTTTGCAACCATTATAATGAATATAGAAAATTTTAGAACTCTTTATAAACTTTTAAGTTTTATTAAATGATTTGTGTTTTTACATTTGTTATTCCAGCCACAAACAAAAGTACTTGATACACAAATAATAGATGTAACCTAGTACACAAATAATAAATGTAACCTAGTATTTGAAATCTTATGATTGTAACACTAAATCTAAAATATGCTTTGCAATAGAAGTCTATAAGAATTAAATCAAATTAAGAAATTTCAAATTTCATACCTTAAAACTTCAGTAACATTTTAGCTTCATTAATCATAGTTCTTATTTGGAGTATGATGATTATTAACAACTAAAGTAAACAGATAAAAGGGGTATGTTCTACAGAAGTATTCAACTTTGCAATTAGCCTGGTGCCATGAGTCATATTCATCTGGAACCCAAACAACAACAACAAAAATCTAATGAGCACAAAGCTTGCAAACACTCAGGCTTGCCATCTATTTGGTATTCCTGCAAATCAATTGTTAGATATTCCTATGAGCACATCATGTGTTCCTTTTCACTAAGTAATTTCCTTAATGTATTCAGTGACCATGTGTTGAGGATTGGCAACATCATCTCTGTTTTAATCAAGCTCTCAGTAATAATCAAATAAGGAAAAAATAGTAAGTTCCACATTTTATTTTGCTCAGCAACGTACACAAGCCTCCAGCTTGAAAAGAAAAGAACAGGATGATATTCTGTTAAGTAGTTTTCGTGAGCCTAAATTTTCTTGTGCAGTTATTGAAAGGAAAACCATATCTTTTTGTAGCAATGAGAAATCTAATCAGCTACAAAGCTGAAGATTTTTCTCAATTTATACATTATCTTTAAGGTCCCTGCAACCAAATCCTGACTGTCATGAGGGTGAGTCAGCAAGTGCTCCATTAGAGATTTTTATAAATGGAAATAAGTTTATACTTATTTAAGATGAATATTAATTTTACTTACAGATAATTTCACCTCCAATTAGTGAAAATAATATTTAAAAAATCAGTGAAATTTATTCAGGGAAAAATAATAACCTAAGTCAAATACCAAGAAGGTGCCAGAGGTAGAACAAAAATAAATTTTCCACAAAATCTAAGTAGAATATCCGGTTACTTATAGAAGCACAAGACATTGCTAGTGCTAAGCACAGTGTGTGTCTGGCAAAGAAAAGTAAAGCATCCATATAATATCAAGTAAAAAAAGAGGAGGGGCCCTAGCACCTACTCCAAATTCCCATCCTACACAGCCATACATAACAAGAGAGCCTGTATGCCTTTTATCTGTATCCTGTCACTCAAAGACCTTATCTAGGCACTTGCCCTGTGGACTGAGCTTGTAGGAGACCTGGAACTCCCTAGACTCTGCTCCCCAGACCTGTGAACCTCACTAGGTGAACAGCCTCTGGAACAGATTAGAATTAGTGAGTTAGTCTAGACTCAAAATAACAAATGTCTATGTGTATAGCCTCATGTGTGTATCCTAAATTATATCTAATGCTGTATTATATTCAATTGGAAGTACCCGAAGAGGTCAAATAACTAGAAAGAAGCCATTGATAGGTACCATAAGGGAGATTAATTGGATGTAGATGTATGAATGTAGAGGCGGCAGAGATAGTAGGTGTAGAAAGGCTTAAACAGGAGCCAGGCAGTGGTGGTGAATGCCTTTAATCCCAGCACTTGGGAGCCAGAAAGCAGGTAGATGGCTCTGAGTTCAAGCCCAGCCTGGTTTACAGAGTGAGTTCCAGGACAACCAAAACTGTTAAACAGAGAAACCCTGTCTCAAAAAAAACCAAAAATATTTTAAAAAATTTTTAAAAGGCTTAAGCAGCGAGAGCAAGGAGATATGCATGCAAAGGGATGGGGAACCAAAAACAAAGGGTTATAAAAACACATGTGGAAAATGGACATTTTGTAATTCAGTTAGAAATGCTAAGTCAAAAAAGAACAGCAGCAACAGCAAAAGCATTAGGAGAAAGACATCCTCTTTCTCCTAAAAGCCTTGAGTTTTAAAATAAAGGTTCTGGTGTCAGATGTGTATCTTCTTAAGAGTTCTTAGTCAAGGAAGCTCCAGTGGTCTCAGAAACATTAAATTAGCTTCAGTATAGACTTTTATCATTATTCTTCGTTGTCCAATAGATCTAGTTTTTAATACTTTCTTTATGAAGCTGCCATAAACTTTCATTGCAATATACAAGGAAATTAAGCTATAACTGAGAGGGAAACTTCTTCCCTTCTGGCTAGGTTTCATAGCAACTGAAGGTTCTATGCAGACTTCTCAAGTAGAGATGGCATTCAATTAGTTATCTAGTTGTCAACTCTATGAGCTATAATATTAATACTCAAGGGAATGTTTACCCAGTGGTACAATAGAGGCCTGACTAGTATGGAAATAACCAACTACTTTCTAATGAATTTGAGGTATTTTCTACAGTAGGGAATTTTTACTAAATCACTTATACTTCTTGTGTATTTGAGTGATATAATCAGGTCTAAAAGAATTTCATAATCATCATTGTACTTTCAATGTTACTATCTAGGGATATTGATTGGGTTCATTTTCTATGCTGGTTAAAGAATTAAAATGAATGAAAAATCTAGACTATAGCAAGTAGCAGCAATGGGAAAAATCTCAAACAGAATAAACCAATGAAGACAGGCTTTTATTAGAGTGAGGAAACACACACTCTCTGTCTCTCTGTCTCTCTGTCTCTCAGTCGTCTCTCTCTCTCTCTCACACACACACACACACACACACACACACACACAGAGAGAGAGAGAGAGAGAGAGAGAGAGAGAGAGCAATCATGAAGAAAGAAAGTCCCTCTACAAAACAGAAAGAGGATTCTAGAAACTGAAAATATAATCTCTTCTTAAGGGATTTAAGGGAACTTCCTTCCTTTATTTAGGGTTATGGAGTTTGAAAAAAGACAAGGTGGATGATAAGCAAAGAAATTGGGATAAGCACAACCTGATCTGACCTTGAGCTTATTATAGCAGATCTAGGGGTACTTGGTCCCTACTTTTGGGAGGAAAACCTACAAGACTTTTGTTTTAACTTGTCACTCTTAAAACAGGAATGCAAGAAAGAAATCAGGCACACTAGAATTTTACTGTCATTATTATTTAGTGATGATACCTTTTACTATATCTGTCTGCCTATTAGGAAATTTGTCTAGATTCTGGTCACTTATTAGGACCATGGGAAGTCCACTAAGGTGAACTTGACAAATTAAGTAGAGCTGGCCCAAGAGAGGGATTGTGTATGCTGCAGAGAGTAGTGCTGGAAGAGCTGGCCTACTCTAACCTTTTGGAACCCATAAATTCCCATCATGATAGAGGTTTCCTGTCCTGCCTGGTCCTTCAGCCATTAAGTCCCAAAGAAATCACACAGAGGTCTACATTAATTATAAACTGATTGGCCCATTAGCTCAGGCCTTTCTTATTAACTCTTATAACTTATTATTCTAGTCTATTTTAGCCACATGGCTTAGTACCTTATTTGGTGAGGCAGTCACATCTTGTATCCTCTGCATCTGGGTCATGACTAGAGACTGAAACTTCCCTTTTCCCAGAATTCTCATTGCCCCACCTCTACTTCCTGCCTGGTTGCCTGGCCTATACTTCCTGCCTGGTTACTGGCCAATAAGCCTTTTATTAAAAATAATACAAGTGACAGGATAAAGGACCATTGTCCCATAGCAGAGCTGAAACTACAGGATTTTTTTGTTTGCCCTCCTGTATTTAGTTTTTCTTTGGTACAACTTCGCTATGATCATATTACTCCATTTTTGGAATGGAAATATTTATTCTATGCCACTTTTTATTGGAAGTACAGATCTTGTGTTTTGTTTATAGGAGCTAACTCTTAAGAGATGATTTGAGTCTCATAAGAGACCTGAAGTTTCTAATTGATAAAGACTATGGGAATTTTTGAAGTTATAGTGAATGCATCACCATAATGGTAGAATGCATGTCAGCAGGTAGTCAGGCATGATTCAGAAGCATGGCAGCAGGCAGGCAGAGTGCTAGAAAAATAGCTCAAAACTTGCATAGTTATCCACAAGCATGAAACAGAGAGAAAAAGTCATTTGGGAATGGCATAGGCTTTTGAAACCTTAATCCCCTCCTCAGTGACACACCCTCACCAACAAAGCCATACCTTCTAACACTTATTTAACAGTTCCATAAAGTAGGAATCAAGTACTCAAACATATATAAGACTAAGGGGCCACTGTCATTCAAACTACCACAGGGAAAGCTGTGGCTTAAATATGATATGTCTGGGTGTTAGGTTGAGAAAGGGGAGACTTGTAGTGTTTAATATTGTCAACTCAAAAAGAGTAGAATCATAGAGAAAATAAACCTATGATCATGCCTTAAAAGAAATATGTTTATTTGAATTATGTACATACTATATGTACATATATTTATGTATATAGTAGTTTATTTAAATTTGAAGTACCTACCCTTCCTGCCAGACAAATAAAAGTGAGAAAAGTAACTGAGCAATACTGAATAATAACATTTATTGCACTCTGCTTCATGAATGCAGGAACACTATCACAGGCCAACTCAAGCTTCTGCTGCCATGACTTTCCTACAATGATGGACTTTAGCCTTGACTTGTAAGCCAAAGTAAACCCTTCTTTCCAGAAACTTCTTTTGTCACAACAATGAGATAAATAATGAATGGTGTGGTCTTTCTACCTTTCAGTGTTTACTCACATTACATTTTCACTCTTCTGGAAATTTCACTGCAATGTTCATGTATTTCTTTGTTAGACTTGTTCCTTTTGTTGGTTTTTTTTTGTGGCTATGACTAAGGGGATTATCTTGTTTTATTTATTTATTTGTTCATTTTATTTAGTTTTGGTAAAAAAAATGTATAGGAATAAAACCAAACAAAAAGTAAAAGAATTCCATAATGAAAATTATAAAACACTGAAGGCAAGAATTTAAAAGGAAGCTAAAATGAGTAAAGATATTCCTGATATGTGGGAAGTCAAAATAAATATTTTGTAAGTTGTTATGTAACTGAAAAGAAACTATCAATTTAGTGCAAGCCCTAGTAAACTTCCAATGTAATTATTCACACAAAAAAGAAAACATTATATTTCATATATAAACAAAGCAGACACTTAATTCACAAAGCAAGAATGAGCAAAAAGAACACCATTTTAGATAATACAAAAACTAATTAGAATTATTGGTGACAAAACATCATGTTACTGGCATAAAATAGGTATGTGGGCAGGGTGGTAGTTGCACATGTCTTTAATCCCAGCACTCAGGAAGCACAGGTAGGTGGAGCTTTTAGAGTTCGAGGCTAGCCTTCTCTAGGACAAACTCCAAAGCTACAGACAGATCTAATGGGAGAACACCAAGTCCAGTTGGAAAGGAACTGATGGAACAGGGGACCAAACTGGACTCTCTGAATGTGACTGATGGTGGAGGAGGACTGAGAAACCAAGGACAACGGCAATGGACATGAACTCTACAGCATGGACGGGCTCACTGTGAGCCTTGTCAGTTTGGTTGCTCACCTTCCTGGACTTAGGGGGAGCTGGGAGGACCTTGGACTTAACATAATAAAGGGAACCCTGATGGCTCTTTGTCTTGGAGAGGGGTGGAGTGGGGGTATGGGTGGAAGGGAGGGGAGGGAAGGGGGAGGAGGAGGGGAGGAGATGGAAATCTCTAATAAAAAATGAGAAAAAAAAGAAACTAATAAACTGTACAATTAAAAATTTAAAAAAAGTGGAATAACAAAATTGAATAAAAGAACACTAAGTTCACACAGCTACCATTACATTCATGAAAAGGCAACGTTTCTGAGAAGTAGTACCAGGTGAACAGAATATCCACATTTGAAAGATTGAAACCAAATTCCTAACTTTCATATAAAAAATTAGACAATATTAATCAAACGTGATAATAAAGTACGAGAAACATTGGCACTACTAGGAGAAAAACAGTTAAGTGACTTCAAGTTATAGACATATGATGCAGGACAGTTCTATATTCTGTCAACTATATTTTAAATAAAAGCTGTTTGGCTGGTAGCCAGACAGGAATTAGAGGTGGGGCAATGAGAAAACCAGTATTCTGGAAAGAAGGAAGCTCTTTTGGCAGTCCTGCCCAGATCACCAATGAAGCAGGATTTGATCTGCCTCTCTAAAAAAAGGTACTGAGCCACGTGGCTAACATATACTAAAATAATGGGTTAATATAAATTACAAGAGCTAATAAGAAGTCTGAGCTAATGGGCCAATCAGTTTATAATATTATGGAGACCTCTGTGTGATTTTTCTTTGGGGGCTTACTGGCTGTTGGAACTGTGCAGGACATAAACCCCAATAAGCAGGCCCTAATGAGTAGGCCTCTACTAGGTTAAAAATAATGGTAATAATTGACAAATATCATCACATCAAATTAAAAAGCTTCTGTACATCAATCAAGTACAACATGAATATATAATTCATAGAACATGACAATATTATTGCAAGCTATTTGCCTGACAAATGGCTTATATCAGAACATAAAATAATTTTAAAAATGAAATATCAGAAGTGAATAATACAATAATTTACAGAACAAAAAAGCTAAAAAACAGTTATTGTAAGGGTTATAAATGGCAGTGGATTAATAAATCATTATCTTTAGTCCACATAGAAATTCATAGCCAAGGTATATGAGATTTTAATGCCACATGCTAATGATAATGCCTAATATTAAAAATAAAAATATTGATGGGATTTGTGGAGAAAGGAACCATTAGGCACTGTTGGAGAGAATATAAATTAGCATAGCTACTATGAAAGTCTCTATTTATGCTCCTCACACAAAGTACTACATTTCATGATCTAACACACAGTACAGCTATTTGCTAATATGTAGCTATTTAGACCAGATTGTATATGATCATTTCTGTATTGATTCAGAGAAGCTATGATCATTCGCAGAATAATCTCATGTGTTTAGGACTACAAAAATTCTCTACAATAGTGAGAGAAGGTAAATTAATGAGACTCAATCTCATAGCACTCATGAGGTTTACAAGGCTCTTGGCATGTAAACAAATGCATTTCTCTCAACAAGACAGCGTAAATAGTAAATAATTGTTGGAAACAATTTTTAGTGATATAGCTGTACCTAAGTTGTACAAAGGAATAGCCCCTATTGTTACCTTTGAATCACTCATCCTCCTGTAACTTCAAAATCTTATCAATTCACCAAGATGAACTTTAATACACACTCAAAAATAAGTTTGAACTAACGAAATAACAAATTCAGCAAAATTCAGAAAAAAGCATTAGAAAAAATTAATTGTATTCCTATAATACTAACAAATTAAAACAATCAAAATATTTACTGTCACACCAAAATAAGTGGACTGATTATTAATACAGCTTCACTAAGGCATAAAGGACATTCATTTGTACTATATAAATGGGAAATATATTCTCTGTTATAATTCAAAATTAATATTATATAATTTTGAATTTTACCATAGTATATTTAAAAACTAAATAAAATGTCTTTTGAAATCTGATGAAGTCTCATGCACTAATGGGAAAATTTTTCTTATATTTAAAGCAAGGCAGAAGAATGTTGAAAAAGACAAAATAAAATTTTTAGGTGTTGAACTTGAATTATATCAACATTTTGTAAAAGCAACTATAATTCTTACAATACATTGTATCACAAAGCAGACATAAAATCTCTTTTACGAACATAAAAGCTCCAGAAAGAAACTTTCAGAAATTTTATCAAGTAGCATTTAACAAAGGAGAGAATAACATTCAGTGAGGAGAATATAGTATTTAAGATAAACAAAGAATTGGAATATCCTTTGATAAATAATGAAAGCTATTTTTATTGTATACCACATTTAAAAAGCTCAAAATTTATCAGTCATCTAAGTTGATAACATTTAAAAATTGTATGCAAATATTTTTCAAAAAGTCACAGAAATTATTCAGGAAAAATTTCAAAGTATTTGATTTAGTAATAGTTAACTGTGAGTCAAGACCACAGACCAAAACAAAAAGTTTGTTTTTTCAAAAATTTGACACATATGCCTCCAATATGGTTTAGTCAAAGTGGTTTTCAACCTTTCTAATTCTGTGATCTGTAACATGAGGGCCAGCTTGCTTGGGTTTTTCTATCCAGCCCAGTACCCCACAGCTGATAGGTCCCAAGGAAAACCACAAAGTGATCTCCATAAGTTATAAAACTGATTGGTCCATTAGCTCAGTCATTTTATTAGCTCTTATAGCTTATATTAACCCATTATTCTTATCTATGTTAGCCACATGGCTTGCTACCTTTCACAGTGGGGTAGGTTACATGTTGTTTCTTCAGTGGTCTGGGCTGGACTGGAGGAAGAGCTTCATTCTTCCCAGAATACTCCTGTTCTTATCACCCTGCCTCTACTTCCTGTCTGGTTGTCCTGCCTATACTTACTGCCTGGCTACTGGTCAATCAGCATTTACTGAAAACATAATTGACAGAATACAGAATTGTCCCCCACCATCCCCCCACCTTTTTTTAACAAAGTAAAATATCCATAGTCCATTTTGGAGGAATGTGGGCATAATTCTCCAGGCTACATCCTGATGGTTGGTGGTGCTGACAATCTTATGGGGACCTAAAGAAAATTTAGAATTATGATCAGATCCTGAGTGAAGTATCCTGTGGGTCTTGATCATCTCAGGCAACAGTCTTGAATCTGTTCTGGATGTAGAAATCAGACATCTGGGCCATCTGTTCCTACCAGAGATTTCTCAGGTGGTCTTCCTTGATAAAACCTATATTTTCTTAACTCAGAATGAATCCACAGCCTCTCATTTCCTGTGGAAACAAAAGCAAAATCTCTTCTCCAAAGTAACATACCTTTTGACTTCAATTTTAAAGTCAAGATATTTTTAAAATACCTATCTTGGATTAATTCAGCAGCATTTATAAGCAAATATCTTTTAGCAACTGTTGCTCCTTCCTCAGCATTCAAAACATTCAAAGAGAGCATAATAACATACAGTATCAAGATCTCTGTGTATTTTTCATCTTTAAATGGCTTAACTTTAACCTCTATTTCTTTTATTTTTACTTTTGGATTTTTGAGACTGGTTCTCTGTGTATCTTTGTTCTAGAACTCACTCTGTAGAGCAGACTGTCCTTGAACTCACAGAGATCTGCCTGTCTCTGCTTTCCAAGTGCTGGGATTAAAGGTGTGTGCTACCACACCCTGAATTCACTGAGATCTGTCTGCCTCTGTCCCCCAGGAATTGGGATTAAAGGTGAATACCACCATACCCAACTACTCTCTTCTTTTTTATTTTAAGGACTTTAACTTTTTTTCTGTACTCTTCCAAGCCTGCATAATTTTTTTAACGCACTGTAAAACATTTGGAGGTTTTCTTCATCTTTGAATCGCTCTTTACTGTATATCTCTCTTTTTCTGACCAGGTGAGTCTTTAATTTGCTAAGCCAGGCAGTGATTTAAATGAATACAATTTCTGTGTGATTATTTTGTGTGTAAGCTAGCTGGGCAGAGAGAACAAAGGGCCCCACTCTCTCCCTACAACACCTGTGCAAATGTCAGACTTAAGGAGATTCAAAGAAGTGACGGTCTCATATGGCATGCATTTAGCATTTGTGAAGCAGATGTTAAACTCGTGGTCAACTTGTAATAGAATTATCCCTAAAAACTAAAGAGACTTGGTTACAGCAGACTTGGAGCCTGGTCCATAATTACAATGGGAGATCTGGTGGAAGGAGGCTATGACCATTAAACAATGGAGCAGAGCTAGAGGTATTGAAATCCCAAGAGCTCAGCTTTTTAGAGAAGGAGATTTATCTGGCATTTGTCTTATGCATGCTATCATAATCAGTGTGAGTTTATGTATGAAACTGTGGTAGCAAGTGTGGTAAATATTGTTTCACTACTGCATATACTTCCTCTGGATTTTATAATCATCTCTCACTTTCATCATGACTGCTGAGCATTATGGTAGAAAGTATGATATAGAGGTTTCATTTAGAGCTGAGCTGTATTAGGGTTTCTATTGTGATGAAGCACCATGACCAAAACAACTTGGAGAGGAATGAGTTTATTTGTCTTATGCTTCCAAATCATTATTTATCATTGACAGAACTCAGGACAGAAACTCAAACAGTACAGAAACCTGGAGGCAAAAACTGATGCAGAGGTCACAGAGGAGTGCTGCTTACTGGTTTGCTCCACATGGCTTGCTCTGCTTGCTTTCTCATAAAACCTAGAACCATCTGCTCAAGCCTGGCCCCACCCACAATGAGCTAGGTTCTCCCCCATCAATCAATCACAAAGAAAATGACCTACAGACTTGCCTATAGCAATCTTATGGAGGCATTTTCTTAATTGAGGCTCCCTCCTCTTCATTGACTCTAGTTTGAGTCAAGTTGATATAAAACTAGCCAGCACATGAGCCCTTCATAGTCTTTTATCCTCCGCATGTAGTGTGGTTTTGGATCTCTGAATTAATCACCATCTACTTCAAAAACAAGCTCCTCTGATGAGGGTTTAAAGATGCATTAATTTGTGGTATAATAAGTCATTAGACATTAGTTTAACACTACATCCCTGTAGCAGAATAATAGGAATAGGTTCTCTTCTAGAGCTTATTACCTCACATAGTCACAGCTTCTTGGCCCTAGTAATGGTGCTAATCAGAGTTTATGTTCCTATGAAATGTTCCTTAAATATAGTCAGAATGTCAATAGCTACTCTTCTAACACTTTACTTTTATTTTACTACTGGTTATATCTGGTTAGATTGGTCTTTTTTTCCTCTAGTTGTATTCATAGTACCTTACAGCAGTATGAAAGATAGCCAACAATGGTAAAGCTTCCAGATCAGTAATAATTTGGTTTTTCCATGCTCTATGACTCAGGCATGTAGTAATGGAAATTAACCATCATGTTCTAAATGGTTCCTTGTAGAAGGAACGGCGGGCTGCTCCCGCCACCCGGCTAGTGTTACACCTGAAATAATTACATGGAAACTATATTTTTTAAACACTGCCTGGCCCATTAGTTCCAGCCTCTTATTGGCTAATTCTCATATCTTGCTTTAACCCATATTTAGTAATCTGTGTAGCACCACGAGGTGGTGGCTTACCAGGAAAGATCTTAGTCTACATTCTCTCGGGTTGAAGAATCATGGCGACTGCCTCATTGCCTTCCTCCCAGCATTCTGTTCTGTTTACTCCACCTACCTAATTTTCTGTCCTATCAAAGGTCCAAGGAAGTTTCTTTATTAACCAATGAAAGTAACACATAGACAGATTACCCTCCTCCATCAGTTACTAAGCACAATGACAATAGCTTATAATGGTGGGAGTGTGTCTATGATACCTCTGTGACCAAGATCACTTATTGTTGGAACTGAACTTTTTATGATAGCCTATCATGTCTAGGAGGAGCATTGACTTTCCCATTATGGAGTAACTCCATTTAAACTATTTCATACATACTTCTATAAATAGTTATCTTTCCCTATACTCCCTCTTCTACCTTGCCCTTCCATCCTCTACACCACTTAATCCTTCATGCTCCTATATTCCCTACTTTTCCTTCATAACACCTGCATTCTATCTACCATACTTTTAAATCTCCCCATAACTCATGACTCCTTAATAGTTTCCTGACCATTTTGAGTATTAAAATTTAAACACACATATCTAAATATCCAAAGATAACATCAATATCATGAGAGAGATCATACATTTATCTTAGTCTTTCTGAATCTGTGTTTCCGCACTTAGAAAAAACCTGTGTTCATACATTTACTGGCAAATTTCATAATATTACTCTTTGTAACTGCTGAGTCTGTAAATGTATTCCATTTTCATTATTTACTTATAGGCAGATAGACATTAAGGCTCTTTTTATTTCTTGGGTATTGTAAAAATATCAACAATGAACATGGAAGAGCAATTAGCTCTAAGACAGAATAGAGAATGATTTGGGAATAAAAAAGCCAAGAGCAGGACAGCTAGGTCACATGGTAGATCTATTGTAGATATATTTTTAGCATTTTGAGGAACCCCCACACTCATTTCCTTAGTGACCTTACCAATTATTACTCCCACTAACAGTAAACAAGTGTTACTTTGCTTTATTAGCAGCATTTGTTGGCATTTCTGTTGTTATTATATTATAGGCCTTATGACAGGAATAAGATAAAATCTTACAATAGTTTTAATTTAAATCTCTGGTGTCTAAGGGATATTAGAGATTAAAGTGAAAATACAATTAAAGAACAAATGTTCACAACTACAACATAAAAAAGTAAAGAAAGAAAAACAACAAAAGTAAAGTATAATGACTACAGTATTTCTTTCTACTTAGGATGACATTGTTTCTCTCCCTCTCCTATCATTTTTGTCTATCTCCAGAGATGAAGGTTAATAATAAGGCTAATAGTCTTAATAATTCAAACCAGTAAAGCAAGCATATACCACTTCCATACCCCAACACATACTAAATTAAAAGAAAGTGGGTTAAATATTCTTCTTCTTCTTTTGCACTACCAATAAATTGGCTGTTATGTTCTGAGAAACACTGTGACTGGTCTCCTACCTCTGGAGAAGCCCAAGATCATAAACGCCCAAGAAAGTTTATACAACACCATCTAGATCTATGTGTCAAAATTAAGGACACTTGGTAGTATTACAGAGGTATGAATGACAGGATATAAAGAAAATCCAAGAGTTAGATCTTGATTCCCAGCATTGGTTATGAAAGCAATACGAAAAAGCAAATTCTGACATGTGGCTTCTGGAAATTATTAGTTCACAATGTCTTGGAGCTAATAACGCTATTGCTCTTGAGCAACAAATCCTACTGCACTGATATATCACTTACAAAGTTTCCTCATAGAACCTAAAAGTAATTGTGGAAAGAGCAACACAGCTAACCATCAGTGTCACCTGTCCCTTTGCAAGTTGTGCAGCAAAGAAAATGGGTAGATCACATGCATGTGTTATTTGTGCTTAAATAAACAAAATAAAAAACAACAACAACAACAAAATGTGAGTTAGATGTCACCAGGAACTGAGAGGAGAGAAAAAGACTAACTATGTATGAATATTCATTTTAATGTAATGTAAATAACTTACCAATAGATAGTGGTGGTAACCAAAGCATATTATCCATATGATTAATACCAGTTAATTTTAAATTTGAAGTGGATAAAACATCTTGACACTATATGTATTTTACCACAGTGAGAATATTATATAAAGAGTTTTCAAACTTCACTCTATTATTCGTTTCTCCAATCTTTACCTGAATTTATATTTGTCCAAACATTCAGCACTAATTTTGAAAATATGCCATCTTGGTCAAAACATTTTCAGAAATAGACAGTAAAATATGTTGAAATTTTAAAATAAAAATATTCTTTAAAAATAATAAATCTAAGCCAGGCAATGGTGGTGCATGCCTTTAATCCCAGCACTTGGGAAGGAGAGGTAGGTAAATCTTTTGTGTTCGAGGTGAGCCTGGTCTACAAGAGCTAGTTCCAGGACAGCTAGGGCTGTTAAACAGAGAAACCCTATCTTGAAAAACCAAATAGTAATAATAATAAATATATCATATGCAAAATGCTATAAATTCTGCTAAATGTTATACCTATTTTATGTAATGTTCTCTAATATTATAATCCTTTCACTAATTTATTTTATTTATTTTTATTTTATTATGTGTGTGTCTTGTAAATATATGTCATATGTGCATGAGTGATTATGGAGCCCAGAAAAAGCAATGATATTCTCTCCTCAACTGGAGTTACTGGCTTGCTGGAAATTGAATTCAGATACTCTGGAGGAACAACAGGTGCTCTTAATCACTTGGCCATATTTCCAACCCCTACAACTATTAAAATGAGGACAATGTCACATTAAAGTTACTGATGTTGTGAAGATCAGACTTGTCTGTGACATAGATACTGTACAGACATACACTGGTATTCCAGTCTTTTCCTTCAATTTTTCTGAAAATTTCATGATTTTTCATTTCAGTATTACTGAAAACTAATATAATGCTTAGTGTGTGCAGATATCATTTTTAATACATTTTTGTTAATTTATTGATAATTTTGTACAATGGATTTTGATCATGAATATCCCCAACTCTCCTTTACCTACTCCCATATGTACCTCCAACTCTCTACTTGCCCCAACTTTGTTTCCTCTTTTTATTTTTGTTTTTATATTTATTAAGAAATATTAGTAATTTCCACCTCCTCCCATCCTCCCATTTCTCCCCCCTCCCCCTCCCCCTCTCTCTCCAGTCCAAAGAGCAATCAGTGTTCCCTGCCCTGTGGGAAGTCCAAGGTCCTCCCCACTCCATCCAGTTCTAGGAAGGTGAGCATCCAAACATATTAGGCTCCCACAAAGCCAGTATATGCAGTAGGATCAAAACCCAGTGCCATGGTCCTTGGCTTCTTAGTCATCCCTCATTGTCCTTCATGTTCAGAGAGTCCAGTTTGATCACATGCTCCATCAGTCCCAGTCCAGCTGGCCTTGGTGAGCTCCCATTAGATCAACCCTACCGTCTCAGTGGGTGGACACACCCCTCGCTGTCTGCCAGGGGTGTTTCCTCTTTTTAAATATGACTCGAAATCGTGCTGTTCATATTCTTTGAGGTGTGGGCTCTTCCACTGGAGTGTGGTCAACCTACCATGAGCCAAATTCTTAAAAGAAACAGAAATTCCCGCACACAGATGCAATTAACAGTCCATCGTTGAGATCTTACCCCTTCCATGCTGGGATGTTTACAGTTTTGATGTTATACATGGCTGACATTTTACAGACAACCACAGCTGTTGTGAGATTATGAGTGTTCCTGTCATGTCCGTCAGAGAGTGTTTTTTTCCAATTCCCATGATTCTCTGGCTCTCCTATTCCCACTCTCTTTTCCAATATGGTCACTGAGCCTTGGGGACAGGGTGTGATATACATGATCTGTTTGTGACTAAGCAGTCCATAGTTGGTGTCGGAAGTTTTTTTATGTGTTGCGTTTTTTAGTTAATGAATAAATCTTTTTTGGCCATTGGCTTAGGAGAATAGTGCAAGACAGGGAAACTAAACTGAATGTTGGGAGAAAGAAGGCAGAGTCAATGAGAAAGAAGCCTTGTAGTACCACTAGAGACAGATGCCAGACAGAACTTTACCCAGTAAGCCACAGCCGTGTGGCAATGTACAGATTGATAGAAATGGGTTAGTTTGGGATGTAGGAACTTGCTGGGAACATGCTCAAGCTATTGGCCAAGTAGTATTGCAAATGATACTGTTTCTGAGTGATTATTTCATGGTCTGGGCATCTGAAAATGAACAGTCTCTGCCAACATATATTCATTTATTCTTTGTATTTAGCCACTTGTGGGTTTCTAAGTTAATTATTGTCCACTGTAAAAACAAACTTCCCCAACAAAGGTTGACGTCTCTTCTAATCTACAGATAGAAAGGCAGGAATTTAAAGGGAATTTGGTACTGCATCTCTTTTGAAGAATAACAAAGTTTCAGATATTGGGAAAACTTTTCAATTTTCTCCTTGTATCCATCAACTTTTCCTTTTATAATTTGTAACAGAGATGTTTATTCTCATCATATGTTCTAAACACTTTGCTGAGATAATTTTCACTAGATGCATAGGTTTCCTTTTGATTATTTATTCTTTGTCATTCATCTACTTAGCCTCCTTTTTCTCCATAGCTTCTTAGTTGACTTGAATTTGGGGTCCTACTGTAATTTCAGCATTGTTTTGGTTACGATTTTTTTGGAAAAAAAAATCTGAGGGGATTTTTGTGCTCCCATACCAATTTTATTTCAGTTTGTATAATTCTACAAATAATGTCAATAAATTTTTAAGGAAGATTGTACACATTTTGTCAACCATTTTCCATGGCCATTAGAGCAGTATTCATTCTGCAAATTTCTTAGTGTGTCCTCCATCAGTGTTTTTTTTTCAGTTTTCTTTGTAGATAGCATTGACATCTTCAAGTAGATTGAATTCTAGTTATCTTAAAAGTAATTTTGAATGAAATTATATTTATGAATACTTTGTTAAACCTATTATTAGTGTCTAAGAGGAAATGTGTTTTATATATTAATTTTTTATTGTGTACTTTCCTAATTTTCTTTCCTGTTTCTGTGATTTTATATTTAGACAAAAATAGCTTGGAGAAGAAAATGTTTACTTTTTCTGAAAGTTCTAGTTTTTATTCCATATAAGATGGAGATCACATCAGCAAATGCTTGGTGAAACTGTTCAAATTTTATTCATAATTAGGATCAGAGAGCAAAGTAGCATGCTGCTGTTCAGGCATATTTCTCCTTTTTTATCTATTCTAGAACTCAACCTCAAGGTGTGGTTCTGCCTATATTTCTACTGTCTCCCCACCTCGATTCATTTAATCAAGACAATTCCCCACTGACATTCCCACAGGCCAACCAAAACAGGAGACTCTTGCCAGATCATCTTAGATTTAGGCAAGTTGAAAATAAAAACTAACCATTAAATTTAGCTTGTTCAAAGTTTCTTTTTTCTAACATGATAGTCTGTCAGGACTGTTACTTTATTTTAGCTGTAGGATAATACTATGTGCAAATAAAGGTGATTGAACTTCATTTCTTATGAACACTGTTTTAGGTTTTTCTGTTTTCTTAATATTATAGCTATGATTTCAAGCTCTATATCAAATAAGAGCAGTAAGAGAAAACCCTTGTATTGATATTTATGTGAAAACATTTTCAAAATTTCCCATTTAGTATTATATAGAATATAATTTTGCTATATAATGACTTCATTATACTTTGTTTAATATTTCTCTTCCTTGTTTGCTTGGTGTTTTTATCATGAAAAGATATTAAATTTTTTTCAAAGGTTTTTTCCTGAATCTGTTAGGATTTCATTTTCATACAATTTTCTGTAAATGTCTCATATAAAATTTAACTATTGGTGTATATTGAATACTCTTTGTATTCCTGGAATGAAAACATCTTGGTCATAGTATACAATCTTTTTAATAGGATGCTGGATTTCATATGAAAGGATTTTTTTTGTTTTGTTTTATTATTTATTTATTTATTTTTAATTAAACATTTCCACCTCTTCCCCTCCTCCCATTTCCCTCCCCTCCCCCATCCCCATCAAAGCCAGTACATGCAGTAGGATGAAATCCCAGTGCCATTGTCCTTGGCTTCTCAGTCAGTCCTCCGAGAGTAGTGGTGTTTACAACTAATTGATCATATGAAAGGATTTTATTGAGAATTTTGGCATCTCTGTTCATGTTTGAATATTTTTAGTGCTCTGATATTCTTATCCATGTTTATTGCTAGAGTAAAAATGACTGTATAGTGTAAGTTTACAGTGATCCTCTCCTTTCTATATCATACACTACTTTTGAAGAACTTGAGGTTAGTTCTTTCCAAGTGAATTCATCACGTCCACTTAGGCCTAAGCTTTTCAGTAGAATATGGGGAATTTTTAGTATAAATTCAGTCTCTTTGCTTACAATTGATCTTCATAAATATTTTTATATCATCATGACTCAATTTTCTTTTTTAATGTGCATTTAAAATTTTGTTAATTTCTTCTATGTTTTCCATTTTATTGGAATATTTGTTTTCAAAACACCCTATTATGGTCTGATCCTATGGCTTTTACTGATAGTGATAGTAATGTGCTCCTTTAATCTCTAATTTTATTAATTTTAGTATTCTCCATTATACTAGTTGCATTTATTTTGCAGAGGTATAGCCCTTTGACCAAAACCAGCTTGAAAGAGAAAGACTGTTAGCTTATAATTTTAGAAGGAATGAGAGTTCACCGTGGCCTGAAGGAATGGCATGATGTCATGAGCAGGAAACTGAGACATCACTTCTTAGCTTCATACAGGAAGCAGTGAGAGTGAGCATAAAAGCACTTGAAGATATAAACTCAGAAATCTTCCCCTGTCTCACCTACCCATAATGTACTTCATCCAGCAAGACTGTACCTTTTAAAAGTATCACAATTTCCTAAAACAGTATCATCAGCTGTAGAAAAAATAGTCAAATTCTCATGCTTTGGTGGGTGTTTTTCATTCAAATCAGCACTTCTGGTTATTTTGACTAAGAATGTGTCAATATTATTTATCTCTTCAAAGACCTAAATATTTATTTCATTTATCCTTTGTGTTTTCTTTAGTTACCATTTAATTAATCCTATCATTGAACTTTATTAATGTTTCTTCTAATTTTCGGTTCCTTTTTATTTCTTAAAAGTATATGTGTGTCAATGTTGGTATAGAAACTTGAGTATGGGTACCCGTCCAGTTCAGAAAAGGGTGTGGCATCCCCTGGAGCTAGACAAGTGAGATGCATGGGAATAAACTTGAGTCCTCTGCAAGAGCAGGATGCATGCTTAACAGCTGGCTGAGCCACCTCTGCAGCCCCATTGGTTTGCTTTTGTAAGACATGGTTGTGCATCTTTAAGACTTTGATTTGAGATCACTCGTATTTTCTTATGTAGACCAGAGCTATAATCATCCTTCTTAGATACAATATTCCTATATTCCACAAGTGATATTTTATTATGCATTTATTTTCATTTTATTCTTAGTTTTAAAATTTCTTCCTTGTGTTCTTTAATGAAGGTTCAAGAGTATATCATTCAGTGTCCATATGTGTATATAATTTTTATAGTTTTGTATTTGATTTCTAGTATTATTTAATCTATTTGAATTATTGAGATGACAAGAACTACCAACAATGGCTAAAAGTATTGTAAAAGATAACTAAAAGGTGAAGGCACTATATTTCCTTAAGTTTACTATAGTATTTCTAACCAGATCGAAAGGTCCTTAGTTGCCACTGATGCTTGTTGTATCTCATTTAACTTTCTTTACTTATGTAACACTGACTGCAGCTCTTATAGGATGATATATTTATCATAATGATTCAATAGCTATCATTCATTATTGTAATTTGGGCTCCAGTTATCCTTTACCTTCTGTACAACTACTCTTAGATTCAGGTATATTCACAGGTCAGCCCGGTGAATTGTTTAGGATTCTTACTGCCTGTATTATTCCCAGTGGTACACAGGGTGATAAAATGCTGGTAAAATGTTCCGCCCTCTATTGATAATTGTTAGGATAGAAAGGGTCACAGTTTTTTTTAAGTTAACAAGTCAGTGTGAGAAATGGGACTCAAATTCAAAAGTAGCTAACCAGTAGGTCTTTGATAGCCACCCCTGTTGTTAGCTATCTACTTAACTGAAATTTCTCTTACTCTACTGCATGAATGGATGCCCACACAAGCATGAAAAAGTGACCCTTTTCTGACTTGCTAGAATATTGAGGAGGAATATTTTTCTTGATATAGTGTAAGCTGTATTGACTAGCAAAGGAAATGACTTGGTTGCAAGATGACAGAAAACCTGCTGGAAGCAGGATGACCTAGTTTAAAGTAATAATATCCTTTCATTTCATTCAACATTTTTTAACCACCTGGCAAGAGTTTTGCTTTGATATCTACTTTCCTTTTATCATAAGTTTGTTCCTTTACTTAGGAGAAAATTGATCATGCAAAATCCTAAAAGTACCAGGCTTGTTTCCTAATTTTCTCATCTTTCACAAACCAATTTTATCTGTAAAATTGAAAAATACTTTAGTGATTTATTTGAGCCACCTTTCTTTTGCGTTTAGTATATACATGAATCATATTTTATTATAATAGTAAATCATCTTCTTATCATAGATGTAGTTAGGTCAATCATCAAAAAGTCCTACAAGTTTTTTTCTGATAGAATAGACTTAGTATTTGCCATTTCCCTAGTACACAAAGTACAATAAAAAAAATCTCCAGAGCTCCCTGACTTTTCTCTGCAATTTTCCTGTTATTTGATATAACAATTCTGATTAAATTTCAAATATTCTCATCAAAATGAATAGACGGAAGGGCTGAAGTAACATACAAAGAAGAATAAGGTCCAAAATACTCTATTCAAGGTCCAATGAAGCCTGTGGAAGAGGATGTACTAGTACACAAAATCTAAGGACAGGTAAATCCAAGGGTCTGTTTGTCTGCTTCAATGCATACTAATAGAAAGCATCTGAGGCTGCCCCAAATTGAAAGGCTATAAAAATATTCTCTCAAATTGAAATGGATAAGTTTGGTAATTGTTAAGTTACCTAGTTTCTTCTCTGTATTCAGGACAAGCTAACCTTTTGCAGAAAAACTCCAAAGTCCCTGATTTTCCTTCCAATGACTTTCCAAAAGTTCTTCCCAGAGTTTTATTGAAAAAGCTCCGCATCTGTATTTCTCTCTATGGAATCGGCTTGGCCACCTATCTTTTTATTCCAGTTAAACAAATGAACAATGATGAAAAGTACATAAATAAATTAGAACAAAAACCCTTTAATTAATGTTTACATAATTGGGAGAGCAGAAAAATAAAAAGTTCATAATTATTAGATCATTATTTAAAGTCTAGAATATTAATTTTCTTTCCACCAAAACATGTGTTTCTATACCTATATGAAAGAAACATATTTATAGCAGACCATGTACATTGATGTTATTTGCTCCCATGCTCTTTGAGCTACCTCACCACTATTGAGGCCATTGTTATTGCTGTTTCCTTATGAGTTAAATATGTTGGTAAAAAACTGGAACATTCAATGATGATCAGACTTTGGTTTTATTTAAACGATAACCATCTGAGATAATTGGCCAAGACAAGTTATTATGTCACTTAATTGCCAATAAACTAGATATCTTTGTAAAAAAGGACAAGTCCACAAAATAGGTAGATTATTGAATAGATCAAGAATTTGGTATTCCTTATAAATAATTTTGTTTATACATAACAAAAATTAATACTCAATAGTAACTTTTGATAGTTTCTTTTTAGTCTAGGGAAACACTTGATTAAAGATCTAGAAACATTGCTCTCTTAATCAATATTATCATCATGCCAAGAAACCACTAAAGGCGATATCTCTTGGAAATGATTTAGTGGGAAAATTTGAAGTTTAGTGTCTAGTTTGCCATATTTGTAAACATATTTTCATGAACTATAAAAGAAGATAAAGTATTCTCCAGAAGAATACTGTACTTAAAATTACAGGTCCCAGTTTTATTTTATTTCTGATCATGTCTTCACAGTCATGTGTATTATTTGTACTCCCTCACTTTTTCCTTTCCTTTGTTCCATTTTGTCCCCTCTTCTTAGCTACATTCCTTCCTATTTCTCTCTATTTCTCTATGACAGGCACATATGTGCGTGTGTGTGTACATATGTGCGCACACACACACACACACACAGAGAGAGAGAGAGGGGGGGTATATACACAGTGGTCATCAGAAACTGATTTTTTTTTTAAATAAAGCATTAGAAACACCAAAGAACTAACATATTTCTGACTGAATGAATTCATTATACTTTCAAATATTTCAAATGTCGTGTCAAGAGAGATCAACAGTTTAAGAAGCCTTTAAACTGAAATCTATGACAAAGGAATTAATTTTTCAATACTGTAGGAAGAGATGGCCTGGGGTTTTCCAATGTAGCTGTTTTCTACAAGTGTTTGTAATATACAGTATCATGTACTGTATGTATATTTCTAGTTTCTTTTGAATGTCAATAGTTATGATGCAGATATTCAATTCATTTTACATCAGGTCTCTTGTGATAGGTTAGATGGAAATGGTCCCCATGGTTTTTTATATTTGCAGGCATAGTTCTCAGTTGATGAACTATTTGGAAAGGATTAGGATGTATCAGCTAGCTAAAGGAGATGTGGCCTTGTTGGAGGAGGTATGCTACAAGTGTAGGATTCAAGATTTAAAATGCCCATGCTGTGTCTAGTGTTTCTCTCTTGCTGCATGCTGCCTGTGGATTAGGATATAAAGCTCTCAGTACTGCTCCAGTTCAATGCTTGTTTGCTTCTAGCAATGATGAATGGACTCACCCTCTGAAACTGTAAACTAGCCCCTGATTAAATGTTGTCTTTCACAAAAGTTGCCTAAGTTATGGTGTTTCCTCACAGCAAACAGTAACTAAGTTATCTTCTAAAGATGAATTTTGTATCTCAAACTTTCCTTTGTTTTCTAGTCTTGAATTTTAGATAACATAAAATTTTTACTCCTGTTCTTTTTCCTATTTTTTTTTTTTGTTTTTTGTTTTTCGAGACAGGGTTTCTTCTGTAGCTTTTTGGAGACTGACCCGGAACTAGCTCTTGTAGCCCAGGTTGGCCTCGAACTCACAGAGATCCACCTGTCTCTGCCTCCCAAGTGCTGAGATTAAAGGCGTGCGCCACCACCGCCTGGCTCTTTTTCCTATTTTTATGCTCATAATCATGCATTTATCATCAAAGCACCATACTACAAGTCTATTCTGCTTTAGAAAGCTCTATGAGTTTAACCTTCACCTAAATGAGTACTAAGATCCATCATTTTCCATTCTTGTTGCTGCTTCCTTTATGCAGATCATTGAGGTCAGTCATATCCATAACTAAAATTGACTTCAATATATCTTGATATCCATCTACGTCTTCATTATATGCCATTGCATGCTATCAAGTAAGTCTTAGTAAGTATTTACATTTATCATGCTTGCCTTTTTTCATTTCTCATTAATTTTTTGATAATTTTGTAGAATATATTTTGATAATCTAACCACTCTCTCCAAACTCCTCCAAGATATGCCCTACTTGCCTTCTCCCCAACACTGTGTCTTCTTTTATTCTATTTAAAAAATCACTTTAAGTCCAATTTGTGTTGACCATATATACTTGAATATGGACCTTCCTGTGGAATATGGTCAATCTACAAGTGGACATAGCCTTAAAGAAAACGGTGGTCCCTTTCATAGAAGTAATCACTTGCCAATAGTTCCCTATAAGGAAGGGGACTTCTTGCTTATGTCCTCTTTCCATCCTGTGCTTTGATGCTGACATGAACTTGTATAGGTCTTTTATATCTGTCACAACCACTACGAATTTATATGTGCAACTTCCCTGATATGACCAGAAAACATTTTCTTTGTAGTCATCAACTATGTGTGGCTCTTAAAATTTTTCTATTCCCACTCTACAATGACTCCTGAGCCTTGAAAATAGAGTGTTGAAATAGATGGCCCATGTAGAGTTGAATATTCCAGAGTCTCTTATTCTTTTGACTAGTTACGGGTCTCTACGGAAATCACTATCTGCTCCATAAAGAAGCTTCTCTGATGAGGGGTAAAAGATGTACCAATCTGGAATTTATTTAATACTATGTCTTTTTAGCAGAATAGTAGTAGGTGGTAATAGGTGGTTATCACTTTTGGGCTATGGCCTCGTAGTTATAGGTTCTTGTCTTTGATAACAGTATAGGCAAAAGTAACATGTTATAGAGTGGATCTTATATCTAATAAAAACTGGTTGGTTACTCCCGCAATATTCATGTCATTATTATTACAGGGAGGCATGACTTGCTAGGCCTGTTGTTATTGTAACTCTCAGTGTTCACAACTTTGATTAATGATTCCCTTTCCAGAAGTGTACAATGATGGTAAATGTTGATATGGATATGGGGAAAAGGGGAAAATTTGCTCACTGATGGTGGGAGGGTAAAGTTGTATAACTACTCTGGAAATGAGTAAATTGACCTACCAAGTGATTCAGTTATTCTATTCTAGGGAATTAAACAAAAGAAATCTATATCCTACTATAGAGGTAGCTGCTTATCCATGTTCACTGATACTCAACTGACAATGGCTGTGAAATGCAAAACAACCTGGACTAAAATTTGGTACATTTTCACAATGGAGTATTACTTGGTTGCTAAGAAAAACATTTGGCTACTCCAAATGTCATAGACTAACAATATCAAGCATAGACAATCTTAACTGTGAATTTGCACAATGGGATATTATTCAATTGTTAAGAAATATGAAATTAAGAAATTTACAGGTAAATAGATGGAACTGAAAAAAAAGTAATGTTGCCCAGACTTAGAAAGAGAAATGTTGAAGGTTTTTTCTTATTTGTGGATATTGTCTTTGAATCCTCTCATATATGTGCACCATTTGGAATACCCATAGAGAACAGGGAATTAGTGATGAAGCAGGTTCAAGGCAGAGAGGATAGAGAATAGCATTATAAATTGTAAAAGGGGAATAGTAGAACAGAAAGTGTAAAATTGGATTAGAAGGTAGGAGAGCAGAGTAGAGGAAGGAATGTGAGGAGTGATAACTAACACTAAAGATGTTTTTAAAGTCATATGGAAACCTATTCCCATGGAAAGCTTCTAAAATATGTATGTATATTGTGCATATAAATTGTATATATAAGTATTATATGTATAAAGTATATATGTATATTTCTATAAAGAGAAAGCCCCTGTTATACACTACAGGCTAACAAAAGGTCTAGTGCCAGGACTATATTTCTTCTTTTGGAGCTTCCAGTCAGTTCCCTATACTCCCCAACATTATAGGCTCTTGCTCATTTTCTTGGTTATCATCCAGAAAATGATGGTAATACCCTTTGGCCAAAGATAACACATACTTGAATTATAGAATATGGTCAAGCTTTTACTGATCTGGAAGTTTCTTGCTCACTGGGTAATGTTCATACTGCTGGAAGATGCTATATTTAACTTCTTTATAAAAATAAGGCCCTATTTTTTTCATGGAATCCAAACTTCTAATTTCTCCAAATCACACTTTCTTTCCCTTTTATATTATAATTTTCTCCCTTATCATTCTCTAATCCAGTTAAATTTTGCTTCTTGCTATATTTAAACAACCCTGTGTCAGCATTATTATTCTTTCCAAAATAAATATCTATTTCCAATTTCTTATGTCTAAATTCTCCCAAAACTTTCAAAGTTTTGCTTATTATATTTGTCTGTATGAAGAACTTATGTTTTAGACCCCCTTTTGAAGCTGTTGAACTTTTAAATTTTTGTTTTGATTTTTATTGATTTTATAAAAATTACTATTTCTTACTTATATAATTATTCATTTATTTGTTCTATTTTATTATGCTACTAGAGGGTACATGTCTTAGGGAAAACAGACAAGATAGTATCCATCTTTGTATATTAAAATACTTAAACTAAAGTGTTTTTTGTTTAAAATATAATATTTTGGTCCCAGATTTAATAAACATATTTGAATAAATTCTGTTGTAAATGTTCTTTTATGCCTTTTTGGCAAAGGTGAAATATTCTGCTTTCTGGATTGTAGTTTTGTTCACTAAAAATCCTTATTCAAATAAATTATTTCTGCTTTCTGGAATGAAAAGTTTGTTTAGGTAACACATAATTAATGTAAATTTTCTTATTAATTTATTTTGTTTCTATTAAAAATAACATTTATATCTTCTGTTAAATTTTTAGCTTATGTTCTACAAAATTTCACCTGAGAGTGAGAATCTCAATAGTAAAATCAGTTATGTATACAAAATTTTCTTTCTGTCATATAAAATTATGAAGCTCTTACACTGGGAAGTTGATTGAAAAATGCAAAAGTTTAATTTTAGTTATCTATTTATGTACTCCTTTCCCCACTAAAGTACACAGTATTTTGTCGATATATCAGGTCCTTATCATCATTAATCATAATAAGAATACAGGGTTTTCTAGATCTTCCAAAGAAGATAAAACTTTTATTTATAACGTTTTTTTCCTGTTAACTGTGTACTTCATAATATTTTCACTGTAATCTTGTATGGAAGTAAAGACTCCACCTTATCATTTCTAGTTTGCAGTCACTTTCTGCATTTTGCACAGTGAAATTAAAGCAAGTCCTTCTCACTTTGCATGTGCCTAATCTTCAGGGCCTATTTACATTTCATTGCAATGTGCCAGCGGGGGAAGAATGCAGCCAGATGTAAAAAGGCTGAGCCACACTGGCAAGCAGAAGGTTTGACTTACATTTTTAAAAATGAAAGAAGAAAGGAGAGGAAGAAAGAGAAATGGAAAATATTTTTTTCTCCTAAAACAAGCAGAATTCTACACGCTAATATTTTAAAATAATAAGGTATTTTAGTGCAAATGTACATCTATCTAAAAGACGTTCTTATTTTAAATTTAAATCCCTCTGAAACCTAAAGCAGTGTGTTTATAATAGGAGAACAGCGGACAGACTTGCCCTTCACTGGAGGGCATGTCATATAGTCCTCGCCTTCTCTGCAAAACCATCAGGCTGGCAGTAGTGACAGATGAACAGCTTACCATTAATTTCCCCTCTTTCATGCCTTCAATCCAAACGGTGAATATTCTCCATGGGGAAGCATCAAGGCCTTTGCCTTTATTTCTCTTGCATACTCACAGTGACTTATAAATCAACTGCAGATAAGAAGAGAGGGCAAATATCAATCTTTATTTTTTTTCTCTTGGCCTGTGCCCACTGGCACGGTACTGAGTTTTGACTGAAAGGTTCTTCAAATCATCCTGTGATTCATAAGCTAGGGAGCTCTCAGGGAGGACAAAACAACAAAGGAAATGTGTGTGAGAGATTTTGTATACCTTGGCTTAGAAGTGAGAAGCTCTGAGCATGCAGTACTGTCTGCATCCAAGATGTTACCATTGTAGAAAAATATGTGAAAAGTCACCTGCATTATTTTAGCATGATTTAGAGAGGAGCAATCACTAAAATGGTTTATTGTCTTAATATAAGGTACTAGTTAATAAAAATAAAACAGCACAATGCAAAGCAGATTCTCTATTAGGACTAGTTTGTTTTAGTTTGCTCAATTTATTTTACATTACTGTTATAAGAGAAATATTTCACAGAATATATTTGAAGTTGAGCCTTGGCTATATTCAGGCTATTGAGAACAACATATATATTGTACATGGCACTTTGTCCACAGTATTTGCTATATATTCTGTTTTGTTGAAGCCATATTAACTGTTCAAGATTTAGTTGCATTGGTAACTTTTTATAGTTCTATTTTCAGAAAGATTTGATTTTAAAAATATTCTTTGGAGAAAGTAAAACATGTTGTCTTTTAAAAAAGGAGTATTTACAATTTTGCTAGTGCACTGGAAGAGTGAATTTTTGATGGGACACAAGCTACAGTAACATTTTGAAACTGCTGGACTTGAAATAAAGTATATTTGAAAGCACAGAGTGATACAGTATGATTTTAAGTTGAAAAAGCTGATATTATGATTATTAGCAAATTACAATATTATTTTCTAGCTAAGAACGAAGTGTTAATTCTATTAAATGACTGCAAGTGTTGATGTTCAAGGCTGCCTGCTGGCCTTTTGCAGGTGACATATCTAGGGATCAGAGCTATTTCATTTTCTATCTTTTTTTTTAAGGCTTCAGGCCTCAACTATAAATTACAACTGATGACAAAAGTGGAAGCTAACAGTGGCAAAATTAGGCCCAAAGGCAAAATAATTATATATACAGCCTTCAGCAGTGAGGGAGAGAGCCATCAATCAGCCCCCAATTATTCACTAGTTAATCAGCTCTGCCCTTCCTTTATTGAAGGGTTACAGTGTAATTAAGTTGGCAGCATCCTTTTAATTCATCAAACATACAACACATGGCGGTGTTTGCTGCAATTGAGGGACAGCACCTTTGTGAGTTTGACCCCTAGCACTGCTGCTGTAGATGAGGAAAACTTCAGAGGTAAGAGAGAATATTTATGCGACAGCACGGCACCAGGGTGGTGGTGTCTTCATACACGGCCTTAAGCTTAAAACAACTAACTGAACAGAACATTACTGAACACATTCAAATCCATATTCCATGAGGCATGTGGTAAAAACTCACAATGCTAACCTTGAATATGTAAATTATTTGCATGACTGTGTATATTTATGGATGTGTTTGTAAATGGCACATATAAAAGATGTGATTATAAAAAGGTATAGCTGATTTCTGACATGCAAATGAGTACGGACACCTTCAGAATAGCAGTTTTAGGAAGATACCCACTTATCCTCCTACTACCACAATCCACACTGTTCGGGAGGTGATCCTGTAAACTTTCCCTGGGAGTCATTTATGTGGTACATCAGAAAATGAGACAAATGTCATTACAGTCACATCTTGTTGGAATAACTTCATTTTATTTTTTTATTTGTTGATGAAAATGGTGCTGTTCTGTTTGTCTGGTGAATTTAAAAAATGAATCCAATCTTTTTTAATAAATGCACTTCTATTTAGAATGTTTTTACAAAGTTCAAATCTATCTGTAATGACTAGAGTTAACTTGCTGCTATGCACGTGCATATTCATTTATACTGGACTGCAAAAATGGCATTGGGGTACCTAAGATATATTGCTGTTTCCTTTTTTTTCATTTTATTAAATGAAAAACTATCCTTTTTCATTTTACATACCAATTCCAGTTCCCACTTCCTCTTCTCCTCCCGTCCCCTCCACCTCCCCCAACCCTCATCCACTCCTCAGAGAGGGTAAGGCACATTGCTTTGAGGAAGGACCAAGGTCCTCCCTACTATTTCTAGGCTGAACAAGGTATCCATCCAAAGAGAATGGGCTATTGCTGTTTTTCTAAATAATTTCCATCATTTTCTCATATGGCTTTAAAGAATTCCTAGAAAATTTATTCCATATCATTGTCAATAAGATGCATTGAAAGAGAAATTAATATTTTGTAATTGAGCAGTATCATGAGTTTGAGAATCTCAACATGAAAAGATATGGTTGTTTATCCCAAAATTGCCATATTTGCAATAGGACTCATAAACCACAAATCATCCTCCACATAAATAATGGTTAAATGCTGGAATATCTTCTTGAATAAACTGTCCGAATCATCATGAACAAAATACATGAGATATCACAATGTCTCTATACTTTATTTTGGGATCAATATTTTAAGTTGTCTTGTTTATGCTCTCGTTTGTGTGAATTTGTGCGGTATTGTAATTATGTGTCCTTTCATTAAGAATCTTGAAGACAGAATGTTTATGAGGCCCTTTTTTGACTGTCAGTTGCTAGCACGAGAGCCTGCACATAATAGGAAGCCAAAAGCTTCCTTGATGAATGGACATAAATAATGCATGCAAAACTCTCAGTACTGCAGCCACTAATAATAACCTAAAGATTCACTTAGGTCAGTGCTTATGTGGCAGATGTACACAATCTAAAACTAAATTAAAATCAAATATCCACAAAATTACTTAAGCTAGCAGCAAAGATAGCACAGAGTCCAAGAGTTCCTTCTCTTATAAAAAAGTATGCCACATTTTGATTCTAAAATTTGTGTTAATCATGAATTTAATTACATAAATAAAATAACCTACCTTTGTCCCTAAACAGTTAGATATAATTGCATTTTTCTTATCATGGCCATAAATGTTTGCTTTTTTCCCCAAATATAATTCATTTCAGAAATTTTCCCCTAACATTTTTGCAGATATGTAAATTGTATCTGCAACTACTTGTTTATTTTTTCTTAAAGTTGGGATAGATCAGTTAGAGTCTGTTTATTCAATGTACTGAAATACTTTCCTCTTGGCTTTTGCTTCTCTGCTTTCTTTTTTCCCTGTGTTTTGAGTTGTCTTTTATAGTTCATAGTTGTTTTTCTTTCTTCTCTGTAAAGACAGAGATTTAAAAAAATAAACATTACAATCCATTTCCTTTTGGGAATCATGTATTATGAACTTGCCCTTATCATTTAAAGGGCAACCTTTTCTCTGATCTTTGTCTTGCTCCTGATAATTTTCAGGGAGTTTTCCTAGCTGATGATCTGCAAGTTGCAACTTCGTTGTGGTTTTCACTTTTGTGATATAAAAGAAAAAAATATTAATAGCTTTTTTATATATTACTCATCATAAGTACTATGATTTAAAATAGAAACATATTTCTTTCTTTCTTGCCTTTTAAAATTCTGAACAGGAACTTTAAAAACATCTTTTTATGGTACTTAAAATGATTTTATCTTTTAATCAGAAATATCAGCTTCCTGGGTTTGAGTATATTTGAAATGCCTTATAAGTTTGGTATAACAGTATCTGGGAAGAAAACATAAGAAAGTTAAAATTAGTGGTACAAAGTTAACAGCTGAACTATATGAAAGTCTCAAGAGAAAATATAACAGAAAGCAACACCTACTTTTGCTTAGGTAATTCACAATAAAGCAGACTTAAGTTCTTTCTTGACTGAGAAGTCTCCAAAGAAGGGACAGAGCTGATTTATTCATTTGTCAGACTTGTAGCAAACCAAGCCATTTAGAAGCATAGATAATAAAATGAAGTATTTGTCCATAAATAGATGATAATGGGAACACAGTTTTACATGTTCCTTCCCAGCAGCAAACATTGGTTATTAGCATAAGCTCCTTTGCGATTTTGGTTTCCTTAATACAAAAAGAACCCCAGAACACCCTCCTCCCTGCAACCATTTTCCATCCCTTAAAAGGAATTTTATATTTAATGTTCAGATTAAACTCTGTAAAATTGGTTGCTATGCAGAGGAAACTAAGCAACGAAATGATCTTCCTAAATGAAATGATAATGATTCTTACAATGCTAAGGGTGAAACAGGTAGCGGTGTGAGAGAGAAGCACACGATCTTGCTGGGTTAATGTCTGCCTCAGAAAAACTGAAGAATGAACACTGTGTAAGCTTTCTGCAGCTTACAGGGAAGAGAGTGGGACAGTATATTATAGTGCAGTTTGTAAATACTATCACAGACACTGGATCATTACAGAGGGATAATTTGTGTCTTCCTTGTAGACACTTAAATTTTATGCTTAGAATGTTTTTTCTTTGCTAGATAACCATCCTATGCCTGGTTTAACATTGACTTGAGAGGAACAATTTGATGTGCTTTCCTTAGTCAGACAATGATTCGGCTCAATAGCAGACTGTTGTGGCATGAGATAATTAAATTTGGAAAACCAGAAAGAAGTATAATGGCAGATGAAAACTTGTGTTTATATAGTACTCACGGTTCCTTAAATTGAGAAAAACTGGGATGCCTTACTTTTCCAAAATTTTCCAGGTTTCAAAAATGCTGTCATTTAGGTCTTATTCTGTAAATTCAACAGTTCTCAGCAGCAGAAGCCTTGGAGATGGAGAGTTCTATAAATCAGTCTTTCTGACTCCTAGTATCAGGGAAGTAAAGAGGTTTCATTGTTTTTTTCTTTTATTTGTTCTTTCACAGAGAAACAATGACTGAACATTTTTAAAGATATATTAATTCTTTATTTTCTCCCCTTTTGGGACTGTTATCATTATAAATTTTTCTTTTTTTATTAAAATTTTCTGCCTCCTCCCCACCTCCCATTTACCCCCCTTCCCCCTCCACTCCCCCTCCCTCTCCTGTCCAGAGAGCAGTAAGGGTTCCCTGCCCTGTGGGAAGTCCAAGTTCCTCCCCCCACCATCCAGGTCTAGGAAGGTGAGCATCCAAACAGGCCAGGCCCCTCCAAAGCCAGTATGAGTAGTAGGATCCAAATCCAGTGTCATTGTCCTTGGCTTCTCAGCAGCCCTCATTGTCCGCCATGTTTAGGGAGACCTGTTTTATCTCATGCTTTTTCAGTAGCAGTCCAGATGGGCTTGGTAAGCTCCGAATAGATCGGCCTCACCATCTCAGTGGATGGGAGCACTCCTCACAGTCCAGACTTCCTTGCTCAGGGAAGCATATATCCTAATTAAGGGAGTCATCTTAGGATTATTAAGAGACTTGACTCTAGAGGGGTTCCAAGGTATCCAGGGAGATGCCCCCAGCTAGTTCCGTGGGCAGCTGAGGAGAGGGAGTCGGAAAAGGCCAGATCCTATAGCCATACTGATGATTATCTTGCATATCACCATAGAACCTTCATCTGGAGATGGATGGAGATAGAGACAGAACCCCACATTGGAGCACTGGACTGAGCTCCCAAGGTTCTGATGAGGAGCAGAAGGAGGGAGAACATGAGAAAGAAAGTCAGGACCACGAGGGAACCTTCATCTGGTGATGGATGTAGATAGAGACAGAGTCACACATTGGTGCACTGGACTGAGCTCCCAAGGTCCAAATGAAGAGCAGAAGGAGGGAAAACATCATAAATTTTTCAATATAGCTTTTAGGTAAAGGTAATCACCTAGGTCAATTAATATAAAATTATATATTCTTTTAATTAACACTTAACTATTGCAGTGACTTAATTTGTATGAAACTACTTTGCTAACTGCAAAGTATTCTAGAAATTTTTTTTATTGATTTTTATTGAGGTCTACATTTTTCTCTGTTCCCCTCCCAGCCTCTACATTCACCTCTTCAACCTTCCCTCCAAGGTCCCCATGCTCCCAATTTACTCAGGAGATATTCTTGTCTTTTTCTACTTCCCATGTAGATTACATCTATGTAAGTCTCTCTTCGTGCCCTTATTGTTGTCTAAGTTCTCTGGGATTGTGATTTGTAGGCTGGTTTTCTTTGCTTTATGTTTAAAACCACTTATGAGTGAATACATGTGATAATTGTCTTTCTGTGTCTGGGTTACCTCACTCAAAATAATGTTTTCTAGCTCCATCCATTTTCCTACAAAATTCAAGATGTCATTTTTTTTCTACTCTGTAGTACTTCATTGTGTAAATGTACATTTTCCTTATCTATTCTTTGATCGAGGGGCATTTAGATTGTTTCCAGGTTCTGGCTATGACAAACAATGCTGCAATGAACATAGCTGAGCACATGTCTTCATGGAACAATTGAGCATCCTTTGGATATATACCCAAAAGTGGTATTACTGGATCTTGAGAAAGTTTGTTTCCTAATTTTCTGAGAAATTGCTACACTGACATCCAAAGGGGTTGTAACAGCTTGCATTCCCACCAGCGATGCAGAAGTGTTCCCTTTTCCCCACAACCTCTCCAACATAAGCTGTCTTCAGTGTTTTTGATCTTGGCCAGTCTTACAGGTGTAAGATGGAATCTTAGAAGTGTTTTGATTTGCATTTCTCTGATGACCAAGGATGTTGAACATTACCTTAAGTGTTTTTCAGCCATTTTAGATTCCTCTGTTGAGAGTTCTCTGTTTAGGTCTATACTCCCCTTTTTATTGGATTATGTGTTCTTTTGATGACCAATATCTTGAGTTCTTTGTATATTTTGGAGATCAGACCTCTGTCTGATGTGGGGTTAGTGAAGATCTTTTCCCATTTTGTAGGCTGTCATTTTGTCTTGTTAACCATATCCTTTGCTTTACAGAAGCTTTTCAGTTTCAGGAGGTCCCATTTATTAATTGTTTCTCTTAGTGTTTGTGCCTCTGGGGTTATATTTAGGAAGTTGTTTCTCATGCCAATGCATTCAAGTATACTTCTCACTTTCTCTTCTATAAGTTTTAGTGTGGCTGGCTTTATGTTGAGGTCTTTGATCCATTTGGACTTGAGTTTTGTGCGTGGTGATAGATATGTGTCTATTTTTATTCTTCTACACATTGATATCCAGTCATGCCAACACCATTTGTTAAATATGCTTTCTTTTTTTTTCATTTGATATTTTTTGCTTCTTTGTCAAAAATCAGGTGTTCAAAGGTGTGTGGATTAATATCCAGGTCTTATACTTGGTTCCATTGGTCCACCTGCCTGTTCTTATGCCAATACTAGGCTATTTTCAGTACTGTAGCTCTGCAGTAGAATTTGAAGTTAGAGATTGTGATGCTTCCATAAGTTCTTTTATTGTACAGGATTGTTTTGGCTATCCTGGGTATTTTATAGAAGTTCCTTGGTAGAATTTTTGGGATCACTTATATAAATTAACATATCATCAGCAAACAGTGAGAGTTTGACTTCTTTTCCAATTTGTATCCTTTTGATCTCCTTTTGGTTTCTTATTGCTCTAGCTAGGACCTCAAGAACTATATTGAATAGACATGGAGAGAGTGGACAACCTTGTCTTGTTCTTGATTTCAGTGGAATCACTAGGAGATTTTTTTCTCCATTTAGTTTGATATTGGCTGTTGGCTTGCTGTATATTGCTCTTATTATGTTTAGGTATCTTCCTTGTATCCCTCTTCTCTCCAAGACCTTTATCATAAAGGTATGTTGTATTTTGTTGAAAGCTATTTCAACATCTAGTAAGATGATCATGTGGCTTTTATTTTTCAGTCTGTTTATATGGTAGATTATGTTGATGGATTTTTCTTTCTTTTTTTAACATTTGTGTTAATTATTTTATTAATCCAAGTAAATGCATTCTTTCCCCAGTATAAATCAGCTTTCTTTGCATTTATTATTTTACACAACTGTCCTACGTTGATAGATTTTTGTATGTTGAACCATCCCTGCATCTGTGGGATGAAGCCGACTTGATCATGGTAGATGATGATTCTGATATGTTCTTGGATTTGATATGCTAGTATTTTATTTAGTAGTTTTGCAACAATGTTCATGAGTGAGATTAGTCTGTAATTCTCTTTCTTAGTAGTATCCTTCTGTGGTTTGGGTATCAGGGTAATTTTAGCCTTATAAAAAGAGTTTGCCAATGTTCTTTCTGTTTCTATTGTGTGGAATAATTTGAGGAGTATTGGTATTAGTTCTTCTTTGAAAGTCTTGTAGAATTCTGAGCTGAAACCATCTGTTCCTAGGCTTTTTTTGGTTGGGAGATTTTGATGACTGTTTCTGTTTTTTCAGTAGTTATAGGTCTGTTTAATTTGCTTATCTGGTCTTGATTTAATTTTGGTAAGTGATATATATCTAGAAAGTTGTCCATTTCCTTTAAGTTTTCAAATTTTGTGGAGTACAGATTTTTGAAATATGACTTGATGATTCTTTGTATTTCCTCCCTGTCTGTTGGCATGTCCTCCTTTCATTTCTGATATTGTTAATTTGGATATTCTCTCTGCCTTTTGGTTAGTTTGGTTAAAGGTTTGTCTAATTTGTTGATTTTCTCAAAGAACAACTCTTTGTCTCATTGATTCTATGTATTGTTTTCTTCATTTCTACTTTGTTGATTTCAGCTCTCAATTTGATTATTTCCTGCCATCTAGTTCTCTTAGATGAGTTTGCGTGTTTTTGTTCTAAAGTTTTCAAATGTTCTGTTAATTCACTAGTATGGGATTTTTCCAGCTTTTTTATGTAGGTGTTTAGTTCTATGAACTTTCCTCTTAACACTGCTTTCATTGTGTCCCATAAATTTGGGTATGTTGTGTGGTCATTTTCATTGAATTTTAGGAAGTCTTTAATTTCTCCCTTTATTTCTTCCTTGACCTATTAATAATTCAGGTGAGCTTTATTTAATTTCCATGTGTTTGTGGGTTTTCTGGAATTAATATTGCTGTTGACTTCTAGTATTAAATCATGGTGATCTGATAAGGCACATTGGCTTATTCCATTTTTTTTTTGTATTTGTTGAGGTGTGTTTTGTTACCAAGTATGTGGTCAAGTTTTGAGAAGGTTCTATGAGGTGCTGAGAAGAAAATATACTCTTTCCTGTTTGGATGGAATATTCTCTAGATGTCTGTTAAGTCTATTTGAGTTATGAGTTATAACATCTGTTAGTTCTCTAATTTCTCTGTTCATTTTTTTTGTCTGAATGACCTGTTTAGTGGTGAGAGGGAAGTGTTGAAGTCACCCACTATTAGTATGTGGGGTTTAATGTATGATTTAAGGTTTAGAAATGTTTCTTTTACATATGAGTGTTCCCTTGTATTTGTGGCATAGATGTTTAGTATTGAGATTTCCTCTTGATGTATTTTTCCTGTGACTAATATGAAATGACCTTCTCTGTCATTGTATCTTCAGCTCTTGAGATTCTCTCTTCCATCTCTTGTATTCTGCTGTTCATGCTTGCATTTCTGGTTCCTGATTGTTTTCTCATGATTTCTGTTTCTATAATTCCCTTGTTTGTTTTTTCTTTATTTTCTCTATTTCAGTTTTCAAGTTTTGAATAGTTTCTTACATATTTTTGATTTCTTTTTCTTGGGTTTCTTTAAGGGAGTTGCTTATATCTTCCAATATTTTGTTTGTTTTTTTCCTCCATTTCTTTGAGAGAATTCCTCATTTTTGCTTTAAGAGTTTCAAACATTCTCCTGAAGTTATTTTTTAGGTCAATTTCTTCTGCTTCATCTATATTTGGTTGTTCACATCTTGTTGTTGTAGGGTCTTTAGGTTTTACTGGTGTTGTGTTGCCCTTTGTGGTGTTGCATATATTCTTACCTTTTCTACTCATCTTTTCTTCTAATAGGTGTGTTTGGGGCTGTTTGAGATTCTGTTGATTAATCTTCTAGGTGCCAGTGAATCCAAAGATCAGATGGTTGTTCCTCATGGTACAGTCAGTGCCACAGTTCTAGGTACCCCATTGATTGCTCCATGTTCCTGGAGATAGCTTAGTGCTCCCTTGGAGTTTGCTGTCTCAGGCCTACTTTGGCCTAGATTACCAGCTTTGACCTGTTTCTCTAAATCCTTGTCTGTATCCACTCCTGCAGAGGTTTCTGGCTTGGAGTTGATCTTGCAAAGGTCTCTGGCTCTGATCTACTGCCTCAGAGTTCCCAGGCTCAGGTGCACCCAGTACCACAGAAGACCTGGCTCAGCCTTACTCCCTCAAAGGTCCCAGATTCACACTCAGACCTGCAGAGGTTTCAGGCTCATGCCTATTCCCTTTAATGTCCCAGACCAATGCCTGGACCCACAAGGTCCTGGCTCATGCCTACTCCCTCTGAAGTCGCAGACTCAAGCTAGGCCCCATAGAGATCTCTGGTTCCTGCCTTCTCCCACAGAGGTCCCAGATTCATGCCCAGACTTGCAAAGGTCCTGGCTCAGGACTAGTTCCTTGAAGGTCCTAGACCCAACACCCAGAACCACAGGGGTTCTGGCTTTGGTGTACTCCCTTGAAGGTCCCAGATTCATGTCAGGACCTCACCGGTCTCACTCAGCAGTTACTCCCCTGTACTCTTTGTGGTGGAGTTCGCTGTCTCCTATGTGCTCTGGACCAGGTTGCTTGCTCAATCCTGGTCTGCCAGTACCCTGGGACTGGATTGGCTCCTGGCTCCTGCTCCAATGGAGCTTGCTTCCTCAGGGTCACTCTTGCCTAGATAGCTGGTTCAGTCCAACTCCTGTGGAATTTGTTGCCTCAATCCTGCTCCAGCCCAAGATAGAGATCATTGCCTACTTTGGCCTAGGTTACTAATTTTGTCCTGTTTTTGTAAATCCTTTTCTGGATCTACCTCTAGAAATATTTTATTACTTAGAATTATTCTTTATATTTACCTAATATTGCATGGCTTTTAAACATACCTCTTACTATGAATTTTGATATTTTTGCCATAGTAGAATGAAGTATTCACTCAATAGTTTTGCATTTGCTAGGGGATATTTTGAGATAAGTACATTTTTCAGGTCACTGTAACTGCTACTGATGAGACTAAGTATGGAAAATATGTCCATTTTGCATCATTCTATATCTAATTAATCTCACACAATACATATTTCTTGATGTTATTTCTTCTGCAATTACTGTTCTTTGATTTTTCTACTTATTTCTTTTTTTAAATCAAATAATTTATGTACCTAAAACTACTGGGAGATTATAAAAAGTAGCTATAACTTGGATATTATTTAAAAATATTATAAAATTATGATACCTTTATCATTTTAGGATCAAATGTCAGTAATAAAAGGTCCTTCCAATATACCATATTATTACTATCCACATAAGTTGCCAAACTCAAAGTCACCTTTGATTCATCTTTTTCTTTTCTTTATCATGTTTTTTTGTCTTAATAGTTTCACTTACTGAGAACCTGTTATATACTAACCAACATTTTAAAGTCTAAGAATATAAAGCAGGCACATATTCTTGTAACACTGGAATTGATATGTTTGTTTTTAAATTTTACAGATATTTGCAATTATTAACACATATTAATTTACGAATTAGAGATTCACTATAATATTTTTATACAAGAGTATGTTTGCACTAATCATATCCATACCATCTTTTCCTTTCACTCATAGATGCCTACTTGTAATATACTTGTCATACCTCTTATATATTCAAATTGGCATTAGTTTTAGATTAGTTTTTACATAAACAATATAATTTAAAATACTTTTTTCTTGGCTAGATTGGATGTTTCATTTACCTTATCTTTTATTTCCATACATTTTGGTGCAAATGATCGGATTTGCAGCAGTTATCTTTTATAAATTAATTTTATTTATTCTTTGAAAATATCATACATGTATACAATGTATCTTGATCATTTCTGCTCCCCAACTATCTCCCAAATCCTCCATCATATTTCACTCCCAAATTCATGTCCTTTTAGTTTTTTTTATAACTCACTGAATCCAATTAGTGATGTGCATAACAGCATGGTTATGGATTTATCCAGAGGCTTAGACAACGTATCAGTGTCCCCAAACCAAAAAGCAGAGTGATCCTTTATCCCACATCATCTATAAACTTTAAAAAAAAAATTTAACTTTAGGTGAGTCATGGTAGCCTCTCTCCCATTTGTCCTTGAAGCTTTTACCTGGCTTATCATGTGCAGGTAATGACACTACTTTGAGAGCCAAGTCATGTCCTCTAGTCAGCATTTCTCAGGGCTCTTCCCCATCTTTTATCTCTTACATTATCTTGGCTGCCTCTCCCTTGATGTTCTGTAAGCCTTTGGTGGGGAAATGATGATATAAAGAGCCATCAGTAGCTGAACACTCACAGTCCCTTATACTTAGTACATTGAACAATTATGAGTCTCTGCATTAACAACTACCTACTACAAAAAGAACCTTTACTAACTAAGGTTTAGAGAAGCCCAAATCTACCCCCTCTCTCTCTCTCTCTCTCTCTCTCTCTCTCTCTCTCTCTCTCTCTATATATATATATATATATAAACATAAATCATAAATACTTAGAAGCAGTTTGACTTTATTTGGCAAAGTAACAGCAGTAGATTTGCCCTAAAACTTATGCCCTCTTTAGCCATAGTTGTTTTTAGAACAAGTTTCACAGTATCATGCTCCTTTGGAGCAGCCATCAACTCCACTACAAAAGAGGTTGGTTAACCTGGAGACACTCTTGGTACATCTTCCCTGACAGATTGGTATTGTATCATGTAATTTCCAATGTGTTGAATAAGATAATATTTTTTCCCTTTTATTGTATATTTTAAATTAAAATACAATTTCGTCACTTCCTACTTACCATTTCCTTTCCTTCATCTCCTTCCAAGTCCCCTCCCTTTACCTCTTTCTATTTTCCCTGCCTCAGTATAAAATTGATAGCCTCTTCTTCCTCAATTATTTTTGTTATATGTTATATGTATATATATATATATATATACACATATACACAAATATAACCTACTGACTCTGTTTTTGTATCTATATGGTTTCACCAATTACCACTTTACTTGGACAACCAACTAGAGGCTCATCCTCAGAAGAGGTTATGTCTCAGTGGTGGTTTGAAGGAGAGAAGTCTCTATAAGCTCATGTATGTGAATGATTGATCCACAATTGGTAGAATGTTTAAGAAACATTAGGATGTGTGGTATTGTTGAAAGAGCTGTGGCTTTGTTGTAGGAGATGTGTAACTGAAGATGAGCTTTGACATTTTAAAAGTCCATACTCATGAGGTGGAGTCTCTCTTCCAACTGCCTATGGATAAGGATATAAACATTCAGCTACTGTTCCAGTGCCATGACTTCCTGCATGCTGTCATGCTTCTCTGTCATAGAATCACATTCTAAAATTGTAAGCAAGCCCCCAATTAAACTTTTTATTTGTAAGTTGCCTTGGTAACGGTTTCTTTCCATAACAGCACAAAGTAACTAAGATAGGGAGTGGCTAGGAACGTGGTTGAATGATATAAGTAGAGTTTAGTGGGTCATCTTAGAAGGAGCATGGAATATAGTGTTGCTGAGGGAAGCATGGTCTCAGGAGGCCCAATTCAAGAGAGAAAAAAGATGAGCAACTGACCTAGAGACCAATCTTGTGTTTAGACAAACAATATGGCTGGTTTCTGCTCTTGTCCTTAAAGGATTGTTGGAACCTAACTGAATAGTTTTGGACTAATCTCACTAGAGAGGAAGTTTCAAGATGACCTAGTATTGACTATGTCACATAATTATTATTAATCATTCTTATGCAACTCTACAATGAAAAAGAACATGTGAGACAATGAGAAATATAAAATTCACAATTTGAGGAGAGAAAGAGAACCAGAAAATGTAATGTTAGAGGCCAACTCCTGTGATCAAGGAAATGAGACATTTAAAGAAAGGTCTGATGCTAAATGGAATAAATGGAATGGTACACTCAGGACAAGATCCCACCCTGGTAACACTACAGTCTTTGAGAAGAAAAGGCCAAATGGATTTCCTCTCCCTAATACAGCATCACAAGTCAACGTTTATGCAACTTTAGTTCAACAAGGGGTGTCATTTCTAGTCCCAGCAGAACTTGGCAATATTGACTATGTAGTTCTAGCTTTATAATAAAGTATATCTTTTTAAAAAGGTTGTGGGATGTTCCTTCATGGTTAAGTAAAGCCACTCACTCCAGTCCTGTGGCAGAAGATTTCCTGCATGGAGTCCTGTAGAAGCCATTTCCTGAAGCTGTGAAGGTAAATCCTAGATTGCATTGGATTAACCATGGTGTCTAACAAGAGCTACAAACAGAGTATTGAACAAATCCAAGAGAGAAGAATATTGCAGTCAGCAAAGGTGGAAGGAATGACAGACATGAAGAGTCCATTTAACATCAGACATGGAGATGCAATAATTGAAGTTTGGTCTGCTGGGTTTTAGTCTTGCTTTGATCCAGTATTTTTGGTTCAGTATTTCCTCATTATACTCCCTCTTCTCCATTTTGAAATTGGAAAGTGTGTTCTGTGCTGTTGTATGTTGGAAATAGGCAACTTGGTTTTGGTTTTGAATTTTACGAGGGGTTGCAGTTAAAATATTGCCTTGAGTCTCAGAAGAGATTTTGGAATTTTTTAGATTGGATTAAATACAATTTACATTATGACTATAAGCTTATGGGGATCAGGAAGTGAAATATGGTGATCTGAATAATAATGGTCCCCATAAACTCATATTTGCCAGTTTGGTCTTCAGTTTGGTGGGCTGCTTAGAAAGTATGCCACTGAGAATGGGCTTTGAACTTTAAATAGCCTACCCAGGCCAAGTCTCACTTTCTCTCAGTCTCCTTATTGTGGGTCAGATTAAGCTTTCAGCTTCTGTTCTAGAAACATGTTTACCTGCCTGCTGCCACTTTCCAGCTATGATGATCACGGACTCATCTTCTGAAACTGTAAGTATGCCTCCAGTTAAATGCTTTCATTTATAAGTAGCCTTGGTCATGGTGTCGCTTCATAGGAATTAAAAGCAAGTGACTAAGACAATCTTCCTCACTCAGAAATCATAAATTATCTAATGTTCGTTGTTAAGGAATGCAATCCCATGAGATTTCCTCCCTTCATGTTAGAATGTTCCCTAAATTGTTAAGGTCATTTTATGCATCCATTTCTATAAGACTTGCTGTCATGCTGGCTGGGTCTTGACATTCATTTCCTCCCCTCTTTGGCCATGTTTCCTGAACTGTAGATATGGGACCTGTACTATAGATGTTTACATAGAGGCTGAGTTTTCCATGATCTGTTGTTCTCTGCATTGTATCCAATTGTGAGTTTTCTGTGATGATCTTTGCTATAAAGAGAAACTTCTTTGCTACGGCATGGTAGCTACTCTTACCTGTGGGTATGAAGTTATGAGGTTGAATGTAGTAAGGAATAATGTTGGGCTAGCAATGTAGAGGGAGATTATTTTTTCCTAAGGTGGTAGACAAATTAGAGAGGAAGTTTATCAAGGCTGTTTTTATAGTTTTGTTAAATACTCCACTCCATGGCTCTTGTGAGAATATTATCAGGCAATATATGAATTTCTATGTCATTTCAATGTTTTCAGTGTTATTCATCCCTCATTCTTCTCCTTTCTTCTGTATTGTCCCTGCCTTATCCAGTTAAAGCCATCTCTATTTTCCTATTTGCTCCTTGACAGCACTTGTGTCCTACAGTTACCCAATATAGGGATACTCCCCATTCCTTAGCCCCTTTTACTTTACTTGTTTGTATTCTCTATGTAGAAGCTTTTAAATATTATTTAATCCCACTTACCAACTTTGTGTTTGTTTCCTATACTTTTAAAGTTCTATCAAAAGAATAATTGCCCAAACAAATATCTTGAAGTATATTCCTAAGTTTTTCTGCAGTAGTTTTACAATTTCAATTCCTACACTAAGGCTTTGAAGTAAAAGATGAGCTTATATTTAAATGTTTTGTGTTATGATGTCAATTTCTGCTGTATGGATTAATTAAGTGAATTTCTGTTTTCAAGTATATATTTTGGAACCTTTGTCGAGAGTTGTAGGCTTATACATTTATTTCTTAATTCTCTCTCCTCTTTTCTTTATTTTATGAGCATACTGTGGTGTTTTGAATATGAATGACCCCATAGGCTCATACATTTGAATGCTTAGTCATCAGGAAGTAGCATTTTATGAGAAAGGTGAGGAGGTGTGACTTTGTTGGAGTAGGTGTGGGTTTGATGGAAGAAGTATGTCACTGGGAGTAGGATTTGAGGTTTCAAAGCTTACCCAGAATCTCTCTTTCTGCTGCCTGCAGATCTGGATGTACAAGTCTCAGTTACTTCTTCAGTATCATGTCTGCCTGTGAACCATTATGCTCTCTGCCATTATGACAATGAACTAAACCTCTAAAACTGCAAGTAGCTCCAAATTAAATGCTTTCTTTTATAAGAGTTGTCATAGCCATCGTGTCTCCTTACAGAGATAGAACAGTGAACAAACACACAGCATGTTGGATTTGTTATAGTGTATCTACAGTATTTTTTAAATAATTTATGTTTATTCCTCTGGATTTGCTAAGTATCCTTGAGATAACATCAATTGTTTATGTGATTTCTTGATTTCATGAAAATTTTAAGATCATTAGTATTTTTCATAGGCATTGTTTTGAACTTGGGCTGTTAGGGACAGTGTAACAATGCTAAGTTTGCTAAGTTTTGCAATTTAAGAACATGGGAATTCTTTCCATATATTTTCAGTGTCCAGCAATTTCCACTTTAGAGAGTTCTTTCATTAATCTATTTACATTTAATCCTAAATTTTTTGATATTTTTAGCTGTTAAGAATAGGATAGAGGCAGTGTATAGGGACTGGGAAACTATACACACACACATATCTATATGTATATACATATATATATACATATATATATACATATACATATATATATATACATATATATATATGTATATGTATATATATATGTATATATATATATATGCAACTCTGGTTTTGTGTTTCTATGAAATTCCTCTGTGTGTGAACATGTCTCTGTATTCAGCCCTGACAGTTTGGAAGACCTCACTATGTAGACCAGGTAAGCTTTGAACTCACAGAAATCAACCTGCCACTGCCTCCCTAATGCTGAGATTAAATGTTTGTGCCATCACATCTACCTGGATCGTTGTTTTCCAAAAAGAGACAAATTGTATGGATCTCAATGGGAGGAGAGGTAGGGAACAACTGGGAAAAGTTAATAGAAGTGAAATTATAATCAGAATATAAAGTGTATTTATAAAAATCTATTTTCAATAAACAAAAAAGAATGGGATGAATCTTATGCTATTTTCAACTGCTTTTTATTGTTATTACATATTGCTAATGTACTAAATTTATTTATCAGTCTTTTACTAGAGACTTTAGGTTTTTATATGCAGAGAAACTTCATCTTAAATTAAAGCTAAGGAATTATGATAGTAAGAAAAATAAATGACTGTTTCTCCAGGGACGAACACACCAATTGGTTATCCAAAACCAAATGGTCAGCCCTGAAAAATCTGTATATGCAAGTATTGTTATTAAGTTTGAGCAGGTTAAAGATAGAAATATATATTTGTGTGTGTGCATGTGTATATATTAATGCAACAATAATTAATAAAACAGGACACTTGCTCAAGTACTCTGACCAAACTTTTTTCTGTCACATTAAGAGTGGTGAAAGTAATCATGGTTGCCTTTTGCTTCTCTGAAGAAGAAGCAGTTTTTATTTCTTTTAGTAAAATAGTGGTTATGGTTTTGTTACTTATTTTTTATTATATTGAGATTTATTTCTTGGCTTTTTGGTATTTCGTTACTTTTGTCCTGAATGTTTGTATAATTGTATCAAGTGTGTTTTTATCTCTATCAAAATGATAGTATAATATTTATTCTTCATTGTATTTGATTTATTTATTATGTTTATTAACTTACGTTATACAATTTTTATGTTTTTGGTATTAAACCGCCTTCATAGCTAGCGCATTGTTTAATTTTTTTTTGCTAGTATTTTGTTGTAGTTTTGTGGAACTATGTTCATAGGAATGTTATTCTACATGTACCTTTGTTCATTTATTTCCTTTCTTTTTAATTCTATGAGCTTTTGTCACAAAATAATGCTGGCCTTATAGATTAGGTTTTAAGAGCTAACACCTCTTTATTATATGGAACAGTTTGATAGTCATTGATGTTAATTCTATAAAGTATTTATTTAAAAATTTATTTAAAAATACTATAAAGTATTTTTTTAAATCTGGACCTGATCTTTTCTTTGATGGAAGACTTTTATTAATTTTAATAAATATCATTGGTTATTCTCAGTATATTTGAGGATTTTTCTATCATTATGGCTTAAAGTATGGCCTATGTACTCAGAAATTTGTCCAATTTCTTTTATATTTTCTAATGTTTAGTATAGCTTTGCACAATGAGTGCAAATTTTGTTCAGTTTTCTGATATCAATATACTTAGTAGATTTTCAACTATGTATATGTTTTTCAAAGAATCAACTGTTTACTCCTTTAATACTTTTTAATGATCTTTAGATTCTACTCCTTTTTTTTGCTCAGATGTTTATTATTTCTTTACTTCTACTAATTTTACCTTTGATTAATTTTCTTTGTAAGTAATGTGAACAAAGGTATTCTTATTTTCTTTACTTGCCAAGTTGTAAAGGGTGATGTGTAAACCATCTACTTCGTGGTTCATAGGAATTTCTAAGATAATGCTACATGCATTATGAATCTTAACATTTTAGTCTATGTGATCTAATTAAGTTTATATTGGGGACAATGGAACAGCAATTATGCCTGATATTTTGCCCTGTATTTTTAATTGTTTGGGTATGACATTGTCATTAATGTACATCTGATGACTTGCACATTGCTTGTAGGCATGTAAAATGGTACAGCTGTGAAAAATAGTTTGACAGTAATCAAGTTAAACCTATAATTACCATATGACCCAGTAATTCCATTCCTGCATATATATATATATATATATATATATATATATATATATATATATATATATATATATATATTTAAAAGAAAATATTATTCCCATATTTGTTGGTACATAGTTATGATCATAGAACTCAGGAGGTGGAACAGAATATTGAAAAATTTCTGTCAGGTATTAGATATAAAGTGAGATGTATAAAAATTGACTAAAAAAAATCCCCTGATAGCAAAGTAATTATAAAATTTTGAATATAAAATTCAGTTTTTTTAAAACACTTAAAATTCAGATAAATTAAAATGACTTTTGTTCTATAGGTGTATAAGTAAAATATGGTATACCCATATACTAGAGAATTTTTAGCTGTGAAAAGGGAATAGAATATTGATTCATGGCATACTGTGGATAAACTTTTAAAATATTGTGCTAAGTGAAAGAAGCCATGTGTAAAATGGCTACATATTTTCTATCATATACATAAGTGAGGAATCCACAAACATAAAACATAAATTGTTTCCAGGGTCTACTACAAGTGAGGATGAAAAATGACTCTTCAGCTGGCATTTGTTTCTTTTGAGGGTAATATATAAAAGTAGATCCTGATAGTGGCTATGGAACATTGTAAACATACTTAATTCAACTGAATTTTTAAGTTCAATATTATTAAAATAGTGACTTTCATATTGTATATTTTAATAAGGATACCATTTTTAACCTAAATATGTCTGCTAGTTTATATATTTGCTATCTGAAAACCTGTCATAAACAATTGAACTGGGTCATGGCTTCAGAAGTTTTACTCTGCAGTCCTGTTTTTCCATTGATTCTGGACCTATGGTTAAGCAGAACATTATGCTGGTGGAAGTATTTGGTGCAGCCTATATATTTCATGACCAACAGAAGGCACAGAGAACACTGGGGGAAAGAACTACATATGCCATTTAAAGATGAGGCCAATATTCTGTATCCTTTAGAAGCCACCTAAATTTTCAACCATCTCTCTAAATAGCATAACTATCTGGGGATCAAGTACTTAGCACTGATACTGTGGGGGCTATTCCATATTCAAAATACAGTGTTCTGCTTCTGATATTGAAAGGCTTATTTTAATGTACTAATACAAAATCATCCACTGTATTTCCAAAATTAATCAAAGTCAAAAACTTAGTCTTCCTATATTCGAGGAATGCCTTAGTTGTAAGCCTTTAGAAAGAGGCCACTTGATCATTTCTGGCTGCCCAGAGCTGCTTGACCTATTAACTCTAGCTTCATATTGACTTGCTCTTACATCTTAAACTAATCCCTTTCTATTAATCTGTTTATCACCACGTGGCTGTGGCTTACCGGCAAGGTTCCACTTGGTGTCTGTCTCCAGCAGAACAATGTGGTTTCTCCTTGACTCCACCTTCTTTCTCCCAGCATTGTTTAGTTTTCCTGCCTAGTCTACTCTGCCTTATCACAGGCCAAAGCAGTTTCTTTATTCATTAGTCAATAAAATCAACACATACACAGAAGGACATCCTACACCATAAGTCCCTGTGAAATCACACAGACTTGCAATTGTTGCATCCTAGAGTTTCATATCTGGTATGAGAAACATATGTTATGATAATAACCAGTCAACAGGGTGTCTCCTTATGCCTATACCTTTTCACAGCTTCAAGGTTTCTCCTTGTGCTAGCTTTTCCTCCTGCTTTTGACTTTTTTTAGCAGAAAATATAATCCATGTTCCTGGCATCTTTAAAAACCTTTGGTTCTCACTACATCTTCATGTTCACACTTCAACTTCACATGTGAATCTCTGGGGGACTACCTGCAGGCATCATGTCCCTGTCACATGTTTTAGGTCTTGGACCTTCATTGAAATCCTCCAGAACCTTATATCTTTTGCAATCTGCATTTTTGCAAAATAAGCTTCATGTGTTAGACATCAAAGTTTGTTATCAATGTAAGCTGTTACTGGACCTCCTTAGCCTACGATTATATTTGCACTTGAATGCCTGGGCACCTTAGGACATTGAAATGCATCCCAGAGAATCAATTTGTTTTTGTGAATAGGATTTACTCTTCTATAACCCCGAACCTGTGATTGGTTCAGTCTGGTCCACTTCTCAGGTACCCTCAAGGCATCTTTCCTATTGCCCTAATGCAAAAAAGCTTTCTTTTTACTTGTCTTAATGTTTGTACAAAGTATGATCTCAAAAAAAAAAAACCAAGCTTCATTCTATATTTTCTGACCAAACTGTAACTATTCAATGTCTTCCTTGTAGTTTACAGGTCTATTTAAATTGCTCACTGAGTCTTGATTTAATTTTGGTATATGGTATCATTTCCTCAATGTCTGTTTTTATGTCCCCTCTTTCATTTCTGCTTTTGTTAATTTGGATATCCTCTCTCTGCCTTTTGATTACTTTGGATAAGGATTTGTCTTGTTGATTTTCTCAAAACAACCAACTCTTTGTTTCATTGATTCTTTGTATCATTTTCCTTGTTTCTATTTTATTGATTTCAGCCCCAAATATGATTATTTCTTGTCTTCTACTCCTCCTGTGTGAGTGTGCTTCTTTTTGTTCTAGAGCTTTCAGGTGTGATGTTAAGATACTAGTATAAGCTTTCTCCACTTTCCTTATCTAAACTTTTCTTACAGGTGTAAGATGGAATTTCAGAGTTGTTTTGATTTGCATTTCTCTGATGGTTAAGGATGTTGAGCATGTCCTTAAGTGTCTTTCAGCCATCAACCATTATCTATGATGTTTCCCCAAACTTTTTCATATCCATCAAACAAACAAAAGTTACAATGATGCCAGTGCTTTGGTATCTGTTTTCTGTGTTTGTCAGCTTTCTTACTGCTATGGCAGAATGCCTGATATAAACAACTTAAGGAAATAAGGACATTTTGTTGATTTTGCACAATTTAAGAGGTTTCAGCCCATAATTCTCTTTACTTATCAGTCTGTGATAAGGCAAAATAAAATGACAACAGACTCATATGGAAGAGAATATTCACCACTTGATGGACAAGTTGCAAATAGAAAGCAGCCAGGGTCTAATACGACCATCAAAAGCATTGCCCATTGTCCTATTTACTCCTTCTATGTTCCACCTCCTAAAACTTCCATCATCTTCCAAAAGACATTCAGTAACTGGGACCAGAGAAGCAAACACAAGATTCTATAAGGAGCATTCCATATTCAAGTCATACACAGGAGTGCAGGTACCCAAAGAGGCGTCTAGAAGAGGGTGTCAGATACCTTGGAGCTGGATTTGCAGGCAGTTGTGAGTGCTACCCACGCTGATTTGGGTAAAAATCCAGTCCTCTTTAAGAACAGCAAGTACTTATATACACAGAGGCACACATCCATATGAGAGAGAGAGAGAGAGAGAGAGAGAGAGAGAGAGAGAGAGAGAGAGAGAGGAGAGATCTTTGTCATGAAGTTAAATGACGTTCAAATGTTAAAAATCTGATTTAAGTTCAATTTGGCTATGATTTATAAATTCTTGTATATCCATACATGACTGCATTCCTTTTCCTAATATTTTCGTATTGATAATTCCAATATTGAAATCACCATGTTAGTAGAATCTTATACATGACTGTATGATACCATTCTGTTCCCTAATATTTTATTAAGGAGTCTAATGTGAAAGCCATATATACTAGTAGTATTTTTAAAAAAAATTAATATTTTTTACTTTTTGAAACTAACATTTAATTATATCATTTACCACTTCTCTTTCCTCTCTCCAGCCCTTTCTGGTCTTCTCCTTTTTCTCTCAAATTCATAACCTGAATTATATATATATATATAATATATAACTTGAATAAAGTTAGAGAAAGGACTATTAGCTATCTATTTTATTAAAGTATTTTATTAAAGTAATATTACCATAATATGAAAACAGTAAAAAATATTAGTAGAAATTCACCTTACTCTACATTTTTAATTACATATCAAAGCTCAGTAACCTGCATCCTTGCTCATTGAAAAGTTTGCATCATCCTCATTATTGTTCTTTTCTCACCCAACTGTAGGGATGTGTTTCTCCTCACTAATTTGCTCTCCTACTCTTGTCTTCAGAGACACTGCTTCTTTCAATAAGAGTATACCATTTGGCTGAAAGATTCCTGTTTGATTTTTAATTTCTTCCATTTATCAAATTTCTCTGGGGAAATATAAGAAAATATCTCCCTATTTTATTCCAGTTTATTTAATTTCCTTAAATAGTCATTTTAAATTCTGTTGGTGGGTTCTTCTGCATGAAACATTCACCAACATCTGGCACTTGATTAGGTGGGGACATTTTTTAAGTATTTTGGTTTGTTGGAGTGACAGGGAAATAGAAGTTTTAGTTATTTATTCTAATCTTCTGAGTATTTGTTAGTTTCTGCCTCCTTTTCAAAAAATTCTAAGGTGGTGTTGTATGTCTCTGTGTCTAATGTTGCTTCCATTATTTCAACATTCAGATAATCAAAATTGACTTACTGCTGAAATATGCTCCTTACCCAAGCCAGCTCTCAACATTGATAGGCTGGCCTAGTTGGAATAGAATTCTTCAACTAGGCTTCTATGTTCTCCTGTCATTGACTCCACCAGAGATTTCAGCCAAAGACAAAATTGGATATATAAAGAAACTAAGGCTTCCATAATATTAATTTCTACCTGTACCACACAAAATTCTATGTAAAAGTCTTTTGATGGTTAACTAGTCTTAATGGCAGTGGGTGACATCTTGCAATGTGCTATGCTGCATGCCTTTTCACTCATCTTAATGAAAGAAGTATCTTGTGTATCTTGTATACTAACATTAAGCTATGTTAGTCCTGAGTGACAAAAGCACGTTTTGTTCTAGAATTTGCAGGTGTGATGTTAAGTCACTAGTGTGAGCTTTCTCCATTTTTTTGGCTTTGTTTTGTTATTTTTTTTGTGTGTGGATATTTAGTGCTATTAATGTTCCTCTTAGCACTGCTTTCATAGTGTTCCATAGGTTTGGGTATGTTGTGCCTCCATTTTCACTGAATTCTAGGATGTCTTTAATTTCTTTCTTTATTTCTTCCTTGACCCAGGGATGGTTCAATAATTCACTGTTCAATTTCCATAAGTTCGTAGGCTTTCTCAGAGTACAGTGTTTTCAGATTCTAACTTTAATCCATGGAGATCTGATAAGATATAGGGGGTACTCCAATTTGTTTTTGTATCTGTGGAGGTTTGTTTTGTTAATGAGTATGTGGTCAATTTTAGAGAATGTTCCATGAGGTGCTGAGAAGGGATATTCTTTTGTGTTTGGGAGGAATGTTCTATAGATGTCTGTCATGTCCATTTGAGTCATGACATCTGTTGTTTCTCTGTTATATTTCTGTTATATTTTTATAACCTCTTCTTTGGCAAGAGTGGGGTGTTGAAGTCTCCTACTATTAATGTGTGAGGTTTGATGTGCTATTTAATATTTATTAATGTTTCTTTTACATATGTGGGTGGTATTGTATTAGGGGGCATAGATGTTCAGGATTGAGACTTCATCTTGATGGATTGTTCCTGTTATGAGTATAAAGTGTTTTTCTCCATCTTTTCTGATTGATTTTAATTTGAAATCTATTTTGTTATATATTAGGATAGCTACACAAAATGGAAAGATGGCTCATGTTCTTGGATAGGATCAACATAATAAAAATGCAACCCTACTAAAAACAATCTATAGATTCAATGCAATCCCCATCAAAATCCCAACACAATTCTTCACAGACCTTGAAAGAATAATCAACTACATATGGAAAAACAAGAAACCCAGGATAGCCAAAACAATCTTATGCAATAAAGGAATTTCTGAAGCATCACCATTCCTGAAATTAAGATTTATTGCAGAGCTATATTAATGAAAATAGTTTGGTATTTTGGCATAAAAACAGACAGGTTAACCAATGGAATTGAATTGAAGGCCCAGATATTAATCCACATACCCATGAACACCTGATTTTTTGACAAAGAAGCTAAAATTCTACAATGGAAAAATAGAAAGCATCTTCAACAAATGATGCTCTCATAACTGGATGTCAACATGTAGAAGCATGAAAATAGAACCATATCTATCCCCATGCACAAAACTCAAGTCCAAATGGATTAAAGATCAAAATATTAATCTGAATACACTAAATCTGATAGAAGAGAAAGTGGGAAGTAGCCTTCAATACATGAGCACAGGAAACCACTTTCTAAATACAAACACATTAGCCCAGACACTGAGAGCATTAATAAATAAATGGAAACTTCTGAAACTGAGAAGCTTCTGTAAAGCAAAGGACACAGTCAATAAGATAAAAAGCCAGCCTTCTGAATGGGAAGAGATCTTCACCAACCACACATCAGACAAAGAACTTATCTCCATAATATATAAAGAACACAAGAAATTAGACATCAAAATTCCAAATAACCCAATTAAAACACGGGGTACAGAACTAAACAGAGAGTTCTCAACAGAAGAATCTCAAATGGCCAAAGACATTTAAGGAAACATTCAACATCCTTAGCCATCAGGGAAATGCAAATTGAAACAACTCTGAGATGTAAGACGGTAATCTTACAACTGTCAGAATGGCTAAGATCAAAAACACCAATGATAGTTTATGCTGCAGAGAATGAGAAGCAAGGGGAACACTCATCCATTGCTGGTGGGGATACAAACTTCTACAACCACTTTGGAAATAAGTATGGCAGTTTCTCAGAAAATTGGGAATCAACCTACCTCAGGATCCAGCAATATCACTCCTGGGAATATACCCAAGAGATGCCCAATCATACTACAAAAAGCATTTGTTCAACTATGTTCATAGCAGCATTATTTGTAATAGCCAGAACCTGGAAACAGCCTAGATGTCCCTCTACCAAAGAATGGATAAAGAAACCTGGCTATAGAGAAATTCCCAGGAATTCCCAGGATGACCCCAGATAAGACCCTAAGCAATAGAGGAGAGGGTGCCTGAACTGGCCCTGCCCTGTATTCAGACTGATGAATATCTTAAATATCACCATAGAACCTTCATCCAACAACTGATGGAAACAGAGGCAGAAACCCTCATCAGAGCACTGAACTGAGTTCTTGTTCATTCTTACAAGTGTCAGATGGAATTACAGAATTGGATTGATTTGCATTTCTCTGATGGCTAAGGATGTTGAGCATTTCCTTAAGTGTCTTTCAGCTATTTTAGCATCCTCTGTTAAGAGTACTTCCTAAATATAACCCCAGTATCACAGACACTGAGAAAAACAATTAATACATGGGGCCTCCAGAAACTGAAAAGCTTCTGCAAAGCAAAGGACACAGTCAACAAGACAAAATAGCAGCCTACAAAATTGGAAAAAGATCATCAACTTCACATTGGACAGAAGGCTGATCTCCAAAATATACAAAGAACTCAATGAATGGGTCATCAAAGGAACAAATAATCCAAGAAAAATGGAGTACAGACCTAAATAGCTCTGTAAATATTTTGTACAATTTGTTTTGATCATGTTTACGATTCCTACTCTATTTATAGAATATGTGATTTTTTTCATTTTTAATTGATTTTTATTGAGGTCTACATTTTTCTCTGCTTCCCTCCCTGACTCTACTCTCCACCTTCATTCCTCCCTCAAGGTCTCCATGCTCTCAATTTCCTCAGGAGATCTTGTCTTTTTCTACATCCCATGTAGATTAGATCTACGTAAGTCTCTTAGTGTTCCCATTGTTGTCTAAATTCTCTGGGATTGTGGTTTGTAGGCTGGTTTTCTTTGCTTTATGTTTCAAAACCACCTATGAGTGAGTACATGTGATAATTATCTTTCTGTGTCTGGGTCACAGTCAAAATAATGTTTTCTAGCTCCATCCCATTTTCCTGCAAAATTCAAGATGTCGTTATTCTTTTCTGCTTTGTAGTACTCTATTGTGTAAATGTGCTACATTTTCCTTATCCATTCTTTGGTCAAGGGGCATTTAGATTGTATCCAGGTGATATATTTCTTTATCCAACCCTGAGAGAATTTCAAAATTTGAGTACCTTCAACTTGACAATTTTTTTCCAGGAAACTATCCATGGCATAATAAATAATGATGAATAAGTGGATTTGTTTCAAGACTGGGAGCAATAAAACACTCAGTTTTATAATGATTTTGAAATGTGCAACCTGAATTTCAGGACACAGCAACAAGGTAAACAAAGTAGAAAGAAAGAAAGGAAGAAAAATAGAAAGAAAGAAAGTAAGAAAGAAAGAGAGAGAAAGGGAGGGAGGGGAAGGCAAAGAAAGTAAAGAAAGTAAAGGAAAGAAGGAAGGAAGGAGAAAGGAAGAAGGAAAGAAAAGAAGGAAGAAGAAAGGAAGGATAAAGGAGGGAATGAGGGAAGGAGAAGAAATTACATAGAGTTATAAAAAGATAAAAAAAACCTGTCTCTATTCGTGGTGACATGATTTATTTGTCCTGGTTACTCTAATGTCAGCTTCACACACAAACTAGAGTTACCAGAAAGGAGGGAGTCTTGATTGAGAAGATGCCTCCATAAGATCCAGCTGTATGACATTTTTTTTTAAATTAGTGGTAAGATGGAACCACTATGCATGGTTCCATCCCTGGGCTTGTATTTCTGAGTTCTACACAGGAACAGGCTGAGCAAATTATGAAGAACAAGCCACTAAGCAGCAGTACTCCATAGCCTCTGCATAAGCATCTGCATCAGGAATCCTGCCCTGCTTGAGTTCTTATCCTGACTTTTTCCTGATGAAGAGTTCTGTGGATGTGTAGCAAAATAAAACTTTTCCTCCCCAACTTGCTTTATGATCATGGTGTTTCATTGCAGCAATAGAAATCCTAACTACGGAATTTACTAAATATAGGAATTGCTAATATAATAGCAAGATTTTTCATGATTATTTAAGAAAGCTACAATAGCAAAGATGTACATACACAGGATGTATGTACAGGATCCTAGTGCTATATTAATAATTCAGTTGAAAGCAATATTTTAAGAAACAGAAAATTTAGTGTAACCTTGTCGACGAGGAGACTGAAACAGTAAAGATTGCAATTTTTATAAATTAATGTATAGGAAAAATTGTGTTCATAATAAAATATCAAATGCTGGAATTGAGGGTGTGTGCCACGAAAAACGTAGACTAGGTGGTGGTAGCACACACCTTCAATCCCAGCACTTGGGAGGCAGAAGACAGGTTTCAAAACTACAGAGAAACCCTGTCTCAAAAAACAACAACAACAACAAAAATGTAGACATTGAAAATGCTATAAAATTTACATGGAAGCGTACAAAATTTAGAACAACAAAAAAAACTTGCTAAACAAGAACAAACTGGAAAGATATTGCCAGTACATAGCTAGTTTTGCATTAGTTTGTGGGCAATAGTGATAAATTCAGAGTCACCAATAAATGAGTCAGTGTCACATTAAAGAAGTAAATCAAAGCTCTTCTTTTTTTTTAACATCATTTAACCAAGAGTGAGCCTAGATTTGAATTTATATTTTTCTCTTTCTGTGGTTTTTATCATCCCTTTCAGTCTGTTGTATGAGTCTGCATCTGTGCCTGCATGAAGACTGCTTTGTAAATCTGCTCCTGTGTCTGTGCTGTCCCTAACAAATGGCTTTGCTCTTTCTCTTTTGTTCAGCACAGAAAACATCATACAGTAAAGGAATGGGGTAAAAGAAATTTTTATCAGAGTTTTACTAAGTATTAAGTCCCTGGCTCCAGCTGATCCCAGCTGACTCAGATAACAAACAAACAGTATCAAGCAATATCCAAATGTCACTTTCAACAATTATAGACATTCATTTTTAAAAATTGTTTTCAACCTTTATTTGCTGTTTTCAGCAATCATCATAGCATACAGACAGACATACATGCATTATTTTTGGGATAGTGATTGAAATAGTATATAATTTAATGTTACTGCTGTACATTTGCTTGCACTATAAAATTGATAACTAGGAAATTAAAGGCAACTGAATTTGGTTGTTACACTGTTCTCTTAAAGTCAAGCTAAACAAACAGGCTGAGTATATAGAACAACAGTCTTAAGTTTTTCACTTTTATGGTTTTTTGAAACAGGGTTTTTCAGTGTAGTCCTAACTGTACTATAACTCCCTCTGTAGACTAAGCTGGCCCTGAATTCACAGATATCTACTTGCTTCTGCCTCCTGAGTGTTTGGGTTAAAGGGGTGTGCCACCCCTGCCAACCTGCAGTCTTAAGTTTTAAATGACCTCAATGTCTATTATTAACTCTGGCTTCATGTCCAATACAACTTCCAGTTTCTCAGAATGTAGGGGATATTTTTAATTATAAAGTATTGCCACAGACTTTTGAAATTTTTTACTATAAAGGCACTGGGGAAAGCACAGACACAAAGTTTAATATAAAAGAATAAAGAACTAAGAAATAGATCATTATCTACTTCATTTATGAAAAATATATGCAAGCAATTCAATGAAATTCATTTTTTAATTATGCTAGAATAATTAAGGATATATAAGTTAAAAACTAATATCAATCTAATTCCTATATCTTATAAAAAATCACCTGAAAATAGTTCAGAGACAAATGGACAAAGGTGTTTGCCACTGAAGACTGGTGACCTGTGTTCAATTCCTGGAACCCATGTAAGGATGAAAGAACCAACTACATAAATTTGTCATCTCACCTCCACACACGCCATGGCACCACCGACTCCCCTCTTTCTCAGACACAAATACAAAATAAAATAATCATTTTAAGGAGGAAAAGAAAAAGTCATAACATTGAGTTTCAGTAAAGTAAAATAATTCTGCTTTGAAAAAAGGAATATCATGAAAAGTAAAATACATACCCTATGATCTAGGAGAAAACATTTCTAAATCACACAATATAATATGGGAAAGATGAATTATAAACATTTTACTGAAAATGCTATATAAATTCCAAGTAAGAACATAAAATTATTAAAAACTGCTACATCAAAAAGATGCAAATTCCAATTATTTAATTAGGGTTTCTATTGCTAGGAAGAGACACCATGACCACAGATACTCTTATAAAAAAAATTTAATTTGACGTGGCTTACAGTTCAGAGATTTAGTTCATTATCATCATGGTGTGACAAGGTAGCTTGAAGGCAGGCATGGTGCCAGAGCAGGAGCTGAGAGTATTTACATCTTGATCCGAAGGCAGCAGGAAGTGAACTGAGACACTGGGACAGGCTTGAGCATACATGAGACCTCAAACTCTGCCTCCATAATGACATTTCCTCCAACAAAGCCACACCTCCTAATAGTGATAATCTGTATGAGCTTATGGGGGCGCCAATTACATTCAAACTACCACATTAATTATAAGATATCAACTCACACATTTAAAATGGATTAACATTTTAAAAGTTCTCATGTCAATTGCCAAATATGTAAAAAATTTATCTAGTGATAGACTATTGTTGAGAATATAAAGTAGTACATTTTATTTTAGAATGTATATTGAAAGTTATTTTTTAAAACTAAGCACATAGTTACCATGCAACTCAAGAAATCTGCTTTTGATCAATCATCATGTAACAATGAAAAAACATTTACATAAAAATCTATGTACAAATATAAATTAATAATACTATCTCCCTGTTTTGTATATTATGAATACATATGAATCTGATATTGTCATAAAATAAAAACTTTTATAAACTTAGCTCATATATAAAAAACATATTTTTGTACTGAGTAGTTAGGAATATAAATATCTTTCCAGTGAGTCCTAATCAAATATTTTATGTTCTGTCAAGGTCTGAATTTTATGGCAAATATATTTTTGTTTACCCCAACTGGAGTGACATTAGTAGGTGTTTAATTAATATTTATTTAAAGACATGGTGAGAATTCCTTCACAATAAATATTGAAGTTGATATTAAATGCCTACTTTATGTCAGATTTTGTAATTATAGAACATATAATATATATATTATACATAGAAGCAGGACGTTGAATTTTTAATAGCACTTCTCAATCCAGGGCAGAAAACAATCATATAAACTAATAATTTAAACAATGTGAAAAGTCAAAATAGATGTATACATTGAATATTGAAGGAACTCTGTCAGTGAAAAATATTTTGGAGAGTTTGGGGAAACTCCAGAAGCACAATGCAGGGACAAAAGATGCATTAATGGAATTTTTTAGGACAAGAAAACATTCAAAATCATCTTTGAATTTGGGGATGGTATAGGCATACTAACACATTATGAAATCAGTAACAATTATTATAATATGGACAATAAATAAGAATATGAGTGAGCCTGCCCAAATAAAAACTAATATACACAGAAGTAAGAAGTAATTATATTTTCTATGATTCTGTATTGCAGGCCACATAAATTGAGTTTTTACCTTGAAAAGCCTAGGGAACCATGAAAGGGTAGTAGTATGATAAACAGCAGAGAGGTTAGTGAGGTCTAGTTTTGTTTTAAGACTGGCAGTCTGATTCTGATGTTCTAGAAAAATCAGCATCTTAGTAAAAGAGGAACAGAATTGTATATTTAATATGATTTCAAATGAATTATATGTTGGAAGGATAACTGTGTTGATTTAAAGCCAGCCATGACGTGAAAAAGGACTGAAGGTAGAAAGATGAACTGGAGGATGAGTGAATGTAATTGTAATGTACCATTATTTCCTTAATAATCTTATAAGAATGAGCCCCATTATGCATAATGCTTTTTAAATTTTTAATTTTAATTATTTTAATGTGTATGAGTTTTTGTTTGCATGTATGTCTGTGCATCTCTTGCATGCCTGGCACCTGACAAAGCCAGAGAAAGTATTGGATCTATTGGATCCTCTGGAACTAGAGTTAGAGATTGAGCTTCTCATGTGGGTACTGGGATTTAAACCTGAGTACTCTACAGGAGAAGCCAATGTTGTTCACCACTGAGTCATCTCTCCAGCCCTGTATAATGCTTTTATAACCAATATATCGTATATAGTAAGCTTGTATTGATATATTTGTATTTAGATATATAATTTTTGTTTCTGAGAGTGAGGTCATGTACATTGCCTTGGCATATGTGTGGAAGACAAATTCAGGTGTCATCCCATATTTGACACGTAAGATTATGGATGAGAATTATCTACTCATCCACTCATGAATAGTACCTCCATTCAAGGACTTTTTAAAAGTTAATTTTGGCTAACTTATTCTGTGTGTGTATGTGTGCACACACATGCAGTGTATGTATGTTCCTGTGTAATGCTACACATGTAGGTAGAGCACTACTTTTTGGAGACAGTACTCTCCTATTATGTGTGTTCTAGAGATCAAATTTAGGCCACTGAACTTGGTGGCATTTGGTATCACTCCACCTCTAAATTATACTTTATATTAGATTTAAATTAGATAAACTTTAAATTAGATATTTTTTCTTTATTATTATTATTGTTGTTGTTGTTACAGATTTTCACCTCCTTCCCTCCTCCCATTTCTCTCCCGCTCCCCCATTCTCCCTCCTCCTCCCTCTCCAGTCCAAAGAGCAGTCAGTGTTCCCTGCCCTGTGGGAAGTCCAAGGTCCTCTCCACTTCATTCTGGTCTAGGAAGTTGAGGATCCAAACAGATTAGTTTCCCACACAGCCAGTATATGGAGTAGAATAATAACCCAGTGCCTTTGTCCTTGGCTTCTCAGTCAGCCCTCCATGTAAGCCACATTCAGAGAGTCCGGTTTGATCACATGCTCCATCAATCCCAGTCTAGCTGGCCTTGGTGAGTTCCCATTAGATCGGCCCCACTGTCACAGTAGATGGGCACACCCGTTGCGGCCCTGACTTCCTTGCTCATGTTCTCCTTCCTTCTGCTCCTCATTTGGACCTCGGGAGCGCAGTCCAGTGCTCCAATATGGGTCTCTGTCTCTATCTCCATCCATCGCCAGACGAAGGTTCTATGATGATAGGCAAGATATTCATCAGAGTGGCTATAGTATAGGGCCAGTTCAGGCGCCCTCTCCTCAGCTGCTCAAAGTACAGGCTGGGGGCATCTCCTTGGACACCTGGGAACCCTTCCAGTGTCCAGTCTATTACCAACCCTCAAATGGCTCCCTTAATTAAGATATATACTTCCCTGCTCCCATATCCACTCCTCCTCCATCCCATTCCCCCATGCTCTCCCCATCCTCCCCTTCACACTTCTCTCTCCCTACTTCCCCTTACCCCTGTCCCACCCTCACCCCCAAGCGCTCAATTTATTCCTGGAAATATTGTATGCTTCCATATCCAGGAGGATAACTACGTGGTTCTTTTTTGGAAGTACACCTTCTTATTTAGCTTCTCTAGGATCAGGAATTATAGGCTCAATGTCCTTTATTTATATCTAGAATCCACTAATGAGCGAGTACATACAATATTCATTTTTTTGGGTCTGAGTTACCTCACTCAGGATAGTGTTGTCTATTTCCATCCATTTGCACACAAAATTCAAAATGTCATTGTTTTTTACCGCTGAGTAGTACTCTAAAGTGTATATATTCCAGAATTTCTTTATCCATTCTTCCATTGAAGGGCATCTAGGTTGTTTCCAGGTTCTGGCTATTACAAATAATGCTGCTATGAACATAGTTGAACCGATGCTTTTGTAGTATTGTAGGGCATCTCTTGGGAATATTATTCCCAGGAGTGGTATTGCTGGGTCCAGGGATAGGTTGATTCCGAATTTCCTGAGAAACCGCCACACTAATTTACAAAGTGGTTGCACAATTTGCATTCCCACCAGCAATGGATGAATATTCCCCTGACTCCACATCCACTCCAGCAAAGGCTATCATTGGTGTTTTTGATTTTAGCCATTCTGACAGGTGTAAGATCGTATCTCAAAGTTGTTTTGATTTGCATTTCCTTGATCGCTAAGGAGGTTGAGCATGACCTTAAGTGTCTTTTGGCCATTTGAACTTCTTCAGTTGAGAATCTCTGTTCAGATCAGTACCCCATTTTTAATTGGATTAATTAGCATTTTAAAGTCTAGTTTCTTGAGTTCTTTATATTTTTTGGAGATCAGACCTTTGTCTGATGCAGGGTTGCTGAAGATCTTCTCCCAATCAGTAGGCTGACTTTTTGTCTCAATGATAGTGTCCTTTGCTTTACAGAAGCTTCTCAGTTTATTTAATGTTGCCCTTATTGTCTGTGCTACAGGAGTTAAACGTAGGAAGTGGTCTCCTGTGGGTATATGTTGTAGACTATTTCCCACTTTCTCTTCTATTAGGTTCAGTGTATTTGGATTGATATTAAGATATTTAATCCATTTGGACTTGAGTTTTGTGCATGGTAATAGAGATGTATCTATTTTCATTCTTCTACATGTTGACAACCAGTTCTGCCAGCACCATTTGTTGAAGATGCTTTCTTTCTTCCATTGTATACTTTTAGCTCCTTTGTCAAAAGTCAGGTGTTCATAGGTTTGTGGATTAATAGCCAGGTCTTCTATTCAATTCCATTGGTCGACTTCTCTGTTTTTATGCCAGTACCAAGCTGATTTCATTACTGTAGCTCTGTAATAGAGTTTGAAGTCAGTGATGGTAATGTCTCCAGAAGTTCCTTTATTGTATAGAATTGTTTTGGCTATCCTGGTTTTTCGTTTTTCCAAATAAAGTTGATTATTGTTCTTTCAAGTTCTGTGAAAAATTTTGTTGGGATTTTAATGGGGATTGTGTTGAATTGATAGATTGCCTTTGGTAAAATTGCCATTTTTACTATGTTGATCCTACCCATCCAAGAGCATGGGAGGTCTTTCCATTTTCTGGTGTCCTCTTCAATTTCTTTCTTCAATGCCTTAAAGTTCTTGTCAAATAAATCTTTCACTTCCTTGGTTAGAGTTACACCAACATACTTTATGCTATTGTGGCTATCATAAAAGGTGATGTTTCTCTGAATTCCCTCTCTGATTCTCTATCCTTTGTGTATAGGAGGGCTACTGATTTTTTTGAGTTGATCTTATAGCCTGCCACTTTACTGAAGTTATTTATCAGCTGTAGGAGTTCTTTGGTAGAGTTTTGGGGGTCACTAATGTACACTATCATATCATCTGCAAATAAAGAAAGTTTGACTTCTTCCTTTCCGATTTGAATCTCCTTGATCTCCTGATGTTGTTTTATTGCTATTGCTAGAACTTCAAGAACTATGTTGAAGAGATATGGTGAGAGTGGACAGCCTTGTCTTGTTTCTGAGTTTAGTGGAATGGCTTTGAGTTTTTCTCCATTTAATTTGATATTAGCTGTTGGCTTGCTATATATTGCTTTTAGTATATTTAGGTATGATCCTTATATACCTAACATCTCAAAAACCTTCATCATAAAGGAGTGTTGTATTTTGTCAAAAGCTTTTTCTGCATCTAATGAAATGATCATATGTTTTTTTTCTTTCACTTTATTTATATGATTACATTGATAGATTTTTGTATCTTGAACCAACCTTGCATCCCTGCAATGAAGCCTACTTGATCGTAATGGATAATTTTTTTAACATGCTTTTGAATTCTGTTTGCCAGAATTTTATTGACAATTTCTGCATCAATGTTCATGAGTGAGATGGGTCTGTAATTCTTTTTCTTGGTTGGGTCTTTGTGTGGTTTTGGAATCAGGGTTACTGGAGCTTTGTAAAAAGAGTTTGACAATGACTCTTCTGTTTCTATTATGTGAAACACATTAAGGAATATAGGTATCAGCTCTTCTTGGAAGTTCTGATAAAATTCTGCATTAAAACCCTCAGGTCCTGGGCTTTTTTTTTTTTTTTTTGGTTGGGAGGGTTTTTATGGCAGCTTCTATTTCCTCATGACTTATAGGTCTATATAATTGTTCACCTTGGTCTTGATTTAATTTTGGTAAATGGTACATATCTAAAAACAAGTCCATTTCTTTTACATTTTCCAATTTTGTGGCATACAGGCTTTTGTAGTAAGATCTAATGATTCTCTGAATTTCCTCTGTGTCTGTGGTTATATCCCCCTTTTCATTTCTGATCTTGTTAATTTGCATATTCTCTCTCGGCCTTTTGATTAGTTTGGATAGGGGTTTGTCAATCTTGTTGACTTTCTCAAAGAACCAGCTCTTTATATCATTGATTCTTTGGATTGTTTTTTGTGTTTCTATTTTGTTGATTTCAGCCCTCAGTTTGATTATTTCCAATCTTCTACTCCTCCTGGATGAGTCTGCTTCTTTTTCTTTTCTAGAACTTTCAGCTGTGCTGTTAAGTCTCTAATGTGAGCGTTCTCCGTTTTTTTAAGTGGGCACTTAGAGCAATGAACTTTCCTTTTAGGACCGCTTTCATAGAGTCCCATAGATTTGGGTATGCTGTGTCTTTATTTTGTTGAATTCAAGGAAGACTTTAATTTCTTTCTTATTTCTTCCCTGACCCAGGGGTGGTTCAGTAGTTGACTGTTCAGCTTCCAAGAGTTTGTAGGCTTTCTGGGGGTATAATTATTGTTAAATTCTAACTTTATTCCATGGTGATCTGATAAGACACAGGTAGTTACTAATAGTTTTTTGTATCTGTGAAAGTTTGCTTTGTTACCGAGTATGTGGTCAATTTTCAAGAAGGTTCCATGAGCTGCAGAGAAGAAGGCATGTTTTTTCCTATTTGGGTGGAATGTTCTATAGATTTCTGTTAAGTCCATTTGATTCATTACCTTCATTAATTCTCTTATTTCGCTGTTAGGTTTCTGTCTGATTGACCTGTCCATTGGTGAGAGAGGAGAGTTGAAGTCTCCTACTATTAGTGTGTGTTGTTTGATGACTGCCTTGAGTTCTAGTAATGTTTCTTTTACATAAGTGGGTGCTTTTATATTAGGGGCACAGATGTTCAGGACTGAGACTTCATTCTGATGGATTGTTCCTGCTATGAGTATAAAATGTCCCTCTCCATCTCTTCTGATTGATTTTAGGTTGAAGTCAACTTTGTTAGAAATTTGTATGGCCACTCCCACTTGTTTCTTAGGACCATTTGCTTGAAAAACCTTTTCCCAACCCTTTACTCTGCGTAGATGTCTGTCTTTGTGGTTGAGGTGTGTTTCTTGTAAACAGCAGAATTTTGGATCCTGTTTTCATATCCAATCTCTTAGCCTTGGATTTTTTATAGATGACTTGAGTCCATTGATATTCAGTGATATTAATGACCAGTGGTTGTTAACTCCAGTCATTTTTTTTCTGGTAGTAGAGTTAGTGTGTTACCCTTCTTTGAGTTGTGCTGGTGAAGGGTCGCTAGATGTTTGAGTTATTGTGGGCATTGCTGGATTCCTTGGCTTGTAATTTTCCTTCTATTACTTTCTCTAAGACTGGATTTGTGGCTACATATTGTTTAAATTTATTTTTATCCTGGAATATTTTGTTTTCTCCATTTATAGTGAACAAAACTTGGCTCTATATAGTAGTCTCTGCTTGCATCCATGGTCTCTTGGTTTCTGCAATATATCTATCCAGGACCTTCTGGCTTTCTTGGTTTCCATAGAGAAGTCAGGTGTAAGTCTGATAAGTTTACCTTTTTAAGTTACTTTACCTTTTTCCTTTGCAGCTATTAATATTCTTTCTTTATTCTGTATGTTTTGTGTTTTGAATATTATAAGGTGAGGGAATTTTTTGATCCAGTCTATTCAGTGTTCTGTATGCTTCTTGAACCTTCAGAGGAATATCTTTCTTTAGGTTGGGAAAATTTTCTTCGATAATTTTATTAAATATATTTTTTTCTGGACCGTTGAGCTGTAATTCTTCTCCTTCTTCTACCCCTATTATTCTTAGGTTTTGTCTTTTTATTGTGTCCCAGATTTCCTGAATGTTTTGTGATGAGAATTTGTTGGATTTGCTGTTTTCTTTGATCAGTGCTTTTATTTTCTCTATGATATCTTCAGAATCTGAGATTCTTTCTTCTATCTCTTGTATTCTGTTGGTTATGCTTGTTTTTGTGGTCTCTGTTCATTTACCTAGATTTTCCATATCTAGCCGGCCCTCGGTTTGTGCTTTCTTCATTGCCTCCATTTCAGTTTTCAAGTCTTGAACTGTTTTTTATCTTCTGTTTGGTTGTTTGTCCTTGGTTCCCTAGAATATCATTTACAGACTTACTCAGTTCTTCAAACTTTTTATTATTCTTCTCATCCATTTCTTTAAGGGAGTTTTTCACCCCTGTTTAAAGGACTCTATCACTTTCATAAAGTCATTTTTTTTACTTCTTCTTGATTAGGGTGTTCAAGTCTTCCTGTTGTAAGTTCACTGGTTTCTGGTGTTTTCATGCTGATTTTCAGATTGTTGGAGAAATTCTTGCATTGGCACCTGTCCATCTCTTCCTCCGAATGCTCCCCTATGGATCTTCTTTTACAGAATCAGCTCTCCTTGCTGGCCAGGAAGCCCAGTGATGGATCTTCTGGTACAGGAACAGGTCTCCTTGCTGACCAGGGAGCTCGCAGACAAAGGGCCTACCTGGCTGCAGGCAGGCTATTGAAACAAAGGAACTCCTGCCTGCCTGGATGCACTCATTCCCTCCTCCCAGTGCCCAAACAGGCCGATTTGAGGGATCTTATGGCCTTGAAGAGGGGAGGGTGAAGGGAGGGGCTTTCTGGGTGCAAGCTGGGGTGGGATAGGAAGAGAGAGGCAGTAGCCAGGGAGAATAGCCCCTGCAGGAAGACCTTCAAATTAGATTTTAAAGTATTGTGTTTCCACATGACTTCTTCATACACATGTAGTTTATGTTTACCTTCCCTGTATGTACCATGTTCTTCCCCCATTGCCCATAATCTTGCTGGATTAAGACCTGCAAACTTGAATATTCTTACTCTGTACTTTTATAGTGTATGTGTTCTGCCATTTCCATCACCTAAAGAATACCACCCTTCCTGACAGTGAACACCATTATCCCTTTGTCACTTCCAAGTTTCTATAGATATCCCATTGAAGCAAATAAATCTAAAAATTAGAAACTGTGACTAGGTATGTTGGTGAATATTTTAATACCAGCATTCAAAAGGCAGTTGCAGGTAGAACTCTATGAGTTTGAGGCTAGCCTGATGTAGATAGTGAGTTCAGGGTCAGCAAGGCCTATACAGTGAAAATATGTCTTTATATATGAATGATCACATTCAACATCCATCTGATTTGGGAGGCCTGTGGTACCTCAAGTAGATTTTTTTTAGTTTTTTTTTTCAAATTTTCTGGTTTTAGTAATTTCCCTGTGATTTCATTTTGCTTTATAGGTGAATAAAATTTCCTTTTGCTTGCTAATTGTATTTTCATTATCAATGTATCTGCTAATGGGCCAGTGTATTCATTGATGGGCATACAGCTTGATTCCATTTCTCAACTATTGTGATCAGCAGGGAATGTGATTGTGCAGGTGCAACTGCAGTAGCTTATCTACCAACTGACTGCTTTGGGTAGATGCCTAGAGTTGGTAGAGTGAGGTCATACAGTAGTATAATTTCTAGTTTCCTGAAATAACCCCAGATAGATTTCAAAATTTGCTTAACTTGATTATACTTATAGCAACGGTGTATAAATGTTCCCCCTTTTTCCATATTTATGGCAGCATTTGTTGTCATTTGTTTTCTTGATGGTGACTATTCTCACTGGGGTAAGATGGAATCTTAAAGCAGTTTTAATCTGCATTTCCCTGATGGCTAGGGATGATGAGCTCATTTAACTCATTTTTTTTCTGTTTGTTAGTTATTTATACTTCTTCTTTTGAAAATGCTTTTGACAGATCCTAAGCCCATGTTTAATTAGATGATTTTTCTTGTTTTGTTTATTGAGTTCTTTGTATGTCATAGACACTAATCTTCTGTCACATGCATAGCTAGCCAAGACTTTTTGGTTTATCATTTGGTGTTCTCTCTCTCTCTCTCTCTCTCTCTCTCTCTCTCTCTCTCTCTCTCTCTCTCTCTCTCTCTCTCTCGGTTTTTCAAGACAGTGTTTCTCTGTGTAGCAGTCTTCGTTGTCCTGGAACTTGCTCTGTAAACCAAGCTGGCCTTGAACTCATGGAGATGCACCTGCCTCTTTCTCCTGAAGGCTGGGATTAAAGTCATGCACCACCATCACCTGGCCTGCTCTGTCTTTTCTTCATTGAGTTGTTTGTTTGTTTTTTTTTCTATATGGAAGCCTTTAATATCATGATAACAGTTTTGTTAATCACAGCTCTTCCATCCCTCACTACCAGATTCCTACTCAGAAAACCCTTGTCTGTGCCTCTATATTGACATGCTTTCTCCACATTTTCCTCTAGAAGTTTCAAAGTATCAAGGTCTACCATTGAAGTCTTTGATTTATTTTGAGTTGAGTTTTATAAAGGGTGACTAACGAAGTTCCAATTTCCTTCATCTACATATTCTACAGTTATCCCAGCACCATTTATTATATTTTTTCTCCACTGTGTGCTTTAGCATTTTTTTCCTAAAAATCAGTTAGTTGTAGTTGTATAGACTTTTACCTTGTCCCTCTTTTTCATTGATCTATATTTCTGTTTTCTGCCAACACTTACATTTTAAATTAATATGGTTTTATAGTATATCTTGAAAGTAGGCCTGGATACATCCATTTACTCTGCAAATTTCAAGGTGTCATTAATATGTTCTGTTGTGTAGTTCTCCGTTGTGTAAATGTTCCACATTTTCCTTATCCATTCTTTGGTTGAGGGGCATTTAGGTTGTTTCCAGGTTCTGGCTATGACAAACAATGCTGCTATGAACATAGTTGAGCACATGTCCTTGTGATATGACAGATATCATCATATTGAGTGAGGCAACCCAGACCCAGAAAGACAAATATCATATGTACTCACTCATAAGTGACTTTTAGACATAAAGCAAAGAAAGCCAGCCTACAATTCACCATCCCAGAGAACCTAGACAACAAAGAAGACCCTAAGAGAGATATACATAGATCTAATCTACATGGGAAGTAGAAAAAGACAAGGTCTCCTGAGTAAGTTGGAAGCATGGGGACCTTGGGAGAAGGTTGAAGGGGAGGGGAGAGGAAGGGAGGTGAGCAGAGAAAGTGTATAGCTCAATGAAATCAATTTTAAAAAGAATAGTAGGCCTGCTGATATGTTGCACACTATTTTTGTCTGGTTACTCTTGATCTTTTGTACATTAGCAAAATTGTAAGATTATTCTTTTTTTATGATGTCTGTGAAGTACTGAGTTGACATTTGATTGATATTGCCTTGAATTTGTAAATTATCTTTTGTATAGTGACAATTTTCATAAGAATAAGCCTCTTGTCTATGAAGATGATAGGGTATCTTTCTTTTTCTTTTTTTTTCACTGTGTTCCTAAATTTCTCTCATGAACAGTATAAAGTTTTCAAAGCACAGGTCTTGCATTTTCATGGTTAAGTATATTCCAAGATATTTTATATTTCTGTCTAAATTAATTTCACAAAATAATTTTTCTGTATGTTTGTTACTAATGTATAAGAAGGCTGCTAGGTTTATATTTTTTAGTAAAAATTTCCACCTTCTCCCCGCCTCCCATTTACCTCCCCCTCCCCCCTCCACTCCTCCTCTCTCTTCTGTCCGAAGAGCAGTAAGGGTTCCCTGCCCTGTGGGAAGTCCAAGGTCCTCCCCCCTAGATCCAGGTCTAGGAAGGTGAGCATCTAAACAGGATAGCCCCCGCCCCCAGCCAGTATATGTAGTAGGATCAAAATCCAGTGCCATTGTCCTTGTCTTCTCAGCAGCCCTCATTGTCTGCCATGTTCAGAGAGTCCAGTTTTATCCCGTGCTTTTTCAGTCCCAGTCCACCTGGCCTTGGTGAGCTCCAATTATATGAGTCCCACCATCTCGGTGAATGGGTACACCCCTCGCAGTCCTGACTTTCTTGCTCATGTTCTCCCTCTTTCTGCTCCTCATTTGGACCTTGGGAGCTCAGTCCGGTGCTCCAATGTGGGGCTCTGTCTCTATCTCCATCCATCGCCAGATGAAGGTTCTATGGTGATATGCAAGATATTCATCAATATGGCTATAGGATCTGGCCATTTCCAGCTCCCTCTCCTCCGCTGCCCAAAGAACTAGCTGGGGGCATCTCTCTGGACACCTGGGAACCCCTCTAGAGTCAAGACTCTTGCCAACCCTAAAATGGCTCCCTTAATTAAGATATATACTTTCCTGGCTCCCATATCCACCCTTCCTATATCCCAACCATCCCATTCCACCTAGCTCTCCCCATCCTCCCCTGCACACTTTTCTCTCCCCATCTCCCCTTACCCACATCCCACCCCACCCCCAAGTTCCCAATTTTTGCCTGGCAATCTTGTCTACTTCCAATATCCAGGAGGATAACTATATGTTTTTCTTTGAGTTCACATTCTTATTTAGCTACTCTAGGATCACGAATTATAGGCTCGATGTCCTTTATTTATGGCTAGAAACCAAATATGAGTGAGTACATCACATGTTCATCTTTTTGGGTCTGGGTTACCTCACTCAGAATAGTGTTTTCTATTTCCATCCATTTGCATGCAAAATTCAAGATGTCATTGTTTTTTATCACCGAGTAGTACTCTAATATGTATATATTCCACACTTTCTTCATCCATTCTTCCATTGAAGGGCATCTAGGTTGTTTCCAGGTTCTGGCTATTACAAATAATACTGCTATGAACATAGTTGAGCAAATGCTTTTATAATATGATTGGGCATCTCTTGGGTAAATTCCCAAGAGTTGGATTGCTGGGTCCTGGGGTAGGTGGATCCCGAATTTCCTGAGAAACCACCACACTGCTTTCCAAAGCGGTTGCACAAATTTGCACTCCCACCAGCAATGGATGAGTGTACCCCTTACTCCACAACCTCTCCAGCAAAGGCTATCATTGGTGTTTTTGATTTTAGCCAATCTGACAGGAGTAAGATGGTATCTTAACATTGTTTTGATTTGCATTTCCCTGATTGCTAAGGAGGTTGACCATGCCCTTAAGTGTCTTTTGGCCATTCGAACTTCTTCTGTTGAGAATTCTCTGTTCAGTTCAGAGCCACATTTTTTAATTGGATTAATTAGCATTTTAAAGGCTAGTCTCTTGAGTTCCTTATATATTTTGGAGATCAGAACTTTGTCTGTTGCGGGGTTGGTGGAGATCTTTTCCCAATCAGTAGGCTGCCTTTTTGTCTTAGTAACAGTGTCTTTTGCTTTACAGAAGGTACTCAGCTTCAGGAGGTCCCATTTATTCAATGTTGCCCTTAATGCCTGTGCTGCTGGGGCTATACGTAGGAAGTGGTTTCCTGTGCCCAAATGTTGGAGAGTACTTCCCACTTTCTCCTCTAACAGGTTCAGTGTGTTCAGATTGATATTGAAGTCTTTAATCCATTTGGACTTGAGTTTTGTGCATGGTGATAGATATGGATCTACTTTCATTCTTCTACAGGTTGACATCCAGCATCTCTTGAGTATATTCCCAAGAGTGGAATTGCTGGGTCCTGGGGTAGGTTGATCCCGAATTTCCTGAGAAATCTCCACACTGCTTTCCAAAGTGCTTGCACAATTTGCATTCCCACCAGCAATGGATGAGTATACCCCTTACCCCACAACCTCTCCAGCAAAGGCTATCATTGGTGTTTTTGATTTTAGCCATTCTGACAGGTGTAAGATGGTATCTCAAAGTTGTTTTGATTTGCATTTCCCTGATCGCTAAGGAGGTTGAGCATGACCTTGAGTGTCTTATGGCCATTTAACTTCTTCTGTTGAGAATTCTCTGTTCAGTTCATTTCCCCATTTTTAATTGGATTAATTACCGTTTTAAAGTCTAGTCTCTTGTTCCTTATATATTATGGAGATCAGATGTTGGGAGCAGTGAGACCCCAGATCCTGAATTTCTTGTAATCCCCTGGTCTGAGTGTCTACAGCTGCTCTGAGTATGAGACCTTCAGGAGTTCCTGATGGCAGGAGAGTGGTTTCTGGTGGGTTTGGCTGGGGTGTGGCTATCTCTATATAATCTGTCCCTGAACACAGTAAAGGGGGCATTCTTGGGGAATTCAATGATGACCCGTGTCTCTGTCTCTCTGTCTGTATGTGTTTGTGTATTTTAACCTCCTGCCATTGCCCGAATCTCACGAACTGGGTGCCAGCGCACTGAAGGCAGACATGGAGGCGCGGTGCACGGCAATCAGATCTTTGTCTGTTGCATGGTTGGTGAAGATCCATTTTCATTCTTCTACAGGTTGACATCAAGTTATGCCAGCACCATTTGTTGAAGATGATCTCTTTTGTCCATTGTGTATTTTTAGCTCCTTTATCGAAAATCAGGTGTTCATAGGTTTGTGGGTTAAGATCCGGGTTTTCTATTTGATTCCATTGGTCGACTTCTCTGTTTTTATGACAATACCAAGCTGTTTTCAATACTGTAATAGAGTTTGAAGACAGGGATGCCTCCAGAAGTTCCTTTATTGTATAGAATTGTTTTGGCTATCCTGGGTTTCTTGTTTTTCCATATAAAGTAGATTATTATCCTCTCAAGATCTGTGAAGAATTTTGATGGGACCTTGATGGGGATTGCATTGAATCTATAGATTGCCTTTGGTAGAATTGCCACTTTTACTATGTTGATCCTCCCAATCCAAGAGCAAGGGAGATACTTCTATTTTCTGGTATCCCCTTCAATTTCTTTCTTCAAACACTTAATGTTATTGTCAAATAGATCTTTCACTTCCTTGGTTAGAGTTACCCCAAGATATTTTATGCTATTTGTGGCTAATGTGAAAGGTGATGCTTCTCTGATTTCCCTCTCTGCTTCATTATCCTTTGTGTATAGGACAGCAACTGATTTTTTTGGAGTTGATCTTGTATTCTGCCACGTTACGAAAGGAGTTTGTCAGCTGTAGGAGTTCTTTGGTGGAGTTTTTGGGGTCGCTTATGTACACTATCATATCATCTGCAAATAACAAAAGTTTAACTTCTTCCTTTCCAATTCGAATCCCCTTGATCCCCTTATTCTGTCTTATTGCTATTGCTAGAACTTCAAGCACTATATTGAAGAGATAAGGAGAGAGTGGACAGCCTTGTCGTGTTCCTGAATTTAGTGGGATGGTCTTGAGTTTCTCTCTGTTTAATTTGATGTTATCTGTTGGCTTGCTGTAAATAGCCTTTATTGTATTTAGGAATGACCCTTGTATCCCTAATCTCTCCAAGACCTTTATCATAAAGGGGTGTTGAATTTTGTCAAATGCTTTTTTAGCATCTAATGAGATGATCATATGGTTTTTTCCTTCAGTTTATTTATATGATGGATTACATTGATATATTTTCATATGTTGAACCAGCCCTGCATCTCTGGGATAAAGTCTACTTGATCGTATTGGATAATTTTTCTAATGTGTTCTTGAATTCGGTTTGCCAGTATTTTATTGAGAAGTTTTGCGTCGATCTTGATTAGTGAGATTGGCCTGTAATTCTCTTTCTTGGTTGAGTCTTTGTGTAGTTTAGGTATTAGGGTAAATGTAGCTTCATAAAAGGAATTTGGCAATGACTCTTCTGTCATTTCTATATTATGAAATACCTTAAGGAGTATAGGTATTAGGTCTTCTTGGAAGTTTTGGTAGAATTGTGCATTGAAACCACCTGGTCCTGGGCTTTTTTTGTTAGGGAGGTTTTTGATAACAGTTTCTAATTCTTTGTGACTAACAGGACTATTTCAATTGTTCACCTGGTCCTGGTTTAACTTGGGTATATGGTACTTATCTAACAAAATGTCCATTTCTTTTACATTTTCTAATTTTGTGGCATACAGGCTTTTGTAGTAAGATCTGATGATTCTCTGAATTTCCTCTGTGTCTGTGGTTATGTCCCCTTTTTCATTTCTGATCTTATTAATTTGCTTTTTCTCTCTCTGCCGTTTGATTAGTTTGGCTAGGGGTTTGTCAATCTTGTTGATTTTCTCCAAGAACCAGCTTTTTGTTTCTTTGATTCTTTGGATTGTTTTCTGTGTTTCTATTTTGATTTCTGCCCTCAGTTTGGTTATTTCCAGTCTTCTAGTCCTGCTAGGTGAGTCTGCTTATTTTTTTTTTTTCTAGAGCTTTCAGGTGTGCTGTTAATCTCCAATGTGTGCTTTCTCTATTTTCTTTAAGTGGGCACTTAGTGCTATGAACTTTCCTCTTAGGACTGCTTTCATAATGTCCCATAGGTTTGAGTATGTTGTTTCTTTATTTTCATTAAATTCAAGGAAGACTTTAATTTCTTTCTTTATTTTTTCCTTGACCCAGGTGTGGTTCAGTAGTTGACTGTTCAGTTTCGATGAGTTTGTAGGCTTTCTAGGGGTACCATTGTTGTTGAATTCTAATTTTAATCCATGGTGATCCAATAAGACACAGGTGGTTACTAAATTTTTTTGTAACTGTGGAAGTTTGCTTTGTTACCGAGTATGTGGTCAATTTTCGAAAAGGTTCCATGAGTGGGGTTTATATGTTAATTTTTTTATCTTGACACATTGCTGAAAGTGTGAATCCACTGTAAGAGGTTTTTATTGGATGGAGTTTGCCATGTATTTTATGTGTAGAAATACATCATTGGAAAGTACAGATATTTTAACTTTTTTACTATTTGTATATTTTTATTTTATTGTTAACATTGTAGCTGCAACTAAAGTCACTACATTGAACAGAAGCAGAGAAGGTGTTTTATTCCTTTGATTTAGGTACTTAGAACTAGAAACTTTCTTTTTAGGACCACCTTCACTGTATACTATGGATTTTAATATGCTGTGTTTTTAATTTTATTCAATATGAATAATTTTTATTTCCCTGTATTTCTTTAATAGCCTTTTCATCATTTGATAATGTGTTTCTAAAAACAATATTACTATATATTTTACTGGATTTCTATTGCTGAAAATAGCTTGCCATATTTCATTGTTGTCATATAAACTACAAATAATCGTTTAAGTTTTTCTATAGTTTTTAGAACTCCTTTGCTTACCAACATGTGTTCTATTTCAGAGAAAGTTTGGATCAAAAGGAGGGAGATCATGAGCAAGGAAGTCAGGACCGTGAGGAGTGCGTTTACCCATTGAGACGGTGGGACGGACAGATCTAACGGGAGACCACCAAGTCCAGTTGAAATGGGACTGATGGAACAGGGGACCAAACCGGACTCTCTGAATGTGGCTGACGGTGGAGGAGGACTGAGAAACCAAGGACAACGGCAATGAACATGAACTCTACAGCATGGACGGGCTCACTGTGAGCCTTGTCAGTTTGGTTGCTCACCTTCCTGGACTTAGGGGGAGCTGGGAGGACCTTGGACTTAACATAGTGAGGGGAACCCTGATGGCTCTTTGTCTTGAAGAGGGGTGGAGTGTGGGTATGGGTGGAAGGGAGGGGAGGGAAGGGGGAGGAGGAGGGGAGGAGATGGAAATCTTTAATAAAAAAATGAGAAAAAAAAAGAATATGTATCCGCTGTTTTTCAGTAGAATATTATGTAGATATGTTAGGAGCATTTGATCTAAATTGCTGTTTACCTTTTATACCTTCTCTTTGTCTTTTTTTGTCAGAATGACCTGTTCATTGATTGAAATTACCTACTATTAATGTGTTGGGGTACATGTTCATGTAAAATTGTTATTTTGATACCTTGTTCTCTTTGTCACTATGGGTCACCTTCTTTCTTTCTTGTTCTTGTTAAAATACACTTTTATTATTTCTTTTTTTGAGCTTATAATATGATTACAATATTTCGACCTTCTTTTCCTCCCACAAAACACTCCCATATTCCACTCCCCATGCTTCCTTTGACATTTATGGCCTCATGTTCATTAATTGTAGTTATATTCATATATGAGTATATACACATGCATTCTAAATTTAGCCTGTTCAGTCCATTTTGTATTACTTTGTACATAAGTTTTTATGGCTGACCATTTGGTATTGGATGACCAATTGGTATTCTCTTCTGTGGGGAAAATTATTATCAGTATTCCTTAGTTTCCTGTAGTTGTTTGTGGACGTTAGAGGTCAGGGCTTGTCTTTCTTCTGTCTGCTTTGCACTTGTGTTGATAAAAATTTATAGGTGTAGATTCTGACATTAGTAGAAAACACAGTCTTGTAAGAAATTCACTGATCCTCTGGCCCTTACAGTGTTTCTGCCCTGTCTTCTACAATGTTCTCTGAACCTTAGGTGCAGAAATATTTTTGTAGATGGGATTGGGATCCACAACTCATTTTCTATTTACTTGTTTTTTATGTGTTTGAGTGTTTTGTTTGAATGTACGTTTGTGTACTGTATACATGACTGATGTCCACAGAGGCTAGAGGAAGGTGTCAGATACCCTGAAACAATAGTTATTGATATTTGTGATATTCCATGTAAGTGCTGAAAATGGAATCTGAGTCACCCTCAAGAATAGCAAGTACTCTTAACTGCTAAACCATCCTTCAAGCATATAAAATTTTCTTTTTTATCTTTACTTATTAGCTTTGGTAGGGGGCCAAAGACCACCCAAAAATGCCAATACAGACATGAAAAGATTTCTTTTGAGTTGTTTGTCAGGGATGTTCATGACACTTCCAGATCATACAACCTATTGCCCTTCATTGGCCCTTAGAAGTAGAAGTTAAGTCCCTATTGCTGAGGACACTATGCACTTCAGAAACAGGATACAGAGGTTCCTGAGGTGGACCTGTTAAAAGTGTCTTTTCCCTGATCCTCAATGATACTAGAAGGCGACAGGAAGTCTTCCAAAGGAGGGAGACAATCAGCAGTCCTCACCTAGCTATGATAACTATAAACTACATAAATGACCATGGTGGTAAAATAACCTTAAAGGTAAGGTAATAGCATAAATTCATTGGCAGTAATCAACAGCTCTCTAATTGGACTAGTGCTGTGGGATCTCCTTTAGCCAATGGCCTTTAAGATACCAGCACACCTGGGCCAGTTCTCTTATCCTATAAATGTAGCTGTTCAACTTTCCTTCTCTCTCTCTCTCTCTCTCTCTCTCTCTCTCTCTCTCTCTCTCTCTCTCTCTCCTGTTGCTGAATTCGATTCCTGTTCCATGGTCATACAGAGGATTGCAATCTGCAAGTCTACCCCTAAGTAAAGAACCCTTTATTATGCTCAATTCTGAGCTAGTATGGGACTACTTTATAATGTCCATCTCCATCTTTTGCCCACATGAATCCAAACTTTTTTTTCCAGTTTATTTATTTTTTATTAAAAATTGCCATCTCCTCCCCTCCTCATCCCCCTTCCCTCCCCTCCCCTCCACCCACACCCCCACTCCCTCCCTCTTGAGGCCAAACAGCCATCAGGGTTCTCTACACTATGTTGAGTCCAAGGTCCTCCCAACTCCCCCCAGGTCCAGGAAGGTGAGCAACCAAACTGACAAGGCTCACACAGAGCCCATCCATGTCTTAGAGACCAAGCCCATCGCCATTGTCCTTGGCTCCTCGGTCAGCCTCCACCATCAGCCACCCTCAGAGAGTCTGATTTGGTCGCATGTTCCATCAGTCCCATTCCAAGTGGACTTGGTGGTCTCCCATTAGTTCTGTCCTGCCCTCTCAGTGGATGAATACATCCCTCATGGTTCTGACTTTCTTTCTCATGATCGCTCTCCATCCGCTCCTCATCAGAACTTTGGGAGCTCAGTCCGGTGCTCCAATGTGGGGCTCTGTCTCTATCTCCATCCATCGCCAGGTGAAGGTTAAGGCTCCCAGTGAGCCCGTCCATGCAGGGTTGGCAGAGGCTTGACTCTAGAGGGGTTCCCAGGTGTCCAGGAAGACGCCCCCAGCTAGGTCCTTGGGCAGCTGAGGAGAGGGTGCCAGAAATGTCCAGATCCTATTGCCATACTCATGAATATCTTGCATATCACCATAGAACCTTCACCTGGCATTGGATGGAGAAAATGACAGAGCCCCACATAGGAGCACCGGACTGAGCTCCCAAGGTCCCGATGAGGAGCAAAAGGAGGGAGATCATGAGCAAGGAAGTCAGGACCGTGAGGAGTGCGTTTACCCATTGAGACGGTGGGACAGATCTAACGGGAGATCACCAAGTCCAGTTGGAATGGAACTGATGGAACAGGGGACCAAACCAGGCTCTCTGAATGTGGCTGACGGTGGAGGAGGACTGAGAAACCAAGGACAACGGCAATGAATGTGAATCCAAACTTTTTTTTTTATTTTTTTCCCCAAAACCCTGTCACAATGGAGCTACCGACTTGGCAATTTTCCAGGCTCACGCGTAGCCCGCACCAATTTCCCTGCATGGGACAACTTGTACAGCTTCTGGTTTGTGTTCCCTGCTCACTAGATCTGGGTTCCCTGATATTCTGACCACCAAAAACACTCTCTCCATGTGCATAATTCATTTAATTGCTCTTTATTTGTCAAGCAAAGTATATTTGTCAGTATTTATGCAGGCGCCGACATGGAAAAAAAACAGGACTGTTCACACTGCTACTGGTAACATCTCTCCACTTAGGAGAGATTAATAGTAATTATCCTAAAAGTGATAGAATTAACCTTATAAAGAGAACTACTTGGATCCTTCTCCACATTGTACAGGACACACCAATAACTGGAGCCTGTACATTCTATGCTGATGCAAATAAATCAGGAAAGGCAGGTTACAAATTAGATGATTTATATAAGCCCTTATGATTCTGTCCAAAAGGCAGAATTACATGCTATTCTTCTGGTATTAAGAGATTTTAAAGAACCTCTCAATATAGTTACTGATTTTCAGTATTCAGAAAGAGTTGTTTTGCATATTGAAACCACTGAATTTATACCAGATGATACAGAATTGACTTCATTATTCATTCAGGTGAAAGATATAAACAGGAATAGGCATTGTCCCATATACATAACACAAATCTGATCCCATGCTGGTCTGCGAGGTCCTCCAACACAAGATAATGCAGAAATTGATTGATTATTGATTGAAAATGTGCAGAAGGCCTCAGAATTTCATGAAAAAATCATATCAATAGCAAAGGTTTAAAGAAAAAGTTTTCTATTACATAGCAACAAGCTAAGGAGATTACAAAGAGATTCCCTACTTGCTCTTTCTATAACCAAACGCTGCTACCTGCAGCAAGTAACCCAAAGGGTGCTCAAAGGAATGAAAATTTGAATATGGATGTGTTTCACTTTTCAGATATTGGACAATTAAAATATGTATACCACACCATTGACACATATGTATTTTCAATGGGCAACTGCTTTGAGCTCAGAAAAGGTTGATTCAACAATCCTGCATTTATTAGAAGTTATGGCCATCATGGTTATACCTGCACAAATAAAGACAGATAATCGTCTAGCATATGTCTCTAAGAAAATGAAACAATTTTTTTGCTTATTATAATTTAATGCATGTTACAGGTATACCAAACAATCTTATAGGGCAGGCAGTTATAGAAAGATCAAATTAAACTATAAAAATATATTAAGCAAACAGAAAAGGATGGAAAATAACCCCAGAAATAGATTACGTAATGTTTTATTAACCTTGGATTTTCTTACCACTAATGAGAAAGGACCAACTGCAGCAGAGACATTGGATAATAGAAAAGTTTCTGAATTAAATCAGCCAGTGTATTTCAAGGATATGTTGACCTCACAATGGTAACCAGGATATGTTCTATGTTGAGGAAGGACTTTTGCTCTTGTTTCCACAGGAGAAGAAAAGCTATGGATACCATTAAAATTAATAAAGATTCAGTTTGAAAAAGAGAAACCTCTTGGGAAAGAAAAATGACAACTCATCCACAGAGGTGACAATCATACAGGTGGCAAGAAAACCTCATAAGAGTTGGGGCAGGGTTTCATTAGTCTTTCTGTCTGTTTTTATGCCAATACCAAGCTGTTTTTTTCATTAAAAAATTTACACTTCTTCCCCTCCTCCCATTCCCCTCCTGCTCTCCCACTCACTCTCCTCCCTCCTTTGCTCTCCTTAAGAGAGGACAGGGAACCCTGCCCTCTGGGAAGTCCAAGGTCCTCCCCCCTACATTCAGGCCTAGGAAGCTTTGCATCCAAATAGATTAGGGTCCAAAAAATCCAGTACATGCAGTAGAATCAAGTCCCAGTACCTTTATCAATGGCTTCTCAGTCAGCCCCCATTGTCAGCTACATTCAAAGAGTCTGGTTTGATCACATGCTTGTTCAGTCCCCGTCCAGCTGGATTTGGTGAGCTCCCATTAGATCAGGCACACTGTCTCAGTGGGTGTACCAACCCCTCATGGTCCTGACTTCCTTGCTCATCTTCTCCCTCCTTCTACTCTTCAACTGGACCTTGGGAGCTCAGTCCATTGCTCTGATGAGGGTCTCTGTCTCTATCTCCACCCATCGCCAGATGAAGATTCTATGGTGATATTCAAGATAATCATCAGTGTGATAGTGGGGCAAGGCCAGTTCAGGCACCCTCTCCTCTGCTACCCAAAAACCTAGCTGGGGACATCCCCATGGACACCTGGGATCCCCTCTAGAGCCAAATCTCTTGCCAACCCTAAAATGGCTCCCTTAATATAGATATTTCTTCCTTGCTCCTATATCCACCCTTCCTCCATCTTCACCCTCCCACTCCCCTATGCTCTCTCCAGTCTTTCCTTTCTCCCTTCTCTCTCCCCCCTCCCCTTCCGAACCATCCTCACTCCCACCCCTACCCCCAACCCCATGCTCCCAACTTTTACCCGGCGATCTTATTTGCTTCCAATTTCCAAGAGGATCTATGTATGTTTTTTGGGGGGTTCACCTTGTTATTTGGCTTCTCTAGGCTTGTGAACTATAGGCTTAATGTCCATTGTTTATGGCTAGAGTCAACTAATGAGTGAGTACATACCATATTCATCTTTTTGGGTCTGGGGTATCTCACTCAGGATAATGTTTTCAGTACTGTAGCTCTGTAGTAGAGTTTGCAGTCAGGGATTGTGATGCCTCAAGAAGTTCTTTTAATGTAGATGATTGTTTTGGCTTTGTTTTTGTCTTTGTTTTTTTGCTTTTCGATATGAAGTTGAGTATCATTCTTTCAAGGTATGTGAATAATTTTGCTGGAATTTTGATAGGCATTGCATTGAATCTGTGGATTGCTTTTGGTAAGATTGCCATTTTTACTTTGTTAATTCTACCTACCCAAGAGCATGGGAAATCTTTCCATTTTCTGGTGTCCTCTTCAATTTGTTCTTCAAAGATTTAAAGTTCTTGTCATACAAGTCTTCCACTTGTTTGGTTAGAGTTACTCTGAGATATTTATGCTACTTGTGGCTACTGTGAAGGGTGATGTTCTCTGATGTCTATCTCAGCACTTTTATCATCTGTGTACAGAAGAGCTACTAAACTTTTTGAGTTAATCTTGTATCCTGCTACATTACTGAAAGTGTTTATGAGTTGTAGAAGGCCCTTGGTAGAATTTTTGGGGTTGCTTTGAGGACCCAGATATTAATCCACACACCTTTGAACACCTGATTTTTGACAAAGAAGCAAAAAATATCAAATGGAAAAAAGAAAGCATATTTAACAAATGGCATAACAAGATGTCAACATGTAGAAGAGTAAAAATAGACCCATATCTATCACCATGCACAAAACTCAGGTCCAAATGGATCAACAATCTCAATATAAAGCCAGCCACACTGAACCTAATACCAGAGAAATTGGGAAGTATACTTGAATATATTGGCACAGTGGACCACTTCCTAAATATAACCCCAGCAGCACAGACACTGAGAAAAACAATAAATGGGACCTCTTGAAACTTAAAATCTTTTGTAAAGCAAAGAACATGGTCAACAAGACAAAACAACAGCCTACAGAATGGGAAAATATCTTCACTAACCCCAAATCAGACAGAGGTCTGCTCTCCAAAATATACAAAGAACTCAAGAAATTGTTCATCAAAAGAACAAATAATCCAATAAAAAGGAATGGAGTACAGATCTATACAGAGAGCTCTCAATAGAGGAATCTAAAATGGCTGAAAGACACTTAAGGAAATGCTCATCATCTTTAGTCATCAGATAAATGCAAATCACAACAACTCTGAGATTCCATCTTACACTTGTAAGAATGGCTAAGATCAAAAACAATGTTGACAACTTATCCTGGAGAGGTTATGGGGAAAAGGAAACACTCCTGCATTGCTGGTAGGAATGCAAGCTGGTACAGCTGCTTTGGATGTCAGTGTGGTGATTTCTCGGAAAATTAGGAAACAACCTTCCTCAAGACCCAGTAATACCACTTTTGGGTATATATCCAAAGGATACTCAATAGTGCTACAGGGGCATATGCTTAAATATGTTCATAGCAGCTTTGTTTGTCATAGCCAGAACATGGAAACAACCCAAATGCCCCTCGACCAAAGAATGGATAAGGAAAATGTGGTACATTTACACAGCAGAAAAAAAAATGACATCTTGAATTTTTCAGGAAAATAGATTGAGCTAGAAAACATCATTTTGAGTGAAGTAACACAGATACAGAAAGACAATTATCACATGTACTCACTCATAAATGGTTTTTAAACATAAATCAAAGAAAAGCAGCCCACCAATCACAATCCCAGAGAACCTAGTCAACAATGAGGACACTAAGAGAGACATACATAGATCTGATCTACCTGAGAAGTAGAAAAAGACAAGAACTCCTGAGTAAATTGGGCTTTGGGGACCTTGGGAGGGAGTTGAAGGGGAGGGGAGAGAGAAAAATGTGGAGCTCAATAAAAAATGCAAAAGAAAAGAGTTGGCGTAGAGTTCTGTTCTTGTCTTTGCAGAAAAAACTCATCTTCAAAAAGGAGAGAGACCTTAGACATCTAGATACCTAAAAAGAAAAGATAGCTATCCAGAAGGAATCACTAAGTAAAGAGAAACATGACTTGTGATGCTGTATTATCTGCATGGTAAAATTTTATTACCTGAACATGTATATATCTCTGCTTTTAATCAAAGCTGACTTTGGAGTTGATCAATAACTATCCTTCTCTAAATCCAGCCATGTTGTTCAAAGAAAAAATCAGAGTTTCTGTCTCATATCAGAAGCCATCGGTATGGAACAGAAAGAAGAAAGGATTTAGGAAAAACTTTACTTCTCTCCATACCTATTTTTGTCTTTTTTGTACCTTTCATTGAATTTATGTCTAGATGAATAATTATTTAGTTTTCCACAGTGAACGATAAATTTTACTGCAGTACTCTTTGAAGTTTCTAGGAAGAAGATGAGACCCCCAAAGCAACAATTCACCTGGTTGATATGATGTCATGATGCTTTAAGATCAGTTTTGGGTACCAGTTGTTCAAAATGATTCCAACTTGCTTAGCTGAAATGGTGCAACTTCTTACAATATTCTGGCTAGAACTTCAAATAAGAACTTCAGAAAAACCCTACCAACTACTCAGAGACTATCTGCAATTATACCAGACAGTAATATTAAACTTATATATCATTTAAGTTTTACGGGATCCCATAAAAATCACATCACCCCTATGACAGCTGGAAGCAATTCTAGAAGATGATGTCTCCTCTCCCAAATAAGTTTGTCCTCAGGGTTAGGGACATCAATTAGAAATTGATAGGGTTGGGGGTTGGTGTGGAAATTATGTAGGCACAGGGATCTTCTTTGGGAAAAAAAAGGAAATTGGTTGGGATAATAGGTAGATTAGTGTGAGTATACTCACACTAATAATAATAATACTTAGGAATAGAGTGAATACTTGTGAGTTATTATTTATAGACAATTTACATTGGTATAGTTTCTTTTATATTGATACAAATTTAAATTATATTTGTTATATTTAATATGCTCCCATTTTTGTTCACAATATTTGTACACTTAGGCAATTTTTTGTCATATTGTATGCATGCATACTTCTACCTCTGCTTAAGACAATTTTGAAGATTGGAGTCACAAAACAATCCCACACCAATTAAGAATTATCAATAATAAAAGAGTTATTTAATGACTGACTGGTAGTTTTAGTGTGCCACTAAAATTAATGAGTTTTTAAGTAGTGAAGACAGAAATTTTGGCTTTTCACCAGGATCCTGATTTCTTGAAAATGTCTTAAGTTTGCTGTGCTAAGTTTGTCAATTGTACCTGAGCACTGTCTGCTTAAAACTGGCTTCCTAGACTTCTATAACATCCTCTCCCTACCATGATGTGGGAGGGTCTTCTGTTTGAGTTGATTTCATTGGTTAATAAAGGAACTGCCTGGCTCATTTGATAAGCCAGCCCTTAGGTGGGTGGAGTAGACAGAACAGAATGCTGGGAAGTTAGTCAGACCACTGTGCCTCTCCTCGGGGAGACAGACATGATAAAGCTCTGGCCCAAGATGGACATACACTAGAATCTTCCTGGTAAGGCACCACTTTGTGGTGCTATACAGATTATTAGTATGGGTTAATTAAGATGTGAGTAAGAGGCTGGAACTAATGGGCCAGGCAGTGTTTAAATGAAAAAGAAGAGTTATTTATTTAAGGGAAAAACTTACAGATCACTGTCCTAGATAACAGTCCTCTGTGCAAAGAGGAAAAGAGTCTATCCGCTAGAAGCAGCACCCCTAAGCAAGAGCTCAGGTGCAAGTTTACAGCTGCTTTTGCAGTATAAGATACAACACCCAAGTGGGCTGGTATCTTAAAGGCTATAGGTTGAAGGAGCAGAATGTGCTCCCACAGCACCTCCCCCTTTCATTTAAATAAGAGAGTTCCAAAACCAATAGAAAACTATATACAGTAGTATATATATTAAGCAAGGAACACATACTAAATGTTTTAATAAACATTCTCTTTTGTAGAGACTAAGTCTTATATAGGAAATGGCTTCCCTAGATTATACAAGTACAGTAACTATGACTATCTAATCTTCAACCCCATCGAAAGCCTGAGAAGGGAGATAATACTACTTAAGCAGGAAGGAAGTATAGTAAAGCAGCTTCCAAAGCAAGCAATACATGACAGAGACAATTAGCTCTCTGAGCAATCACCCTATGTCTCATTTTGCAATGTTGAAGCAACCAACTTTGGCTAAGGCCTTCCTTCCTTAGGGGGAGACAGTTTGTGTACATAAATTTTTTTAAAAAATGATTGCTTTAATTCATTTAAATATGATGATTTGGATCAGTGTTCTTTCTCCACCCATCTTTGGGATTAACAGAGGAAGATTGGTTGACACACAGCCATCCTTTCCTCCATCAGACACTTTGTAGAAAGTGTAGGTACTCTTTCTGGTTTCATATATGCTAAGGTTTATTGCCCTAGAGAATGGGGTGGTTAAGGCTAATTATGAAGTGAAAACTAACTTAGTGCAAATTTTCATATGGACATATTAAAGTCTTGAGAAGGAGGAGATGTGAGGGCTACCAGCATAGTAAACAGGGCTAGTACAGGTCCTCAGATGTTAGCATTGTAATCTCAAGTGGATGGAGAGCTGAAGCATAATTGTGCAGCAAAGAGAAGTCCTGTGAAGGTCCTCATATGGTTAAGGTTCTAGATGGTGTCAGAGGGTAGAGCTATCTGTAAAGCCAGTAGGATATCATCATGGTTCATAATAGCAGTATTAGGGTTTGAGAGTGAAAATGAACCCATGGAACAAGAAGGGGTTTAATGCAAATGCTCAGATAATACGATTAGGTTCCCAGAAAAAGAGGAAGGTGGAAGTTACCTGTAAAATCACATTGATTTTTTTCTTTTTGACAATAGAATAGTACTTTGGTTTTTACCTCCACAGCTCCCCAGAAGGATTCCTTCATGTCTATAAGTTGCATTAATTTTGACATCTTGTATATTTGCATAATTACCTAAGTATATTTTAATGATATGGGAAAATTTTATAAATAGAGTAGGTTATATGTTTGAAGTGGTTTTTGTTTTGCTTGTTTTATCAATCTGGAATGCTCTGTTTTTTTTTTTACTTAGTCAAAACATCTCTGTTGTTATAAGTTTATAAAAAAATCAGTGGTAGATAAACATTAATTTTTGAATAAGACAAAGCTTTAAGATTTGAATTAGTTATAAACAGAAACAAAGGAGGATAACAGGATCTTTAGGACCTTTACTCAATGTTACAAATTTTATAAGGTTCATGGACAAATAAGTATGGCTGCCACATCTTACTGGACTGAAGTATATTAATTTATAATGTATATTTTCCTTAATATTAAATACTATAGTATAGTTTATATTCATTGTGGAAAAATAATTCCACATCATAGGGAGATAGATATAAAAGTGAAATTCACTCCAAGAAAAATATCATAAACCATATAAAATATTAATTTTCAAAAGTATTACTTCAGTTGTGAAATATCTATACATACCCTTTTTAGAAAAGTAATTATGTTATGCATAGTAGTCTGCAAAAAAAAATTCCTTTCACATTTTAATTAAAAGTCAAGCTTCAGGTGACTTAGGATCCATGTGTTTTTAGTTTGACAGACTGAATATTTAGTAAGATTTGACCAAATAGGTTGATTTAATCAAGTCAGTTGTTTTTAGTGGAAAATACTGTTTTAGTATTTCTTCTCTTACAATCAGTCAGATATTTTAACATTCTATTATACAAGCTCTTTAATCAACCTATACTATTTAAGAATGAAGTGAAAAATATGATCTTAGCTCTTTTTAAAAATCTCTTTTTGTGTATATAAATGATCACACTTGCAGCAATCATTTATTTTAGATGCAAATACTTGAACCCTAGAAGACTCCATAAATGACTGACAAGTGCTCTACTATTGAGCCATGACCCCAGTCCAAGTAGTCATTGTTTTAACAGAGTTTTAAAGTATCCACCATATGAATTGCCTTGTGCTACATGTTGGAGAAAATACACATTGATCATAGGAATATCATACACTCTTTATTATTACTATTATAGTATTAATATTATGAACACAGTTTTTTCTGAGACTCCAAACATCAAAACGCATCTTGATATAACTATTTATTTGATTTAAATTTGGTCATTTAATTAATTAATTTGTATATTTTTCCCAAGCACAATGAGGTTGTTTTTTATCTATCATATTTTGATAGTTTCTTCAGAGTTGCATGGGTGTAGTAGTATAGGGTTATTTCTGGATTTTCTGCTTTTGTGCTCCGTATGTATCTTTTGTGAAAGTCTCATGTTGTTTTTTTTGTCATGTTTCCATAGTTTACTTTGATTTCAGGTAGAGTGTTGATTGTTCAACTGCTCTATCTGCTCAGGGATATTTACAATGTTTCAACACATTTTATGCTTTTTTTAAATTTTGTAACTGGTATCCCCAGAATTTGGATAACTTTTGTGTTCAGTAGTATGGGCATTTACACAATTTTAATTCTGCCAGTCAGGAAAGATAAGATGTTTTTCCATCTTCCAGTATCTTCTATAATTTCTTTCTTCAGTGGTCTATAGTTTTCCTTGTAGAGAGCTTTGACATCTTCAGTTTTATTTCTACCTGAGCATATTTTATTCTGTTTCTACTGGAATTGTTTTTCTAATGATTTTTAGTATATCTGTTGATTGTATACAGCAAGGCTACTTCTTTGTATGATGATTTTATTTATTCCTATTTTGTTATAAAGATATGTCAGATCTGAAATTCTTCAGGGTATTCTCATTAAATAATATGAGAAGTACAAACAATTTATAGGAATCTTTCAGTTTATCTCCATATAAAAATACAACTAACAAATTTAGCAAGTTAGTATGATACTAAATCAATATACAAATATACTTCTTTTATGTATCAATACTACATCTTTAAGAATAAAACCATGAACATAACATCAAATAAACATAAACAAGGAGGTAAAAGATTTCTACAATTAAAATGGACACAATAATCCAGTTAGAAATAGATGTATTATCTAAACAGAAATAAATGTCTTATAAGGACTATAAATGATCAATGAAATTACTGTAAATACTTGGCATATGTTTGCATCAAAGAAAGACAAATAATTTACAACCCCCAAAGAGAAAGCAAAGTGAAAATTCTTCATAAGTCTAAAAACATTGTCACCATATAATGAAGCTATACCATTCCTGATATACATTCAAAATAAATTAAGTCAAGATTCAAAGAATATACATGTATGCTCATGCTTATTGTTGTATTATTTAATATAGTTCAGATATAGAATCATCATAGATGCTAAAAGCACAGGAATGGATAAAAATTTCTCACAAAATTTGAAATAAACATATATATTTACATATGCACATATATTGTACATCTGTAAAGAAGAATATAATCCTATCATTTGCCACAAAATAAAAGATAATTGAGGATGTATCATTTAATTTAAAACGTCACTACAGGATTTAACTATTACAAGTTTTTTTCATATGTAAAAACAAACAATGACAATGACCTGAATTTTAAAGGAGGAATATTACAAATGAGAAGTTGCCTTGAACCTCCCATGCTCATGAAGTGGTAGGGTTGGTATTGTGAAAATGACATTTCTGTCCACTAAAATAATCTGTGGATTCAATGTAATCTGCTTCAAAAATTCCAATCTTCAAAGAAATTGAAGAGAATAGTATTAATATTTCACATGGAAATGTAAATGATACAGGATAGTCAAAATGATCCTGAACAAACAAAGCAACAAAAATTCTGGAGCTATCATATCAGATTTACTGTTATACTGCAATCTCTTGTAACAAAGCCATCCAGACTGGGATGAAAATAGACCCAAGGATCACTGAAATACAACTGGAGACCTACACTACTACAGTCACCTGAATTTTGACAAAGAGGCCAATAGTACACACATCAGAGAAAAGACAAGATGGAAAACAATATAACTCCATGTAAAGGCATAAAATTTGAACCTTATCTCTCAACTGGATAGATTGAATACAATAGAGGAGAAAGTAAGGAATATGTTTGACCTCAGTAGGATCTGAATGAACAGGACATAGTCATTAAGAAAATAAAAGAACAAAAATAAATCATCAAAGTAAAGTGTGAGCTCACATTTTATAACATATAAAATTATGTATGTGTCTCAAACATGAGCAATATTGTCTGTATATACTGCATTTACATAAAATAATCAATTATTTGAACTAAATTTGTTATAAGTAATTCACAACAAGTAACTAGTAAGATTCAGAATAGTCAAATATTTCAAAAGTGTTTAGCTGGGCCCTTCTGTCTGTCATGGGGGAGGGGGTAAGAAGGTGCAGTGATAACAGGTCAGACAATAGGAGTCAAGTAGAAGGCATAGAGAAGACTTATTTATTTATTTATTTATTTATTTATTCAACCTTATATACCCTCCCAGCAACCAGGTGCTCTGATTCATGGACATCTCATGGTCACCCCTCACTGGCTAGGCACCATCAGGAGTTTTGACAGTTCCTATTGCTAGGTCATCAGGAAGCATCCCCTAGTCATCCCTCATTGGTTCTATGGATGATGACATCTGACAGCTCCAAACAGACTCCAGGTGCTGGAGCATCTATTGGCCTGGTAGGCTTTAACTTTCTACAGTGTTGGAGGTTTTAAATTAGGTGAGATTACTGATGTATAGGTGATTCACTGAATTTCTCAATGTCACATTTTTTATAACTTGGGTAATGCAGTAGCTGAATCCCAGTCCCATTTTATTGCTGCTTCCTAATCCTAATTTGTGTAATTAGAGCAGTAAATCATGACAAAAAGAGGCGCTTTCTCCCCATCTCGACTATCCCTTTCCCTCAAGTTCTCCTCACCCCTCCCCTTCTTCCCTATTTTTCCTCTTCCAACCTCACCTCTTCCTGCACCCCCATGCTCCCAATTTTGTCAGGCAATCTTGTCTATTTCCCCTTCCCAAGTGTATTTATATATGTTTATTTTAAGGTTCACCTTGTTACTTAGCTTCTCTAGGGTCGTGGACTATAGGATTGTTATCCTTTGCTTTACAGATAGTATTCACTTATTAGTGAATTCATACCGTGTTCATCTTTTGGGGTCTGGGTTACCTCACTCAGAATGTTTTTTTTCTAGTTCTATCCATTTGCATGCAAATTTAAAAATGTCATAGTTTCTTATCACTGAATAGTATTCCATTGTGTAATTGTACTGCTGTGGGACAATGGTTTGTACCCTATCAATTATATTTTAATAAAACGCTGATTGGCCAGTTAACAGGCAGGAAGTATAGGTGGGACAACCAGGTAGGAAGTAGAGGAAGGGCTACAAGAACAGGAGAATTCTGAGAAGGGGAAAGCTTGGTAGGCAGTCATAACCCAGCCACAGAAGAAGTAAGATGTGACTGCCTCACTGAATAAGGTACTGAGCTACGTGGCTAGCATAGACAAGTATAATCGGCTAATATAAGTTATAAGAGTTAATAAGAAGCCCGAGCTAACAGACCAATCAGGTTATAACTAATATAGTCTTCTGTGTGATTTCTTTGGGACTTAACCGTTGCGGGAACTGGCAGGACAGAAACCCTGACAACAATGTACCACATTTTCTTTACCATTCTTCTAGGGACATCTAGGTTGTTTTCAGCTTCTAGCTATTGCAACAGAGATGGAGAACAAAGAGAGAGATATTATGATTGAGGGAGCCATTATGGGGCTAGCAAAAAAATCTGACACTATAAAGATTGCCAGAAATCTACAAGGATGACCTCAACAATAGAAGAGAGGGTGCCGGAACTAGCCTTGGCCTGTAGCCAGATTGATGAATATCTTAAATGCCACCATAGAACCTTCATCCAGCAACTGATAGAAACAGAGGCAGAGACTCACATTGGAACACTGGGATGAGCTCCCAAAGTTCAGTTGAAAAGTGGGAGGAGAGCGAATATGAGTAAAGAGGTCAAGACCATGATGGGGACATCCAATGAAACAGTTTACCTGAGATAATGGGAGCTCACCAATTCCAGATGGACAGGGACAGAATCAGAATAGGACCAAACTAGACCCTTTGAACGTGGGTGACAGTTGTATGGCTGGGGCAGAATGCTGGGCCATTGGCAGTGGCACCAGGATTTATTCCTACTACTTGGACTGGTTTTTCGGAACCCATTCTCTTTGGATGGATACCTTGCTCAGCCTAGATATAGTATATATCTATAGATATATATAGTATATATAGATAGATATATTTGGGGAGGGCTTTGGACCTTCCCCAAAGTAATGTGCTCTGTGAGGAGTCCTTGTGGAGTAGGGTGGGGGGAAGGTGGAGGGAATGGGACGATGGAGGGAGTGGGAACTGGGATTGGTATATAAAATGAAAAAGGTAGTTTGTTTGTTTTTTTAAATAAAGCAAAGAGGTGTTTTCTTGTTCTGTTCCTGCTAAGCAAAGGATACAAAGCATATGCTTTAATCTGCAATTGTATGATTCTAACTAAAAGCCAAAGAAACCTCAGAAGGAAACTAAGTTTTCTAACACTCAAATTGTAAAGTTCAGGTTTCTTGATCAAGAGATCAATCCCACTGGCACTTTTAGCTCCCTTCAATCTGTTATATCACACCATCTTTTGCTTACTAGATCTTTCCATTAGCTAGTAAAGAGACATCCTATTTGCCCACTTTATTTGTATTTACTTAACAGCTAGGTTCGATGTCTATTCCATTTTGTCTTTCCTTTTTCTTGAAAACCATTTCTGCTAGTTTCCATTTGGAATGGAAACTCATTGAGAACAGATCCTAAATTCCTTCAATATTTTACCTGTAACATCATAACCTAACAGAGAATTAGTGCTTTACTTATGTTGATGCATAGAATTTATCTTAATTGTTCTAGTATTAATTAAAACTTAGGAGTCAGAAATTGAGATATAAAACTGATAAATCCAAGAACAGCAGAGGGACAATGGGACAACACTATCCTCTGTTTTCCAGATCCAAAAGCCAGCAAAATCTCTCCAAGCCCCTCCTTCTCTGTTTCTGTTCCTCTCTATTCAACTTCCTCAGTCCTCCAACATCTCTATGTCTAATTTTGGTCTGCCATCCACTGACTCCATCTTCCATTCAAGGTGACTTTATTGGCACAGCAGAGTGGCAGTGTGAACAATTCTCCAGCAACACTGATGAGGTAAAAAATGGTTACGTTGATATTTTCATATGTATAATTGACATTTACTTTAGAACTGGATATTTTCCCACAAAGTAATGTAAAGTAATACACTTTAAGTTTTCTTCCATAATAATAATTAAATAAAACCCTCATGACAACTCTAAATGATGACAATTATATCTTCCACAACAAGTTGGAATTCTTTTTGCATTCTAAGATTCAAAAAGCTTGCCAGGAAATTTGTGAAAATTTGAGGGCATTTGAGAGACTTTTTATATGGCCCAAACTATTGAAAGAAAGGCATTCCTACTTCATATATTGCTAATCTCAAATAAATTATGTGTATGTTTTCAAACAGAGAAATAATACTTTGAAATGTTTTTGCTTTCCTCATTAAATGTTAACAACAGATATTTTCACCATATCCATCCTCCACTCCTCCCCTTCATTTCTGGATGCACACTTTATTTTCCCAACTGCCTTCTCCAATTTAAAACTGCTTGTATATGCTGCTCACACATACAAGAATATAGGGCCATCCACTGGAGGATTTTCTGTCTATCAGGACCACATGCTAAAGATATCTGACTTTCAGCTGGGTGCTGGTGGTGCAAGCCTTTAATCCTAGCACTTGGGAGGGAAAGGCAAATGGAACTCTGTGAGATTGAGGCCAAACTGGTCTACAAGAGCTAGTTCGAGGACAGGCTACAAAAGCTACTGAGAAACCCTGTCCTGAAAAACCTAAAAAGAAAAAAAAAAAGAAATTTGACTTTCTATCTTTAGCAACCATCAACTATCAATGGTTCCTGTTATGATAGGAGTGGGGAGGGGTGCTTTTTTCAGTTCTGAAATGTTGACAGGCTTGATCTTGTTTGGGTTTTGAGTAGGCAACTATAGGTGCTGTGAGTTTATTAATGCACTGGTCCTGTCCTGTCCTGTCCAAGAGACACTATTCTAGTTATCTGAGACCTCTGGATCTTACAATATTTTTGTCCACTCTTCCACATAATCCCTGAGCCTTGCCCAAGGGGTTTTATATAAATGTTCCATTTATGGAACACTCCACAGACAGTATCTGAATTTTAACCAGTTGTGAATTTGTGCATTAAAAATTGTTGTCCACTATGGAAAGAAATTTCTCTGATGAGGGCTAAGACCTGCACTAATATAAAGGTATAGAAATACACATTTAAAGAGCATTTTGATCATAAATACTTTTATCAAAATAATAGTAGTAGATTCACCACTATGAGCCCCAGTTCTTGGTCAGATTTTAGTACCAGATATTTATTTCTTCCTGTGGAGCTGACTTTAAATCCAATCATATCCCTATAACTAACAGTCATGCCAATGTAACACATTATATATATATATATACCAAATACAGGCTCATTCAATTTTTCAAAGAAAATACTATCACACTACAACACAGTTCACTGGAACATAGCAACTGTGCGTGACTTCTGACCTCCATTTTTACAATTAGACAATATATCTTTATAAAAATTAATAAAGAAACCATGAAATTAAATGGCATTGTAGACCAAATTGACCTAACAATTAATTATCTATATAAAATTATTCCCAAATTCCAAAGAATACATATCCATCTCAGTGACCCATGGTACCTTTTATAATAATAACACATATTAGGGTGTAAAAACTATGTACAGATTCAATGCAGTCTCCAATAAAATTCTAATGCAATTCAATTCTTCACAGATCCCCTACCCTAACCCTATCTTAGTAGAACAGTAGTATTTTGTTTTACACTAGATTCCTGAGCTATCAAGTCTAACATTCCTGCTCACAAAAACATGTTGGGTATGGGTTTCATCTCATGGGGTGGGTCTTAATTCAATTCAGATGTATGTTAACTACTCCAACAAGCTTTGTGACACCATTATATTAGAATATCTTGAAGGCATTACACAACTGTAGTTCAAAATGTTTGTAGCTAGATTGTTGCTTACATTTCTCCACTGGTAAAATATGGAGTACCATCCAAACCTGCAAGAATGTAGTGGGTAAAGGCTCTATGTAGGCACCAGCTCTATTTCCCCATGTTTGATGAGTTGTATAAGTGGTGTCTTCAGCAGTGAGACCTTATTGTCAATTTGTAGAGAACAATCTATAGTTTTGGAAGCAGCATGTGATGTTTGGAGATTCCTATGGTATACATTGATCAAAAACTCAATTAGATGTTCCTCAATCTGGGTACTCGAAACTTAATTTGTGATAAGAGATATCCAGTTGGGACTCTTTGCTACCATGTTTTTTTTTTTTTGCAATTTCACTTAAATAATTTACATATATGGATATATTTTAGGAAGTTCTAGTACCATATTTCTACCTATATTGCCTCCCTTTATTCCTCTTGCCTACCCTTTACAACTTGTTCTTCCTTTTCCACCACCACATTAATCCATAACTATTAATTTTATTTTTCTTTCCTAGGGAGATCTTACTGCACCTCCCAAGCCCCTTTATATGCCACTTCTGTGGTTCTGCAGATTATGGATTGGCTATCATTAACTTAACTACTAATATCCACATGTAAGTGAATCCATATCATATTTGTATTTTGGAGTCTATGTTATCTCACTCAGGATAAGTTCCTGAGTTCCATCCATTTATCTGTGAATTTCATGTTTTCATTTCCTAAAAGCTGAGTGATACTCTGTAGTGCAAATGTATCACATTTTATTTATTCATTCATCTGTTAAAGGGACATCTAGTTTGTTCCAATTTCTAGCTATGATGAATAAGCAAAAATTAACATGTTTGAGCAAGTGTTCTTGTGGTATTATGAAGGGTTCTTTGGGTATGTTCCCAAGAGTGGTAGAACTCAATCTTGAGGCAGATGGATTCTCATCTTTCTGAAGAACCACCACACTGATTTCTATGGTAGCTGTACAAATTTGAGTTCCCACTTGCAATGAATGAGTGCTTCCCTTATTCCAAATCCCCACCAAAATGAACAATAAGTAATTTTATTGATCTTAGCCATTCTTAAATCTGTAAAATAAAATCTCAAAATAGGTTTGATTTACATTTCCCACATGACAAAAGATATAAAACATTTTAAAGCATTTCTCAGTCATTTGGGTTTCCATTTTTTTAAAATTCTCTGTTCTGCATTTTGAGTTATTTGTTTTATTGATATCTAGGTCTTTTGAGTTCTTTATATATTTTGGATATTGGCACTCTTCTTTGAAATTTTGGTAGATTTCTGCACTAAAGCTATCTGTCCCTGGGAATTTTTTGATTGGGAGACTTTTAATTACTGCTTTTATTTCACTAGGGGTTAAGTTCTGTTTAAATTGTTTATCCAAACTTGATTTAAAACCTAGTGTCTCTAAAACAGTGAGATTGAGCACCCAAATACAAATGAAACTAAAGAAAATGATCTAAAAAAGAACTTTAAGAGTATGTTTGAGGCCCTCAAAGAGGAAGTGAAAAATTTCCTCAAAGAATTGGATGAAAATACAAACCAAAAATTAGAAGAAATAAACACACCTCTTAATGAAAACCAAGAAAAGACAATCAAACAGGAGAGAGAAATGATTCAAGACTTGAAAACTGAAATAGAGACAATAAAGAAAACACAAACCGAGGGAAGTATAGAAATGAAAACTATGAGAAAATAATCAGGAGCCACACATGTAAGCATAAACAGCAGAATAAAAGAGATGGAAGAGAGAATCTCAAGTGCTGAAGATACAATAGAGAAAATAGACCCATTGGTCAAAAAAATACATTAAATCTAACAAAAGTTTAACACAAAATACCCAGATAATATGGAACACAATGACAAGACCAAACCTATGAATAATAGGGATAGAAGAGATGTCCAACTCAAAAACACAGAAAATATATCCAACAAAATCATAGAAGAAAACTTGCTCAACCTAAAGAAAGTTATGCATATGAAGATATAAGAAGCTTACAGATCACCAAATAGCCTGGATCAAACAAAGTCCCCTCACCATATAATAATAAAAACACTAAACATACAGAATAAACAAAGAATATTAAGAGCTCCTAAGGGAAAAGGCTAAGTAACATATAAAGGAAGACCTATCAAAGTTACACCTGACTTCTCAATGGAAACAATGAAAATCAGAAGGTCCTCATCAAGAATTATGCAGACATTAAGTGACCTCCTGAAAATGAGAAGTTTCTGTAAAGCAAAGGACATGGTCAACAAGAGAAAATGGCAGCCTGCAGAATGGGAAAAGATCTTCACCAACCCCACACTGGACAAAGGGCTGATCTCCAAATATACAAAGAACTCAAGAAATTGATCATCGAAAAAACAAATAATCCAATAAAACATGGGGTATAGGCCTAAACAGAGAACTTTCAACAGACAAATCTTAAATGACTAAAAGACACCTAAGGAAATGCTTAACATCTTTAGTCATCAGAGAAACGCAAATCAAAACAACTCTGAGATTCTGTCTTACAACTTCAGAATGGTCAAGATTAAAAACATTGATATTAGCTTATGCTGGAAAGGATATAAAGCAAGGGCAACACTCCTCCATTGCTGTTGGGAGTACAAATAGGTACAGTGACTTTGCAAATCAATATGGCAATTTTTCAGAAAATTAGGAATCAAATAACCTCAAGACCCAGAAATACCATTTTTGGGTATATAACCAAAGGAAGCTCATTCATACAACAAGGAAATATGCTCAACTATGTTAATAGCAGCATTATTTATAATAGACAGAACCCAGAAACAACGTAGATGGCCATCAACTGAATGGATAAGGAAAATGTGGTAATTTACACAATGAAGTACTACTCAGCAATAAAAACTTAGTGACATCTTGAAATTTGTAGGCAAATGGATGGATCTAGAAAACATCATATTGAGTTTGGTAACCCAGACCCAGAAAAACAAATATAATATGTCCTCACTCAGAAGTGGCTTTTAGACATAAAGCATGGAAAAATGAGTCTATAATTTACAATCCCAGAGAATCTACACAACAAAAAAATCCTAAGAGAGACCTACATAGAATTAATCTAAATGGGAAGTAGAAAAAGACAAGCTCTCCTGAATAAATGGAGAGCATGGAGATCATGGGAGAGGGTAGAAGGGGAGAGGAAAGGAAGTGAAGAGCAGAGAAAAACACATAGCTTAATAAAAAAATTAAAAATGAAATAATAAAATAAAATAATAAATTATTTGTTGCCACTTTCACAGGATCTGTGCCACCATTGCACCAGTAATTCTTGCAGGCAAGACAGATTGTTGGTCAAAGATTTTGTGCCTGTGTTAGTGTCCATATTTCTCTTTCAGTTGCCTTCAGAGCACCAAAGAGTTTGGAAAGTGGGGGTGAAGGCTCATGTAGGCACCAGATCAGCTTCTTTATGTTTTTTGAACTGTGTGGATATTGTAGCACTCAGCACTCAATGGAGCCCTTGTCATTTTGCTAACCCTCTCTGCTAGCACCAGCCTATGTTTTTCTTTGAGGTATATACATGGAAATCCCTTGGCTAATGATTCAACTGAATGAAACCCAGTCCATGATGTGGGAGTCCCCTCTGTGTGTTGCTTGTATTGGTTAATGAATATAGAAACTGCCTTGGCCTAATAGGGCAGAACTTATTTAGGTGGAGAAGACAAAACTAAATTCTGGGAAGAATTCAGGGGATTCCTTGGATCCATTGCCGGAGATAGACATGCTTTGCTGGTAAGCCACTGCCACGTGGTGATATACAGATTAATAGAAATGGGTAAAATCAAGATGTGAATGTTAGTCAATAAGAAATTAGAGCTAATGGGCCAAGCAGTGATTTAATGAATACAGTTTCTGTGTGGTTATTTGGGGGCTAAGCTAGCCAGGCTGCCAGAACAAACAAACGGCTCCTCCTGTTACAGTTCTAAACCCATACTGCCAATGTAAGCCTTGTCTTACACTGAGATGGCTGCAAGAGATGGCCAATTGAGACTCCAAATCCCCATTACTATAAGTCCTGAGTAACATCACCCTCATAGATTCTAGGGTGTTTCCACTGCACTAGGTTCCCACATCACCCCCAAAATGTACTCCAATTTCAGCTGTCTCTCCCCATATTTTCTTCTGTCTTGATCCCCCTATCCTCTTGCTCTGTCCCCACCTGACTTACCCCTCCCTTAAAATCTATTCTATTTCCCCTTCCCATGGAGATCCATATATCATCTCTAATCCCTCCTCTTTACCTAACCTCTCTGGGAATGCAGATTATAGCTTGGTTATCACTTAATTTATTGCTAATATACACTTACAGTGGAATACATACTATATTTATCTTTCTATTTCTGAGTTACCTTACTCAGGATGATTTGTTATAGTTCCATCCATTTGCCCAACACTGCTTGGATGACCAGGAACCAGAAACTGGATAGCCTAGAGACCTATGGTAGAACCAAACAAGGTTGGTCAAAAACAGGGCAACAAAATAATTCTTAATGAATATTCTTATCCTCATAGATTGATGCATTGTCAAGTTGTCATCACAGAGGCTTTATCTGATAGCAGATGAGAGTAGATACAGCCACCCACCCCCAGACATTATTAGGACAGAGATTTTAAATCGGAGATCTCCATTGGGTCCATCCCATCAGTGCTCAGTGAATCCAGCAGAAGAAGAGGGAAGAAAGATTGTAGGAGTCAGAGGGGATGAAGGAGACAAGGAGAACATGGCCCACTGAATCAACTTAGTAGGGTTCATAGGGGCTCACAAAGACTGAGATGTCAAGTACGGGGCCTGCTTGGATCTGTACCAGGTCCTTGTATATATGCTATGGCTGTTAGTTTGATGCTGTTATGGGACTCATAACACTGGGTTTGGGTGTGTCCTTTACACTTTAGCCTGTTCTTAGGACTCATTTCTTCCCATTGGATTGCCATCTTCAGTCTCAATATGAGGGGTTTTGCATTTTCTTATTGTGTCTTACTTTGTTGTGCTTGGTTGTTGTCTCTTGGAAGTTTGCTTTTTCATGAAGGTAAATGGAGGGAAAGTATATCTATATCTGGGAGATATGGAAGGTGGGAGGGAACTGAGAGGAATGGAAGGAGGGGAAGTTAGTTGGCATATATTATATTTGAGAATAATCTTTTTTCAATAAAAATGTATATATATAATTATAAAATAGAATTTTCTAAAATTTAAAAATTAAATATAAATTCATCAACTAGAATGTAGTAAATCTTCAAAGAAAAGATAGACAACACCAATAGGATTTATCAAACTGAAGATATAATAAGTGAATTTGATAAAATATTATTTAGAAACACATAGTTGAAAGAAGAAAAAACAAATGAATAAAAGTAAATAAAGCTGAGATGAAATGTGAAATCATTATAAACAAGCAAATATTTAGAATATTGGGAATAAAAAATGTCTGACATTGTCAAGGAAAAAGAAAGCTTATTTAAATTTTAAGAAACTCTTTAAACCTTAATAAATGTACAAATATCCATACATTCAAGTCATCAAATATGACTCCCATAAATCTACACTATGATACTGCTAAGAAAATTCTCACAGGAATCATTATAAAAAGTGTAAAACAAAGGAAAGAAAGAAAACAGAAACAAACAAATTACAAATAGCACTATTCCAATTCCATTCATACCTAGGAACTCAAGAGAAATCTCATTGGCCGGTAAAAGATGGTATCAGTTCCACAGTGCAAACAAAAAGAAAGCATTTGGGAATCAAGAGAACTGCACTTAGTAAAGTTCTCTTTTAAAAATCTACGTGGAAATGTCTCATTCTGATTGGTTGCACAAAAAATGATAAAGAATAAGATGTGAATGAGTAAGAACATAACATAGAAAGGTAGAATATATATTAGGAGCCATTACTCAAATCCTGAATTCTCTAATATTATAAAGACTGTACATAATCTATTCATACTTTTGGTATTAATTCTAAAAACAAAATGTTAAAAATAATGACAACTATATTACTATGCAAAACAATCAACAAAAGAATAATCTTCCCTTTCCTCCCTCCAAGCCCTCTTGGATATCTCTCCATACTCTTTTTCAAATTTATAGCCTTCCTTTATATCAATTGTCTTCACATACATGCCTGTGTATAATAAACACACACACACACACACACACACACACACACACACGTGCACAGGCACATGCTTGCATGCACAAGGGGAGGAGAAGAAGGGAGAAAGAACACTTCAGATTTACTGGTCTTTTCAATAACATACTTGTAAAATGGCTTCAATATATTAAAAATAATTTAGGTGTTCAAAAGATGGGTCAGCAATTAAGAGCACTACTATTCTCAATGAGGGCCAAAGTTTGGTTCCCAGCCCTCACTTTTTCAACCAAGTTCTGAAATTTCAAGGTTGAGCAATCATCTATTTAAAAAACAAAGGGTATCAAAGTTGGAAAATAATTCAAATTATTGTAATTTGCAGAAGTGATCTTGTATATAGAAAATTCCCTATAAATTGAAATAAAAAAATAGGAGATTAAATGCCTTACAATTGCAGGGTTTTAAGAAAGCATACCAAAAAAGCATTATGCAAATATAGAATTACCTAAGAGTGATAAATCTCCAAATTTATAATTCTCCAATTTGTGTGTGTGTTTGAAGGTGTATGTGTGTGTGCGTGTGCGTGTGCGTGCGTGTGTGTGTGTGTGTGTGTGTGTGTGTGTGTGTGTGCTTGTGGAATGCAGAGACTGATGCCAACTGTCTTCCTCTGGAATTCTCCACAGTCCCTCATATTGAATTAGAGACAGTCATTTCAGACAGACTATCTGACCAGAATGCTTCTAGAATCCTCTTGTCTTCCCCAACCTCAGCTCTTGGGTTATGGTTGCATACCACAACATTCAATATTTAGACAGGTACTGGAGATCCAAACTCAGATCCTTATGATGAGCATCAAGAGCTTTCTTCATGGAGCTATACCCCAGCTCAAGCTCCAGAAAGATAAGTAGTGTGTGATCTTACACATATGGGAAATCTGACATAGTGATCTAATAGAAACTGAAAACAGAATGTTGGACGTAGAAATGGAGAAAGGTTGATCTTTGGCTAATAATATACAATTAGATATGAGAAGGATGTCCTGGGTACTCTTTCATGGCATGGTGACTATAGACAACAAATAGAATTGATATGGTGAAAATATAAAAGAAAGGATTTTGAAATATTTCACAACGAAGTTTACATACAAATGAACATAAAAGAGATTTAAATGTCAAAACTCATATTATCCAGGAGTTATATAAGGTGTATATGATGATACAACCCTATATTCCCAGTATATGGGGACCTGAGGCCAGCCTTAGCTTCATAGTGAGTCTGAGGCCATCTAAGGTACATAATGAGAACAACAATGTAAATAAATAGATACATTAATGCATAAAAACATAACTTTGAATTAATTAATCAATGGAAGTAGTAAATAATATTGCTATAAATACTGTTTGGAAATTATTTTATAGTAAATTTAGCTTACAATTATTAATTTAGCCATTCATTTGTTAATGGACAGCTAATCTGCTTCCAAATTTTGGCTATTGTAAAGTGTGCTACAAAAAAACTGAAGTTTGTTTATTTTTATATAATATCATTTTTCAACTTTTTATTTTATACCTGTGGTTCTTGGTTTCCTATAAAGCAAATCATTGCTTGTACTAAGGTCTTGAAGTGTTAGCAGTGTTTTCTTCTAGTAATTTCAAAGTAGCATGTTTTACAGTTAGGTGTTTGATGAAACTTAAATACTAAACAAGTTGAGCTATAGTGGTCAAGATGCTTCAATTTATAGTTTTTGTTTAGCTTACTTTTGCAAATATATTTGCAAAGCTTTACAAAGCATGCCAATTCTACATCTATAAAGTATATCACTGATGTTTTAGAAATACAAGATACTATAAGGTGGTGGCTGAGTGGTTTGAACATTTTTTCATACCTCTGAAAATTTTATTAAAACATAATCCCTAATGCAACAGTAATAATAGTTGGTAAATTTAGGACATGATTAGACCATGAGAGCTCTCCCTCCTTCACAGGATTAGTAGCTCATAAAAGAGCTGAAGGAAACCAGATGGGTCCTTTTTGGAATTACTTTTCTATCTTTTCTGCCATTTGAAGACAAAATTTAAGGCACTATTATAGAAACAAAGAGCAGATCCCCCCTATACACCGAGCCAACTGGCAACTTTATTTGATACTTCCAGGTATCCAGAATGGTGACAAACATATTGCTGTGGCTTATAAGTCACTTAGTGCCAGATATTTTCATAAAACATTCTAAATAAACTTAAAGAAAATTTGTATTTTCTATATATACAATATTTGCAAATTTTCAAGGAGTCTATTGGACTTAAATTATAAATTAATGTTTTATTAAATAAAGGTCATAATGTTTAATAAAAATTGACTAAGGACATTCACTTAAAGTAATACTTGGTAAAAGGGTTAATGAGTATATGATAAACATTGAATTGGCTGTTGTTATTTTCTGGCTCATTATTAGTAAAATATAGTCAGAAAATTAAGATATACTAATGAAAACCATGGTAAATATATATATACCAAAAATAAGGTTATTTGAAAATAACAAAAAGAATACAAATAGAACTACATATCCAAAATCACCTAGTTTACCATTTTATATCTCAAAACCATTTAATTTTAATTTTTTAAATTTAAAAAAGTTTTGGGTGTAATTCTGAGAAGTAGCAATTCTAATTACCCCTAGATGTTTGTTAACATTTGGGGGACTAAGCTGATACAATTCAGCTTTAAAAATACATCAGTACTATTTATCTACTTACTAATAAAACATTGTTAATAATTATTTGAACCAATATTTATTTTACTTAGGTAGGTGCGTGAAAAAATTAAGAGGTATTTATTATATTTCAAATGTTATATTGTAGAAGAACATAAACATGATCAATGCATTTAAAATATCAGTGTACAGTAAGTTTCTTGCTTGAGTATAGTGTTGCACAGCATATGTCTAGAGATTTTTGTTTGCTTGTTTTCTAGACTAAAGATTGGAGTGTCAGTAACTGACAGCAAACAGCTAACTCTTTCATTATATAACTGTCTATCCTATATAACTCATATAAGGGTAATCATGCTGTGTTTATCTTTCTCTGGATGACTTACTTCACTTAGCATATGCAAAGAGGCATATAAAAATGTTCAATTTTACATAATCATAATAGAAGCACAAACCACTACTGCAATTATAAATCTACATGCAACTGATAAATTGCTGTCAATAAAATAAGTTTAAAATGAAATTGTTGTAGTGAAGATATGGAAATACTAGTGCTTTCTGATGCTGTTGGTAAAAATGGAGAATGGTGAACTCACACCAGAAGACAATATGGAGGTCATTTAAATATGACTTATTTTATGTTTAATAATGTTAGTCACTTCTCAGTATATTAATCAAATCTATTTTATTGGAGTTTACATTTAATGTAATAGGTTACTAATAAAATTGAATATGATTGAGGAATAAAGAAAAATAATTTTCTTGTGTCAATCATGTTTCATAAACAGAAACTACATGAAGAGTAAGAATATAATAAATTCAAAGATGCTTCCACAAGACATAACTTTTGTCAATCTCTTCTGTTTGCATGTTAATACTTGAAAGCTTATATGTTTTCTTACATTGCATTTTGATGAAATTATATTCTCAGTATCATTCCAAAAGGATTCTAAAACATTTTATGTCATCACATAGAGGCACCTTATACATTAAAAAATTCTGTTCAAATTATTTTCTAAAAATTGATGAAATTTCACTTTATTCAGTATATAACTTGCAACATTTGAACTGTGTACAAACCAAAAATATGTTTTGGTTAAAGAATATATTAATATTAAGGTGTTTAAATTTTGAAAAATATCTTATATATCATTAAGTTCACATATAAGTTTCATAAACATCAAAATAATAAGGAATTGTGTTTTATAAAGTATTATATTTATCTCCAGCCAGGCATGACAACATATATCTCTAATTCCAGCCCTAGAATATGCAATGACTTCATGCCTCAAAAATATAAACAAAAAAGTTAACAAATCAAAAAGATGTATATTACATATACAGATAAAACCTAATGTGCATAAAAAACTATGCATAGTAAAGGATTCAAAGCATGTAAACGTTATCAATATTATTGTAAATTTTTAAGTAATTTATAGACCAGGTAGCATATAGTAGAATTAATGCCATCCAATTTAAATGATACTTGTAATTTCTAAATAATTTGTTTTGCCTAATGTTTGCTGAAATGATTTCTTTTCTGATTCTTCCACATTACTGTATTACATAATGCAGCTTAGTACATCAGAGTTGAGCACAGTGACAGGTACTTTGTTATCACAGACTCAATAATTTGAAACAGTCTGAAACTCCAAAGAGTGTTTTCAGAGAATGACTGCTGGGATCCATACTTGCAGCTGAACATGATTTAGCAAGAATGGATGCAAAATGTTTTTATATAGCTTCCTTATGGCTACACTTTCGACAAGCTTCCGGAATGTAAGCAAATTTAAAAAAAAATCATGTATATCTGTGCACATAAAATTGGTTAAACTTCTGCTTAGTTTAGAAAGGAGCATATGACTAGTTTGAGCTTCTTGCTGACAATAACCATTATCGTGAATTGGGGGTGGGAAGCTGTCACTGCAAATGTGGAGGGAATGTGGATCTGAAGAAATACATTTGATGGCAAAATGCATGCAGCCTGTGCCTGCAGCATAAAGGCTGCTGTCAGACCTTCAAAAGCTCAACTTGCTACAATTTTCTGAGCCTCACATTGCAGATGTGTCAGGCAGAATTTGGCCCACAGTGTTTGGATTAGAAGTAAATCTACTAATCCAACCTAATATCCAAAAGGCTATTGCTAGATCTGGGGGTCATAAATTTACACCAGTCTTTCATCATTCTATGCCCCAGATGGCCTTAAATGGGCATAAAGAATAATGAGATCTAGGAAGACGTTATTATATTCTTAGGTCAAAATTCATAGCGCAATCTTCTTTTCTTTTTTTCTGGCTGGAAGGGATGACTTTCTTGAAGTGCTAATATCCACTGTTGATTGACTCTGCAGACTGCTCTCAGAGTTCACTGTATTTACTTTAGATACAAATAGTATTACTGATAGCTAGGAGGCTGTAACAACGATATCTTTTCATGTGGCAATTCACCCAGGCTATTGCATCAAATATAATGCATACTTATGCTTGCGTTTTCACTTACAGCTTTATACAAGTATTATTTTAGCAAGGGAAAGATAAAATAGGAAGTTTATCATAATTCCCACTGTGTGCTGTCTATGCATCCTTAAACTTGAAGTTTCATAAATGGCTCTTTTGAAACTGAAAAGTTTTAAGAAAGCAAAATACTACAAAGTTTGAAATGTGTGCTTGTTTAAAACTCCCCTCCACAATCTCTGGCTGAGCATACAGGTGGCCAAGCACAAGAGTTCCTGCCAATTTCTAAAGTTACACTTTTATCCACTAAACAAGCATCCTGATCCGGGTTACCAAACAGGGCACTCAACAGGAGCCCTTGGGCGTGCATATTAAATATCACTTATGCCTCTGTCTGGACTATCCACATTGGGAAGGCTTGATCTCATTCTGTTTCACCCTTTTCCTGTGCTCCCTGGCTTTGGGTAATGAACTTTCCCCAGAGACGTTTCTCAGAAAGGATCTTCATGTAGAACAGTTGATGCACATGCTTCTATTTTAAAAGCCACATGTTCAGCACATTTTGCTTTTGTGAAATGGAATATGGTTTAAGTTTGTTTCAATCAAAAAGAGTTTGGCTGGAAGGACTTATGTCAAAGTGCAAAAGGTTCTATACACAATAAAGGAGGCCTTTTTCCTCCTTCTTTTTCCTTTTATGACCCAAAGAGGAGAAAATTATAAAACATACTCTTTCGCCTCAACAGTAATTGCGTTATTCTTGTATTATATTGATGAATTTACAAAGCAACTTGTTAAGAAAAATCACTGTTTTATTTATTTTGGATCCAACTGATATATTACAACTCACATCAGGAAAACAGTCCTAGCCTTTACTATGAAACTTAATATGTATTCACTGTAAACAGTCTCAATGTCAGAGTAACTGTTCTATTGTATCTGCCCGGTATTCAGGAAATTCTACTTTTAAACACCTTTCCTGAAACACTATTCATATTCAAAGAAGTGTGCCTCTTAATATGCAAAACTTCAACTTCGAACGTGGTTGACAAAATAATAAAGAAAATGAATGATGAATTATTCTGAATCTAATCATTAAATTGAAGACAACTGTAACCTAAAAAGCCTCGCATCTAGTGTTAAATTTTTTTTTACTAATTCCAGTTTGAAGGTAAAATTCTTGGAAGCTTACTTCTTCTGAGGAGACAATTTACCTTCTGAAGATCAAGCATGCATTAATTCTCATTCATAAATATACTGGTTCTATTTTCATCTTATCAGATATTTAAATAATTTACACATATTTAAAAGCATATCAACATATTTTATATCCATGACATGTCTTCAATGAAGTTAACATATTGGCTTATTCACCTTATTCAAACACAGTAGTAGTATCTGTGGGGTGGACACAGAATATTTATTTCAAAAAGATTTTTTTAGCAATCTAATTAAGAAAATAAGGTAAACACGTATACGTAGTTAGAAGTTAGAAATTAATTAAAAACAGGAATTGAAGAGATGGCTCAGCTATTAAGAGCACTGGTTGGTTGGTCTTGCAGAAAAACCTGGTTCAGTTCACAGTACCCACATGGTGGCTTACAACCATCTGTCACTCTAGTGCCAGAATATCACATGCCCTATTATAGCCTTCAGAGAAATGCATGCACCTGGTTCACTTGCATACACTGGGGTAAAACAGTTTCATAATACAATAAACATTAACTCTTTTAAAATAATTCTTAAACAACAGCTTACTAAATGTCCTTATGCAAAGATCCAGAGGTTATCAATTATAGTAGATTGATGCTGTTTTATAGGTGTTAGTTTATTAAACATTTATTGAATATGTTTTAGCCTGCAGACCAGTGTTATTACAATTAAACTTGAAGGGATTTAAATCTTTTTAACAAGAATCAGTAAAAGGATGTGCTCAATTTTATAAATCCATAGATGTTGTAGTTAGGTACCAAATCAATGAAGAAGTAAATTTAAGTCATTTATACTTTACTACCTCACAATTAGTTTCTAAGTGAAATTGATGCCTCATAAACCTTTCAAGAGGTATTACTGCAATCGACATATTATTCTATTTTGTTACTGCTTTTTATATTATGCTTCATTTATTAAATTAATCAATTTGCATTTCAGTGATTGTGTTTGATTAGTGTGAAGTTACTGCTATTAAACTCAAAGTTCAATTGAAATTTAAATGGATATGATTATTATCTTCTGAGGAAAAAGAAACTACTGGGAATGAACTAGTTGAGAGCTACTGTATAAAACACAAACCAGCAAGACAAGATAGAAAGCTTCAAAAAAGAAGTAATGGTTTCCCCCATAGCTTCTTTCTAAATTACCCCATAATTACACCAAAACACTAGAGAGTGCAATGTTACAGACAAAACACGAAACTCTAATGGTGACCACTTATAATGCTAGAAACCTGGATTATTGTTGGAATTGATCAAACCACTGCTAAAGTTTCTCCTTCTGGGTCCTATTAAACACCTCTAGTATAGTCATATGACTGGGATTTCAAACTGTCTTAGGGAAGAAAGCCCAGTTTCTTTAGGGATATGTGGGTGATAGAGCTGTGACATCTGTCAACCCTGATGGTTGCCAGGAATAATTGAATCAATGTAGTTGTTAAGATGTCTCTTGGTGCCAGGCGGTGGTGGCGCACACCTTTAATCCCAGCACTCGGGAGGCAGAGGCAGGCGGATCTCTGTGAGTTCGAGACCAGCCTGGTCTACAAGAGCTAGTTCCAGGACAGGCTCCAAAGCCACAGAGAAACCCTGTCTCGAAAAACCAAAAAAAAAAAAAAAAAAAAAAAAAAAAAAGATGTCTCTTGGTTTCTGGTTTTATCAATAGTGTTTCTTGGTATCTTGGTATCACTTCTTTGTAAAATAAAATAAAGTCAAGCAACGAGAGGAACTCCATCTACTCTTTCTGCTCCCTTTTCCCTTTATGATTTATGATTCTTATGGTAATGGCTAAAATTCTCTTTTTTCATCTATAGTGCTTTTAAAATCCAAAAATACAGGTAAAAAATTTTGCCTATCTATGCTAAGGATAGAACAGGTTGATAAGTAGAATGAAATTCAGATTAATTCTTAGCAGCTTTAATACAAACTGTGATCTTGTAGTATTTTATAGCTCATGAATTTTTGCATTTATGGAAATATAATACTTTCTACTTTTGCAATGGTGTTATATATCATGAATTAAAATTTACTATGAAGGACATCAAATACGTTCACTAAAAATGCACAAACATGTAACATGAGGGGTCCAGGCCTGCTTGTTTGGGTTTATGTCCTGCCCGGTACCCCACAGCCTGCAAGCCCCAAAGAAATAACACAGAGATCTCTGTAAGTTATAAAGCTGATTGGCCCATTAGCTCTAGCTTCTCACTGGCTAACTCTCACATCTTGATTAACCCATTTTTCTGATCTATGTTAGCCATGTGGCTCAGTACCTTTTTCAGTGGTTGCAGATCACATCCTGCTGCTTCGGGGGTTTGGGCAGGAGTGGGAGGAATCAACTTCCTCCTTCCCAGAATTCTCCTGTTCTCATTACATCATTTCTACTTCCTGTCTGGTTTTCCCACCTATATTTTATGTCTGGCCAATCAGTGTTTATTTATAAGATGATTGACAGAATACAGACAATTCTCCTGCACCACAAACACAAGTTTCAAAACAAACCTGTAGACTTTTCATAAAAATACTATGGGTACATGTGTTAAATCATGTACTTATCCTGTTCTACTATGCTCAACTGTTATATGAGGGTTGGGGTCTGGAGACCTAACCTACTATTCCATGGGTCCTTATTAATTTGAAAGCTTTAGTATGTTAAGGACAATTGTCCTTTCACACTTTGTGTACATATTCAAGTGTGGTATAAGGAAATATTATCTATCTAATCTATGGAATTTTTGCTGCATGTAGAAATATAACTATAAATGAATGAACAAGTTATAGAACATGGGAGGCAATTTGTGAACAACTGAATTCTCTGTACTCTAATTTTAATAACTGGTTCTGTTAATTGTTTCTTCTACACACTCCTGCTGAGATTCCCATTTAGGTAAGTAGGCAAGACAAAACTCAGAAACCATGTAACAGAATGGATAAATAAAATACATGTCCACAGAGATGGTTCACCAGATAAAGCTGCTGCCTGCCACCAAGTCTGAAAGGCAATGTTAGTTATCCCCAGTCCCCAAATGCTGGAAAAAGAGAACCAACTTTGAAAAGCTGTCTTCTCACCTCCATATGTGCACATCCACTCCTGAACACAAACTGAATAAATAAAAATGTGATAATTTTTTTTAAAATGAAATCCTTTATAATAGAAGCCAACCAAACTCATTCTGAATAGATTGAATTTTTAATTTGCATATGTGTGTAGCTTTTTCAGAATCTTAGTGCATTTTAAAATTACATTGTGTGTGTGTGTGTGTGTGTGTGTGTGTAGGTGTATCCCATGATGAACCTGTTGAAGTCAGAAAACAACTTGGATGAATAAGTTATCTCCTTTCACTATGTGGATTCCAGGGATTAAAATTGGGTCATCAGGCTTGGAAGCAGTTACCTTTACCCAGTGAGCCATCTTAATGTGCTTTTTACTTTAATTTTGATTTCACTTGTATCAATTTTAATTGTATCCAATTTAAACTACATCAATTGAAGTTAAGATGTATAAATACAGAGATAACCCACATCAAGTTTATAAAATTTATAATTCATAAAATATTAGACGTCTTTGAGAATTTAATTTTAACCCTTAAGTGTTCATTTTTGTGCTTGTTTTAGATTTCTATTACTGTGATAAATACCACGACCAAATGAAACTTGGGGAGAAAATAGTCTTCACTTTGAAATACATAGTCTTTCATGAAGGAAAGTCAGGGCATAGAAATCAAACAGAATCTGGAGGCAGAAACCATGGAAGAACCTTACTTCCTGGCTAGCTCCTTGTGACTTACTCAGCTTGCTTTCTTAAACATCCCAGGACCACCTGCCTAGACATGTCAGCACCTACAATGGGCCCTCCCACATCAATCATTAATCAAGAAAACATCCCACAGACTTGCCCACAGGAAACATGATGGAAGCATTTTTTCATTTGAGTTTCCCCAACCCAGATAATTCTAGCTTGTATCTAGACAACAAAAAAGACAATAAATAAGCAGTTTGCATTTGTTTTCAGAACTATTTAGTCTTATTGTGATTATCCTGAATGGAGAAACATATTCTCAAAATTTTTAACTTAGTGTTTTGCAAAATAATCTCTAACCATGTTTTTTGTTAATTCCAAATATATTGAAATTGTGGGATATGTGCATGTAATAGTCATATTATCAGTCTAAAGCAGAGACTAGATAAAATGGTAAGAGCTTTTCCTGCTGAATGCATTGGTAAGATTACATGCTGTGTGGCTGGGTAGGGAGAAACACTGGAGGGAAAGCATAGGACTAAATACTGACAGTTACTGATTTTTTCTCAAGATTGTGAAAGGATGGCATTTGAATTTTGTCTCCCAACACCATCTATACAGGGCCTTCTGAACTCTTCATTTACACAGTAATTCCATCTTATCATATAGACAAACACATTTTAATATAATTTTTATCTTACATACCTTCTTCTCCATAAGTACATATATAACGTTATTGAAAGTGATATTAATTTTCTCATATTGAGTTCTTTAGTTGAAAGAACACACTGAGTGCTTTAGTTTCATTTTATCCCTAGATTTATTTGTCTTCAAGTATTTGACAAGAATGTAAAATAAAAAAGATATGAGAGCAGAATTAGAATTATTTTTTTGCACAGGAAGGTAATAATAGGTAATGACAATTATAAATATATATGAACATATTTGTATATGTTATATATATATATATATATATATGCATCATAAGAAAGGATTTTGAATATTTTTACTGGAACAAAACTCATTTCGTAAGACCAGATAGCAAGGGGAACTACCAAGAATCTACAAGCATGATACCAGCTAAGACTCCTAGAAATAGTGGATACATAGCTTGTACTGACTATTTCCTACTATCAGGCAATACTTGTAGTGGAGGGATTGGGATACTAACCAAGCCACAGAATCTTTGACCTTCAGGCTGCCCTGCCTATGGGACATGCTGGGGTAAGTGAGGCACAGAAATTGAGGGAGTGGGCCAACCAATGACTTGTCTAACTCGAGACCCATGCCATGAGACTGAACCCACCCCTGACACTGCCTGAAGTGCCAGGAACCACAGAGTAGATGGCCCAGAGACCTATGATGGAACCAAACATCACTGAGGGAAAATTGTCAATGTAATATTGCCTAACAATATTCTACTATACTAAGAGATTGGTGTTTACCCTAACTGACATTAGAGAGGCTTCCTCCAGAAACTGAGGAAAACAGATGCAGAGACACGCAGCCAAACACTAGGCAAAACTCAGGGAATCCTACTGGAGAAGGAATAAGTATTGTAGGAACCAGAGGTGTCAAGAACATCAAGAGAATGCCCACAGAATCAACTAACCTGCATTCTTAGGGGCTCAGAGAGACTGAACTTACAGGGATGCTGCATGAGACTTACCTAGGTACTCTGCGTATATGTTACGATTGTGTAGCTTGGTCTTCTGTGAGACTCCTAACAGTGGGAATAGAGGCTGTCTTTTATTAGCTTTTAACAATGTTACTCTTTATATTGGGGTACCTTGTTAAAATTTAATATGAGGGGAGGTGCTTAGTCTAACTGCAACTTAATATGCAATGCTTTGTCAATATTCATGGGAGACCTGATCTTTTCCAAACAGAAATGGAGGAGTGGATAGGGGTGCAGAGCAAATGTGGCAGAGGGAATGGGAGGATAAAAAGGAGGGGGAAACTGTGGTTAGTATGTAAAATACTGTTTATTCTTTAGTCTCTTATTCTCTGCATCTTGGCCAGTTATGTACATCTGTGTTAATCAGAATCTAGAGTAGATAGAAGCATCTCTGATGAAGATTAAGAAATTTATTTTTTCTATGGCTATAAATAAACTCATTAAGACTCATTTTCATTCTATTCAGCAATATAGTAGTACTTTCTTTCCTAAGGTTTATGACATTCCTAGTCACTGAGTCTTGACCACACAATGTTGTCAAGTATAAGTTTCTTGTGAAGTGGAACAAAAATTCAACCAGAGCATTGTTGGTTATTCTCCTGATATTTTTACCACTATTTCACTAGTAAGCACATCTTACAAGTACAGTTTTTACTGTAGTTCTCAGGATTCATAGCTTGGTGAGGCTAATTATTACCTTTCTCTTATAATAGTGTGCATAGCATCTTCCAACAATCTGAAACCAAGCCAGTGGGGATGAAGTTTCCAGGTGAGTGCCAGATTCATATCTTCATGCTCCATGACTCAAGCATATGAAGTGTTCATCAATAGTTCTTATAATCAATTTATGTAGAGGAACTCCCAGGTTGCCAATAGTATATAATGCTTGGGGGCCTATAGACCTCACCAGTCAACAAGTTCATAAGATATAGCCTATTCCTGGCTCTAGGAATTTCATTTTTTAGGCTGTGATGCTTAATATGAGTGTTTTCATCCAGTTATAGGGTAACTTTTTAAACTCATGAATATTATCTCCTCTACTTTGCCCTCCCACCTCTCACCTCCTACCTCAACTTAACCCATTCTATTCTATTATTCTCCTTTAAGCCTTAATACTTCTATGTTCTTTCCTCACTTCCTGGAAAACAACCTAATGGCCCATTACTAATTTCCTGTCATCTTACAGAAGCCATAATTCTATAAAGACTTCATGTTTGGGGAGACAGAAATTGATCCTCTGGGTAGTCTGTGTAAAATCAAGAGTATTGAACAGACTCCCAATTCTACTCTCCTCCAAAGAGTGACCATTAAGTGGTCCCAGTGACTCTATCCTTTATTCTTGGTACTTTAGATCAGCAGCAAGACTCCTTGTTTTTCTTTGTTTTCAGCAGTCCACATGTAGTTAAGGTATGCTAAGTCCTACCAAATCTCTAAGATAGGCAAAACCAAAATCTCTCTAGTTGGTGCTACAAACCAGAATTTTGGATGTTTGTACCAACTCAGCCTTCACACAAGAAGTCAAGGGTTGTAGTTTTTTTCTTCTGTGTTCCCATGGAGCAGAAAAAAGAGATTATACTAGTGATATTTTTAAAAGTACAAATTGCCATTGCTTTGCTTTTTGTTATTTAGTTTTGGGTTTTTAGTTTGTTTTTTTTTTTTTGTAGTGAGGCACATAATCATTTTCCCTGCCAATGTGGATATACCAGAAAAACAAACTTTCCCTTAAAAATATTTCTTTCACCAAAATGTCTGAATATTGTGTTTACTTCCATTTCATTTGTGAAGGAGAAACTAGATGTTGAGAATTTTCTCTTTATTGCACATTAATTAACCAAGGAGAAAATATATGGTTGAGGTGTTCCAGAAATTTTCTAACTGGCTTTGACTCAGATGCTTTGGTATTTGTCTGAAAAGTAAGACCCTTTAGCTGATTTGAGGATGTCTCTAAGAGGACTTTGTCCATGCAATGCTGTTGAGTCAGTGTCTCTGTGGTGCACAGGTGTGTCTACTGCATGCTCATCCCATCACCTTGTAAATATCACCTTACAGACTCCTCGGTGGCCTGTTTCTCCATGACCTTTCCCTGATGCAATGACCGAGAATAGTCACTCAGAAGAGTAGCTTTCTGAACTTGCTTTTACCTTCACGATGGTCTAACAAAGCACAGCTCTGTTTTAATTATACTTTTTCCTTATTCATGACTGTTCATTGAGTTGATATAGAGCTTACTACGGTATTATGTTTTATTTTTCTAAGTATTATGGAAGATCATGAAGTGTTTTAAACAGAAAATACAGTTTCCAGAGAGACAACTTAATAGGATATTAGGTTACAGTAGACAGGAGAAAATGCAGTTTTGGCAGAGACAATGGCAACAGAAAGGGTAACGTATCTGTGGACTTTTTTGTTGTTTGTTTGTTTTTTACTCTTTGGGGACCTGACACCCAGCTCCCAAATAAACACATGAAGACTTATTGTTCTGGCCTTAGCTTGACTTGTTTATAGCCCCTTTTCTAACTTAAATTATTCCATTTCTCTTTAACTTTGTTTGTCTCTGGGCTTTTTACATTCCATTATCATATATATATATATATATATATATATATATATATATATATATGTGTGTGTGTGTGTGTGTGTGTGTTTGTGTGTGTGTGTGTGTGTGTGTGTGTATATATATATATATATATATATATATATATATATATATATATTTCCTTCTTACCCCATGCTGGCTGTGTGGCTAACTCCTGGAGTCTTCTCCTTCTCCTTTTCCTACTCATTGCTCTTCTCTCTTGAGCCTAGATTTCTTCTTCTATTTATTCTTTCTACCTCAGAGTCCCACCTATCCCTCTTCTGCCTAGTTATTGGCTGTTCAGCTCTGTATTAGACCAATCATGTGTTTTAGACAGGCAAAGTAACACAGCTTTACAAGTAAATGAATGCAACACATTTTTGCAACGTTTAACAAATATTCCACAGCATAAACAAATTCAACACAGTTTAAACTAGTATTTCACAACGTGTCTGAGCTATATTTTGTTTGGACCAACATAATTCAATAAAAGAACATACTGAAGATGTGAGATGCTGATTGAAGTTCTGGGGGTTTATTTCTTATTACAGTTAATTCTTTGAGATGTATATTACTCAAGAATATCATTTTTTATCTTTTCTTTTCTGCATAACTTTTTCCTCATTAGATGAAGAAAAAATATAGGAGATAAAAATGCTAAATCTTTTTGCATGGTATGTAATATCCTCCTGCTTACCTGTTAGTACCATTCAGTAAAATGTCACTCCTTTTTATAATAAAATTTCACAAAATAGGATTGATAGTTTTTATTTTTATTATGGGATATCATTGATATCATTTACATGTTGCTTTTAAGTATAGTCATAACAATGTAATTAACCATCATGTAATGTAGCCACACATTACAGAAGATAGCTTTATTATTTCACCAACTATGCCTAGAGGGGTGTTTTAGTTAGATGGGTCTTTTGTCACTGCCTTGGCTGCCAGAAAGGATGTGCATGATCTGGGTGGTAAAAAAAGACATCCTCTTCCTAATTCTTGCTCCAAGTAGAAATATTTTAAAGCATTTATTATTTGAATAGAATGACCATCCCTGAAGGAGTTGGCTTGTTCACTATTTGAATAGAATGATCATACTTGAAAGAGGTGGGTCATTTTCTGGTCAGAGGTAGAGGAATAGAGGTATATTATCGGGATTTCATTTCCCTTTTCCAATCTCTACACAAAATTTTGAATTAAATTATCCATGACTGCTATTTATTCTGCCTTCAATCACTTGCTCTATCTACAGCCTAAGGCAAAAGTAAAGGTTAAATGGGAAATAGAGGAAAGTAAAGCTTTTCAGAAATGCAGGGGAATATATATATATACTAGAATATATATATATATATATATATACTAGAATGTTCAACTAGTTAAAAAACTAAAAATGAAATGAAACAAATTTCCTCATGAATAACTAGCTTTATTCTTAGGTATATACTATACATACTTATAGCCACTGAGTTTTTGTTGTTGAGACAGGGACTCTCTATGTAGCCTTGGCTGTTATGAAGCCCTCTATATAGGTCAGGTTAGGCTCAAAGTCACAAAGATATGCCTGCCTCCCTCCGGGGAGTGCTGAGATTAAATACATAGCAACACATTGCCACCAAGTTCTTGGTCAAGATAATCAGACACATGGATAAACATACTACTTTTCAACCACTTAATGGGTTTCTGGACTACATGGACACAATTTACTAAGCGTTTTGAAATAGGATGAGCAGGATTATGTGACAAACTCATGGGAATTTCAAAGTGACAATAATTTTTACTTATAAAATTCAACCCAAATGAGTGATTAGTTCTAGTCTGCCTTTTTCAAGAAATAAATCCTAAGATATTTCTTGATCACGTGAAATAGATATAAATATTCTATGCAACCTTCATGAATTTAACATTTTAAGAAATTGTATATAAAAATGTTTGTGGCATAAAAGAAACAAAGATAAAATGTTCTTATTTAAGGCAAAGTATTTTGGGGCAGGGGAGACTGCTCAGTGCTCAGTGATTAAGAGCACAGGTTGCTCCATGAGAAAACCCGTATTTGATTGCCAGCATTCTAGTTCCAGGGAATCTAACACCCTCTTCTGTTTCTATGCACAGACATGGTACATAGAAATGCATGCAGGAAAAACACCATATATATAAAATAATATAAGTATACCTCAAATAGTTATTAAAATACTGTTTTCTTATGTTTCTTAGGCAGCATAATGAAGCTGTCCTGTGATTTGAAGTTAGAATCACTCTGGTTGAGCATGTATTTGACAATTTTGTGCTTACATATACTTAACTAAGGAACAATGTGAAGATGAAGGTTACAGTTTTTATAGAAAATATGTGCATGTTCTACAGAACCTTTGGAATTGATTTGTTTTTGAGGCAGGGTTTCTTTGTATAGCTTTGGCTGTCCTGGAAATAATTCCTTGGTTAGGGTGGCTTTGATGCCTTTAGTGTTGGAGAAAGCATTTTGTTTTTATATATAACAAATTAAAAATTGATGGATATAACATATATAAGTACACAAGCTGAGGATTTCTTTTTCTCAATATGATGGAAACACTTGTATTAGAAATAATATTTAGCCAAAATAACTATAGAAAATAAACAATTTAAGTAAATAAACTATCTAAAATGATCAGAAAGCAAACAAGACAGTCAAAACTTGAAGGCCAAGTATCTTAAAGACATGGTAGAATACTGAAGTAATCATGATATTCTCTGCCATTTTTACTCTATAGGGAGTGATCTGATTCTTGGGTAAGCATGGGCTACATGCTGAGGACACATTCTTTTCTTTGACGGTTTAACAGAGTTTAGAAGAAAAAGAACCTCAGGAAGAGAAGTCACTACATAATTTTTATACTAAAATTCTAAGGAAAGAAATGACAGAAAAGACCAAAATAATGTTAGGGATAGATAAAATGTTGCCCAAAGTTGTAACGCCCATGTAATTACAGTTCATGAAGGATGAAACAATGATGATCTTCAAAGATATGCTTTTACATATGTACATAAGATAGAAATTTTCAAAACTAAGAAATATTTCAAGCTAAACCATCAAAATTTGACTGCCAATAGCCAATGGGAAAATATAATATAAAGCACATCTAGGAAAATCTTTACAAAACAGTTGAAAACTAAATGAATAGCTTTAGAAAATAGCCTATATTAAAGAGCCCAAACATATTAATATTAAGGGATCAATATGTAATAAGACATGGCTGAATTCTATGATATGATATATGATATGATATGATATGATATGATATGATATGATATGTATGTGGTATATGCTCACACTGTGCAAGCGTGTGGAAGCCTGGGGATAATGAATGAACTGCTCTATCATTTTCTGCTTTATATCCTTGAGACAGGGTCTGTAACTGAACCCCAGTCTTGGTTGGCATCTCCAATGATCCTCCTATTTCTGCAGTTCACAGGACTGGGCTATATTGGCATGCATGGGGTACATGTACCTTTTGGAGGAGTACTGAGGATATGAAGTAAGGTTCTTGGTAAATATATTTACTGTATGAGCAAGCTCCTCAGGTATGGAATAGTGAATTTAAAATAAGAAAGAGATTGAAGGATTCTAGATATTGTAAAAGAAAATAAAATTGATGTAAGAAAACTTCTTAAAGATAAAAATTGGAAACATTTACAACCTTACACAGTTAATAATAAAAGGTCTTCAAACTCTAAAATGTTATCTGAAATTGAATCATGTAAAGGAAGAGGGAGTAATGAAGAGTATTAAAAATATTTAATAAATTTATATATATAAATGAATACATTATAAATTAAATATAATGTTTTATGTATTTTACACACTTCATATATGTGCAAATAAAATTCATGATAACAATAATATGAAGAATATATGTTCTAGAAAAAATATATATTAATAAAAATAAATTTAACAAACCCAAATGAATATGGGAAAAGAGAAAGATAAAAGAATTAATTGAATAAGATTGAACAAATGGTAAATATGAGACATAAATAAAGATATCAAAAACTATATTAAATATCAATAATCCATATCAGAACACATGAAAATAAAAAGTACACCAAATCAAACATCATATATTTAGCATTAAGGAACAGAATGACTGAAAGGAAAAGGATGAAAATAGAAATGCTTACACTAGTGGATAGAAAATATAGAGTAGTTAATGCATCAAAAAAGAAAAAGAAAATGATGGAGGAGTGTCTATGTGTTACTTTTATTGGTTAATAAAGAAACTGCCTTGGCCTTATAATAGGACAGAAAATTAGGTAGGCAGAGTAGACAGAACAGAATTCTGGGAGAGAGAAGGCAGACGCTTCAGGCAGTTGCTATAGTCAGTCGCCATGCTTCTCCTCTACAAGACAGACGCAGGTTAAGATCTCTCCTGGTAAGCGACCACCTCATGCTGCTACACAGATTACTAAATATGGGTTAAAGCAAGATGTGAGAATTAGCCAATAAGAGGCTGAAACTAATGGGCCAAGCAGTGTTTAAATGAATACAGTTTCTGTGTAATTATTTCAGTATAAAGCTAGCCGGGTGGCAGGATGCAGCCCTATTGCTCCATCTACAAGAAAAATTAATTTTAAAGTCAATGAGCATTGCTGTAAACAATGAGACATTTTATAAAACTCAAGGATTCAGTTCACCAAGAAGGAAAAAAGTTAAATCAAATTTGAATACTACCAATGTAACTTCAAAGTCTATTAAGTAAAACTTAGAATTAAAAAGAAAAGATGTTATAGGCTGTTCCTATTTGCTCACTATTATGATTAGAGCAACTGCGAGTGTGGATGAGCAAGCATCTCTGTAGTAAGGCATCATACTAGAGTAATAAAAGAAAGTCCTTTGAGAATATGTGCAGTAGTGATATAGCTTATTCATGGGTAACTGTTTCTAGCTTTGGGGAACCTTTGTATTGATTTCCACAGTGGCTGCACCATTTTTAAACCAACTCATAAATGGATAATGAAAATGTGGTACATATATACAATCGGATGTTATTCAGGTATAAAAGAAAACTGAAATTCATGTCATTCATCCTATCTTTCACTTACTGCACATTACAGTGGCCTTTTTTAAGGGCATAAACCTATGTGCTTCCTACTTTGGGACTTTGTACATACTTTTGATGTTGCTACAATACTTTCCTGCCTACTCAAATTTAATTCTACACATTTTTATAAGTCATAGCTTAAATGTTTTCTCACAGAGTGTTTTCTTGGCTTTCACTCAAAATATTCATCAGCTTATCATTGCAAACTCTCACAATTAGGCACTTGTATTTTCCTTCAAAAGACTTAAATAACTTGAAAGTTATCAATTTATACTGTTTGGTAACTATGTTAAACATATTTCCTTTCTCTTAGGTAGTAGACTTCAAAAGGATGAACTTAGGTAGCTCATTTGTTGTCTTTATATCTAGTACTTGGTATAAATAGTACACATTCAGAAAACATGTAACAAGAGCAATAAATAAAATGAAGCCTTAAATCAAATTGGATTTCTCATTCTTGAGTACCACGACTTAACTAAAATTACTCTAAAAACTAAATTCTTAACTTGATTATTTCTCAAGAAGTAAGTCACTCATTTTTTCCTATTAGATAAAATAGGGCATATGCTAAATTTTCTAGGTTTTCTATTTTCAAGTAACAACACAATACTTTTTATTTTAGCAGGATTTGGTTTAGGTAACATTTATTGTCAGAATCATGTCTGTTTATTTTATGTATCAGAAGATAGAAGAGTATCATACTTTTCTACTTCCTCTGGTGTTTTATTTTGGATTACATTAATAAGTTAACTAAATATCTACATTGATATTTTGGGTAGACACTATTCACAATATATACTTCATAAAAAAAATAGTGAATACCAAAAATAAAATTAAATAAAACACAGAAAAGAACTGTGTCCAGGAAAATAAATGTTGAAAAATATATATGATACCACATATATAGGATACCACTCACCCTCCTCTCCATCTACACACACACACACACACACACACACGCACATGCACACGCACACGCACATGCACACACAAATGCATACACACACACACAACCCAAAAATCTCGTTTACAATTATTTTCGAATTGTATCAGAAAAAAGATTATTTTTTAATCCATTATTTTCAACATTTAATTAATTTGGATTCCAACAAAAACCTTTCCATTGCTCTCTGAAACTATTTTCTGAAAGTATGCTTATTGAAAATAAATTGTATCAAACTTACAAGAATGATCTACTAAGAACAAGATCTAGGTCATCACATTAAAAAAAATAAAAGGTCAGTTTAGTGGGAATTACTGTTTCCTGATGTTTCCGAAGAAATGTTGAAGTTAAGATGACATTGACAAATTGCCACTATTTATTTAAATCATGTAATGCAATCTACCAGTAGTTCTACAATCTGCATTTTTTAAGCAGTTGACCTGACCAACTAATGCAAACAAATTAGCCTCCTGGGTGCTAGCTGTATTCTACAAGCAGTTAAATATTGTAACCTAGCATTATTTGTTGCATAAATTCTACTATTAAAAACATTTTATTGAAAGTTGTGATAAAATTGAAACATGCTAGTTTTTGATATGTTTAGAAACAATCATTAATATTAATTACAAGCTCAAATATATTTAAAATCCAACAAGAATACATATATAAACAGCATGTTTTCTAGATATTAATCACAATTCTTTTCATTGCCTCAAAAGATTTTTGTGTCAAAAATATTATTCCTTGAAATACATTGTGATATTGTTTCATTTTCTTGGTTATTGCAGTAAACAAAACAAATTTAATTCTAAGAAAAGAAAAGGTAAATTAAAAATATATAAGTTACAATCATTCTAAAATGTATGTAAAGTTGCTAAACAGATATTTCCTTAGAGCGTACATTGAAGTGACCATAATCTATAATCTATCCTTAAAGCAAAAGGTCAATTATCAAGCAATAGTCTGACAATTGAAATGTGATTTCTATTCAGATATTTTGTTCTTCTCAACAATCAGCTTTAGATTCATTTGGCTGCACAACTAAAAGGGAATTGATAAAAGTGATAATGTGATAAACCCTGAAAATCAAATTTTAAGAGCTCATTTTTCCAAATATCATACATGATTATTTTAACTATGGAATGTATGTTTATCAGTACTGTTAAGACCTCTACAAGAATAACTACTGAGGAGGCAAAGTAGATTATAAAATAATAAGGAAAGGTTTCTGTTTACACACACACATACACATAGAGCAATGACAATAAATATTATTTCAGTAGGCTTTTATTCTTGATGGTAGGAATTATATATATATGACTTTAGACAAATAGAAATATTAACATTGTTATATATTTGTATAGAGCCTTCTGTTGAAATAATTAGTTGCCTTTAAAGGACTTATATATTATCTTTACTTTTCTCCCTTAATCTTTCAAATTTCCAGTATCAAGCAGTTCAATTCAACTTATGACTAAATAAATATTGTAAAAATTATTTCACTAAAAGAGAAAAATGGAAAATTTGTAGTCTATTTCCATTAGGAACTTAAAAATGACACCAAAGGTTGATATGTATATATGCATACTTATATACAAAGCTTTAAGATATCGTTATTTTATAAAATAAATTACCATAATGTAATTACAAATGCATTATTGTATATCAAATACATTGCTAACCTTTTCCCATGTATTTTCTCATCTTATTTTCACAGCCACTCTAGGATTCTAATTTTAATCCCATTTTACATAATAAAAACAGACATAGAAAAGTAACATGCAAATCCTTGGTACTAAGATCATATTCGAAAAACTAGGTATTGCTCAAGCATCTGATATTAGCTAAGAACTTTGAATTTCTGTATAAGAGGACTTTCTGCATATGTGTATTTAGAAAATAATTTTTGTGAAATTTATTATTATGTTTTATTGAACTATACATATTTCTCCACTCCCCTCTCTTCCTCCCCTCTCCCCTTCTATATTCTCCCATGACCCTCACACTCCCAATTTACTCAAGAGATCTTGTCATTTTCTCCTTCCTATTTAGATCTATTCATGTCTCTCTTAGGGTCCTCTTTGTTGTCCAGGTTCTCTGGGATTGTGAATTATAAACTGGTTTTCTTTGCTTTATGTCTAAAAGCCACTTATGAGTGAGTACATATTTGTATTTCTGGGTCTGAGTTACCTCACTCAATATGATGTTTTCTAGAACCATCCATTTGCCTGCAACTTTCAAGATATCATTACTTTTTAACTGCTAAGTAGTACTCCATTGTGTAAATGTACCACACTTTCCTTATCTGTTCTTCAGTTGAGGTGCATTTAGGTTGTTTCCAGGTTCTGGCTATTACCAATAATGCTGTTATGAACATAGTTGAACACATTTCCTTGTTGAATGAATGAGCTTCCTTTGGGTATATGCCCCAAAGTGGTATTTCTGGGTCTTGAGGTAAATTGTTTCATAATTTTCTAAGAAATTATCATACTAGTTTCCAGAGAGGTTATACCTGTCTGTACTCCCACCATCAAAGGCTAAATATTAGCCTTTATTTCAATAAATATATGTGATGAATATTCAAAGACTAAACTAATTTTCTGAAAGCGATGATGCAGTTTCTGCTATTTAGCAAATAGTTTTTGGGCAACAGTTAAGCATGCCAGGTAGAGAGTCCAGCAAATCAAATATCATATCATATTGGCAGACTCTTTTCAGCTGATTTGAAAGGGCAACTTTGTTTCACCTCTGCCTTAATTAACCTCCCTCCTTTAGTAGGAAGTATTTCTTTCCATGACCCTCTACTAAACCCCAATACTGTCTCTGTAAGCGATGGGATTCTTTTTGAAGTTAGACTATTTTTTAAAAGTATATTTACTTTTATAAATAGCCACTCCCTATCATAAAGCCAGTCTAATTTGGGATGTCAGGTTATTCTACTTTCAAATTAATTTTTGAACAACTCCATTTATTCGTATCATGTATTTTGATCAAGTTCACCTCCCATTGCATTTTCCTTGTCCACATTGCCTTTTGTTGAAACCATGTAATGGTGCAGAAATATTTACAGTATTCCCTTATAGCAATCTGTGTTTCTTCAGAGTTTGTTAGAATGTTTCTCTGTTCTTTTATGACAGTCAAATAGGGTCATCTCTTTCTTTCTTAGGGTTATTTGGACAAAGAGTCTGCCAGTTTTGTTTATCTTCACAAAGACCCAGCTCTGAAATTCATTAATTTTGTGTACAATTGGCACCAACGTTGTGGACTAAATCCCCTTAAAAACCTGAGAGAGCTTAATTTTAAACACAAAAATACAGAGTTTAACACAGTGTTTTGCTGTTTGCTGGTAGTATGCCACAGCTCCTTTAAGAGAGGTTTTCCTAGCCTGGTGATGGTGGCGCACGCCTTTAATCCCAGCACTCGGGAGGCAGAGGCAGGCGGATCTCTGAGTTCGAGGCCAGCCTGGTCTACAATAGCTAGTTCCAGGACAGGCTCTAGAAACTACAGGGAAACCCTGTTTCGAAAAACCAAAAAAAGAGATGTTTTCCTGACTCAGCCATAGCAAAAGAAGAAAAAGCCATGCTATGCTGCTATTGTGACCTCTGGCTCTTGAGAGAGTCAGAGCATTTGGATGGGGTTTGTGAGCAGACTGTCGCATCTTGTTTAAGGAAGGTAGCTGAGACCAGCTCAGTGCTTCTCACCTGTGCAGGTGGCAAGATCAAGTCTATTAACTATAAATGAAGAAATAATATTTTATAAGAGAAACCAAAATAAAAGGAGTGTGTTAATATAAGACTGGCCTTGCAAACATGAATGAAAGAGTCCTTCATCCAGAAAAAAATTAAAGATAATAACCATTATGAGAATATTTACCAATTTAAAATCCATGTGAAGAGCAGCTATAAACAATGAGAAATCTTAAATAATCAAAATTGAAAAGTATAGTAGATGAAAATTAGAACAAATGATATGAAAATTAACAAAATAACTGTAAGAAAGGAACAAATGATTTTCAAAAAACAGTAAGAAACTTAAGAAAATAACAGGAACATGTAATTACTCAGAAATAATCATGAATATATGAAATTCAACAGTTGCAAGACAAAGATTGTATAAATAAGAAAATAAACTGATTATGAGAAACTGAGTTCATCAGTAAAGGCACACAGAATTAGAAAAATTTAAATGGAAGGATATTCTTTCTCAAAAGAATAAAAACTGAGCAAGAATATACTTGAGGCAAAATATATTTTAAAAAGTTTTGTCTAAAAAATTTTTTAAAAAGTTTTGTCTATTTTTATTTTACCTGTTTGAGTATGTTGCCTGCATGTATGTATAGCTCTCCTGGAACTGGATTTACAGATGGTGGTGAGGTGCCGTGGATGTTAAAAATTGAACTTTGATTTTTTTCAAGAACTTCACGTGCTCTTACTAGAAGACCCATCACCCCATCCCAGACAAAACAGACTTTAAGACAACAATTTATACAAAGGAAAATAAATGATTATGTAATATAAATAGTCATTATGATGAATTTATATTCATCTAGTACTAGAGAAGTCAACCTTACATAACAAACATCAGATTTAAAAGGATAATTAAATTTCAAAGAATAATAGTGGGAAATTGCAAACATTGGTTTTATCATTTGACAAATCTCTTGAAAAAACAACAAATACTAGACTGAAAAGCATAGAATTAAGAGATATTTAAAGGGTATTTCAACAAGCAGGTGAAGTTTATACATTTATTTTTTAGAATATAAAATGTTCCTTAGAATAGATTACAAATAAGGTCATAGAATAAGTTTAAACTTTAAAAACCTGAAACTATATATCTTTTCTAACAATAAGAGACTAAAAGTAGAAATCAGCTATGGTTGTTAATCATAATTTTAAACTTGACTGTACTGGGAGATGCCTATTTGAGAGATCTTTGGGTGTATTTCTAGAGAGGATTAGATCATGAATGATCTTATTTAATCAGTGTTTGTAACTACATATTGTTAAATTTTTGAAAGATTATTAAAAGTTGGTAAAATCTGGTTATGAGTGTGTGTCTAGGTAATTATTATCTAGACTCCTACTCAGTGGTGTAATAGTGGGGGTGAATATAGGCTCAGAGAAAAGAGTTTGCTTACATTTCTAGAAAGCAGGTACAAACAAATCTACATTAAGAAGGCTGAAATAAATACCTAATCCTTGGGGACAGTTAACTTTGATTGGCAGTTTAATTAGATCAAGAAATGCCTGGGGGCATTGATAAATCACACCTGTGAGCATGGCTGCCAGGGTGTTACAAAAGACAATTAACTGAGAGGGGATGACTCACCTTGAAGTGAGTACCAACATCCTATGGGCTGGCTGCTCAGACAGAAAAGAGACAAAGGGCAAAGTCAGATGAGTAACCATATTTGGGCTTTCCTTGCTTTAGTATTTATCCAGGTGTGAACAAGTAGCTTTGTGCTTTTGCTACCATGCCATCCCCATTATGAAGGACTGTACCCTCTAAAATTATAAACTAAAACAAACCCTTTCTCTCCTCATGTTTCTAGCAGGTATTTTCTCCCAGCAAGAAAAAAATCATCCAAATAATCCTTTAATTCATAGTTGATGTCACAAAGCTTTGAGAGTATTAAGAAAACTAAGAAACCACCTCGTAACGTAACAGACAATTATCAGATAGTGATCAGTATAGAACGCACAGATAGAATATTTAAAACTGTTATTTAAAGAAATTCAATGAGTTTAAAGAACACAGAATAATGTTTTGGTATTCACAAAGAAAATTCGGCAGGATTGGAAAACAATTTTAAAAATCAAGAAGAAATTCTTTAGCTGCACACAATACTTGGTGAAATTAACATTTGATATATTATTACTTTACACAATGTAACAAAAATATCACACTAAGGCAACTAGAGGAGGAGGAGGATTATTTTGGCTCACAATTTGAGGGTGTAACCCATCAAGGTGTTTATTGCATGGCAGTAAAAATATGAGTCAGGATCACACTACATTTACTTTGAGGAGCTGAGAGATGACTGCTGGTACTTAGCTCTTAGCTCAATTGTTTTTTCTTTGTGCAGTCTGGAACTTCAGTCCATAGACTTGGGATACCATAGTGTGTGTGTGTGTGTGTGTGTGTGTGTGTGTGTGTGTGTGTGTGTGTGTGTACGTGTATGGTGTAAGTGCCTGTCTGTCTGTCCGTATGGTGGGAAGTCTTCCCATCTCACTTGACCCAATCTAGAAAATCCCCCACAGACATTTTCACTGGCTTGTCTCCTGGATGCTAATAGATCCTGTAGCTTTTGTTGTAAAAGTAAATCTGATGGCTTGACCTGGATACCCTGTTCCCTTAAGAGACAAGCCCTGCCGACTACCAATCTCTGCCTTTCTACCAAGGCAAGAAGATCTCTGCCTCCTCTTCTGCCTACTATCTTTCTGTCTGTCTTTTTTCTGAAGAGGCAGCTTCTGCATCTCTCTTTTCTCGCTTCCTTCTCTCCTTCCCCCTTTTTTCTTCTCTTTCTTTCTCTCTTCTTCTCCCCCCCAATAAACTCTACACCCAAGTTCTTTCTACATGGTATATGTCTTTCTCTCACCCCCAGGGGACCTGCAGAAGCCTCAGGTCACTGGCTGCCCCTCGTGGGACTGGCCTTGGTTCATCCCCATCATGAATGACAACAACATTGACAGTCAAATTAATCATAAGTCTTCCCCTTCTCAATATTGAAACATATCACGTTTCAACCATATATGTCTATATTTTTTCACTTAGGCTCATAGCCAATTCTTAAAGAAAATTTATTCAGTCCAAATTCATGAGTTCTTATAGGCTTTAAAGGTTCCAAAGTCCATCAATTGGGAAGATCTTCCCAGCTCAAGTATCACTATCCAAAACCCCTCACAGACATACCCAGATAGTTATTTCCTAAATGATTCCAGATGTGTTGATAATATTAACTATCATAGTGGGATAAGTCAAACTAAAGAATCAGTAAACTCAAATGCAATATGTTTGAAAATAAGCATTTGGAAGCAAATTAAGATCAAGAATGAAGGCAGCTTACAAGAATATTCTTGTTTAGATTTTAAAGGTAAATAGTTTAAATTTGGTGTCCTAGAAAGGTATAAAAACACTAAAGGGTTAAAAATAATTCATACGTGCAAATCAAAACAACTCTGGAATAGCATCTTATATCTGTCATAATGGCTAAGATCAAAAATATTAATGACAGCTTATGCTGGAGAGGACGTGGAATAAGGGGAACACTTCTCCATTGCTGGTGAGAGTGCAAACTTGTACAGCCACTTTGGAGATCAATATGGCAATTTCTCAGTAAATTGGGAATCAACATACCTCAAGATCTAGTGATGTGGGAGTCCCCTATGTGTGTTGCTTGTATTGGTTAATGAATAAAGTAACTGCCTTGGCCTGATAGGACAGAACTTAGGTAGGTGGGAGAAGACAGAACTGAATTCTGGGAGGAAGAAAGCAGAGACAGAGACACCATGGGTCCTCCAGAGACAGATACTGGGAATTTTACCTAGTAAGCCACTGCCACGTAGCGATACACAAATTAATAGTAATGGGTTAAATTAAGATGTAAGAATTAGCCAATAAGAAACTAGAACTAATGGTCCAAGCAGTGATTTAATTAATACAATTTCTGTGTGGTTATTTTGAGGCTAAGCTAGTTGAGCAGTCGGGACAAACAAGCAACCCCCCTGCAACGATCTAGCAATACCACTCTTGGGCATATACCCAAAAGATGCACACTCATATCACAAGGATATTTGCTCAGCTATGTTCATAGCAGCATTATTCATAATAGCCAGTACCTGGAAATAACCTTGATGTCCCTCAACTGAAGAATGAATAAAGAAAATGTGGTAAATTTACACAATAGAATCTTACTCAGTGATAAAAACAATGACATCTTGAAATTGTGGGCAAATGAATAGAACTAGAAACAAAACCATCCTAAGTGAGGTATCCCAGACCAAGAATGACAAACACAGTTTGTACTCACTCATAAGTGGATGCTAGACATAAAGCAAAGGATAACCAGACTACAGTCCACAGCCCCTGAGAAGCTGGAAAACAAGGAAGACCCTAAAGAAAGGCATACATGAATATCCCTGGGAAGGTGAAATAGACAAGATTTCCTGAGTAAATTGGGAGTGGGGGAGAGGGGAAGGATGAGAAAGGAATGCTGATGGGGTATGGGGACTTGGGGGAAGAACATGAGGGATTGGGAAGGTCAAGATGGGGAGGGACAGAGAGGAAGAACAAGGAAAATACCTTCATAAAGGGAGCAATTATGTGGTTAGCGAGAAACTGGGCATGAGGGAAATTACCAGGAACACACAAGGATGACCCCAGCTAAGTATCTGAGCCATAGCGAAGAGGGTGCCTTAATTGCCCTTCTCCTATAAGCAGATTGAAGACTACCTTGTCATTATAGAAGCTTCATCCAGTAACTGATGGGAACAGATTCAGAGATCCACAGCTAGGTAATGTGCTGAGTTCCTGGAGTCCAATCATAAAGAAAGAGGAGCAATAATTTGAGCAAAGGGTTCAAGACCACAATGGAAATACCCACAGTAAGAGCTTACTGGAGACAGTGGGAGGTCACTGACTCTGGACTGACAGCAGGGGAACTTGCATAGGACCAGACTAGGCCCTGCTGGGTAGCAGCTGTGTGGCTTGAGCAGCTTGTGGGGCCACTGGCAATGAAACCACTATTTATCACTAGTGTATGAACTGGTACTGGTAGGGACGCCTTCAGCCAGTAGACTTTAAGGTACCAGCCCACTGGACCATGGCCTCTTATACTATAAATGCTGATTCAAAGCATGTGCTTGCTTTCTCTCCTGGCTTCTGGATTCGGTTCCTGTTCCCTGTTCATGCAGAGGACTGTGATCTGTGAGTCTACCCCTAAATAAATAACCCTTTATTATACTCAGTTTTGAGACAGCATGGGATTATTTCATAATTTACATCTTCAAACTGGCTTTTTGGAGCCCATTCCCTATGGAGGAATACCTTGCTTAGCTGAGATACAGGGAGGAGGGCCTTGTTCTTGCCTCAGGTGATGTTAACGTCCCATGAGAGGCCTCACCTTTTCTAAGAAATGAATGGGGATTGGGGTTGGGGGAAGATGGGGAGAGCAGAGGAGGAGAGGAGTATGAGGGAAATGGGATTGGTATGTAAAATAAAAAAAGTTTGTTTTAATAAAATAATAATAGGAAGCTTTTTGAATTCCAGAAACTGTTACCATTGTATAGGTATAGAAGGGTTAAAAACAGCAGTTAAATTTACTTACTCAAATTCATGAGAAAAAAGACACAAGTTCACAAAAGTGAAGTATAAAGAAATTATTTTCCAGGATATGAGGGGAAAAAAGAAACACATAATATATGAGTGCACAAACTTTTTCCTCATTTTGGAACTAATCTTACAGTCTGAAGAGGAAATGTCACTGATTTTCACAAAACTACAAAACTTTGAATGGATAAAACTCAAAATTCAAGTACACTTTATCTCTAAGAAGTGTGAATGTAAATTCAAGATATCTTATGCAAATGGAAGGCAAACTAAAGCAAGATTAGTCACATTTCTCTTAGATAAATGTTAAATAAACTTTAAACCAAAAGCAGGAAAGGATGCAAGGGTTATTATATAACTATAAAGCATACATCTCAGTGAAAGGAAATAACAAATCTAAATAAACAAGGACCCACAGAACACAAACATATATGAAGAAAATTTTAACAGACCTAAAATGATAGGTATATGCCAATGCGAAATTAACTGAAATATTTAATACCCCATTTTTAGAAATTGGCAGACAATCTAGATAGAACTTCCCCAAAGAAACAGCCTGATAAACATTTATCCTAGATTCAATGTATCTAAAAAACATAAGTATAATAGTATACAGCATCACATTCAATGACTATGGAATGAACATTATTCTTATCAGCACATAGAGGTTGTTTTCCCTGAGATCAAGTATGTGTTATATCATACAGCAAGAATAGAAAATATTTTATGCAACTATTCTGTATATAATAGTATGCAAAAAAGATAAGAAGAAATAATCAAGATACAAAGACATTAGGTAACAGTTCAATCAAGGAATAAAAGAAATTGGGTTTTTAAAAATTCCTAAAACAATTGCATATAGAAGCATATTTAATAAAAACTATGAGAAAAAAACAGGAGTTGTTAATACCCTTAGATTTGCTAAGAAAAACTAGTTCCACAATTTTGAGCCAAATTTGAAGAAAGCTTTAATTAAATACTGATCATAAAAAAATGAACTCTGTCCAAGTCCACCCCTAGGTTCCTAGGGGATGTCCATAAACCACATTTTCCAAGGCTTTGAAAAGGCAAAACCCACAATTGATTTCATTTGCCATCAGGTACAAAGAAAGAGAAGCATACATTCTGATATATTTTCTGTCTACACACTTTCTGCCTACATGTGATCAAGCACATCTGGTGTATATAGTGCAAACAAAACTTGTTTAGGGTATGGAAATCGTGTGGCTTGTTATTTTCCAAGAACTACAGCTCACAGCATTCCAGAAAGTTATTTTGTCCTTGGCAGGTAGAGCTTATAGGTTAACTTTAATGCTTAAAGTTCCACACTTAAGTTGTATTCTGAGTTAAATCCATGATTCTGTGATGGGTACTTGTTTATATTAGGACCTAATAACCATTAACTTAATGGGACAAAGATAGGAATTATCAATTAGCTACAGTATCAATGATACAAGAATCAATAGTAATTAACAGAAGCAGAAGAGCTAAATACCCTATGGTGGCTGACATCACAGTTATCCAGAAGGAGGCTGGAAATGGATGGGACACACGTCACTTATTTTATCTCAGGATCCCCTTTTGTAATGATTCTTTGAGTGCTGTCAGATTCTAATCCCACATGGTTTGTATAGAAAGAGCAATTTTCTCTTAAAGTCATATAATACCTTTTTTCTGCATAAAGAAGGCCATGTGACCTATCATATTGTAGAACTATTTTAGGCAGTGAATCTACCTATTGATAAATCTGAGGCCACTTACCTGGTATGCCAATTAGCATTATAGGTAGCCATTTTGTACCCTATGCCAGGGAGTTTTCTTCTGATTTAGCATTTCAGCCTGTTTGGGGACAATGGATGGTGTATTCTCTTTGATAACTACTTCCAGCTGAAACTAGGATGTCATTGTCAGGTCCTAGGAAGGCAAAAAGGCTAGTCAAAAGCTGGGCAATGAGGCATTCATTCATCAGAAACATTTGTTTAGCTGACCGAGCTGAAGAGAAAGGGAGCAGTCACATAGGCTGGCCTGTTAAGCATTAGCTATCAGCACATTCAGAGCTCAGCTGTTTGCAGTCCACAGATGATCCCTGGATGGTACCAAGTGAAAATATGCTGAGACAAATATAGAATATGGACAAAAGTTAAATTCTAGTAATTTAAAGGAAATCTTGTAGTTGGAACTTTCAGGCCCATTGTCCTACAAATTGGGAAAGAGGAGGAATGGCAAGACTAGGGATGAGATCTCATCCTTGGGAATAGGCAGGTAGGGAAATTTAGGCTGTACTTATCTGGAGTTTCTTTGACCTGTGAGAGGTTGATTCGAGTCTTTTGACTCCTTTGACTCCCTGAGGCTTACATAAATACTTAATTTACAAAAAAAAAAACTGCTAAAAGTTTCAGATATATTAGCCTTACCACTGTACTGTGCTGAAAGTCGATATTGTAGAGAAAGCTGAACAGTTGTCTATAAGAAGTCTCAGTATAACAATAGCAAAGATGGGCAAATGAATCTAAAGCATTTCCCATTATTTATATATTTTAGATGATTTTCTTATACCTTTATAATTTGAGTAGAATTTAGACATTTTCTTTCCAGCCAGTCATTTGCGAGATACATGAGTAGTTATTATTAAGAGGAACCATTGCAAGGCATGTTTCTTTAGTGAAAAGTTACACCTTAAAACTGTTTATCCCTTAAAATGAAGACTGTTAGCAAGACCACCCTGTCTGCCTTTTCTTAAGAAGAAACCTAGTAGATCTAGATGAACATGACTGAAGCCTTTGGGTAGTTGTGTCCAAGCAGACAAAGTTACAGTTTATCTAGCCATCAATACTATCAGAGATCTGAGAAGAATAAATTTTAGCAGGAAGTATAATCCAAATGGCCTATGTATCAAATAAAATGACAAAGATTAGTCTGTTACCTAGACATTTATGCTAGGCTCCTGTCATCTCCATGGCTTTGTTTTGGTGGCAGAGGTACCAGGATGACTTCGGTCTTCAGGCATCAGGCCCAGAAAATGAGAGGATTTCCTGTGGAGGAGGAACATTGTGATGACTAATTTTACTTGTTATAGGAAAAGTGGGACAGTGAACATTTCAGTTTTCTGCTGTCCACAGTTTGAGCCAGATCCTGGAGTCAGGTGAGGCATTGGGGCAGACTTTTCCAGTCGTTAGCATTACCACATGGAGTTGTCATTGTGCCCCCGTCATCTTGTTAGAGACTTTAGGGTCACTGCTAGGAGCTGGGAAACTCTGCCTGACATAGTTTTTCTTTTAAACCTTCTAAATGCCATATATTCAGAAGATAGTTGGCAAATTTGAGGACTGTTACCTATTAAGTATATCTGAGCTAAACAACCTTTGTTTGCTTTTATTACTTCCTTTAAGCTTAACCTTGAAAACATATACAGGAGGCTAAATAAGACTTTTTCCTGTAATAAACTACATTAGTACTTGTAAAGGGAAATTACACTATTGTTTCCTTGCTTCCCAGACCCAAATAATCACACAAAACTATATTAATTACAAAACTACTTGGGCAACGGCTCAGACATATTTCTAGCTAGCTCTTATATCTTAAACTTACCTATTTCTGTTATTTTATATTTTATCATGAGACTCATGGTTTAATGGTAAGATTCTGTCATCTTTCTCCTTTAGCAGCTACGTGGTGTCTGCCTGACTCTGCCTTCTTTCCTTCTCTATCTCTGCTTGGATTTCCTGCTATGCTATATGCTGCCCTGCCATAGGCCAAGGCAGCTTCTTTATTAACCAATGGTAGTAAAACATATTCACAGCACACAAAGGGGAATTCCACATTAAGTACTTAGCATGTCTACAAGTATAGTTCTGAACATACTAAGGCTTAATCATCTTTAATATAAAATTGATTATTTATTTTATATAAATTTTAATAGTTTATAGTAAACGATAACAATTTAAGTACTGAAGAACTTTTTAATGCCAATGGACAATTTTTAAATTATAAATAGAGTCCATAGAGACATTGGCAACTCTATTTTCCTGGTCCTTACATAGTGCACTATTACAGAATATCACATTTATAATTTTTTTCTTGTTGTTGATTTGTTTTCTTCTTTAACTCCAGCTCAAAATAGCTACAGCTTAATAATGTTAACAAAACAAGGATGTTATTCATTCATTGTTAAATTAGTCTCTGGTATCCTGAAAAGACCTTAGGTAAAGAGAGACACTTTGCCAGATTGCTTAGGTCACTGTCTTGCTGAATCATACATAAAATGGAACTACAACTGTGTTTAATGTTTGTTGTGCAAAGCTCTGGCCCTAATTTTTAGCCATTTATTTATCTATTTGTCAAAATTATATAAAACACCATAATAAAATATAAGTTGAAAATATCCAACAGTTTTAGAAATTTAAATATTTTAAAGGCTGTTTCTTAAAAGATATTCAGGATTTTTTAATGTAAATTTTCTGTAAAATTACAAAATTTTCTCTTAAAGTAATTTAGAATCTCTCAACTATCTGATCCTGAAATATTAAAATAAAGTACCTTTTTTTATTTCAAGAGTAAAGATACAGGACACAACCATAATTTACACATGGCAAAACCAAGCTCCCACAGTGCAAACAATTCAGTGCTTAATATCTGGGATTCCTCTGGAGCTTTCCCAAAGGGTTTGCGACATTCTCTGGCCTCACCCTTAATAGCCCACAGAGCCTACCTTCTAGTTTCCAGTCAGCTACATCTCATTGTAGCTGATGTTTTCAGTAACTGTCACATGACACCAGTGTCTCCAAAATTGTGAGTTCCCCTACTACAAAGTGAGAATGCTCCCCTACAATAAAGAGTCACAGATTATATGACAGACATAATAAATATGCTTTAGAATGGTACAAAACAGTAAGTAGTTCAAGAGACTCCAAAAACAATATAGTTGTATTGTTGCTTTTGGTTGCTTCCTAGAAGATAAAGCTAAGTCTATTACTGAAGACATTGCACACTTTTAATACAAAACTAGGAAGACCTGAACGGGATCTATTCTGAAAACCTAATTCTAATTCTTGAAGTTTTTCCAGTACTAGAAGGTATATACAAGCTGCCAACAGAGAGAATTAGCCACTAGTTTTACCCAGCTGTGACACTTATAAACAACAATGATCAGCTGGGTAAGATACTCCCAAAGGTGCAATAGTGGCCCTCTTATCTTGGTAGCTAATGACTGTCTGTTAGACATAATGCCAGGTTACCAGGAAGAAAAACATGCCTGGTACTAGAAACCTGGCCAAATATCTGTGGCTAGTGACATCATGAATCTTATAGGATAACTTACTGTTATGAGCTTGCTGAAACAGTAAAATTGCTAATTGTATTCTAAATATTTTTCCTCATATCCACAGATACTGTATCTATCATCCATCATTGAGGAAGCTTCTCTTGGAAGCATATAGAGACTATTGTAGAAAAACACAATTGAATAAAATGCAGAGACCAACTGATATATCTAAAACAAAAATTCTAGCACCTGAGACTCAGGGACTATCAAAGATTGAATGGAAAGATTGTAAGAGCCATGGGACCAGGATGTCTTCTGTGAGATTGTGTCTCCTAGAAAAGACAGGGATGGTACACCCATACTTCAACAATATAGCTAGCTACCTATACAAGACAACACCTATAAGCCCAGTAAACTGTAAAGGTGAAATTTCATGCTCCACCCGCTGACAAAGAACCACAGACAAGCAACAACTTTTGAGAGAGGAAGAATTAGACTCATGAGCAGTAGTATTCATGAATTCTTTGTTCTCTGCTTTTCAATTATGGGTGTGATATTCATTTCCCTGCTGTGATAGAGTGTGTGTTCAACTGTGATCCAGAATAAAACCTTTCTCCTTTGAGGAGATTTTGTGAAATTTTTGTCATAGCAGTATGAAAAGTATCTAAGATAGACTGTAAAAGGTATTGTATTTTCTAGAAATGTGATCAAACATCTATTCATCTTACATAGGAAACAGACAGCCAAACTAGGTGATAATTTTTCTAAATTCCAACATAGTAAATCAAGGAGTTTACTAGAATTGTTGAAAGGATCATGGGGGAGGGATTACTTACTGACAGCAGAATCACTTAAATGTAAGCTTACCTAAAAATAAATCAGAAACACACATTAAAGATAATTTACAAGGAACATATCCCTGGATTTTCCCTCCATGACTTGCAAGGACTTCATCGGCTTGAACGGAGAGACTTCTATATAAAGCTTGTGAGATAAGAGAATCATCCAGATAGCTGCACTGTCAGAAGATCTGTTTTCTAACAGTGGTTTCCTGATTTCATAACTTTGGAGAGATGTCCTATAAATCTCATTAGTTTCAGGTTTTTAGGATCAGGTTTATTTGCCGAGTTTCATGAATCTTGTGCCTCCTTTAGGAAGGAATATTTTCAATTTGGAAGAAGAAATTGCTACAGAATACTCTATCATTTTTGTTTCTTACAGACCGCTTTATTTTGTGATGTTCTTTAGCCTTGCAGTTGTAACATATATGTCCAATTATTCCTAAATATTTAGCCATTGTATCACAGAAACAGAAATACCTGCTTTTGAATCTCTATGTCACATTCTTCATTACAAAATGAAGCCTCTTTCTACGATCAATTGAGACTGACAGAACCAGTAATCTATGAGTATAAACACAAGTACTTAGAAGATTATTTGATAAGGATAATACAACCATTCTACAAAACACTTTACGTGTCTTCTCCACTGGGGTCTATGAAGGACTAACTACAGATATTTGCATTTTCTTACAGTACCAGATATGAATTCCCTTATATGAATCAGGACATTACTTAAAACAGAAAGCAGGTGGTTGTGACTGTAATAGTTAGGCCACACTTTTGTTATTGAGGTCAGCTTTTCCGGGCATATTAATACTATAGCACAAACTTATAGCTACACAAGATTGGTGGTAACAAATACTTACCCAGCAGGCCACATGGCAAATACAGCATTATGAAAGCCAACTACCAGTTACCCCTAGCTTGATTTCTTCACGTCTTTCATCTAAAGCATGTACTAACTTCAACGATAGGATCTAACTATGTAATTTGGAAATGTAACCAATAGCAATAGCTTCTTCACTGGGAAATGGGCTATCACATAAGATTCTTATTTCTGTTGTATTCTGCTATATATTTACTTGGACATCAGTTGTTCTCACAGGATTAGCCAAGCACTTACCAATTCTTTTTCCCACTGAGCCATCCATGAAGTGAGGTCTCCAAATACAGCTCAGCTATCATTATAGAGTGTCAGAGGCCAGGTCCCTTGAGTTACTATTATTGTTATATATTTTATCATAGTCTACTGGCTACTCTTTCCATTTTCTTTTTTACAGTCACATGGTATCAGTGAATACTTGCATTGTTATGGTGACCCACTCACTTTGGTGATCCTATTTGTACCATCTTTTTAACATATTGTCTGCTTTAAATATTGATCTAAACACTGGAGGGTGCTCTGTGGCTCAAGAAGACACTGGCTCATCAGGACAATTCAAATAAAAATGATTCAGAGATTCAATCTTACACTTGTTAGATGGATAAGGCAAAAAAAGTACAAATGTGAGCTAATGTGAAGAGGATGTGGAGCAAGGGGAACACCCTTTCATTGCTGGTGGAAGGACAAATTTGTACAGCTACTTTGTAAACCAATATGGTGGTTTGTCAGAAAATTGGAAATCTATCTACCTCAAGACCCAACTATACCACTCCTGGGCATATACCTAATAGATGTTCAATCATACTATGAGGACACATGTCCAACTATGTACATAGCAGCTATTTTTCATAGTATCCAGAACCTGTAAACAACCTACATGCCCTACAACTGAAAAATGGGTAAAGAATATATGGTACCTCTATACAATGGAGTTGTTAAAATCAATGATGTCATGAAATTTGAAGGTAAATGGATGGAACTTGGAAAAAATCATTCTGTGTAAGGTAATCCAGTCCCAGAAAGACAAACATGGCATGTACTCACTTATAAGTGGCTATTAGCTGTAAAGTAAAGGATAGTCTTTCGACAATCCACAGACACAAAGGGGCTAGATAACAAGGATGACCCAAGTTGTGGGGGGAGGGGCTCATGGATCTCCCTGGGAAGGGGAAATAGAAGAGGTTTTTTTGGTGGACTGAGGTGAGTACGGGAACATGGGTGATCATTGGAGGTATACTGAGGAGGAGAATACTGAAAGAGATGCCTCATAGTGGGAGGGGGACATTTCAGCATCAGGTAGAAACCTGTTGCAAGGGAAACTCCCAGTAATCTATAAGAATGACTCCAGGTAAGACTTCTAGCAATAGCAGATACGTAGCCTGAACTGGCCATCTCCTGTGACCAGGCAAGACTTTTGGTGGAAAGACTGGAACACCATGACAGTCATATAACATTTGAGCTACAGTCTGTCCTGTCTATTGGATATGCTGATGTCCAGGTGGCACAGAAATTGTGGAAGTGACTCATATCATGAGAGTGAGCCCACCTTTGATACTGTCTCGAGTGCCAGGACCCAGAGACTGAATGGCTCAGAGACCTAGGATAGAAACAAACATGACAGAAGAAAAAAATGTCATTATAATGATACCTAACAATATTCTGCTGTATTCATAGATTGGTGAGTATCTCAATTGTCAAAATATAAAATTCATCCAGTAACTGATAGAAACAGATGAAGAGACCCAAAGATTAACACTAGGCTGATCTCGTAATATCTTTCTGAAGAGTGGAAGGAAAGAGTGTAGGAACATTGACTGGTTTGGGGGAGCCTATTCCTCATTCTGTGCTACCTTGTCCAGCCTTAATAGAAGGGGTGGAGTTTTGTCCTATGGCAACTTGATATGTCAATGGGAGGCCTACCCTTTCTGAATGGAAACAGAAGAGGAATGGATTGGGGGGTGGCAGATGGGAGGTGGGAAATGGGAGGACAGAAGGGAGGAAAACTTTGGTCAGAATGTAAAATAAACACATTTAATTTTAAAAAGACACTTGGTCTAGGACAATCTATATGGTCATTGGTGACTGAGTATGCATCACCTTTATAGGTAGTGATTTTATGTCACTCCCAAAACTGGCTTCATCAAAAACTTTGGTTTTGGTTTGATTGTAGTGTCTATAAGCTCTCTGGTTTGTCCTCAGAGAGTGACACTGTTTGGGAAGATTGTAGAACCCTTAAGAGACAGAACCTTGTTGATAGTAATAGGTCATGGGGTCAACCTTTAAGTTTTATTGTCCTACATTACTTCCTGCTCACAACTCTCTGAATGTGGAATCAATGTGAGCAGTAAGCCCTCTTTTCCTACCACAATAGATTGTGACTTCATGGTCTTGTAAACCAACATGAAACTTTTCTCCCTTAATTTGGTTTTTTTAAATCATGTAATTTGTATTTTTATCATGTCAGCAGGAAAATAACAAAGTCAGGTTACAATAAAACATTTAATATATTGTTTTTATTGTCATAAGGATAGGTCCAAAGATTCCATCTATTGCAATGATTTATATAGAATTAGCAATTGCTGTTGTAGCAATGTATTTTGAGCTTCTGCCCTTGTTTGTGGCTGAGTTGAAAACTGTATTGGAAAAGTTTTGTAAAGCTGTTTCATCCATGCTCTGAGCTATAGTATACTAAGCTTATGGTGACTTTTAATCAACAGGATCATTGTTGTCTGTCACAGCTTGAATGAAAATGACCCTATAGGCTTATTGGGAATAGCACTATTACGATGTATGGCCTTGATTGAATAGGTATGGCCTTGTTTGAGGAAGTATGTCTCTAGGGGTGGTCTTTGAGGTTTCAGAAGCTCAAGCCAGGAACAGTGTCTCTCTTTTCCTGCTACCTAAAAATCAGGATGTAGGAGTCTCAACTCCTTCAGAACCATGTCTTCCTGTATGTTGCCATGTTTCCCACCATTCTTCCTACCAGGATTTCCACCATGACAATGGACTAAAGCTCTGAAATGTAAGCCAGCCCTTTTAAATGCTTTCCTTAATAAGAGTTACCATGGTTATAGTGTCTCTTTACAGCAATAAAACTCACTAAGACAGAAGTTGTTATCAGGAGTGGAGCACTTGGTTTGGACCTAGATTTCAGGGCTATCCAGACTCAGGTTCTTGGTTACCCAAATACCTCTTGGTATGAAGTTCATTGAGTCAAGTGGGTCTTAAGTCAAATCTGATATTGGTTGGTAACTCCCACAGAGTTTGTGCCATCATTGTATTTTGCAGGCAAGACACCATCATAGATTAAAAAATAAGGTTTCTGGATGGGTTGGTATTTACATTTCTCCTTTGGTAGTTTACACTGTGCCTTCTTTTACCAAAAACTCTAGATGGTAGTGGCAAAGGCTCTATATATGTATCAGCTCAACTTCTCTATGTTCAATGAGTTGTGTAGGTGCTGTATCCAGAAATTGGCCATTGCTGTCAGTTTGTGTAAAGCAACTTATAGCCTTCAACAACTTAAGTTGTTTAGTGGTCTCCATGAAACACCATTAGCCAACAGTTCAATTATATGTACCCAACACCTGTACTGTGAGATTCATTTGGTGACAAGAGATGGCCTTACTTGGCAATTTCACTTACATCCCCTTTATATAATGTACATATTTTACAAAGCTTCAATTGTACTAGATTGTCATACTATTCTTTAAATGATCCTTTATTTTATCTGTCTGTCACCCAAAACAGGTTCTTATCTCCTTTACTCCCTGTCCTACTTTATCTTCCTGTTCTAATACTCCCTACCACTCACCCATAACTGCCTACTCTAAGTCCCTTTCTTAGGGAAATCTATCACTTATCCCTAGCCCTTATTCAATACCTAAACTCAATGGTTCTAGGGACTGTAGCTTGTTTATCATTTATTTAATGATGATGTTCACATATAAGTGAATATATGCCATATTTGTCTGTCTGGATATGGCAGAACCCACTCAGGATAGTTTTTTTTTCTAATTCTATCCCTTAACCTGCAAATATCCTGATTTCGTGGTTTTAATGTCTGAGTAATAGTTCATTATTAAAATGTACCATGATTTTTCCATTTATCTGTTGAGAACATCTAAGTTGTTTCTAATTTCTAGCTATTATAAATAGAGCTGCAATGAACATGGTTTAAAAAGTCTCTTTGTGATAAGATGAATCATACCTTGTGAACATTTTTTTATATCTTTACTCACTTTTTAATTGAATTATTTCTGGGTATTGATATTTAGTTTTTTGAATTTGTTTTATACTTTGGATATTAGCCCTCTATTGAATGGCCCTTTTCCATCCTGGAGTATGCTGATTTGTCTAAATGATGGTATTCTTTACCTTTCAGAAGCTTTTTATAGCTTCATGATGTTCCACTTATTAACTGCTTATTTTAGTGCTTGTGGTAAAGGTGTTCTGTCTAGAAAATTATTTCCTGTATTAATGAGGTGAAGGCCATTTTCTACTTTCTTTCTTACCATGTTCAGTGTATATGGTTTGATGTTGAGGTCTTTAATCCATTTGTAGTTGAGTTTTGTGCAGAGTAATAAATATGGATCTATTTGCATTTTTCTACATGTAGTACTCCAGTTTGTCCAGTACTTTGTTAAAGATCATATATTTTATTTAAAGCACTTTTTTGCATTTTAGTCAAAATTCAGGTTTTCATAGGTGTGTGGATGTATGTCTTGGTCTTCATTTCTATCCCATTAATCAACATGCTTATATAATTCTATAACATAGCTCAAATTGAGGATGTTGATACCTCCAGCAGTTTTTATTATTTAGGATTCTTTTAACTATACTGGGTTTATTGTGTTTCCAAATGAAGTTAAAACATGTACTTTCAAAATCTTGGCATGTGTTGGAATTTTGATAAGGATTTCATTAAATCCACAGACTAATGACCATTTTTATTATGTTAATTCTACCAACCCATGATCAGAAGATCTTTTCATCTGTCATGATGACCTGCAACAATAGATTCCAGAGACCTGGTAGCTCTACTACCCTCCAATGGAATCTTCACACACATAATATGCATTCGTGCATTCAGGCAAGCATACATGTATATAAAATAATAATTACACGCATACATTCTATCTTAGGATTTTTATTGCTATGAAGAGACACCATGATCATGGCCACTGTTATAAATACATACATTCAATTGGGGTGGCTTGCTCACAGTTTCAGAGGTTCAATCAATTATCATCATGATGGGAGCATGACAGCATGCAGGCTGACATGGTGCTGGAGGAATAACTGAGAGTCCTACATCTTGCAGGCAACAGGAAGTCACCTGAAAGTAACAATGATGGAAGCTTGAGCAAAAGAAACCTCAAACCCCACTCCCACAATCACACACTTCTTCCAACAAAGCTATACCTACTTCAACAAGGCCATGCCTCCTAATAGTGCTAGGTCCTTTGGGATTATGGGGTTCAATTACATTCAAACTACCACACTAGCACACATAATTACATATAAATAAATAAGCCTTAAAAGTCTTTCCCATCTCAAGTAATTCAGGTGATGAGTATTTCCTAAATATCATTGATTATTGTGGTAGGCTAATAGTAAGGCTTTCATCAGAATGTTTAATAATGGAGTTTATTCTTTCCCTGTATTAAAAGTTTGATCAGTGGTGGAACTTTTTCTTTGTTCAGGTATTTCTCATTATTTGACTCTTCCTGGAGATTCCAAGACTTTGGAACCCAGATCATGCTATTTAGTACTGATCTTACTTGCAGTCTTTTCTCCTTGTATATTATCAACTCCAAGAAATGGCAATGAAACACCTCATTCTCTCTCTTTTTCCATTATCTAAATCAGATACCGTTGTAGAGGCTAACACCCACTATGCTCTTTTTTTTTTTTTTTACATAGATCAGCCTCAGTTTTGCATTTTAGTACTTAACTGGAGAACCACTTTACCCCAACTCATTTTTGGTTAAGTTAGTCCCTGATTAGATGTTAAGTGTTCCATGCCACTTTTTCTGGACAGATGTGTATAAATATTTACTCACTCCAGAGAGGGGATCAACAATAGACTAAATTAAATATTCTGCTGAAGTTCATCTTCATGAAACAATTAGTTTATTTACATTACTTATGAATTTTAGTGAATGGTTAATTGCAGTACTGTGGAATAGTCAAAGGCAGTGCATCACCAAAAAACCCACTGCAGATTGGATAACAATTCACAAAAGCTGTATTATGCCTACATATCTTCACACAATTTACAGTAGCTCAGCAAATCAGAGTCTTTTGCAGGATGCTAGACTTGTCAGTCTCTTCTTTGCTAAAGTGGTTTATTTTTACAATATTGGGAGATTCTTACTTATTTGAGCTTTCCTGGACCTGAAAGATGCATTTTCTTCCTGAGCCCTGTTTCTCTCCTCCATCCAGTAAGGTATGTTTTTATCTAGAAGAATTTTTTACTTAGCAAAAGATTATTAGAGAGCTTATTGCCCTTGAAAAAAGAAAAACATGTTTTACTGGGGCATTAGGAAAAATGTCCTGAAGGCAATTCAGACCACACTCAGCACAGGCTCTGTGGTATAAAATTATAAACACAATTAAAATGCTTTCCCTTGAGAAGAGATGCAATATCACTCCTGTTGTACATTCCATTCCATATCCACTAATTTCAGTTGGCTCACTTAAGGAATTTTTTATCAGGTTTCAGTAGCCAAGATACTTAAAACTCATTGAAATTATGGTCTCAGAATGTCCAGCTACAAGGAGATGACCTTGATATTATCCTGCTGATGTTGGCTAAAGTATCAAAGAGGCTTCCACTGACATATATTTAGAAAGAACTTGGAACAGGGTTGATTCCCTTCAAGAAGTAACTGAAAGGCTGATAAGGGAAGCAATGGTGATGAAGAGTATGTTTCAATATAGATCCTGGAATGATGGTATCTTAGTTAAAGCTGTTTCTGTGAAGAGACACCAGAACCATGGCAATTCTTATAAGGTAAAAAAAATTTAATTGGGTCTGGCATACTGTTTCAGAGATCAATTATCATCATGGCAGCATACAGAAAGACATGGTGGGGGAGAAGGAGCTGAGAGCTCTACATCTTGATCTGTAGTCAGCAAAAGAATATCGCCACACTAGGCCTTTCTTGTGCATATAATACTTCAGAGCTCACCTACACAGTGATACCCTTCCTCCAACAAGGCCACACGTACTCCAACATCTCCTAATAGTGTCTGTCACTCCCTATGGGTTAGCATTCAAATACATGAGTCTATGGGGGCCATTCCTTTTCAAACCACCACAGGTGGTGAAATACAGGCTACAGAAAATAAGTGAACCCAGATCTGTAAATGGAGACTGTGCTTTTGTTTCCTGGGCACCCAGACCTAAATAATCACACAGAAACTATGTTAATTAAAATACTGTTTGACCCCTTAGCTCAGGCTTATTATAAACTAGCTGTTATAGTTGGAATAGGAAAGGTAGAGAGTCAGTCACTAGCAAGATGCAGAGGAAGCAAGATGAGAAAGCCTTACTGAGAAAAGATAGCAAGCCACATGGATAAATATGGATAAGAATTATGGGTTAATTTAAGTTGTACTAGCTAGCTAATAATAAGCCTGGGCTAATAAGACAAACAGTTTATAATTAATATAAGCCTCTGTGTGTTTCTTTAGGACTGAATGGCTGCCGGACCAGGCAGGACAGGAACTTCCATCTACACAGATCAAGAAACAGACAATTCATACTGAAGGTACTAAGACTGCAAAAATGAGCCTGCCAATAGCTCATCACTGTGTACTCTCAATACTAGACAAAGAATTCAGTCTTTTTTTGTTTTGTTTTGTTTATTTTGCTGATCTGAATGTGCTGTGGGAGCACATCCTACTCCTTCAGCCAATAGCCTTTAAAATAGTAGCCCACTTGGGCATGGTCTCTGATACTCCAAAAGCAGTTGTAAAGCGTGCACCCACTCTCTTGATTCCAGCTCCCTCTTCCAGCTGCTAGACTCTGTTCCTGTTCATGCTGAGGACTGTTATCTAGAACTGTGATCTTTAAGTTTTCCCCTTAAATAAACAGCCCTTTTATTGTTTGATGATTCATAATTCTGAACTGGTGTGGGATTATTTTGTGACTTCCATCATCATCTGGCACCCACCATTTGGTTTTAGAACTCCCCCAACCCCTGCTCTGCTGCATGCCACAGGGCTCGAAACGCCTGCCTCGGCCACAGCCTGTGCTTGGAGACAGCAGTTTATATAGAATTCTCGCACAGTGGCTTTTCGTGCTACGGATCAGCTGCCGTTCTTTATATTATCTCATTACACGCCTTGGAGTGGCTTCAAATCCCTGTGCACTTACCCCAGTGCCTGTGCACTGCTGCCATGCACTGTGCAGAAATGGGTGGCTGGGATAAACAAGTGACTTCCTTCTATATGAATGCTCCTTTATGTTATATTCTTTACTTTAGAATGAGAATGCAAACTCTGTGCTATTATGTCTTTGATGTATTTAACTTTCTTTTTTATTTCTACTGGGGATTTCAGCTAAGCATTTTCCCTGAGAAGAAATGTTAGAAGGCAGCTAAACTTATCATTATACTATTAATAAAAACAAGGTTTTGGATTCAGGGTTTCTTTTTACTTAATTTTTAGTACTTTTTTTTCTTTCCTTCTTTCTTTTTCTCCTTGAGAATTGCATGCATGAGTATAATATTTATATTATTTTCACCCATCCCTCTCCCTAATACAACTCCTTTCATGAACTTTTCACTCCCTCTCACATTTATTACTCTTCCATGATTATATATATATATATATATATATATATATATATGTGTGTGTGTGTGTGTGTGTGTGTATGTATATACATATATATGTGTGTGTGTGTATATATATACATATATATACACACACACATATATATATATATATTTCCAAATGAGTACATTTACTGCTTTTGTGTACATATGTACATGTGTTTATGACTGACTACTTGTGATTGTATAAACTATCAGTGTCTCATCCCTGAGGAAAATTGAAACTCTCTCTTTCAACATCACTGATTGCATGCATGTAGCATTTCATAGTACAGCTGGGATTGTTGCAAAAATTTCCCCCATTAATGTTGACATGTAAACTATTGTTGTTACTGTACAAGTCATGCTTAGGCAACCATACTGTTGACATTTCCATCACATCTTTCTGTCACTAGTGCATTCTACCCAACAACTTCTAGCTAAACACCTGAAGGCTGAACCCACAAAACCTATGAGTTAAAATAAATCATTACTGACTTTAAATTATGTCATGTATTTATTTAGTCACAGCAATAAGGAAATTAACTAATTGAATTAATAAGTCAAATTAAGGTTTTTCATAATTGGAAAGCAAGAAATTCTTCTAAAAAGATTTTATAAGACTACTATTACCCTGAAACTAAAATTGGATATAATAATTAAACAAAACCAGAAAACTGCAGACAAGATTCACCAACCCCACAACAGACAAAGGTCTGATCTCTAAAATATATGAAGAACACAAGAAACTAGACTTTAAGATGCTAATTAACCCAATTAAAAAATGGGGCATTGAACTGAACAAAGAATTCTCATCAGAAGAAGTTCAAATGGCCAAAAGACACTTAAGATCATGCTCAAACTCCTTAGCGATCAGGGAAATGCAAATCAAACAACTTTGAGATACCATCTTAACACCTGTCAGAATGGCTAAAATTAAAAACACCAATGATAGCCTTTGCTGGAGAGGATGTGGAGTAAGGGGTACACTCATCCATTGCTGGTGGGAATGCAAACTTGTGCAATCACTTTGGAAAGCAGTGTGGAGGTTTCTCAGGAAATTTGGGATCAACCTACCACAGGACCCAGCAATCCCACTGTTGGGAATTTACCCAAGAGATGCCCAATCATATTACAAAAGCATATGTTCAACTATGTTTATAGCAGCATTATTTGTAATAGCCAGAACCTGGAAAAAACCTAGATGCCCTTCAGTGGAAGAATGGATGAAGAAAGTGTGGAATATATACATATTAGAGTACTACTTGGCGGTAAAAAACAATGACATCTTGAATTTTGCATGCAAATGGATGGAAATAGAAAACACCATCCTGAGTGAGGTAACGCAGGCCCAAAAAGATGAACATGGGATGTACTCACTCATAATTGGTTTTTAGCCATAATTAAAGGACATCGAGCCTATAATTCGTAAAAAAATCCTAGAGAAGCTATATAAGAAGGTGAACCCAAAGGAAAACATATAGTTATCCTCCTGGATACTGGAAGTAGACAAGATTGCCGGACAAAAAATGGGAACATGGGGGTGGGGTGGGATGGGGAGAGGGGGGATGGGGAGAGAAAAGTGTGAAGTGGAGGATGGGAAGAGCTTGGGGGAATAGAATGGTTGGGATATAGGAAAAGTGGATATGGGAACAAGGAATTATATATCTTAATTAAGGGAGCCATTCTAGGGTTGGCAGAGACTTGACTCTAAGAGGGGTTCCCAGGTGTCCAGGAAGACGCCCCCAGCTAGGTCCTTGGGCAGCTGAGAAGAGGGTGCCAGAAATGTCCAGATCCTATTGCCATACTCATGAATATCTTGCATATCACCATAGAACCTTCACCTGGCATTGGATGGAGAAAATGACAGAGCCCCACATAGGAGCACCAGACTGAACTCCCAAGGTCCTGATGAAGAGCAAAAGGAGGGAGATCATGAGCAAGGAAGTCAGGACCGTGAGGAGTGCGTTTACCCATTGAGACGGTGGGACAGATCTAATGGGAGACCACCAAGTCCAGTTGGAATGGGACTGATGGAACAGGGGACCAAACCGGACTCTCTGAATGTGGCTGATGGTGGAGGAGGACTGAGAAACCAAGGACAACGGCAATGAACATGAACTCTACAGCATGGACGGGCTTACTGTGAGCCTTGTCAGTTTGGTTGCTCACCTTCCTGGACTTAGGGGGAGCTGGGAGGACCTTGGACTTAACATAGTGAAGGGAACCCTGATGGCTCTTTGTCTTGGAGAGGGGTGGAGTGGGAGTATGGGTGGAAGGTAGGGGAGGGAAGGGGGGAGGAGATGGAAATCTTTAATAAAAAAAATGAGAAGAAAAAAATATAAACAATGGCAGAAAAGAAAAAATAAATGTAGAAAATCCTCATTAAAACATTAGAAAAAAGATTATTTGTCATCACTAAGTGATTATAGTTCAGTATAGTTAGCAATAAAAATAGTATACCATACAAAGAAAATAAAAGAAAAACGATATCCATACTTTTTGTCAACATATTGCTCAAGATTCAAGCCAGAATAATCAGATAAATAACATTAATGTAGGTCACTTAAATTGACACTTTGTAGATGATAAGTTTGTATACACATATTCCTCAAAGTAGCCAAAGAACAAATAATAATAATTAGTGAATTTAACATTGTTTCAGAATATTAAACAAACATACAAAAATAGTGGTACTGATATACGTCAACAGTGATCTCTCTGATTTGGGAATGGAGAAAGTAATCTTTTTTAAAAGAACTGTGAAATTTGAATAACTAAAAACAAATATGGCAAGCAGTTGAGATATCTTCGCAATGAAAATTACAGAACTGACTTAATGCCCACTTCCCCACTCCATACTGGAGTTGTGTCTTGCTTGAGCCTGTGGATGTCTTATGCATTTTCCCTCAACTGGTACGAATTCACATGTGCAACTGCTCTCCTATGTCTGTAAAATGCTGTTTCCTTTTAGTCTTTCACCATTTATTCCTCACACTCTTTCTCATCCTTTTATACAATGTTCTCCCACCTCTAGCTAAGGTGCAATTGATAGATGATAATTAGTGAGAAGGGAACTGCCAGTTTTTTTTTTCTTTTCTTCCTGTTTTTTTTTCCCAAGACAGGGTTTCTCTCTGTAACACTCTTGACTTACTTGGGACTATTTTTGTAGAGCAGGCTGCTCTGGAACTCAGAGCCCCACCCGTCTCTGCTTCCCAATTGCTAGGATTAAAACATGTGCCACTACCACCCAGCCAGTCTTATTATCTCTTCTGTAGTCCATGGTGAATTGACCACCCAACAATGAAGTGCACACATATAGGAGTATGTTAGTACTGGGAACAAAACTTTGTGAGTTTGACCAAAAATAAAATAAAAAGAGGGACATAGAGTTGGTCTGGTGGGGAGGAGTATTGAATCTGGGAAAACTGCAGAAGATGAGTAAATATGATCAAAATATATTGTACAAAATTATTAAAGAACTAATAAAATGAGAAAAAACAGCAACAGTGAAAGAAAATTACAGAACTAATTATAATATTATGGGGAAACACTATATAAAAGAGAAGCCCATGTTCATAGATTTGAAGAATCAAAATCACTAACATACCTTTACTCAACAAAGTCTTAGAGAATCTATACAATTACTATTGAAATGCCAATTATGTTCTTCAAAAAATGAGAACACATGTAGTATTAATACAAAACAACAGAAACTTCTCAATATCCAAATCATTCTCAGCGAAATAAAAAAAGGAACTTTATATTACTGGATTTTAAAACACATTACAAAGTCATTTTATTCAAAAGAAAATAAGATTCATATGGAATGGATAGACAGATGAGTAGAAAAAAGTAGAGTACCTAGAAAGTTGGACTTAATGTTAGGGGTCACAAGCCAGACACAGACAAAAGTATATTGCATGTTGTCTGTCACATGTAAGTCGTTTGAAAAGTTCTTGGATGAAAGTGTATATTATTGATGGCTATGGACTGGTAATGTTAGCAGTTGTGCAAAAAGAAACTAGGAACGTATATAAAACCATAGCACATGATGAAGGGTCTCTAGATGTCTGAGTTATTTTGGGCAATGCTGGACTCCTTTGTTTGTGAATTTCCTTCTATTACTTTCTGTAAGGCTGGATTTGTGGCTATGTATTGTTTAAATTTGTTTTTATCCTGGAATATTTTGTTTTCTCCATTTATAGTGAATGAAAGCTTGGCTGGGTATAGTAATCTGGGCTTGCATCCATGGTCTCTTAGTTTCTGCAAAACATCTATCCAGGACCTTCTGGCTTTCATGGTTTCCATAGAGAAGTCAGGTGTTAGTCTGATAGGTTTACCGTTATATGTTACTTGACCTTTTTCCTTTGTAGCTCTTAATATTCTTTCTTTATTCTGTATGTTTTGTGTTTTGATTATAATATGGCGAGGGGATGTTTTTTTTTTTTTTTTGATCCAGTCTATTTGGTGTTCTGTAAGCTTCTTGAACCTTAATAGGAATATCTTTCTTTAGGTTTGGGATGTTTTCTTCTATAATTTTATTAAATATATTTTCTGGACCATTGAGCTGTAATTCTTCTCCTTCTTCTATGCCTATTATTCTTAGGTTTGGTCTTTTTATTGTGTCCCAGATTTCCTGAATGTTTTGTGATGAGAATTTGTTGGATTTGCTGTTTTCTTTGATCAGTGCATTTATTTTCTCTATGGTATCTTCAGAATCTGAGATTCTTTCTTCTATCTCTTGTATTCTGTTGGTTATGCTTGTTTCTGTAGTCTCTGTTCATTTACATATATTTTCCATATCCAGCTGGCCCTCTGGTTGTGTTTTCTTCCTTGCCTCCATTTTAGTTTTCAAGTCTTGCACTGTTACCATTATCTGTTTGATTGTTTTTTCTTGGTTTCCTAGGATATCATTTATGGATTTACTCAATTCTTCAAACTTTTTGTTATTCTTCTCTAGACTTTAAAATGCTAATTAACACAATTAAAAAATGGGGCACTGAACTGAACAGAGAATTCTCAACAGGAGAAGTTTGAATGGCCAAAAGACACTTAAGGTCATGCTCAACCTCCTTAGCAATCAGGGAAATGCAAATCAAAACAACATTGAGATACCATCTTAACACCTGTCAGAATGGCTAAAATTAAAAACACCAATGATAGCCTTTGCTGGAGAGGATGTGGAGTAAGGGGTACACTCATCCATTGCTGGTGGGGAATGCAAACTTGTGCAACCACTTTGGAAAGCAGTGTGGAGGTTTCTCAGGAAATTTGGGATCAACCTACCCCAGGACCCAGCAATCCCACTGTTGGGAATTTACCCAAGAGATGCCCAATCATATTACAAAAGCATATGTTCAACTATGTTTATAGCAGCATTATTTGTAATAGCCAGAACCTGGAAACAACCTAGATGCCCTTCAGTGGAAGAATGGATGAAGAAAGTGTGGAATATATACATATTAGAGTACTACTTGGTGGTAAAAAACAATGACATCTTGAATTTTGCATGCAAATGGATGGAAATAGAAAACACCATCCTGAGTGAGGTAATGCAGGCCCAAAAAGATGAACATGGGATGTACTCACTCATAATTGTTTTCCAGCCATAAATAAAGAACATCGAGCCTATAATTCGTAAAAAATCCTAGAGAAGCTATATAAGAAGGTGAACCCAAAGAAAAACACATAGTTATCCTCCTGGATGCTGGAAGTAGACAAGATTGTCGTACAAAAAATGGGAATATGGGGGTGGGGTGGGATGGGGGAGGGGGGATGGAGAGAGATAGTGTGAAGTGGAGGATGGGAAGAGCTTGGGGGAATAGGATGGTTGGGATATAGGAAGAGTGGGTATGGGAACAAGGAATTATATATCTTAATTAAGGGAGCCATTCTAGGGTTGGCAGAGACTTGAATCTAGAGGGGTTCCCAGTTGTCCAGGAAGATGCCCCCAGCTAGGTCCTTGGGCAGCTGAGGAGAGGGTGCCAGAAATGTCCAGATCCTATTGCCATACTCATGAATATCTTGCATATCACCATAGAACCTTCACCTGGCATTGGATGGAGAAAATGACAGAGCCCCACATAGGAGCACCAGACTGAGCTCCCAAGGTCCTGTTGAGGAGCAAAAGGAGGGAGATCATGAGCAATGAAGTCAGGACCGTGAGGAGTGCGTTTACCCATTGAGACGGTGGGACAGATCTAACGGGAGACCACCAAGTCGAGTTGGAATGGGACTGATGGAACAGGGGACCAAACCGGACTCTCTGAATGTGGCTGACGGTGGAGGAGGACTGAGAAACCAAGGACAACAGCAATGAGCATGAACTCTACAGCATGGACAGGCTCACTGTGAGCCTTGTCAGTTTGGTTGCTCACCTTCCTGGACTTAGGGGGAGCTGGGAGGACCTTGGACTTAACATAGTGAAGGGAACCCTGATGGCTCTTTGTCTTGGAGAGGGGTGGAGTGGGAGTATGGATGGAAGGTAGGGGAGAGAATGGGGAGGAGGAGGGGAGGAGATGGAAATTTTTAATAAAAAAAATGAGAAAAAAAATAAAATAAAAAATAAAAAGTAAAAAAAAAAACATAGCTCAAATAAAGGCTGATCTTGAAGTGTGGCAATGGGGTAATTATAGTTCTAAGCGAATTATTATGTATTTCATGAAGAAACATGACAGAGGAGCCAAAATACTACAAATATAGATAGATAGATAGATAGATAGATAGATAGATAGATAGATAGAAGATAGATAGACAGATAAAAAATAACTATTCTTTTATTGTCAGTTTATACTCGTGTATGTGTTGAGCCATCTCAATGTTTCTCATAAATGTGCACTACAATAATTCTGACAATGAAAATTTGAAAGAAATTAAAATAATATATTTCATAGTGAAATTTCATCCCCCAGATAATAATTTGAATGAAAACATTTTTAAAATGTGGAGAAATTTAGCCCTATAATTCTGTTTCTGAAAATATTTTAAATATAGATCTACCATTTCCAGCATTATTCATTTTCAGTATATAGCCACAAGAATTTATAAGAAATTTTTTCTGGATTCAGTGGCACAGGACTGTAATCCCAGAATTTGAGAGGAAAATTACAATAAATTCAAGATCATACTTATCTGTATACCAAGTTTAACATGAACTCAGATTACATAAGATGCTGTCTAAAAGAAATAAAACAAGAGGCTAGGTAAAGGTCTTAAATATGTAAAGTGCTTGCTGCATAAGCATGGGACCCAGAGTACAAATACTGAGAATGCACATAAAAATTGAAGCATGTGAAGACCTCTTTTGTGTTGTTTGTCAGGGTTTTCCAAGAGACTTCACAAATATTACAGGTTATGCTGTTGCCTTTGGTGGCTTCCCAGAGTTAGAAAGTAGGTCCCTATTCCTAAAGAAGTCATACACTTCAGACATATAGCGTAGAGGCCACTGAAATGGAACTGACCTAAAGGGCTCCTCTCAGGGGTTAGCTTTCATGGTACCAAAAGGCATGATGCAAGTTTCCACAGGAATGAGATAACCAATAGTCCTACCCAGATATGATGTCTATGAATCACAATAAGCAGCAAGGCAAAGAATCTTAACTGTATACTAATGGTATGAATAGTTTGGAGGTAACAGCTTTCTAATTGTACTTAAGCCTCTTTCAACAAGAAAGTGTTAAGTCCAGTGCTGGAAACCTAGCTACCTAGCCAGGGTTATTGAATTCATTGTTATTGGAGGAGAATCTATACTAAACAAGCATAATTTAAAACAAGAGGCTATAACATTTTCCTTATACTCACAGATAAGTGGACACCTCACCTCTCATCAAGGAAACTTTGCTTTGCAGCAGATGAAGAGCATAACAGAAAACCATATGCAATCAAAATGAAGAGGGTTTGGATCCTGGTCCTAGTGGATACAACATCTCCAATACAAAACCCACAGGTAAGGCTCAGGGATTTGTGGAAGTAGGGCCAGAAAGATTGTAAGAGCCTGGTAACCAGGGAGTTTGCTCCTATAAATACCATGAGCTAGAGCTGTAAACACCCATTATCTTAGTTATCTATTGTTGTAAAGTTATACCATGACCATAACTTTCTAAAAGAAAGCATTGAGTTGGGGCTTGCTTAGAGTTTCAGGAGTTTGGTTAATTAACATTATGGCACAGAACATGACAGCAGATAGGCAGACATGTTGCTGGAGGAATAGCTAAGTCTGGATCTTCAGGCAGCAGGAAGAGAGAGCCGCTGAGCTTGGATTGGGCTTTAAAACCTCCAAGCCCAGTCTTAGTAACACACTTCTTCCAATAAGGCCACATCTACTCCAAAAATGCCACACCTCCAAACATCTCACAAAAAAGGAGGGACACTAGGATTGACATCCTTAGATGTTCTGTGATCTCCAAATGTTGAATGCTGGGTCTCTACTGGGGCAACCCACCACTAAGAGGTGACTGAACTATGAAGGCTCTTATTTAATCTGTGTATTAATTTACTCATGAATTCATAATATGGTGGGACTATTGAATAGTAATAGCAAATAGGAAAGGTAACACCTATTTTGATGAACTAAATCTCTGGTGATTAGCATTTGAGGTGTGTATCTAGTCATCTTTTTCTTCCTTTTACTCTCTTTTAGTGTCTCACTCTGCTATGCTCTTAGCAGGTCAGCACTGACACAACCTTTTGATTGTAGTGTTTTTGATTTTCCATAGGCACAAAAACAGTGGCATCAGTCATGCATGAAATGAAACTTCTGAAACTATTAAACAAAAATAAATCCTTTTTTCCTTCAAGTTATTTTTTCACAGCAATTGAAAAAACTGAGAAAAGCATATTGAATACTACTCAGACTTTAAAAAAAAATGTTAGGCAGGGCTAGAGCCATGTGTCAGTGGTTAAGATCACTTGTTTTTGCAGAAGACCCATGTTCAGTTTCTATCATCCAAATGATGACTTACAATTTTATATATCTCCAGTTTGATGCCCTTTTTTGGCCTTCATAGAAACCAGGTACACAACAGGTTCACAGGCAGGTGTACCTGGAGACCAAATAACCATACACATAAAAATTATAAGTAAACAAAATAAAATAAATCTAATAAAAATCCCATTAAAAGTAATGCTAATATATATTACACTATGGATCAACATTGGGAGGCATTATGCTAAATGACAAACTAATCACAGAGACACAAATATTGCAGATTTACAATCAAATAATGGAAAATAGTGGAGATTCCACTTATCTGAGATATATTAAATAAAACTAGCAAGAGAAGTAAGAATAGTGATTATTATGAATTAGGAGATCATTGAGATGTGGAATTTTTCAATGTGATAAAGTTACAATTATTCAGATGAATATAAGTTAAACATTTGTGGATCACAGAAAATGTTAAGAATATGTATCTTCTTTTAGATGATCTTACCGCAACAGCAAAGAGAACATAAAAGTGATAATATATGCATAAACATTTATGAATATATATGGATCTTTGTGTGTGGATTCATCAAATTGTACATATTGTGCTTGATTTTGTGAATTACTTATAATTTAATACATCATTTTCAAAAAATTAATTTTAGCAATTGAATTTATTTTTGTTCTGATTCTCACTATACCACTCCTACTAAAGCAATTGCTGTGAAAAATTTGAAAAATGTGACCTGTCCACTTTTGTACCCTATATAAATTTGAGTATGGCCCCTTAGCCTTAAAAGATAACAAAAAAGTGCTGATAAAATTGAATGAGTGAATGGCAAATGAATTATTGTGCACAGTGTAGACTTGAAGAATAATGAATTGTAAGAAGAATCATGTTGCTAATAAAGTTGAAAAGTATAATGAGAATACATGAGCCATGTGTTAATATAGTTGATTATGTCCAATATATATGTAATAGATTATATCATGTAGCAGAGTTTCATGTATTATATAAATGTTAGAATGCTACTGTTGTTAGTATTATCGGTATGTAAAATGTCTTATATTGTAATGGAAAATGTGCTTCTTTGCTAAATCTTAAACTATCCATGTTTCATTGTCAAATAGGAGAGCAGAAAGTTTAAGTAGATGTATAAAGAATCAAATTCACATTAATATGAGTGATAACATTTGAGATGTTTTAAATGAGCATTTAATTAAAATTTAGTCAAGTGATAATATGGCAATTAAATATCCATTGTTTGCATTAGACTACTTATTGAGCTTAATAAGCACATCAAAGATAGAAATCTACTTGTCCTGAGTTTCCAGCATGAAGAAACAGGCTATATTAAGAAATTTACAATTGATTTGAAAAGCAACACTAAGGTTGTGACCCAAGCTAATCCATTTCGCTGTATTCAATTCACAAAGCAAATATCAACCTCTATTTCTGAGTTGTAACATGAAGTTAATCCTTTCCTGGCTATTCGCCACTTCTTTAATTTCTTTTTCATTAGGAATACTAACAATACCTAAAATCTTACAACATGTTGTGGACTTGTGTATTTGCAATGTTCAAGAGACAGGGTCTTTTTAAGAATATATGGAACATCTATAAAATTCTAATATCAGAGTTTTGTTTCTTCTTTCTTTTTCTTCTTTATCCTTATCTTTATTACATCATCAGTGCATCTTGAATTAGTGCTCAGTTTTTAAACAAGTATTTATCAGTCATATCAATTCTCATATTTTCCTTTATATAAGATAAAGAAAATGTGAAATAAGTGTTTAATATTTGAATGAGGATCATCTTGTAGCACAAGAAAAATATTTTCAGTAGCATTTCTGACATAAGTAAATAGAAGTAGTGAAAATTTGGATGGTGTTGGATTCTTTGTTACCATTCCAATCATATTCATTAAAACAGGTGCTTTGAATGTGCCTTTGGGGAAAACATTGACTTCTCATTTGAGCACTAAAGATAACAAAATACAGAATAAGTGCCTGGCATCTCTGCCTTAATTTTGTGTCTCCTTTCCTTTAGGCCACCTGTTTACTTCTGCAGATAAGCATGTTAATCTCCCAAGCACTATCAAGGCTGAACAACACTTTCAAGGCTGAACAAACACCACAGAAATAAAACATTATCTAAGTGTAAAATCAATGTGGATTTCTAAAGAACAAAATCTCAAAGTACAGTCCCTCTCTAGATGAGGACAATTATACATGGTCAAGACTACACCTTGGAGCAAGAATAATAACCATTTTATTATCTTAAACAATAAAGCGTGTTTTAGAACACCTTTTAGAGCCACGAGGCAATGATTAAGGAGACCACATCTAGACTGAATATATTTTATTATGCATCAATCTTGTCCTTTAATCAATTCCTTCTTTATGTAAGTATGAAGTTCATTTCAGTGCCCAGAAAATGGCCTTGAAATTACTGGTCCCATAATGTGTTCTTCCTTTCGGTGGTATTAATATGTATCGCTTGAGATCAGGCTGCATCTTCCCCTCAGTTGTTTTATATTGTATGAAACAATGGTTCGGAATTTCTCTTGTCTTGAGAGAGTCCACCTTCAAAGCAGTTTTTTATGCATTTGAGGACAAAGATGAACACTTATGTGAACATGAACAGCACTGTGTGTGACCTCACAAACAAATGTATTCTGGAGGTCGGCTTGACTTTTCACCTCTACTCGTACCTCTGAGCCAGCACCAGCCTGACTGATAGTAGAATCTCCAACATAATTGCAGCCAGTTTTGGTTTGTTATGTCACCTGTTTCCCAGAGAATCTTTTATATCTATCTCCATTTCTAAGTTGTAGATAGCTACAGATGTATATGAACATGAACCCTGTTTCTCAGCAAGCTCATGACAGTTAGCATAATAGTATCTCATGAAGAAATACTTTGAGATGGTGGCAATATCCTGTTTTTCATCTTGACAGCGTGATTAAAATTAGAATCACATTTGTGCTCATTAGTGATAAGCATCATTTGTATGCTAATGAATGATTAGTGACTGAAAACTAATTTTTTGTTTTGTATACAGACGTTGACTATGTAGCTGACTGGCCTGGAATTCCTATTATACTAGACTAGCCAAAAACTCTCAGAGTTCTGCCTGCCTCTGCCTTCCAAATGCTGGGACTGAAGGTGAGCAATGCCACACTTGACTGGGAATTCTTTGTGTAATCTCATAATGAGAACTAGTTGACTGGGTAATCAAAATTCTTACCACAGGGCCAGAACAGTGCTACTCAGCCTTCAAACAGGAAAAGCATGTTGAAGATTAGGTTAGTCAGGAGTAAACAATGGGCAATAGTGTGATCAATTTTGCTTATGTAATGAACATTTAATTAAAATTAAAAAAATTAAAATGAATGGTATGCAAAGCTTTCAGTTTGCTGAATGTGGTGGTGTGCTGATATGGAAGACCTATATCCATTTTCCCATACCTTGCCCTATGTATCTCTTTCATATTATTCCTGAGTGTTAACACGTAATGAATAACAAATGGTAAATGAAGTGTTTTCCAGAGTTCTATGATCCAACAAGGAATAAAAACTGAAGATGGAGGATAGACCCTCTAATTTGTAGCCAACTTGTTACTCAGAAACAGGTTGCAACATGGACTTTCAGAGAAACTGGTCTCCTGGGAGTTTGTTCTGACTCTCATTAATGTCAGAATTTAATTGAATTTTAGGATATTTTGCTGGTATAAAAAAACTGGTTGGTGTTATTACTGTCTAGTGAGTGCACTGGAAACATAGTTACACCAATTAGCATTTATCTGCATTGTCAGACAATACTAAACCCACAAACTACATTCATTTCTTTGGTTCAGTTTGCCAAGTAGTCTAGATTCTGCTTGTTAGCTGACTAGCTAAGGCAAACAAAAGTTATTTTATTTTAATCTTTAAAACTTTTAAAATTGCATTTATTTATGCATTATGGTTTTTGGGAGTGCATATATGCTGCAGTGTGTATGTCAAAACAGTTGATTCTGTCCTTCTTTCTTGTGGGTTCTAGAGAATAAACTGTGGTCATCAACCTTGGGAGGAATCCCTTTTTCCCAGTGAAGACCTCACCAGAATCTCCCATTTTATTCCAATCATCAGTACTAACATTAACTCTCATATAATACTTCATACCTCAAGCAATAAATGTATGTGTACCTAAGTTTTTATGTAGATTGTTTAGAATATCTACAAAAGCATTCCAGAAGTCAGAGAAGATTTCAAGAGTTTCAAAGAGGACTTTGTGAAAGGAGGAAGCAGAAAACAAATACAAATGTAAAGAGAATCACTGTAAGTGAAACTAACAAACCCACTTAGAGGTATGCTGCAGACACTGCTACAGAATCAAGGAGCTGGATCAGAGTCAAGGGGAGGTTATTAGTTGAATAGAAACAAGGCAGATATTTATAGAGGCTGTAGTATGAGGTAGGCTGGGATCCAAATATGTACGTTAGGTAGACAAAAAGAAAGTTGGTTCAACTGGATGAATTGGTGGGTGGATGAAAGGCAATTCAAGTAGGCAGTGTTAGCAGTGGAGACAGGCTGAGCTAAAAACTCTGGAATAGTCCAGCTTTCTCTTCCTCTTAGTCCCGTATAAACATACTAGGTTTCCAGAAGACAGCTCTGTAGGGGTTGGAGTCACGTTCTCTTTATAGAGTATAGGTGAGAGTGTTGAACTCTTTCCTTAGACTCGTATGTTCAATAAGTTTTTCTGACATGACAATAACATACACATATATGCTCATATGATCCAATTTTACTGTTATAAATTTTATGTTGTGACATTTCTTTTCAGTTTTAGAAATGTTATTTATCAGTTTATGCCTTCTGAGTGGTGCCAACAAGATTTCCTTCCCTTGATTGACAGGGTGTAGAGTCATCCTGCCTCTGTTTGCACTCAAAGTGGAGTGGTACTTGTAAAATGGAGTCTCTTACAGCAAGTCACAGCCTGAAAACAACTGTTTTACACAATAGAAAGTAATTTAAAGAAGGGAACAGCATGATCTCAATATACCACACTTTCCTAACAGAAGAAAAGACATTTTCAAGAGACCCTGGTGCTACAAGACTTGTTTACAAAAGAAAGACTTCGCACCACAAAACAATAAAATAGTTGGTTTATTCTGTAGACAAATATGAGTGACTAAGGCCCAATAAAAAAGATTTATGCTTCCCCAAATTCCATGTTCCAACGTGGTAGCAATTTCATGAAGATTTTTTTTTTGAAACAGAACAAAGAAGTTCATAAATCTAGACACTCTTCAAATATATTGGTAAAAATATCATTTGAGGCAGTAGCAAATCAGGAAAAGTTCTCTTCCAGGCCTGAGATGCTATCTGATTTCACTCGTAGCTTTTAGATCTGTGGATACTTATGCTAACTTTGTATATTTCAAAGGTTTCATCTGATATCCAAAGAGATATTAGATCAGATACAGGGATGGGAAAGAAGAGTCTAATAATGGGGCTAAAGGTAGCCTAAGATCAATTTTAATTGGGCTCAGGGCCTGCAACATTCCCATATCTCTTTGATCTTTGAAGTTCTAGTCAGTTAGTCAGCAGAAGGTTCAGTGGACTGTGCTCCTACTTTTCATTCACAGAGTATTTTCTCTAAGAATCTAGCTCTGGGCAAAGGGAAAGGCTGATCTGGAAGACCTTGTTTCCTCAGAAAATATTTCATGTATTTCTGATAATATCATCATCAGACCACTTTACAGGACAGGTTGGAGCAAAGACAATGATGAGCCAATAATATGAGGAATCACACCTTACACAGAATTGTGTAGTTATGTAGATATCTTTCTGTCTATTTAACCTAAACCTTATTCCAGCTCCATAAACTTTGGAATCAATCAACCTTTTTAACATTTTTTTTTCTTTTCCTCATTAGGCCATATTGCATAAATCTCTTTGCTTTGCTTTTAACTGTGACTTAACTCTCAAAATGCTATATTGAGCATAGGCGACTGAACCTAATTCTCTAGTTCTGTCATGACGTGCTGTAATTGGTTGTTATTTTACTCTTTACTATTTTGGGAGCCATGCCACCCAGCTCCCAAATAAATCACACACAGAAGCTTTTCTTACTTATATATGCATGGCCTTAGCTTGGCTTGTTTCTTGACCACTTTTCTTAACTCAAACAATCCAATCTACCTTTTGCTTTCTGGCCTCTTACCTTTCTCTATTTCTGTCTGTCTTTTCTTGCCTTCTTATTCCATGTCTGGCTGTGTGGCTGGGAGGCTGGCCCCTTCTTTACTTGCTCCCCCTCTCATTCCTTGATCCTCCCTTTATTCTCTCTGCCTCCTAGCCCCACCTATCTTTTCCTGCAAAGCTTCTGGCCATTGAGCTCTTTATTAGACCAATGAGTTGTTTTAGACAGGCAAAGTAACACAGTTTCACGGAGTTAAAAAATGAAACATAAAAGAATGCAACACATCTTTGTATCATTAAACAAATGTTCCACAGCATAAACAAATATGACACATCTTAAAATAATTATCTACAACAGTCTGGGTTTTTTAAAAATTCTAGTAATATTATTAGAGCCAAGTTTGCCTATTCATATCTCAAACAATAATTTTAAGGAAAAAAATGTTGGTTGTGAGAAACTCAAATTTATTCAAGGTTCAGCACTGTCAAAGGATGGGGAAAACTAAAATCCTACACGAGGGAAACTCATATACAAAGTGAATTTTGTGAAGAAAATAGGAGTAATAGGAAAACAAGCTGAAAACTGAGCCACACACCCAGCCTCCATAAATACTCCCATCACTCAAGAGATATTTTTCTTACCTTTTACATAAGTATATACTCATGTAACAACTGACCTTGGTCTGAGATCCAGTATGATAAATCATTAGAGCAATGTATCATTTTCTGTTTGTTAAACAATACTGCATATTTAGTTAAAGGATGAGAATAGCAAGTTTTTCATTCACCCTTTGATTATACTCAAATACCAACAGGTGTCCTGTGTACTGATGAATTAGACATAATGAGTAGGCTTTCTTGGAGTCATTGTTTTTTCTTTTTACTTTCCTCCAGTAGGTAATGTTAGCAGTTCATCCCTCCATTATTTAAAAGCAAGGGTGCTTGTATGTTCTTTTGATTTTACAACTTACAAAGATGAGTTTTAAAAAATGAAAGATGGTGAATGTATAAATCGGTGACAACCTAATACAGGGTGTCATGACAAAATGGCATGCTTACTAGCACCTTTACAGCTTCTAGATTGTTAATTTTTGACATTATGAATTGACGTTCCCAAGAAACAAAACCACACATATGATACAGATACTATAGAATTGAGTAATGCATTATAACTGTGTGATTGTAGAGTTAGAATTCTGTAGATCCAGTGGTAAATTATCTTGAGTCATCAGTGTTATTATTAATTGCCATTTATTGCCCGCTTATGTGTGTAAATGAATGTCCTTTCAACTACCAGAAAAGTCTCTGGAATATATTAACAAACCTCTTCTAGCATCAACAAACTAAAAGTTAGTATTGTCCTCAAATTATATGAAAAATATATGTCAGAGTTTTCCCCTTATTGATACAATGGTCTACCAAGTATTCTCCTTAATTAAAATGGGAAATGCCTGGCTTATTAGTTTCTTTTGTTCTGTGACACAAAATCGTTCTTGTTATTGCTTCTGAATTCATACATGTTGTATGGAGCAACATCAATCTGTATTCCTGGCCTATGATCTTATAATTTCTCAGAATCATGAAATTATGCTTTGCATGCCAGTTTCGCCCAGTTATGGGGCCTGCAAGTATAACTAGCTTTTCCTGCATTCATCACTTGGGTTAGCACTAGCTACCAGTATTGACCCTTTGTGTCATAATTGTCCATGTTTCTCTCTGAGTAGATCATTTTGAGTTCTTCCAGGGACCTGGAGATCTCGCTTTTTTGTGAGATTGAAGGTTCATGGGCTTATTTTTAGCTCCTTTTCTGATGCTCTGATAGAATGTATTGATAAAAGAACTTAGAGGAGAAAAATATTTATTTCTGGTTCATAATTTGAGGTACAGCCTTTCTGGTGGAGAAGTGAAGACTGCAGGAATTTGAAGCAGCCGATTACATTGTATCCACAGTCAGTAAAGAGTTCAGTGAATTTCTCTTCTCAGAACACTCTCTCTTTTCTTCATACAGCCCAAGATCCAACTCAAGGAATGATGCTACTCCCTTTGAGCAGGTCTCCCTAACTCAAGTAAGCCAGTTAGGATATTCACACAGAGACGTGCTCAAAAGCACTCATCCCAGAAGATTTCAGATCTCCTTCAAATTGAAAACTGAGATTAATGATCACACCTCCACTTCTTGCCTACTTAACACCTGAAGAATTTCAAGTCATAACTTTCTCCTCCTTATCCCTATAAGCACATGATTCTTTTGTAATTTCAAATACATTCAGATCAACATTAAAAATCTCTAAACTGATAAACAGTCCCAACACTTTAAAAGTCCAATCTCTGAACCAGCTATACACTGGCTGGCTTCAGATGCCCACTAAAACCTCTACCTCAACCTTTTATTTTCTTTGTCTGCAAAATCAGGACAGGAAAAATGCTGCCAAGTTCTGCTACCCTGAGAAATTTTTTGTACAGACACTGGGGTATCATTTCCCTAGGAAGTTGCTATAAAGTAGCAGAGTATCCTTTTGTCTTAGGCTTCCTTCTTCCAAATTATTTGGATTCTCACAAAATGGAGCCTCTGATAGGTGAGGTTTCCAGTCATCTTCAGAATACCTTATTTACTGTCATAGTGCACTACAGGAAGTTTATCATGAGTCATGTAGGTCTATTAAGTCTTCTTAAACTTTTCCAGGTCTATTTCAGCTTTTTCAATACCAGTCCAGATGTTATTCTATCTTGAGATTTTCTCTGACTGGCAAGTTAGTCCATTTACCTTCAAACTCCACCTCACTCCAGGTTTGATAGATGGACAGAATGAAGCTGTATCCTCAGCCGAATATGGCATGAATGGCTCTCAGAGCAGTTTCTGACAGAGTCTTTGTTTGCCTCTCAAGCACTGTCACCCTGCCATCCAATCTCCATGCTTTCTCAGCATTCTTATCAACCAATTGTCCATCAGCTTGGCCCATTGGCTTTGTTTTAGCATGTGGGTCCTTTTCTTCCTCAAATCACCAAACTCCTCCACATTTCAGGCACAAAACAGTTCCACGAGCTTAAGAAATGCATGGTCAGGTTTATCACAGTAGTGGCCTTATTTTGACCTAATTTTGTCTTAGTACTTTTTCATGTTGCTGTGGTAAAGTACACTGATAAAGGCAACTTAAGGGAGAAGGGGTTTATATAAATTCACAATTTAATGTACAAGTCCATTGTCATGGGAAACTCAAGGAAGCAGTAGCTTGAAGCTGCTGGCCATATTCAGTCAGGTAATAATAATGAAAGGGGCAATGAAGGCTTGCACTTAGCTCACTTTCCCTTTTTTTTCCACAATTCATAATCCCAGCTCAAGGAATGATGTTATCTCAATTAACCTAATTAACATCCTCCTTAGGCATGTTTGGAGTCTGCTTCCCAGGTGATTCCAGATTTAGCAAGTAAGCAATTGAGATTCATCATCACATCTTCTTATTTTGTTTCAGAGAATTCAACCAGTGCATTTATTTAATTTTGTTAATGAACTTTTGGTAAGAGTACTTGTTTATTTGCCAGCAACCAACTTTGCTGGTTTTTTGTTTTGTTTTGTTTTGTCTTGCCAGTCCAATACACAATTCTACATTTTATCTTATTTTCTCTAATTCCAACCTCGTTTAGACATTCTGTGAGTGCCTTTTAGCTTAGAAATGTTCTGAGTCTTTGACCATACATATACCAAAATAAGAAGTGTGGGATAACTAAGCCTTAATGGACCTGATATCCAGTTGGCCTAGACCAATAGTAAGAGAATGCACAGTAGAGCCAGCCTGGATCAGCCATGGTGCCTTAACAACAGTAGCTGAGTCTGACAAGAGATGATGTCGACCTATGGACAGCAACCACATCACCCCAGAAGATGCCAGCTCAGCAGATCCTCCCTCCCAGGTGGGTGGGGGATAAATAAGGCTTACTCCTTCCTGAAATAAACTGAACTTCTTTCAACCTGTTCCTGGTGCCTGTGTCATTGATTCTGTGCCTACTTTTCCCTCTTCCCCAAGGGACACTCGCCGGGACCCTAAAACAAAGAAGCATTTGTTTCCTAAAGTCACAAACCATGGAGGTGTCAGAGGAATTCCCAGGATGTCCAATGACGGTTAAGTCAATCCTTGTCCATGTCTATCAGTAACTTTATGGGCTCGGATGAGAAGAAACATGTCTTGATGATAGTCTTGAATACTTGCATGCTCCTTTAAACATACAGGATAAACCTAAAACACAGTGGGAGGAAGTAACTTCAGGTCGAGATATGAGACATCTACTTTTATAAGCCTATCATCACATAAATCTGATAAAATAAACAAATTACAACAGCTAGAATAATAGGTCGATGTTTCAGAAAAATGAGAAATAGAAATTCAAAGAAGTGTAAGTTTAGAGACAAATTGCCTACTTGTACTCCAGCTGTGTTTATGTATTATAATTGTGGAAAATGAAGTTGTAAGTATTTGGAAAAAATGGGAAAATCTTGTTAAATGTAATAACTTCACATTTCCTTCAGCATGAAATATAATCCTAAAGTCTTTTTATGTACTAAACTAGAAGCACTTATCATCAAAACTAAAATTTACAAAGGGACAGGCTACTTTGATTCAAATTCAAAGTTATCTAAGCAAAGAAGTGATAAATTCATAAGTAATCAGAAAGCTTTGGAAGCAACAAAAATATTTTAATAAAATATATTAAAGAATATTGCATTAATAAATGTATTTATAAGTTGTGTCAGGGGATACCTTGGTGACATGGGTCAGTGTGTACTGATGGCCCATGTTTGATAGAAATGACTCTTGAAACTTGTCACCTGACCTCCATATTCATGTTCATGACCTTCACTCATACACACATAAATATCACAATATCCACACGCATAGACACACACACAGACTCCAATAAATAAAGTTATTTTTAAACACTCAATTCTAAAAATTACATTAGAACCAGATTCGTATTAATTTAACTTTTATCAGGCCTCTGTTCTCATCTATTCTTCATTATCTTCGTCTCTTTTTCCTTCTTATATACTAATCTATTCTTTGATAATTCCCAAACACAGAAAATTTACTTATCAAAGGAAATATTTCAGTTAAGATAGAACCTAGAAATTAACATTATACTTCTACTGTATATCCTCCATGACTAAAACTCAGGTATAAAATATATCTAGATCTTCTGTGATGTGCTAATGGATTTTAAACCACACTATCATCCTACAATACAGAATTTTCTTTTGAGAATCAATTGGAAATGTTCATTTATAAGGATACTTAGCTTCAAAATATAGGGAACAATACCTTGCAAGATCCACGTTCTGACCTCTTACAGAAACTGTTTAAAAAATGAATAATATATGTTTTCATCAAGCTTTTTTGAGTAGGTTTATATGGTAAAATCTCCCCCCCAAAAAAAATTATTCAAATTAGCCTACCAATAAAGGAATGATCATGTAAACTTAATTTGAATTCCTTTTAGTTATTAATATAACAAAATGGCTTGTGGGGGAAAAGCTGTAGCTCCAGTAGTTTCAACAGGGTAGAGAAACCTGTCCCAATATGCTAATTAGAGAGGCAAGTAAAATGGAGGACAGTAAAGGGAACTTGGTCAATGTGGCTACATTGGGAAATACAGCTAAGAATTCACTTACCCCAAGTCTAATTTCATTGTAATAATAGGAAATTTACATTGAAAGATGGGATAGTACAGGAGATATACATTAGTAAAGAGTACTAGGCACAGTGCTGTCTCCTTGATCCATGTGTATAGTTAGAAGACAGTTTGGCAGCATTTCCATTTAGGAAAACTACAGTAGTCTCTAGGGTCATGACCTCCATAGGCATAAGGCCTCAAGTTTACAAGATCAGGTAAGGTGTTCCTCCTGTGGGGTGGGTGTCAAATCCAAATAAAAAGTAGGTAATTACTCCTAACATTATCATCCCAATATCATTCCAGTAAGCACATATTGCCTAGCATGTCAATAATATAGCTCTTATTATTAAAATAATAGAATATTCTATTATTAGAATAAGCCTATAGATGACCTTTCTCTATTATCAACTTGCAGAGTACTTCTCAGCACTATGAATGGTAGCCAGTAAGAAGGGACCTTCCAGCTCAGTTCTTCAATGATTTCTCTATGTTTTGGAGTCAACGTGTCTGGTTGCTGTTCTGAGTAATAGGTTATTAACATCAAGTTCATATGCAGAAGTGGGAGCCATAGCAATAATCTAGAATGTTTTGGAGGTCTGAGAACTCTCAGATCAACAATCCAAGGGAAGGTGTACATAGCACTAGCACTGGGATTTAAAGAGTGTGAATTGTCTACCCAGGCAGAGTTCCACTACCCAACCTCTCTTTTAAAGAATAACGTTGAGAATGGGAGTTACAGCAATTAGTTTACACTTCATATACCTATGTCATTGTCAAATAACAAACTCGATAAAAGTTATTAAATGTTTATGCAATAAACTTAAAAAATAGTAGGTTTCCAATAGTTTTGATTACCCTTTCCTTCTTTCTCCCTTTTAACCTACTTTCTACCTCGATCCTCACATAAATCTGTCCACCCTGAATATTTAAACTATTTGAACAACTTTATGTCATATTATATATCTTCAAAATACTATATCCTCTACTTAGAGGCCTCTTTTTTTCTCCTTCTCCATGGTGGTATGAATGAGAATGTCCCAATAGGTTCGTTTGTTTAATTTCAGTACTGCATAGGATGTGTATATCACATCTCTCCCTCCAAAGGCTCTAGAATCTATATGGAAGAGTGGGCAGAAAAATTATAAGAGGCAGAGGTGTGGCATGACTTCAAGGAAGCACCATCTTCCAGACACATCAGTGCAGATGCACACATGAATTCGCAGAGACTGAGAAAGCATGACCGATGTTTGCATAAGCACAAACCAGAAAAAACCCTAGCATGGATGAAAGTAGTTGAAATAAAATCTCACCTGTACGTGAAGATTTATTGTCATTTAATTGTTGCTTGGAGAGGAAAAGTCTATTTCTTCAATGAAGTGATACCAGATTGCAACAAATATATCTATTGAATATATTAGGTACTACTTTCTTATTGTTCATTTTATTTCCTGGGCAATAAGAATTGTATTAAGAAATTTCTCATTTGAGCCTTTATACTTAAAGTACAGTCCCTACTCCTTCTTCTACAAATTTCAGTGTTTCAAAGTGGAAAACATAACTGGAGGTGTCATTATACCCAATTTCACATTATACTATAGTACCATAGTAGTAAAAGCAGCATGATGCTGTCACAATGAGAGACACCCTTTATTAATGGAATATAATCAAGGAACCAGATATGAGTCCACGAACCTGTAGTCACCTGAATCCACATGATTTCAAAAGGACAATGGCGCTGGGCTCTGATTCTTCTGCATGGACGGGCTCTGTGGGAGCCTTCTCAGCTTGGTCGATCACCTTCCTGGACCTGGGGGGAGTTGGGAGGACCTTGGACTTAGCATAGAGTAGGGAACCCTGATGGCTCCTTGGCCTTGAGAGGGAGGGGGGGGAGGTATGGGTGGAGGGAAGGGGAGGGAAGGGGGAGAAGGAGGGGAGGGAAGGGGGAGGAGGAGCGGAGGGAGGGGGGAGGAGGAGGGAAGGAGATGGAAATTTTTAAATATAAAAAAAATAAACCATGGGAAAAAAAACATAAATTAGAGAAAGACAGTATCTTTAACAGATGGTGTTGGGAAAACTGGATATATATACATGTAGAAGAATGAAACGTCTGACAACCTGCACACAAATCAATTCCAATTGCATCAAATTTCTTAATATTAGGCCTGAAACTAAAACTTGTCTTTGCTTTATTATATACAATGTCAACTAGATGTTGAAGTATTGGGTATTTTTTCATTATATTATTCATACTCTGCTTTGTTTGTTCTTGTAGTAAGAGCTTTTTAAAACAAAAGAAGGATAATGTGGCTTAACAAATGTCAGTGTATACATGTGCAGCCTTATTGTATCCCTGCAGCTTCAGTGTCATAGCGTCATGGCAACCCTATCACACTCGTATATCCTTAGTATTACAGTTCTGTAGCCACAGAATACTAATGAAACTATGTGTTACCATATTAGAGGAACATATAGATGATGAAGCCCCATTGTGCTGGGAGTCTTTGGATGTGAATTCAGTGAGTCCATGCTGGCATAATAAGGTTGCTTCCTCAAACCCTCTATGTCTCATTTTTTTGTATGGGGATCCTAAAATGGTATTTCCTGGAATTGTTAGGATGTTGCCTGTTTTCTCTAAGACTATATCATTCCAATATTAGGTGGGAAGTTAAGTTCAAGTTTTCTATATATTCAAAATTCTTTTATTGCCACTGATTCAGCATTTGAAGGGAGTACAAGCCCATTTGTTTCAAGACCACTTTTGCTTTAATTTTCAATCTAAAATGGAAGAATACTTTTACCATAATGTTGTCTCCACAAGCCTCTTCTAGAGATGCAATGGGCTCCAATATTTCATCCACTGTAGGTGCCCTGTGGGTAGCATGTAGAAGTCTGAATGTCTTTTTCTTTTTGCTTTTTTTTTTTTTTTTTTTTTTTTTTTTTGAAACAGGGTTTCTCTTGTGTAGACATCAATGCCCTGGGACTCACTCTGTAGACCAGGTTAGCCTTAAACTCATAGAGATCCGCCTGCTTCAGCCTCCAAAATGCTGGAATTTAACAGCAGGTGCCATCACCTCTCAGCTTTTGCATGTCTTTTAAGAGCATCACCATTGAGGAAACAGTCAAAGCTTTTATAGTGCATTTCTTCTTAACAATACTAAATGTCTATGCCACACCATGAGCCTATGGCTTATAAAATGCTATATTGCCTTGGGATAGAAATAAGTCCCTATGATGACTAGCTATCTGCTACTAGGTGAACTCATGGTCAAATTTTCTAAAACAAGATACTGGTGATACTGGGCTTAATAAAAATCTGATAATCTGAAGTTAATTGTTTCCCATTGTCATTAGGGATATGTATATAAGGCTGTCTTCAGGTGGGCCTTGGATGGGGCCATTACGATCTACTAGTGTTAAAATTCACTAGTATCACACTGTATTCCAAAGAAAAATAAAATATTTACTTCCTGCCTGTGTCTTCTAGTTATAAGGTCCTTATAGCATCAGTAATCCATACAATTCCACATGACAGCTAAAAGTAAACAGACTAAAATAGGAATCTTTCCCATTCTATTAGACCTAGCATCACCAACTCTTCCTAGGGTGCATATAAACACTCTGCTTGTGAGCACTGAATATTGGGATATCTGGACTTCTCCATCATCAGAGGACAGATAGTTGAGATGATCCTTTTGGTTCCAAGCAAATATTAATATTAATATTAACCAGTGTTACACCTGTGTCTCACAACCACAGAAAACTGCACAGTCTTGGGCCATTCTCTAGGCTCATTTTATGACTGGAAGCAATGCAAGCTAAAATCCAAATTTATTCTGTAGGCCTGAAGGTTTCTACATAAGTCTGAGGTGTGTGTTTGGATCTTGTTTAGACATTCTGCTCTCTAGATTGATTCTTTGGGTCTCTGCATTACAGTTTCTCACTATGGAAGACCTATTACTGAGCTCCAAGACAAAGTTTTTCTACTAGATTTTCTGCCTTGCTTCCTATGAGTCTTGTTCATTGTTTTAACAAATTTAGGGAAGAGATGTCTAGGCAGTCTCTTGCAACTTGTCTAATAAAATTTTAGCAACTCATTATTCAACTACTATCTTTGAATTAGGAATCATGAACATATGTTGGCACTGAGCATTCTCATGAAAGCCCTAGTACTGGGTTTCATATCTATTGACTGGGCATAATTGTCTTTCTTTTACCCAAGTGGCAAATATCCCTCTCCATGCTACCCTGCTCAGATTTGGGAGAGCAATGAAATAATAAGAGTGGTTGTTCTTTCCCTTCCCTTCTATATGATCCTTTCCTATCATTAAACTACAACTGTGAACTATTTTCTCTTATTCCTGGCATTCTTAACTCTTGTGAAGATAGCTTCATATATAAATAGCTGTTTCAGTAGGTGTGACTGTGAGGAAATAATTGCCTTAGGATCTTATTCAGCTGCTATCTTACTCTGCCCCCTGAAAAACCTTCCCTAGGTTTTATGTTTTGTATTAGTACTTAGCATCTTTCTGTGTTAACTTGAAGATCTCAGATTTAATATTTCTTTCTTTTAGTGGAGGTATATAAATGATTATGTCCTTTAGCTTATGTTTCTCCCTGACAGTCTTTTCTTCTCCTTCATTTCCCAAGGGCAAACTTATTAGAGTATTCAGAGTTGGCTTGCAAGTCTTCTGGTAGGAAATATGATTATTTTACCAATGTTCCTTTTGTCTGGAATGAAGTGTTTTTGACATATTACTTCTTTTTTAAGTCTTTTTTTCCCTTTGGTTTTTAAAGTTTGTATTACAGCAGTTCTCAGTGAAGATCTTTCTATGCTTAAAAAGGCTTGGATATTTGGGCTTTGTGGATCTGTTTTCATTTCCATATCCAGACTTAAACTCCAGAAGTAGGTAGTCACATCTATAAAATGGGAATGGTAGAAATGACAAGTCACAGGCTGTTGTCATTGTCAATGAAATACAGGCTGTTTTACACATCTCCACTGTCACTAATACAATAGGAGTATTGTCAGAATTTCATAGAAGGTGCTGGTATTGGTCAGTTCTTTTTAATGTCACATGTGTTTCAAAATCAACAAAAGAGTTTTCTTTGCTTACAGTTTCATAGGCTCCATTTGATGTTCGTATAACTCCATTATATTTAGCTCTGTTTTAAAACTGAATGTCACTGAGAGAAGCATGAAGTTGAATGAAGAATTGATATTCTTGGTTCATGTTGGTTTGTAAGCAAAGAGACAGTAAAAGCTGGATCTGAGACAAAATACATTCTCCAAGGTATACCCTCTCCCCACACTCTGTGCTCTAATTCCTCCAACCAGACCTTACTTCTTAAAGTTGCCTCCAGTCTCCAAAACACCTTAAACTGGAAACTAAGATATCATGTACTCACTTCTGAAGGAAAATTTAGATACAAACCATAACTTGTAACTTATCCTGGCCAACAAAGGCTGATGACTAACTCATGAAGTTAAATGCATTTATTCTCATCTCAGTTATTTTCATGGTCCTTAAAGGAAGCAAATCCATTGATATTCAAAACAAAATGTCAACTGTAAGGCCTTATAAAGTAAAATTAAAAGAGAAAGGTATGTATTTTCTAGATACAGTTGTGCAGATTAAATACTATCATTTCAAAAACAAGGACTATATTAAGAATCAGAACAAAGCAAGAAGAAATTCATCAGAGAAAATATTAAATTCTTTAGTCTCATGCTATCAAGGACAATCAGTGACATAAAGTAATCCCCAAAATCCTTGGCCAACTCCTTTCCTGTGCCTTTGCTGGCTAAAGCTTACATAATTTCTCTTGTAGGTTAGATATGCTTTTTTGCTTCTTACTTTGCTCAGCAGATTTTTCATATTCCAAGCATCTTGAATGAACTGGGGCCTCTATTACACCTACAGCTTCACATTCATGGCTTAGTATATTGGCCTTCTGCTGCTGCTTGTAGAGACTCAGTCCCCTCCAGATACTGTTGGGCCTCGCAGGCTTTCCTTTGAAATCTCCTTGGAAATCTTTATGCCACCAAGTATCTTGTATCTTTGACACTATATCACATGTCTTTAATATACATGCAGCAACAGCACTGTATGCCAAACACCAGTGTTACTCATTGGTGTGAGCAGTATCTCAACGTGCTTACACCCTGCCTATTATGGTCTTTGGGTGCCTAGACAGTTGAAGACATTAAAACAAATCTTAAGGAAACAATTTCCTAGGAGACCCCGTAGGATTAGAATACCCAATGCTGTTTTCAAATAAAATGTTTATATTTTCCCACTTTTGAATCAGCTGGAGAAAGGAGGTTATTGACTTAGAAGAAAATCCTCTAAGAGCATGGTTCTTATTGTCCCTGTACAAAGTAGTTAGCTTCTCTTAAATGCTGCTAATCTTTTTAAAAAGCAAATCTTGCTTGGCTGCATCACCTTCCTTCCTTAATTTAAAACAGCAAAGTTTTAAAGTATTTCTGCTCTATTCTTTTCCTTTAAATTCTCATTGTAACCTGAATCAGATCAGCCAGCAATACTCATGGCCTAATTTAGAGGTTAGGCTGTCTTGGAATTTCCTAAACCAGATTAATTTGTCTGTCACCTTTAAACTAAGCTTCCAACAAAGTTTAAAGACATGAACATAATTTAACCAAGATGTTTGTCACATTGCAACATCAATGACCTCTAGTCTAATTCCCAACAGATTTCTTGTTTTTATCTGAATACTCAGGAACAGGGTATTTACTGTACATATTCCTACTGGCATCATGGCTTTCTGGCTCCCATTAAAATTGCCTACTAATCTCTGTTTATAGGTTTCAAGGACTTCTCTAATCTCTTTGAAATTTTGATAAATTCCTCTCATAATCCAGTTCTAAAAGCTTCTGAAACACATGGGCATGTTTAGTCACAGTGAAGATGCTACTTAGTGTGAATTTTTCTTTGTTTGATTTTTTGTCACTTAGACAAAATACTATAAAGCACAAATCTAAAAAGAGCAAGGATTTATCTGGGCTCATGATTCCACTCGACTGGGTCTACGATTAGGTGTCTCCGTTGCTCTAAGCTTAAGCCACGCTTCATGGTGGAGAGAGCATGATTGAATAGATGCACTCAAATAGAAGCAGAGACAGTACATACAGAGATAAATCCTTCAGAGCATACTTCAACTCATAAACTGTCTAACTATGGACTAGTTATTAATGGTTTCTTCAAAATGAATTCAACTATGAATCCCATTGATTTAAGTTAAGTCCTTCATTATCATATCACCTCTACTAGAGAAAAACAAACTATCAATACCTGAGCTGTGAACAAAATGCTCTGTTCAAACAAGAACATTTTTTTCTTGTCAGCAAAAATTAGTAATTTGCTTAAAAATACCAAAAAACCTAAATTATATATTTCATTTTCTTAGTCTTAGTTTGTCGCCCTGGAAAACTCAAGATAAAATCAAGCAAACATTAATACAGGTTTTGTAACAAGTAATATCAAAATAATGTTTACTAAAAGATCACTTAGAGAAATTGTCGTGGTAGCTAGCACTCATCTACAACCCCAGCCCTCTGGAGGCTTGAAGTCAGCCTGCACTGTAAGGACTTCCAAGAAAGCTTAAACTAATTACTGCAAACAAACATGAAACTCAAAAATTTCTAAAAAGTGTATTATTAACCCTAGTGTAGGTTTCCAAACATTTTATTAGAGGTCATTATATTTAAGTTGTGCTTGAATGCTTTTCTAAGTAACTTCCCAAAGAGCTTTTCTTCCTTGTCACTTCGTAACAAATGATCTTGTTTGTATTCTCCACACCATAAGAAATTGGATCTGCTTGTATGTTGGCCTATCACTATGCTATTCTAGGAGGTGCTAGAATCAGTTTGGTACCTAGCTACATTCTTCATAGCCATGCCTTTTGGTATTCTAATTTGAGTACATAATTAGATGCTTGTTTGACTTAATACTGTTATTTTAATATGTAGATCCTTTGGTTCTCACTGCTTTTTTTAAATATAACCTTTCTATAAAGGTGTCCACAATTAGACAAAAGAGAGATTTAAAGATTGTTTAGCTTGCTTCAATTTTGCATAAAGGAACACAGAAAGTAAAAGCATGGTTTTCTATTGGGCAAAAATGTGACAATGCTTTCATTTTTCATTCATCAAGATCAAGAGTAGAAGAACAGCATTTATTTAAATAGATATTATGAAATTTCATTAATTTGGTAGGAATTTCATAGCCAGTAATGAGGATTGAATCCTGGGAATAATACAAATTATCCCGACATTCATCAACCAATATAAGTAGCTACAATGTGGTATTTTTTTGTTTGATTTGGGGTCTCAGACAATTCTATGCTAATTTGTAATGTACTTGTATGAATCACTCTAAATTGATTCAGTCTGACAACTTGGATTCACAGTACTCCTACCTTTTCCTTTGTCCTGCACTTAGTGATGGAGAAATGGTAGAAAAGAAAATTTTATTACTCCTGTGAAGAACACACCTAAGGAAAGAGAGAAGAGTAACATACATTGTAAAGATTGTTCTCATTTCTACTTACATAGAGTTCCATATTTGATAATAATTCTTCTTAGATACATTTTGAGATGCTTCTACAGAGACCTTGAGTCAGAGGCCCATGCTGATTTATTGATACAGGGCATGATTAGTGCTATAGAAACATCTAAAAGTAAGAATGCTTTCTCTGTATCCCTGAAGAATGTTTTCTACTACAGAGAATACAGCATAAAACTACTATGTCAACATCAGTGAGGCTTAGGCCTAAAATAAAATCTGGTTTTCTGTGTCTTTTTCCATTTGGCCAGAGTACAAGCAGATTTTCTGATAGTCTTCATGGGATGGGACAGGTTCATCTACAAAATAATTGTATCCCTACCTCCCCAATCGCACTACTCTAGCTCTAGAACGTTATCAATGGGTGATTATTGCCCTTCAGTTTATGGTATATTTTCTCCTGCATAAATTATAGCTTAAAATAGAAATATATAACAGATGAAGTGTATCACACTTGAAACAATTCAATTATGCCATCTAGGCTTAGATAAGTCACTTTGCTCTTGGAAAGGGTCAAGTGTGTATAAAAACGTATTTGCTATTTCTGTGTGGCCCGGTTGTAGCAAGAATAAGAAGACATTCTTCATTCATTCATAACTTTGTGATCTTTTCTTCCAAGCAAATATTTCTTCTGCAATATTGTAATTTCATATTTTCATGGTTCCGATGTTATACTTTATTTCCTGAATTAGCAAACAAGAACATTACAAATCAGCTTAGAAAGGCTTATGGCTCCAGGCAGTGTGCATTGCCCATTTTAAACTAGATATATTTCTGGACTAGAGATAAATATTAGTCATTGACACACCACTCCTACAATTCCTTGTTGAACACAGATACCAAATAAGATAGAAAATTGAATATCACTGAGGTCAGTTTCTCAAAGATCTCACATGCGACTGAAGGATAAAATCATTTGCATAAATGAGTTTAATCCATCTCCTGGTTCTATTAAATGTCATAAACAATTCCCCTGCAGAACCAAACAGGTAAGGTAAGCTAACTGCTCTCAAAGCAATTTAATCTAAGCTCATTTTTATTATCAACTTGTAACGGGGTCTCTTTTTTCTATGTACTGATATAACTTGTCTTAATTAAAATATATGCCAATAAGGATATGATACATATGTGTGCTGTGAAATGGCATGCAATAATAGAACTGTTGTTAGATGTGCACCTACTGTGTACTAAATACGGTACAGATATTTTATGATATAATTCCCTTAATCTATATAACATCTAAGAAAATTAGTTATACCTTGTTTCATATTTTACCACAGAGAAAACTGAAGTTTATTTACCCAAGAAAGTTTACAGAGTTAAAGAGTGACATAGATAGATCTCAAACTCACTATTTGCTGTACACAGTCGTTCTTTCTCAATTATATATGTTTTGTTTAGGATTTGGTACAGAATCTGTGAAATTTTATGTCTTCATTGTATTTTGAACACTTTCTCTTTTCACTAAATTTTCTCTTTAACAATTTCATACATGTATATATAATGCCATACAATTACTCTAATCCCTCATGTTCTTTTAGTTATTTCACACCCATGTTAACCCCCTTGACCATTCCTACAAACACCCCTTTCCAAAAATGATGTCTCTTTTTATTGAAAAGTTTTTTCATAAGATGGTACTTTTCCCCTACCCCAAATCCTTCCAGATACTCTCCATCTACTCAACTCTCTTCCCCACAAAAAATAAAAATGAAAACTAATAAACAATAAAGAAAGACATACAGAATATTTCATAAATCACAAAATCAGAAACTAAAACATATAAGCAAAACACCAATGAGATGTTTTTAAAAGCCCAAGTAAAATGAGTCAAAAAGTTTATGATAGTATCCTTGGTTTCATTTTGTGTTGAGAAACTATAATTGGGCATGGGGCCTATCCTTATGTGTAATTACTATACTCAATCAAGATCCATTGCTCCATCAGAGAAAACTACTTTTTCTTTTGTCAGCTGGCATCAGTAGCAGAGAGCTTCTTAGTTAGGTGTGGGAGATGGTGGCTACTTTTCCTTTTCAGTGATGGGACCCTATGTGGCATGAATCTCTGCAGGCTCTATGCATGCTGTCACAATCTCTGTGTGTCCACATGTGTATTAGTCCAGTTGAGTCTAGAAGACACTATTTCTCATCCATCATCTCCAGTTTTTACAAGCTTTCTGTTTCCTCTTCTGCATAGACCTCTGAGTTTTTTGGGTGGAGGGATTTGCTGAAGAAGTCACATGTAGGACTAAGTGCTCCAAAGTCTCCCACTCTCTGCTATAATGTTCAGTTGTGGGTTTCTTTGTTGGCACTAATTTACTTTAAAAAAAAAAAAAGAATCATTGTTAATGCCTGAACAAGGCACTCATCTATGGGTAGAGCAGAATGTCATTAGGAGTCATTTTATTGCTGATATTTTTTGAAGAACATTAGTATTTGGTTTTTCCCTAAGCCCATGGCCTATGCAGTCTCAGATTCTTGACCACTCTAGCATGGGTCACATCTCATGTATTGACTATTAAATCCAATCAGAGGATAGTTGATTACTCCACAAAATTTGTGCCTCCGTTGTACCTGCATACTTCAAAAGCCAGCAATAGGTTTTATGGTTGGATTGAATATTATATTTCTTCTCTGGTAGCATGCAGTCTACCTTTCAGTACCATGACTGCCTATTAGTAGGAGTGAAGCCTCTAATTAGGAAAATAATTGATTTTCTGTGCTTAATGAGATATACAAGTGTTGTCTTCAGCTATAGGGCCTTACCATCAATGATGTATTTTCATTTTGTTTCGATCCACTGAGTTTTATTAGAGTTGTCTCTGTGACAGTGGGATTCGAAGAATCAATTGGAGCCTGGTGATCTTACCAATGGGTATAAAACTAAAGACAATGACTTTTATTCTCCTGACTCTTTCAGTAGCCAATAGTTCATTAAGGATAGTTAGGGCTTCATGACTGATTATTGCCAATCAGTATTTTGTAGGCTCTATTGTAGATTACCATAGCTGCTGTGAGTTCATATTTTAATAGTTCTCTCATTCCCAGAAGATAACATTACATAGCCTTCTTTAATTTGCATTTTTTATTGTTCAGTGTTCTCTAAAATAATGTAACAAATATATATATATAATCAGTTTATTTCAAAATAGTATCAACAGATGAATCACACTTGAAACATGGAGAACATGGTAGCTGTTTTGATATTGGTTATTATCAGAAAAATATTGCTCACATTTGGGTTGGGTTTTCCCTTATCAATTAAGGCAATTATGACAATTCATCATCAATGATAGTTCTCTCTACTCAGATGTTTCTAATTTGTTGCAAGTTGACAATCAAAGTAACTGTCACAATCTTCCCATTGTCAACTTGACACACAAACATGCTATTTTTAAAAACCATAACCTTCCACTCCTAGAGCCCCAATTCACATTTTATTTTATAATATAAACCATTATAAATATTTAAATTATTTGATAAAATTTAAAATAAAATTTAAATTTATGAAGTCTACTTTAATAGGTCTCCCAAATTCTTAAAAATCCCAGTACTTTAAAAGTCTTAAATTTCTTAAACATTGAAAAGTTTCTGTACCCCAGGAAGCCTCTCTGCTAATGCAGCAATCTAAATCAGACCAAATCAAACTGAGAGGATTGAGGTGGAGCTTCCACTAGAGCATTCCAGCCTCTTTGGGTATATGGATGCCAGGGCCTGGGACAGAGTTTCCACCAGAACATCCCAGACTCTTTTGGTATGTGGATGGCAGGGATTGGGGTGGAGCTTCTACCAGAACTTTCCTGACTCTTGGGTAGATGGGTGCCAGGGTTTGGAGTGGAGCTTCCACCAGAACATTCCTAACTCTTTGTGTATATGGATTCCAGGGGCTGGGGCGGAGCTTCCACCAGAGCATCCTAGACTTCTTGGGTGTATGGATGCTAGGGGCTGGGGTGGAGCTTCGACCAGAAAAACAATAAGTTCCTATGAATATAAAAACCAAATTATGTACTTCCATAATAGTACCAAGTAAGTCAGTATTCTTATTGCAAAAGAGAAAAAATAGACCGCCAGACCAAAGCAAATCAAATCTAACAGCAAATGCCAAAATTTCCAGCACCCGGGACTTGGAATGTTACCTTCTTGACTCCAAAAAGCTTCAGGAGAAAAACCCCTTAAGCAATGCTTACTCTTCTAATGTACCATAATGTAACTATGGTGGTACAGATTTACAACACTTTTCTGATAAAGTTATCTCAATTGGTGTTATGTTACACAATAAAAAACCCCACAAATATCTACTTAATGTATGTCCAAGCATATTTTAACAAACATGACAAAAACATTCTTGCCAGTTATAACCCTCATGTCTGTAGCTGTCACATGCTCTTAGCTAATATTTATGACTGACTACCTTCCTCTACTCTCCATTCTGTGTTTCCTTCACTTTCACCAAGCACTTCAGTGGGCCTTGGTTTTTTTCCTCAGGGTGAACCATACACTCATCCTTGAAAGGTCTGTTTTTTTGTTTTGTTTTGTTTTCGTTTTTGTTTTGTCACCGTGGCTGTGTGGTGTTGTTTGCAGTTTACAATTGACCTTAACCACAGGACAAGGTAGCACCAAAAATTGTCCTAAAGGTTCTACTGCATGCTAGACATAGTGTTTTTTACCTCAGTTTTGGAGAATCAGTCTAATTCCATGATACCACCAGTAGTCAGTATCAATCCCATCTCCTAACATTGTTATTCATTTGTTAACCAGTTCACTCAATGGCATTAGGAGTCCAAAATAACAGGAGGAAGTCCTAGTTTCCAATGACTGGCCTCCGGGCAGAGGTATTTATCCCCCTGGAACCCAATTGCCTAGGCCCCTATAGCATAATGTTGTGGGAACAGTAACCCAAAACTTTTCTAGTAGATCAATAAAGGTGATAGCAAGTGGCACTATTCCCATTCTCACCCCTTGGTTCCTGGAACCTTGAATCCTGGTTACAGGAGAAAAGGTACCATATATTAGACATTGGATCAAGTTTATCTATCAGTGTTTTGCATTCTTTATCTGGAAGTTCTAAGTCACCCTCTTTAAGGACCATTACCAAAAGCGTGATAATATTTTGAAGGGACATGCTGTTTTGCTTTATGCGTGTGTGTGTTATTTTTGTTCTGCACTGTGACTCATACATCTGGAATCAGTATATTTGTTTAGTTTTTCTTCCATTTCCCTTATTTCTTTCTTTAAAAATTTGAGTCACTTTTCTTTTTTCTTTATGGCATCCGCAACGTTCAAGAGAAGTCTGATTCGTAGCAAGGTTGGGAAGCTGTTTGCCTTTGTGAATCTGGTACTCTGGAGCACAGGCTCTATCCTTAGCCTTCCTATGAAATGTCAGCTGCTGCCTGCAGCGTCAACACATCTCTGGCTGATCTTCACCTCCACTGTCCTCTTATGTGGTTCTCTGTACCTAAGCACTAGACCTTGAATCAGACTAGATGCACTCCTGCTTTGATAGCCTTTGTTGTGGATTTTGCATATCAGGCAACCTACCCTCATTCAGCTGCAGCCTGTTCTGGGCTTCTTTGGTCTCTGTTGTATGTTCTGAGCTGCATGTTTGAGCTCTCTTCCCTCAGAAAGCACTGCACCCTTGCTTCTTCTCCAGCATCCTCTGTATATTGTGCGACTCCTACTGATTTCTTTCCTTATCTTAACCATATCAACATAAGATAAAAACACAGGGCACTGGGTTTTAAAATTCAGTGAATTGGAATTTACAACCAAAGCTGTGTGCTTTTAGGAGAATTGTGTATAAATGCTGTTTTGATTTTTTAAGAGGACACTACAATGCCGAGATGTCATTTCATTAAATCAAATACCGTTTTTCTCATTGCTTCACATTACAGTTTCAGCAGCTTCATCATCACCGTTGACAAGTCTTCAACAGAAAATTATTGTAAAGGTTTTACTTCAAATTTCTTAGTATGAGTCTTGAAGTCTCTGTACAGATAAACAAACCAATGCATGGATGCTGTGTGTGCTTAGATATGAGTATTGAGATGCAAAACACTTTGGAAAATTGAACAATCTGTTTTGTAATGTGAAGAGCCACCAGCTAATTGAATTTTCATATATAACTTATTTTTGTTCTTTCTTGTTGTTTTTCTAAATAGAGTCTGCTTGAAAGAGCATGGGGTAGCAATGGAGAAATCAGTCTGGAGTAAATGAAATGTTACTTCAGTTGTTTTTGAAGGATTATCATCATTGGCCTGGTACTGTAAGGAATCTGCATTTACTTTGTGCTTCTTTCAGGAATTTAAAGCAGATTCTCAATGAGTTAATTAAAAAGGAGTATCCTTTTCATAGCTACTCTTTACTCTTCCTCAAACTCAGCCTCCCACAATGTTAACCAAATTGTAAAACAGCAAAAGGCTTTCACTACTGAATTTCTTGTGTTAATTAGGCACAGAGTATTTTCTTGTCCATGTAAATGGCTTACATATGCATGTTCCAATTCAGTAGGTTTAAATTAAAGAACATGGATGTAAATATAAGGGAAAAATTTGCTACACTGTGGACTACTTTTCTATTTCTTAGTCTGATACACAGGCAAACACACATGCACACATTTCACAAAAGAAACAGGTTTTAAGAGATATTATTTGAAAAGCAAGAAGGAGAGATGCAAAGCATATTTTTATAAATATTCTGGGAAATTACTTTGATTGGCTTATATTGTTAATTATGTAACTGGGTTTTTGTGACAGTTTTCAAAAACTGAAGGTACATCCAGACAAGGAGGTTCAGAATGGTAGTTTAAATTAAATCGCCCCTGTAATGCTGGTTCAAAGAAATGGAGGGCCATGGCACATGTTCTATGTTAAGACAATCTGGGCTCTATTAGTGATATTTCATGTATGTTGAAGTTATATATTTTAGTGATGTCATCTGTTTAGCTCTAATTAAACAGCATTATAATGTAACATGAGGTACAGTGTTCTTATTGTGTTGCTCATTTTCAGCCCACAGCTAGAAGTAATAAACAAATAAGGTAAAATTAGAGGTAAATAAGTATATTTGTATGGATAGATACTGTTAAATAAAACACAACAAGAATTTATCATCATATGTATTTTCAAAAGAAGGAATTTGTAAGCAAATGATTTTTTTTCTAAGAAAAAAATCACTGTCATTCTTATATGGATCGTTTCCTTTGCTTTTATTTGCAAATGTGATTGGTCATGCAAAGAAGGATGAAATCTTTTATTTTAATACTAAGTATGGAAGTCCCTCTTCTGGCCATTAAGTAAACTATTTTATATCTTTTAATTCATAAAATTCTAGTACTATAAAGTAAGACAAATTTGTACATGCATAGCCAATTTATGTGCAATTCCAAAGTCTATAGTTAATAATATCAATTGTGATGCAAGAAAGCAAAGGTAAGACTAATAAGTAAGTCCTAGAAGATGTGTTTATGTTGTGATGATTTTATTGTCGGCTTTATAACAGTAAACCCATGGTGCATCAATTCCTCTATTTCATCTTACGTTACTATTACCAGAACTCAAAATATAAACAAAAAGCAAAAGGGAAAATAAATGAAGAGTTTGGTGCCCTTAGACAATTGCAGCTATTTGTTGATTTAATTTCCTTACTTATATTTAATTCGTTTTTGTATGTTGCTGGTGTTTTGAGCTGATAAATACAACTGATAGGCAACTAAAGAGGTATATGTATTTTATGGCATCTTTTGTGATAATTATGTTTTAAGTAGTTCCATTTCCTTTTATAAATAAATAGTTTAAGTGCCCTTTGGAAAAAGTTCTGAATATTTTAGAAGTTTTAAAACATATACTCATGTTTCCTTTTCTGTAAATTACTAATCATGATTGTATTCTTTCACAGCTGTGCTAACTATTGTAATTCTGAGCACTAAAATACATTACAGATATATACACGAATAAATGAGAACCACTAAAGAAAATGTCAAGTTTTATTCAGTTTTTAAAATTTCTTTTAATAAAAATAACATTTAAAAAGGTGGGTAGAGTACTATAAGAGAAGAAGGCTGATCAATCGCTGTTGGATTAATATACAGCTCAACCATTCTTTATTTTAGAAGATAAAATCTGAATAACAGATAAAAGAGGAAGCTAGAAATTCAACTTTATTCCTTAAAATGTCTTCAACACTTGCAGAAGTATCAATTTAGGTGAGATCTACACCTGAGGATGCATTGAAAATGTTTTGGAATGTTTAAGATCCCATTGTGTTGACACTCTCAGCATCAATTGTGCAGCATAGCCTGGGAACAAGTGTAGCAGAATTGCTAAAATCAGGTATGAAGAGGGACTTATGACACCCTAGTGATTACAATTTTCTCAAATGTGTAGAAACTTAACAGTAGCTTACATATGGCCATAACAGTGTCTTGCAACAGGAAATGGTATATTAGAAAGCTTTCTTTCTGTTGAATTTCACTTTGCAAATAAATAGTTATTAGTTCCCGTGCCTTACTTGTGTATAGTAATAAAGATAAATGGTCCATTCTCTGATACATGTGCTCGGATCCTCCTTATTTTTATAATAAATTCTATAAAATAATATTTGTTACAGATCAAAGAAATAAGCCCCATCATTTCACTTCATTTGTTATGCCCCTCCAACAGACCTTAGCTTAATATAATCAGCAAACATTCTGATCATAGCCCAGTAGATGTTTTTCATGTTCATTTCTTTTGTCTTTGGGTGCTGAATTTTGTAGTAAAAGAAAGCATCAATCTCTAGGCAAAAAGTCCAGTCTTCTTGGATTCTAAGTAGAATCTTAACTAGGACAGCATTTTATTTACATAAGACACCTACTGTATGTAGTCAGATTTCAATGTAAGCATTCCTTTTACTGTAGCACTTGATTGATTTAGTCTGAAGCTCTCCCAACTGAGCTATTTTGACGACTATCATTTGATTTCTGAAGTGGATTAACAAATACGTCTAGTCAGGGAATTCTGCATTTTCTATAAGTCAGAAGTTTTCACAAAGAATATAACATCCCAACATCATAAATCTCATAGTTTTATTTTTAAGGACTCATCCCTCTTGCCTTTGCTTAAGCACTTCTACAAATCTAGAATATCTCCACCTTCTTCTTTATTTAGGTTCTGTCCGTCACTCCAAATAACCCCAAATGCAGTGTATACCTTGGATATTGTAAAATACCCTCTCTTTTAAAAGGTGATTTTCTTTTTTGATATTCTAATATAATTACTTAATTTTCCCATTTTCTTTTCCTCCCTCCAAACCCACCCATGTACTCCCATATTTTTCTTTCAAATTCATCAAGTCTTTGTTCTTTTCAGAAAAAGTGTTGTCCACTCATTTATGGATCAGCCCTCATTAGATTGCACATTTGATTTTTTTTAGACAAAAGTCCAATGTAAATGTATGTGATTTCATAAGAAGACTTTAACAACTTACTTTAATCTACTAAGCATTATTTTCAAGCATTGCGATTTGTTATCTAAGTTACATTTTAAAGTGCTTAACTTTGTTTATATTCTTCATATGTTTGATAAGTCATCATATATATTTGATATCTGTCTTACATTGGGGTGGTACATTAAGCTCAAGATTTAGAGGCAGTTATTGGTTAGTTGAAATTCTGATTTAGAAACATACTGTATCTAGTAAGTTTCACTCCCTTGTGTTTTTATTAAACATTTTAATGCCTATAAAAATCATACTATTGACAAAAATTTTTCAATAGATTTAAAAAGTTCTAGTTACTTATGAAAACTATCAATTTTGAATCACTTCAAGGACACTGGGCCACAACTTAGCACAAGTTCCTACTTTGGAAGGATATGCATTTATAAGATGGGAATGAGATTTTTACCCCTATTGTAGAATTGCTCACTATTTCACCCAAGTAGATACACAGTGGGAAAAAAAAGTCATGAATCCTGGAAATCAACTTTAACATATTTGTATGTCTTTTTCTCATAAATACACATGTAGATGTTAAAAATAGCAACTATAATTCCCTCAAGTGGAGTGTTATTGCATTAAAATTTGTTTTCCAATGTTGCTTTTAAAATATTTGTCAGATTTCCAGATACTTCCACAGTACTATTCCAAAAACTGTGATTCCCTATATCAGAATGTACAGAGAACCATAGAAGATAAATACAAAATACTGAAATCAGTGTAATAATAACAGAATTACTTAGCAAAATAGTAAAGTTTAAAAGAATGAAGAGGCTATAATATGTTCATGTGATGAAAATAATTTTAACTCCCCTCCTACTCCCTAAATATAACCAGAAGACACAAGAACTGAAAACTGGTGTGCATTTCAAATGTCTATGTGTGTGCTGGGTGGAGGTGGAGATAGAAACAAAGGCAAAAAGAGAAAAAGAAATGAAAGGGTGATCCTTTTAGGTGTTTCACTTAGCTTTGTAATGAATTGGCTTTCACCTGTGTTGAAAAAAAAAAAACCCACTTGAGTCTTTCTGGTCACTTGGTAGATCAAAAAGAAGTAAGACAACACAGAAACTCAAATGTCAAATGTTTGATTTTTCTTCTCACATATGTATTTCAAAACAAAAACAGGCTTTCCAAATAGAGGAATTTGGTAAGCTTCATGTGTGCTGCAGTTACTCTGTTTCAAACTTCTGTTTAGATTGGATCCAAATGTTTCATTGACAGACATGGACACATCCAAATAGTTATGTCGGGATGAAGTGATTCACAATGAAGTTTGACCCACAAGGGCAAGAGAACAGCAAAGTACCTTGGATAATGCTAACAGACAGCTAACTCTACTTTGCTTCAGATCATTTAGTTGAATAACAAAAAGCAAAAAAACGAACAACAAAACCGATTTTCTGATAACTTCAAAGTATTCTTCCCTCAGCATGTATGCCAGCTTTCATGACACAAGACTCTGAAGCCTGTACTCTTTATATTAAAAGGTAAGGAAACAATCTAAGCATTTAGTCTTTATTTCAGAAAACTTCCACAAATCCAGATATACAAATATCTATTATAGGCAAGCAAGATTACTCAGTGGGAAGAAACTGAACCCCTCTGTACACTAAGGTCAGTTTTTAGAAGTTGAATTTATGAGTTAGAATGCAAGGAAGACCAACCATGTTAGAAGCCATAATCATGCTCATAAAATATAAATATGTGCACATAACATACATTGTCAAGCATGTGTTTATTCTCTTTGCTTTACATCCTGCAGTCCAGAAAGCCTCCAGATTGTAAGAACATTTTACTGTTTCTTTTTTGTTCAATTTAGAAAGAAGCTGAGTTAACCATGTGCTTTAATGTGAAATATTTTAACAAAATTTTTGAAAGGTATGGTACTTTACATTTATGTATGGTAAATATATTATTCTTTAATCCTTATTGCAATATGACACTTTAGAAGGAAGTAGCACTAAGAATGGAATATAAAACAAAATATCCTTGTAGATTATATTTTAATATTATACCATGGCACCCAAGCTGAAACCCATATGAAGAGGGACAGATTTCTTTAAAATGATATTCTATACATGGATTTCTCTGTGCATGAAAAGAATTATTGTCTTGTAACCATATATCGTCTTATAAACTGTACCATATAACCTTTCTTTGTATCCAATCTCTGTCTCCCTTTATAGAAGTACTGTTTTCCTTTCTCAAGTGAAAAAAAGACAGCCTTGAATTTTGAAGGATAGACCTCCCTAAAACATATTGCAAATGAGCTTTCATATTACTTCAGTGAATAAAAATTGCCTTTTATGTCATATATGTAATTCTGATTCTTTGAAAAAAAGTAAGAGTATTTTAGCAGTTGTCAATAATTGTAATGAGTGCCTTCTCACTGAACACAAACCTATAATTTGGTAGTAGGAGATATGCTAATATTGTAAACCATAGTGCTCTTTTTCCTTTACCTGTGGCAACAATAACCTTTGAATTACAGCTGTGTCATTAATCTAGGTCATTGCTCATTTTACCAAAAAATTATTATTTATAGACTGAAAGAAACATAATACTAATATGAAGTTTAATCTGAGACAAATAAAGGGATACTTATTAAATAGGGTAATTTGATAGTAACTTTCTTTGTGAGGGCATATGGTGTGAAGAAAGTATAATATATAAGTGAAACAAGAGAAAATGTCAAAGCAGAATATTTCACATGGTGTGTGGTAAAGAGTGAGCCAGGTGAAAGTCCATTGTCTTTTCCTTGCACTGTAGCTTTTTGACAAGTGTGCCCAGAAATGACTTAGGAGAAATATATATATATATATATATATATATATATATATATATATATATATATAGTCAAATAGGAATGCTAAACTAAACTAGTGCAGATGACACTTTGGAGACAACAAAGTCTATTTATTTTGCTTTATAAAGAATGAACTATCAATCTGTATTCACTTGGAAAGTTCAACTTTCCTTTCCTCCCTCAAAAAATGCTATTGACCATCTAAAGTATCCCTGAGAAATCTATTGAAACTTGAGATTATTTTTCTATTTCTTAAGGAAGTTTAAAATAAGTAAAGAATTTATAACTGAATACTTTCTACATCAAAAGTAACAAAAGGACATGCACTTTGCTTCCATTTTACCTCTTGGGGATGGAGGGTAGAGAATGGAGGAGAGGGGAAAATGATCAACTAGAACAAATTATGTTTAAAATTGCCATAATGGAACTTAGTGCTTTTTATGCTAATGAAAACATAAAGCACAAGAAAATTATTGGATTCAATTTATTTACAAAGATAGGAGAGTATATTAATTTAATTTCTGGTTGCAAGTACAAGGTTTTCACTATATAAAATTGCAAGAAAATAGGAAATATAGGGAGAAATAATTTGTTTGCTTATAATAAAACATTTCTGAGTGCTTTTTGTTTAAAGAAATGTTAAAAGCAATTTTTAAAAACTCTTAGGTACAAGAATATTAACATTAAGTTTTTGTAAGTACTTTTTATGGTTGGTATTTGAATTTTCTGAATATCCTACAACACAGGAGTAAAGGAAAACAATCTTTTTAAATCATGAGTCTATTATCATCTATTCATTTGGTTGCAGGAGATAGGCTAATATTGCAAACCACGGCATACTTTCTCCTTACTTGTAACAGCAATAACTTTTGAATTATAGTTGTGCTGTCAATCTGGATCATTGTTCATTTTACCATGAGAAATATTATATAAATACTCAAGGGATGGAATTATAAATTCATTTGTTTATTTGAAAACAGTTTTTTATATTCAGCTGTGCATGGCACTACTTAGTTTTTATGTGCCACATGAAGCTGAAAAGTCTGTGAGTTTGAACAGCCCAAGATGCTTCTAAGTGCTGTAAAAACAAAAATCACAAACAAGGAACTTGCCATACATCAGTATATGTGCTGAAATGGTTTTATATGACAGTTACAATGATACACAACTGACTGTGCATGTGACATAAAAAGTTTGATTTTTATTTTCTAAGAGAAGAGATGGAAAGTTCCTTTCCTTTTTCCCCCCTCTTTTCTAATGAGAGATCTGATCAAAACAGCACACTTGTAAAGATTCAATTTCTTGCCCTATTTGTGGTACTGCATTGAACTAGCAAGGAGTCTGAAAGCAAACAGGCCACTTAGGAAGTAATTGTCATTTGAAGCATCAGAATGACAATGGTGCTGCCAGTGTACAAACACAGAAAGAAAAGTCAGCCAATTCCACTGGCTGCTACAGCTGCGGCTTGAAACTGGAGCAAGAAAAGAATGGAGTGTTAGTTAGCCACGGAGGGAAGTGAAAGGAAACATTTTTTTCAAGTTAACTTCAAAAGCTGGTAATATTGTCTTTGATAACAGCTGCAGAAAAATTGAGTGCCTCTGTAGATGCCTTGGTGCTGGCGTTGAGTTTCAGTTTTAGTAGGAAAGTTTATGAGAAAGAAAGAAAAAGAAAAAACAAATTCCAGAGTTTTCGTAATTTGGCAATGCATTTTAACAAAAGGACCTAGGCCTAGGGATTAGAAGCTCCTGTCATATTCGGAGGCCCATCAACAGCCACTTCTCTGGGCCTCCTTTTCTGTGTCAGCAGGCTGAGTGCAACCATACTTCTCTCCCAGGGATATTCACTGTGAGGTGGGGCAAGTGATTAGGGCCTCCGGAGAAGGAAGTGGACATAGAAATCCTAGCTTCATTATGCTCTGCTCAATAATAACCTACTCACAGGGGAACAATGGCAAGGGTTGAAACATCTGAGAAACTGTGCCTGGAAGAAACAGAATAAGACACTTTTGTGATGAAAACAAAACTGGTCTTTTGAGGAGAGAGGGAAGAGTAAATTCAAAAGGGCTCCTCCTTAGTACCTTTTTGGTCATCTTGAAGTCTAAAACAATGATGCCTGCCTCTAAGTACCCCCTTTTTCCTTTTCATTCACTACGCTCATTAGAACCTAGAATATGAGTGAAATCATATTCTGCGGGTACCTGGAACAGATGGAATGAAAGGGGCAAAATTTAATTAGATGTTCTTTCACTTTTGCAAAGGCCACTTGGCTTTTTCCCTGTAACACAATTGTACTAACCCTGCTCTCTGTAGAGAATTCTGCTTTTTATTTTCTTAAATTGATACAAAGAAAAAAGCATTTGCTTTTATACTACTGTTTAAAATTTGCATTAAATTTTCTGTGGGAAACAATAATAAGTTTTTTTCAAAGACTGGAAGGAATCACTTGGGTTGGATATTTTTCCCACTTTCTTTTTCCCATTATTTATATGTCCTCACCTGCTAATGTTTTACAGAACAGAAATAAACTGATAAAATTATACATTCAATCAAGAGAATAAATATATCCACAATTATGTTCCAAAAGATCACCTAGTCCTTTATCTGAATTATTTATTTTTCAAGTAGATTACCTAATTAAACTCAGCCAGTCATTTCCAGGAGATCTGCAAAAAAACACATCAAATCATTCAGGCTTGTTCCAGTTTCCCAAAATGCAAAGAAATCATAACAGACCATATGATTTCTAAATATGTGCTGTCAAGTAAAATCAGCTGAAAGAACAGAAGTTGACTTCTCTCTCCTCTGTATGTTTCTTCTGGTACACAGGAGAAAGCTAGAAGATGGCAAGTTACATTTTCATAAGCAGTGCATCGGGTCACAGTCCGGTTTAAAACCCAACAGGAAATCCACAAAAAATTGCAAAAATCTAAAACATATTCGTGTTAAAAACCAAAGGGATTGATGCTCTAAAATATTGAAAGTGAAATGGGAGAGTGTCTGAAGATCACATATTTGGAAGTTTATCAGAAACTTTACAACTAAAAACATTAATATAACTTGCACCAACGATCTAGAGTGAAAATAGACTGAGTTTTTGAAAGTGGTAAGTATATAAAATATTGGAGATAGAAACTTCAACAACAATAAAAATTTCTCTAGATACTGCATCAAGTCTTGTTTTTTAAAAAATCTGCAATAAAAATATGCAAACCCATCCTAAGGCTTCCTAGATTAAGACATATAATAAATGCAAAACAGGAAGACTGGGATCAGCTTTCAGAGGAGTATTTATTTAGTCCTTTGGCTGGAGTTTAAGAATGAAAAGTCATTCAGTTCATCGCTCTCTGAGTTATGGGATGATTTTATAAACTAAATAAAAATGCCTTTTGATTTAATTCAAAAGAAAAATTAAGTGTATATCTGATATGTGTGTGATCACAGACAAAGTCATTTATTTAGGTACAACTTCTCTGTCACCAAAATATGCCTTATTTTATTTCTCTGAGGAAGCATCACACATGCAGCTCAAAATAAGTAGCTCTTTAGTGTGCTGTTATTTTGTGGTGAATTGGTCACAAAGAGCTCTGATTATAGGGCTGCATGGTTTAGCAGTCAAAGTGTCAGGCTCAGAGACTTAGGAAGTTAGACTAACCTATTAGAATCATGGTGTTCTCTATGTGTAAGTAACTTCCAGGGTTCAAACACTTCCATTTAGTGGCACTCCAAAATCACTTCCTTTCCTTTATTCTTTCACTTAACAAACCATAAAATTAACACAACCAGTTTTAAAAGTGGCCACGTTTTCTGATGTTTTAGACTTTTTCACTTTTATTTATTTCATTTTGGAAACACGGTCTTGCTCTGTATCACAGGATTTCTGGAGTTTACAATCCTTGTGCCTCTGTTTCTGGAGTAGCTGAGAATTAAATAGAAAGAAAAAAGAACACATGCGGTAATCAAATAAGTGAAACCTGGTACTGAAGAGCGTTTATTTTATAATGTGAGATAATTCTTCTGTGCGGTGCAAAGTAGCTCTCCATCCTTGTCTCAGAATGGGCTTACCTTAGAGATACTTTACTTAAGCCAGGGGAATGTGGTCCAGTTTCTCACAAATAGTTTCCACAGACTCCCTGGCATTTTAAATCCTGAGCATGTGTCTAAAAACACACATGACTGTGCATATATTGGTGCATATGGTAATTCAGTGGAGTATGCTAAGGAAAAACAATCTAGTTTCTACTGCGAGTCAGAAAATCCTTAGGTAATACTGAGAATTAAGGCAAATAACACACACACTTTCAGCCACAGTCCAGAGGTCTCTAATGATTTATCAATACTGTGCCAGCCAAGAGCCAGGGACAGTACAGGAGCTACTCATTCTAGAACTTTATTTATCTTACTTTGGCAAATTATAGGATACATAGGGAATAGCTCCAGTAGTACATAGATTTGTGACAAAATTATATATATATTTAAATTATATATATATATATACATATATATATATCACATTGATAGTTCCTACAGAACCTTAATTCTTCTTCATAACCCATGTTTCTTATTTCCAATGATTCTCAAGTAATTTTCATTAGAGGTTATCTAATTAATAAGGACATATTGCTATTGAGTAGTATTTTTACAGAAGATAACATAAGTGGGAGCAGTAAAACTATGAAATGTTGAGGCATTTGTTCTATAGCTGTTATTCATGTTCCCTTTTCCTCATAACACATACTCCATAAATATAGCCTGTCAAGGCCGGCTCTGCTTAAGACAATTTTTCGTAACCAATGCAGATTGCCACACTTGTGGAATAAAGAAGATCTTAACATATTCTTGACAACTTGAGGTGACTTGGTGACAAAGCTAATTTAAGTTTACATAGATTGGCTGTAGCATACAAAGTAACATTCATGTCAGTACAGGTATAAATTCCACTGGAAGACACCATGCAATATACACAATTTCAGATTTATGCTTGTTTTTCTATTTGAAATGTTTCTAACATAGTATACCTATTGAGTGATTTAATCTTTATATATTTGGCCAACAGGTCTAGAAAGCCAAAAAGGCCTTCTATTAACTTTTATTCTCTGATGTGTTGGGCCTTATCTAACAATATTGGTTGAAATTTTCCTAATTTATTTCATCTTTTCTACCTAAGAATTTAAAAATCCAAAGCATGAGTATGATAAAAGGGGGTATATATAAAGCAGAAATATTGCTTGGTTACTACCATACCTGATGATTTGAATTTAATCCCTGGACTCTATAGAATGGAATAAGGGAACCAATTTACCAATTTCTTCATAGTCCCCTCTGATCTCCACACTGCCATTGTGGCAGACAAATATGAGTGCCTACATACTCTCTCTCTCTCTCTCTCTCTCTCTCTCTCTCTCTCTCTCTCTCTCTCACACACACACACACACACACACACACACACACACACAGACACTCAGATAATAAATTATAAGGAATCTAGGGTTGAAAATATAGCACAGTGGCTGATCACTTGCCGAGCATTTACGAGGCCTTGTTCAAAGTTTCCACAATGACCAGTACCACTGTTGCAAATATTTCCCCAGAATTTTTGAGAAAGTTGAAAACACCCTCAAAACAACTTGTTCTACCTTCTGTCATCTATGATCTAGCTGTCCATCCATCTATCATCTGTCTAGTCTAGTATCTAACAAAATATCATCTTTCACTCAGGCCTAGGTTTTAGCTAGAAACATAAGATATTTCAAGTGAGGCCTCTAAAGTCTAGAAAATAAGTAGCTCTGATCTTTTCAAAAGAGTTGCCTTCTATTGCTATCAAAGAGAGTGCCTGATTTAATCATTCTTTACCCCCTGACAGGTCAATTATCACATATTCAGAAGGAATGTGAAATAAAAAGCACAAGGACATATATGTGGAAGCCTCAAGCCCTCTGAGAATTTCTGTGTACATAAGAACTTTGTTTGATACAAGCAGATTCCTCACAAAGCACATTAGGGCAGACCATAAAATACCATTGTATAGATTTTGAGAGAGTGCTGATGGAGCAAAGATCCTACTGACAAATGGAATGAAACACTATAAATAAATGACTTAACTCCCATTAGAATAGGTTATATGTTTAGGGAATATGATTTCATCCAAATAGAGGAGGCTTAGCTTAGACAACTGACTGCCTGTATTTAGTCATTTTCTTCTTGGGCACACAAGGGGTAGTCAATACAAATTACCCTTCCTATACAACTCTCTCCTTGTCCCCTGCTTTTTGTTTGCCTATTCATCCCTTGTACAAAGCCTAGCCTATAGAAGGAGTGGCTTGGGGGCGCCCCGAGGCATCTCACAACAATGGCTTTGAGTCCTCCATTTAACTCTTCAACTGATTAATATTCTGTGTAGCCAGAAGCCAGCCTGACTCAGGGCCTTGGCTTAAAGAGCAGATGGATTATGGCCACTGCTCCTCAATTGATTCATTATTTAGGCCATTAATTTTCTTCTCACCAAAAACATCTGGCGTCTGATGCTTGGGGATAAACTGATATTAGCTGCAAGCAAGTTTAATAACAGGTTCATCATCTATGATTGCAGGTTAAAACCACAGACAAGTTCAGAAAGCATGTATTTCAAAAGAAAGGACACAGTATAAACAACTTCATTTAGAGATAATCTAGGAGAAGGAATTCAGTTTTTGCTGCTATTTTTTTTAGTAATATTCTATCTGCTTTTTGGCATTTTTACATTATGGGTCATTGTGCATGCAAACTTCAACATGTAATAGACATATAAAGTGGATTAGTAAACTGTCACTCCTGCCTGAAATTACCCCTAGGACCAGGTGATAAAATAATAGACAAATAAAATCATTTTGGATTACAGGATTGTTAAGGATAATTGGAATAGGACTTATTTTTGTATTGCAAGATTTTTCATGTTTAATAGCCTTATGTCTCTACTTTCAGATATTAGTAACTCAAATATTTATTATCAACCATATCTTTGCCAAATACTTAAGTGGATGTCTATTGCAAATATGCTAGCTTCTTTCTAACTTCCTCTAAAATGAAAACTTCTATTTTTTAAATGTTTGTTTTCAAGAATTTTATCCCACCAAAAACCTAGCTTGAAGAAGAATTCTACTATTCATCATTTATAGCTTTAGAATAAATGTGTCCTGCCTCCAATAGAAATTTGCTGTCACAAACTACTATTTTACTGGGATCTGAAAGGTCTCTGACAAAGGTGTTTTAAAGGCATAAAATACACACACAATGCGTGGAAAACATACACATGTATATGTATGCATTTTTCTGTCACTGGATACTTCCTGCCACCCCTGAGAACTTACGTACATGGATGGCTGGCTAGCCTGCCTCTGTGTCTTTCAGCAGGCAGGTGTTTGGCACCAATCTATAAGAAGGCAAATGCCCAGATTGGTTGCCAAAAGCAAACAGTTGTGTGGGTGGGCCTAGCATGACATTCACAACAGGCATCTGGCTTGGACCATCCCTGTGGGCTATAGCTTCAACATGTTTTCTCCCACTACTCCTCTGTCCCATGCAATGCTGGCTGGAAAGCTGCCTAAAGGTGAATTTTCCAAGAGGGGTGAATGAGCCTGCACTGATCAGCCTCAGTTTTGTAAACCAGCACGCCCTCCAACTCCTAATTCATCAGAAGCTAGGAGGCAGAGACAAGAGCCATTTACTAAGCAAGTGAAGTCTCTATAGAAATGACTGGTTATTTTAAAGTCTGAAACCCAAGCACGTAGAAAATTTATTTAAATGTATTCTAAAGCAAATAAACTCTTCTCTCAATTTTCTTTGAACCATTCTAAAAGGGATCCTGTCTCTTCTCTCTTTATATTTCTCTTCTTCTCTCTCCTCTGCAATGTTGTTATAGGTTGGTTTTCTTTTTAAGGAAGAATAAGAAACATCTGGTTATGTGCAACACAAAAAAAAAAATGAGGAGGATAAAGGAAGGAGCAAAACCAAGTCTGTCTTTCATGGCTAAAGTCCAAACAAACCAAAAACACTTTATGGAGCATTTTAATAATTGGGGTGGTCAAAGTAATTTCTGAGGTTAAAAAAAAGTTCAACTAGCACCCCATCCCCACAACAGACGACATTCAGGGAACTGTTGCAGAGTTGATAAATTGCCTTAGAACTGTAAGGATGTGCAGTTTCTGGGTTTTGTGATTTCACAGACCAGTTCAACTTCAAGAAAATATATCTTACAAAAGCAGGGTTGTAATTCTTTATTCTGTCAAACAGTTTAGTATCATCTACTGATACCTTAACCTGATGCAACAAAGATTATTTTAGCTCCAAATTAAGATATAATTGCCATGACTTCAGAGAAAAATATGTTTATTATTATACTATTATTCATGTAGTTTTTCTTATTTCCTGTGGCACACATATTTTACCACACACATGAAGAGCTTCTGGCACATAATTTATCTGAATCTTGAAGAATACCGCAGAAAACCTCTGTCACAAAGCTTGTGTCTCTCTTTACTTCCTTTTATAAGACTCAATTCTTGGTGCCTCCAACAAATATGCTGCTTTTAAACAATAATTTTATCAGTTCTTTGAGAATTTCATACAGTGTATTGTAAGCATATTTACCAACCCCCATCTCCAAATTCCCCCACAACCACTCTCCTATCCTTTGCCCCAATTTTGAGTGTGTACTTTAACAAGCTGTGAACCTCATGGCAGCCAGAAAGCAGAGGTAAACTTATAATGTGTATCTTCTCATTGCATAACCCCTTTGAGTCACTTTCTCCCACTAGATACCAATTCCTACTTTCTACCACCTCCCAGTAATGACATTAAATGATGAATGAATCAGTGGTTAATAAATTCACATTATGATGTGCAAACTGTTAGCATATTAACATATGAATTGAAAGATGACAAAATTCAGCAGATAATAATCACCCAAATTATGAAACACTGGTATCTGCTTCCTATTGCTCAAAAGAGTGAGACATAATTTAGAAGTAAAAGAAGGTTTTTTAACTTTTCTGGTTTTGAAAAAAAATGTTGTTTTCTCTCCAAATATAATACCTTTCCACTGAATGAAAATTTCTAATGTCATAAATATATAATCTAAGAGTAAAGAAACTGTACTGGATTTGTTCTAGGATGTCATTAACCAAGTAATGTATTTTTATTCTCATTTAAATGGATTTTATTATTAGATTTAAGTTACAAACTGTAGATCAAAATCCAAAGCATTCCCATTGCATGCATATATCTTTATATATTCATAGAAAGAAGAAATTTCATTTCTTCAGTTGGACTCCCAGAGCTTGATTGCATACCTATGCATCTGCTTCTATTAGTTACTGAGTGAAGGTTCTTTGCTGACAATTAAGGCAGTCACCAATCTGATTACAAGAAAAGGCCAGTTCATGCATCTGCTCTACTATTGCTAATATTCTTAGGGTCATCATTTTGATTTCTTCAGTTTCCCTGGCACCAAGGGGCTCAAGATCATGATGTAGAAACTCACAGAGTCAGCTGACTTGAGCTATATAAGTGATAGACTTATGAGAGGTTATAGACTCTAAAACGATAGCTAGGGAGCCTCAATGGGACTAACCCAGGCCCTTTGCATGTGGGTGACAGTTATGTAGCTTGGTCTGTTTGTGTGGCCACTAGCAGTAGAAATTTTTAGAGGTGTTTACGGTGACATTCAGGGTGGTCTTGTTCAATAAAGCCACACCATTCTGGAAGCAATCCACATGTTCTCATCCTCTGTGGAAACAAGAGAAGAACCTCTTTTCCAAAGCAACATATCCTTAGACCCAAATTTGGAAATCATGATACATTTATAAGATACATGCTGGTTTAGCTTAGCAGCCCATATAATGAAATGTCTCTCTGTACTTAGCTCTTTCACAGTCAAAAAATTCAAAGAAAACACAATAATATACATAATCTATACTCTGTGAATTTTCCCCTTTTAATGGGGCTTATTTTTCTTTACTCCTTTTAATCTATGACTATCTGTACTCTGTCTTTTTAAAGACTTTATCCTATTTTAAAGCATTAATTTTATTTTATGAATCTCTATACTCTTTTTCTTCTTTCTTCCAAGCCTACATACATTATCCAACAGTGTGACTCATCTGAATTTGTCTTTATTGCATATCTGTAATTCTTTACTGTCCTGTAGTGCTTTTGAAAATGCTAAATACTTCTTAAAACTTAAGCTGTGCCATTACTATGGTATATACAGTACTCCATTTGCCTGCCATCTAATTCTTAATCTGCGCCATTATTATACGGTTATTTCTGCTTACCACCCCAGTCCATCATGGTGGAGTTGCTCACACCTCTGAGAGTCATTTACATAGTACACTGCCCCACTTTCAGGCACACAGCCAGTCCACGTTGCCATCAAGCAAGCCACAGCATGCTGCCCACAAACCCCATCCAAATGTTCCATCTCCTGAAAAAGCCAGAGGTCATGCTGGCAGCAGGGCTCAGAAAGTTGGCATTTCAAAATGGCATGGCTTCTCTGCTAATGCTGAGTCGGGAAAATACTCTCTTATAGGAGCCATGCCTCTGCTTGCTTCTAGCAAAATGAGCCTATGTAAGAAAAATGCCTCCAGCAAACCATGCTTAACTCCATTCTTTTGTGTCTAAAATTAATTTTTAAGCTTTCTCAGGTTTTAATGTACATGTAGTTACTCATATTGGTGTGCCAATCTGTTGGAGGGACCTCACTTGATGGTTCCTAGCCTCCCAGCTAGTTTAGACCCAGAATAATCACACAGAAACTGTATTATTTAAATCATTGCTTGGTCCATTGGCTCTAGCTTCTTATGGGCTAACCCTTACATATTAATTCAACCCATTTCTATTAATCTGTGTATTGCCACGTGGCTGTGGCTTACTGGATAAAGTTCCATCACATCTGTCTTCAGTGGCAGCTCCATGGCTTCTCTCTGACTCTGCCCTTCTTTCTCCCCGCATTCAGCCTCACATTCCCTGCCTACCTAAGTTCTTCTTTGCTATAGGTCCAAAGCAATTTCTTTATCCATTAATGGTAATCACAGCACACAGAGGGAACTCCCACATTAGTCCCTGGCACATAAACTGGCATTTAGGAACCTATTCCCTATGGTAGGATGCCTTGCTCAGCCTTAATGCAATGGGGAAGAGCTTGGTCCTGAAATATCATTTCTGAGGAGTAGAAGGGGTGGGTACAAAGAAACTAGGGGAGGGAACAAGAAGAGACAAGGGGAAGGAGAGGGTAAACTTTGGTAGATATATAAAGTAAATAAAAGTTAATAAGAAAGGGAAAAATCATTTTCATTCCTCAAAATCTTCTTTTCCTACTTTTCTCTCTATTCCATTAGCCTCTGAGAAATCAATGTAAATTTTTACTGTATCCCTTGTTTCTACTTTTCCAGAATGTCAAATAGGTAATGTCAGTCAATATTCATCCCTTTCATACTAGCTACTTTCAGCTAATAACAATCTTTAAATTTCTTTCAAGTTTCATAGTTTGACAAGACTTAAATTCTTTTAACTGTTGAATAACAACTCCCTATCTGAATGTAGTACATTTTATCTAACAAACACCTATTGAGAGAACTTATGGCTGTTTCCACGTTTTGATGGATAAATACCATAGAGAGTAATTATTGGTTCATATGATAAAGGTATGTTTAGTTGTATATTAGAAACTGATAAAACTTTTATGTTATTTATAATTTATTGTATAGTTGACAAATAATTTACATTATTAGATAATATTAAATTAAAAACAGCATATTGTATATGTACATATAGCTCTGAAATATGAAACTATTGTTTTGAACACTGGCAGAGCAATATATTATATCCATGTGATATAGGCATACTTTTATTTTGAGACTAAACTAGGACTGAATCTGAGAACTTTCTCATTCCAGTTTACCTTCTGTCAATGGTAACTTGTAATTTTACTATTATAAAAATACTCAATTGCCAAGAATTAAAAGGTTTAACATGTTCTTATTCTAAATTCATGCAAGTCTAAAAAAGGTGTGAGCATGTGATTTCCAATGGATGTCCCTAAGGGAACACAAATATATCCCTAAAACTTGCTTTACTTACTTTTATCAGAAACTGAATTATTTTTTGCAAAACACAAAGGAGCAATGATACTTTAATTTGGTATAAAATATAATTCACTACTTTGCTTGGTGTCTATATCAGACTTGGAGTTTTCAATATATGATTGAAACACTATAAACAATACTAATTTTTAAACTCAGAAAAATAAAAGGCTCGTAGTAGATATGTTTTGCGGACTGAAATCTTTCTTTAAAATTTCTGATTCTTTATTAAAAGATCCATATTGGAGACATTAATTAGCATATTGATTTTCCAGATAAAATATGTAAAGCAAACTAGAACTAGATCACCATTGGGAAAATAATGGTTGTACTAGCATTTCTGTTATTGCTATAAAATGGACAACAATGATGACTTAACAAGATGATAAAGCAGTTATCATGTGTTGCCTATAACCTGTGTAAAGCATGCGTCACTGAATATTTATAATTATTTAACAAGAAAGCAGATGCAAATATCCACTCAGTGCATGTAAGTAAAGGGCAAAATATTGTTAACTTCAAAATGATTTATTCTTATTTCTCATTTTTGAGCAAGTGCACATATGAATGTACATGTGTCATACACACAGAAATACTCACATAAATTCATATTGTCATCAAAAACATCATTAAAAATTGATGTATTTATCTCTAAAATACAGGTTATAGCAAAATAAACCTTGCTGTTTAATAGTCTATAACTTCTGAAAGACAGAATCTAAAGCTATGTAAGTACATAAAATTCCACAGAAGAACATATTCACGTGAGAATAGAGTTTTCTGTAAAACCTGGTATTGTTGGAATAGTGTACAGGTGAGTAGTAAAAATTCTATGATAGGGACAGTCTAAATTTCTACTATTTGGCTAAAATATGGACAAAAGTATCAGAACATTCATTCTTAGAAAGCTTTAAAACTATAACTGATTATGTTTATCAAAACAACCAAAAGAGTTATGGGCTTCACACGAGCTAGTTGTCACTATTTTAAACCCATTTTTTCTTTTAAAAAATTTACTTAAATATTTTTATGTGTGTGGGTTTTTGTTTGCATATATGTTTATGTGCCACATGTGTGCCTGGCATCTGAAGAGGTAACAAAAGGTCTTCACATTGGATACCGTGGAACTGTAATTATAGATGGTTATGAACTTCCCTCTGGGTGTTTGAGGTAGAACCCAGTTCCTCTAGAAGACTAGACAGTGAGCTTACCCACTCAGCCAGCTCTCTAGCCCCTAAAGGCATTTTCTTAAGCAGTAGAATTAGAAATCATTTTCAATCATTTACTATTTTGCTTTGCATGAGCAAAAATTTCAGTCTAGGTAATATTTTTCTATGGAACTAGTCTTGGCCAGCAGTGATGTAGAGAAAGAAATTGAATTAAGGAATAGTTGTAATTTTTCATCTCAGTTCTAAAATTTACATAATATCTGATTTTTCAAAGTCACTGGACCTACTTTTCCTCTTCTATATACACTACTTATGGTAATAATTCCAAGCTCACAGGATTATTTTAAGAGAATGAATCAAGAATTATCTTGGACAAAGATTGTGAGCTACATTTGAACTAACTTCTCAAATGAGTTAAGTGTTTTATCCTGTCAATTAAATTCAGAATTAACAACAGGCTTGTAATAATTTGAAAGTCTTTAGAAGGCCTTAGAACATTGACTTATATATTCCAGTATAATAATTTTTCTTACTCATTGCTGTTTTCTTCTTTCACTAAACATTGACCATATACATTTTACTTAGCATCATACAGAACTTGCAATCTCTTAAAGTACACACAGGTGGAATCCAAATTTAAAGGCTGGCAGTCTAATTGTATAAAATTTCTCATTCCTGCCTTTCTGTTTAAATTACATTGACCACTATTCTGTTTGAATAGGGTCCAGTTCTCATTAATCCTACTATCTATGATCCTGGCCAATCCAAAAGAAGAGTTATTGTTTTCATCCATAAAGTCTACAATTCTATCACTTATTTCAATCATGCATGTGTGCACACATGTAGACACAGTTTTGATTGTTTTCTCTTTGTAACTTCATGTTTTGAATTGAATTTAAGCACTCAGATACACTAAGAAAATCATAAGAAGTTTTTAGGCAAGTAAAAGAAAATGTACTTTTGGACACTGCTCATTAGCTAACAAATGAGTGTCCTCTTTGACCCTCCATTGCTGAACAAGCTCATATCAGATTTAGAGAAATAAATTAAATTTTAGAGGTAAAAAATGGTACTCTCATAGTTGGCTTTTGCAAAGCCTCCTGGAGATCAAAGATCAAAATATTAGTTGCTGTTTCATTAAGGGTAACATGCACTGTTTGACTTTCTACTTTAATAATAACTAGTCTCATTTCCCCCAGACATCATTATTGTGAAAGGTTCTGTAGAAAACAGAAAGCTCTAACAAAGCTTCCATTAAATCAAAGAGCAATAAACAAACAGAACCAATTGACACCTCAGAGCCATGGAATGTGTTTTATCTCTCACAGTTTTCTCCTGTGTGCCTGCACTAGTGCAGTACTTAGATACAAACCAATTGATCAGCAGGGAGCTGTTACCTTAATTATAAAATGAAACAACTTTGCTAATGTAATCTAAAAGCCTTGTTAGTTCATATTCCATACATGTAGTTCTGAATGAGCTCCAAATACAAATCCTTATAGGGCTACTGTCGCCTGTTTGCGATGTGATGGCTTTCAACAGACCACACTTATTTAAGCACTCCGGTTTTGTTCCTGAATTTTATTTATTTGTTTGGAACCTCTGCCTTTGCCCTTGGGGTGGAGAAAGAGTGCTAACAAACCCTGAGTCCCAAGCAGCATGCATTTCTGAATAGTTCATTCATGGGGAACCATTTGTTTGAGGAGGCCTTTTGTCTGATTATTGGCCCTCACCGTTAGGGCTCAGGCAGAGATGTGATGAGCCTTGCAGGAAAAATTAAAGAAGATGTAAACAGTAAATGCAGACATTTTGCAACATAGCTAAAAATAAATTGCACTACAGGCAATTATGCAAGTTTTACTGGATACATTAAAAAGACATTAAATGCACAGCTGTTTTAAGTGTCTTTTAAGCTGATAAATTAACTGTCTAATAAATTGTAAGATTTGTCAGCTAATAATGCTATTTTATCTGCTTTAACATATGCCTTCCTAGTTCATGAAGCATTATTGTAAGTGCCAAAAGGAGATAATGTGCATTTTACAGTGTTATGTCTTAAGTGGAATGGATCATTGGCCATGAAGAAGTGTGTTAATAAATCTCCTAGGCTTTGTTAATTGCACTCAATGAAGTGTCACTGTTAAAACACAAAAGATGTGATAGAGAAAGCTGAACATAATGTCTTTTAGTTTTACAATTAACAGTTCACTAGGCAAATCGACCAAAAAGACCATAATTTGTTGAAGCCTTATTAACTTACATTTTCCTAGTCAAGGTCATAATTGTGGATGGCTTAAAGCTATCTTTTAATGCTTATTGTGAAGAGTAACCTTGTGGGGAGAAGGAATGTTTTTCTTCTGAATGGCACAAGATGCCGACCATATTCAAGAAAAATAAAGCAACATTCTTTTAAACAAGTCTTTCAAAATTATTCATTATTGAACATCTATATTTACCATAACATTAGGAAAACATAATTTTGAATTATTTGTCTCAAAATTATAAGAAGAGAGTATATTATTCATCATAAAATCAAAGGACACTACATTCAAAGTAATTAAGAATACAAGAAACAATGATAATAGGATAATTCTAGTGTGAACTTGACTTAACTTTTTTCTATTTAAACACATATAACAGCCCCTATTATACACAATATAAGAACTTGACATTTAAATCTCTTTCCTTTAACTTTTGAGAAACTTACAATGAGAGGCAGATTGTTTCATTATCAGAACAAGAAATATTTCCTTTTCTCTTTATTTCTGTAAATATTTACCTTTGATCAAATGCCAGTCAGCTTGCAAGTATACTCTTATAGAAGCATGAATTACATCTTTAGTAACAATACTTCAACAAAAATACCCACAAACCAGAAGAGTAAAAAAGAAACTGCAAACTACCGGTAAAATTGAATGATACTTCAACTTTGTGACAAGTATTTGATTTGTGTGTGTGTGTGTGTGTGTGTGTGTGTGTGTGTGTGTGTGTGTTTGCATTTGTATAAAACTGACCAAAGTCTTAAGTTTGGGGCAATTCAAAAATCTCTACAACAGACTCTGTTTTCTTCTTGATTCAGTGCACTGTTTACCATTACTCAATTTATGCAGCTTAAATTGAAACTATCAGATCTTTCGAGCTAAGAGTGATTCTTAGAGTCAAAGAGGAAATTCATGAGAAAGTGTTTTAAAATAGTAAATTACCACACTTACTTCTAATTGTGTTATATAAATCATATAATTTGTGACATACAAAACATTTTCACACCTTCTGTCTCCATGTTCACATTAATCTTTGAGGAAGGCATAATAAATAGCTCAGATGAAATATTTGGCTTTCTCTGCTAGATATAGTAATTCTGTAACAACAAATGATACAAAGTTTTTCTTTCACCATGGTTATTTGTTATCTGGTTATATAATCACATTGGTAATACAGTAGAGGCAACTAAAGCTCAAAGAAATCGTTACTTCCCAAAGCCACTCAGCAAGTCCAGGTGGGAAAAACCCTAAGTCCTTAGATATACTTCATCTAAAGTAATAAAATAACCCCCCCTTTTTTAAAATGTGAAACAGTCTTCCAAAAGACTAAATGTTCATTCACATAATTGCATTGCTTCCTTTACATCGTAGAGAAAATCAGAATGAAACAACAGGTTAAATGTTAGAAACAATTGTAAGAATTCTAACAGTAATGTTGATATTTCGGTTAGGTGGGATGAAACAACTATAGTGAAAGAGATTCAACTCTTTTGTGCTACATTCAGTGTGCTATTTAAACAGCTCTGCCTCTGATAGCTTCATTTTATGGCTGGACCACCCCAAAGGAATGGGAAGTCCCAATTATCCTCACCACCAGTCTTTTCTTTGACAGAGCATGAATGGAATGATTTGATCTTAAGAGGAGATTATGCTAGGCAATGCTGAGTAGTCTTCAAATGAGCCTCATTAAGGAAAACCAGCCTGTTTGATAGATTTTTTTTCCTTAAAAACTTTTAGACCACACTTACTTCTTAATCATTGTTTCTACTTCATATTAGAAACTGCACGGAAAGAAATATCATTAACTCTCTTATTGTTGTCTTTCTAAGGCTATGTAGAAAAGAAAAAAATAAACATGAATAGTGTTCAATTTATATGAGATTTCTATGTTTGAAACTGTTGGACACACAGCTGTGCAAATTAAAGTGCTTAGAAATGTAGATATAGTAAAGCAAATTTTTAAAGTAGATAGAATGTTGGTGCCAAAATAAGAATCTTTAAGAAATCAAATAAAAGAGGAAATGAAGTGGAGGAGGAAGAAACAAAATGGAAAATTATAACATCTAACTTGGAGAAATATGCAGCAATTTAGACTCCATCTATATCACTATAATTCTTATGTCATGTAATTTCTACAATTTAATAATTTTAAATATTCATGACATTACTTCCATTATCGTTATTAGAATAAATGGCAATAGAAGCAGTAGAGGACATACTAGGTAGTAAGTGCTAGGCTAAACATTTGTTAATATCAGCTAATTTAATCGTGAGAGTGATGTAATAATTATCAGATTACATATTATTCCACATTATACAAATGAAGAATGAAGTACAGTGATTAGGTAACTTCTTCTAGATCATAACACTGATGATTTTAAGGAATAGACTGTCTGAGGGTAGAGCTAAAGATCTTACTACATAACATGCTATCTTCCTGCCGTTTTCCAACAGTAGGTTGGAATTTTCTGTTCTCTATTGAGTATTTTGATTGCTTACTCAAGTTCTTATTGCAAGAATATTGAGTTCTTATCTGAAAGAATTGTCATGGCTAATTTTCAAATTATGGACCAATGTGGATCAAAATCCTCAAGGATATATATCAACAGTATGTTCTGGAAAGGAAAATAGTATGATTTGACTTTGAAGTCTTAATATATAGAAATGTTCCAGAAGAAAGTTACTGAAATGCTGCTCTACTCATATTACTCCTGGAAGGTAAAGAGGTAAGAAATCCTGTCAGAAAGAATTGATGGAACTTTGAGTATGGAGAAATATCATTGCTCTTGAATTCTGTTTTAAGATAGTAGAACTGTCATGTGAAATGTCAGTAAGACCTGTATCACTATGTAGGTCAACTGACAGATCTTGGAATTGATTGGCAATTTAGCATGTTTATTTTTAATATAATGTTTTTATTACTTCTTTTGGAATTTCATACATGCATATAAAATATTTTGATCAAATATTCACCTATTCTTCCCCCCAACATTTCCCAGATCCCTCCTAAGCTCTTCCTGTGTGTTCTTTGTTAATGACAATGAATTAGCAAAGACTAATAAAAATTTAGAAGAGTCAAGTCTAAGAAGTCCAGTAATGGTCTCAAAATATCTTTCTTCCTTTGAGTTTATCCACAATTTAATTGGGCTTAGACACTCTCACAGGTTTGGCTGTGTCCTAGGCAAAATTATGCACACAAGCCTTTTTGTTTGACCTCCTGCTAACACATTGGACTTCCCAGTTTGTTCGCCTTATTTACCATTCTTTTTTGGCTTTTCAAGACAGAGTTTCACTGTAGCTTTGGAACCTATCTTGGTACTAGCTCTTGTAGACTAGGCTGGTCTCAAACTCACAGAGATCTACCTGCCTCTGCCTCTGCCTCTGCCTCCTGAGTGCTGAAATTAAAGGCGTGCACCACCACTTCCCAGCTCAACTACCATTTTTTATTAAGATGAAGTGGAATCTACTTGTAGACTCTATGTTTGAGTCTTCCTATACCTTTGTTCCTTTATCTTCTTTCTTAGGTTCTCGAATATTCCAGGAACTTAGATATTTTTCCAAGAAAAGAATACATAATGGGTAAATGATTTTACACAGTCTAATAATATGCATAATGTATAGATAAATATGTTGCTTAGTGTATAACACATATGATTCAAATAAAAAAGGGGACCCCAGTGAAAGGCAAGTCTCTGGTTTGTTAAAGACTGCCAGCTTCAAAGAAATTCAAAATGCAAATACTAACATCATTGAACTCATCTAAAGGTTATTTTCTTATTTTATTCATACAATGGCATGCACATACTAAATGTAAATATATACATATAAATATACAGTATGTTTATGTATTCATTTAAGTCAATATAGATATGAAAATTCCATTAGTATAAATTTAACTATAAATACACTATTGCATGCAATGTATATAAGTACATTAAAGTAGCTTTAACAAAAGGCAAAGTCCCTAGAAATGTGATTTATAGAACTTGTGTTATAGGCATTTTCTTATTTTGGTACACATTTCTAAGTTGTTCTGTTCTCACGGTAGTTGTATTTTGTCATACCACATCTAAGTACCAATTTCACCACAAGGTTTTAACATGAGATGCAATGAAACATGTAAAATAATTAAAAATATTTTAGGGGAAATGATCTCTCCTTGATTTATTTTGTTTGTTGCTATTTCTTATTTTTAATGACAGTATGATGATATATCATGTTTGTACAAATAAAGCTTGCCTGAAGATCAGAGAGAAGAGCTAGTCACTAGTTAACTATAGAAGACTGGAGGTTTGTATAGACAGACAGGAAGTATTATGGCTAGACAGAGAGAGAAAGTAATAAAGTGGGAGGAGACAGGAACTTAGACCCTTTTCAGTTGGGAAGTTGAGTAGATAATATGGCTGTGGTTTTGCTCTTTTGTCTCTGATTTCTCAACATTTTCCCACCTATTAGAACTCATGCTACATATTGGATCCTGGAAATTGAACCCTAGCAAAGAGCTTTCAGTATTGTGTGTGTGTGTGTGTGTGTGTGTGTGTGTGTGTGTGTGTGTAGAATTTAACAAGAAATATCCTAAAGCAAGAGAATTCAACTTAACAAAAAGAACTAATTGAATCTTTTCTCACATTTTATAGGAAACACCAATATCTGGAGTGCCTACATTCTATGCTGATGCGAATAAACCAGTTAAGGCAGGTTACAAATTAGAAAGTTTAAGTAGATCTAAACCCCTATGATTCTCTCTAAAAGTCAAAATTATATTCTATTCTCATGGCAATAATGAATTTTAAGGAAACTCTCAATATAGATTTGCAATATACAGAAAATTTTTTGCATATTGAAACCTCTGATTTTATACCAGATGATACAGAATTGACTTTATTATTTATTCAGGAAAAAGAAATAATCAGAAAATAGGAATCACCTCATATATATAACAAATATCTTATCTCTTCCAGGTCTATCAGGTCCTCTAGCACAAGATAATGAAGAAATTGATCAACTATTAATTGGAAATATACTGAAGGTCTTATAATTTCATAAAAATTCATGTCAATAGCAAAAGGAAAAAAGACTTTTCCATCACAAGGCAATACAATTATAAGAAAATGCCCTACTTGTTCTTTATACAACCAAATACAACTACCTGCAGGAAGTAACCCAAAGGGCACTCAAAGGAATGAAATTTGGCAGATGGATGAGTTCTATTTTGTAGAATTTGGAAAACTAATATATGTACCCCATACCATCAGTACCGATTCAGGTTTTCAATGGGCAACTACTTTGAGTTGTAAAAAGCTGATTCAGTAATCACACATTTGCTAGAAGTTATGGTCATCATGGGTATACCTGTAAAAATAAAGACAATGTTCCAGCATATGTCTCTAAGAAAATGAAACAATTTTTGCTTATTATATTATGAAGCATTTACAAGTGTACCACACAAACCTACAAGGCAGACATTTACAGAAAGATCAAATCAAACTAAAGGATATGCTAAATAAACAGAGAGAGATGATAAAGACCCCCCACAAATAGATTGCATAATGCTTTATTTCCTTTGAATTCCTAATGAAAAGGGAACAATAGCTACAGAGAGAAATTGGATACTAGAAAAAACTACGGAATTAAATCAGTCGGCATACTTTATAAATATGGTGACCTCAAAACAGAAATCAGGACATATGTTACATTGGGGAAGGGGTTTTGCTCTTGTTTCTATGAAGATAAAAAGCTATGAATACCATCATAATTGATAAAGATTCAGTTTGAACAAGATACACCCCTTGAATAGAAGAAGTAATATTTAATCAAACAGCATGGCTGTTCAATCTAAACTTACTTTAAAACTAACAAATGTTTTTATTTAAACAGTTATACTTTGTCATAAGGGCACCTCCCAAAATTAATGTTGGGGAAGTGTTTTATATTTTATCTTTTCAGGAGAATAAAGGCGTCCACCTTAGAAATTTGAAGACCACTGGACAAATGAGTCATCTGAAGGAAAGGATGAATAATTCAGAAAACATGTCCCCCAAAATAGTAAATTGGCCTATTTGTATATCACATTTCCAACAGGATAAAATTTCATAAATATTCCCAAATCCTTGTTACTGCTATTCTCTACAGACATATAAGTGGTTTTTTTGTAGTCCCAGATCAATTAAAATTTAAAGCTGGCTTTGGAGTTGGGCTGTGGCTCACTCCTTCTCTATGGCATTTTAAATGTTATAATAACTTAAGGGTTGTTCATGACAATGAGACATGTCTGCTCCTGGCAGTACCAGTGACTTCAAAAGGAAGATGGGCATCGAAGAGGCTCCTTATGAAGTTTGCTAGCTATTTGGGCAAGAAACTGCTCTTCCCTGGACTGTTGCATAAACTGGACATAAAGAACCCACAGAGAGAGGATTGCTGAACTTGCCTAACAGTGAGATGGTCTTTCAGGGTTCCTGCTTCATGAAAGAGTCTGCTCCTGCTTCATGAAAGAGTATGTGAGACATTCTGCAAGACACAGCAGAAAGTGACTGAACTGTCTTTGAATTTTCCTGCTTCATGGAAATGTCTGCTGGATACTATGGGCCTGAAGGCCGAAGATGTATGCCCCAACGGCATAAAAAACTTTGGGTGACTGTCCAGGCAGCGAGATGTCTCTGTCATTTCTCGAGTTTTGGAAGTTGCTTACTTCTTGTTTACTTAGGGAATATTATATCCTTCTGGAGTCTTTGATGGAGTTGAAGAATAGATAGATAGTTATTGTTTTCCTTAGGTATGATAAAAAATAAAGTAGATATAAATATTGTAACTGTAATTCTTGCTTGATAACTGTTTTGTTATATGTAATTTTAGTATGTTAAAGTGAAAGCCTTTCTTTTTGTTTAAACAGAAAAAGGGGAAATGATGTAGGTGGGTCTTCTTTCTATGTGTTTCTTTCATTGGTTAATTAATAAAGAAACTGCTTGGCCTGATAGGTCAGAAGACAGGTGGGTGGAGTAGACAGAACAAACTGCTGGGAGAAAGAAAGCAGAGTCAGGCAGACGCCATGATTCTCCAACCTGAGACAGACGCAGGTTAGGATCTTTCCTGTTAAGCCACCACCTCGTAGTGCTACACATATTACTAAATATGGGTTAAAGCAAGATGTGAGAATTAGCCAATAAGAGGCTGGAACTAATGGTCCAAGCAGTGTTTAAATGAATACAGTTTCCATGTAATTATTTCGGGGATAAGCTAGCCGGGATCCGGGTGGGAACACAGCCAGCCGCTCCATTTGCAACACTTCTCTAAACCCGAGCATACTTGTTAAAGTAAAATCCAAAGTTTCTGTATCATGTCAGAAAAGACACTGATATGGAACAGAAGAAAAACAAAATTAAAGAACTATTTTATTGCATTGCCACTAATCTCATAATCATTTGGTTCTACTTTGAATCTTTGAAGCTTTTCTTGAGGCATAAATATTACCTAAAATTTTATAAAATTTGGTCGCATGTTCCATCAGTCCCATTCCAAGTGGACTTGGTGGTCTCCCATTAGTTCTGTCCTTCCGTCTCAGTGGATGAACGCATCCCTCATGGTTCTGACTTTCTCATGATCTCTCTCCTTCTGCTCCTCATCAGTGGCCAACAGCGGAGGCTGACTGAGAAGCAAAGGACATTGGCGTTGGGCTCTGATTCTTCTGCATGGACGGGCTCTGTGGGAGCCTTCTCAGCTTGGTCGATCACCTTCCTGGACCTGGGGGGAGTTGGGAGGACCTTGGACTTAGCATAGAGTGGGGAACCCTGATGGCTCCTTGGCCTTGAGAGGGAGGGAAGGGAGGTATGGGTGGAGGGAAGGGGAGGGAAGGGGGAGGAGGAGCGGAGGGAGGGGGAGGAGGAGGGAAGGAGATGGAAATTTTTAAATATATAAAAAAAATAAACCATGAGAAAGAAAAAAATATAAAAAATAAAAATAAAATAAGTGGAAAAAAAAAAGAACTTTGGGAGCTCAGTCCGGTGCTCCAATGTGGGGCTCTGTCTCTATCTCCATCCATCGCCAGGTGAAGGTTAAGGCTCACAGTTGGACTCTCTGAAAGTGGCTGATGGTGGAGGCTGACCGAGGAGCCAAGGACAATGGCGATGGGCTTGGTCTCTACAACATGTACGGGCTCTGTGTGAGACTTTTCAGTTTGGTTGCTCACCTTCCTGGACCTGGAGGGAGTTGGGAGGACCTTGGACTCAACATAGTGTAGAGAACCCTGATGGCTCTTTGGCCTGGAGAGGGAGGGAGTGGGGGTATGGGTGGAGGGGAGGGGAGGGAATGGGGAGGAGGAGGGGAGGAGATGGCAATTTTTAATAAAAAATAAATAAACTGGGAAAAAAATTATAAAATTAATATATATAATTAAAGTTTTTATTGTGATATTAATGCTCATATAGAATACTACTATAATTATAATTATGCTGGTCTGCCATGTCACCTTTGAGAGACAACCTCTGCCAACTCCCAGTCTCCCCCTTCCCACTGAGTCAAGCTGATCTTAAACCTCCACTCTTCCTCTTTCTCTCTCTATCCATTCTTCTTCTGAAGAGGCGACCTCTGCCTCTGATTTTCCCCCCCCTTTTCTCTTTCCTCTCTCTCTCTCTCTCTCTCTCTCTCTCTCTCTCTCTCTCTCTCTCTCTCTCTCTCTCTCTCTCTCTCTCTCGTTCTCTTCCTCTCTTAATCTCTGTCTTCCATACCCTTTTATCTCCCTAATACCTACGAAATAAACTCTATACTCAAGCTCCCTCTGTATGGTATATCTGTCTCCCACTGCCACAACCTCTCCCATGTACAGGGGAACCTGCCAGGCTCTCTCCATGTTCCCTCCCACCCATGGACAGACAGCCTGAGACATATGGGGATCCTGGACCCGGAACACGTTCCAACATCCTGTCTGCGTCATCGCTGTGCACAATACTGATGGTAAGATTCCCTTCTCCGAGTCAGCTTTCACTGACATTCATCTCTGGTAATTCCCCATAACTGAGGACTGAAATCTCATTTCTCCTCTTGGACTGTTGTCCTTCATCTCAGACTGTTGTCCTTGAGGCCACTCAGAGTGGCCCTGGTCCCCAATCCTTATGCTGACGGGTCTCAGACTGGTTTGAAACAATTTGCTCGATCCTCTCAATTTTTTTTTTAGGGTTGACTAAAATAAATTTACTATCAGATCTTGTTTCTTGTCCCCTCCTCAGATATGGGAAGTGACCTACATACCCTCTTTAAAAACAACCTAATATGACCACCTAACAGCAGACCCCAACACAGGAAGTTTTCAATTTCTGTCAGTGACCAGGCAGATAGAAATTTTCTATCCAGCCATACTAAACTTTGTCCCAGTGGCATCTCAGGCACCTTCTACTTTCCCCCCTACTGGGCTACTTCCCACTGTGGCTAAGCCTATCTCAGGCAGAATATTCACCTCCACCAATAAATGTTCCTTTTTTCTCTCCTGTTCAAAATCTCTCTCTCTTATCCTGTCTCTGCCACTGCTACCACTGTGGCTACCCCATAAGCCAGCAAATCTCGTCAGATCCATGAGGTGGCTGTTCCAGTCCCAGCCCTCTCTTTGCCCACCACAGTGGAATTTTCCTGTCTATTTCATGTATAAAAGAATGTGTCAATAAAAGGACTCTTGAGGTTCTACCCCTAGCCAAAGGTACTGGCAGCTGGCTTGCCTGCTAATGGGCAACCGCACTCTGACACTGGCTTGGCTGCCCCCTGTCTACATAAGCTGCCACCAGCTACCTTTAAGCCATTAGCTATGCTTCACCTAGCTCCCTGTACAAGATTTTAAGGTTGAGTCTCTATGGGGTAATTAGGAATTAAGTTTTTGCACTCTGGATATACATAACAAGTATTGATACTTTAACCTCTTTGAGATCCACTGCATATGAAATTTAAATCATTTAAGTTTTCTGCAGTGAATGAAGACCATGCCCAACACTGACATTTGAAGTCTCCAAAAGGAGGATGGGGCCCAAAATGATGATTCTACCAGACCTATGACAATACTACTAATTTGAAAACCACCACTTAAAGATCATCTTTGGACTACAAACTATTAAGTACAATTTCAAGGTGGCTCACAGAGATGATACAGCCTTAGAAACTACTCTAGCCAGGACTGGAGATGTGTCCTACACTTTCCCACTACACAGAGACGGACAGGACAACAAATTATACAGCAGCCTCTCCCAGGACTTGACAATTAGCTCAAATTTTTTATTTCAGAATTTCCTAAAGATGCCATCATCCCCGACAGTACAAAGTAAATTTAAGAATAAAATATCCACATTTTGCAGAGATGGGATGAGTGGTTTTTGGTCATTTATTAGGTATTTGTCATAGTTTGGGGGTGTTAGTTACAAGTTTTATTGGTTACAGTCAGGAAGAAAATTGAACTAAGGAGATTAGATTCAGAGTTTTTGTTTTGCAAAAATGGGGGGATATAGATATGATAGGATTTAAGGGTAGATTATTGAATCTACTCAGAAAAAAATAAGGGGGGACTTAGAAATAGGACTAAATGTAGATTATTGGATTTACTTTTAAATAAAAAAGCAACTACTAGTTTTAAATATTTTACATTAACTTGTATTTTTATATATTGTTGCAAAGTTGAGATGATTTTTGTTAGAATATACTGTACATACATGTTTTCAAGCTTATACAGAGATATATTTTAAATATAACGGTCATATTCAAGCACTTTAGTGATCTGTAGAATATGGCATTTAATATATTTTAGTAACATAAATTCTTTTCTTTTTTTTATGACTCTGAGGTGTGTCTGCTCCTAGAAGAATCAGTCTACTTCAGAGAAGATGATAGGCATCAAAGAAACTCTGCTTTCCTTGCAGCAAATGTTAACCACTGGGTAAGAACATGCTCTTCTCTTAAATGCTAACACTACGTTGTACAAATTGGACAAGCAGGACACAAAGAAAGACCTGCCAAACTTTGCCAAGACAAATAGGACAACTCTTCAGAACATCCTGCTTCACAGAAAGGTCTGTCAGATATTCTAGGCCTATAGACCAAATTTGAGTGCCCCAACTTTGCAGAGCAACCTTAGGTGACTTTCCAGGTAGCCAACTGTTTCAGTCATTTCTCACATTTTTTTGGAAGTCGTTTGCTCACACTTCCTGATTACTTGTGTAATATTATTTCCGTCTTAGATTGCTGATGCAGTTGAAGACTTTAAAGTTAAAATTTTAGTTTTTCTTGTTACAAGATTCAGAAAAGAAATTCACTAAAAAATTTAAAGAGTGTAAGGTTTGAGAGACATAAAAAGATAGTTTTGGCAATGCAAGTTAGAATAGAAAGTGAATTAGGTACAACTTCTGAACTCACCAAGACAGGATATATTTGGAATATTTCTCTGAATTTGTCAATTGTTAACGAACTAGACATTTTATATATTTATTAACTGTATATATTGTATATAGTTGTGCTTATTGTATATACTTTTGCTTATATTAGTTATAACCTTCTTTTTAAAAAATTTTTTAGAGAAAATAAGGAAATGTGGGGATATCTTGTTTGAACAAACAAAGTTTGCCTGAAGTTCACAGTGCATAGCTAGCCACTAGCTAACCATAGATGTCTTGAGGTCTGTACAGACAGACAGGATGTGACGTGGCTGGGTGAAGAGATGAAGAGATAAGGTGGGAGGAGACAGGAACTCTCTCTTTTTGGCTGAGAAGTTGAGTATGTAAGGTAGCTTTGGTTTTGCTCTTTGGTCACTCTGATCTCTCAGCATTTTCCCCTATATCTGACTCTATACTTTTATTATTAAGACCTATTAGAACTCATGCTACAAGATAGGCTTTCTCTATGTAGCACTGGCTATCCTGGAACTCACTCTATAGGCCAGGCTGTTCTTGAACTCAGGAGTTCTCCTTTCTCTGATTCCCAAGTGCTAAGCTTAAGGGTGTATGACACCATGTTTTTATGAGCTATCCTTATTTTAATTTGTACATATTTTCATATTAGTGATGTTGTGTCACATTTCACATGTTATATATTTATAATGTTTTTACTGTACACAATCTATACATATGATCTACATATTTTAATTCTTTATTTTTTCATATTGATTTTTAGAATTCTTAGGGTAGGAAATCATTCTTCATAGGTCTTCAGTATATATTTTTCTTGTCATTTTCATTTTCTCTTTATCATGCTACTTTTTTAGTGTACATTTTGTTAAAAATTTTTTATCATTTTGTTAAAAATGTTATTTACATTAAAAATGTTAGTGTACATTTTGTTAAAAAAGTTATCTCATACTAAAGGTTTATAGTTTTTTGGATTAATTCAAAAAATTTAATGACTCCAAAATATAATTGTTATGCTTCCTTATAGGCACAATACACAACTTTAAAAAGACAAGTTCTTGAATGAACTATGATGAAGAAACAATCTTGGCTGTGGGAGACATATCATCTGAGTTGTTTCTAACTTATAGCGAAGAATTTAAGAAAACAATTATAAAAATTAATGCATGATAAATCAAACCTACTTTAGTCACTTACCAAGGATAGAATTAACATTTGTAGGTCATGGAGCTACAGAGTAGAAAAATAACCTTAGATACAAGTCATGAACATGAAAATGGAGTGATAAAGAAAAATCAAGTGTCGACATAACATCAGAAATTTTGAGATAATAAGTTAAGGCTTGTATTAACTGAAAGTATCTCTTGTGGTGTGGCAATCTGATTCTGTACTGGACAATAAATATCAGATGGTAGAGCTTTTGTCATGTTCAAATCAATTTAGTTCCTCAGAAAGAAGTTCACCTTCCTGACAAAACTGTTTTTCAGAGATAAAAAATGTAGACTTTCATATTAAATGATAGCTATAGGAAAAATGCATGTATTTCCTCCTGTTAAACCCCAAAGGGCTTGGCAGTTTTTGCAGAAATGACCAATTATGACTTAAAACAGATATTCATCTGTAATACAATGAGTGAATGAGGGGTTGAAATTACTGAAATGATGTTCAACATTTTACCAAACAAAAGGCTTTGATAAATCTTAGATGCAGCTTTATTTCTCTGGGAAATTGAAATAGTTCTTTTAGTAGATGAATACAAAGCAATTTTAATGCAATGCAACCAGTCCACAAGAGATTCAATTTCAGGAATGTGAAGAATGCTGCCTTATTTTGGAATGCCAGGTGGTTTCTCTAAAAGTCCATTTGCTAAGGAATGTTAAAGAACACACATTTCTTTCTTTTATTCTTCCCATCTTATTAGGATTAAGATGAAAGCTTGTGTTTACCTATACAATTTTGCCTTGTTACCAGACATTTTGAGGATTCTTTTCATGGTCACCAGATGATACCAAAGAAACTGATGTCCTCTCTTGACCTTCTTTGTTTGAATAGTAAAATAATTTAGAAAAGACTCAAACAGAAACTGGAAGGCGATCTTATTAAAGTGTAAAGGAAAACCCAGAGCAGGCAATCTGGAAAAATCATCAGCTAACAAGTGGTGGAAAATGGAGAAGAGATGGGTTTAAAGTTGTGATGTTTGAGAAAGTGTAAGGAAGCACCAAGTACTAGAAAAACATATTTAAATTCTGGGCAGCATCTGAAAGAAGAGATTAAAAAGGGGAGGGAGGGAAGGAGAGAAGGAGGGAGGGACGGAGGAAGGGAGGGAGGGAGGGAGGGAGGGAGGGAGGGAGGGAGGGAAGGAGGGAGGGAGGCAGGTAAAAAAGAAGGAAGGAAGGAAGGAAGGAAGAAAGGAAGGAAGGAAGGAAGGAAGGAAGGAAGGAAGGAAGGAAGGAAATGTTGCAGAGATGGGCAGACCCAAAGTCTCATAGATGGTTTGCATGCTTTTAGGGACTATACTGGGGAGAATTAGTTCTGGGAAGAAGAATGGTTATCTCATTAAAGGGACAATTACTGCATTTATCTATTCACCCTGGCTGAAGGTGAACCTGCCTTCCTAGGATGGACAGTGCCTTCCTGAATAGTGATCGCTATGTAAGGTGAGTGACTTAGCCAGATCAGAGAATTCATCCTATTTATCACTAGTTTTACCCATAAGGCCTTTGCTGCAGCCATGCCAATTACAATGGTGGTGATAGTCAGCAAATATGAATGATGTACACAGTAAATATATAAAAAGCTGAGTTATGTGAACATTGAAAGACTGTGATAATGTATTTGCAATCTCTTTCTCCTCATTGATTAAAAACCTGTTTGACTCTAAATAGGTCATGAACAGTAAGTGATAGATATGTTAGTATTGAGTCACTCCCCTTGCTTAGAGACCACTCTTCCAGGAAGGCACTGTCACTCCTAGGAAGGAATGTTCATCTTCAGCCACATTGACTAGATAAAGGCAATATATGCTACTATGGCTAGTTTTTAAAATTTTGAAACCTGGGCAAAAATTGTTTAGCACTTTGCTGCTTGCCCCAAGTCATGTTTTCACTCCTGTGTACTACAAATATCCATTACTGTTGCTTTGATTAGTTAGTTGCTGTGAAGTCAACTCCTGACTGAACAAAAATTGCTGAGTTAATGGCATCCTTAGTAATTGAATTGTACATGCACAGAACTCGAAACAAAAACCTCAATCCTGATTCACACCCCCAGTTTAGAAAACAAAGCCATGACTTTATAATTAAAATTAATCTCAAAGTTACTTTATTTTAATAACTTCAGATAAGTTTCTAAAATTTTATGGTACTTTATTTCTTCATTTGTTGATTAAATATACCTAACCCATGGGGATTTTCAATGTATTTAATGTGAATACAGGAAAATTGTCAAAATTACTTATGTACTTTCAATAAAAACTAGGCATTATTATATTTATGCTTTCATCAATAAGGTAAACATGTTTATTCCTATGATTAGCATGCATAGGAAATATTGCTTGTAGGAAGAAAATTTTTAAGTTATTGAAAGTTTTTCTTTAATCATAAAGTCTTTATAAAAACTTAGAATAAGAAAATCCATGTGACTAAGAGAACTGACTAGCCAGAAGTAAATGTACTTGTGTCAAGGCTCTATGATTTCTAGCTCTGTAAACTTGGAAAAATCACTTATAATTTTTGTAATAATGCATTGTATGTGTTTTAAAAAGATTTTGACATGTAGGTTTGAATTAAAATGAGATTCCACTTGGTCTTTGCTAATGCCTTAAAATGCAGAGCACATAATTGTGTAATATGACCAACCCTCTGTAAAAGGATTCTCTCGAAATGATTGATCAGAGTTTCCATAACTTCAGTCCTTGACCTGTATCAGTGGAAACACATATATTAATGATTATTATGCTTGAAGCACTGTTTACATACAGATGTACATCATTAATCACCTGAAATGCTTTACAAAAAACTTTATAATATTGCATTTTCAAATTATAGTAAATCTATTTCCTGATAATCACCCCAGAGTAAAATTTTTAAAGTGCCACATAGTATTTCCACTTATTAATGGGGTACAGTATGATGACTCATTTTAGTCATAAAATGTACAACGATAGTCAAGATAATTAGTTTTTCTATTTCTTCAAATATTTATTATTTCTACAGATTAAAATATTTATACTCTTCTAGGTCTTTTAAAACTTAGCATGCATTGATATAGACTATTGTTACTCTACTTTCATGTAGATATGTAAAAGAATGGGCATTCTTTAAAGCAACTGGAAGTCTTTATAGTTAATCCTTGTAACCCAAAATTCTTTCACAAATTCCATAGAATTTCTTTCAACAAAAATCAAATGCCAAAAGGATTTTACCATCTACTCTTCTGCCCTGATATAGGTTGGAAGTTAATTATATTTTTTTGTCATAGTTAATTATATTTTTAAGACACATGAATTTAATGGTTTAAAAGCAAAAATCCTTTTAAAAAATATATTACACCAGTAATAACATGTCATCAGTCTTAATAATCTAACATCCAGTACCTATTTGTTTTTTTCTTTTTTTTCTTTTTTTGGTTTTTCGAGACAGGGTTTCTCTGCAGCTTTTTTAGAGCCTGTCCTGGAACTAGCTCTTGTAGACCAGGCTGGCCTCGAACTCACAGAGATCCACCTGCCTCTGCCTCCTGAGTGCTGGGATTAAAGGCGTGCGCCACCACCGCCCGGCACCTATTTGTTTTTTATGACAGTGAATTTGTTCTTACTTGTCACTTCATTCTGTGTACCATTTTGTAAATGTTTTACTTCTCAAAGATAAAACTACTAAGTGGTTTATAACAAAATCTATAATGTCAGTAGTCACCAAATTTATAAGAATGATAAACAATCCTCATTCTTTTAGTAAGACTTTTTTTGTGTGATATTCCCTGAGATATTGCTTGGTCATGTTATGTTAGCTTTGATTCCATGTGTATACTTTAGAGTAATGTCTGTGTCAGCAAACTTTTAAAATTGCTGATAATATATTCTTTTAAAATTTTCACCATTGATACCACAAATGAGATACCATAAATGAGAGTATTTGGAGAATGTTGGAAAATAAGAGTCAAATGAGATAAGCAAACCTTATCCAAGAAGGAGTCTGTTTGTGTTCCAAAAGCTTAGACTATTCCTCTAAGTGACAAGGAATTGTGTAAATATAGTGAAATGTCATTTAATATTTTCTCTAAAAATCTGAGGATGAAATGAGGAAGGAAACTGTTTGAAGAACAAGAAAATTTGATATTGAGACATACAAAATATCCAGTAAGATAAAAATAATAGAGATGCATAAAGGACATCTTCTATTGCCTATCCTCAAACTTGAGGGTTATAGTTGTGCAGATTTGTGAGTCCTGTTAACAAGGCAGTTATGACCTTATGAAATAAATACATAAGTAATTGATAAGTCATTGCAGTTTTAAAATAAAATACTGGTTTTCTTGCCTCTTCCAAAATACTGTTTCATACTTTATAGTTTATTAACTCTATGCTATATGTATTATTACAATTTCTAAATAGATTTTCATTAATTTCAAGACAAATCAATCATAGCTGAAATAAAGTGACTGACATTGTAAAAGTGGTTATGAGTTCTCAAATAAAGCTTAAATTGAAGTGAACCATTATTTTGCATATATAATAAAACTATAATGACTAAAACATCAATAGTTCATTACCTCAAAAATGTACAGTCTATTAATTTTTATTAAGGTAGGTTGATGATATAAGAATCATAAAATATTGTGAGCATTCTTTTTACATAATTAACAATCATGTATTTCATAAATTATAGACAAAGGTTATTATGGGCCTGATAAGAAAATATATTATTTTCATTAGATGAATCTGTATGCCTTACAATGTGTTTTTCATTATTTTCATCTAATAAATGTAATATTTTATAATTAAAAAAATAAATGCTACAATATTCTGATGAAAATGAAAGTAGCATGATCTTCAAATTGTTCAAATTTATTTTCAATCAAGAGTACAGAGTTGGGGATGTGCCTTAGTAGCAACATACTTGCTGAGTCTATGTAGGACCTTCACATGGCTTGACCAAGAATAAACAGAAAGTAATCTCTATACAAACTAAATTTTATTTACTGATGGAATATTTTGTTCTTGTATAATATTTTTCTTTTTCTATTGTCATTATTCCTATAATATCACTTTTAAAACTTTTACTGTTTGAGAATTTCATACACGCGTATCAGTTTTGATAAAGTTCATCCCCAGGTCCTCCTCTCAACGCTAATAACTATTTTTAACTTCCAACTTCATGTACTCATTTTCTATGCACAGTGAGTATAATTAGTGCTGCTAGTATATGCATGGCTGTAGGCCTATCCACTGGAGCATGAGAAGCCTACCAAAGATCATATCTGACAAAAATGAACTTTCCCTCTGCAAGCAGCAGTGAATTGCCAGTAGTTCTTCACCTAGGAATGATGTGAGCCCTTTCCCCATTTATATTAGAATTTTGACTGGACTGATTCTGTGTGCATCTTGTAAATACAGTCACCTCCATTGTAAGCACAAGTATGCAATATCTTGTCATGCCTGGAAAACACTGTTTACAGAAGTCTTTACTATTTATGGCTCTTCTTTTAAAACTTTTTTTAAAGAAAAACAAACTATCTTTTTTCATTTTATATACCAATCCTAGTTCCCATTCACTTGCCTCCTCCCATTCTCTCCACATTCCTGCCACCCCCATCCACTCCCTAGAGAGGGCAAGTCACATTGCTCCCAGGAAGGACCAAGGCCCTCCCCATTATATTCAGGCTGTTCATGGTATCCAACCAAAGAGATTGGGTTCCAAAAAGCCAGTAAAAACAGCAGGGACAAATTCTGGTGCCACTGCCAGTGGCCTTGCAGTCTGCCCCAGCTATACAGCTGTCACCCCCATTCAGAGGGTCTAGCTTGGTCCTATGCTGGTTCCTTCTCACTCTAGCTGGAATTGGTGTGCTCCCATTAGCTCAGTTAAGCTGTTTCAGTGGGTGTCTGCATCATGGTCTTGACCTATTTGCTTATATTCTCACTTCTCCCACTCTTCAACAGACTATGGGAGTCATCCCAGTGCTCTGCTGCAGGTCTCTGTGGCTGGATGAAGGTTCTGTGGTGGCATTTAAAACAGTCATCAATCTGACTACAGGGCAAGGCCAGTTCGAACACCCTCTCCACTACTGCTTAGGATTTAGCTGGGGTCATCCTTGTGGATTCTTGGGAATTTCTCTAGTGCCATGTTTCTTGGTAGTTCCATAATGGCTCCCTTAACCAAAATATCTCTTTCCCTACTCTCATCTCTGCCCTTCCTGATGGAGGAGAGTTATCTGTCTATGTTACTTTCATTGGTTAATTAATAAAGAAAACTGCCTTGGCCCTTTAAGAGAACAGAAAATTAGGGAGGCGGAGTAGACAGAACAGAATTGTGGGAAAAGGGGTAGCAGGCAGTGGGGAGACACTTCAGGCAGTCGCCATATGCAGTCTCCATGATTCTCCTCTCCGAGATGGATGCAGGTTAAGATCTCTCCTGGTAAACCACACCTCGTGGTGCTACACGGATTACTAAATATGGGATAAAGGAAGATGTGAGAATTAACCAATAAGAGGCTACAGATAATGGGCCAGGCAGTGTTTAAAAGAATACAGTTTCCGTGTAATTATTTTGGGTAAAGCTAGACGGCGGCCGGGTGGCGGGACGCAGCCCCACCGCTTCATTCATTCCTTCAAGTTCTCTCCCTTCCCTCCTTCTCCCCTCCTCCTCCCCTTCTGCCCTTCCTTCACCCCCAGTTTTTGTCAGGAGATCTTGTCTATTTCCCCTTCCCAGGGTGATCTATATATGTTTCTCTTAGGGTTTACCTTGTTACTTAGCTTTTCTAGGGTCATGGACTGTAGGTTCTTTATCCTTTGCTTTATAGCCAGTATTAAAGGAACTTCTAGAGTCATCATCATTCCTGACATAAATCTCTATTATAAAGCTACAGTAATGAAAATAACTTGGTATTGGCATAAGAACAGACAGGTTGACCAATGAAATCTAATTGAAGACCGGGATATTTATCCACACACCTATGAACACCTGATTTTTGACAAAGAAGCTAAAATTATACAATGGAAAAAAAAGAAAGCATCTTCAACAAATGGTGCTGGCATAACTGGATATCAACATGCAAAAGAAAATAGATAATTATGTATCCCCATGCACAAAACTCAAGTCCAAATGGATTAAAGACCTCAATATAAATCCAACCATACTGAAGCTGACTGAAAAGAAAGTGAGAAGTATCTCTTAATGCATGGGCACAGGAAACCACGTCCTAAATATAATGCCAGTGGCACAGACACTGAGGGCAACAATAAATTAATTGGACCTCCTGAAACTCAGAATCATCTGTAAAGCAAAGGACATAGTCAATAAGTCAAAAGGGAAGCCTACTGAATGCGGAAAGGTCTTAACCAACCCCACATTAGATAGAGGACTGACTCCAAAATATATTTATAGCTCTTAAAACTATTATGCCTTTTCTTCAGCAATAATTATTGATCATTGAGGGTAATAGATATGTTAGATATCCTACTTAGAGATGAGCATTCCAAGCTCTCTTATTCTCTACACTTTGATCAATATGAATTTCTGTGTTAAACACCGTCTATGACAAAAAGATATTTCTCTGATCAAGATTGAGAGTTATGCTAATCTATGTGTAGACTGTCTCTTTTAGTATGTACTTTCATGAAATTCATTTAAATTATGAGAAAATATTTTCATTGTTTAAAAATATTTGATATCTTTAAATATTAAATAATCAGACCAAGGTAAATTTTCATAGTACTATTAAGAAAAGCAGAAGTTTAATGTTACAAGAATAGAAAAACCAAATGAAAACTTAATTTCATTTTCTGCGAAAGATCATGATTTATAGGGTACAAGAGACTTCTCAGTGCTTAAGAACACTGACCTTCCTGTGAATTGATTCCCAGTATTCAAATGGCAGTTAGCAACCATTGGTACCTCCTTTTCTAAGGAGATCTGACATAATCTTCTGCTCTCCATGGCATTTTACACACACATGATCCACACATATACATACAAACAGTATACTCTAATGTAACATATTTTAAAGACCATAACTTGTACTTTATTTAAGTATCCTCTTGTTTCTTTTCACTCTTTTGCATTTTATGTGCTGTCAAAATTACACGAAAATTAAGCGGCAGCATTTAGTTGGAATTGACATCATGCATAAAAATTAAATTAAATTTAATGTTTTATGTAGCACCTCTTATAGCAGACCCAGAAATTAGTGTATATAACCTCTCATTTCTCAAAGTACCATCAAGTATCATTTTTAAAGAAATTGGAGTTGTTTCTTGAGGTCATTATCTTAGTTAATAAAAGAATTGGGGACATATTTTTAAAAAATTCAATGACAATTTTATTAGAATTTAAAGAAAAACTCAAAAGTGACAAGATATAAGTTTTGGCAGATGCCTAGAAGAGGAAGATGGAAAAAATAAAGACAAAGAGTTATGGAAATTCAATTCATGCTGCCATGTGATGAAGGACTCTCATTGGTTAATAAAGAAACTGCCTTGGCTTTTTGATAGGGCAGGATTTAGATATGTGGAGTAGACAGAACAGAATGCTGGGAAGAAGGGAAGTTAGTCAGATGGATACTTAAATAAAGTACAAGTTATGGTCTTTAAAAATATTTTACATTAGAGTATATTGTTTGTATGTGTATGTGTGGATCATGTGTGTGTAAAATGCCATGGAGAATTAGCTAATAAGAGGCTGAAACTAATGGGCCAGGCAGTGTTTAAATGAATACAGTTTGTGTGTTGTTTTTTCGGGTGTAAAGCTAGCCATGCGGAAGCTGGGCAGGGCGAAAAGCAGGCCTGCTAGCCTCACCACTACAGAAATGAGAGTCATTCATGTTGGGAACAAGTTGCATGGCAAGGAGGAAAGCTTTAGAGAGTGAAGCCTAAAGTGTTAGAAAATGGATGTTTAGAAAGGAATGGAAAGAAAAATATTATATGTCTCTTAGTAATTTAGAAAAGCAAAAAAAAACTTGCTGTGATAGTTTAACATCCCCCGCTAACACTTATAGGCTTAGGAATTTGAATACTTATGCTCTAGTTGATGGTTTTGTTTGTGGAGGTTATACAAAGTGCAGCCTTACTCAAGAAAGTACATGTCTAGGGGTGGGATTTCAGGGTTTATGCCTTCATTCCATTTTGTTTGTTCTCTTCTCTTTGTTTGCAGTGTAACATGTGATATCTTGGCCACCTAATTTAGCCACCAGCCTCCATGCTTTCACCACCATTATAGATTCTTCTTCTGGAAGCATAGAGCTAAAATACATTCTTTGTTTTGTAAGTTGCTTTTTTTCAAGGTCTTTCATTATAGAAACAGAAAAGTGACTAATACAGAAGTGGGTACCAGAAGTGGGTAATGCTGTGCTTGGAAGGAATATGGAAGATTTTGGAGAAGCCATTAAATGCTATAAACAGAATTTAAAGTGTCATTCTAGTGGGAGTTTGGAAGTCAGGAGTGCTGAGAGAATGTAGACAGTAGAGGTCTAGCTAAAGAAATTTCAGAAGGAAGCAAGGACTTCATCCCAGATACTAAGTAGAGGCTGTTTGTACGTTATTTTGGTGATGAGTCTGGCTGACTTCCGCTCTTGTCCTAAGACATTGACTGAGGCAAAATTTACAGACAGTATTAAATGAAAACATTAAAATGTATTAAAATTTGTCTGTGGAGTAAATTTCAAGAAAACACAACATTGTATCAATGAAATGATAATTAGTAATAATACTTATGCAGGACTATAATGAAAAGCAACAAGTGGAACAGAAAGAAATAGAAAGTTTACACTTTGGAAAGAAAAAAAAGGAGTACTAGAAAGTTTGATGTTGCACTCAAGGTGTGTGGTGAAAGGGAGCCTATAATTAAAGGGATTAGCCCAGCTTTGAAAAGGCCTTCTGCAAGGTACTGGAACAATGATAAGGATACTGTTAGATAAGTCCCCACCAAGGTAAACTTCCAACTCTGGAAGGAAAGCTTAAGGAGTTTTCCTCAGCAGAGAAAATAAACAAAACTTTATACATATGTGATTTAAAGGAATGAGAGTCCATCCCAAGCTGGCAGCCATATTTGTTAACTTGTATGGAAGTTGATTTTACAGGGTGCACAGTTAAGAGATTTCGTTGAGTCTTAAAGAAAATATGAACTTTTAAATGGTGCTGAAAATGTTAACGATTATGAAGATTTTAAATTTTAACTAATTGCTATTCATCTGGTACTAACTTTGGAGACATGAGAATTGCAATATTGAGGTGATCATGAATTTTGCATTCATGGTTTCAGAGAACCACCAAGGCCAGGCAACACATGCCAAGAAAGTAATTGTGTGAAAGACCTGAGATGGTGAGTGGCCATTGTGTGAAGCGTTGGAAGTGAAGTTAAAATTGTAGTAAAGACTCCAATATTTTGGATATGTCAGATCTGAGAGATAACTGGATAGGGGGTCTGCATATGGGGGGTAAAACTAGCACAAGAGGGAGATGTATGTGGAAGGCAGCAAAACTGCAGGATGTGAACCACCTATGCTCTTTGAAATTGAAGTTCCAGACACTGAATGTGAGTTTAGTCTTGTTTTAGAATGCCCCCATTCTTTCATATTCCTCCCTTTTGGAATGGGAATGATATTATTTGCCACTGCATGTTAAAAGCATGGCACTTGGTTTTACAGAAGGACACAATTAAGAGATTTCCTTGAGTTTTGAAGTGAATATGAATTTTTAAATTGTGGTGAAAATGTTAAAGAGTTATGGAGACTTTTAAAATAAATGAAATGGATTTTGCATGTGCTTAGTGGGACCAGGTAGTTGAATATAGTAGGTTGAATAAGAAATATACTTTTAAGTTCAGGTATTTGAAGACTTGGTCACCAGTTGATAGCTGTCTTAGTTAGGGTTTCTATTGCTACTGTTGTGAAGAGACACCCTGACCACAAGAACTCTTATAAAGAAAAACAATTAATTGGGGTGGCTCACTTACAATTCAGAGGTTTAATCCATTATAATCATGTCAGGAAGCAAGGCAACATGCAGGCTAACTTGGTGCTAGAGTCAAGAGCTCATACATCTTGATTCAAAGGCCACAGGAAGTGAACTGAGACACTGGATTAGCTTGAGCATATATTAGACCTCAAAGTTAACCTTCACAATGGCAAACTTCCCCCAACAAAGCCACACCTCCTAATAGTGCTATTTCCTTTGGGGTTCATTTTCTTTCAAACCAACATAGTGGTACTGTCTAGGTATATTACTGAAGGAAGAATGTCAATCGGAGCAGGCTTTGGGAGTTCATAAACTCACCTGACTTCCAATTCTCTCTTGAATTTGTGTTTGCTGTTGAAGATATGGTCCCTTTACCTCCAGTTGCCTAACACGATGCCTCCCCTGCAATTATGGAACCCTAAGCCAATTTGTATCCCCTTGATCTACTTCAGTTGTCTTATTCCTCAAGTTAAAATTTCAAGTACCATATTGAATAAGTATACAGACAGTGGACATCCTTGTCTTTTCCTTATTTTAGTGAAAATTCATTGTTTCCATTTAAATTAATGTCATCAGTGTACTTGCTGGAAATTACTTTTATTATGTTGAGGTATGTCCCTTGTATCCCTAGTATCTCTGGGACTTTTTATTATGAAAGGATACTGGATTTTGCCAAAGACCTTTTCTTTATCTAATAAGATGATCAAGGAGTTTTTGTCTTTCAATCTGTTTATGAAGTGGTTTACACATTTGTTGATTTGTATATGTTGAATCCACTCTACATCTCTGAGATGACACCTAAGTGGTCACTGAAAATGGTCTTTTTTAATGTGTTCTTTCAGTTGGTTTGAAAGTATAGCTAAGAATTTTTCCATATAGTTTCATAATTTTTTCTATTGGGTATTTATGGTTTTTTGTTGTTATCATGGTGACTTTTAATTATGTAAACTGTTCTTTCTGTAAGTTGTTTTTGGTCATGGAGTTCTGTTACAGTAGCAGAAAAGTAACTAATGCACTTAATAAAACTCTGCAACCATGGGTCTGTAAGCAGTTATACAATTATACAGAGAACAAGAAATCTGGATAGAAAATTCAATTACTTCATTAAGTAGATATTTATTCCTCCTGTCTCTGTTTTTTTTCCTCCTGTCTCTTTAGCATGGCTTGAGGTGGAGCTATCTTCCTGAGTAGCATCTCTTAGCTGGGTGTCTGACCTCTCTAACAGTACTGTTAAAACTCTATTCAATTCAGAAATAATATTCTCTTCAAGAGAAGACAATAATTTTCTTTTACTGGGCTTTAATTGCTACTGTAACACTATCAGAACAGATGAAGCCATACTTTCAAGTAAATGCAACTTATGCTCCTTACATAACACAAATTCATTACTTGGATGTCTCATACACATTATTTACAAACACATCAGTATCAACAACAATCCTTTAAATTGTTGTCTAAAATTGAAACTTTGTAATTTTCCTTTTTCATATAAAAATTAAAGCATGAATAGTAAAAATATTATTTATATTTTAACTGACCTATTATATTGGTGTAAAAACATAATGAAATTGTGTAAAAGTGAATTCCAATGTAGTATTTCTATAAATATATATTTTATAACAAAATGTCAGCTTCTAAAATATTAAATATCCCTTTTCCTACAACTAAATAAATTATTCTTTTGACACATTTGCACAAAGATTTAGTTTTTCAATCATATATTTGATATATGATATCAATTTGTTGTTCACCAATTAAAATATCTCAGTTTTAATTTTTAGCATAATCATCATTTATTTTAATAATTTTTATCCATTTTATATTCAGAAGAAATTTCAAAATAATATGTAGAAACTTAATTTTATTTTTTTTTGCTATTTTCTATGACCCAAAGTAAACATTGGACACATGTTAAGAAATTTATGACAACATTATTTTTTCTTTTTATTAAAAAGATTTTGTTCTCAGATAATATATCCTGATTACAGTTTTCCCTCCCTCTACTGCTCCCACTTCCTCACTTCCTTCCTCACATGTAGATCTACTCCTTTTCTTTCATTAGAAAATACATAGGTCTAATATTTGTCTGTGGGTCTCTATATCTGCTCCTATCAGCTGCTGTAGGAAGCCCATTTGATGACATTTGGGATAAACTCCTATCTGCAGAAGAGGTGGAGGAAAGCTAGTAGGTGCTGGAAGGGTTGAGAACACCAGGAGAACATGGCCCATAGAATCAACTAAGAAACACTCATAGGCACTCCCAGATATTGAAATGGCAACCATGGAGCTTGCATGAGTTGGTCTTAGCCCTTCTGCATACATGCTATGATTATTTAGCTTCGGTTTTTTTGCTGGACATCTAACACTGGTAGTGTAGATGTCTTTGACTCTTTCTCCTTATGTGGAACCTCTTTTTTCCTACTGGTTTTCCTTGTTCAGCCTTGATATGAAGATTTGTGTCTAGTGTTATTGCATTTTGTAAAGCTGTGTTTGATTGATGTCTCCAGGAGTACTGTTCTTTGATTGCCAGGCCTCCTTAGACCTTATTCCCCAGGGAAAGGTGAGTACGCTATCCACCCATTCTGCAGTCTCATGACATAGGACAATCAGATGTTATAGGGAGCCAAATCAAAGCAGTAATTCAGTTTATTACTATGAGCATCAGCTTATACAGTAACATCATGCGATTTGGTGGTATCTCCAGCCAATGAAAGACAGTCAAGCCCTCCCTCTGGCTAGAGGGGTGTTTTCCTAGATTTTGCTATCTTATCCTCACTGGGTAGCTTTTACTATTCTTCAGACTCAAGCCAGGCTTTTCTCTGTCCTACAGGACTCGAGGTACAGGTCCTGAGATAATTTTGGCCCAACACTTTACAAGGGGAAACCAAGTAGCAGTGTGTCTGGAAGAGAGATTTGGGGGTTGGGGATGAAGGGGAGGCTGTGATCAGGATGTATTGTATGAGAAAAAGAATAAACAAGCCAAAATAATAAAATAATATCATGTCAAATTTTGTAAATAAAAACAAGAACAGGAAATAAACAAAAAAATGCATGCAGGTTTCTGATTGTTTATAGTGAAATAAAATAAAACAAAACAAAATACAGTAAGATAAAACAAAAACTACCACATGATGTGGGATTCCTGTCTATGCTGTGAATATGTTTTGTTGCCATTAGTTAATAAAGAAGTTGGTCTTAGTCAGTGCATAACAGAATAGAGCTAGGTGGGAAAACTAAACTGAATGTTGGGAGAAAGTAGGTATAATCAGAGAGAAGCTATGTAGCCCCCATCAGAGACAGATGTTGGATGCCAGACAGAACTTTACCCAGTAAGCCACAGCCATGTGACAATACACAGACTATGGAGATGAATTAGTTTAGGATGTAAGAGCTAGACAATAAGAAGTTAGACCTAATAAGCCAAGGACTTATTTAAATAATATAGTTTCTACATGATTATTTTTAGTCAGGGTGGTCAGGGAATGAACTAGTAATCTCCGTCAACAATTGCATTGGAATTAAACAAACAGAATAAAAATAAACAGAAAATGGTGTAAGAAATGGAGATCCACTGGTTTACACTCACAGGAATCCTTAAAAACTCTAAACTGGGAGCCATAATATATATGCAAAGGACCTGGTGCAGAACTATGCATTCCTTGTTCATGTCAACATTCTATATTGACCTTATTTGTTTTCATGTTTTACTAATTATTACACTTTAGAAATTAATGTTTTTCAAAGACACACACACACACACACATATATACATACATATATATATATATATATATATATATATATATATATATGCACTGGAGGGCAGCAGGTACTTCTAAACACTGCGATATCTCTTTAGTATCTACTTGCTTCCCTATATTCAACAATGTTTTCATCTTATTTACAGGTTTTGCATGTATACAAGTTTCATTTTACATAATTTTAATTGAATTTTTATTTTCTCAGTCTTAATACCTTCTTGGCCCAAGCTGATATTGAACAGTAGTTGTAAAACATGTAGTAAAAAAGACAAAATACATTGTTTTTTAATTTAGACAACAGTAGTGAGGAGGGGAGCAGGCCTGCTTTTCATCCTGCCCAGCTCCCGCATGGCTAGCTTTACACCCGAAATAACAACACACAGATTCTATTCATTTAAACACTGCCTGGCCCATTAGCTCTAGCCTCTTCTTGGCTAACTCTCAAATCTTGATCAACCCATTTCTAATAATCTGTGTAGCACCATGAGGTGGTGCCTTACTGGGAAAGATTCTAGCCTACATCCATCTAGGGTGGGAGAAGCATGGCGACTGCCTCACTGCCTTCTACCCAGCATTCTGTTCTGTTTACTCCACCTACCTAATTTTCTGTCCTATCAAAGGGCCAAGGCAGTTTCTTTATTAACTAATGGGAGCAACAGGTAGATAGAAGACCTTCCTCCATCAGACAACAATATTAATATAGTATGGATTGTTCTCCATTTGAAAGATTCTTAGTGTAAAATAAAGGTTATGCTGATGCATTCTTCTTAGTGGGAGATGATGTAGTATTAATTAAATTGTGATTATGCTTTTGGAAAATTCCTAGGATATTATAGTGATTTTCCAGGACCACTGTAGAATACTAAAGATTTTAAGTTTTCCTTAGTGGTTTTGTTTTACTCATTTAGTTTTGGAATTTCATAAATAAAATTTTCTTTATTTTTCTGCTGGGCTGACAAAGGCTATATGTCTTGCTGCTGAACTGTTTATAGTACATGATATTTTTCCATGCTCCCTATTTAATCTCTAAGTCAATGTTCATATAATAAATTAAGATTTAAGAAATGCATATACTGGCTTTGTAGGAGCCTAGTCTGTTTGGATGCTCACCTTCTCAGTCCTGGATGGAGTGGGGAGGACCTTGGACTTCCCCCAGGGCAGGGAACCCTGACTGCTCTTTGGACTGGAGAAGGAGGGGGAGAGGGTTGTGGGAGGGGAAAGAAAATAGGAGGAGGGGAGGAGGTGGAAATTTCTATTTAAAAATGTATAAATAAATAATAAAACAACAAAACAAAACATACAAACAAACAAAAAAAAGAATTTCATCTTAACTGTTCAAACTGTGGAATTGATAAAAATAGTGTCAATATTCAAGCTCTTTGTTTTGGTCAAAAATTATGTTAAATAAAATTTGTGTTTTTTCATCTTAATTTATACGTGATCAAGAGAAATATGACACATTCATGTTTTTGTTAACCACACTATTTCCCTCTTTTCCTAGCTTTATTTCTTTTAAACTGCTCATATTTTATATGTGTGCTTTTGTATTTGCACCAGTAGAAGCATTCTCCTTTCCCAGAATTATTTCTTTTCTACTTCATTTTTTACACTTCTTTGTCTTTATTATTGTCTAAGTTGTCTTTTTTTCCCCTGTGGTGATAAGATTCAAAAGTGATTGCATCAAAGGTACACAATTTGACTATAATTTGAGGAAAATATATACTTAAATAAGCAAACAAAAATTAGAATCTTTGTTTTTACCTAATTTTGAATTCTTCATAATATTTGTCAAATTTACAAAGAAAAATTATACTTTATTATTAATGACAAGCAATGTTATTCATTCAAAATTATCTAAATAAATTGAGCTATGCAATAACCTAAAATTTTATTGTGATTTTTAAGTAAAACTATTTGTATTTTGAATATTCCTACATTTAACTATTTAAAAAGGTTAACCTTTTGTATCATAAAGAAAAAATGTGGTCAATACAACAGAATAATTGATATCACTTTATGTAAAAATACTGATATTCACAACATTTGTGAAGATGGAGATGAAAAGTTATTCAATTTACCTTGCCACTATCTGGGAAAATTTATAGGACTTGTCCCCACAAGCCCAAAATGGTAACTATTTTAACAACAGCACAAAATGAGTAGGTCATTTCAAATGGGACTATTTTTTTCTTTTTTTTTAATCATCAAGGATGATTTTATCCGCATATTCTGAAACAAACTTCCTCTAAAATATCATTGTTCACAAGTTAATGCTAGGACTATTCATCCATGTTTTAACTTGTACTAAGTTTTATTTTCCCTTTGGATCAAAAATGGTATTTTTTTCCTTAAACACCTCTGCCCCCCAAGGAGAAGTGCCATACATAATAAGCAAGGTTCTATCATGAAGGATAATTAAGAAGATGAAACCTTTGCTATTATATAACCAAACATATCTATTATTGATAAATCAAAAGTGAGCCTTCTAAAATGGCAGTGCTGTTGACATTGTCCTAAACAAAAGTAACTCTAACAGGGTAAACAGAGAGATTGTTATTGAGTAAACAGAAGTAGAAAGTCAATATTTTCAGAATCTTATAAAGTGATTGTACTGGTTTGAATAAGAATGCCCCCTATAGCTCATATATATGCGTACTTAGTTATCAGAAAGTGGCACTATTTGAAAAGAAATAAAAGGATTGGGAGTTGTGACCTTGTTGAAGGCAGTGCATCCCTAGAGGATGGCTTTGAGGTTTCAAAAATCCATGAAAGGCCCAGCGTTGCTTACTCTCTCATGCTCTCTCTGCCTATGGATTAGCTCTCAGGAACTGCTCCAAGACCTGCCTGCATGTTACCATGTTCCCCACCATGATGATGATGGACTAAACCTCTGAATCAGTAAGAAAACACTAAATGTTTTCCTTTATAAGGTGGAACATAACTTTAATCCCAACACTTAGGAGAGAGTTGCCATGGTCATGGTGTCTCTTCAGAGGAATAGAAAAGTGACTAAGACAGTGACTCTCTGTTTCCCACCATCTCCATTAATTCTTCCCAGTGGAGAACAACTACCAAGGGCATGGCAAGGGCATCTAGTTGCAGTCTATCTGAACAGCCCACACCAACTCAGATACTTCGATTTTTTTCTGATGATCACATAAAATCTGCTTGCTTTTCAGCTATTTTGCTTCTTTCTTCCCCCTCCCTAATGACAGATAGCCTTGGCAGTTTGATCTTTTATTATTATTATTACTATTACTATTATTATTATTATTATTATTACAAACTTCACCTCCTCCTCTCCTCCCATTTCCCTCCCCCATTTCCCCTTCCCCTCCCTCTCCAGTCTAAAAAGCAGTTAGGGTTCCCTGCCCTGTGGGAAGTCCAAGGTCCTCCCCCCTCCATCCATGTCTAGGAATGTGAGTATCCAAACAGACTAGGTTCCCACAAAGCCAGTACATGGAGTAGAATCAAAACCCAGTGCCATTGTCCTTGACTTCTCAGTCAGCCCTCCATGTACGCCACTTTCAGAGAGTCTGGTTTGATCACAAGCTCCATTAGACCCAGTCCAATTGGCTTTGGTAAGTTCCCATTAGATTGGTCCCACCGTCACAGTGGGTGGGCGCACCCCTCGTGGCCCTGACTTCCTTGCTCATGTTCTCTTTCCTCCTGCTCTTCATTTGGACCTTGGGAGCTCAGTTCAGTGCTCCAATGTGGGTCTCTGTCTCTATCTCCATCCATCGCCAGATGAAGGTTCTATGGTGGTATAGAAGATATTCATCAGAGTGGCTATAGTATAGGGCCAGTTCAGGCGTCCTCTCCTCAGTTGCTCAAGGAACAAGCTGGGGACATCTCTTTGGATACCTGCGAACCCCTCTAGAGTCCGGTCTCTTGCCAACCCTCAAATGGCTCTCTTAATTAAGATGAATATGGTATGTACTCACTCATTAGTGGATTCTAGCCATAAATAAAGGACATTGAGTCTATAATTCATGATTCTAGAGAAGCTAAATAGGAAGGCGAACGCCCCCCCCCCCCGCAAAAAAAGATGTAGTTATCCTCCTGGATATTGGAAGTAGACAAGATTTCCAGGCAAAAATGGAGAGCTTGGTGGTGGGAGTGGGATGGGGTTAAGGGGAGATGGGGAGAGAGAAGTGAGAAGGGGGCAGATGGGGAGAAATTGGGGGAATGGGACAGTTGGGATGGAGGAGGAGTGGATATGGGAGCAGGGAAGTATATATCTTAATTAAGGCAGTTTGTTCTTTTAATAAATCTTTCTTTCTACCCATGGAGTGGTTCAGTTTTGTGTTTTCATTGTGCAATTGCTTATATTTGGTCCTAGAGAGCTATTAGCCCTCACTAGATCAGTCATCTTAGTATGAGACAAAATCATCAACATATACACAAAGCCTTAATATGCATTCCACATCTTAAACCATCATGCTTCCACTTGGCAAGAATAAGGCTTCCTCACTATCACAGCTACAAATATTATTATTGGGCCTCTAATTCTTTTTTTTTCCTCTCATGGTTTATTTTTTTTATATTTAAAAATTTCCATCCCCTCCTCCTCCCCCTTTCCTCCCCTCCTTCTCCCCCTTCCCTCCCCTCCCCTCTACCTCTACCTCCCCTCCCTCCCTCTCAAGGCCAAGGAGCCATCAGGGTTCCCCACTCTATGCTAAGACCAAGGTCCTCCCAACTCCCCCCAGGTCCAGGAAGGTGATCGACCAAGCTGAGAAGGCTCCCACAGAGACCGTCCATGCAGAAGAATCAGAGCCCAGCGCCATTGTCCTTTGCTTCTCAGTCAGCCCCCACTGTTGGCCACATTCAGAGAGACGGGTTTGGTCGCATGATCCATCAGTCCCATTCCAACTGGAGTTGGTAATCTCCCATTAGTTCTGTCCCACCGTCTCCAAGAGTGAACGCACCCCTCACGTTCCTGACTTTCGCCCTCATGTTCTCGCTCCTTCTGCTCCTCATCAGGACCTTGGGAGCTCAGTCCGGTGCTCCAATGTGGGGCTCTGTCATTTTCTTCATCTATCCTCAGGTGGAGGTTCTATGGTGATATGCAAGAAATTCATCAGTATGGCTATAGGAACTGGCCTTTTCAGGCTCCCTCTCCTCAGCTGCCCAAGGAACTAACTGGGGGTGTCTCCCTGGAAACCTGGGAACCCCTCTAGGGTCAAGTCTCTTGACAACCCTCAGGTAGCTCCTTAAATTAAGATATATGCTTCCCTGCTCCCATATCCACCCTTCCTATATCCCAAGCACCCCATTCCTCCGAGCTCCCCCCATTCTCCCCTTCACGCTTTTCTCTCCCCATCTTCCCTTGGCCCAGTCTCGCCCAACCCTCAAGTTCTCAATTTTGCCTGGCGATCGTGTCTACTTCCAATATCCAGGAGGATTACTATATCTTTTTTTGGGAGTTCACCTTCTTATTATCTTCTCAAGGATCCCAAATTTATAGGCTCGATGTCCTTTAATTATGGCTAGAAACCGATTATGAGTGAGTACATCCCATGTTCATCTTTTTGGGTCTGGGTTACCTCACTCAGAATAGTGTTTTCTATTTCCATCCATTTGCCTGCAAAATTCAAGATGTCATTGTCTTTTACCGCTGAGTAGTATTCTAGCATGTATATATTCCACAGTTTCTTCATCCATTCTTCCACTGAAGGGCATCTAGGTTGTTTCCAGGATCTGGCTATTACAAATAATACTGCTATGGACATAGATGAGCATATGCTTTTGTTGTATGATTGGGCATCTCTTGGATAGATTCCCAATAGTAGAATTGCTGGGTCCTGGGGTAGGTTGATCCCGAATTTCCTGAGAAACCGCCACACTGCTTTCCAAAGTGGTTGCACAAGTGTGCATTCCCACCAGCAATGGATGAGTGTACCCCTTACCCCACAACCTCTCCAGCAAAGGTTATTATTGGTGTTTTGGATTTTAGCCAATCTGACAGGTATAAGATGATATCTCAAAGTTGTTTTGATTTGCATTTCCCTGATAGCTAGGGAGGTTGAGCATGACCTTAAGTGTCTTTTAGCCATTCGAACTTCTTCTGTTGAGAATTCTCTGTTCAGATCAGCGCCCCATTTTTTAATTGGGTTAATTGGCATTTTACCATCTAGTCTCTTGAGTTCCTTATATATTTTAGAGATCAGACCTTTGTCAGTTGCAGGGTTGGTGAAGATCTTTTCCCAGTCAGTAGGCTGCCTTTGTGTCTTAGTGACAATGTCCTTTGCTTTACAGAAGCTGCTCAACTTCAGGAGGTCCCATTTATTCAATGATGCCCTTAATGTCTGTGCAGCTGGGGTTATGCGTAGGAAACGGTTCCCTGTGCCCATTTGTTGTAGAGTACTTCCCACTTTCTCCTCTATCAAGCTCAATGTGTTCAGATTAATATTGAGGTCTTTAATCCATTTGGACTTGAGTTTTGTGCATGGTGATAGATATGGATCTACTTTCATTCTTCTACAGGTTGACATCCAGTTATGCCAGCACCATTTGTTGAAGATGCCCTCTTTCTTCCATTGTGTACTTTTGGCTCCTTTATCAAAAATCAGGTGTTCGTAGGTTTGTGGTTTAAGATCCGGGTCTTCTATACGATTCCATTGGTCAACTTCTCTGTTTTTATGACAATACCAAGCTGTTTTCAATACTGTAGCTTTGTAATAGAGTTTGAAATCAGGGATGGTAATGCCTCCAGAAGTACCTTTATTGTATAAGATTTTTTTGGCTATCCTGGGTTTCTTGTTTTTCCATATAAAGTTGATTATTGTCCTCTCAATCTCTGTGAAGAATTTTAATGGGACCTTGATTGGGATTGCATTGAATCTATAGATTGCTTTTGGTAGAATTCCCATTTTTACTATGTTGATCCTCCCAATCCACGAGCAGGGGAGATCCTTCCATTTTCTGGTATCCTCTTCAATTTTTTTCTTCAAAGACTTAAAGTTCTTGTCAAATAAATCCTTCACTTCCTTGGTTAGAGATACTCCCTGATATCTTATTCTATTTGTGGCTATTGTGAAAGGTGATACTTCTCTGATTTCCCTCTCTGCTTCCTTATCCTTTGGGTATAGGAGGGTGACTGATTTTTTGGAGTTGATCTTGTAACCTGCCACGTTACTGAAGGAGTTTATCAGCTGTAGGAGTTCTTTGGTGGAGTTTTTGGGATCGCTTATGTATACTATCATATCATCTGCAAATAATGAAAGTTTAACTTCTTCCTTTCCAAATTGAATCCCCTTGATTCCCTTATGTTGTCTTATTGCTATTGCTAGAACTTCAAGCACTATATTGAAGAGATAAGGAGAGAGTGGACAGCCTTATCATGTTCCTGAATTTAGTGGGATAGCCTTGAGTTTCTCTCCGTTTAATTTGATGTTAGCTGTCGGCTTGCTGTAAATAGCTTTTATTATATTTAGGAATGACCCTTGTATCCCTAATCTCTCCAAAACCTTTATCATAAAAGGGTGCTGAATTTTGTCAAATGCTTTTTCAGCATCTAATGAGATGACCATATGGTTTTTTCCCTTCAGTTTATTTATATGATGGATTACATTGATAGATTTTCGTATGTTGAACCAGCCCTGCATCTCTGGGATAAAGCCTACTTGATTGTAATGGATAATTTTTCTAATGTGTTCTTGGATTCGGATTGCCAGTATTTTATTGAGAATTTTTGTGTCAACGTTCATGAGTGAGATTGGCCTGTAATTCTCTTTCTTGGTTGAGTCTTTGTGTGGTTTAGGTATCAGGGTAACTGTAGCTTCATAGAAGGAATTTGGCAGTGACTCTTGTGTTTCTATATTATGAAATACCTTAAGGAGTATAGGTATTAGGTCTTCTTGGAAGTTCTGGTAGAATTCCGCATTGAAACCATCTGGTCCTGGGCTCTTTTTGGTAGGGAGGTTTCTGATAACAGTTTCTAATTCTTCGCGACTAACAGGACGATTTAGAGCATTTACCTGGTCCTGGTTTAACTTTGGTATATGGTATTTATCTAAAAAACTGTCCATTTCTTTTACATTTTCCAATTTTGTGGCATACAGGCTTTTGTAGTAAGATCTAAAGATTCTCTGAATTTCCTCTGTGTCTGTGGTTATGTCCCCCTTTTCATTTCTGATCTTATTAATTTCTGTGTTCTCCCTCTGCCGTTTGATTAGTTTGGCTAAGGGTTTGTCAATCTTGTTGATTTTCTCCAAGAACCAGCTTCTTGTTTCATTGATTCTTTGGATTGTTTTCTGTGTTTCTATTTTGTTGATTTCTGCCCTCAGTTTGATTATTTCCAGTCTTCTACTTCTCCTAGGTGAGTCTGCTTCTTTTTTTCCAGAGCTTTCAGGTGCGCTGTTAAGTCACCAATGAGTGCTTTCTCCGTTTTCTTTAAGTGGGCACTTAGTGCTATGAACTTTCCTCTTAGCACTGCTTTCATTGTGTCCCATAGGTTTGAGTATGTTGTGTCTTTGTTTTCATTAAATTCAAGAAAGACTTTAATTTCTTTCTTTATTTCTTCCTTGACCCAGGTGTGGGTCAGTAGTTGACTGTTCAGTTTCCATGAGTTTGTGGGCTTTCTGGGGGTAGCATTGTTGTTGAATTCTAATTTTAATCCATGGTGATCCGATAAGACACAGGTGGTTACTAATATTTTTTTGTAACTGTGGAAGTTTGCTTTGTTACCAAGTATATGGTCAATTTTCGAAAAGGTTCCATGAGCCGCAGAGAAGAAGGTATATTCTTTCCTATTTGGGTGGAATGTTCTATAGATGTCTGTTAAGTCCATTTGGTTCATTACCTCCATTAAGTCTTTCAATTCTCTGTTAAGATTCTGTCTGATTGACCTGTCCATTGGTGAGAGAGGAGTGTTGAAGTCTCCAACTATTAGTGTGTGTGGTTTGATGGCTGCCTTGATTTCTAGAAGTGTTTCTTTTACATAAGTGGGAGCTTTTATATTAGGGGCATAGATATTCAGGATTGAGACTTCATTCTGATGGATTTTTCCTGTTATGAGTATAAAGTGTCTCTTTCCATCTCTTTTGATTGATTTTAGTTTGAAGTCAACTTTGTTGGAAATTAGTATGACCACACCCGCTTGTTTCTTAGGGCCATTTGCTTGATAAACCTTTTCCCAACCCTTTACTCTGAGTAGGTGTCTGTCTTTGTGGTTGAGGTGTGTTTCTTGTAAACAGCAAAATGTTGGATTCTGTTTTCGTATCCAGTCTCTTAGCCTGTGCCTTTTTATAGGTGAATTGAGTCCATTGATATTAAGAGATATTAATGACCAGTGGTTGTTAACTTTCAGTCATTTTTAGTAGTAGAGTTTGTGTGTTTCCCTTCTTCTAGTTGTGCTGGTGAAGGGTCGCTAGATGCCTGAGTTATTGTCGGCGTTGTTGGACTCCTTGGTTTGTGATTTTCCTTCTATTACTTTCTGCAAGGCTGGATTTGTGGCTGCGTATTGTTTAAATCTGTTTTTGTCCTGGAATATCTTGCTTTCTCCATCAATGGTGAATGCAAGCTTTGCTGGGTATAGTAGTCTAGGCTTGCATCCATGTTCCCTTAGTGTCTGTAGCACATCTATCCAAGCACTTCTGGCTTTCATGGTTTCCATTGAGAAATCAGGTGTAATTCTGATAGGTTTCCCTTTATATGTTATTTGACCTTTTTCCTTTGCAGCTCTTAATATCTGTTCTTTATTCCGTATGTTTTGTGTTTTGATTATTATATGGCGTGGGGATGCTTTCTTTTGATCCAGTCTATTTGCTGTTCTGTAGGCTTCTTGTACCTTCATAGGAACATCCTTCTTTAGGTTGTGGAAGTTTTCTTCTATGATTTTGTTAAATATGTTTTCTGGGCCTTTGAGTTGTAATTCTTCTCCTTCTTCTACCCCAATTATTCTTAGGTTTGGTCTTTTCATGGTGTCCCAGATTTCCTGAATGTTTTGTGTTAAGAATTTGTTAGATTTGTTTAGTTCTTTAATCTGTGAGTTTATTTCCTCTATAGTATCTTCAGAGTCCGAGATTCTTTCTTCCATCTCTTGTATTCGGTTGGAAATACTTGTCTCTGAAGTTTCTGTTCGTTTACTCAGAGTTTCCATTTCCAGTCGTCCCTCAGATTGTGTTTTCTTCAATACCTCCATTTCATTTATCAGGTCTTGTACTGTTTCCCTTACCTGTTTGATTGCTTTTTCTTCTTTTTCTTGGGTATCTTTGAGAGATTTATTTATTTCGTCTACCTTTTTGTTTGTCATCTCCATTTCTTTATGGCAGTTTTTTACCTCCTGTTTAAGGTCCTCTATTATTTTCATAAAGTACTGTTTAAGGTCGGTTTCTTCTATACCTTCTGGGGTAGGGTGTTCAATTCTTGTTGTTTCGGGATGTCTGGATTGTGGTGATGTCATGTTGCCTTTCATGTTGTTGGAGGAGCTCCTGCATTGGCGCCTGCCCATCTCTTCCTTCAAAAGGAGCCCGGAGGCGTTTGGTGTCCTAGACCAATCTTTGCTGTGACTGAAACTGGTTGGATTTCCCCAGTGCCAGAGGAGGACCTATTCCTTGCGTCACAATCTGAAGAAGCCCACACTCCCTTGCAGGAATCCTCAGACCTGCCTGGAGGCCAGAGTCTGACTCCTCTGGGTGGATGGCCTTAGAACAGGAGCAGGATACCAGTTCAGATGGAACTGAACTGGTGGAATACCACACAGCGTACCTGGCAGCACAATCTGAAGGAGCCCGCACCCCTCCACAGGAATCCTCAGACCTGCCTGGAGTCCAGAGTCTGACCCCTTTGGGTGGATGGCCTTAGAGCAGGAGCAGGACACCTGAGAGCACTAGGGAAAGCTTGGGAGACACAGGGACGGGAGAAACAGACACAAGCCTGCAGAGGGAAGTGGGGGTAGGGGGTCTGTGCTCTCTTCCAGGGCAGGTTGCCCCAGGGTCCGCATTCACTCACCAGTTCAGATGGAATCTGGGCCTCTAATTCTAAAACTTCTAGAAGCCTCTAATATTCCCAAGTAGGCAGCAGTTATTTGTTATCAGGGTCACTGGGTCCCTACTAATGACATAGCTTTGGGAACTGTTTTTGATGACAAGATTGCTTCACAGGCCAGTCAATACCACTACCCTCCTTCTTCTTTTGTACTCTTTGCTTCTTCAAGTTTAATTCCTGCCTGTTATGAGTCCAAGCAACAGATCCTCTAAACTATAAGAATTGTTATAGGCCCTAACAGTTGTTTTTTTTTTTTCTTCAGGACAGATGTTGTCTCCCTAATGTTCAAGCAAAGCCCTTCCTGATAGCCTTTCACATTGGTTTTCAACCTGTCTACTGCTTCCTCGAACATCTCTTCTTCTACCTGAGTCTTTCTATCTTTCTTAAAGCTATCACCCATGGAGATTCTACCTGTACTCAAAACTCCCTATAGCAGGCCTTGCAACACCCCCTTCTTTCAACCTATGCCAATTTCAATTTTGGTATAATTTTCTGCAGGAAGGACTGGCAGATAAACTTTATACACATGCCTCTTAAGGAAAAACATAAATATCTTCTTACTATGGTAGACAACTTCTTATCATGGATAGAAGCTTCCCTTATTATGACTGTAGATGTAGTCTATTCCCATCTCATTTACCATGTTTTGCCAAGAGTTGCACTTCCTACATCTATACAATTGGATTATGGCCTGTCATTCTATAGGTGAAATATTTCATCAGGACTACAAGCTCCAAAATAAATGCACAGATAATTAATATTAATTACAAATGTTTAGCCAATAGCCCAGACTTATTACTAACTCTTACATTTTAAATTAACTTACTTATATTAATCTGCATTCTGCCGCATAATGTTACCTCTCTTTCATCTTGCACTTCATGTTTCTTTACTCTATATGACTGGCAACTCTTCTGACTCCACCCTACTTCTTCTCAGCATTCTCTCTGCCCTGAATATCTTGATTAGCTGCACGTCAATCAACTTTTTATTAACAATGAGAGAAATATTTATTTATAGTGCACAAAGATTGTTCTATAGCATTTCACACTTTCTGTCTAATTACAAATGAGGGCATCAATTTTAACATAGTAAAATTATATATAACAAAAATAGTTATCAAAATAAGAAATACTGTTGCAATATCTAGTTCATTTGCACTTGGCAAAATTTGAGACAATAATCTTACCTTTGTGAGTCCAACATTTTATACCTAGTTTATTTTTTATCTAAGCAAAACTAAGGAAAACTGTAGGTGTAATTACCTAGTCTCTTTTTCAAGACCCCAGAAGTATGTAATATTTCCTAATGACAGGGACATTTGGCTGACTGGACAGTCAACCAAATTCCTTCTGTAAAGTTGAAACATCTAACTTTAGCAACAGGCCTTGATATCTGACAGACATTTCTGAGAAACAAGGAACTGAGAAGTATGAATTTTGAAGGACTGTCCTATCTTGTCCTTGCAAAGTGTTTTCCTTCCTTCCTTCCTTCCTCCCTCCCTCCCTCCCTCCCTCCCTCCCTCCCTTCCTCTCTCTCTCTCTCTCTCTCTCTCTCTCTCTTTCTTTCTTTCTTTCTTTCACAGCATCACTTACCTAGTTTGATGAACCTTAGAGATACAGTGGCACCTCCACATCCCCTACCTCCACCAGTCATCAGGAGCGAGAAAGGCTAATGGGTTTATCAAGACACATCTATCAAAACTCTCTTTTTTAACTTCACCTTCCTTGTATTCAACTCTTCCTATCCCTAACTGGCATCTGGGCCATGCCTTGAGTTTCCTCCGCCCTTATCTATCTACTGATTCTATCACCCAAACTACTTTAAGATAAATATCCACTGTGATCCTTAACTTTACCATCTATTCATAGTCTGTATCTATTTCAGCATATTTTCACCCAGCTGGCAGAGACCATCTAGGAATAAATTTTGACCCTGTAACTGTTCCAAATATAGATTGCCTTCCTAGTCTTTGTGGTTGTCTTAGCTAGAATTCATATTGTTTTGATGAAGGACCTATGTCAATACAATTTGGGAAGGACAGGGTTATTATACTTCCATATCATTGTTCATCATTAAAGAATATCAAGACCAGAACTCAAACAGGACTGGGACCTGGATAAAGAGGTCATGGTCATGGAAGTGTGTTGTTTACTGGCTTGCTCCACATGGCTTGCTCAACATCTCTTTAATAGAACCCATAGCCACCAAACCAGAGATGGTACCACCCACAATGGCCTGCCTGGGTCTTCCCTAATCAATCACTAATTAAGAAAATTCCTTACATCTGGATTTTAAGGTGACATTTCTTCAATTGAGGTTCACACCTTTCAGATAACTCCAGCTTGTGTCAAGTTGACAAAAAACTAGCCAGCACAGTGGTCTTGCAAAACCAAAGTGCCCTTGATTTCTTGATTGTGGGAAAAGGGGCACTTGCATCTTCCTCAATGAAGAATGTTTCTGCTCTGTGAATCAACCAAGCTAAATGAAGGAAAGGATTAAAGACATATCAATCACCTTACAATCTATGTTCTCCAGGGATTGACTCCAATGCAAGATTCTTGTTGCAGTACTCTCTGGGGCCCTGGATTCTACTTTCTCTTAGCCCTTTGGTCTCTATCCCTCTCATGATAATGTTTGCTCCCTGTCTTTTCAGGTTCTTTCAGGACAGATTTAGTGAAATAACATAAAGATCATTAAATTAGATCACTCGGATGGAATTTCCTCATGTCTCCTATCATTACTTGCTGACTTTATCCACTTCTTTGGATCAGTATTTCAGACCCCCCACCTCTTCTTAAGCCCTTAATCAACAAGAAGTAGGGGATTATCACTACCACTTATCAAAAACAAAAGGCTAGAATGTTAGGCCCAAAAAATGACAGTGCTGGTCACAATATCCTAAAATGAAGAACTCTGAGTGTGTAAACAGGAATGTTATTATACTATTGGATAGACAGATGCCTAAATTCAGCATTCCTCAGGAATTACATAAGGCAGGATTCTCTTTACCAGAACATTCCTTAATACTCTCCCAAAAGTTGACTACCTCTGGCAAAGCTGTCACCTAGTGCCTATCTGTCCACACAGCCTGTATCAACTCAAAAGAGCCCTACCTTCTTATTGTCATATAAAAATTTCCCCAATTCCAAAACAATATGTTAATAGAATTGATTTTCAACTGTCTGGGGGGCGAAGGATAATAATGTGCATGTATGAGTACCATGTCAAGGATTCAATGTGATAATATAATTTAAATGGACAAGTACAAACCTACTGCATAGTGACTGGTCAATACACATTTCTTTTGTTTCATTTGTAAGCTTTCTTAAATTGAGAAATTATTTTACAAAATTATCACCAGTACTTTAGGCCTTAGGGGTGAATGAAAGTGTGGAGACCTATAACCTGAAATTTTAGTGGCAAAGTTGTGCAAAGAAAGCCAAGATAATTTTTTGAAGGCCAAAATATATATTATTTTCTCTCCACATTCCCTCTATGTTTTTAGCATCTTTAGAATTCAAACAGTTTTCCACAGTAGGTAAAGTTGTTTCTTTTAACTATACTAGAACATGTCAGAGATTTCCCAAATTAGCCATCATCAAATCCACTTAAGAAAATTCAGAAATCCTAGATTCTTCAGCTGGAAAAAAATGAATCTAATGACTCTATTTTTTCCTAAGGGAGCGAAATAAAGATTCTTTGTTTCTCCTTCAATTGATTATATCTTCCTTCAATGATTATTTAAAACTTCAAGACACAAGAAGCTACTCACACATCAATTCTCTGTGTTTCGAGAGCCTCTGAGGCATTTTCCCTGCTTACTATGTACTTTTCTAATTTTCCTTAATATTTTTACTTTTTCACATATGTGCATACACACTCACACATAATTTTGTGACTGTATTCACAACCCACATTATCCTCTGGTATCCCCTTACCTCTAAATGTCTTCTTTCCAATTTGCCCCCAAGTTGCTCATTCTTTAAGTAAACTACAGCAAAAATTAATGGTCAGTAGGGTCAGCATAGTATAGAGCCTCATAACACCTCCTTTGTCCACAGTGGAATGTTGAAGGGCCAGTCTTGTACAGTTATCCAAAGGTTCTTTGTATTTTTGATTGAAACAGACAGATTTTATCTGTATTGCCTCTAACCTTTAATGCAATATGACATTTATTTTATCAACTACTTACCACGTAAGTAGACAAAAGGTTTGGCTTAGAGTCAAACCTCTGCCCCCCCTGCCAATTTTTTTTTCTCTGATCAAATCATTTGAAAACCATTGAGGACATAAAAAGCTAACTTCATTAATTCATTCCTATGCATACTTATAGAATATGCTGACCTGATTATATTTTTAGATAAACTTTCACAGATGATGTTGATTTAAAAAATATTATTTTGAATGGCTTATATTCTCCAACATAGACACTCCCGTAAAAGTAAATAAATGTACTGAGTGTGTGTTTCTTTCCCCTGCTTTATCTTCTGTCAAAAATATGTGTGTGAACCTTGGTTTAAAAAATAGAGTTATTTAGTTTACTCTGTGCTATATTATACAAGTTTAGCACTAATACTTTTGCTTATTTGAAAGCACACTATATGTTAATTGATTAATTTATTGTTAGTTTAGGAATGTGAATAATAAAACTGCTTTTCAAAATTTCTGAATGCTGAAATTGTGGCATTTGCCTTACTCTACTCATCCATGTCCTAGCGTAGCCTTGCTCCTCCCTAATTCTTCTTACAAAACAGGACTCCTGCAGCTATTAATGCCATACATTAAGTCTTTATCATTTACCTTTCATTAGACACATAGTTATCCTCACTCTTTACAGCTATTTGTAATGGCTTAGCATTTCAAATGATTTCATGGCCTGAAGTCAAACCTCTGCCAAAATTTTTCTCTGATCAAATCATTTCAGATTGTCTTTTCTTTAAATTCATATAATATGATCATCTCAATTCACTTTCATTTTTAATATAGCATCTTGCCTTGTGGTACTGGTTTATAGTCTTGAATTTTCAGTAGTTTTAACATGTATTTGTCTTGTTTAGCCATATGTGACTTTAAGGGCCTTAGAGTATGTGCTTGTATTTGTACATTTCTTCATGTTCAATATTACCTATCTCAGGACCTGGGGTGTGAATTTAGTAAATTTGTGGTAAATGGTTATGGAATAATTCTCATGCTTTAAGAAATAAAGATACTTAAATGCTTGATTTTTAGAGACTAACATTTTAGCTAATATAAATGTTACTTTTGCAACTTTTAAACTTCTTTCAGCAATAATGTTGGTAGAAAATTTATATACAACTTGCCAGAGACTATTTACAATCTATTTATTCACATATGTTCTTGGATATTGCCCCAGAAGTGTTGACACTGGAAAACTTGAAATACGTATTTCTACTGCATACTCTAATTTACCTAAGCAGGAGCATATGTAAAAAAATACCATATGGTAGTTATGAATTAGAAGAAGAATTTCTGCCTACAGTTTCATTGTTTTCTTACCCCATTGGGAATTTAAGAAAATATTATATGGATTCATATAAATCAAAGATTTCCTCACAACTGGCATTCCCTGCTTGTCCTCAGTTTTAACCAACACAATAAGCTCCTCTTCTCTATGGCATGTTGTGCCTAAACTATAGAATTCTGGGACTAGAAAGAAGCAATCTTGTTCAAGCTTTCCTAAGCGAGCATAATAGAAGATAGCAAACCGTCTGTGCTGGCTGTTTTCTAAAGATGTCATCAGTCTAGGCACTGCATACTTGTAGGCTAGATTCCTCTGGACCCCTTAGAATGTGAATGTAACTCATGCTGAATTCAATTCTATTGAAAACTGTGATGAAATTATTTTCCAGTATGTAATTAATGGAAATTAACCATGAATGTAAAATGTGAATCTTTTCAAACATTTCTTTGTGTTGGAAGCTAATTGACAAAAGTTGACAAAAAATGATAAATAGAACTTATTTCCCTGTTATATCATTTTTAGTTCTGTTCTAAGATCTCAGTTTGCATGAAAAGGGGAAGTTGTATCTTAAAACTTATCATAATTTATTCATAGCTTTCTAAAATATTCTAAACATTTCCTTAGACTACATATAACCTAGCCTGTTGTTCACAGACTGTGAACTTACAAAAACTGACATGGAGAAATAAACACCCTCATTCTTTTTGACCATTTAAATATTTTTGTAATTAGGAAAATACTAACTTAAGCTAATTAACATTATGGAAGGATTAAACTAGATCATATATTGGAGAGTAAAAAAAGACCTCATTTTAAAAACAGATATTGACATAGAATGTATGAGAAAAGAAATATCATCAGAGAAGAAGCTTGAGAAAGGAGAATAGCTCATGTGCATATAACTGTATTCTGGTATTTGTCCTATTTTATCATTGGTTATTATTAATTGTTACTGTTTCACTTATACATCAGGCTCCATGATAGCTATGTACATATAAGATAATCACAGAACCAACAGAATAAGACACTAACAGTGAAAGTGAAACTTACATATGTAAAATTGAGCAAAGTTTTGGAACTGAATAAATAAAAAAAGTAATTTGTAGTGATTTAATTTATCAAAATTTCAAAGACCATTCTAAAACTTATATTTTTTTGATTTTCACAAAAGACCTATATTTAGAGCTATAGTCACTGTTGAATACCATTTGCAAACAAAAATTATTCTAAACAAAATATTGCGCTATGATGTTGGCAAAATAAGATAGATGGAGCTCTTGTCTTGTTCCTGCATCTGCTTTACTTGCTGTAAAAGCAGTGCATATGCTTTTGAATTTCTTGAATTTCACCTATCAATCAAAGCAAGGATAAATCACTAAATTTTTCCTAATGCCTAGAACCTATTACAAGCTCAATAAAGGATAATTTTTGTTATCTACTTGTAACTGGGATGGTGAACTCCTTCCTTTTTCTCCCATGATGCTCTGTTATTATTTTATTGCTAGATTTATCATTGCTTATTATGTATCAGATATTTGTTTCCCTCTTGAGAAAAATAGTCTAGTGTTTCATTTATATTTCTAGTGTGCAGAGCAGCACATGGAACATTTGTGATGCCTGGTTAGGATTTTTTATTGACATAATATTTTTATCGATTATTTGGAAATTTCACATAATGCACCTTGATCACATTTACCTCCCAGTGCCCACATGTGCACCCCACCCTTATGACCTCTGCCAAAACAAATAATAAGAAAAATACCAGGAAATCTAATACAAGAATTATTCTCAAGAACTTTCTAGATATATTTATTCACACTTAGCCTTGATACTATAATCTAATCTATTAGATATAATGTCACAAAAATTTGGGAACAAAAATAATAATACAAAATAATATTGTATTATCAATATGATTAAAATTGCAGGAACCTTTAAGCATTTTAACTCATACCTAAATTGTGCTAAAATATATCAAAAGAGACAAAGAAAAAACCTTGGACTACAATCCCAAAGAGTATGCTCACATTCTTCACATTGTGCTAAGTAATTAAGGACAAAGTTTGAGGGAAAGAAGATAATGTATGTGAAGCATTTTACCAGAATTCTTGAGTCATACCAAGGTGTTAATAAATATCAGAGCAAGGGAATGGAAGTAGCAGTAAAGGGGAGAGGGAGGGGCACTGGGTGAAGGAGAAAAGAGATAGAGGAAGCTAACATTTTTATACCAGGGGTAATAAGAGTTCAATTTCAATTTGTTCCTAGGGTGGCTATTGCTAGTTCTTCCTTCCTCTGCATTCCTTGAAGGAATTCTAAAAGAAAGTGGGGAAAAAAATCCCTCTTTATAATATTGGAATAATCATTATTAAAATAATGATTGTATTGTCAGTTATTGATGAAGAAATTTTTGATATGATTGTGAAATTCTTTCTTCTGGGAGGTGGTTTTATATAGCTCTAGCTAGTGCCAGATTCTTGAAATCCTAATTCTTTTTCCTGTAATATCCAAGTGTTGGGAATACAGCAACATACCTGCAAACCCAGCTGATAATGAGCTTTAGAAAAGCTAACAAATATACCAATTTTTACTAATTAAATATAGTTAGGAAATATATACTTTGAGAATGTTTATAATTTGAATTAGATACATTGTAATTCTACTAGGAAATATGTGAACTGACTCCGAAATGTTTGCACATAAATATAATTTTAAAAACATAAGCCCCCAATGAGATCTTTTTTACTGTGTGTAAAAATATGACCATTACTTAATTCATATTTTTATTCTTTATTTTTTCATCTCTTTCAAGAAAGTATTATTTGTCATGTAAGAGACTATTTTGAAAATAATTTGTGTTATCTGGCTTTTGAATTGTACTTTATCTTAGTATTTCTTTTATTGAGGTATATTCTTTAGGATTCACAAAGAGAAAAATACCTAGAAAATTCAATAAGATGAAAATTGTAGTCTAGTGGATATGTAAAATGAGTTGATCATTTAATATAATCATCAATAGTAAAAATTAACAATTTTAGTTATGAGGCATCCATTCTTTATTCATGAAGTACAGACCCGCAATTGATCACTGTAATTCTGTAGTAAAATCTTAATAGTGGGTTCACTGTTTTAAGTGATAAGTGATTACTGCCTCCCTCTCTATCTTTGTTTAACACAGTTATTTAATTCCAAAACAGTTTTCAAAACATCTTTAACTTACTCTTATGTTTATCAAGAAAATATAAGAGCATGCTAAACATTGTGTGGCAAAGGAGGGAGCCCGACTTTTGGAAGGAATATTGTTGAAAATCTGAATTCACATAAAACTTTCACATTCAGTTTGAGGTCTATTGAGGTTGGATCTCTCTTTTGCTTTGATATGTAAATTGTGATATTACTTTCCCCCAGAGGACCCTAAATATCTGCCAAAGCACATAAGAATAGATGGCCTTCAGGGTGAAAGCCAAGCTTCCTAGAAGAGCAGTCAAAACCAAGTTTGTTTTGGGACTGCACAATAAAATGCTTCCATTAATAGTTTTTATTTCCAATAAAAATGTTTATATATTTACTCGGTTACTTATCTTGATTAGCCAATAGTTAGAAAACAATTCTTTTCTTGTTCTTTTTTCTGGTTAATGTGTTATAAACTTAAAGCTTGCTTCAAAGATACTGTTTATGCTTCTTTTTACATATTTCATAAAGCAACACCTATTCTTTAAACAAGAGATCTTAGCAATTACATACACATACACACAGATATGGATAGATAAAATTTATTTTTTGTTATGTTTCTGTGTGAATTCATTTACATGAGTGTGCGTGGCTACAGAGGCCTAAAAGTGATATCAGATCCCCTGTCCCAAAGCTACAAGAAATTATAAGCCATCCTACACGGGTGCAGGAAACTGAACTCAGATCCTTTGCAAGAATAGAATATTCTCTTAACTGCCGAGCAATCTGTGTAGCTCCAATAGATACATGTTTTTTCTTCTGGATTATTTTGTATTAATTCCTAATTTTGTAGTATACAAGTTATATGGTGAGAATAAATAGTTTCAGTGCTTTTATTCATGTCTTATATTATTGATATATTTTTCTAACTTGATAGATTTTATTTTAGATTAAATTATGAAATATTTACTTAGTGACTCTGATGATTAAAGTTTATTTAGTTATTTAATTAGTGATACTGATAATTATTTTAATAGTTTTTACTTCCACGATAAATGTTAATATATATACATATATATATATATATATATATATACTCAGTCATATAAAAGTTGAATAATATTAAGCAAATTTGCTAGTCATGTCATGATTACACAATTTAATAATTTGAAATTAAATCAGATTAATTTATAAACAAATGTCTCATATATGTACTCAAAATCACTTAATTTTAAGTTGATGATTTTCCAAATGAAAACTTGAAATAATAAATTTAAATTAAATATCCTTAATGTAGGAATAATACTTTCATTTACCAATACAATATACATCTTTTTCTAGTTACATAAATGAAAACTAAAGTTAGCTAGTGTTTTTCCCTTTCCCATCCAGGTTTCTTTCCCTATTTATGTTTTTTTTTCTCCTCTCCTTTACTGTCTTTCATTTCATTTGAAATAACCCTTTTACCTCTCAGTCTTACAATTTTTGATTTTCTCTCTTGTTTGAATTATAAAAGCCACTTTTGGTTTCTAAAATCATTTTGCTCAAAGAATACAATGCTCCCAGACATTTATAATGTAAGTCATAAAATTAAGAAACAATGCAGATAAAAATACCAACAACAGCTAGGCGGTGGTGGCTTGTGCCTTTAATCCCAGCACTCAGAAGGCATTTGTAGGTGGATATCTGTGAGTTCAAGGCCAGCCTGGTCTAAAAGAGATTGTTCCAGGACAGGTTCCAAAGCAACACAGAGAAACACTGTCGAAAATAAAACAAAATATCAACAACATCTCCTTTCTTAATTTCAAATGTATTATCTTTGGAAGTTTAGTCAATTCAGACCTAAATATATTTTGCTAACAACACTTTGAAGAAATAAATAATCTTTTGTGATTAGATAAAGGCATTATCAAAATCAGGAAAAAAAACAAGAAAAAAGAAATTTCATTGGTTTTATTTATTTTTTTCAAGTTGCCTCCATGTCTTTATTTGGGAACTGTTTGGTGGCCCAAAAGAAAGCCTGTTACAATATAGTAAGTTCCTGGTCAGTCAGTGCTACACAAAAGACCATAGCTTATATATATGTACACGTATATACACTTTTCAAAAAATAGAGCCATAGCCAGGTTGTAGTGGCACATGCCTTTAGTCCCAGCACTTATGAGGCAGAGATAGAAGGATCTCTGTGAGTTCAAGGACAGCCTGGTCTACAGAGCAAGTTTCATGTCAGCCAGGACTGCACAGAGAAAACCTGTCTCAAGAAAAAAAGAAAAAAAGAAAAAGAAACAACAACAACAACAAAATAAAGCCAGGTATGGTCGTTCATACCTTTAATCCAGTACGTGGGAGTCAGACAGATCTTTGGAAGTTTGAGGCCACTCAGCCTGGTCTACATAGAGTTTGAAACCAGCCTTCTTAAATTAAACCTGTATCTTAAAATTGTCCTGAAAGCTAGGGTAAACATCGCATATTTTCTAGAATTCCTTCTCAAAATATAACTCAATGGTAATTAAAAAGAACCATGTAGAATTTATGAAATATGTTAGTTTCTAAAATGCATATTAATGTTCTGTGGGAGGTTTATATAACACTATCTGGCTTATGCGAATTGGTAGCCAGATGAGTTTATCTCTAGACATTAATAAACAATGAAAGGTTAACTGAAAAATACAGAGGCCTGAAGTATAACAGAGGGAATCACATTTGTCTAGTATTATCTTTTTTGCCTCATTTCCCCCTTTCAATTACAATGGCTGAGCTTCAGTGTCATGAAAATAATCATTTAGAGATAGTGATTGAAAAAGACAGGTGCTTGTTTATAAAAATTACAAATTAAAGGCAAATTGCAAGTAGTTCAAATATATATAGACTTTCGGAAACTATAGAGGCTCTTGCTGAGTGGAGTTGGCATCTAGAAACATCTGGAAATTTCAATTTGGTGGTCATTTCCACAAGTACAACATTTTCAATGGATCATTTTCACTTTCTTTTATTTTTTAAGAATAAATTCAGATTCTTAGGAGTTTGTCAGATGCTGTATTGCTTTGAAAAATATAGTAGTCGTGTTAATAGATGTGGTAACATGTTCTTATTAGCATATAAAGACTCACAAGTAAGAAAATATTAAAATAAAACTTTGTACTTCGTAAAAAATGTGTTTAATATCAACTGTCACCAACTATAAGAGGTGTAAATACTATTAAAGTCAACAACATAAAATCGTCAAACAGTCTCAATAAAATCTAGCAATGAATGGAGAAAAATAACTCTATATATCTGAAACTTTTGTTTTTATAGTAAACATACAAAAACATTAACTGTCACATTTGTGACATAATCATTTGGATTGTTGAGGACTGGCCTAAAAAAAAAAAAAAAACAAAAAACAAAAAACAAAAAAAAACCACTTCTTACCAAGGTAGGGGCAAAGGAAAATAAAGACACAAACCACAAAACAATATGAGAAGGGAGTTTCAAGGATTATTCAGATTCCCAAATCACCTGCCTTTATTTTTCCACAGCTTTTATACCAAAGGTAAACTGGGGGACAAGCTAACAAAGGATTTATTAATATGACAGCAGGCAACTTCCCGTTATCAGCATTCTGTTGCCTAGGGAGGACGACTCAAGTCACATTTTACTCATAAACACTTGGTCAAGTAAGCAGAAAACACCCCCTCCCCAGGTGATCTCACAGTTAAAATGGAAGGAGCAGAAGTACATTGGTATATCCTGACCATCTGCCAGGATGGCACCGAGTTGTCTTAACTTCAAAAGTGCCAGGCAACCACTTCCTGTGTTAGAATGTACAAAATACTCTACTCCTGTTAGTCTCTCAAACTCACTGAATGCCAGACAATCGTGAGAAATGGGCCTGCATTTTTCGGCCTCCACAGAAAATGCCTTTTAGAAAGTATCTACAGAGTATTTGAAATTCTTTCAAACATGTGTAAGCATTCAGTATCTTCTTACTTCTCTACATTCCAGTTTCCAGTGCCTAGGATTTAAAAAAAAATGAAAAAATTCTTTTTTATGGATTACAGATTTTACATACTAGAATCATCTCACATTGAATTTGGTTGTTACCACATTAATTTCCAATCATGCTCCTAATAATTGTTTCATTCAGTTAAAGTTTCAGGGGCTTTAAAAATCCTTTCCATAGGCTAGTGTTACTTAGGTGGCTGCCTACAGAAGATTCTACCTCTGTAAGATTTAACAAATACATTATATATGTATACATATACACTTAAGTAACACTAGTCTATATACATACATATATATGTATATATACATATATATTAAGTATCAGTCATTATATGCATTGAAACTATACTTAAATAGATATACAAAATAGTATATAAGGATTCTAAGATTTTAAAAAAATCATCAGAATTTACTATTGTCATATGTAGACATGATTTTTACTTGAGGCATTACAGTAAGTGCTTCTCCTTATGGATTTAGTTTTATTATTTTTATTTCAGAGACTTGAGGGTTTGAATAAGAACTGTTTGTGAAAAGTAAACGCCACCCAATAGTGGGCCTTAAAGTGACTGTAAGGAGAAAATAGATGGGCATTTTTCATGACGTAGAATACAATAGGAAATAGAACAGTGTTATTTAAGAATATTCAGGTTTGTGAGACAATTATTTGTTCTCTATGAAAAAGATAGTTCATGGTATAGTTGAGGAATGTGGCAAATTTTTTTGTAACATTCTGTGAATTCTCGACAGTGATTTCCATACTGACTGTGTTGGTTTGCAGTCCCACCAGAAGTAAGTACCCTTTCTCCACACCCTTGCCTGCATTGTTGTTGGTTATTTTCTTGATCTTTGCTATTTTGTCTGGAGTGGTATGAAATCCCAAAAGTTTTAATTTGCATTTCAGTAATAGCTAAAATATTTTTAGTCATTTCTATGTTTTATTTGAAAATTTCATTTAGATCTCTAGCCCATTTTTAATTGTTTTTATTGAGCTATATATATTTTCCCTGTTCCCCTCCCTTCCTCCCCTTTCCCCTTCTACCCTCTCCCATGATCTCCATGTTCCCAGTTTACTCAGGAGATTTTGTCTTTTTCTACTTCCCATGGAGATTAGATCCATGTATGTCTTTCTTAGGGTCCTCTTCATTGTCTACAGTCTCTGCCCTAGCCCATTTTTAAGTGAGTCATTTATTTCTTGATTCCTTATTGTTTGACTTCTTTGTATTTGTGGATGTTAATCCTCTATCAGATATATAGTTGGCAAAAATTCTTTTAAACTTTGCTAGCTTCTTCTTCTTCTTCTTCTTCTTCTTCTTCTTCTTCTTCTTCTTCTTCTTCTTCTTCTTCTTCTTCTTCTTCTTCTTCTTCTTCTCCTCCTCCTCCTCCTCCTCCTCCTCCTCCCCCTCCTCCTCTCCTCCTTTTCTTCCTCCTTTATCTTCTAGCATAACCACAGTGCTGTCTTGATTTCTTACCTCTGTCATTTCATATTCCTACAGCTAATATATTATTAAGAATATGGTATATAATTCTTGCCTATAAGAAAAATAAATTCCAACTGTGGCATTAACAGGTTAGTCAGGTAGAAAAGATGGATATGGCAATTTATACTTCATTTTAATTACATTCTCCCTTCCCCTTTCTTCCTCTAAACACTCCTGTATACTGTTCCTTGGTCTCTTTCAAGCTCATGACCTCTTTTTTCCATCAACTGTTACTTTATGCATATAAGCATTTGTATATACATATATATTCCTAAATATAACCTATAGAATGTATATGTATGTTTACTGAACTGGCTCTTTGTCATTGAACCAAAAACCGAGGCACTCTTCTCTGGTAAAGGCCACTTCTGCTCCCAGTCAACTTTCAGTTTACTATAGTCTTTTCTGTAGTTTTGAGGCCTCCTGAACTTTTGTCAGTCCAGTTCATCATCTTCATTGGTCTCATTCTTGTTAATTAATCTTTGTTACTCCATTGTTTCCTTAGATATACAAATGTTCTTTGTAGTTTTATGAGGTCGCATTTGTCAGTTGTTGGACTTAATTCCTGGGAAAATCGACACCGATTTATAACATCCTTTCCTAGATCTACCTATCTCCTGTAGGGTACTGACTATGTTTTCTTCTTGCAGTTTCTGTGCTTTGCGTTTTATATTTAGGATTTTTACCAATTAATTTAATGTGCATGCAGAGTAATAGATATGAGTCTAATTTTATTCTTCTTTATATGGATACTAATTTTTCACAAGCAATTGAAAAGTAATGAGGATAGTAGATATCTTTGGCTTGTGTCTGAATTTAATGGGATTGCTTTGGTTTTTCTTCATTTAAGATCATGCTGGCTGTAGGCTTGTCATATCGAGCCTTTATTATGTATACATATGTTCTCCCCAGACTTATTTATTTAGAATTTTTTATTATGAAAATATGGACTGAGTTAAAGGCCTTTTTATATCTATTGAGATGGTCATGTGAATTTTTTCTTTACATCCATTTCTATGGTTTAATCTATTTTTTGGCTTTGGTATGTTAAACCATTCCTGCATTTCAGGGATAAAAGCAACTTGATCATGTGGATAATCTTTTTGATGTATGCCTGCATTTGTTTTGCAAGTAGTATTTTATTGAAAAAAATTTAAATCTATGTTCATCCTGGTATATTAGCTTTTCTTTTCTTTTTGTTTATATGTCTTTACCTGGTTTTGGTATTAGAATAATAATGGATTTATAGAAGAACTTGTGTATTTTGTTTCTAATTCTTGGAACAATTTAAGAATAATTGAAAGTAGATCTTGGAAAGTATGGTAGAATTGTGCTATCAATTCATCTAGGCCTGAGAAAGTTTTAGATAGAAGGCTTATTTAAATCACCGTTTAACTATCCAGTACTCTCTCTAGAGATGGATTGGTAGACATAAATTCTTCTAGTCTATTTGTAGTGGGGGTCATTTTTCTTTCTTCTTCAACTATGGGGCATAGTTTGGCTGGGTACAGTAGTCTGTGGTATTTTAGAATTTGAAGTACATGATTCCACACTCTTCAGGCTTTCACAGTTTCCATCAAGAAATCAGCTGTTGTTCTTGTGGGGTTTTCTTATATGCGATGTGATTTTCCTCTTGCACCCTCTTATTCTGTATAATTCTGTATGTTTAGTGTTTTAACTATTATATGCCATGGGTCTTCTTCTTTATTTTTTTCTGATTCCAGACTATTTTGTATAAGTTTCTTGTATCTGTAGGAGTATGTCTTTTCTTAATTTGAAGAAGTTTTTTTTTTTCCCCCTGAGGAAAGCCAGTGGCCAAGGTGTGTCTCTAGAACTAGGGATGCTGTTGCTCTGGAGACCTACCATGGAAAGTAGTGTACAAGCTGCATGTTTGCAATTAGTACTTATAGCATAGTGATGATACTCTCAGACTTAAGAGATTCAACAAGGAAAGCAGATGGATGAGCTGTGCCTCCAGAGCTTGACTTAATTTTCTAACTTTTGACTAACATCTTATTTAACTTTAGGAAAACTGTTAAACTATAGGTAAACAGCCATTGAATTGGAAGGAACATGTTATTTTTTGCATAACACATGGCCCTTGATATTAATTTTACAGTTTTCTAATTTACTTAATTTAATTTTATACATCATTTTGAAAATCATAGGCAAGAATTTTAATCAACATGAATTTATATCATTATATTACATTACAATTTACATTGTAAAGGTTTAAAAAATCCTATTTTTCTGGCCAGAGCTAATGTTCTTTCTTTTAGACACAACTTTGCTTACTTAAACTGTCAGGGGTAGCTTTCTTGGTGGTAGAGAAGTCTTTAAGAGTGATAAAAAAGTAAGCCCTTAGTTTGTCTTGGAATGTAAACAGTAGTTTCGTGGCAGGACAGAGTAGAAGGAAAGAGTCAGTGAGTGTTAACTGAGGTGAAGTTAAGTAATATGGCTAAAAGATATAAAATTTTATCTTCATAGGTAAAATTCCCAGTGAAATATTCATATGTGTTGGATAGTCTACCATTTCATAAGCCCAAGAACATCTTCAGTGTTTTGATGTTCCTATTTGGAAATAATCCAGCAGAGCATTATAGGATCACCAGTAAATGTAGAAATGGACATTATAGGATTCTGCCAGATTTTTAAAATTATTTTCTCATAGATCAACAGAGGGTGGTAACGTTCCAGGAGCCTCTTCCCCACTAGTAGGTAACCATCATGAGGGCTTGACCTTTGTGGGCCCAGTGCCAGTTGTACTGGCTGTTTGAACTTAGATTACATTTCATAGACTTTCTCCCTTCCTTCTTGCTTTTACATTATATCTGATTCTTCTGAATTTTTTCTTGACTTTCAATGGCATGGTATAAATTTTAGAACCGATCCCTCATCCATCCTTTATTATCAGTGTTTTATACAGCTATGTGTCCTTGAATTCACCTTTGTTCACTTCAAAGGAAGGCTATTCTGAATACAATTGCTTGTTGATATAAAGACTGGCATTTAGAAGGCAGTTTGATGCTATGCCAAGTTGGATAATCACCTGTATTAGAATCACCTCTAGGACCTATTATCTTTCCAGGCTTGGATTTTGGGCCAGTGTGTGTGTGTGTGTGTGTGTGTGTGTGTGTGTGTGTGTGTGTGTGTGTGTGAATTATTCCATTCAATTACTGCCTTCCTATTAAATCCAAATCACTATTCTTAGACTGGCATTGGAACTGTTGGCACTCCTGTTTTTCTGGTATTAGTCTAAAATTAGATAATTATATCAGCACTTTATGTCTCTGACTTGTACACAGCATACCATGAGTTATGTTAGCCTTTGTAACTGTGTAAGTCTATGTCTTTGTGGATGTCTGCTCTGCTTGTGTGTGTTTTCTGTTGTTTCTATTTCTCAAAAAAATATCTCAAGGAAACACTTTTAAGAGTTGTTTATAAAAATCACATCTAAGGCAAAGGAAAAATTGTTTAGTTTGCCTTATTCTTCATTTAAAGAGGGACGGTAAGTCAAATAGATCTCTTTGGATTTGGGAGGTAACAATATCATCATATAAATGGATTACTCCAACCTATTGAACAAAAGATGTAGAAAATTCACAGTTTGGTGAAGCTTTGAACAAGCGTGTACTCTGCCATGAGTCCCGACTTCTGTGAAAGCTGATCTTCAAATTCGACAGTGAAATTGACCAGATCCAATGGTCCTTAAAATGTCCTTTGCAAATAGCGAGGCTATTTTTGAATCATAGCAAAAGTCTTTAGCAGTATCATTGTTCATGTGAATTTCTACCATCCTTGAGAGATAATTATTCCTCACTTGAAGCAAAGGTTCACTGTGTTACAGAGAAATTGAATGCATAACCATGAGCAATCCTGTTCCTATAAGATATTAGGTTTTTACCATGAAACTGAGTATTGTTTGATACACAAAAACATAAGATTTGACAGAGCAGCAGTTCAGTGTTCATCATCAAACAGAAGTGATACACACAAACTCAGGTTCAATGTGACTGGACAGAGCAAAAGAAATTATATGGGGAATTTATGCAAATACTCACAGTCTATCTCTCTTGCGACATTATAATCTTTTCTAGTTCACCTGTATAGCTTTATGGAGAGTTCCTTATGATCAGCAAACTTAGGAAGAAAAACATCAGATGTGGTTTCATATTTTTATTTTGTTTTGTGCTTTACTTTTGTGAGACATATATTTATTGCCTATATTACTAACTTTCATTGGGATATTTTAAATAAATATATAATGTACAATGACCTTGTTTGCTCTATAGGTTTATCACTTTCACTTTTTTCTCCCTTCTGTATTCCAGAGATTATTTATTCACTTATTAGTCATATACAATCTGCAGTCCAAATCACATGTTCCCCAAGATCACTAAGAATGTTTTTCAGAACAAAACCATAAATTCCAAGATCACTAAGAATGTTTTTCAGGACAAAACCATAAATTTATTTAAAAATATAATGACATTTGTGCTTTTAAGTTTTTCTTGCTTTATTACATGGCTCTTTTCAAATATATTAATGCATAAGATATATGATTGATATGATATTCCACAAGACTAAATATATATGCATACATACAATATACATGCATTGTATAAATGTGTGCACACACACATATACATGTGTAAGTCAGAGGACATTTTCTGAGAGTCAGTTCACTGCTCCCAACATGTGAGTCCCAGGAATCAAACTCATTTTAAGCTTTTGAAGAAAGCATGTTTATCATATTTATCTTTCAGTGTCAGTTATGTAATTGTTGAACACAAACTTTGCAGATGTGCTGTAATGTCAAATGCTTGGACAGGACTCTAAACAGTTTATCTGTTTTCATGTTGTGTATACATGGATGATTTATAAAATATATGATTCAAAATAAGAGAAAACATCTTTTAGAGCTAGAGTTAATTCACCTAATTTGATAATCTCCAGTTGCATAATTTTTATGTAATCAATATAATTTTATTTTTCTTTATAGCTGAAACACACATAGAAACACATGCATATATCTAAACTTTTCTTTATATATTCATCTGTGTTAACTAAGTTGGTTCATAATTTAGTTGTTGTCTGTGTTTTGGAGACAGGGTCTTAATATATAGCTTTGAGTATTCTGGAAATCACTATGTAGACCAGGGTGGCCTTGAACTCACAGAGTTCCTCCTGCTTCTGCCTGTTGAGTGCTGGGATTAAGGGTTTTCACATCTTTAATTAAAGGTTTCATACCACCAAACCCAGAAACTCAGAGATTATCAGTAGTGTAAAAGATTAATATGCATATGGAAGTGTCTCTGTGATATATTGACTTGAAGTCTTTTTGATAGTTACTTAGTAGTAGTATTTCTGATCAAATGGTAGATGTAAATGCATCTTTTTGGGAGAAACTTTATGCTGATTTCTGTAGTAACTAAATTATTTTATAGCCTAACCAACAGTGTCTAAGTGTTCTCTTTCCCACTCATCCTTTCTAACACTTGCTATTATATGTTTTCTGAATGATTAGCTTTCTGACTAGTGTGCCTTTGTTCTATAGCGCTAGCAGGTCTCCACCTCAAAATCCTCTTTCTCAGCCTCACATGTACTGAGGGTACAGGCATTAGCTACCACATCTGAAGTACAAATGGTTGCAAAATGGATAAGGAATAGACTCTGATGATCAGTTTTCTTAATTTAGCTAGGATATAGTAACTAGTTTAATTATGTAGCTCATGTTGAAGTTATTTTGACCATGTTGTTAGCCTACAGATGAATTCACTTTAAAAGGGATCATCCTTATCAAGATAGTAATACAAACAATTCATATTTTTAAGGACAAAACTGAAGCTGTTTTATTTTTTAATTACTATTGCATAAAACTTGGGTCTTATACTTGGTAAGTAGGCACCCTACCATTAAGCCACATGCTGACATACTGCCTCCAAACAGAAATTTCTCAGTATACGGTATCAACTGATATCAACTCTCATCTGCTCTATAAATTTTTATACAGCCTCCACAATAATAAAATCATGTGATCCAGTTCCTTAAAATATTCTTATTCTCTACTATATTTATGCACACACTTATAAATCTATCTATCTATCTATCTATCTATCTATCTATCTATCTATCTATCTATCTATCTATCTATCTATCTATCCAGGAAGACATAGAACAGAATGACACAATAAATACAATTACACATTTCCATGTTTTTAATTTTTCTTTTCCATAGTTTTTTATTAATTTCATTTCATCTATTATATATCCCAAATTCAGCTTCCACTCACCCCCTCCCATTCCTTGCCACAGTTCTCTTCTGTCCCCTTCCCCAATACACCTCTTCCCCACCTATGTTCAGAAAGGTGTAGGCCTCCTGTGGATTCCAACAAAGCATGGCCTTTCAACTTGAGGTAGGACTAAGTTTCTCTGCTTGTATTAAGGCTGAGCAAGGCAACCCAGTATTAGGAACAGGTTCCTAAAAGCCAGGCAAAGCATTAGAGACAGGTCCTGCTCCCACTGCCAGGAGTACCACAAGTAGACCAAGCCACACAATCATCACACATGTGCAGAAACCCTAGGCCTGTCCCATACAGTTCTCTAGCAAACATTCCATAGTCTGTAAGCTTCCATGAGTAGGCCAGTTGCCTCCGTGCATTCTCTTGTAATGATCCTGGCTCCCCTGGCTTATACGATCCATCCTCTCCTCAACAGGATTCCCAGGGGTGGCTATGGATTGCTGCATCTGTTTCTATCAGTTACTGGAGTAAGGCTCTCCTATGATAACTAGGGTAATTACCAATCTGATTAAAGGACATGGCCAGTTCAGGCTACCTATACATTTTTGCTAGGAATCTGAGCTTGGGTCATCTTTGTAGATTCGTGGGAGTTTTCCTTGCATCAGGTTTCTCCCTGACCCTGAAATTTCCTCTCCTTCCCAATCAAGATATCTCTTTCAGTACTCTCTCCCTCCCTCCCATCCACCCCTCACCACCATCCCTCGTGTTCCCATCCCCATCTGCCCCTAGTCTACCCAAGGGATTTCTTCTATTTCCAGTTCCCAGGGAAATCCATGTATCTCACTTTGGGCCTTCCTTGTTACCTAGTGTTTCTGGGACTGTGGATTGTAGCATGGTTATCTTTTACCTTAAAGCTAATATCCACTTATGAGTGACCACATACTATGTTTATCTTTCTCAGTCTGGGTTACCTTACTTAGAATGATTATTTTCTAGTTCTATTTATTTGCCTTCAAATTTCTTGAGGTCATTTTAAACAACTGAGTAATATCCATTATGTAAATTGCCATATTTTCTTTATCTATATCTTGGTTGAGGGTCATGTAGATAGCTTCCAGGTTCTAACTATTACAAATAAAGCTTCTAGAAACATTGTTGAGCTAGCGTTCTTGTGGTAGGATTGAGCATCCTATGGGTATATGCCCAGAAATAGTATAGATGAGTATAAGATACCAATTATCTAAAAAACCACCATATTGATTTCCAAAGTGACTATACAAGTTTGCACTCCCACCAGCAGTGGAAGAGTGTTCCCCTTGCTCCACATCTTCTCCAGCATAAGCTGTCATTAGTGATTTTGATCTTAGCTATTTTCTGATTAGGGTAAGACAGAATTTCAGAGTCGTTTTGATTTGCATTTCCCTGATGACTAAGGATGTTGAACAACAGTTCATTAATTTTATCTCTGCCATATAAGATTCTTCTGTTGAGAATTTTGTTTAGATCTGTACTTTATTTTTCATTGGATTTTCTTTAATGCTTAATTTCTTGAGTTCTTTATATATTTTGGAGAACAGCCCTTTGTCCGATGTGAGGTTGGTGATGTAGGTGACTCTCTTGCCAGCTGGACTGTGGCTGCCCATTGAGTTCTGTTCCCCCAAGTTACACTTGTCACCCAACCTCACCGTCCTCATCATTCTCTCCGTAGCCAGCCTTTCCCTGCAATGTCAGGAGACTCCGTAATTCAGGTACAGCCCAAACCAGTTAGAAGAATAGGTGAGTGACTGACCTCCCAGCCGAGATGCTCCAGTCTCCAGACTCCAAGCCCCAGAGTATATCACGTCCCCACCCTCTCATCTCAGCACCAGCAAGTTTCTGGACCCTGCTCCTAATTCTGGTGAAATTCCACTGCTCTGGAGCAGTCCCCTTTTTCATAGTTTTAAAGCTTTAAAATAGCTGATGATCTAACAACATTTTAAAAATGTTTTATTAACAGGTAAAGAAAATAGTCAATTGATTTTATGTGCATTTTATGTTTTAATTGAATCATAAAAATATGATTTAAATCATTTATATACTGTTTTCTTGGTCTTTTATTAAATTCCCTTTTGATAACAATGTAGTTGAATCAAATACTTTCTGATTATTGTAATCCCCCAGACTCTCTGGCTTCCTCCCACCCATATTAAGCTCTCTTTTCTCTATGGTTCCATTTCACAGTTTCATTCTGCCTGAGTCATATGGAATTTAACCCAGTTTGTATGAGTGAGCCAGGGCTTGATACTCCAGCCTGGTAAGCTCCTCTGTGGGTGCACAACTGAGGACAATGGGTATTCCAACCCTAGAATACATCAATATCCACAAATTCCTCATGAAAGACTAAGGCACGTGAGTCTTCTCCAGATCTATGACCAACTGTTGTGAGGCCCACTTTGAAGTTCACAATAAAGATTAGGGAGAAATATTTACCAGAGAAGTACCACTGGAAAATGGTACTGAAGCTGCAATTAAATAAAAATTCTCAATGAAATTCAAATGGAAAAGAATCAGTATTTGTCATATAAGCAAAAGAATCAAGTACTATGACACTGTTTGCACTGATCCTTAAAAGTTGCAACACAAACTTTGGAAGAATCAGACATGATTTATCGAAGTATAGTTTTGGAAAGGCATATGGATATATTTTTTTAAAGACTTTTTTCTTACTTATAAACTTTCTAGATATGTCTCCATCACTATTCTGCTTCTGTTACAGAGACTGGCATCTCTAAGAACATTGTTAAAAAGAAAAAAATCTAATTCAAATTAAACTGTACTGTTATGGTGCACTTTTGTATGTGAATTCCTGTGTTTCCCACATATACATTTGTCTATCATTCATTAATTTAAATAAACATGTGATGATTTTATGCATGATTGTAATACAGAAAGAATTTGAAGAAGGGCACAGACTGGAAAAGGCTAAAAGTCCTTATTGCTATGAAAATAGATATATTATAAACTATGTAATAATCCCATAATTCATTTAAATTATGAAAAATACTTCTCAAACTCCCACTTATTATTAAATATCCTCACTCTATAACCTTAATTAGACACAGGGACACCAGTTTGTTTTCAAAGAAAAAGATAAACTCAACAGGAAATTAATTTATTTTGGCTCAGTTATCTGTTAGATCAAGAGCAAGCACATTGCCCATACTCAGTTCACCGAAAATGTAAACTTGAAAATATGCCCATTTATTATTTCCCTCTAAAACTGGCAGAGTTATTCTGTCATTCTCTGCCTTTTCAAGATTATCACACTGTTTGACTTCTAAATGTTCATCATCTGTATGGCAGCCTCAGGAACGTGTACACAGTCGGATTGTTTCTTATTTAGCCTTTGGCTCAAGATTGGCAGGTGTGTGTGTGTGTGAGAGAGTGAGGGAGGAAAAAGGAGGGAGGGAGGGAGGGAGGGAGGGAGAGAGGGAGGGAGGGAGGGAGGGAGGGAGGGAGGGAGGAAGGGAGGGAGGGAGAGAGAAGCCAATTCTTCTTAGAAGCTCAGTTTGTGTTTGAGTAGCATCTTGTTCATCCATTCAACATGCATCTCCACCTGCACTTCAGTACCATCTTCATTTTGAATTTGACCCATTCCTAGATAAATCACATGAATTTTGAGATTTGAGTCATACAGAAATCATGTACATGGATGCCCTTAAGAATATTTAGATGTATCTGTTCCATAACTAATTGTAATGAAACAATCTGTACCTGAGGCAATGCCAATATATGCCCCTTGTCATGTTTTATAAAATTCATTGTAATCACTGGTTCAAATGCCTTTACTGAAATGATCTCCTCAAGTACTATACATCTTGAAATATTGTGAGCATGAGAAAGATGCTTCCTTAATTAATTTCCTTAAAAGTCACATAGAATAGAGTGGTTAGTCACATCTCTAATATGAATTATTAATACTCAGAGGGCTTGAACTGGCCCCAACTCTTAATATATAGTGTTACAAGCTTACTGTTTCTTCTTGTTGTTTGTTTTGGGTTTGAATTTCTTCCTTCCTTCCTTCCTTCCTTCCTTCCTTCCTTCCTTCCTTCCTTCCTTCCTTTCTTTCTTTTTTGAGATAGAGTTTCTCTGTGCAGCCCTGGATGTCTTAAAACTAGTTCTATAGATCAAGCTGGCCTTGAACTCACAGAGATATGCTTGTCTCCTGAGTCCTGGCATGAAAAAAGTGCACTGCCACCACCTACCTAGTAGTCCTGGTGATGTGGTTAAGGCGATAGACTATGAATCTATTTGGTCTCCCGAAGCAGGTTTGGATGCTGCCAACTATGAAAGGCTATCTTCAGACTTTATACTTTAAATAGCTAATTCTTTCCTTTTTAATCCCTATTCCAGTTTAGTATGCAGTGAAATGACATTTGAGTGTTATTCTAGTAAAGGATCCATGACATTTTCAAAATTCAAATGGTTGTTCACCTGTACTCTTTTGAATATTTTGAGAAAATATCTTTTATTGCATATTTTACACTTAAAATTCTCAGTTCAGTGTGGCTTCTTTGTGTTTATAAAGACTGACCTATAGCCATATTTTTAAAATTTATCCTTTCCTGGCCTTTCTGTTCTCAATGGCACTTTTTGTAAATATCCACCAACAATGTTACAACAGAATCATCAAAAGAACCTGTTCTCTATACATACTTTATGGGTTGCTTGGCCAAACACATTTCTTCAGCTTTTATGTATTCTCCTTCCGCTTGTATCTTCATCAATGTCTAACTCCATTTCAATAAGTTCAAATCCAACATTTGCCAATGACTCAGTTATAACTTTTATAGTTTGTGAATTTATCACTATTAATACTTCATTGACTTTTCTCTGTGTATCATTATTTTTGCCTTATTTGTTCACACAATTAATTGACAAAGTCCGTTTTGTCAACAGCAACTATGCTGGATTTTGACAGCCAACTTGACACAACCTAAAATCATCATGGAAGAAAGCCTCAATTGAGGAATTATCTAGATAAGGTTTCCCTGTGAGAGTGTTTATGGGAGATTGTCCCAACTGTTACTTAAATTAGGAAAATCTATCCTGAATGCAGGTGGCACCATTGTAGTGACTAGGCTCTGAACTCTTTAAGAGTGAAGAATGCTAGCTAAATATAAGCAGCAAGCAAACAGTCAGTATGCATATGAATGTGTTTGTTCCTCGCTGCTCTTGACCAGTTATGATGTGACTAGTTGGTCTGAGCTCTTGTCACTGTGCCTTCTCTACAAAAAGAGACTGTAACCCAAAACTTCAAAGCAAATAAACCCTTTTCTTCCCTATGTTGCTCTTTGGTTAGTGCATTTTACTACCGCCTCCTGGCCCCAAAATGTATCTGTCAGTAATCAGAGAAATATTAGTAAGCTGCCTGTTTATTCAATTGGTCCAGGACCATTCTATAATACTCAGGGACCCCCTATGGGTATTCAATCATTTCTTCAGTAATCACAGCAACTTGGTTCCTCTGATTGGAATTGATAAACTCAAATGGTAACAGAATGATCAAGGTGCCAGTGCTGGACCCATCTTGGGCAAGCATGGGAAATAGTCACAACTACCTTTTAAAGGGTCATCAAACCCTTCAGCCTCTCCCATTTTAATGTAGATTTTATGGTTCTGGTCCATACTGTGGTCATATCAACTCCTGTATCTTTGTGTATTATGGTGTAACCTCTGATCCTCCAAGAACATTGAATAATTGATAAAGAGAGCCACAGACAATTCCCCAAATCTCTGAATTGTTTAATATGCTGAGAACATGCTGCTAGCTCTGCCATCATTCAGATGTAACAATTATAAAAATGACTATTAATGGAAACAACCCACATGCTTCTCAACTGAAGAATGGATAAAAATGTCATACATTTATACAATGCAATATTACTTAGCTGTTAAAACCAATGCCCTCATGAAATTTGAATGCAAATGGAGCAAACTAGAAAAAAAAATCATTCTGAGTGAGGTAACCCAGACCCAGACAAACATAGTATGTACTAACTCATAAGTGGATATCAGCTACAAAGTAAAGGATAATGATGCTACAATCCACAGCCCCAAAGAGGCATGATAACAAGGAGAGCCCAAAGAGGGATGCATGGATTTCCCTGATTAGGGGAAATAGAAGAGATCTTCTCTATAAACTGTGGGTAAGTTTGGGGAATAGAAGAATGGAAATTTAATGGAACACATTGGGTGGGCTGGGTGTGGGGGGCAGGTTGTGGCTGGGATGGAGGGAGAGAATAATGAAAGACATCTTGATGGGGAACATTTCAGGGTTAGGAAGAAATCTGTTGGCAGAGAAACCCCCAGGAATCCACAAAGATAACCAAAACTAAGACTCCTATCAATGGAGAGAGAGTGTGTGAACTGGCTATCTCCTGTAATCAGATTGATAACTACCCTAATTGTCATCAGAATGTCTTTATCCAGTAACTGATGGAAGCAGATACAGAAATTCACAACCAAGCACTGAATGAAACTCCTGGAGGCCTGCTGAAGAAAGAGAGGAGGGATTGTAGGAGTTATGTGGTCAAGGTCATGATCGGGGAGCCCACAGAGACAGCTGACCTGAGTTCCTGGGAGCTCATGGACTCTGGACCAACATTTAGGAAGCCTTCATGGAACTGGCCAAGGCCCTCTGTACATGTGTGATAGTTGTATAGCTTGGTTTATTTGTAAGGCTCCTAGCAGTAAGATCATGACCTGTCCCTGGTGCTTAGCTGGCTTTTGGGAACCTGTTCCCCATACTGGATTACCTTGCCCAGCTTTGATGCAGGGGGCGGAGTTTGGTCCTGCCTCAACTTGATATCCCATGCTTTCTTTAAGCCTAAGGAAGGCCTTCTCTTTTCTGAGTGGAGACAGAGGAAGAGTGGATGGGGAAGCCAGGTAGTGGAAGTTGGGAAGGGAACCAGGAGAAGAGGAGGGAGGGGAAACTGTTGGTTGGTATATAAAACAAATGTAAAAAAGTTAATTAAATTTAAAAAAATTATAAGCAGTGCCAGTCCCCCAACAATTTCCCAGACTTTCAAGTCATCTTCAGTAGTGCCCATTTTTTTTTTTTTTTTTTTTTTTTTTTTTTTTTTTTTTTTTTTTTTTTTTTTGGTTTTTCGAGACAGGGTTTCCCTGTAGTTTCTAGAGCCTGTCCTGGAACTAGCTCTTGTAGACCAGGCTGGCCTCGAACTCAGAGATCCGCCTGCCTCTGCCTCCCGAGTGCATTGAATAGATCATTAACTCAATGGCTTATTCAAGTCATGCTACAATAACACACACTCAAAATTCAGTGCCTTTATATAACAAAAATCTATATTTTTACATTACAATGTAGGCTATCTTAGAGGTAAACTACAAGCCTTTCTTGAGAGACCTATGTGCTTCCTATATTGTTGCTTCATCCATTTTGAATATTAACCAGGATATTCAAAGATTAGAAGTCACACTCACTGCTGCAGCCTACCTACATGGGACATATTAGATGATATAATCTTCCACTATAAAAGAATAAAAGAGGAAATAAGATTGGCTTTATCTGATCTTGCCTGAATCTGACTCTGACAATATTTCTATGCTCTGTTCCATAATGGGCCCTGAGCTTTGTGGTGTGTGTGTGTGTGTGTGTGTGTGTGTGTGTGTGTGTAGTGATGAGCTGCGGGCTGCGCTCCCGCTGCCCTGCTCGCAGATGCCTGGCTAGCTTATGCCCCAAAATAACAACACACAAACTACATTCATTTAAACACTGCCTGGCCCATTAGTTTCAGCCTCTTACTCACATCTTGACTAACCCATATCGAATAATCTGTGTAACACCACAAAGTGGTGTCTTACCGGGAAAGATTCAGCATGTCTGACCTGGTGGCTGGCTTCATGGCATCTGTCTCCCTGAGGAGAGGCATGGCGGTCTGCCTCAGAGAGCAGAGGCATGGCATTTTATCTCACGCAGGAGAGGCGTGGCATCTGACTGAACCATCTACCTCACTTCCTTCTTCCTGTTCTGTCTACTCCACCCACCTAAGGGCTGGCCAAGGCAGTTTGTTTATTAGCCAATGAGAATCCTCCATCATATATATATATATATATATATATATATATATGTATGTATATATACATATATTTATATGTGTGTGTATCTATGTATATATATGCATATATATGTATATATATAATCTATTATATATATATATATATATATATATATATATATATATATATATATAGTGGCAGGTATTGTTCCTCTTTCCCAGTAACCTGTCCTGCTTCTCACTTGAAACCTCCCTCACTATCCCCCCTTTTCTTCAAATCATCCATATTCCACTATTTCCCTTTCCATAATATCTCTATTTTCTATTGTCCTTTTCTAGTTTCTGGACAATATATTTACTCTAAATTAAACACACAAATCTAAATATTCTATGCTAAGTTCCACTTATGAGCTAGAACATGTAGCATTTGTCTTTCTCTGTCTGGGCTATACCATTCAGTATGATGTTTTCCATTTCTATCTATTTACCTGCAGAATTCATAATTCTTTACAGTTGAGTAAAATTCAGTGAGTAGATATCTAAGTCATTGCATGGCCTTATTATTGTGAATGGAATTACCATGAACACATATATGCAGATATTTCCATAGCAAGAAAAGTAACCTTTGGGAATATGACAGGTAAGGCGTAGCTGCCTTATAGGATAGTTTTATTTGTATAGTTTTGTGAAGCATCCCCAATGATTTCCCTAGTGTCTGTAACAGTATATACTTTCATCAACAGTGCTCAATAGTTCCATGCGATAAATACATGAATCAGAAATCCCATATTGACTGAAATTTCAACCCTTATCCAATCCTATAAGAAAAATGTTATTAGAAAATCAGGCACAGGAAATTAAATATCTATATTTCATGTGTCTGGATAACTGGGGTCAATGACTACTTCATTCCATATTTTATTTCTTTTATGCTTTTTTTCTTTTACAAGTCCTTTTATTCTCTGACCCCTCCACATTTTATTCTTTTGGTTGTAAGCATTATCTTTTAAAGGCTGAGTCATGTATCTAGACCTGAGACTGAGCCCATAATCATCCTACTTCAACTTATCCTACTGCTGTGTGCCATCATAACAAGAGTCCCCTAAATTTTGATTACAAGGCTTGATTTCATAAATTGTCATATATGACTCATATGTTAGGGTTCTCTAAAGGAAGACTAGTAGAATTAATGTATATTATAAAGTGAAGTTATTAGATTTGCCTAAAGATTCTGACTTGGTAATTGAACAGTAACTCTCTTCAGGCTAGAGAAGATGAAAACCTAGTAGTTGTTTCATCCAGGAAGGTGCATGCTCCAGAAGCCCCTATCTATCCTTAAAGTTGTAGATAATTCCAATAGAGTAGCTTACCTTCATATCAAGTTGGGAGCCTGAAGAAGCTGGCTTCTCATTTCAACAAAAGATAATATCAGTGGCAACAGAGTAAAATACAGAAGATGCCACCAAATCTGAAATAGACCTTCTTCTCTTATTTTATCCTTCCTAAAATGCCCCTATAGAACTACTGAAAGTCATATCTTTCAGTGAGTTGCACATTCATTCAACTTGATGATCACGGTTACTATCACATCTAGAAAATGAACATAGATTGCATTGCCTCATTTAATTTAATTTCCTATGGTGTGCTTTCTATTAGAAAAAAATTCATGTTCTGACTGAGTTCACTGAAACGCTAGCTCTAGAATAAGTGTTGCCTCATTCCATTTCAGAAACAAGCATTTTTTGTCTAAAGTTTTCCTCAGACCCCCTTTATCTGGGGGTGACCCTCTCCACTCTAAGACAAAGAGGAGAGAACAGAAAAACATACCAACAGTGACAATTTTGGGAAGGCTTAATAAAGTTTTCAAAGAATACTGTTTGGAGTGCTTTCTAAAAGCTGGAAATCTAGGCCGCAGCAGGAACATCTGAGAGTTCTCATCTCTTACTGCAAGCAGAAAGCAGAAAGAGTAAATTGGGAATGGTGCATAGCTTTTAATGTAACAACATCTACCTCCATTGATGTCTTTCTTTTAGGAAGGCCACACCTCTGAAACCTTCCCCAAACAACTCTACCAACTGGGAATCAAGTATTCACATGACAATGTTATGGGGCATATTCGCATTCAAACTGTCACAAAAATCTAATCACCTTTGAAGAGCAAACCTCAATTGAATTTTCTGGTTTAGATTGGCCTGTAGGCATGTCTTGGGGGGAATTTTCTTGATTCTGTCAATTGATGTTGGAGAATTCAGTCCACTGTGGGGGATAACATCTCCAGGCATTTAGTTGGTCCTTGGTCTGTGTAAATAAGAAAGCTAACCAAACACGTTTTGGAATAATATTTTTATACACTAGGAAGATGTGTTTATGCCATAGTGGCCCTCTGATTGGTTTAATAAAAATCTAAATTGTCATTAGCTAGCAGAGGACACTGGGAAGAAGAGAAGTAGAGATGAGAGGAGACACAGATGGAACAAGTCATGCTGGAGGACAGGTAAAGACACAAGCCGCGCAGCAATAGGTAGATTAATGGAAATCAGATAATTTGAGTTGTAAGATGTAGTTAGTAACAAGCCTAAGTTATGGCTGAGCTTTTATGATTAATAATAAGTCTCTATGTCATGACTTGGTGCTGGAAGGAGGGACAGAAAAATTTGCCTACACAAACATGAACCAGCAATCTAGAGAGTGAGCCCAGCAAACAATGTTCCCAAATGGTTACTCATTTTTTCCTTGATGCCTATCACTGATAATATATAACTAGGGATGTAAGTCAAATAAATCCATTTCTTCTCTGAGTTACTTTTGGTCAGAGTGTTGTATTGTAGCAACATAAAATAAACTAGAAAATGCTGGAGTCATTCATAACATAATAAATGGAGCTGTGATCAGATGGAAGAGGTATTCAGGAGGGGTGAAAAAAGAGGATAATAGGATGCATGTAATATGGAAGCATAACAAAGAATACTCTCGAAGGAAAGAAATCAGTAGAGTTGGGAAATGGAGTAGAAGAAGGAACTGGGAAGAAAGACAAGCAACGACAAAATATATGTGATGATGCCAGAGGGAAATTTGCTGCTTTCTACCTTTCAAATTAATTTTTTTGTAACTTTTTTGTGAACTTAATATAGGAGTCCTATTTTCTTAGACTAGTGAAGCCACCACCTCAGAGCATTCATTACTTCAAGAATATCAGTATTAAAGCTTCAATTATCCATTTTTGGATAAGATTGAAAGTAATACCCTCACAAAACTATTTTGTTAAGATCATAGAAATGCAAATGCTTCCTTGGTCCTTATCTTTTACTCTTTTGAGAAATATTAAACTCATATTCTCCTCACATGAGGCTACTTCTTAGAATACTACTACTATTTTCTTGAAACAATGAGACTTCTTATCTCCTTTATTAGATAAAACTCTTATTGACAAAATACATACTTTGATGATGTTTGACCAAAACAATCATCAGTATTCTACTGGAGGTAGAATACTAAGGACATTATCTTTCAAGCACATATACATTTGAGCATTTCCCTATTTTCTTGGATTTTGCATTGTGGTAATAAAACATGCTGAAACAATAAAGGAAACTAATTTTACAAATTCATTCCAGCTACTAGGAACCTCAAAGCACTAGGAAGAACATTTAATAAAAACAGTATTTTTCTACTTCTGAGTTTTCATTTAGTCTCTGTGCTTTTGAAAGCTCTGAGCACATGGTTCTAGTAAGTTGGGATTTCTTCGAGTCTGAAGTTCACATGTGAAAAGCCATTTTATTTTTTCTTTGTCTTTCGCTATGCCCAGATGCTAAGTGCTTTATACTTTAGGAACATACGGGCAATTACATGTTTCTATGTCCATCTACAAAACTGACATTTGAGCATTTTTATTTTGCACTGGACACTTTTATTCTTTGCTATTAATGAGGTCATATGAGTATTATACTTGTACTATTTGTGGTTCTTGCATGACCAAAATTTAAGAGATTTAATTATGAGCAAAATACTAGATGTTGTAATAGTTTAATTTTTGATGAATCAACCTAATTTTCTAAAAGGAAATGTCTCTATTGGAACATAAAAAATCCACTACAAAATGCTATGCATTAAACCAATAACAATCATTACCTACTCGTAATTGTGGAGTATATACAATAATCATAAAGTCCAGGTTGTTTCTTCATATAACTTTAGGTAAGCACTTCAGTTCACTATGGAAGACCCTTAACTACTCAGTCTTACTCAAATATGTTGTTTTTCATGTGAGTAGTGTGGAATGGTTAGGAGATTCCTTGGACTCTTCATTGAAGTTTTTAATCATAAGGGAATCCTTTTTATTATTCTTACAATGGATGCCTTCCTGAAGAAGCGAAGCAACAACTACCAGACTTTTGAAGGGTTAGATTCAGAACTGGTATGGAATTACTTCCACTTGTTTGGTTCAAAACAAGTCAAAATCCAATGTCAAAAGCAGAAACAGATTCAACTCATGGATTGGAAATGGCATTAGAGCATATGAAATTAAGATATTTTAAATATTTTTGCAAGAATTCTACTACACTGACTTTTGTTTGGAAGTAAAATTCAAACACTAATCTAGAATTATTTATTTCCAATATTAAAACAGTCAGCAATATTAATTATGGAAAATACTTTGTAGGCATTTGGAAATCATATAACTAAGGTTTTTGTAAAGAATCTGTCTCAAGTCACAGTGGTTTTCATGAAGTCTTAATAAATGTTGTATAAAACAAAATAACTTAAGAACCAGCTGGATATTCCACAGCATCTTGAATCTTTATAAGACTGTTATTATAAATATTCTGATAAATACTATAATAAGAGGAGCTGTTTTATAGTATTTGTCATGTTTCTCAATTTTTGTCTTTTTTCATTTAAAACACTTATTAATAGCTCACCAGATGTTAATATTCTGAGGAGATTATGAAACAAATATAGCTTCAATTATTCCAGGAACTCTAGGCAAATTTTCTGTCACCTGCTCAACTCTTGGACAAATTTAAATTTTATTTTTGTAGGTTGTCTTGGGGTTACTAATGCTATGATGAAACACCATGACCAAAGAGCAAGTTGGGGAGAAAAGGGTTTTTTTTTTTTTGACTTATGCTTCCAGGTTTTAGTCCATCATTGACATCCAGAACAGAAATTCAAATAGAGCAGGATACTGAAGGCAGGAATTGATTCAGAAGCAATTCAGGGGTGCTGCTTACTGACTTGTTTCCCCTGGCTTGCTGAGTCAGCCTGCTTTCTTATAGAACACAGCACCACCAGACCAGGGATGGCACCTCTCCAAATGGGCTGGTTCCTCTCCCATTGACCACTAATTGAGAAAATGAATTACAGAGTTTAATAACTAGCTGGCTTGAGGGAGGCACAGGCATTCTTTTCGGATGATGTTTTCTGGAAGGCAACAGAAAGTTGTTTTTGCTGTCATAGGAAAAGATTGGGAGGTTAGAAAATAAATCATACTTGGGAGAATAGGCAGGTGCCAATTAGGCCAGGTGACAGAACCTATAATGCAAGCCACATCAATTTAAGATTATGGTTACATGTCATTGTCATTGCTTCTAAATTCTGGACATGGATGCCAAACTTCTGAAATGAATTATCAGTTGTTTCTATTGTATCTGTATCATTCACTTTAGTTTCTTAGGTTGGGTTTACATTTTTAAGATAATCATGAAGCAACTCCAACTACTGAACATGATTACAAGAAAAGGGTTACATAATAACACTTGGATTCTATCTCAAGATTTTTCCTGAGTTTGTCAAGTCTCAGCAATTCTATGACTTAATGATAATTGGATCTAGTCATTTGATCAATATCATAGCATCCTTAGTGCCTACTTATTATTCCAGTGACATAGGAAGTATAAAATATTCTGGAGAAAAATTTTCTCTTACACTTTTATGGGATCACTACTATGAATAGTGCTGGAAGATTTCCTTCCCTAAACACTGAACATTTTTTTAAAAAATACTTATAATTATTTATAATTTATTGAAGCATGGTCCTATAGAAGAAAATTAACCATTCTAAAGGAACAACTGTGACAGATACCACATTTGAAGTTCCTACTTATAATCTAAAAACTCCATTACACAGAAAAAAGACAATCTCTACCATTAAGCATTGCATTTACTATTCCCCGAATTCCTAGAAAGCACCATGCAAGTTAAATATCTATGTATTTATCTATTTAAAACATTTTATAAATTTCAGTGATACAAAGCATTTGCTCCATTCTTCTAAGACTATATATATATATATATATATATATATATATATATATATATATATATTGTAGTTGATATCAGTACTCATATGGGTAAATAATATCACATCATTTGTATAACCTAATTGTTTATTATTCCTTTGGTGAGAACTTGGAATTTGTCCTTTGTTGTTGTCTATAATGTCACTATTAACATGCATTTACATACATTTAAAAATATTTTCCACTTATCTGGTATATATCAGGCAGAAGAATTATTCAAACCTATGACATTTCTATATTAAAATTTTGAGCAAATTGCCAAATAATTTTCTAAAGTACTGAGATAGACATACATTTCCATTCACAATTTCTGAACACCCCTTCTGTTTTGTCAGCACTAGTTATTTCCCATTTTTAGCCACATAAATGGGAATAAGAAAGTATCTACTTGATAGTTTGAAGCATTTCCCAGTTAAAAAAATAGTATTTTCTCATATTTTATACAACACACCATTTAAGTCACAAATATGAAGAATGTTGTTTAGAGATACAGGAGAGTTCCAGCTTCAATTTAGTATTCTGTTACTGGTCTGTTCAGTTTTGGTAAATCTGTTTTAGAAATCTGTCTATTTCCTCCAGTTTCTTCATATTCAGATTATCTTTTTATAAACTTATGATGACGGATTGCCCTCTGTATGCTGTGATTACCATTCATGAATAAAGAATCTGTCATGGCCTTTGTTATGGTGGAGTATATAGCTAGGCAGAGAAAACTAAACTGAATGCTGGGATAAAGAAGGTGGAGTCAGAGAGATTCCATGTAGGCAACAGAGAGGAAAGACACGAGCTGCCAGCTGGAACCTTGCTGGTAAGCCACAGCCACATGGGATACACAGATTAATAGAGATGGGTTAAATTAAGGTGTAAGAGCTAGCCAATAAAAGACTAGAGCTAACAGACCAAGCAGTGATTTAATTAATACAGTTTTGAGTGATTATTTCTGGAGTCTGGGAAGCCAGGAGTAAACTATAGGTTTTCTACAGCAATCATATATTTTAGTAATTCTTGTTTAATTTTGTTAGGTCAATAATAATGTCATTACTATTCTTCCAGACTTTAGTTTTCACAACCTGTTTTTTTTTCTAGCAGCAAAATTACAAGTTTTCCATTTTTGTGTTGATTTTTTTTCAGATAATTCATTTTTTTAGATTTTTTATTATTGCTTCAGATAGTAATTTACTGCTGTAAAATTTACTGAGTAACACCTCAATGAATCTTGTGTGTTTTATCAGATTATACTTTTCATTGTTCTTCAATTATGGTCATGACTTTTATTTTTATTTTTAAATAATTTTGTAAAAGGTTAGTATAAAACAGTAGCCTAGATCAGAAAAAAATGAAATGAAAAATTCATTTTGAAATACAGTAAGATTTTGAGGAAAGTCGAGACAAGTCTAGGTCCTTCATCCTCACATTCCTGGAAGAGGAACCTACCATGCTCCACGCCACAAACATAATGGACTAAGTCTTTGAAGCTACAAGCAAGTGCCAAATTGAAAGCTTTCTTTCATAAGAGTTGCCTTAGTCATTGTATTGAGTAGTTTTGTGTATCAACTGTATACAAGCTAAAGTGATCAGAGGATGGAGCCTTAGCTGAGGAAATGCCTCTGTGAGAGCCAGCTGTAAGGCATTTTCTCATTTAGTAATCAATGTTGGAAGGCCCAGGTAACATTGGGTGGTGACTTCCCTGGGCTGCTGGTCCTGGGATTTATAAGAAGGTGGGCTGAGCAAGCCAGGGTAAGCAAGACAGTAAACTGTTCCCCTCCATGGTCTCTGCATCAGTTCCTGTTTCCCAGTTTCTGCCCTGTTTGAGTTCTTGTCCTGACTTTCTTCAGTGAATAACAACAATGTTAAAGTATAAGCCAAATAAACCATTATCTCCCAAACTTGGTTTTTGGTTATGACGTTTCATCACAGCAATAGAAGAAATCCTAACTAAAACAGTCACTGTGTCCAATTTATTTATTTATTACTTACTTACTTGTTTGTTAATATTTATTTACTCTCTTCCAAGCCTGATAACATATTTTCTTCCCTCCCTCATTTTATTAGCATCCCTCCCCTTAACCTCACCTCTACACATCCCCAATTTACTCCTCCTCCTTCAGCAAAGGGCAGGCCTCTCATGAATATCAGCCAGCCATGGCATATCAAATTGCACTAAGATTAGGTACCTCCTTTCCTATTAGACTGTATTAGACAACCCAGAAGAAGTAAAGTGTCTGAAAGCAGGTAAAAGAGTTAAAGACAGCCTCTCATCCCACTGTTCAGAGCCCCACAAGAAGACCAAGCTACATAACTGAAACATAAGTACAAAGGGCCTTGGTCACTCTTAGGCCACCTCTCTGGTTTGAAGAAGGACACTTAAAAGTAATCCCACACTAACTCAGAATTAAGAAATAGGTGGTTATTTATTTAGGAGTAGACTCACAAATCAGAATCCTCTACTTGAACGGTGATCAGAAACTGAATCCCACAGCTGGAAAGAGAGTGGACACATGCTCTACATGGGCTTATATGGTATAAGAGGCCACACCCCAGTGGTCGGGTGTCCACTGGTTATAACACTTCCTACAGCACTGGTTGGTGTTTCAGTCTCTGTGAGACCCTATCATCACAAGTTAGTTGATTCTGTTTTTTTTTGTTTGTTTGTTTGTTTTGTTTTGTGTGTGTGTGTGTGTGTGTGTGTGTGTGTGTGTGTGTATGGCCTGTCTGGCTTCTATAATCCTTCCTCCTCCTATTATGCCTACTATTTGGTTGTGGGTCCTTGCATCTGTTTTTACCAGTTGCTGGGTAAGGCCTCTCTGATAACAATTGGCCTAGGCAACAATCTATGTGTATAGAATATCATGAGGAATCATTTCATTGACTTTTTTGTCAGTCATGTATAATTCTGTGCTAGGTCTCTAAGCTGTCTATCCTCTGGGTCCTAGCCCTCCAGGCAGTTTTAAGGGATGGACTCCTTCTCATGCTATGGATGTCAAGCTGAACTAATAATTGATTAGCAACTCCCATAATTTCTCTGCCACCTTCACCCCAGCATATCTTGTAGACAAGGCAAATTGTAAGTCCAAGTTTATGTAACTTAGTTGGTGTCCCAGTCCCTCTACTGGAAGTCTTGCCTAGTTACAGGAATGTTTGGTTCAGGCTCCACATATCTCCAATTGCTAGGATTCTTATTTAGAAGTCATCCTCATAGATTTCCTCAAAGTTTCCATTGCACTAGGTTTTTAGATTGTCCCAGAGATACCCCCAATTCCGGTTGTTTTTCCCAGTATTCTCTCCCTCCATCCCTCCAAAATCTGATCACATTGTTCACATGCCAATGCCCTATCCACGTGTGATGTGTATTCTATTTATCCTTCACAGTAAAGTTCATATGTTGAGTCTTCCTTGTTACTTAGCTTCTTTGTGGCTGTAGAAATTTTTGTGGTTTTTTGAGACAGGGTTTTTCTGTAGCTCTGGAGCCTATCCTGGAACTAGCTCTTGGGGCTGGCCTCGAACTCACAGAAATCCACTACCTCTGCCTCCCAAGTGCTGGAATAAAAGGTGTGCACCACCACCACCTGCATGGCTGTGGATTTTAGCATGGTTATTCTGTATGGCCAATATCCAATGATAAGTGAGTACATATAATGTTTGTCTTTCTGGGTCTGAGTTACCTCAATGAAAATGATGTTTTCTAATTCCATCCATGTTCCAGCAAATTGATGATGCCACTGTTTATAATAAGTAATAATCTATTGTGTAAATGTACCACATTTCTTTATCCATTCTTTGGTTAAAAGACATCTAGGTTTTTTCCAGGTTCTGGTTATTACAAATAAAGCTGCTATGAACATAGTTTAGTGTCCTTGTGGTATGATAGCATGTATTTGGGTATATGCTCTAAAGTGGTATTACTGGGTTTTTAGGTAGATTGATTCCCAATTTTCTAAGAAACAACCATGTTGTACAATATTATTTTAAGGTGTGTTACATTTGTTTATGCCATGGGACATTTTTTTAATGATGCAAGGATGTGTTCCATTCTTGTAGGTTGCATTTTTTTAAAAATCTGTGAAGCTATGTTACTTTACCTGTATGAAACACCTGATTGCTCTAAAAAAGAATGACCAATAGGAAGGCAGGAGAAAGGATAGGCAAGGCTAACAGAGGGAATAAATGGGAGGAGAGATCTGGGAAGAAAAGATCTAGGATTAAGAGAAGGAGGAGGACTCCAGGGGTCAGCTACCCAGCTACATAAGAGTCATGGAGTAAGAAGTAAAGAAAAGTATATAGGATGAATATTTAAAGCCCAGAAATAAAAGATACATGGGGTAATTTAAGAAAATCTGAATAGGAACAAGCCAAGCTAAGTCTGGGCATTAATAAACTGTGTGCAATTTATTTGGAAGCTTTGTGGTAGGCCCCCAAAGAGCAAAAAAGTAAAACATCAACAACATTTTGGCATATTAATGTGAGTCTGTATGTCCATAGGTTCTGAGGGGAAAATAAAAGAAATACATGGATCCTTTAAGAAACTCTGTGGAGAGCAGAGTACTTTAACAGCTCTTTTAATATAAATTAGAAACAAAAACTAAGTAAAAAAATGCCTGCGACTGTGTAGGGCACTGACATTTCAGAGTTAGGGGTTTGAATGCAATACCTAATTAAAGGAACCTCTGACTGGGCCATGAGCTTTAGGCTTGGCTCTCATGAACCGAGAAGGAGGTGGAACCTGTTGATAGAGCCATGTGGAAGACCTAGTTGTAGCCTAGCAGTTTAAAGTTTGCTGACAAGTTCAAAAAAGGCTAAAAGGTACACAGTAAAAGAGGTCTAGATAGAAAAACCTCTAAACAGGTTCCAGGCTGTTTTACAATGTGTATAAGCTTAAGAAATAAAAAAAATATGGGTATAGAAGGTCATAGAAGGAAAGACATAATTGAAAATCAGTGTGGGATTGTGGTCTGTATTCTGTCAATCATATTTTAAATAAATGTAGATTGGCCAGTAGCCAGGCAGGAAGTAGAGATGGGACAACCAGACAGAAAGTAGAGGTGGGTCAAGGAGAACAGGAGAATTCTGGGAAAAAGGACGCATTCCTGGCCCAGACACAGAAGAAACAAGATGTGACTGCCTTGCTGAAAAAGGTACCAAGCCAGGTGGTTAACATATACTACAACAATGGGCTAATATAACTCATAAGAGTTAATAAGAAGCCTGAGATAATGGGCTGATCAGTTTATAGTTAATGTAGACCTGTGTGTGATTTCTTTGGGACTTAACAATTGTGGGTACTGGACAGGTCAGAAAACCCCGACAACAAACAGCGCCCACCTGGACAACTGCATCTACATAAAGCCTGAGAGAGCTTGGGAAATAATTCTAGACAGAAAAGAATATAGTTAAACGTGGCTTCTTAATAGCAGCATTTTCTCAGGTAGGCTCTGTTTGCTAGAGGCAAGCACTCTCATTTAAGAGAGGCTTCTTGACTCGGCTTTAGCTGTAAAATCTTGCAGCTCTTTTAAGAGGTCCTGCCACAAAACCCTTAAACTGTGTTGATGAAAAGCTGACCACATTCTTTTTGGTTTTCCGCCATAGTAGGAAAAAAAAGCCATGCTGTTTTAAAATGCCAATTTTCCAAACTGTCCTGCCAGTGCAAACACTGACACTTTGAGGCAGGAGGTCCAGCTACAAAGCATTTGAGTGTGGTTTGTGAGCAGACTGCTGCAGTTTGCTTGGTATCAGGGACCTTGAAATGCTGTAGAGTTGTGAAAATAAACATGGCACCAGCCAGCACCTCCACCATGATGCTACAATCTCAGAAAGCTAAGGAATAAGCTGGATCCTGCCATCAAAGCCATGGATTTAATCTTTTCCATATTGCTTAGAAAATTAAAGACTCAAGTGGTCAGAAAAAGAGAGATATACAGTAAAGAGGGATTCAAACCTTAAAAAGACCTCTAAATGGTTGACAGTGTGTTAAAATATATGCAGGCTTGGGAGAGAAAAAAAAACAGACTGACTGTATTCTGTCGGTATGTTTATTTTGAATAAATGCTGATTGGCCAGGCAGGAAGTATAGGCAGGTCAACCAGACAGGAAGTAGAGATGTGTGATGAGAATAGGAGAATGCTAGGAAGGAAGAAACCCATTCTTCCCAGTCCAGCCCAGACATTGAAGAGGCAGGATGTGACCTACCCTTCTGGAAAAGGTACTGAGCCATGTGGCTAACATAGATAAGAATTATGGGTTCATATAAGCTACAAGAGCTAATAAGAAGACTGAGGTAATGGGCCAATCAGCAATCAGTTTTATAACATTGAGATCTCTGTGTGATTTTCTTTGGGGCTTGCCGGCTGTGGGGTATTGGGTGGGACAGAAATTCCAACAAGCAGCCAGCCCTTCATGTTACAGATGCTGGGAACTGAACTCAAGTTCTCTGAAAGAACAGTCAGCACTCTTAATCCAGCCAGTGATTACTGTTTTCTAAGTAAACATGTAGCTGAAAAATAAGAAGTATATACAGTACAATTTAATGAGGAAAAACTCAGTCCTTCTTGCAATAATCAGGCAATGATTCATGGAGAAAAAAATCAAATTAACCTTTATGGAGAATATTTCAAAAATATTGTCAATGGCAATATGACTAATATGTTAAAAATATTGCCAATATTTAAAACAGCAAAGAAGGTAATTGGGGAGCAAATATATGTGCAGGAAGTATATGCATTAAATATTTTTCTTAAAAGTTGTGACAAAATTCCTGCCAAAACCTACGTGAAAAAGATGGAGTTTATTGAGGATTACAGTTTAAGAAGGATTACAGTCTGTAAGAGCAGGGAAATCATGAGGGAAATAGTGTAAGTTGTCTAGTCATATTGTATATATTGTTGGGAAGCAAACAACATGCAGTAAGTGTGGCCCAACTAACAAACCTCAATGTCTGCCACTAGTAACTCACTTCATCCAGTGAATTTCTACTGTTTAAACTCTCCAAAATCTTCCAAAATAGAGCCATCATCTGGATACAAGCTGTTCAGATAAATACATTAGGGATAGATATTGCACTTTCGAACCAAGGAGGTATTCATAAGTATGTGTGTTTGGTATAGATATAATTGACTCATAGGACCACATGATTTATTTGGGGATTGATCAGGATGAAAAGTATTGTTGTGGTTACACTATAGGAAGACCTAATGGTATTTAATAGAGCACTGGATCATGAGGTCAGGTACTGGTTTTTAATGACAGTTGAATAGGGTTTTGTCTAGCAAAAATGATACCACAGAGTTAACTTAGAAGATGCATTTATTGTATATTCCAACACAGATTTCAAAGAGAGTGAAAGTGTGAAAAATAAATAGTGAATGTTCTGAAATCTTAGCAACAGGAATATCACTCCTGAGTGTAGTAGTTCAGGAAGGTTTCACAGGATGAAAAAAGTTAATCTTAAAACGATACTCACTTACTGAAAGGGGGATTTTATGATAAAGCTTCTCTATTTGTTTGCACTAAAGAAAAATAGTTTTGTATGGAGTAATTATAATTTGCAAATCTGAATACATAACAAATATAACATTGTCATATAAAGGATTGCTGTCATTTATCATGCTTGTACTTTTGTGAAATAGACCATCCTTAAAATAGTCGTAACAGTCAAGAAGCTTTAGAGACTATAGTAATACATATTTAGAAATGAAATATATACAGCAACAAGTGACTAAGTTGGTAGCTTCCTCAGTTTTTATATTACATCTCTTTCTGAAGGTCAGTAAACCTCCATTTAAATATTTAGGCTATTTGTTAAAGGACTAATATTTCCATCATGTTGTTTCCTTGAACCTTAAGTTAGGTGCACAAATTTGAAGGCAGGGACATTGGAAAATTACTAAATTATATGGCACTGGAGAGATATTACAAGGAAATTCTGATATTTCACTGCAAAATATTGCCAATTATGGTAGCTGTCAATTTAACAATAGGCTTATTCACTATGGTGTTTGATTAATGTGAAATTATTCAGTTGGCTACCTTGTAGTTGGCCTATTTTTGTGTCCAATTAGTATGCTAATAATGGTAATTATGTTCTATACTGCATGTCTCATCACCTAGAGGGTTTTTAAAATGATAAAATAATGAGAATAAACAAGCTGATGCTGACATTCAGTGGGCCATTCTAATTACTTACTGAGAGCACACTGGGGAATCAACACTCAACCAGAGAAAATGATTCTTGCTTACTTTGTTAAAAACTACTCTTTCCAAAGAGCAGTAAGAGTTTGCTGCTGTTCCTGTTATCATTGAGCTATTTTACTTCCCATCTCTTTTTTGTTGTCTATGTTTATTTTCTGTACTCATTTTTGAAAAGATAATCATTTACAGTCAGTCTTTGTGACTAGTATCTGTGTTAGATGGCAGAAAACAAAAAATAATAAGTTCAATTGTATATTTTTAAACCCAATATCTATAATTTCCTTTCTAATTTTTTAGAAAAGAACAAACACACAGAAAACATTTCTATGACAGCTATTTTTGTACTTATAATAATATGAAAGGATTATTTGTGAAAGCCCTCAAAAAGATAACTGAATTTGCTTATATACCTGAAAAACATACTTATAAGAATATAAATATAAAATTCTATTTTAGAATAGCATGTTTTGATAGCTAATATAATAGCTCAGTGTATAAAGCCACTTGTGAAAAGCTCTGGTGACTGAGTTCAATCCATGGAATCCATATAATGGAAGAAGAGAAGTGACTTCTGTAAGTCCTCTTCTGACCTTCAAATACATCATTGATCATATACACATTTTGGCCAAATAAATGGATATAAGAGTAATAAAAATATCAAGTTTTTTTAGATAGCTACAGGATTTTTACTAGTCAGTCTGATAATTTTGTATATAATAATTGCTGTAAAACTATTTGTAATTTCAAATTATAACATATAAGTATTAAATATGTATTTATATAAGATTATTCTTTATACCATTTATCCTTTAACAAAGTTCTTAAATGGAGCATGGAACTTAGTTCATTCTTTGAAATATTTAAAGTTAAACTTGTTGTTGGGATAGCCATAAAAATGACAGTTGAATAACTTTCCAATCTTATTTAATTGTTTCTTGCAATAAATCAAAGAGAATTTTATTTCTAGGCAGTTTCATGAAAAAATCCAATAGTCTTATAATGAGCAACTCTGTCATAGTGTTCATATTGATTCTGTTGCTTGAGTTTTAGACATTTCAACTACAAAAAACAGGGTATTGAGCTGTTTTAGAGCTTCTCATACGTTGTATATATTATATCCAAAGTACTATTAGAATTTTATTGTTGATGTTTTATGGTTCAGTTTTGGAAATATTGAATTAACTCAGCATAAAGTTTTTTTTATTTATTTTATTTTATTTTTTTATTAAAAATTTCCATCTCCTCCCCTCCTCCTCCCTCTTCCTTCCCCTCCCTTCCACCTATACCCCCACTCCGCCCCTCTCCAAGCCAAAGAGCCATCAGGGTTCCCTTCACTATGTTAAGTCCAAGGTCCTCCCAGCTCCCCCTAAGTCCAGGAAGGTGAGCAACCAAACTGACAAGGATCACAGTGAGCCCGTCCATGCTGTAGAGTTCATGCTCATCGCCGTTGTCCTTGGTTTCTCAGTCCTCCTCCACCGTCAGCCACATTCAGAGAGTCCGGTTTGGTCCCCTGTTCCATCAGTCCCATTCCAACTGGACTTGGTGGTCTCCCGTTAGATCTATCCCACTGTCTCAATGGGTAAACGCACTCCTCACGGTCCTGACTTCCTTGCTCATGATCTCCCTCCTTTTGCTCCTCATCAGGACCTTGGGAGCTCAATCCGGGGCTTCTATGTGGGGCTCTGTCATTTTCTCCATCCAATGCCAGGTGAAGGTTCTATGGTGATATGCAAGATATTCATGAGTATGGCAATAGGATCTGGACATTTCTGGCACCCTCTCCTCAGCTGCCCAAGGAACTAGCTGGGGGCGTCTTCCTGGATACCTGGGAACCCCTCTAGAGTCAAGTACTCACTCATAATTGGTTTCTAGCCATAAATAAAGGACATCGAGCATATAATTCGTAAAAAAAAAATCCTAGAGAAGATATATAAGAAGGTGAATCCAAAGAAAAACATATAGTTATCCTCCTGGATATTAGAAGTAGACAAGATTGCCAGACATAAAATGGGAACTTGGGGGTGGGGTGGGATGGGGGGATGGGGAGAGAAAAGTGTGAAGTGGAGGATGGGAAGAGCTTGGGGGAATAGGATGGTTGGGATATAGGAAGGGTGGATATGGGAACAAGGAATTGTATATCTTAATTAAGGGAGTCAGCATAAAGTTTTTATTTTTAAACAGAGGACTTCTTAGATTACTTAATATGCAAATGTGTTGCTGGAGAGAATGCTCGGTGGCTAAGAGCACTGACTGCTGTTGCTAGATAGTTTTATGTCAACTAGACATAAGCTGTAGTCATTTGAGAGGAGGGAACCTCAATTAAGAAAATGCTTCCATAAGATCTTGTTGTAAGCAAGCCTTTAAGACATTTTCTTAATTAGTGATTGATGGATCTGGGACTAACCCCTTATGGGTGATACTATCCCTCCCTGGACTATTGGTTGTGGATTCTGTGAAAAAGCAGGCTGAACAAGCCATTGGGAGCAAGCCAGTAATCAGTACCCTTGTGTAGTCTCTGCATCAATTCCTGTCTTCATGTTCCTACCCTGTTTGAGTTGCTGTCAAGACTTCCCTGCATGATGAACCACTATGCAGAAGAGTAAGCCAAATAAACCTTTTCTTTGCCAACTAGCTTTTGATAATGGTGTGTTGACTGCATTTCTGTCTTGCCTGGTTTCTGTTCTCCCACCAAGTTCAACAACTGTTTAGCCCCAAAGAAAATCCTACAGAGGTCTACATAAGTTATAAACTGATTGGCCAATTAGCTCAGGCTTCTTATTAACTCTTATAACTTATAATAGTCCATTATTCTTATCTATGTTAGCCACAAGGCTTGGTACCTTTTTCAGCAGTGCAGGTCATTTCTTCCTTCTTTCATGGACTGGGAAGGACTGCACAGGAATGGGCTTCCTCCTTCCCAGAATTCTTCTGTTCTCATTGACCCACCTCTACTTCCTGTCTGGTTGTCCCAGCTATATGTCCTGCTTGGCTACTGGCCAAACAGTTTTTATTTAAAACATAATTGACAGAATACAGACAATTGTCCTACACCACTTCCCCCCCCCACCCCCCCACACACACACACACAAAAAAAAAAAAAAAAAAAAAAAAAAAAAAAAAAAAAAAACAAGAACATCCATAGTCCATCATAGTCCATTTTTTGGGAATGCAGTCATAGTTTTCCAGGCTACTTCCTGCTGGTTGGGAGCACTGATAATCTTATGGGGATCTAAAGAAAATTTAGAATTATGATCAAGTCCTGACTGGAGTATTCTGTCAGTCTTGATCATCTCAGGCAGCAGTCTTGAATCTGTTCTGGATGTAGAACTCAGACATCTGGGCCATCTGTTCCTACCAGAGATTTCTTAGGTGGTCTTCCTTGATCAAACCTGATTTTTCTTAACCTAGAATAAATCCACAGATCTCATTTCCTATTGAAACAAAAGCAAAATCTCTTCTCCAAAGTAACATAGCTTTTGACTTCAATTTTGAAGTCAATATATTTTCAAAATACCTATCTTGGATTAATTCAGCAGCATTTATAAACAAATATCTTTTAGCAGCTGTTGCTCCTTCCTCAACATTCAAACAATTCAATGAGAAAATAATAGCATACAGTATCCAGACTCTCTGTGTATTTTTTATATTATGTGGCTTTATTTTAACCTCTATTTCTTTTATTTTTACTTTTAATTTTTGGCTGTTTAAGACAGGTTCTCTGTGTATCTTTAGCTGTCCTGAAACTTCCTCTGTAGACCAGGCTTTCCTTGAACTCACAGAGATCTGCCTGCCTCTGACACCCAAGTGTTGGGATTAAAGATGTGTGCCACCACACCTTGAATTCATAGAGATATGTCTGCCTCTGCCTCCCAAGCTTTGGGATTAAAAACATATACCACCACACCTTGAATTGACAGAGGTCTGCCTGCCTCTGTCTCTCAAATGTTAAGATTAAATATGTGGACCATGACACCCAACTACTCTTTCTTTTTTTATTTTAAGGACTTTAACCTTTTTCCTTTACTCTCCCAAGCTTGCATATGTTTTTAACACATTGTAAACCATTTAGCAATTTTCTTTTTCTTTTTGAATTTCTCTTTACTGTATATCTCTCTCTTATTTTTACCATGTGAATCTTTAATTTGTTAAGCAATATGGAGAGGATTAAAGCCATGGCTTTGATGGCTTGATTCAGCCCATTACTTAGCTTTCTGAAAGTTCAGGCTCATGGCAGAGGTACCTGCTGGAGCCATGTTTATTGCCACAACTCTATGGTGTTTCAAGATCCTTGCCAGCAAGCAAGCTGCAACAGTGTGTCCACAAACAACCCTCAAATGCTCTCTCTGTAGCTAGACCTCCTGCCTCAAAGTGTCAGAGTTTGCACTGGCAGGACAGCCCAGAAATCTGGTATTTTAAAGCAGTGCAGCTTTTTTCGTGCTGTAGCTGAAAACCAAAAGGCATATTGTCAGCTTTTATCAACACCATTTAAGTGTTTCGTGGCAGGACCTCTTAAAGAGCAGCTAAAGCTGAGTCAGGAAGCCTCTCTTAAATGAGGGTGTTTGCCTCTAGCAAGCAGAGCAGATCTGAGAAATTGCTGCTACCAAGAAGCCATGCTTTACTCTATTCTTTTCTGTCTAGACTTACTTCCCAAGCTTTTTCAGGCTTTATGTGGTTGCAGTTGCCCACATGTTGGGTACTATTTGTAACATGAAGGCCTGCTTGTTGGAGTTTCTGTCCTGCCTACTTCCCACAGTTGGTAAGTCCCGTAGAAATCACACAGAGGTCAATATTAATGATAAACTGATTAACCCATTAACTCAGGCTTCTTATTAGCTTATATTATAACTTATATTAACCCATTATTCTAGTATATGTTAGCCATATGGCTTGGTACCTTTTTTGGCAGGGCAAGTCATATCTTCCTCCTTCTGTGATCTGGGCAGGACTGCAGAGGAATGGGCTTCCTCCTTTCCAGAATTCTCTTGTTCTCATTGACCCACCTCTACTTCTTGCCTGGTTATCCCACCTATACTTCCTACATGGCTACTGGACAATCAGCGTTTATTAAAAACATAATTAACAGAATATAGACAATTGTCCCACACCCATGATTTTTTTTTGTCAAAGTAATAGAAACCCTAACTAAGACATGCCCTTCCAGGAGAGCAGGATAACAACTGTCTAATCTGATCCTCTCTTCTGGTCTCTGTGGGCATTGTATGCATGTGGTACACAGATATACATTCAGGCAAAACAAACACACAAAATTAAAAAAAAAATAGAAACTATAGGACTGAAATAACTCCTAAGGTACTAACCAATATTTTCTTCTCCTTGACTATAAATTCTATGACAGTAGATAGTATCTACTTGTATTATTGCTATAGAGTTGCTAAATCATCTACCATAACATAAAACAGGAAGCAATTCATGACATAAAATTCATTATGATTGAATCACAGGGCCTCGAACAAGCTAGGTAAGGCCTCCACACAACTGAGAAATACCTCCAGCCCCTCCCCTTATAATTTTTGTTTAGATTTTAGTGTTGTTCAGGAATTTAGAGGTAATTGTAAATTTATTTCTTTACCCAGATAGACCTTGAATTTGTCCTAGCTTTCTGAGTATGTGGGATTAAATTTCCCCAGCTCCATTAATTGTTCTTTTATCAGGAGAAAAATTATACAAAAAAATCTACACTTATTTTTATGGGGTCCTATTGTGTGGTTTAGACTTCAATATCCCAATAAACCTACATCAGTATCCAGAGTCCTGGAATTACCAAAATCTACCAGCATACCATACTCTTTCTGCTCTTAGGACAAGATACAATCAGCTCTATTGTCTATCAAGCTTTTCACAAATAATAAGAAAATCATATATGGCTTTCCAACATTTCAAAAAGAACAGACATAGAGAACATAGTCTTCATGTGGCAGTATCAATTTCTTTTCTAGGTTTTATGACCTTTCAACCACAAATAGTTGAATAAGTTTATAATACCAAGCCTGAATCATCTCGTATTGAGCAGACCTTCAGTACAATTAAACAGCTTGCTGTTTACCCCCCCCCCCCATCATGTTGCCACTATTGTATCATTGGGTATATCTTTTATATTTTTCTAGGTGAGACATTGTTGTGGTTTATAGACTTTACATCTTGTTGAGACTATTATTTTGTTTCTTTTTTTTCTTCCTTAGCAGCTTGCTTAGCAAATTCCAGTACTAAACAAGTTCATTCTCAAGGAAGAGGCTTCTAGTTCAGTTCCATATAGATTATTCTAAGTACAAAGTGTATGGTATATTCAGTAATAGGGTCTTATTTTGAAGTTTTGGGAGTCAATCAAGGATAATGGCAACAGATCATAAAGTTTTGCAACTCTTTTGCAACCCTGTGACTAAGAAGTCAAAAGGACGTCTCGTAAACTATAGTTGGATGTACTCATGTCCTAGTATCTATTCTGTTCCACTGGTTTACATATCTTTCCTTGGGCCAGTACCATGCTATTTTTATTATTATAGTTATTTAATATAGCTTGAAATCTGATTTGGCAATCACTTCCTCATTGCTATTTTTGATCATGATTCCTTTGACCATCCAGGGTCTTTTGTGCATCCATATGAATATTAGGATATTTTTTCTATTTCTGTAAAGAATGCCATGGGAATTTTGACTCTTATTGCATTGAATCTGTAAATTGCTTACAATAAATTCAATCAAGAGTTTTGAATTAGTTCATTTAGTACTCTGGAGATTTTTTTTTACTCAAAATGTGTTCAGTGAGACAGAATTATGTCATTATTTGGGATCTTAAAGACTCAGATTCATGGGTTACAGTACAGATTTATTAAACTGTAACTTGTATTTTAACAAGATCACTTGGAAGTTTTATGCATTTTAAAATATGGTAAACACTGTCAGTGCTGAATTTCTCAAACTGTAGACCAAGAGACAACTGGGAATTGTTAATTTCCCTCAATTTCAGGTGCTCTGTAGTGTCAAAATTATTTTAAAATAATGCTAAGGATTTAGTTGCTTTTATTAGTGTGGTTACAGTATAGATAGTAGAAATGCAAAAGAAGTATTGAGACAAAATTGTTCTACTAGCCGTTATGTTCTTATACAAAGTCTAACAGAGGAAAAACAATTTCATTTGAGAATACCCTTGGTGATTCAGGAATTTGTTTTCCAATTTCATCAAACTCCCATTTTTGACATTTTCTATGCTGAGTGTCCTGTTTGATGCAATACCAACTACAAATAAAATGCATATTTTTTTGTAAAAATGTACCATAATTACCACAAATATGATACATTTTGAACTAGTTCCAAGCTGAAATAACCACTTTGGGGAGTTTAAAACATCATTTGCACTTGAAAATATTATTGGAAAACTGGAAAACTATCTCCATCTTTGGATAAGGTGGTTCAATTTTAGAGTTCATTTCCCTAGAATAATTTTACCAAAGAACCATATAAATAACAGAAGAAATATTTGTGAAATCAGAATATATGGAAAGAATAGTATTTTTCAGGACAAAAAGCTTAAGAATTACTGGCTTAGATATTAGCATTTGAAGTTTTTAGCCATTCTCTTTAAATCCGTAATTCTTTGTTACTTCAACAAAAGAACAATGAAACATGAAACAGTGCTTTGTTATAGGCATTTTCAGTCTCCTCCCCCAAATAAACTATAGTACCATTTGCAGGGGAAAAAAACATGGGATGTGTTTGCCAATGATAAAATTTGTATTTCAATGGAAGACTGGAATTTTGGAAAATGCACATCAGCTAGATAAGAGTCACAGTCTTCTGACAAGTGAATTGTCTGACAAGGTTCACTGAGTTGTAGAATCAAATATTCTATATCTACAAAATTCAATGAACCAATAATATCTAAATAACCAATGAATGATGTTATGAAATCTTCCAGTAGTTGAAAGATCCACTCAAGTGCAACACAAACCAATGAATTTTAATGTGTTGAAATAGAGGATGTTTACTGATATGCTTTTAGATCCATATTGCAACTGACAAGGCTAAAAGTAAATCTTTCACCATTTGCAAGAGCTTGCTATGGGACCAGAAGTACCATTCTTTCCTTTCTAGAAAAAAAAAAGAACTTATTTTTTTGATTAGCCAATACAATTTTCTACCCATTTAAACTTCATTGGAACTAGAAATAAGCATTTCTTATTATAGGAAGTTACGAAAAATATTCCTTGTTAAAACATAATACCAACTGAAAACCCTTCCACCTCTAAATTTTTTAATCCTTATGAAACGATTATTTCAGTTTGTTAAAAAAAAAATTCAGAACACTGGATTGGATCTACTGTATTTTTTGTATTGCAATACATTTTAGATCAAATATTTTATGCTTTCAATTTTTATCATTATCAAAACTATTACAACCTACCACTTATATAGTATTGGTAAGTATCAGATAATATACACATTTTTTAAAGAAAGCCTACTACAAATTCTCTTTTTAAAATTACTTATTACTGTGAACCTGGGTATTTCAGAAAAAAAAAACTTATTCCCTAATCAACAGAATGTTGAATAGATATAAAAATACACTTGACTTTCTCTAGGGAAGAAAATAAAGAAAATTTCAAAACATGAAAGATAGAGGGAAGGAGATGGGGAATGGATCATGAGGTATTTGGTTGGCCGAGTTAGCTGAGGGATGGTGAGGGAGAGCAATGAAAGAGAGGTCTTGATAGAGGGAGCCATTGTGGGGTTTAGAGAAAAACCCAATGCCAGGAAAACTCAAAGGAATCCAAAAGAATGAACCCTGCTAAGACTCCTAGCAATAGCAGAGAGAGAGTTTGCCTGAACTGGCCTTCTCCTGTAATCAGACTTGTGACTACCCTAATTGTCATCATAGAACCTAAATCCAGTAACAAATGAAAGCACATACAGAGATCCACAGCCAAACACTGGACCAACCTATGGGAATCCAGTTGAAGAGGGGGAGGAGGGATTATATGAGCAAGGGGGTAGTTAAGATCATGATGGAAAAACCAACAGAGACAGTTGACCTGACCTTGTAGTAGCTCAGCTAGGGAGCCGTAACTGACAGCTAGGGAGGCTGCATGAGACTGCCAGAGGCCCTACGCATTTGGGTGACAGTTGTATAGCTTGGTCTATTAGAGGAGCTCCTAGTGGTGGGACCAGGATATATCCCATGAGCTGGCTTTTTGAAACCTATTCCCTGTGGTAGGATGCCCGGCTCAGCCTTGATGTGGATGGAGGAGCATGGTCTTTCTTCAATTTTTTATGTCATGCTTTGTTGACTCCCACTGGAGGCCTTTCCCTGTCTAAGGAGTGTATGGAGGTGGCTAGAAGGGAGTGGGTGAAGGAATGTGGGGAGAAGAGAGAGGGAAAACTGAGGTTGGTATGTAAAATAAATCTTAAAAATTAATAAAAAATTAATTTCCCATAAGATTATTAAAGTTACAAGTATAAATAGTAGTGATTGCAGAGGAAGGAGGGACCAAATCTGCCATACCTCCAGGCTAAAAAAATCCCCATGTTGAATGTTAAATTTTTCTCTGTGCTCTCTGAAAAGGTCAATATCAGATCTAACTTGCTCTTGGGTTATACAAGGTCTCATGAACCTTGCTGTCTAAAGGAGATGTCCACATGGAAAAACAGTGTTGTTTTCCTATGTTACGAAATGACCAAGGCTACTAGAATTTCTACTGCAAGTTCCATACACCCAGTCTTCAGTTTCAAACCTGACATGATGCTAATAGAAGAGGGAAAGCATGGGACTTGTCAAGGTGAGCAGTATATTCAGGACTCATGAGACTTAGTGAAAAGTCTGCGAGGCAGAGGTAAGAGTGCACCTGAGCTACTATTACAGAAACCTGTGGACAGTCATAAGAGTTGAGTACTTTACCATCAATCCTCTGCTGCTGACTACTGCTTAACAAATCACTCCCCAAGCTTCAGGTAATAAAAATAAATACTACTACTACTACTACTACTACTACTAATAATAATAATAATAATAATAATAATAATTACTGTCTCTTAAGTGAGAAAGCAATTTTCTTATTAGATAATTTAAATAAAATATAAAATTATACATATTTTTACTTTTTAATGATAAGTTAATAATATATTTTATAATTTGGAAAATGCTAAATGACTAATGTTAAGTATCCTCTAAGTATATTAATTTTTTAATGTGACCAAGATGTTTGGAAATACTTGTGTACAGTTGTTGAAGCCTGTGACAATCCTATCCATTACCTCTTTATTAACTAGAATATGAAAAGTCCTCAGTAGTCCTGAAGCATGTGTCTATGCACCAAAATATGTCTATGTTTTTATAATACCTATTTCCTTAGAGATGTAAAAAAGTTAATGATTAAATTTGATTTGATGGTCATCCAAATAAAGACAGGTTTTGTGTGTGTGTTTGTGTGTGTGTGTGTGTGTGTGTTGTGCACGCACGCCTCTGTGTGTGTATGTGTCTATGTCTGTCTGTACATGTGCTATGCTGTATGTGTACATGGTATGATATGTAGTTGTGTATATGCGTGGTATATGCATTTATTAATGTAAGTGTATGTAAATACATGTGCATGTATATACAAATGTGTATGAAATTTAGAAGTCAGTATCACATGTCTCCTTTCTGGGATTGTTCTCCACATTTACTACAGGAACTATGGAAACTCATAAAAATTTAACAACACAGACTTGAATGTTGCGTTGGCACGGAATAAATCAGTGAGTTTTTTTAAGTGTAGCATCTAAATGAAATGACTACCAGAACATATATCAAAATGAGAAAAATAAAAAATTTACAACTTTAGTAAGTACCTCAAGTTCTTAGAAACACATTCAAAATCTCAGCATGAAATTACATAGAAGGAATCATACAGAACAGATGAGAAAGTAATGAAATGGAAACTAAGAGAATAGTACATAGAATAAATGAAACAAAGTGTTGATTCTTAGTAATTATGAATAAGATTTAATAATTGTTATCCAAATAATTAAAAATAAAGGTAATGAAGACCCAAGCAACCAGCAATTTTCTAGATACATATGGCCTATTAAAATTATACTAAGAAGACATAAATAACTCAGAGCTATACGGAGCATGAAGATTGAAGCAGCACGCACAATTTCCAAAATGAAAGAAAAAAACAAAATATGAGGAGCATATCTTGAGAAATTTAAAGACAAATGAACAGTCAATAGATGCCAAAACAGTCTAAGGAAAGATAAGGAAGGAGCATAAGCAAACTGATTTTAAACCGTCAGTAATATCTTATTTCCAAAATCAGATAAAGCTACAAGAAAAAAGGAAATGATAGGTAAATTTCCATAATTAATGGATACTAAAATTTTTTAATAAAATATTTGCAATGTAAACTAAGGAACACATTAAAAATTTATTGCTCTTGCTCTCCGTTGTGGCAGGTAAGTCCCTTCAGACATAGGGCCAATAAAACCCGCCTTGGGACTGATTTTAAAGTTTCCTTTTTCATGGTATCAGGTGTTATGAAAGCTTCCAAAGAAAGGAGGCAAACAACAGTCCAAACCAATTATGACACCTACGCTCTACAAAAAGAGTCAGCATAGCACTATAACCTTAAGTGTGCTGTTGTGACATACATATCTTGGCAGTAACCAACAGCTCTATCTTTATACTTAGGGTTCACTCAACAAGAGGGAAATTATGTTGATAGTAGAAACCCAGATAACTACGCAGACCTTGTGAAGTCATGGATCTTAGAAGAAAACATACAACCACTTTACTAAAACAGCATAGCTTTTACTGCATTCTAAGTAATTGCCGTTTACTCAGAGATACATGTTTTCCTCATTCCTCCTCAAAAAAAAAACTTATCTTTGCAATAGATAGAGTACATTATAGGAAACCACAACTGGTCAAACTACAGAGTTGTGGAGCCCAGTCCCTGTGGATACATCTACAACCCCCCCCCACACACACACACCTAAGGCTCACATATCATTGGGAAGAGGAGGTAGAAAAATTAGAAGAGCTATATGATGTTATACAATTCTGCTGAGTTTGCCTTTCTAAGTAGTTTTTTTTTCTCTTTCAAGTTTTAGTATTTTACTTTCTTTTTCTAGAACATTAAAACTTTAACTATATTATGACATGGAAATGTTCTTTCTCATTCTATTTTAATCTTTAAGCTATTTCTATTTCAGTGTACACATACTATTTTTAAAATTTCATTGTTAATGACTTTTTATTTTCATTTGTTTATTATTTGACTGAATTTGTTTGCAGTTAATAATTCTATATCACTGCATTCTATCTCTGTTCTTTTGCCTGCCTGGATGTTGAGGTTTAGCCTATTATTCTTGTTCAAAATTATTTAAAGTTAGGATCTTGAATGATTACTTCTTTTTCTTCATGGTCTCAATGCAATAACCTTGGCTTCAGTCTATAATATTCTTTCTCCTACTTGATCTAGTCTGAGATACTTTCAACTCTTTCTTTTATTTAATTTCATTTCCAGTATTTCTGCTTCTGTGTCTGTTTTATAGAATTTTAGTTCCTTGTGAATGCTGAGTTACTGATGCAGGTTCTGAATTGACTTTCTCCTACATCCATCTGTGAATGTGAATCCTTTTTAAGGAGATTATTTAGGAAAGTATAGTTTTGAATTATTTATTTGGCATTTCAACCATCTCAGTATTTTTAGGTTCAGCTGAGTTATAATCAGTTTTGAGGAGCTACAGTTGCTTCAATTAACAAGTTTAATTAGTTTCTATGCTTTGATTTTTCAAGTCCATTGGGTTGGATGCTACTTTGATTTTTACTAAAAATAATTTTTTATAAAATATATTCCAACAAGTATTTTCCCTCCCCTATCTCCTTCTACCTCCTTACCCATCCAATGCCATATCTTCTTTCTGTCATCATCATGAATAAGCAAAAGCTAGTATTTCTTCCTACTTGAGCAGAAATAAATAAAGATAATATATTTTCCTACAGACTTCTAGTCTTAGCATTTATTTGCTTTGGGAATTAATGGGGGTATTGAACCACTTTCTCCATGTAAGCCAAACAGGTTAGACTAGAGAAGGTTCTTTGAAAGCTGAACTCTCTCCTGCTTTTCCTGCCAACTGGATATTTTGTCAATTTATCTGCTAAATTCTTGCCGGTGTTTCTCTGCATGATGGAGTGCCAATGGTACAAATGAAACAACTGTCCTGAAAATTGCTCCCCACAACTGTACCGAGGAACCTCAAGGTGGATACCTTCTCCTAACATAAACATTCTGCTGGTGCATGTTTAGAATGCAAAATTCTCAAACAGAGGATATGTCTTTCTTCCTCAAATGTCCCTGGTCATTTAAGAATAGAAGAAACTGCCAGACCAAGGCCATTTGTACTGAATGAGATAAGACACAGGACGGTTAGCCATCTTATATACTCCAGCCATTCAATTTTCTGTTTTAACACTCCTATTTATGTTCACACACAGCTGATATCTCTTCTCTTTCCAGGTATCAAGCTGGGTCTTTTCCCTATCCAGTGTACAACTACATAGTGGCATGAACACTCACATGAATAGAACCATGTTTGAAAATCCATGTCAAAATCATAATCAACCTCTTATAAATGTATTAGTTCTTAAGATAGTTGGACACATAGCCATTGGACAGATGGTTTTGAAATTTGAAGACATAAAATTATAGTTTCTTTTACTCTGTTGATCTAAAGGGTTTCACTGAGAGATAACGTAAGATGATTATTGACCTAAGAATGAGTAAGCAAGATAGCACTTATAGCTAGCCACTTCTCCAAAGTCTTCTCACTCTTCTTGTCTCAGGTTTTCTCCTGAAATTAAAATTTGAGGTACACAAGCTTGTGAATCTATAGCAATTGCCAAGGTACTCTTTCTTTATGACTTTGTATCTTCATTTTTTACATTTATACCTGTTACATTATTTCAAGAGTTTGGGTGTATAATTTCTCTTAACTTTTCTTGGACTTTGTGGTAATGCAACAAGCATCTATATTCTAAAACAATAGATCATTACAGTTTGATTTTTATAGGCATTTTTTTCAATGTACATACAGTCCAGAAAATGTTGACAAAGATTTTGGTAATGGAAGCCATTACATTGCTAGGATACTATCAAAACATAATGGGCATATCCACAGTTTAAAATCATAGGTGATCAACAGTGAAGTAGAATTCTGTTTTCCAAGTCTGTTTCAGCTTTATGAAGTATGCAAGAAAATACTCCCTTTGGTCTGCATACCTCCGAAGTTTGTCCAAAGTCTAAGGTTTATTTTTGTTGATATATGCGAGTACTCTACTCCATCTCAGTGGACATATGGGTTGTTACCTGGAAATGTGATAGCTTTATATATTCATTATGTGATGTCTACCTGAAGGCATGGGCTTAGAGTTTCTGCCCAGTGTTATGGTCCACTGTGGCAGGATCAGAATAGAGGTATATGTATTCTAATTCCAACTCTCTACAAAGCACACTAGGATCCCCACTATAGATAGTGAAGCCTTATAGTCTATATTTCCACTTACTTACTTTGTTTTTATCTGTTTATATAAAATACCTTGACATAAGCAACTGCAGGAGAGTCTATTTTGTTTCACTTTTCCAAGTATAGCTCATTATGGCAGGAAAGATTGACAGAAATTTGGTTTGACTGGTCACATTACATCCCAATCAAGAAGCAAACAGTGGTAAATGATGACTGCCAGTGAGTTTCTTCCTTTATATGAAAAAAGAAACAACAATCATGTACTACATGCTAAGGTATTCTTTTCTCTAAGGTAAAAGGAACAATAAAATAAGTGGAGGAAGGCTATCAGTATTAGAGCAAAGAGAAAAATCGATAAGGTGAAAGTAAATAGAAGCAGGAGAATGTATAGGAGAAAGGAACAGGGAGAAGGAAGCTCCTTATCCTAATGGAAAGTATGAGAAGAGAAATTAAAGAAATGCAGACACACTAAAACTTACAAAACTCAGAGGCTGAGACAGGGAAACTAATGATCCCAGGACAGTCCTTGTCCGATGTGGTCAGGAGTGAGCAATGAAGCAACGAGCAAGACAAAGCTGGTAGAGGGAATTATATATTAAATAAATAAAGTATAAATACAAAAAAAGAGAACAGAAAGGGGAAACCTGAGTTAAAATATTTATTTGGAGAACTTTGTCTAATTTTATTACTTTGACACAACAGACTCTCTGGAAGACCCTAGTGGATGTCTGCTATCCAACTATTCTCTATTCCCTAGAGATCCTTTCCATGGGTATCATGTGCTATCGCATCTATTAATCCTTAAGATTTTATCATATGGAATATATTCAAACTTTTAAAGTACGTCATATTACTTCCATCAACATATGTGAAACTAAAAGGCATTATATTAAGAAAAATAAGGACACATGAGAAAGAAAAAAATGCAACACGGCCTCACTTAAATATGGAATCTAAAAAGAAAGAAATTTACGAAAACACATCACCAGAGACTAGGCACTATGATTTCAATTTGTTTGGTTGTTTTAAGGAAATATTCATGTATAGGAATTTGTCTACCCCCACCCCACTCAATGATGTTGAGATATGGTAGAACTTTTCTTTGTGGTTTGGCATAATTATATGTGGTAAAGAAATTGAGGGCACTGAGCTCAGATGGGATTAACATTTTTCTTGTGAAAATCTGGTTGTTTCACAAAATTCTGTCATTTACAAAGCATCTCCAGAGGATGTCACATACAATTTTTCACACTTGGCCTTTCAGTCTCAAAAATGTTGGTATATGTCAAGGAAATAGTAAGTACAACTACTAATACATTTCTTCAGCTTTTCCTATTCTGTAAAAGTCTTTATTTCTCCTTCACATTTGAAATATAATTTCCTTGAAGAAATAATTATAGGTTAGTCGAAACTTTCCTCTAAGATTTTAAATATGCTATTCCATTATATTCTGGATTTCATAGTTTGGAAGAAAAAATTCTAATGTGATATATTTCCTTGTTTCATTTCTAGTAATTCCTTCTCATCCTTTAAAAAATAATCTGTGTTTCTGTTTATCCATTATGTTATGTAGAATATTTTTGTATTAGAAACATTGTTATTGATGTAATAAGTTTAAATTCTATTTTATTGATCTCTACATTTTTCTCTGCTCCCCTCCCTGCCTTGCCCCTCCCCCTCAATCCTCCCCCAAAGTCCCCATGCTCCCAATTTACTCAGGAGATCTTGTTTTTTACTACTTCCCATGTAGATTATATCTATGTATGTCTCTCTTAGGGTATTCATTGCTGTCTAAGTTCTCTGGGGTTGTGATTTGTGAGGGTTTTTTTTTGCTTTATGTTTAAAAACCACTTATGAGTGAGTACATGTAATAATTGTCTTTGTGTCTGGGTTACCTAACTCAAAATGATGTTTTCTTGCTCTATCCATTTTCTTGCAAAAATTCAAGATATCATTTTTTTTTCTGCTGTGTAGTACTCCATTGTGGAAATGTACTACATTTCCTTATACATTCTTTGGTGGAGGGGCATTCAGGTTGTTTCCAGGTTCTGTTTATGACAAACAATGCTGCCATGAACATAGTTGAACATGGGTTCTTGTGGCATGATTAGGCATCCTTTGGATATATACCCAAAAGTGGTCTTACTGGGTCTTGAGGAATGTTGTCATCAAAGGAACAAATAATCCAATAAAAAATGGTGTACAGACCTAAACAGAGCACTCTCAACAGAGGAATCTAAGATGGCTGAAAGTTTAAATTCTTTACACAATAATATCAAAATCTCTGATAAATCACAGCCTGATTTTTATAAATTTACTTATTTCTTTGGGAATTCCATACAGAATAATTTTATCATAATCTTTTGCATTTCCAAACTTCTCTCAGATTCTTCCCTTACTCACCCAACTTAATATTCCCCCTCTTAAAAACAACTGGAGTCAGATTTGTGGTACCTAACTTCTGGAGTGTATTTAATATGCCAAATACCACTCCATTGAAGAAAACTCATTTTCGCTTTTGTGCCAGTTATTATTTACAAATAGATTCTTGGCTAGTAGTGAGAATTTTGCTCACTTCCCTTCTTGTATACTTAGATTTTGTCTGGCTTAAAGTTGTATGAGTTTATGCATGTTGTCACAGTCTGTTAACGCACATAAGAATCTGCTCTATTATATCTAGAAACTGCTGTTAAAATCCACCACCACCCCTGATTATTATAATCTTTTGTCCCTTCTTCTGCATTAATCATTGAATCTTGAGGAATTTGATAAATTCCTTTGATTCAGGACTGAACACTCTCAAGCCTTTTACTCTCTGCATATTGTCTAGTTGTGGGTCTCTGGGTTAATGACCATATACTGGAAGAAGATTCTTTGCTGAGGTTTGAGTGATGCACTTATCTATTAATATAGTAATATGCCATTAAGTATTGTTTTATTTCTATGTTCCTATAGAAGACTATAAGAAATAGTAGGTTCCATGACAGTGTCACTCATAGACGGGCATTAAATCTAATCAAAAAGTGGATAATTATTTACCTAACATTTGTGCAAAATTGCACCAGTGGGCATATCTTATAGGCAGATCACTTTTATAGTGCTCAGCATTGATTGATGGCTGAGATTGATGACCACTTCTCCCCACCAGTGGCATGTATAACATCCTCTAGCAGTATGAATGCTAGTCAACAGGAACAAAATTTCCATTTGAATGCCACATCAATTTTTTAGTGTCTGTGCCATAAAATGTGGTATCTTTAGCAGTACAGCCCTACTATGAAGCTGTGAAGAGTAAGCAATAGTTGTAGTGTTTGGATGTTCTATAGGAACCCTTTTGCCATCAACTCAAAAATATATACTCCGTTCCTGGTACTAAAAGTTTTATTTGGTAGCTTATGTTATTTAGTTGGGATATTCTTTCTCCCATTATATGACACTGCATTTAAGTTTCTTTTATATGTGTATATATTTTAGGAAGTTACCACAGTACTAGATTTTTGTATGGCTTTTACAAAGGTCTTTAGTTTAGTTGTCCCTCCCTAAATTCACTCTTCTATTCTGTCCTATCATCTTAATCATCCTTTAATGTTCCTGTTCTAATTTTTCCTCTATTACTTTATAACCCAATTTTTGTTATCTCCTGCTTTAGAAGATTCCTCTTTCCTTATCCATACTAACTACCACTAGCCACGGAGAGTATTCTAAATGAAACATATATCTTTAATGCATAAAATCCAAAATTCATATTTACGTGGAACTTGATATGTTTTTCTTTCTGGGTGTGGGTTACCTCATTTAGAATGATTATATATAGAGCTACCCACTTACCTGCAAGTTTCATAATTTTATTTTTAAACAGATGAATTATGTTCCATTTTGTACCACATTTTCACTATCTATTCATCAGCTAATGGAGATCTTGACTGTTTTCAAATTTTGCATATTATGAATAGAGTAGCAATGTATACAAATGTGCAATATCTCTGCAGTAAAATCTAATTTTGATTTTTGCTAATAAAACATATTTTGGCTTATATTTACATATTTTCTCTAAGTATTATGTTTTAAAAACTGCACGTTATAGGAAATCAAAGGAAACAAGGTAGACTAGACTCTAGTATCAAGTTATATATTTATCTGTCCTGGAATTGTGTTTTATTTTTAACTTGTTTTAGCTGAATATATCAGAAACTCAAATATTTTCCTTTGGTGAAGTTGTTTTGTGGCTCATATCTTGGGTGTCTCCAGAATCTTATTTCAAATGTGAGAGTTATAATTATTCCAGGTATAATCCTACTATTTTATTATGATCTAATTGTACGAATAGGAATAAAGGAAGCATTCTATAATCCATTTTGAATCTTTCAGATGGTATGTTTTATATTATGACTTTAACAACTGCTTTTAAGTCTCCAGTATTACATAACAGAGAACTTACAGAAAGTACTGGAGTTAAGTATATTCCTCCTTTCCCTAAGGCTATAAGGTTCTAAATAAACAAAGTTTTAAGTTCTTGAAGAGTGATTTCTTTTAGAGTATCATTTCACAGGAAGAAAGATGTTTTCTAGATATTGCAGGTTCAGATTTTTAAGCACTTGATTCTGGGCTGGTGACCCTGTTTAGAGTGGTTATGCAATATTAGGTGATCGAGCCTTGCTGACCTTTATAGCCCTGGCCTACCTCCAGTTCACTCTGTGGTTGAAGATGTTATCTCTGGAATTCCACACTTCAGTCTCCTGCTGCCATGCCTCTGTCACCATTATGTACTCTCCCTCTGAAATCACAAGGTGAAACAAACTCTTTCATAAGTCGATTTTGTTCATGGCATTTTATCACAACAATGGAATGTAACTAATACAGGAATATTTCTAAGTTTTTGTTTTCTCCCTTTTCAGCATAAGATCAACATAAGACCCTCTACTGATCATAACTATGGGAGGCTAATGCAGCATTTGAGGTAACATTCATTAAAATAGAGAATTCTGAAGGCTGAAGAGATGGCTTAGCTTTAAGAACACTTGCTGCCTTAACTAAGATATATAATTCCTTGTTCCCATATCCACCCTTCCTATATCCCAACCATCCTATTCCCCCAAGCTCTTCCCATCCTCCACTTCACACTTTTCTCTCCCCATCCCCCCATCCCCCTATCCCCCCCACCCCCATATTCCCATTTTTTGTCTGGCAATCTTGTCTACTTCCAATATCCAGGAGGATAACTATATGTTTTTCTTTGGGTTCACCTTCTTATATAGCTTCTCTAGGATTTTTTTATGAATTATAGGCTCGATGTCCTTTATTTATGGCTAGAAACCAATTATGAGTGAGTACATCCCATGTTGATCTTTTTGGGCCTGGGTTACCTCACTCAGGATGGTGTTTTCTATTTGCATCCATTTGCATGCAAAATTCAAGATGTCATTGTTTTTTACCACCGAGTAGTACTCTAATATGTATATATAGGGTTGGCAGAGACTTGACTCTAGAGGGGTTCCCAGGTGTCCAGGAAGACACCCCCAGCTAGTTCCTTGGGCAGCTGAGGAGAGGGTGCCAGAAATGTCCAGATCCTATTGTCTTACTCATGAATATCTTGCATATCACCATAGAACCTTCACCTGGCATTGGATGGAGAAAATGACAGAGCCCCACATAGGAGCACCAGACTGAGCTCTCAAGGTCCTGATGAGGAGCAAAAGGAGGGAGATCATGAGCAAGGAAGCCAGGACCTCGAGGAGTGCTTTTACCCATTGAGACGGTGGGACAGATCTAACGGAAGACCACCAAGTCCAGTTGGAATGGGACTGATGGAACAGGGGACCAAACCGGACTCTCTGAATGTGGCTGACGGTGGAGGAGGACTGAGAAACCAAGGACAATGGCAATGAACATGAACTCTACAGCATGGACAGGCTCACTGTGAGCCTTGTCAGTTTGGTTGCTCACCTTCCTGGACTTAGGGGGAGCTGGGAGGACCTTGGACTAAACATAGTGAAGGGAACCCTGATGGCTCTTTGTCTTTGGAGAGGGGTGGAGTGGGGGTATGGATGGAAGGGAAGGGAGGGAAGGGGGAGGAGAAGGGGAGGAGATGGAAATCTTGAATAAAAAAATGAGAAAAAAAAAGAACACTTGCTGCACTTTCATAGGTTCCGTTTTCAGTTCCTATCACCCAAATGGCAGTCAATAAACATCCCTAACTCTAGTTCCAAGGGATCTGATGACCTTTCCTAACCTCCTTCCTTGGACACTGTACACATGTGGTACATCCAAACACATAAAATAAATAAATCTAAAAAGTGTTTTTAAAGGATTAGAGTTCCTCTTTTTGGGAATTTTAATTTTTTGAGCACATTATATTTTAAAAACTACAGATTACTGTGTATCACTCCATTCCATGATCCAGAAACAGACTTTTCATTGGTTTTTGCTATAATTATCTTTGATTATTGCTTGGGGCTACTTGGCTTAGTTTGGTAAGAAGTGACTCATTCTGTCACACCAAATTTGTGATGGTTCTAAGAAGTTTCCACAATTTTATTTTGTTCATGTTATCCTTTCAGGTTACAGTGATTTCTAATCTCATTCCATACAATTTCATAAAAAACTAAAATGAATTTTAATGTCATTATGTCATATCATAATACTGTTTTTACAAATCTTAAGAAATTTTGGCATGTCATAATTTATTTTCATTTAGTACAAATATTTAAATAGCCAGTGAGATTTTAGGCCATATTTTGCTCATTATCAATTTCAGTTAATTTTACCTATACTTAGAGATTTCAGACAATTATGAGACCATGATTTGTAGGACTTACATTTTTACAATTCCGTGATTATGCATTTTATGCTATATAGTGTGGACTAGTTGATCCATGTGAACATCAGAAAATGTATTCTACTATGTTGAAGAGTGTTTGTTATAAACATTAACTAGACAAGTATGAGTTATATTGACATTTACAAATTTCCTGACTGCTTAAACTGTTAATTATTGACTCAGAGCACCTTAGTCATCAAATGCATCAGCAGTTGTCTAGCCCCCTTTCAGTTATATAATATATGCTGCATGTATTTTGAACTCACTTTTGGTACAAGCATTCATGTAGAGAATTGCTATGTCTTTGTTTCAGTTTTATGCCAGTATTTCTGAGTGTCTATCTGCTCTCTGAAGTCTGATTGTTTGAAACCACTACATCAACTCCAGCTTTCTTATTTTTGTTTTCTCATGAGTGCATCTTTCAATTAATTAAATATTGAAAGAAGTAGTTACATATTCAGTGTTAAGATTTTGACAAAAAATCAATGCCAAGACTCAGCTACTGAGACTAATTAAGGAATTATTCATCAGTGAAATACTGTTTCATAATTAGTTGCTTGAAATTAAACTACACAACATAGTAATTGATATATAATTCTAAACATTAAAACTTTATTTTAAGTGTGTTCATATATGCTGTATTTTAAGTGTCATTTGTTATTTTAACCAAGCAAATTCATTTTCCCACTGTTTGATAAATGGTAGTCTATCATAAAATGCTAAATGGTATTTGTTATCATTATTGTCTCTTATTTCTAATTTTTAATTCTAACTAGTAAATAGGATGATATAATACTTTGGAGCTTTATTTGGGGCTGCTGGTCATAATTCTTCATAAAAGAATGATTAGTTTTGATTTTCTAATAAGACAACGGAAAAGTTGAATAGGGCAAATATTTTCAACAAATTGCTTGTCATGTTTTGTAACTTCCAGGGTCTCTCTTGTGTGCTTGAATCTCTCTCTCTCTCTCTCTCTCTCTCTCTCTCTCTCTCTCTCTCTCTCTCTCGTGTGTGTGTGTGTGTGTGTTTGCTCAATCTCACTTTAAAAAGTATATCTGAGTTTCTTTGTAAAGTTTTTATTTTCACATAGAATAGAATAAGGTTTTGTAGATCTGTGTGCATTATAATGGACCAGATGATGTGTCTGCAAAAGAGCAGTGGCTGAGACCACTAATAGCACTCCCTGTGTGACACATCCTCATGCCGAATGGAGAAATTCCTTGAGAGCCTCTAGGAAGGACTTCCATGCCCCCAAATCTGATTGAATCTGATAGAGAGGGGACAATGGTTGCAGAATTGGAGTTTATGCTTCAGTCTTACCTCATAATGTTCTGCTAATTATGATTTGGATATTTTGCTTTTTTTTCTTTTTTGGAGACTTTTTGTTGTTTAGATATCATTCTAAGAAATATGTTTTGTTTGTATATCTTAGAAATATTCAGTATGTGTAGGACATATATAACTTTTTCCCATGTTGTTAATGTTTCATGTAAATATTTGGATACTCAGTTGTAACTATTAAAGTCTAACATAGGAAACAAATGCTAAATTAATAGTGAAAAAAGTTTCAGGCCAAGCAGTGGTGGCTCATGCCTTTAATCCCAGCACTTAGGAGGCAGAGGCAGGAGGATATCTCAGTGAGTTTGAGGCCAATCTGGTCTACAAAGTGAGTTTCAGGAGAGCAAGAATTGTTACACAGAGAAACCCTGTCTTGTAAAACTGAGTGGGAAAAAGAAAGAAAGAAAAATTCAGGTGTAAGGCATTTTCTTAATTAGTGATCAATGCGGGGAGGCCTAGACCATTTAGGGTGGTGCCTTCCCTGGCCTGGTAGTCCTAGGTTCTAGACGTAGGCAGCCTGAGAAAGCCATTTGAAGCAAATAAGTAAATAGCACCCCTCCATGGCCTCTGACCTCCAGGTTCTTGCCCTGTCTGAGTTCCTGTTCTGGCTTCCATGAGTGATGAACTACAATGTGGAAGTGTAGGCCAAATAAATCTTTCCTTTCCTGCCTCTGAAAAAAACAATTATAATAAGCTTTTTCTAATTGTGTTCAACTTATGCATATTTAAAGTAATTGCTGATATATTTGTGTATCCACCATGTTTTACAGATTTTCCATTCACTGAATATTTTTAACATTTATTGAAAATACTTTTTCTCACATACTGTATCTGAATTATGGTTTATCTTCTGTCTACTCCTCTCAGTTCTTCCTCACCTCCCTTCATATCCAGATCCACTTTTTTCTGTCTCTCATTAGAAAACAAATAGCCTTCTGAGGTATAAAAAATAAAATAAAATAAAACAAAAATTGACACACCAGACTTTGATAAAATAAACAAAAAGAAAAGAGTCCAAGAGAAGACTCAAGAAACAGAGGCCCACTCATTTGCACACTCAGGTATTTCATTAAAATGCTGAACTGAATCCAAAATAAATATATGCAAAGGAACTATAGGGTAAAAGGGGAAAAGAAAAGTACACATGTAAATAAAATAAATAATAATAAGATAAATTTAAAAATAAAAAGAAGATCCCTGACACAGATTTTGAGACAAGAAACTTTCATAGATACCATTGAGTTTGTTTTTCCCATGGCTATCTAATGCTTCACATGCTGCCTACCCTTAAGAGAAATTTGTTTCTCCAGTGAGACTCCCTTGGATGAAGCTAAATTTTCATTTGCAAGTGGTTATTTATTGAAACTTTCATAGATACCATTGAGTTTGTTTTTCCCGTGGCTATCTAATGCTTCACATGCTGCCTACCCTTAAGAGAAATTTGTTTCTCCAGTGAGACTCCCTTGGATGAAGCTAAATTTTCATTTGCAAGTGGTTATTTATTGGAGATTGCTTCTGGGTTAGGGATGGGGGCATATTTCTATCCCTTTCAGTTCCAGGAATACAGCTGGCACAGACACCTGTAAATCTAGTTCATGCTGCCACAGTTTCTGTGAGATCATTCATGCATCTACCATGTTGATTCAGAGGGCCTTGTTTTCTTTCTGTCCTCCATCCCCTATGAATCTTACACTCTTTTTGCCTCCTCTTTTGAAGGTTTCCTGAGACAAGAGGGGAGAGGTTTAATGGAGATATCCTGTTTAGGATTGAGTGTTCCAAGGTCTCTCACTCTGTATAATGTCTGTAGGTGGGTCTCTGTAATTGTCCCCATCTGTTGCAGGAAGAAACTTTTCTGATGATGGCTAAGCAAGGTACTGATATATGAGTATAGTAGAATATCATTATGAGTCATTTCACTCCTATACTTTTTTTTATAACTGTGGTGTTTGGTTTAAAACTAGTTCCCTGCGCTCTCTAGTCTCTGATTTTTGGTCATCCATGCAGTATTGGGTATAAGTTCCATCTCATGGAGTGGAACTTAAGTCAAATCAGATGTTGGTTGTTTACTCCCACACTGTAATGATGAGGCAAGCAGGCCTCCTTTTTGTCCCACCTGGCTCCTGCACAGCTAGCATTACACCCGAAATAACATCACACAAATTGTATTCATTTAAAGATTGCCTGTCCCATTAGTTCTAGCCTCTTATTGGCTAATTCTCACATCTTGATTAACCCATTTCTAATAATCTATGTAGTACCACAAAGTGGTGCCTTACCGGGAAGATTCTAACCTGCATCCATCTCGGAGAGGAGAACTATGGCATCTGACTCATTGCCTTCTTCCCAGCATTCTGTTCTGTCTACTCCACCCACCTATTTTCTGTCATATCAAAAAAAAAAAAAACCAAGGCAGTTTCTTTATTTACCAATGAAAGTAACACATAGACAGATGACCCTCCTCCATCATTTCCCCTTTTTCTGTTTAAACAAAAAGAAAGGCTTTAACTTTAACACAGTAAAATTACATATAGCAAAACAGTTATCAAGCAAGAATTACAGTTACAATATTTAAATCTATTCTATCTTTTATCATAACTAAGGAAAACTATAACTATCCATTCCTCAATTCCATGAAAGACTCCAGAAGAGTATAATATTTCCTAAGTAAATAAGAAATAAGCAACTTCCAAACTCTAGATATGACAGAGACATCTCGCTGTCTGGACAGTCACCCAAAGTTCTTTTGTACCGTTGGGGCATCCATCTTCTTCCTTCAAGACCATAGTATCCAGCAGACATTTCCATGAAGCAGGAAATTTCAAAAGCAGTTCAGTCACTATCTGCTGTGTCCTATAGAATGTCTCGCAGACTCTTTCATGAGTCAGGAACCCTGAAAGACCATGTCACCTTTAGGCAAGTTCAGCAGTCCTCTCTCCGTGGGTTCTCTGTGTCCAGTCTATGTATCAGTCCAGGCAAGAGCAGTTTCTTGCCCAAATGGCTAACCAACTCCATAAGGAGCCTCTTCAATGCCCATCTACCTCTTGAAGTAGATTGGTGTTGCCAGGAGTAGACGTGTCTCATTGTCATGAAAAGCCCTAAGTTATTAAAACATTAAATGCCATATTCTGTAGACTTTGAAAGATATGAAGAATGCCTATCTAACTGAAATATATTTCTACATATCTAGAAAATCTAACTAACATAACTACAAGCTTGACTATTATCAATGATTATCCATTAACAACCTATTTTCCTAATTATACATTACATTTTTAAATGAACTACATAATCACAATACCTTAATCAAGAGCAGAAATACATATATATATATATATATATAACAAATTTGACATTAAATTTAAATCACTAAAGCAAAATTTATACCAATGTAAATTTTCATATCTATATCATATCCCCTTTAAATGTAAAATAACATTTATAAACAATATTTGGGAATATGGGCGCAGTTTTTTTCTCTCCAAACTGCTTTGTGCTGAATGGGGGCGCTGTTATTCAGGTTTTTCATGGTATAACCTGTATGCTAGTTTTCTCTCAGTTGGCAGTTGAGCAAAGTAATTTTTGAGGGTGTTCACAGCAACCTTTCAGGAGGGTGTAGTCTATCATACCATATTGGGATAGAAGCAATCCACAGGGTCTTATCCTCAGTGAAAACAAAAGAAGATACTCTTTTCCAAAGCATGATATCCTTAGATCCACATTCTGAAGTCAAGATACCTTTAGAACATATATGCCGGTTCAGCTTAGCAGCCCATTTAATGAAATGGATTTTTTGTACTTAGCTCCTTCACATTCAAAAGTTTTAAAGAAAACAATAAAATACATAATTCAGACCCTCTGTGAATTTTCCATTTTTACGTGGCTTATTTTTATTTCTTTTAATCTATAAATATCTGTACTCTGTCTCTTTAAAGACTTTACCACTTTTTAAGCATTAACTTTACATTATGACTTTTTAATACTATTTTTCTTCTTTCTCCCAAGCCTACAAATGTCTTTCTAACACTACAACCCAGTTAGAGGTCTTTTATGTCTGAATCTGTCCTACTGTGAATCTGTAATACTTTACTATCCAGGAGCATTTTTGCTTTGCAGTTTTAAATCGCTAAGAGCTTAAGAATCTAAGCTGTGATATTCCTAGGTCAAAAACAGGTACTGCCTGCTTGCCCCACCCAGTCCAACATGGCCGAGGCGCTCGTGCCTCTGATCCTTGACATTGCACCACTTGCATGGTGGAGCTGCTTGTGCCTCTGAGCTGCAGCATGCAATGACCCCCTTTTAGGCACACAGCGATTCTAGTTGCTATCAAACAAATCATAGCACTTTACTCCAAATGCTCCATTCAAAGGCTCTGTCTCCCACAGGATCCAGACAGAGATCACAATGGCGGCACAGCCCAGGAAGCTGCGTTTTAAAACCACGCAGCTTTTTTCCTGATGGCTGCTGAGTCAGAGAAATTTCTTTGCTGCACACCACCAACAAACATCAAAAAGCTGTGTTAAACCATCTCTCTCTCCTTTTTAAGCCCTCTCAGGTTTTTAAGTGGATTTAGTCCATCACATTGGAGCACCACTCTGTAGTGATAGGAGCCGTGGGCTGTGGCCTGGCTTCCTGCTAGCTTTACCAGAAATAATTACACAGAAACTGTATTCATTTAAACACTGCCTGGCCCATTAGTTCTAGCCTCTTATTGGCTAATCCTCACATCTTGATTAACCCATTTCTAATAATCTGTGTAGCTCCGCGAGGTGGTGGCTTCCCTGGAAGATTCTAAACTGCATCCATCTTGGAGAGGAGAGCAATAGTGTCTGACTCATTGCCTTATTCCCAGCATTCTGTTCTGTCTACTCCACCCACCTAAATTCTGTCATATCAAAAAGCCAAGGCAGTTTCTTTATTAACCAATGAAAGTAACACATAGACAGATGACCCTCCTCCATTACTACACTTTGTCACAATTGCACTAGCCTTTTTGAGACAGAACACCATTGCAGATCAAAGCAGTTGTAGCTGCTTTTGTGTTTCTATTTTGGTAGTATGCATACTTTCTGTCCAAAGACATTAGCTTGAAGGATTGAAGGCTCTATGTAGGCAGCATATTATTCCTCCATGTTCAATGAGCTGTGTATTTATTGTCTTCAGCAATGGGGCTTGGCTGTCAGTTTTTGGAGAGCAACCTATTGTTATGGTTTTGGTCCCTGGTCCCTTTAAGAGACAAACCATGCCCACTCCCTCCCCCATACACTGAGGCAGACTGATCTTCAGCTTCCGGCCTGAGCTCTCTCTCTTTTACATCTTCCTCTCAGAGAGGCAGCTTCGCTTCTGCCTCTCTCCCCACTTCTCTGTTTTCCCCATCTCTCTCTCTCTCTCTCTCTCCCTCTCTTCCTCTCTCCCTCTCTCCCTCTCTCTTTCTCTCTCTCCTTCTCCCTTCCCCCTTCATAACCCCCTGAATAAATATTCAACCTCACTCTGCAAGTAGTGTCTATCCATGTCTCTGTCTTCTGCCCATGCACCATGTGTCTCCCTGCCTGGGACCAGCCACTGCTTGGGGACCGGCAGCCATGTCTTCCTGGGACTGGCTGCTCCCAGAGTCTGCTGCCTGCCACCACGTGGCCTGCCACCACTGCTTGAGCCACCAGTCTGGGGCCGGCAACTGTCTCTGCCTGGGACTGGCTATTGCCAGGGCCCGCTGTCTGCTGCCACATGGCCCGCTACCACCATTTGGGACCTACAGCATTTCTGCTGCCTACAGCTGCTGCCTGGGACTTTATAGCATTTTTTTAAAAGAACTACATTGGTGCTGTGGACTCGACAGATTTGTCTGCCCCAGACTTCTACTTGGGGCCTGGGTCCATCCAGGACTGCAAACTCTGAATTCTGGGGACGAATTGTAACCGAGGACCTTCTCAACAACAACCTATGTGTTCCATCTGCCTGGGCACAGCCCCTCCAAACACCAGCTTCTAATCATGAGTGTCCCCATTTCGGCCAGTTTAACCATCTCTTTTTTAACCTGAGCTATTGACCATTGAGCTCCCAGCAACCCTTCGCAGTTTCTAGGGACGGGGGACCTCCAACCACAGGTCTTCAGGGCCTTGATTGTTCCTTTTGTTGGATTCAATTTGGTTTGTCTCCTTTGATAAGCCCGTGCCTGGGATGTCACAGCCTCCTGGCTCACCCACACCTGGAGGCCTGGGGTCTCCAGTCCTTTCTCTTTCTCTCTTTTCCTTCATTTTCTTCCTTCTTTTTGTCGTGTCTGTCACTATGGTGCGGAAACAGAGGGTGTCACCTCTGTTTCTAAGTGATCTGCCCAGATCCAGCCAGGCCATTAGCATCCCACTCGTGAAATGGGGACGCCCACTCACGTGTCCTGGATGTTCATGTCATCTGCATCTCGCTTAATGGGGAGCCCTTCTGGTTGTAGCCTTGAGGTGCCACGGTTTTTTGCAAGTGTTTTCATGGTCTTAACCATGGAAGCCAAGCTGTCCAGACCTATCACTCCGGCCTCCCCGCTGGGACGCCTTTTGGATGCCCTGCAGCCTCACGCTTTAATGCCTTCCTTACAGACCTCCACACTTATCCGTCTCTGTTCAAAACTACCACCGTACAGTCAAATATGTAGGCACTAAGAAGGCTTTTAAAATTCCAGCCAGCTTTTTCAATTCTAGCCGTGGCATGGTGCAGCTTTTTTCAATCCCAGCCTTTTTCTCCCTGCTGCCGCTTGTGACATGGCGGCTCAGCCACAGGGTGGATCATGCTTCTAGGTCTCTTATTATTAAGCTTAAAATACCTGCAGCTCAAAATTTGTAGCTTATCCATCGCTTATTGATCTTAAAACCCATACAGCTCAAAAAATATGGCTTTTTTCATACAACGTGTGACTGCTGCCATTTTGACTGAGGTCATGTGACCTCACCACTATCTTAACTGAGGTCAAGTGACTTCACTGCCATCTTAACTGAGTGACTTTTTTGTACAACATGTGGCTGCCACCATCTTGATTGAGGTCAGGTGACTTTTTGCCACCCTGGCTGCTTCAATTGATGAGTCTCTCCCTATTCTGCTATGGTTGCTTTCCTTTATTGGAATCGTGTTTGGACTGATCCCTGGGGTCAGTCCACCCATGTGTTAGCACTGCACACTCTATGTGCAGTACATTCAACTGGGGACCCAGAGTCCTCAGTTTCTTTATCTTTTTTTTTCAACTGGAATCGTGTTTGGATTGATCCCGGGGATCAGTCTACCCACGCGATTGCATTGCACACTCCACATACAGTGCATTCAACTGGGGACCGGGAGTCCTCAGTTTCTTTATCTTTTTTTTCAACTGGAATCATGTTTAGACTAATACCAGCAGTCAGTCGGCCCAGGCGTTAGCACTGCACACTCCATGTACAGTGCTTTCAACTGGGGAACCGTGGTCCTCGGTTTCTTTATCTTATTTTCATTTTTTTCATTTCTTCTCTTTCCTTTTCTCTTCTCTCGTTATAATCACTGCTCAGAGTGGCCCCAGAGCCTCCCTGGTTTCTGGGTCATCCAACCAGATGCAGCTAGGCCATAGCACCCCACCTGTGGACAGAGGACACTCTTCCACGTCGTGGTCTTGGGTGTTCGTACTCTTTCACTGGTTTTCACAACATTGGCTCTGAATAGCAACCGGCTCCCTGACTCTTTTAAATTGCAGCCGGCCTTTTCAATTCCAGCCATGGCATGGTGCAGTTTTTTTAGCTCCAGCCTTTTGCTCCCCTCTGCGGCTTGTGTTATGGCATGGCAGCTCAGCAACAGAGCAGATCACACCTTTAGTTCCCTCTCATTAATCTTAAAATCCTTATAGCTCAAAAATTGTAACCTTTTTCACACAACACGTGGGTGCTGCCATTTTGACTGGGTCAGGTGACCTTATCGCCATCTTGGTTGAGAGCCAGGTCAGGTGACCAAGCTCTCACATTCTTTCTTAAGTATACCCTGCCTTTCTCCCGGTTTTCACTAAAATCCTCTTGTTAATTCTGTTACATGTGTTTTGCACAGTGGCATGCCTTTGATAAGGCCCATCAAAGGCATCCACTTTTCCCAATCCCTGTTCACTCTTTCTATGTATAATAATTGTTTATTACATCTCATTTCAGACTTCAAAATCATAAGTCTCATAATTTAAACTTGTATGTACTTCTAAGTCTCTTAAAATATATTAAGCTATTCTCTACTATTGTCAGTTCTATCATTAACCTTATATTACAAGCAGTTTTTTCTTCTTTCTGTCTTTTTTTACGAGTGTAAATCTTACCTATTAAGTTGAACCAGTACAGTCAAGCTCAGACCCAACCTTCCAGGCAGATTCTATACTGCAGCTATACCCAATAAACAGCCTCAACTGCTCAGAGATTTGGGGAATGTGATATTTAAATATTTAATTATTAGAAAAAACTTTTCATAACAAAAAGAGACAGGTTGGCTCCTAGCAGCTTCACTCTATTTTCTCCAAAGAAGACAGAAGAAAAATGGGCACAGAACAACATCAGACTTGATAGCTAAAAACTACAAGTATATTATATTTGTCTTTCTGGGTATTAGTTAATTCATCAGGATTTTTTTTCTAGTTCAATTCATTTGCCTGAGAATTTCATGGTTTCCTTTTTAATTTTAAATTGTTTTTATTGAGCTATATATTTTTCTCCATTACCCTCCCTTCTCCTTCCTTTCTCCAGTCTTTGTAGGTAATTACTGGTCAAATTTATGCTTTATCATGTGAAGTCTTGTTTTCTCCATTTATGGTGAATGAAAGTTTTACAGGGCTTAGTAGTCAGTCAGGTCACATCCGTGGTCTTTTAGAGTCTGTAGAACATCTGTTTAGTACCTTCTGGCTTTTTTGGGAAATCAGGTGTTATTCTGTATGTTACTTGGTCTTTTGCTCTTACAGCTTTTAATATTCTTTCTTATTTCTGCATGTTTAGTGTTTTGATTATTATGTGCCATGGGGAAATTCTTTTCTGATCTAGTATATATTTCATTCTATATATTTTACATAACTTGATACCTCTTTCTTTAGGTTACTAAATTTTTTTTGGTATGATACTTGTTAAAAATATTTTCTTGTCTTTGACCTGGGTTTTCTTTCCTTCCTCTATTTTTATTTTCTTAGATTTGGTCTTTTCATAGTATCCCAGATTTTCTGCATGTTTGCAATAATTTGTTTATATTTAACATTTTCTTTAGCTTAGGTATCCATTTCTTTCCTCATCTTTCATGTCTGAGAACCTTTCTTCCATTTCTTATATTCTGTTGGTAAGGCTTGTTTTTGAGGTTTCTGTTCAAGTTTCTATTTTTTAGGTTTCCCTCAGTTTGAGTTTTCTTTATTGATTTTATCTCTACTTTCAGCTCATGAACTGATGTAGGTGGGTCTTCAGTCTGTGTGTTACTTTCATTGGTCAAATAAAGATACTGCCTTGGCCTTTGATAGGACAGAAAATTAGGTAGGCGGATTAAACAGAACAGGATGCTGGGTAGAAGGCAGTGAGGCAGTTGCCATGAAGCGCCAGCCCAAGATGGACATAGGTTAGAATCTTCCCAGTAAGCCACCAGCACATGGTGCTACACACATTAATAGAAATGGGTTAATCAAGATGTGAGAGTTAACCAGTAAGAGGCTAGAGCTAATGGGCCAGGCAGTGTTTAAATGAATACAATTAGTGTGTTGTTATTTTGGGTGTAAAGCTAACCATGTGGGAGTCAGGGGGGACAAAAAGCAGGCCTGCTTGCCTCATCACTACAATAAACTCTTTTTTCATTTTCGTTTACTATTTGCTTGCAGTTTCATAGGTTTATTTAAGGGATTTATTACTTTCCTTTTTAAAGACATTTATTATATTTATAAAGGTTATATTAAGATTTTTTCTTGTGTGTCATATATATTACTATACTTAGAGAAATCTGTGAGAATGTTGCTGGTCTCTGGTAGAGACAGTGTACTACCATTATTGATTATGTTATTACACTGGTGTCTAGTCATCTGAGTTAAGGAAGAATATATTTCTAGGTGTTGATATCTAGTCTTATCTTTGTGGGGTGCCTGGTCTACTCCTTGGTTTTAGTTGCTCTCTTTGTTTTTTAGAAGAGTGTGGCTGCTGTGTGGGTTATCTAGTAGTAAATTATTCTGGGATTCTGACAGAGGTGCCCACTTGGAGTTCCAGCTAAAATGTGTTCCTAGGTTTGGAGAATTGAAATTTAAGAATGGGTAAGGGTTAGCAATAAGACTGTGTGTATTACCAGAAGAGAAGAAAACAATGTGTTTTTTACCAGGCTCTGCTTAGTCCCCTGGGAATGGAGTCAGGTAATGAGTTGAGGCCACAACAAGTAGTTGTTGGGGTCCAGCCTCAATGATTTCATATATTCCAGGGTAGGGGCATGTGGATTAGAAATGTTAGACAGAAAAGGCAGAGTTACAAAAGAAAAGGGTGGATGCACAGAATAGAGTTGGGAGAGCAACACAGTGAATACTGAATTAGCACACAATTATTTTTATATGCTTTATATACCATAATCCAAAAGGAAGGGAAGAACATAAGACTTCTTTACCATGATACAAGCAAGGAACAAACAAATTAACTACCTGTTCAATACCCAAAACATCAAATAAATACATCCTGAGTGAAGTATTCCATTGTTTTGGCAGGACATTCAGGGATGACACCATAGGCTAAGCATTCTGAAGGCAGCTACATCCTGGGGCAAATTTCCTGTCATAACCCTGAAGGAGCAAGAACAGGCCTGAACTCTCTTATCTTTGGTCAAGGTAGAATGAATCCATATCCGTGGGTTTTGACATATTCCCTCCTTTAAATTTATTTATTGAAGCCTGTGCTTCTGTTACAGGAAGACAACTGTACCTGGCTTAAGTTGTCTTCTTCCACCTTCCTGACTTACCCATCACTGGCACATACTTTTTGTCATGCATATCCTGTCTTAGATTGCCTGGCGGGAAAAAGATCTTGCCTTTCATTTACTAGCAATATCTATTTATAAAGCGATAGGGGAGAGTACATAGCTAGACACCATGCACATCTGAGCCAAGTTTCCATCAAGAGAGTTCACAAATAACTAGATAATCATAAGCAAGCAGATAATGCTTTGTGATACACATGCCCTTAAAGACACAATATCTCCTAATAAAGAAGTAGAGAATTACTAAGATGGAATGGCCGATTTAAATTTGTCTTGGATGTCTTTAACAGTTTTTATCTGCATCAAAATCCAAATTTGTGTCATAGAACATCAAATCTAAAGACTCATTGGCATCAAGTCAAATTTTTCTCCTATAAGCTCTAACCTTTTTTTAGCCAGTAACATCTTCATAGTGAACCAAAGCAGCTATAAACATTAACAGGTCAATTCCATAATTCTGGTATAAAAATAGCAATAAACACACAATTTGCCAAATTACAATTCTCATTTCTTTTTTCTAATCAAATAACACAGAAAATTTTCTATGATGGGTGAGCTATGAGCCTTTTGCTCTCCTATAGTCCGATTGCATTTCTGCTTCTAACTCTCAAAGATAAGTTTGAGCTGTAAGAGTCCCATCAGTAAAATTTTGTCCTATTCCTCCCCATCAATCTGAGGAGTATCTTCAGTACCTCCAATGAGGTTTATTGTGCTGAGGAGGGGCTTTAGCTGCACACTGCCTCTACAATAGTGTTCAATTATTTCAGTTAATCTTTTTCCCACATAGGGGGAGTCTCTGAGGCACCTGATTTCCAGACTTTTCATTTCTACAGCAGATGAATACTATACTGGCAAAATGAATTTTGTGTACCAAGATATATTACAGATAAACTGCCAAACATTCAACCAACGTTCTTGGGCAAGCTCCAAAGTAAATAGGATTAACTAAGGTATGTAAATTGGTGTAGCAGGTCTATTACGAAGGAAAAAAAAAAACATCAAACACCCCCATGATTTTCTTTCCTGCTCAGACTGCAGTGTGATGACATCAGAGGGTTGAAAAACATGTTTAGCAATCTCTCATTAGAACTCTTCTGAGAAGGCCTCAGCAGCTACTGTGCAATCAGGGCTTACATGCCTCTATTCCACACACCATACCAAGAGTTCATTAAGTCACCAAGCTTCGTTCTCCTCTTGTGAAAAAACACAAACATCCCCTTGACCCCATATTAAAAGAGGTTTGAGTCTTTTTTATAATCCAGTGCAAGGGTCTTTCCATTTTGCTTTAGCAAAGGTCTCTTTTATGCAATCATGCCAAAATCTACCTGCAGCAGATTGCTCATGGTTATGCACATTCAAGAAATTTAGAATAAAAAAGGCATGATTTAAGGCAATATGTGGAGATTGAGGGTATAACTCCCCCTTTTTTATCTTTTGAAGTTGTATTTTCAAGGAACCCTGGAGCGCCTCACAATTCTTTGTCCTTGAAAATTATAATGAATGTCTGCTTTATTCTCCACATTCCACTGGGAACAAAATTTCTGAAAATATATCTGGATCTATAATCAATTTTTATAATTTAAGGAATTCCCATATATGAAAAAATACTTTAGGCAATGAGTTATCACATGCTTAGTGGCCTCTCCAATCTGTGCAGTAGCCATCAAGAAACCTGAATAGGTATCAACTGCCACATGCATATATCTTAATTTGTCAAATTCTACAATGTGAGTAATATTCATTTGCCATAAATGATTAGGAAGCAGGCCTTGAAGATTTACTGCCAAATGAGGTACAGGTAAATAGTGTGGGCATATATTACGTTGTTTAACAATCTGACAAGCATTTTTTCTTGTTAGTCCAAATTGTTTTTTTAAACTTTTACTATTTTGATGATGTAAAGCATGTGATCAATTAGTAAGGTCAAATTGAGATAAAGTGATCAATTGAATAAATTTATCAGCTAAAGCATTACCTTCAGCTAATGAGCCAGGAACATTTGAATGTGCTCTAATATGATCCACCAAGCATGACAAATTTTTCCAATGAATGGCATCTTGAATTTGCTGGAACTAAACATAAGTATTGCTAGTTCCAATGCAGGAACATAGACAGTTTCTATGACCTGAAGAACATTTAAATGTAAGACTGTCAGTGTATAGAGTTAAATGCATCATTTGGAAAAAGTTGGAATACTACAGCAACAGCTCACAACTCAGTTGTTTGAGTTGAGGCCTGATCTGTGTGTACTACATATTCTTTACCATCAACACCATATGATGTTCTTCCATTGGAAGAACCATCTGTAAAAATTAACATAACATCCTTTAAGGGATATTTCATTACAATTTTAGGAAAAATAAAGAAATGCAATTGTACAAATTGTAGCAATTGATCAGCTGGAAAAAGTTTATCAATTTGGCCTACAAATTGAGCAAACACAATTGACCAAGAATAATTATTTTGCAATAATCAATCAACCTGTTGCTTAGTATAAGGGACATTGATCACATTATTTTCCCTACCAAAATATTGCTTAGATTCCATCTGGCTTTTCTGTACTAAAGCAAAGTTATCTCTCTAATCCAAGCTGCAACATTCTCACTAGCTGACAGGCAGCAATTTACATTTTTTCAAACTTCCAGGTGGGCAGGGCAGCTCCTTGAGGCTGCAACGTCACATTAACTCCTCTCAAATCCCACATCTATCTCCATTCTCCAGATTTCTTTCTAATCACAAAAGTAGAATTCCAGCAGCCTCTCCTCTGCCAATACAGGCCGTGCTACCTCTGTCCATTTCATGCTGATGGTTTCTGGGCACTTGGAGCTGGAGGCATAGCCTTGTAGACTTTCCTGTCTCCTTCAGTCTGGCTCCATGGAGGTGACTGCTTGTGGAGAAGAGGAGTGCTCTCCATCCAGCCTGAGACAAGGACCAGGAATCTCTGCTTCGCCCTGTTGGTCCTGGGCAGGGTGCAGACCATGCTTGGTGGTTGTGGTTCCTGCTGAAGATCAGAGATGGCATGTGGTGGCCACCACTGCAGTGGCTTCAAGAACGAGGTGCCCACAGACCTGGCCAGCTAGGAGCTTAGGCAGGCAGAGACACACTATTTTCACTACCCCTGTTTTCCTTTTCCTGAACTTGGGAGCAGGTAGGGTCATGTCGCTTTCTGCCTGGCTAGGGTTGACCAGCAGCTGCATGCCCTACACTCTATTTGCTGGCTCCCTGGCTTGCTCAGTAGTGGCTGAGGCTCCAAGACCACAGCAGGTTGGCCAGATGGGAGCGTGGTCCGAGCTCCACCTTCACTTCCCTGAGTCCCTGAGGAATCCATAAATGGCAGCATGAAGGAGGGAGCAGATTATTTACACTGTCTGTAAACTTTAAAAATCTATGCATTTACTTCTGCTACACCCCAGATCCTCTGGCTATTAAAATACACCCCCCAAAAAATGTATAGACAGCTGTTTGCTTGTCCTTGTCCCATATTTAGTTATATACAATTTTACTCCCAATAAATATTTTCACTATTTTCTACTTGTATTATCTATTTGAATGCTCACTTTCCACCTCTACACCTGAAGTGTGATATTCATAAGTGACGTCCCTCAAGTTTTCCACTTGTTCATGTGCAGATGCTGTCTGTCGGGGTCCCACATTGATTTAGGTGACATCTGTGGGGATCCAGCCTCAACAGGTTCATACATTCCAGGGTAGGGTTGTATGGATTAGAAATGTTAAGCAGGAAAAAACAGAAATACAAAAGAAAAAGACAGTGACTCAGGATAGAATCGAGAGGGCAACCCAGTGGATATTGAATTTGCCTGCATATATTTTCCATAAGTTTTATATACCCCATCCCCAAGGAGGGAAGGCAAGACTTCCTTACCATGAAACAAGCAAGAAACAAACTAATTACCTCTTCAATACCTGTTACATCAAGCAACTATATCCTGAGTTAAGTATTCTGGTTTTTAGGCAGGACATGCAGTGATCACACTTGAGAACAAGAATTCTGAAGACAGCCACACCCTGGATCAAATCTCCTGTCATAACCTTGAAGGAGCTAGAATAAGTCTGACTGAACTCTCTGACAAGAGAACGAATCCACAATCATTGGCTCTGACAAGTAGTCTGCATCAGAGTTCCGGATGAAACAGAGATGCTGGATTTAAGGAGAGGAGAGTAAAGATCTGACATTCACCTATCTGCTTTGCTTTCATTCTTGCTTCTCTGTCAGGCTTGGCTGGTAGCTTGCCAGAGAAAACATGCTGGAATTGGGGCCTGGAACAGGAGGTTGAGTGGTGAGGAATTTTGGAAAAGATCTGCCTGATCTACTGGAGATGGTGTAAGAGAGGACAGGGAAGCAGCAGGTAGTCTATTGCAGAGATGGAAGTGAGACTTTGGATTTTGAGGAATAGAAGAAGATCTGTAGATGTTACTTGATGTGCTTCCCTCTCCTAAGTAGCCTTTGGGTACCCAGCATCTTGAATTTGTGTGTGTGTCCTTCCATTCTTTTGCTTATTTTTCTTCAGGTTTTAATTAAAGAATGAGAGAAACTGAATGTGTTACATAAAACAAGTATTTGGTAGGATTTAATTTTCCACATTTCATCATATATTAGTCATGCCTATTCAAATTATTTAGGGTTACTCTGAGAATTGTGACACACATTAAAAAATGTAGAAATTAGCCTTCAAACATAATTATACCATTTCTATTAGTTGTGCACATATCATTTAGCATGGTTTATGCAAATGCTTTCTATCCTCAGTCTTTCTCTAATTTCCTGTACTTTTTTGTAAGTTATAATTACTCCAAATGTTCCTGTTAAGCATATTTATTTTAAAAAGTAGATGTACTTAAATGTATCATTAATTAAAATTAAGACTATTTTATTCTTACTATTTTTGATGTGCTGCATTCATATATGAAATTCTTAGTACTTAACATTTTTCTCTTTCTTTCTTTTTGAAAGCAACATTTTCTACTACTTGCAGAATTAGTTTTCAGGTGATGAAATTGTTCAGCTATTGATTGTCTGAGATTTTTTCCTTCAAATTTTTTTTATTCATTTTACATATGAACCAGAGTTTCCCCTCCCTCCATTCCTCCTGCTATCTCCCACCTCCCCCGAACCCATACCCCATTAACTCCTCTGGTATGGTGTCTATTATGATTTTGTTAACCTTTTTAATCTGTCAGGTAAGATGTTTTATTGTACTTTTAATTCTTTGTGATATTTGGTTTTCCTGAATCTAAGAATTAATATCTATTATTAACTTTGGAAAATCTGAACTGTTATTACTTCAATTTTCATTCACTTTTCTTGTTTTGTAATAAAATTACATGTGTTAAAGATTTTGATAATAATTTGTTCTATATACTGACAAATCATTTGGCTATATTTCATTTATATCATAAACATCTACTTAGGCTAAATTTAATAGTAATGGACTAAATAATTTTGTTAGAGAATATTTCAAAACAGCATAATGTTCAGGGTATGGAATGGAGATTTCTATTTGAACTCAGGCAGGTTTACAGTGAATATTCAGATTAAAAAATAAAGCAACAAGCTCATACGTATGAGTCTATTTAAAACTGTTGATGACATAGATTTGTTTATGAGTCGCTATGATTGTTACAGGTTAGTGCCTCTATGGCAAATAATTTAGTTTGTATTACAGTAATAGAAGTGCTATGATTTTGGGGATGCTATACATTGATGACTTTATGTTATGAGAAATAAAAACTCATTTGAAACAAGTTTGTTTAAAGTCATTGAATAGACTGAGTTGCAGATGTGCACTTTTCTGTATGGATCAGCTAGAGTACAGTTTTCTAGACTCAGGCATGATGACATTCAGAAGTCACTACATCTATAGCAAAAACTTCATGCAATCAGGCATCAGAGCCTGTCATGCATGTGATGCTTGTTTTGTAGGCATACTGAGCGTAAGAATCATTGTTATCGAGGTTTGTGCAAAAGTATCAGAAAATAGCCTGTGAGAACAGACATTGTATTCCAGTGTCAGATTACACGTAGAGATTTCTGTGGGGAGAAGTTGATACATGGATCTGTAAAGAAGAAATGTGAGTTGTGGTAAAAACCTCCCCAATGAGATGACAGGAATGTGGACCATGCACCAAGAATAGGTTCTGTTATCAAATAGAGGTGGTTCAAGAAAGAGGTTATTTGAAACAAAAGGAAAAGATTGAAGGACATTGGAGAATGGATTATGTCATTGTGTGCTCTAGATACTAGACCTAGCACTATAGTGAATGATGTTTGCAATACTAGGCTTCAGTTTTGCTTTGATCAAATCTGTCCTTGTACTGTTTCTGTTCCTTTTGAAACAGAACTCTACGCCACAATGTACTGGAAATATATATATATATATATATATATATATATATATATATATATATATATATTCTATGGATCATAGCTTAATTTTCTTTACCTTGGCAGTACTTGCTAGATTTTCAAAACAGTATTGGGATTGTTTAAACTGTGGGGAAACAAAAAGCTATAGTGAATACACTTTACAATATGAAATGATTATATGCCAAGAACTGAATGCTATAGTTTCAATTGCAGTGACATCCAGTGGCTTATGTGATTGAACATATATTTCCCAGTTAACAGTATTCTTTGGGAAGATTTTGAAGTCCTTGAGATGTTTTGTCCACCAAGTAGATATAGGATACTGTGGAAAGGCCATTGTAAGTACAGCAGAGGAAATTTTGGAAGTTTACCAATTTCTACTTTCTGATCGAGGAAGATGCGAGAAGGGGCTGAAAGTTGATGGACTGAGTTGCTCCACTGTGCTTTCATCTTTATCTTAGTTAAATTTTTGTTGATATGGTAGCATTCTGCCAAAAGCAGTTTGTGGCCATTAACCATTTATAATCAACCCCCTTTAAATGAAAACATTTATAAATGATGTTTGTGAATTTAGTTGTAATTTTTCAGACTACGTTCTGCTGATTGGGGTCACTGTTAACTGGTTCTCTCATGGGGTATCCTATGTGGTTGGTTCCTCTCAGCCAGAAATCCTGGAGCTTCTGTGGATGTTAGACACTCGGCCATCACTTGAAGCTGTATTGTTTGATTAAACCATATTAGCTGGTAAGGAATCCACAGCTTTCTACCTGTAGAAACAAAGCAGAACATCTTTTTCAAAGTAACATGTCCTTACACTTAAATTTTGAAGTAAGGATAACTTAAAAATATATATGTTGGTTTAGCTTAGCAGCTCATACAATGAAATGTTTCTCTGTAGTTAGCTCATTAACAGTCAAAAAATTCAAAGAAAACACAGTAATATACTATTTTCCATCTTTACATGGCTTTTAAAAAATCTGTTTCTTTTATTTTTGTCTTTTAAGTTTTGGTTTTTGAAAAAAGGTTTCTCTGCATATCTTTGCCTATTCTGGATCTCATTCTGTAGAGGAGGCTAACCTCAAACTCACAGAGATCTGCCTGCCTGTGCCTCCCAAGTGCTGGGATTAAAGGCATGTACCACCATACTCTTTTCTATTATTTCTCTGTTTCTATTATTAAGGATCTTTCATATCCTTTTTCTTTTCTCTATCCCAAGTCTATGTATATTTTTAAACACACTGTAAACCATTTAGAGGCTTTTTTAAAAATAAAATCTCAATCTGCCTTTACTGGGGTTTTGGTTTTTTTACTCTAATATTTTCTGATCAGGGCCAGTTCTTTTTTAATGCTAACTGGGCATGGCTAGTGCTAATATTGCATCTTTGCCTGTTGACTCTTCCCAATCCAAAATGGCGAAGTTATGTTCACTGCCTCTGCAAACCATGCTCACCACCCCAGCTCTAGGGTCACAGCAAATCTATGTCACCATTAAGCAACTAGTAGCATGCTACTCACAAACTCTATTTAAGTACTGCAAGACCTCTTGAGAGAGCCAGAGCCATTCGTGCCACCAACACAAACCAGGAAGGTATCTCTTAAGGAAGCTATGCCTCTGCTCACCACCAGCAAATAGACTCTATCTGAAAAATCATGGCTACTGTGAAACTGAAATTTACTCCCATTTTTGTGGGTCTAGAAGTGCTTTTCTCAGGGTTTATGTGAAAATTCTTGCCAAATGTTTGGGAAACATTTGTACACAGAGACTGTGTTTTCATTTCTCAGTCACCCAGCGCTGAATAATAACACAGAAACTATTTTAATTACAACACTGTTTGGCCAATGGCTCAGGCATATTCTTGCTTAGCTCTTACTTCTTAAATTAACCAGTTTCTATTAATCTATGTATCACCATGAGGCTGTGGCTTACTGGTAATGTTCTGGCATCTTTCTCTTTTGGCATCTCTCTGACTGACTAGTCTCTCTACATACCTCTGTTCAGATTTCCCGTCTAACTTTACTCTGCTAAGTCATTGCCCAAAACAGCTTTATTCATCAACCAATAAAAGCAACACATATACAGAAGGACATCCAACATCAATCCACAATGTTTTTGTTTAGTTTTGTTTTTTTCTTTCTTATCTTTGCCATTCTCACAGGTGTAAGATGGTATCTCACAGTCATTTTGATTTGCAAATCCCTGATGACTATAGATGTTGATAATTTCCTTAAATGTCCTTTGACCATTTCTGATTCTTCTGCTAAAAATTTTCTGTTTAGATCTATATCCTAATTTTTAATTGGATTATTTGGTATTTTGATATCTAGTTTCTTGATTTCTTTATATATTTTGGAGATCAGCCATCTGTCAGATGTGGAGTTGGTATAAATCTTTTGCCATCTGTAGGCTGCTGTTTTGTCTTATTGACCATGTCCTTTGCCTTTTATAAGCTTCACAGTTTCACAAAATCCCATTTATTAATTGCTACTCTCAGTGTCTTTGCTACTGGTGTTAAATTTATAAAGTCTTTTCCTGTGCCCATGTATTCAAGACTACTTTCTACTTTCTCTTCAACTGAGTTCAGGGTAACTGGATTTATGTTAAGGTCTTTGATCCATTTGGACTAAAGTGTGGTACATGGGGATAGATATGGATCTATTTGCATTCTTGTACATGTCAACATCTAGTTATACCACGACCATTTATTAAAGGTACTTTCTTTTTTCCATTGTACAATTTTGGCTTCTTTGTCAGAAATCAGATGTTCATAGGTATGTGGATTAATATCTGTGTCTTCAATTCAATTGACACATTTGCCTGTTTTTTTGCTATTACCAAATTGTTTTTATTACAATAACTGTACAGTAGAGCTTGAAGTCAGGGATGTTGATGCCTCTGGAAGTTTCTTTTCTTCTTTTTTATTGTTTTTATTGAAATATTTATCTTTCTCCACCCCTCCCTTCTCCCCACTTCTTCTTCTAGCCTCCCCATCATCTCCATGCTCCCAATTTACTCAGGAGATCTTGTCTTTTTCTACTTCCCATGTAGATTAGATCCGTGTATGTCTCTCTTAGGGTCCTCTTTTTTGTCTGGGTTGTCTGGGATTATGAATTGTAGGCTGATTTTACTTTGCTCTATGTCTAAAAACTACTTATGAGTGAGTACATATTATATTTGTATTCCTGGGTCTGGGTTACTCACTCATTTTGATCTTTTCTAGATCCATCTCCTTACCCACAAATTTCAAGAAGTCATTTTTTTCTGCTGTGTAGTACTCCATTGTGTAAATATTCAACATTTTCTTTATCCATTCTTTGGTCGAGGGACATTTAGATTATTTCCAGGTTCTGGCTATGACAAATAATGCTGCTATGAACATAGTTAAGCACAAGTTCTTGTGGTATGATTGAGTTTCTTACTGTATAGGATTGTTCTGGCAATCCCCCCATAATAATTTTATGGTGTGTTGAAACCATTTGAATATTTTCCCCACAAAACTAACATTAAAATTTCATTTTAAGAACAATAGTGTTAGCATATTAAATTTCAGAAGATGTTTAGGTTATTGAGACTCAATATTTTTGAATAGATTAATACCATTATTAGAGGACGTTCCTTTTTATATCACTGTTCTTACTATTCTCTCTCTTGCTCCTTCTCTGAATTCTACTAGCTTTGTCTTCTGAAATGTTATGTTAAGAAAGTTGCTTCTTCTCCGCCTTTATAAATGTAAGTCAAAATTCTTGTTATAAATTACCTATGGTGTATTCTAGTATAATAATGCAAAATATACTAATGTAGATTACTCCTATCTGAACTGAAAGATATATCTTTAACACAACTACTATCATGCCAGTTTAAAAGGGAGCTCTAGCTCCAAAGTAAATAGAGTTTCTTGATCTGGGTGAGTGCACCATAGTCAGAGACTGCTTGTTCATTTCCTGAGAGCTGAGACCCAAATAATCCTACAGAAGCTATATTAATTACAACAGTGTTTGACCAATATCTTAGGCATATTTCTATCTAACTCTTACCTCTTCAATTAACACATTTCTTTAATCTGCGTATTACCATGAGGCAGTGACTTACCAGTAAGCTTCTGGCTGGCGACTGGCATCTTCTTCCTTCAGCATCTACATAGCTTTTCCTTACCTGTGCCTTTTTTCACTCTATATCTCTGTTTGGATATTCCACCTGGCTTTACTCTACTAAACCATTGGCTGAAACTGCTTCTTTAATAACCAATGGTATAAAACAGATTCATAGCATACAGAGAAAAATCTCACATCATCTCCCTTTTCTTTCTAAATGGAAAGGAAGGTTTTACAGCTTGGTATTGGCATAAAAACAGAGAAGTTGATGAATGGAATCAAATAGAAGACCCAGATATTAACCCACAAACCTATGAACACCTGATTTTTGACAAAGGAGCTAAAAGTATACAATGGAAGAAAGAAAGCATCTTCAATAAATCGTGCTGACATAACTGGATGTAAACCTGTAGAAGAATGAAAATAGATCCATATCTATCACCATGCACAAAACTCAAGTCTAAATGGGTTAAAGACCTCAATATTAATCTGAACACAGTGAACCTGATAGAAGAGAAACTGAGAAGTACTCTACAACACATGGACACAGGAGACCACTTCCTATGTATAACCCCAGCAGCACAGGCATTAAGGGCAACATTGAATAAATGGGACCTCTAGAAACTGAGAAGCTTCTATAAAGCAAAGGACACTGTCATTAAGACAAAAGGGCTACCTACTGACTGGGAGAAGATCTTCACCAACCCCACAACAGACAAAGGTCTGATCTCCAAAATATATAAAGAACACAAGAAACTAGACTTTAAGATGCTAATTAACCCAATTAAAAAATGGGGCATTGAACTGAACAAAGAATTCTCATCAGAAGTTCAAATGGCCAAAAGACACTTAAGGTCATGCTCAAACTCCTTAGCGATCAGGGAAATGCAAATCAAAACAACTTTGAGATACCATCTTAACACATGTCAGAATGGCTAAAATCAAAAACACTAATGATAGCCTTTGCTGGAGAGGATGTGGAGTAAGGGGTACACTCATCCATTGCTGGTGGGAATGCAAACTTGTGCAACCACTTTGGAAAGCAGTGTGGCGGTTCCTCAAGAAATTCAGGATCAACCTACCCCAGGATCCAGCAATACCACTCTTGGGAATATACCCAAGAGATTCCGTATCATACTACAAAAGCATTGTTCAACTATGCTCATAGCAGCATTATTTGTAATAGCCAGAACCTGGAAACAACCTAGATGTCCCTCAATGGAAGAATGGATACAGAAAGTGTGGAATATATACACATTAGAGTACTACTCAGTGGTAAAAAAAACAATGACTTCTTGAATTTTGCATGCAAATGGATGGAAATAGAAAACACTATTATAAGTGAGGTAACCCAGACCCAAAAGGATGAATTTGGTATGTACTTACTCATCAGTGGATTCTAGACATAAATAAAGGTCAGTGATCTTGTATTTCCTGATCCTAGAGAAGATAAATAAGAAGGTGAACCCAAAGGAAAACATATAGGTATCCTCCTGGATATTGGAAGTAGACTAGATTGCCAGGCAAAAATTTGGGATCTTGGGGGTGGGGGTGGGGTGGCAGTATGGACTGATGGGGAGAGGTGGATAGAAAAGTGAGGAGGGGAGGATGGGGAGACCCTGGGGAATGGGATGGTTGGGATGAAGGAAGGGTGGATAGGGGTGCAGGGAGGAAGATATCTTAATTAAGGGAGCCATTTTAGGGTTAGCAAAAGACTTCACTCTAGAAGGGGTCCCAGGTATCTATGGAGATGTCCCCAGCTAGTTCCTTGGGCAGCTGAGGAGAGGGAGCCTGAAATGGCCCTTTCCTATAGCCATACTGATGAATATCTTGCATATCACCATAGAAGCTTCATCTGGCGATGGATAGAGATAGAGACAGAGACCCACACTGGAGTGCAGGACTGAGCTCCCAAGGCCCAAATGAGGAGCTGAAGGAGTGAGAACATGAGCAAGGAAGTCAGGACTGCGAGGAGTGTGCCCACCCTCTGAGATGGTGGGGCTGGTCTAATTGGAGCTCACCAAGGCCAGCTGGAATGAGACTGAAAAAGCATGGGATCAAACCGGACTCTCTGAACATGGCAGACAACGAGGGCTGACTGAGAAGCCAAGGACAATGGCACTGGGTTTTGATCCTACTGCATGTGCTGGGTTTTGGGGAGCCTAGTTTGTTTAGAGACTCACCTTCCTGGTCCTAGATGGTGTGGGTTGGACCTTGTACTTCACGCAGGGCTGGGAACCCTGACTGCCCTTTGGACTGGAAAGGGAGGGGGAGGGGAGTTAAGAGAGGGGGAGGGAAACGGGAGGTGGGGAGAAGGCAGAAATTTTTAATAATAATAATAATAATAAAAAGGAAGGTTTTAACTTTAACATAGTAAAATTACATATGCAAAACAGGTATTAAGCAAGAATTACAATTATAATATTTATATATACTTTCTTTTATCATAACTAAGGAAGGTTGTAATTATAACTATCTGTTCTTTAACTCCATCAAAGAACCCAGAAGGATATAATATTACTTAAATAAACAGGAAGTACATTATAAGCAACTTCCAAAGTTCTAAAATTGACAGAGACATCTTGCTGCCTGAACAGTCACCAAAGTTCTTCTGTAATGGTGGAGCATACATCTTCAGCCTACAGGCCCATAGTATCAATATATCTTTTCTATGAAGCAGGAAATTGGAAACACTGTCTTGCCTGTATTGGCCATCTGTCAGTAACTTTCCTTTGTGTCCTTCAGAATGTCTGACATTGTCTTCTGTGAAGCAGAAAACTGAAGGATCATCTTGCCTTTTAGAAAGTTCAGCAGTCTCTTTTCTGTGGGTCCTGTCTATCTAGTTCATACAGAAATTCAGGCAAGTTCAGGCAAGATCAGTTTCTTGGCCAAATTGACTAGCCTTGTCACACTGAAGACAAATTCCATAACTAATTTTTCAATGCCCATCAACTTCTCCAAAGTAATTGATGCTGCCAGAAGCAGATATGTCTCACTGTTGAGAAAAGTCTAAGTTCTTAAAACATTTCAAATATCATATTATGTATGTATTTGAAAGATTTGAAGAAGACCTATCCATTTGAAATATATCTCTGTACATGTAGAAAACCTAACTAACATGGCTACAGTTTTACTATTATAGATGACTATTAATCTTCATTTCTTAATTATATATTACATTTTAAATGAGCTGCACAAACACAATATCTTAAACAAGAGCAGAAATGCATATATACAGTATAGCAAATCAACCTTAAATTTGTATCAATAGACTAAGATCCATACTAATGCAAAGTATTCATCTCTATATATCATATCCCTCTTTAAATGAAAACAAACATTTATAAACAATCACTTTGGAATTTTGGCAATTTTTTCTCCAAATTATTTTCTTGTTTTTGGGGCAAGGTATTTTTAGGGTTCATGGAGAACTTTTGGGAGATCTTGTTCTATCAAACCACAATAGCCTGGAAGGGATCCATAGGTTCTCATCCTCTGCGGAAACAAAAGCAGCACGTCTTTTCCAAAATAACATATCCTTAGACCCAAATTTTAAAGTTCAGATACCTTTATGTTGGCTTATCTTAGCATCCCCCAGAATCAAATCTCTCTCTGAATTCAAAAAAATATAAGAAAGCACAATAGTATGTATAATCCAGAGCCTCTGTGTATATTTCATCTTTACAAAGATTACTTTTGTTTACTCCTTCAGTCTATGACTATCTGTACTCCTATATATTACTTTTACTGTCTCTTTAAATTCAGTTTTATTTTTTTAAAGTATTTCTTTTTATAACTGTCTATACTCTTTTTCTTTTCTCTCAAAAATCTATGTGTATTAATCCAACATTCTGACCCATTCAGCAGTCTTTTTCATCTGAATCTTTTCTGATTTGTGTAATCATTTTTTTAAAAACAAAATGCTAAGTGGGCATGGCTAGGATCATCTCTGTGGCCCTCCCCATTTGCTCTGCCCAGTTGAACATGGAAAAGGCATGTTCACCACCTCTATGAGCCCTGCTCACCACCCCAGCACCAGGGACTCAGCAGGTCTATGTTGTCATTAAAGAATTTGCAATATGCTGGTCACAGACCCCATTTATCTTCTGGTCTTTCTGAAAGAGCCAGGTTTCATGCTCCAGCATGAACCTAGAAGCCCTCTCTTAAAAAAACCATGCAGTTTTTGCTGCTAATACTGAGTCAGGGAGCCTTCTCTTAAAGGAATCATGGATGAGTGAGAAAACTTGCCCCTGAAGAATTAAATATAGCCTATGGATTCCTATTTATTGATGTGCACATCACATAATAGCTTTATGTATTATATTCAAAGGAAACTTCTTATAAAAGTGAAAGATTAGAAATTAAAAATATTCCTAAAAGAATCCCAGTTAATCATAGGACAATATTTTTAAAACTGTGGCCTCCACTCATATGTAGCCCAGGCTGCTCTTGAATTTGTTATGCAGTTGAGGCTTGCCTTGAACTCCTGATACTTTCATATCTTAAATAATGATAAGTAGGTGATACTATACCTGGCTAACATTTTGTCTTTCTGTGTTAACTGTTTCAGAATTTCACTACAGTAATGAAAAGATGACTACTAACATAGAAAATTGGTACCATAAGTGAGCTCAGTTATTGTAGTTGTAGCTTATGATGTAGAAAAGCTTGTGGAATTTGTTTGAGGGAAAAGCTTGAGAAAACTAAATATAGAAAGCCTAAAATGCTATAATTAAAGCATCTTAGAATAATCTGGTCATGGTTAAAAATACACACATATATATATATATATAAAACTCATGATGAAAAGATTTCTGAGAGAATAAGATCTTATTGTGAATCCAAGCTAAATCCCACTATTGTTAAATTAAACCAAAGAATTTGGAGAATATTAATTTATGTCATTATGGCAGGTCACGTTTAGGTGATGGACTCATTCAAATTATAGGAGAAATTTCAAAACAATAATTAATTTAGAATATTATATGGTAATTATTGGATTCTTTTACCAAAAATGTGACAATAATCAGAGCAAAAAGGAACAAAGGTGTCATATTTTCACTTTACCAAGAACCAAAACCCTATAGAAAATTGCCGTACATTGAATAAATGGGACCTCCTGAAGCTGAACAGCTTCTGTAAAGCAAAGGACACTGTCACTAAGACACAAAGGCAGCCTACTGATTGGGAAAAGATCTTCATCAACCCTGCAACTGACAAAGGTCTGATCTCTAAAATATATAAGGAACTCAAGAGACTAGACTTTAAAAAGCTAATTAACCCAAATAAAAAATGGGACGCTGAACTGAACAGAGAATTCTCAACAGAAGTTCAAATGGCCAAAAGACACTTAAGGTCATGCTCAACCTCCTTAGCTATCAGGGAAATGCAAATCAAAACAACTTTGAGATACCATCTTACACCTGTCAGATTTGCTAAAATCCAAAACACCAATGATAATCTTTGCTGGAGAGGTTGTGGGGTAAGGGGTATACTCATCCATTGCTGGTGGAAATGCACACCACTTTGGAAAGCAGTGTGGTGGTTTCTCAGGAAATTCGGGATCAACCTACCCCAGGACCCAGCAATTCCACTATTGGGAATCTACCCAAGTGATGCCCAATCATACTACAAAAGCATTTGCTCAACTATGTTCATAGCAGCATTATTTGTAATAGCCAGATCCTGGAAACAACCTAGATGCCCTTCAGTGGAAGAATGGATGAAGAAACTGTGGAATATATACATGTTAGAATACTATTCAGCGGTAAAAAACAATGACATCTTGAATTTTGCATGCAAATGGATGGAAATAGAAAACACTATTCTGAGCGAGGTAACCCAGACCCAAAAAGATGAACATGGGATGTACTCACTCATAATCGGTTTCTAGCCATAATTAAAGGACATCGAACCTATAATTCGGGATCCTTGAGAAGATAATAAGAAGGTGAACCCAAAGAAAAAGATATAGTAATCCTCCTGGATATTGGAAGTAGACACTATCGCCGGGCAAAAATTGGGAACTTGAGGGTGGGGAAAGACGGGGCCAAGGGAAGATGGGGAGAGAAAAGCGTGAAGGGGAGAATGGGGGGAGCTCGGAGGAATGGGATGCTTGGGATACAGGAAGGGTGGATATGGGAGCAGGGAAGCATATATCTTAACTTAGGGAGCCATCTGAGGGTTGTCAAGAGACTTGACTCTAGAGGGGTTCCCGGGTTTCCAGGGAGACGCCCCCAGCAAGTTCCTTGGGCAGCTGAGGAGAGGGAGCCAGAAAAGGCCAGTTCCTATAGCCTGATGAATTTCTTGCTTATCACCATAGAACCTCCACCTGGCGATAGATGAAGAAAATGACTGAGCCCCACATTGGAGCACCAGACTGAGCTCCCAAGGTACTGATGAGGAGCAGAAGGAGAGAGAACATGAGAAAGAAAGTCAGGACCGTGAGGGGTGCGTTCACCCATGGAGATGGTGGGACAGAACTAAAGGGAGATCACCAACTCCAGTTGGAACGGGACTGATGGAACTTGAGACCAAACCAGACTCTCTGAATGTGGCCGAAGGTGGAGGCTGACTGAGAAGCCAAGGACAAAGGCACTGGGCTTTGATTCTTCTGCATGGACGGGCTCTGTGGGAGCCTTCTCAGCTTGGTTGATCACCTTCCTGGACCTGGGGGGAGTTGGGAGGACCTTGGTCTTAACATAGAGTAGGGAACCCCCATGGCTCCTTTGCCTGGAGAGGGAGGGTGGGAGGGTATGGGTGGAGGGGAGGGGAGGGAAAGGGGAGGAGAAGGGGAGGAGATGGAAATTTTTAAATATATATATATATATATATATAAGTATTTTCATAATGCAAAAAAAAGAAAATTGCCGTACAGTAGATTACAATTGCAAGTATCAATTGAAAAATAAATACCTACAAAAATAAGTGTTTTAGACACCTCTAGAATCTACAATTCTAGCCTATCAAACACAGGCTCAATATTGTTGAAATGCAAACGAGATATGTACTCCAATACAAATCTTCTTGCTACCCTAAAGTAGCATAAAGTATTCTAATCTAAGAAAAAATCTAGAATCAGATGGTTTTGTCATAAAAAACAGTATAATTTATTATATACTAGCAAAGTAACAAGGGTCACTCATAACATCAATTTCAGGAAACTCAGCTGTGAGCATACAAAGTTATATTGTGAGATTTCTGCATATATATAACTGCTGCTTGATACTGTGAATAGGAAATTTCAGATGTAATGCTATTATATGATTTTCTAAGAGAGGAACTGGAAACATTTTCATTACAAATTAAGCAATGTTTCTGCATTCACAATTAGACTTATATGCAATGGTACTAATGTTCAGTAAAATACAATATTCCTAAGACAGCATCAACATTCGGAAAGTGACACACAGAATTTTCTGTTTCCAAATCATGGACAAATTTGAGGCTTATGTTTTGTGGTGAATGTTTTAAGTCATATTTAAATAAAGACTTGTTTTTCCATGTAATTTAAATGCATTTATTTTACATAAATAATAATGCATTGAGAGCAAGTAATAGTGAATATAAGAATTTTTATACTTTTTTCATTAGAATCAATTTAATAAAAACAATTTATGTATAAACATCTATGATCCTTAACAGTTATTAATAGGAGGATTTCAATGACTGACTCAACAATGCAAAAGAAAGAACTAATGAATTTGAAAACAAGTGAATGGAAATTAGCCAGTTAAATAAATAAAAATAAACAAGGATGAATATTCTGAAGTAGGTGTAGGGTATCCCTGAGAAGGGAAATATCATCAAACACTTGAATATATGACACAGGAGTGTTTTAAAAAGAAGAGGGACAAAGGGAGGAACAGTGAAGGAGAGGCAGAAAGAGAGAAGCATATTTAAAGGAATATTAGATGGAAATATGAAAATATTAAAAGGGATATAAACATCCATATTCATGTATCTCAGTGGATCTCAAGTAAACACAATTTAAAGAGTATGTGGAGACACATAGTAATAAAATTTTCAAAAGTTAATAACAAAGAAATGTAATTCACAGCATCAAGAGGATGAAGGCTCACCAATTCCAAGTTAATTTTTATAATTTGGCACATTTGTCAGCAACTAAGTGGAAGAAAAGTAACATCTTCAAATTTGAATATTTAAAGGTCAGCTTAAAATACTATACTGCAAAACTTGAAAAAAAGAAAATGAAATATAATTTCCCAGACAAGAAAATGCTGAGGCTTTTCTCTCTTAGACTTGTGTGACAATTACATGGAAAAGATATTTTAATGGAAGCAAAATAAAGATAATATCAGAAAAAATATGGAAGTACAAAACCCACTGGTAGAGGTAAACTCATATACAATCAGAAAAGAAAGTTAATGTAATAGGTAAATCATCAGTATTTCTTGCATCAAATTAAAAATCAATATAGTGATGAATTATGATAGCCATATGTTAAAAAACATGTAATAGATCAAATAGATGTCAAAGAACCAACTCTTTGTTTCAATAATTCTTTGTGTCATTCTGTTTCCATTTCATTGTGACCTGATCTTTATAATTTCCTTCAACTACTGATACTGAATTTGGTTTATTCAATTTTTAAGAGCTTAAGGTGTCCTGTTATTACTTATTTGAGATTTTTATGGTTCTTAAAACTCATATATATATATATATATGTGTGTGTGTGTGTGTGTGTGTGTGTGTGTGTGTGTGTGTGTGTGTGTGTGTGTGTGTATGTGTGTGTGTGTGTGTGTGTGTGTGTGTTAATGCATGCCTGTTCCCCAGCACACATATTGTGGTCTGAAGACAATTTGTTGCGGTCATTTATCTCTATCTGCAATGTGCATCCTAGGGATTGAACTGAGGTTGTAGTCTGTAAAGGTTGTAAAGCCATTCCTTAAGTTTTAAACCACTCTCTTGGTCCTACTTGGATCTTTTAAAATAATCACTTGTAATTATAACCTTTTTTCATTAGAACAACTTTGACCATATCCTGAAAATTCTAAGATGAATGCTCTCTTCTAATTTTATTCAATTATAGGAGTGTTTTATTTCTTTTCTCACTTACTCGGGAACTAATTAACTATTTAATGGTGTTTTCTTCAATCCTCAAGTGGTTGCATACTTTCTGTAGTAGTTCTTCCTATTTATTTTACTTTATTCAATTATAATTGGATAGAATACATGACATTATTTCAATTTTCTTGAATTTACTAAGATTTTCCTTGTGCCCAACTTTGAAGGAGATCAATGGACTACTGAGATGAGTGTATATCTTGCATAGGTAGAAAGGGGTATACTGTAAACATCCTTTAAGCCCATTTTGCCCATTCTACTGAGAATCATATATATGTTTCTAAGGCTAGCATACATGCAAGGATTTCAAGCATCCTGCACATTAGATATCCTATCATTTCCTTTAAAATAGCAGTAGAAACCACCACAATACTATAAGCTTACATTCTACATGAATAGATGGTTCCAAAATCTGCCAGAAGCATAAACTGTACTAGAACCTATTGGAGTCATTGCTTTAAGGAGAATGACTGTACTGATTCAAACGGAAATATGGTTTTAGGGAAAATAGAAAACAATGATTTCTTAGATTAACCAGGAAGAAAAGAGTGCCCCAGGATGCTCCTCTCAAATAATTTTATGGGGCCTGGAGAGGTGGCTTAGAGGTTAAAAATGAATGTCATTCTTGTGTAAAATTTGAGTTTGATTCCCAGCCCCTATGCTGAATGGTTAAAGATAACCTGTCACTTTAGTTAATGAGGAAACTGACACTTCTGGCCTATGAAGAAACCTGTATACTCATGAGCACACAAATTTTCACATGCATATGTGCATAATTAAAATAAAATATTCAAATAATTATATTCACAAATGTCTTTGAGGCACATATTCACCTTTATATATCTATTTTATTTATTTTATTTTTGTTAAAATAAATTGATTTTTTCTAATATACTATATATTGAGCATTTTTCCTTCCCTCTGTTTTTTGCAGGTCACCTCTACCTTCTCTTTCACCCAGATCCACTTCCCTTCTATTTCCCATCAGAAAAAAGCAAGCTTCCCAGTGACAACAACAAAGAGGACAAAACAAGATACAATATGACAAGGCAAGAACCCTAATATTGAGGCTGGAAAAGGGAACCAAATGGGAGGAAAAGAGTCCCAAGAATAGACAAAAGAGTCAGAGACATGCCCACTGTTATGTGCCCTACAAACACACCAAGATAAACAACCACCAGTGTATGCAGAGGACCTGGTGAAGATCCATGCAGGCTTTATGATTGCCGTTTCAGTCTCTGTGAGCCCAGATGAGACCTGCTTAGTTGATTCAGTGGGTCAGGTTCTCCTGGTATCCTCCATCACCTCTGATTCCTACAATCTTTCTGCTCCCTCTTCCACAGGATCCCCTGAGCTCCAAGGGGAGAGACCTGATGAGGACCTTCAATTTAGACTCTCTCTAAATAATGTCTCACAGTGAGTCTCTGCAACTGTTCCCATCTGCTATTGGAGGAAGACTCTGATGAAGACTGGACAAGGCACCAATATATGAGTAGAGCGGAGTATCATGAGAAATCAGTTTATTGATTCTTTTTTTATAGATTTTGGTTCTACCCTAGGTCTCTGGGCTATTCGGTTTCCACTTCCTAACCATCCGTGGAGGATAGGGCATGGGCTCTCTCTCGTGGCAAGGCCTCAAGTTAAACTGAACATTGGTTGCCCATTCCCAAAAGTTCTACACCATTGCTCCAGTAAATCTGGCAGACAGGACATATGGTAGGTGGATTATTTTAGGGGTGGGTTAGTGTCCAGATTTCTCTTGGGGTAGCTTTCAGAGTACCTTCCCATTCCAAAAATGCTAGAATATATGGGCAAAGGCTTCATGCAGGCACCAGCTCGATCTCTCTACTTCCAGTAAGCTATGTGAGTAGAGCTTTGTGGATATTTTCCTTGGCAATAGGTTCCCACTGTCAATTTTCAGAGAGTAACCCTCTTTTCTAACATAAAACTGCATTGTTTGGGAATCTCCATGGAACTCCAAGGCCAAAACTCAACTAAATACAATACAGCCCAACACTGGAATCCTTCCTTGCCTGGCTACAAAAGATGACTAGTTCAGACTCAATATTCCCCATTACTAGAATTCCTCACTAGGATCACACTCTTAGATTCCAGCAAGTTTTCAGTGCACAAGATTTCCACACTAACCCCAAATGACCTCTAATTCTAGCCATCTCTCCCTGTACTCTCTCCCTCCATCACTCCCCCATCAGGTCTTTACCTGATCCCTCTTATTTCCATCCCCAGTGGTGCCCAGTCCACACACAAAACCTATTCTTTTTTCTCTTCCCAAAGATATCCATGATTCCAACCTAGAGACATCTTCACCTAACCTCTTGGGTCTGTGAACTGTAACTTCATTATCATTTAATTAATAGCTAATATCTACTTAGAAGTAAGCACAAACCACATTTGTCTTTCTTAGTCTGGGTTACCATACTCAGGATGATCTTCTTCTAGTTTTGCCAATTTGCCTGTATATTTCAAGTTGTCACTTTTAAACAACTGAGTTATATTTCATTATATAAATGTACCACATTTTCTTACCTATTCTTAAGTTAAGGGACATTTAGGTTGTTTTTTTGTTTCTGATTCTTATAAATAAAGCCTCAATGAACATAGTTGAGCGAGTGTTCTTGTGATAAAACAGTGTCCTTTGAGTATATGCCCAACAGAGGTATAGCTGGGTATTGAGGTAGATCAATTCCCAAATTTTTAATGGATCAACATATTGATTTCCAAACTAGCTGTACAAGTTTGCATTTCCACAAGCAATGGAGGAGTGTCCCCATATCCTCACATCCTCCCGAGGATCCACTGTCACTTTTGGTTTTGATCTTAGCCATTCTGCCAGGTATAAGGTAGAATTTCAAGAATCGTTTTGATTTGCATTTCCCTGATGGATAAGGATGTTGAACATTTTTTTTAGTCATTTGAGTTTCATCTATTGAGAATTCTCTGTTTACATCTGTGTCCCATTTTTTTAAAAAAGATATTTAGTTTTTTGATATCTAGTTTCTCGAATTCCTTATATTTTGGACATTAGTCCTCTATCAAATTTGGAGTTTGCAAGAATCTTTTCCCATTCTGTAGGCTGTGGCCTTGTCTGATTGATGGTGTCCTTTGCCTTAGAGAAGCTTTTCATTTTCATGAGGTTGCATTTATGAAATGTTGATCTTAGTGCCTGTGATATCAGTGTTCTGTCCAGTAAATCCACCTGTGCCAATGCATTCAGGTCGGCCTCCCACTTTCTGTTCTATTAGGTTCAGTGTATCTGGCTTTCTGTTGAGGTCTTTGATTCACTTGGACTTGATTTCTTTGCAGGGTGATAAATATGTTCTGTCTGTTTGTGTGTGTGTGTGTGTGTGTGTGTGTGTGTGTGTCTGTTTGTGTTTATACTCACGCATGTGTGGACATGTGCACATGAACACATATTCCCCTCTTTTGTTTTTTTTCTGATGTGAGATTATATATTTCCTGTGTTTTCATGGATGTACTTAACCTCCTTGGTTTGGAGATTTCCTTATAGTACATTCTGTAGGGCTTGGTTTGTAGATAGATACTGTTGAAATTTGACTGTATCATGGAATATTTTCATCATCTTATTTTTTCCATCTATGGTGTTAGAAAGGTTTTTTGAACTTAGTAATCTGAGCTATTTGTAATCTCTTAGAGTCTGCAGCACATCTGCTCAAGACCGTCAGGCTTTTAGCCTTCATTAAGATGTCTGGTATAATTCTAATAGGTCTGCCTTTATATGTTACTTGATCATTTTCCTTTGCAACTTTTAATATTCTTTCTTTGTTTTGTATCTATAATGTTTTGATTATTATGTGGTAAGGGATCTTTTCTGCTCCAAACTATTTGGTGTTCTTTCTTTCTTTGTTTGTTTGTTTTATTAGTATTTTTATTGATTATTATTGAGCTCTACATTTTTCTCTGCTATTTGGTGTTCTTTATGCTTCCTATACCTTTATAGGCATTTCCTTTTTTAGGATAGGAAAGATTTCTTCTATGATTTTGTTAAAAGTATTTTCTGGACCTTTGAGCTGGGATTCTTCTATTATTCTCATGTTTGATCTTTACATAGTGTACCAGATTTACTGGATGCTTCTTGTCACGAAATTCTTAGATTTAACATTTTCTTTGATCTAAATATCCATTATTCTATCATATTTTCAATACTGAGATTCTTTCTTCCATCTCTTGTTTTCTATTGGTGAAGTTTGCCTCTGTAGTTCCTGTTGGCACTGCTAAATTTTTATTTCTAGAATTCCCTCAGGTTTTGTTTTTTTTCTTTGATTTTTTGCTTTTTCTATTTTGAGGTTTTGGACAATTTTATTTCTACAACTGTTTTTTTTTTCTTGTCTATTTCTTTAAGGGATGTATTCGTTTCTTCCACTTGCTTGTTTATTTTTTCCTGACTTTCTTTGAAGAATTTATTCATGTACCTCAATTGTTTGTTTGTGTGTTCCTAGATTTCTTTAAGAAATTTATTGATTTCCTCTTTGAGACCTTTATTATCTTCATATAGTTCAGTGGTACTCAACCTTCCTAGTGCTGTGGCACTTTAATACAGTTCCTTTTGTGGTGACTTCCAAACAAATTATTTTCATTGCTATTTTAAAACCATATTTTTGCTACAATTTGTTATGAATTATAATGTAAATATTTGGGTTTATGATGGTCTCAGGTGAAAGAATCATTAGACACGCCCAACAAAGGGTTTGCAGCCCACAGGTTAAGAACCATTGATAAAATTTGTTTTAAGGTATTTTCTTGTGTTTCAGCTATGTTGGAATATGTAGGGCCTGCTGCAGTAGGATAGTTGGGCTCTGGTTGAGACATATTGCCTTGGCTGTTATTGATGGTGTTCTTAAACTGGCACTAGGTTTCCAGGTTTATGGTGTTTATAGGACTAGGTGCTGATTTCTAGGTTTGACTTTGCTGGGTGGGTGTTTTATTGCTTGGTTTCTGTTTCTCACTGTATTTTCTAAGTATATGTTGTCTGTATATTGCCCGTTTTCCTTCTTGCCTGTCTGTTCATGAGTATTTGCTGCTTGTGGAGCCTATAGGAAGGGGAGGGCAGGGAGATGTTCTATGGAATCTACATGATGCATGAAGAGGGGAAGGGAGTGCAACTGGTGTTCTGTTGCAGCACTATGGATGATCATGAGGGTTTGAATCTGGGAGAACAGAGAGTGCAGAAAGTCCATAGACAGGCTAGGCTACCTGGTCTTCTGGGAGGCATGCCTTGTTATTGAAAAGGGGGTACCTCCCTCTTTTTGGGGATGGGACCCGATGACAAAGGGGGGAGGACTTCCAGGGAGGGATGTTTTGTGGGAATCACAGGAAGCATAGGTAGCAAGGTAGTGGAGGTTTTAACTGGTGGTCTGTTGCAGTGCCAGGGATAACCCTGAGGACTGGATCTGGGAGAATGGAGATAATGGAGAAGAAAGGATGTCTGCAGCATCCTACCTGGTGTTCTGGCAGGTGTGGCCTGTGTTTGAGCAGGTATTATCAACCTGAATTTGGGGCTGGGATGGGGCCGGGGAGTAGAGGCTGTGGGGAATGTTTGTTGGATACACAGGAGGTGTGGGCAGGGAGGGGGAGACTGCAACTGGTGTGCCTTTGCAGCATTAGAGCTGACCCTGAAGTTTGCTTCTGGGGGAACAGAGAGGGTGGAGAAGGTCTGGTGGCAGCTGATCTGGTCTTCTCCACTTTTATACATCTTAGCTTGTTCTGAGTAGGGTGGTCCTGCAGACTTTGAAAAGTTCTTTAGGTATTTCCCAGTGCAAAGTTCTTTTTTGTTGACCTAGCAATATTACCTGTCTTGGCCACAACTTTACATGTACTCACCTTTTCTGTCAAAATTTCAAGGTTTTCAAATGCTTATACTCTGATCCACTTTGTTCCAAACTCTGTAAATGTGGGTAAAATTGTAAGTAATACCAGTAGTATAACATGAGTTATTTACTTTAAATTTCCTCATACCAACTACACTATTCCACACCTTTGAGCTCCACCTCCAACAAAGTGATAGAGCAAATGTATTATTTGCCACAGTATGCCAAGAATGTCTTCAAGTCAATTTTATGCAGAATTATTATTTTCAGTAAAAACTTTAACAGAGTAACATTACTGTCTCTTTCTATGAGCATTCGGGTCTCAGGTTCCATATAATGTGGGATGCTCAGCAGTATGTTGTGAATACGTATTTTTATTTTTATTTTACCATTGTTTAATAAAGAGGCTGCTTTGGCCTATAGAAAGCCAGAATATAACTAGGCCAGAAAAGCAAACTGAATACAGGGAGAAAGAAGGCAGAGTTGAGGGAGAGGCAAGCAGCTACTTGAGAATCAAGAGGCAAAGTAACAAGCCATGAGCCTCATAGTAAAATTTAAATGAATAGAAATGGGTTAATTTAAGTTGTAAGAACTAGTTAATAATAAGCCTGAGTTAATAGGTCAAACCATATGTAATTAATATTAAACCTCTGAGTGGTCATTTAAAAGTACCTGTGGGACCAGACAGGAGGAGAAACCTGCAGTTACATACCATAAATTTTTCATAATCTCTATTTGGAGTTCAGGTTTTCTCAAGGTTCCACAGTCCAAGTTTTCAGACTCCTCCCATGAACCAAATTAAAATGTTTCTATACATCACCAATATAGTCAAAATAATATTGTAAATTCTTAGCATGGATTTTCTGTGCCACTCAGGTTTCCATCTGTATAGCAAACCCTGAAGGTAGTAAATTTATAAGATATTTATAATCTTTTGCTTATGCTTTTATGTCCTGATTAATTTCAATAATCATGGCTGATTATTTCATATCTCGTGGATATTCAGGTTATCATAATGGGACTAGGAAAGCCACTCACTTCTCAAAATATAGAACAAATGTCTGTTCCATATGCCCTCAAGTCTGAACATGACCTATGTTTAAAGCGTCTATAGCCTCCTAGCAGAATCATTTCACACACCAATATGGGCACTTGGGGATACATTCAAAATAAGATCTATACCACTTTTAATTTTAGACTTATCAACTCCCAAAACCATGAATTTCCTAAAATTTTTAATAGGTTTTGAAAACTTGCTGAACAGCAACTCTCAGATTTTTCATTACATGACTTTTGACCTCTTTTATCTAGTTTAATAAGCAAGTATGAATACAATAAATAATAAAATGTTTGCCAAATGAAAAAGAGAATTAAAAATTGCCAAATAAAAAATCAAATGAAATTTTTATCTGCTTGAACAAAATTATGTTTCTTATTGAAAAAAAAAAGCTTTAGCGTGTTTAATTTTCCTCTTACATTAAAAGATACTTGCTGAATCAATTACTTTTGTGTTGTTTTGTTTTTTCTGCTTATCAGACTTTAGTATCAAATTTATTTGTTAGGATGTTAATAATCTAGTTGTATTTCATAGTTGGATGGGAATCTTACTGCTAAGGAAAAGAAGATGTTTAAATCCAGAGCAATAGAGCATATACTTTTTTCCCTCTCTTCAGAACTCCACTGACATCACTGGACTCAATTAAGAGATTCAGACATCTGCAGAGTTTAGTATCTTGTTAAATTGCTCTTTTGATTAAAGAATTTTGCTGATATGATGTTCTTTCATTTCATTCTCATTAGAGTCCATTTTCTCAAATGATGTCATCTCAAGTCTCATATATATGTGTGTGTGTGTGTGTGTGTGTATGTATATATGTATGTATATATACATATATATAAGCACTATGATTTTAATTCTTGTTTTATCACCATATTTTTGGTGTCATTGTCTATAATTAATGAATTCAAAAACTGATATAATTCTACCAGAATATAAAAAATAACCAATTTCTATTCTTGATATATAACTGGGACACAAAGTAAACTATTATATTTTTCATAGAAAATAGCTCATCTTAGAAATTCAAGTTAATATTTAGTTATTGATTCACATGAAACATGCTGGAATATGATATACTTGGAGAATGAAATTTTCTGTTTAATAAAATATTCTTGCTAAGGTAGATTTACTTTTTTATTATGATTCAGTGATTCATAAAACACATCAGGCATAAAATATGAAAAGATCTCACAGAATGGGAGGAAGTATTTGCAAATCATGTTCTTGATAAGAACCTGGCAAATAAAATATGTAAGAAATCTCAAGTCATAAATAAAATAAAATCGCGGTTAAGAATGGGAAAGGAATCAGTGCAGATATTTCTTTTCTTTTTTTTTTTTTTTTTGGTGTTTTTTCGAGACAGGGTTTCTCTGTGGCTTTAGAGCCTGTCCTGGAACTAGCTCTTGTAGACCAGGCTGGTCTCGAACTCACAGAGATCCGCCTGCCTCTGCCTCCCGAGTGCTGGGATTAAAGGCGTGCACCACCATCGCCCGGCCAGTGCAGATATTTCTACAAGGAGTTTAAAATGCAGTTGTGCCCTTGTTATCACACTATGAAGGACACAAAAACAGGAGGATAGCTATTCAATGTCATTCTTGGTTAACCCTAAGTTCAAGGCCAGCATGCACAATATGAGACTCTCTCAAAATTATAGAAATATAAAATAGAAAAATTTAAAGCTTTTGTTCAGTCTTTCTAACTTTTTTACAATTGTTTATTCATTGATTGATTGATTGATTAATTGTTGTAGGTTCACCAGAGCATAAATGAGGAGAGACAAAAGACAACTTGTAGAAGTGATTCTCTTCTTCTACCACATAGAACATGGGGACTAAACTCAGTTCTTCAAGCTTGGCAGCACCTTTATGAACTGAGTCACCTTATTTCCACAGAAAACATTTTTTGTTTTGTTTTTCCAAACAGGAAATCACACAGAATCAAATATTCAAAAATAAACTAAAATCACATTAAAAAGTTTGGGTATCACTAATCATCAAGTTGATGTAAATCAAAACTATATTGAAATGTTAATCAGTACCCACTAACATGACTAGTAAAACAATGGAAATAGCAGGCTGATGAGATCTGAAGTAGGAAATGGGGAAAACAGGAAGGATTTCTACTTAAGGAGATGGAGGGAGATAAATACAGAAGGAGAAGGGAGGGGGTCAACTAACTGTAGGCGTATCAGGAAACGTTATAAGCAATCAAACTATTAACTATCTACCTAAACAAATGTAATATATACGTGTGTGTGTGTGTGTGTGTGTGTGTGTGTGTCTAGTTTAAATGAAATTTTCCCATCGGGCTTGAAAATGCTTCTTCCTTTAACCAAAGAATTGTTTAAACAATTCCCCAACATCCCCTTTTAAAAAGGCTTCTTTTGAAAACACCATAGGCCATGGCTATTGCCCTTGGTTATCCTACAGAAGTGGATGGTAAGTTCTAATTGCTGAAGACACCATGTATTTTAGACATAGGTCCTACAGGCTTCTGAGATGGAACTGTACCTGAATCTAAAGCTTCTTTTGTGAAGACTGTCTGGAATGGGGCCAGAAGGTGCCATACAGACTTCCAAAGGATACAGACAACCAATAAATAGTCCTATTAGGTATGATGCCTATGAATGACAACAAAACCCAGCATGGTACAACAACCCTAAGGATACAGTAGTGACATGATACCTTGACAGTAACCAATAGCTCTCCAGTTGTTCTTAAGACCTACTCAGCAAGAGAGAAATCATGTCTTGCACTACAAACCAACTATGGAAAGTTAATGATGTCATGATTTTTGAAAAAGAACCTTTAATTGCACTTATTTAGCCAACATAATACCTAACTATATTCTAAATATTTGTCCTTCTACCCACAGATAAATGTAATTCTCACCTTCCATCTAGAAGACATTTTGCAACAAAAAGAGACCATTAAGGAAAGCTGCAACCAATCAAAATACAGAGTTGTGGAGTCCAGTCTCAACTGACACATCTCCTATATAGCATCTGTACATAAGTCTCAAGGATTGTTGTGGAAGAGGAAGGGAAAGATTTTAAGAGCCAAAGAAACAGGATATTTGATGTGGGATAGCATATCCTAGTAATGCCAGATGTTCCATGGGTAAAATCTCACTAAAATTACTACTTAAATATGAGTTGAACAAGAAATACAGTGAGATATATATATATATATATATATATATATATATATATATATATAGTGGAGAGGAGATGGCTCAGGAGGCAAAAATTTATACAAAGAACTATAGACAAGTAATGAATGCAGAGCTCAGGTAATATAGCCTTTTCTAGGGAAGAATATACCCACTATTTATGCAAAAGAAAATAGTCTGCTCTGAAAACATACATACAAATTACAAGTAACATTATACAGAGTAACCATGGTGTAATTATATATTTAACTGAAAAGTTTGGAGGAAAAAAGAAAAACAGCACAGAGAACAAAAATACTCACAGGTGTGATCCACAAAATTCATCTACAGAGAAGCAGGCAAGAATGTCCACAATCTAGCATGCAGATATATTATACTACCCATGCAGGATCAGGATCAGCTATAGTCCTTGCAAAAGCTTTGGCCCCTCATGGAATAGGTGTTATATGAAAGGTAACCTAGAGAAATCCCAAGTGAGTTACAGAAAAGGTGCCAGAGGACTGGTAAACAGTAGGTACAAAATGGCTATAGTACCACAGGCTGTAGAGACTGGAGTAGAAACATGATACAGGAGTCTGAGGCAGAAATTTTCATTCCCAGAGGGAGGAGGTTGAACCATATGTGGGAATAAATAATGTTGCCAATTCTTAGCCAAATATCAACATAGGAAAATGAGAAATTGCTTCAATCTTCTATGTTATCACAAGTAGACGTGAGTTTTCTCAAACAAGGTCTGTGAGATGTTCATTAAAAAACTTAAATTCATGCAGAATAAACACAGTGTCAAAATGACATGCAGACAGGAATACACCTCCCTTTCTGCCTCAGATCCCCAGACATTGAAAGCTAACAATGGGAAACAGAATCCTATTGTCATCAGAAAGAAAGATTGACTGGTAAGCAGGGGTCTCAGACTGAAAATCTAATACACAAAGCTGAGTCCAACAGAAAGAAAGGACATATTAATCCAACTTATTTGGATAACTAAGACTAGCACTTGCATCATTTCTCCATCTGCAGAGACAGTTGCAACAAAAACACCAAACAACAAAACCAAAAACCCATGACTTTTACACCCAAAACACACTGTAACATACATATGTGACCATGCATACACAAACATGTAACACACACACACACACACACACACACACACACACACACACACGTGGAAAAACCAAAACAGGAAATTAGGCACACTAAGCAATGAGATCTAAGTGATAATAAAAAATATACTACAAAGAAAAACCAAGGACTAGATGATGCATTACTGAATTTACCATCCCTTCAATGGAAGAGACAAAACCCAGGCTTCTGAAGCTGTTCTACAAAAGAGAAGAAAAGAAGTTTCAGTATAAACACATTCTACAGGGAAGAGTTTTACTCTGATACCAAAACTGGGTTAGGACAACAAAATAAAGAAAACTATGGTAGTAGTTATTTGATTCATTTATTTGATAAAATACCTGACACAAGTGACTTAATGACAGAAATGTTTCTTTTCACCCAGAGTTTGAAGGTACAGTTAATCATGGCAGAGTGTCCTGAGGGGAGCTAGCTGGTAACATTCCATTAATAATCAGGGAGAAAGAGTTGAATACTGGCACTCTGCATGCTTTCTTCTTTATGTTCAATACTAGTCTCTGGGAGATGGGATGGAACCACCTATATTTATGCTGAATCTTCCATCCTCTAATAAACCTTCTGGAAACATTATAAGAAACACACCCAGAGGCATTTCTCCAGTGATCCTAAATCTAGGGAAGTTTGCAATGAAGATTAACCATCCCAACTAAAGATACATTTTTCCCGACAAATACAGACGTTACTTTTCACAATAAAATACAGCCAGAAGAACAGGTCATACCAGTCAGAAGATCAGACTTCACTGCTCAGGTGCAGGCCACACCAGTCAGAGCTGTCACAGGCCAGACCCTGCACCAAATCTCTGGGGACTATTGGCGCTCAGATGTGGGCCACACCAGTCAGAAGAACAGCGATCCCCTGCTGTACTGAAGGCCAAGAAAGCTAACTGCCAGAAGGCCAACTCCAAACAAGTACAGAAACTTCCTACTATATTGGACATCGTATAAGCTGCAAGAAATCCAGGCCACAAAGACTAGAAGACTAAAGAGGAAACAGAAAAGAAAGATCAAAATACCCATTTCCATTCTTTTATACATCACCATGAGGCTTATGGCCTATCAGCAAGGTTCTGGTTGGCTACTCACATCTATTTCTTCTGGCAGCTTCATGGCTTCTTTCTGACCCCACCTTCTTTCTCCCAGCATTCAGTTTATTTTTTCCCACCTAGCTCTGCTCTACCATATCAAAGACCCAAAACAGCTTCTTTATTAACTAATGGTATTCACTCATACAGAGAGAAATCCCACATTATCTCACCTTTTATGTCAGGAAAAGAAGCCTTAGTCTTAGTAAGGATGCTTAGGATTTTAAGAAGCACTTCTGATCAGAAAATAATTAAAGACATGCAATAAAGACAAATCCAGGTAGAAAAGACCTGTTAATTAATTACAATGTTGGATAAAATGTGCATAAGCTTGGGATTCCAAAGAAAAAGAGTATAGAGAGTTATAAAAAGTTATAAAAAGAAGTAAATGGCTGTTAAAAAATAAAGTCTTTAAAGAGACAGAGTAAACTTGTAGAACAAGTAATAGAAATAAAAGCCATGTAAAGATGGAATATACAAAGAGAGTCTGGATTATGAATATTATTGTATTTTTTGAATTTTTTGACTGCAGAGAGACATTTGATTCTGGGAGCTGCTAAGCTAAACCAACACATATATTTTAAAGATTTCATGATTATAAAAAATGATTCTAAAAATATGTTGCTTTGGAAAAGAGGTTCTGCTGTTATTTCCACAGAAGATGAGAACCTGTGGATTCATTTCAGACACATGTGGTTTGATGGACCAAGATCCTGTGAAAGGTCACCGTGAACACCCACAAAATTTACTTTGTCCAACAAAAAGCAGGAAAAGCGGCTTAGAGAGAACTAAGTCCAAATTCCCTGAAAGATTATTTATAAATGTTTCTATGCTATAGAGATTTGCATTGGTATGGATCTTGCTCTATTGATACAAATTTAAGGTCAAGATTTTATATGTATATTTCTTTTTTTTGCTTAGGGAAATAATTTTTCGTTCTTTCTTGTTTTATTTATTATTATTATTATTATTATTATTATTATTAAAAATTTCTGCTTCATCCCAATCTCCAATTTCCCTCCCCCTCCCTCCACTCCCCTCTGCTTCCCTCTCCAGTCCAAGGAGCAGTCAGGGTTCTCTGCCCTGCGGGAAGTCCAAGGTCCTCCCTACTCCATCCAGGTCCAGGAAGGTGCACATCTAAACAGACTAGGCTCCCCAAAAGCCAGTACATGCAGTAGGATCAAAATACAGTGCCATTGTCCTTGATTTCTCAGTCAGACCTCGTTGTCCACCATGTTCAGAGAGTCCAGTTTGATCCCCTGCTTTTTCAGTCTCAGTCCAGCTGGCCTTGGTGAGCTCCAATTAGACCAGTCCCACCATCTCAGTGGGTGGGCACACTCCTCGCGCTCCTTCAGCTCCTCATTTGGGCCTTGGGAGCTCAGTCCTACGCTCCAATGCTCCAATGTGGGTCTCTGTCTCTATCTCCATCCATCACCAGATGAATCTTCTATGGTGATATGCAAGATATTCATCAGAATGGCTACAGGAAAGGGCCATTTCAGGCTCCCTCTCTTCAGATGCCCAAGGAACTAACTGGAGACATCTCCATGGATACCTGGGAATCCCTCTAGATTAAAGTCTCTTGCTAAACCTAAAGTGGCTCCCTTAATTAAGATATCTTCTTTCCTGCTCCCCTATCCACCCTTCCTCAATCCCAACCATCCCATTCTCCCAGGGTCTCCCCCACCTCCTACGCTCCTCACTTTTATCTCCACATCACCCCATCATCCCTTACCACCACCCCACCCCAACCCCCAAGATTCCAATTTTTTGCCTGGCAATCTAGTCTACTTCCAATATCCAGGAGGATACCTATATGTTTTCCTTTGGGTTCACCTTCTTATTTAGCTTCTCTAGGATCAGGAAATACAAGATCACTAACCTTTATTTATGTCTAGAATCCGCTTAGGAGTGAGTACATCCCATGTTCATCTTTTTGGGTCTGGGCTGCCTCACTCAGAATAGTGTTTTCTATTTCCATCCATTTGTATGCAAAGTTCAAGATGTCATTGTTTTTTACCGATGAGTGGTACTCTAATGTATATATAGTCCACACTTTCTTTATCCATTCTTCCATTGAAGGGCATCTAGGTTGTTTCCAGGTTCTGGCTATTACAAATAATGCTGCTATGAACATAGTTGAACAATGCTTTTGTATTATGATAGGGCATCTCTTGGGTATATTCCCAAGAGTGGTATTGCTGGGTCCTGGGGTAGGTTGATCCTGAATTTCCTGAGAAACCGCCACACTGCTTTCCAAAGTGGTTGCACAAGTTTGCATTCCCACCAGCAATGGATGAGTGTACCCCTTACTCCACATCCTCTCCAGCAAAGGCTATCATTAGTGTTTTTGATTTTAGCCATTCTGACAGGTGTAAGATGGTATCTCAAAGTTGTTTTGATTTGCATTTCCCTGATCGCTAAGGAGGTTGAGCATGACCTTAAGTGTCTTTTGGCCATTCGAACTTCTTCTGTTGAGAATTCTTTGTTCAGTTCAGTGCCCCATTTTTTTAATTGGGTTAATTAGCATCTTAAAGTCTAGTTTCTTGAGTTCTTTATATATTTTGGAGATCAGACCTTTGTCTGTTGTGGGGTTGGTGAAGATCTTCTCCCAGTCAGTAGGTAGCCTTTTTGTCTTAATGACAGTGTCCTTTGCTTTACAGAAGCTTCTCAGTTTCAAGTGGTCCAATTTATTCAATGTTGCCCTTAATGCCTGTTTTGCTGGGGTTATACATAGGAAGTGGTCTCCTGTGCCCATGTGTTGTAGAGTACTTCCCAGTTTCTCTTCTATCAGGTTCACTGTGTTCAAATTAATATTGAGGTCTTTAACCCATTTAGACTTGAGTTTTCTACATGGTGATAGATATGGATTTATTTTCATTCTCCTACAGATTGATATCCAGTTATGCCAGCACCATTTGTTGAAGATGCTTTCTTTCTTCCATTGTATACTTTTAGCTCCTTTGTCAAAAATCAGGTGTTCATAGGTTTGTGGGTTAATATCTGGGTCTTCTATTTGATTCCATAAGTTGACTTCTCTGTGTTTATGCCTATATCAAGCTGTTTCCAATACTGTAGCTCTGTAATAGAGTTTGAAGTCAGGGATGGTAATGTCTCCACAAGTTCCTTTATTGTATAAGATTATTTTGGCTATCCGTGGTGTTTTGTTTTTCCATATAAAGTTGATTAATGTTCTCTCAAAGTCTGTGAAGAATTTTGATGGGATTTTGATGGGGATTGCATTGAATCTATAGATTGCTTTTGGTAGAATTGCCATTTTTACTATGTTGATCCTCCCAATCCAAGAGCAAGGGAGATCCTTCCATTTTCTGGTATCCTCTTCAATTTCTTTCTTCAAAGACTTAAAGTTCTTGTCAAATAGATCTTTCGTTTCCTTGGTTAGAGTTACCCCAAGATAATTTATGCCTTTTGTGGCTATCATGAAAGGTGATGCTTCTCTGATTTCCCTCTCTGCTTCCTTATCCTTTGTGTAAAGGAGGGCAACTGATTTTTTTGGAGTTGATCTTGTATCCTGCCACATTACTAAAGGTGTTTATCAGCTGTAGGAGTTCTTCTGTAGAGTTTTTGGGGTTGCTTATGTATAATATAATATCATCTGCAAATAACGAAAGTTTAACTTCTTCCTTTCCAATTCAAATCCCGTTGATCTCCTTATGCTGTCTTATTGCTATTGCAAGAACTTCAAGCACTATATTGATGAGATATGGAGTGAGTAGACAGCCTTTTCGTGTTCCTGATTTTAGTGGAATGGCTTTGAGTTTCTCTCCGTTTAATTTGATGTTAGCTGTCAGCTTGCTGTAAATAGCTTTTATTATATTTAGGTATGAACCTTGTATCCCTAACCTCTCCAAGAACTTTATCATAAAGGGGTGCTGAATTTTGTCAAATGCTTTTTCAGCATCTATTGAAATAATCATATGATTTTTTTCTTTCAGTTTATTTATATGATGGATTACATTGATAGATTTGCGTATGAAGAACCAGCCTTGCATTTCTGGGATGAAGCCTACTTGATCATAATGGATAATTTTTCTAATGTGTTCTTGGACTCTGTTTGCCAGTATTTTATTGAGAACTTTTGCATCGATGTTCATGAGTGAGATTGGCCTGTAATTCTCTTTCTTGGTTGAGTCTTTGTGTGGTTTTGGTGTCAGGGTAACTGTGTCTTCATAAAAGGAATTTGGCAATGACTCTTCTGTTTCTATATTATGAAATACATTAAGGAGTATAGGTATTAGGTCTTCTTGGAAGTTCTGGTAGAATTCTGCATTGGAAACCATCTGGTCTTGGATTTTTTTTGGTAGGGAGGTTTTTGATAACAGCTTTTAATTCATCGCGTATAACAGGACTATTTAGATTGTTCACCTGATCTTGGTTCAACTTTGGTATATGGTACTTATCTAAAAAATGTCCATTTCTTTTACATTTTCCAATTTTGTGGCATACAGGCTATTGTAGTAAGATCTAATGATTCTCTGAGTTTCCTCTTTGTCTGTGGTTATGTCCCCCTTTTCATTTCTGATCTTATTAATTTACTTGTTCTCTCTCTGCCGTTTGATTAGGTTGGATAGGGGTTTATCAATCTTGTTTATCCAAGAGCCAGCTCTTTGTTTTATTGATTCTTTGGATTGTTTTCTGTGTTTCTATTTTGTTGATTTCAGCCCTCATTTTGATTATTTCCAGTCTTCTCCTCCTCTTGGGTGCCTCTGCTTCTTTTTTTTTTCCTAGAACTTTCATCTGTGCTGTTAAATCTCTAATGTATGCTTTCTCTGTTTTCTTAATGTGGGTACTTAGTGCTATGAAATTTCCTCTTAGCACTGCTTTCATAGTATCCCATAGATTTGAGTATGTTGTATCTTTATTTTCGTTGAATTTAAGGAAAACTTTAATTTCTTTCTTTATTTCTTCCCTGACCCAGGGGTGGTTTAGTAGTTGACTGTTTAGCTTCCAAGAGTTTGTAGGCTTTCTGGGGTTAGCATTGTTGTTGAATTCTAACTTTATTCCATGGTGATCTGATAAGACACAGGTGGTTAGTAATATTTTTTTGTATCTGTGAAAGTTTGCTTTATTTCCGAGTATGTGATCAATTTTTGGGAAGGTTCTATGCCCTGCAGAGAAGAAGATATATTCTTTCCTATTTGGGTGGAATGTTCTGTTAAGATGTCTGTTAAGTCCATTTGGTTCATTACCTCAATTAAATCTCTTATTTCTCTGTTACATTTCTGTCTGATTGACCTGACTATTGGTGAGAGAGGAGTGTTGAAGTCTACTATTACTGTGTATGGTTTGATGGCTGCCTTGAGTTCTAGTAATGTTTCTTTTACATAAGTGGGTGCTTTTATATTAGGGGCATAGATATTCAGGATTGAGACTTCATCCTGATGGATTGTTCCTTTTTATGAGTATAAAATGTTCATCTCCATCTCTTCTGACTGATTTTAGTTTGAAGTCAATTTTGTTAGAAATTAGTATGGCCAAACCCACTTGTTTCTTAGGTCCATTTGCTTGATAAACCTTTTTCAAACCCTTTACTCTGAGTAGATATCTGTGTTTGTGGTTGAGGTGTGTTTCTTATAAACAGAAAAATGTTGGATCCTGTTTTGTATCCAATCTCTTAGTCTGTACCTTTTTATAGGTGAATTGAGTCCATTGACATTAAGTGATATTAATGACCAGTGTTTGTTAAGTCCGGTTATTTTTTTTTTTTTAGTAGTAGAGTTTGTGTGTTTCCCTTGAGTTGTGCTGGTGAAGCGTCGCTGGATGTCTGAGTTATTGTGGACATTGTTGGACTCCTTGGTTTGTGATTTTCCTTCTATTACTTTCTGTAAGGCTGGATTTGTGGCTACATATTGTTTAAATTTGTTTTTATCCTGGAATATTTTGTTTACTCTATTGACAGTGAACAAAAACTTGGCTGGGTATAGTAGTCTGGGCTTGCATCCATGGTCTCTTAGTTTCTGCAAAACATCTATCCAGGACCTTCTGGCTTTCATGGTTTCCATAGAGAAGTCAGGTGCAAGTCTGATAGATTTACCTTTATAAGTTACTTGACCTTTTTCCTTTGCAGCTCTTAACATTCTTTCTCTGTTCTGTATGTTTTCTATTTTAATTATTATATGGTGAAGGGATTTTTTTGATCCAGTCTAGTCGGTGTTCTGTATGTTTCTGAACCTTCATAGCAATATCTTTCTTTAAGTTGGGAAAGTTTTCTTCCATAATTTTATTGAATATATTTTCTGGGCCTTTGAGCTATAATTCTTCTCCTTCATCTACCGCTATTATTCTTAGGTTTGGTCTTTTTATTGTTTCCCAGATTTCTTGAATGTTTTGTGGTGAAAATTTGTTGGATTTGCTGTTTTCTTTGATGTGTGTGCTTATTTTCTCTATGGTGTCTTCAGAATCTGAGATTCTTTCTTCTATCTCTTGTATTCTGTTGGTTATGCTTGTTTGTGTAGACTCTGTTTTACCTAGATTTTCCATATCCAGCTGGCCCTGGGTTTGTGTTTTCTTCATTGCCTCCATTTCAGTTTTCTAGTCTTGAACTGTTTCTATTATAAGTTTGATTGTTTTTTTTTTTTTTTTGTTTCCTAGGATATCATTTACAGATTTACTCATTTCTTCAAACATTTTGTTATTCTTCTCATCCATTTCTTTAAGGGAGTTTTTCACCTCCTGTTTAAGGGACTCTATCACTTTTATAAAGTCATTTTTTCTACTTCTTCTTGATTAGGTTTTTCAAGTCCTCCTTTTGTAATTTTGCTCTGTTCTGGTGTTTTCATGTTGTTTTTCAGATTGTTGGAGGGATTCTTGCATTGTCGCCTGCCCATCTCTTCCTCAGAATACTCCTGGATGGATCTTCTGGTTCAGGATTAGTTCCCCTTGTTGGCCAGGGACCTCGCAGACAAAAGGCCTACCTTGCTACAGGCAGGCTATTGAAACAAAGGAACTCCCACATTCACCACCCTGTCCCAGCACCCAAACAGGCTGAGCTGGGGGATGTTATGGCCCCGAAAGAGGGAGGAAGAAGGGAGTGGTAGCTTGGTTGCTAGCTGGGAAGGGATAGGAAGAGAGAGGCTGTAGCCGGGAAGAGCAGCCCTTGCAGAATGACCAGGAAGTATAGGGAATTGAGCAATGTCTGTGCTCTGTCTCCCATGTTTCTGCCAGGAGTCAGGAACTCACTCCCCCCTCTGATGGTACAGGATCAGAGCCCCTAGGAGCCCAGGAACCTCGCAGTCAAAAGACCTACCTTGCTGCAGGCAGGCTATTGAAACAAAGGAACTTCAGTCCGATTGTGCTGACCACCCCATCCCAGCGCATTTTTTAATTTTTACATTTTACAATTTAATTTCATCATTATTAGTAACCAACTTTTGATTAGTGTTACATTATCACAAATCACTAGTCAAGATACAAATGTATTCATATTTTACATTTAAACATGCTGAATCTGACGGAAAGATGAATATAATTATCAAGGTTGCATGTTTGCTACATTAGGGATATTGTAAGGGTGTTAATCACAACAATACCTCATAAATTCTTCATAAATCATTCATCGTCTATTGCAGTGAATAACTGGATCTTATAAAAAATATTATTCAGTTTCATTATTTTTTCCTGTTGATATTGCATTTGTGTGTCAGGAATGTTAGTTATTTGGATATAAAGTTAAAGGTACCTGAAAGAAACTGAATTTTAAACTCTGTAACACTGTAGCCAATAATAACATAAGTAAAAATCTCCCCATTAGAAGATTAATAAGGGGCATAGATATAAACAAATTTTATGCTATAGAAGACAGAGTACTATAAGATTAACTTAGAAATAATAAATATTTCTTAGAATATTATGTATTCTCCCAATTCACTATTTTCTTGTACTTGTTTTATTTTCTTACCAACATAGACAAGTTCGATATTTGTATGTCATTTTATTCTCTGCTTTTGTGTATCCTCTAAAAAGAAAATATGCTAGGTGGTCTGGTATAAGCAGAGATGAGGAACAGCAGGAGACTGTACTTTCAAACATGTTTAGGTTTCATGTGTCTTTTGGTACTGAAGATACATTCTGAAAACTGAGCTATATATGATTTTTTTCCTTGTGTAAATATCGTGGAGTTTTGTAAAACAATTATGCCATTAAATAATATAATCCCATGTGATCATAATCATATACTTAAACTATTGTTTACATTACTGTTACATAAACCCAAATATGAAATATTTAATTGTAATATGAGTGTTATCTATAATAGTCAAGCTTATATTTATGTTATCGGGTTTTCTAGATGTACAGAGATGTATTTCAGATAATTAGATATTCTTCAGATCTTTCAAAGACTACAGAATATGGCATTTAAAATGTTTTAATAGCTTGGTATTTTTCATAACATGAGACACCTCTGCTCCTGGCAGCACCAATTACTTCAAGAGGAAGATGGACATCAAGGAGTCTCCTTATGGAGTTTGCTAGCCATTTGGGCAAGAAATTGCTCTTGCCAGAACTGCTTGATGCTATTCTGTATGAACTAGAAATGGAAGATCCACAGAGAACTGACTGCCGAACTTGCCTAAAGGTGAGACGATGCTTTGGAGTTCCTGCTTCATGAAAGAGTCTGTCAGACATTCTGCATGACAAAGAAGAAAGTGACTGACAAACTGCCAATATAGGTAGAACTATCTTTGAAATTTCTTGCTTTATGGAAAAGTCTGCTGGATACTCTGGGCCTGTGGCTAAATATTATATGCCCCAACAATACAGAACTTTGGGTGACTGTTCAGGCAGTGAGATGTCTCTGTCAATTCTGGAGTTTAGGAAGATGTTTACAATGTACTTCCTGTTTATTTAGGTAATCATATCTTTCTGGAGTCTTGGATGGAGTTGAAGAATAGATAGCTACAGTTATAGCTTTCCTTAGTTATTATATCAATATTGCAACTATAATTCTTGTTTGATACTTGTTATATGTAATTTTACTATGTTAAAGTTAAATCCTTCTTTTTTATTTAAACAGAAAAGGGGAAATAGTGTTGAAGGTCTGTCTGTTGCTTTTATTGGTTAATAAAGAAAGAAACTGGTGTGGCCTGAGAGGGAAGAGTAGAGATAGACAGGAAAGACTAAACTGAATAATGGGAGAAAGGAGGCAGAATTAAAGAGAAGCCATGTAGCCCCACCAGAGACCAGGTAAGCCACAGCCATGTGGCAATACACAAATTAATAGAAGTGGGTTAAATTAAGATGTAAGAGTTCGCCAATAAGCTAGACCTAATGGGCCAAGCAGTGACTCAATTAATACAGTTTCTGTGTGATTATTTTAGTTCTGGGAAGCCAGGAACAAACACTTGGCCTCCTACAACACTTACGCCATTGAGTTTCTTTCTCCTAAATGTTGTTCCACAGCTTGCCAAAAATAGTGTCACAATCTAAGGAATAGGCATAAAGACCATGAACTTGAATGGTATATTTTACATTCAGACTTTTACAAGCCATGGAAGGAGACAATGTCATCTGTATAATATATAATTGGACGATTAATAGAGACATTTATAAATGTTTCCAAGTTTATTATACTAAAGACCATGATTGAGAGCAACTTAGAGAGCAAAATGGTTATTTGGCTTATATATCCCAAGTCACAGTCAGTTGAGGGAACCAAGTCAATAGTTTAAGCAGCAACCTGGAGACACAAACTGAAACAAAGACCATGGAGGATTGTTGCTTACTCTTTTGCTCAGTCTGTTTTATAATATCATTTAAAGTTAATTACCAAGGGGTGGCACTGTCCCCAGTGAGCTGGTCCCTCACACATCTATCAATAAACAAAAAAATTCCCCACAGACTTGTTTATCAATCAGTCTGATTGAAACATTTTCTTAATTGAGATTTCCTCTTCTCAAAAACGTTTAGTTTTTATCAACCTGACCAAAAACTAGTAATTATTGTCTAGTTTTTGAAGAATTATAAAATATTGACTGAATACAGACAATACATCTATTAACTCTAAAAGAAAATAATAGAAAGATAATGCAACTGACATAAGATATTAACAAATTAAAATTTTTCTCATTGCAGCTGGGGTTATGCATAGGAAAGACTTTAAGGGCAACATTGAATAAATGGGACCTCCTGAAGTTGAGCAGCTTCTGTAAAGCAAAGGACATTGTCACTAAGACACAAAGGCAGCCTACTGACTGGGAAAAGATCTTCACCAACAACTGACAAAGGTCTGATCTCTAAAATATATAAGGAACTCAAGAGACTAGACGGTAAAATGCCAATTAACCCAATTAAAAAATGGGGCCGCTGATCTGAACAAGAGAATTCTCAACAGAAGAAGTTCGAATGGCCAAAAGACCACTTAAGGTCATGCTCAACCTCTCTAGCTATCAGGGAAAATGCAAATCAAAACAACTTTGAGATATCATCTTACACCTGTCAGATTGGCTAAAATCCCAAAACACCAATAATACCTTTGCTGGAGAGGTTGTGGGTAAGGGTACACTCATCCATTGCTGGTGGGAATGCACACTTGTGCAACCACTTTGGAAAGCAGTGTGGCGGTTTCTCAGGAAATTCGGGATCAACCTACCCGAGGACCCAGCAATTCCACTATTGGGAATCTACCCAAGAGATGCCCAATCATACAACAAAAGCATATGCTCATCTATGTTCATAGCAGCATTATTTGTAATAGCCAGATCCTGGAAACAACCTAGATGCCCTTCAGTGGAAGAATGGATGAAGAAACTGTGGAATATATACATGCTAGAATACTACTCAGCGGTAAAAAACAATGACATCTTGAATTTTGCAGGCAAATGGATGAAAATAGAAAACACTATTCTGAGTGAGGTAACCCAGACCCAAAAAGATGAACATGGGATGTACTCACTCATAATCGGTTTCTAGCCATAATTAAAGGACATCGAGCCTATAAATTTGGGATCCTTGAGAAGATAATAAGAAGGTGAACTCCCAAAAAAAGATATAGTAATCCTCCTGGATATTGGAAGTAGACACGATGGCCAGGCAAAATTGGGAACTTGAGGGTTGGGCAAGACTGGGCCAAGGGAAGATGGGGAGAGAAAAGTGTGAAGGGGAGAACACGGGGAGCTCGGAGGAATGGGGTGCTTGGGATATAGGAAGGGTGGATATGGGAGCAGGGAAGCATATATCTTAATTTAAGGAGCTACCTGAGGGTTGTCAGAGACTTGACCCTAGAGGGGTTCCCAGGTTTCCAGGGAGACGCCCCCAGTTAGTTCCTTGGGCAGCTGAGGAGAGGGAGCCTGAAAAGGGCAGTTCCTATAGCCATACTGATGAATTTCTTGCATATCACCATAGAACCTCCACCTGACGACAGATGAAGAAAATGACAGAGCCCCACATTGGAGCACCGGACTGAGCTCCCAAGGTCCTGATGAGGAGCAGAAGGAGAGAGAACATGAGAAAGAAAGTCAGGACCGTGAGGGAACCTCCAGCTGGCGACAGATGGGGAAGGTGACTGAGCCCCACATTGGAGCACTGGACTGAGCTCCCAAGGTCCTGATGAGGAGCAGAAGGAGCGGAGAACATGAGGGAGAAAGTCAGGAACGAGAGGGGTGCGTTCACTCATGGAGACGGTGGGACAGAACTAATGGGAGATCACCAACTCCAGTTGGAATGGGACTGATGGATCATGCGACCAAACCCGTCTCTCTGAATGTGGCCAACAGCGGGGGCTGACTGAGAAGCAAAGGACAATGGCTCTGGGCTCTGATTCTTCTGCATGGACGGGCTCTGTGGGAGCCTTCTCAGCTTGGTCGATCACCTTCCTGGACCTGGGGGGAGTTGGGAGGACCTTGGTCTTAGCATAGAGTGGGGAACCCTGATGGCTCCTTGGCCTTGAGAGGGAGGGAGGGGAGGTATGGGTGGAGGGGAGGGGAGGGAAGGGGGAGAAGGAGGGGAGGAAAGTGGGAGGAGGAGGGGAGGGAGGGGGGAGGAGGAGGTAAGGAGATGGAAATTTTTAAATATAAAAAAAATAAACCATGAGAAAAAAAAGGTAAAATTTTTCTCATTGGATATTATTCATATTGGCTTTATGGGGTGTTTGAAATTATCAAGTTAACAAAGGATAAAGATGGGAAATGTTTTAGGTGGCCCTGACATTTTTTAAATTGTAGGCATTTCCTTACATCAACCACTCCATCTCTTTTTACATCTGAATAGGTATATAAAGTTTGAAAGAGATGATTATTTCTTCTTGAACCTGAGACTATATACTTCCATAAACATAAGGACTAATATACCTGTTGCTTCACTTTTATATCTCTGTCCTCCTATCTTTTTGCACAGAATGTAGTTAGTCACAGTAAGAGTAAGATGAAGAAAACTTGTTTATTTTATCTTATTTAAAATTTTCTAGAGAAACCTCAAATGGGATTTCAGGCTATTGGAAAGTGTTTGGTGAAAACGATAGAAACATTTCTAGAAAGTCATCTTATAGAAAGAAATGAACTATTAAAAACTAGGGTATATACATTATTATAAATATCATTATACCCTAGGCTTACTACTAATCTGATTGCACAGGAAGATGTAACCTAAATACTGTATTAAAATGCTTTAGTAACTTGATTTACTTGAAATCACCACACCTCACAGCCAACTGTGGAATATATATAGTTTTGCAATATATAAATCTTTATATTTTACAATATGCTTATAAAAACTAATCCTTTTTAATAAACCATAGTACGATAATTTATATAGAAAACTAAATTTCTGTACACTGCATATCTAGTCAGCATTTTGTAATTATATAATGATTATCCATTGTTTCTAATGACTCGTAAAAGCTCTGTTTTTAGATTAATTTCATCTAAAATTCTTTTTAAACTATTCTTGGAAAAACAAAGAACCCTAAGAAAGCACTAATTTTAGTCATTGAACCATTATTTTTGGATTCATAGTTCTACTGCAAACCCATGGATATTGTATCTATGATAATTGCTAGAATTTGTTAAATGATATTTATAGGAAATGAGATATGATCCTATACACAGTTCACCAGAGATTATCCTCTGCTTGGGTGTTATAATTGACATTTCACATGAGAATCAATGAGATCCACATTTGCAAGTGATTTGTATGAATATTCCTTTGGAGAAAATTCAGCTATTTCTATACTTATCAATTTTTTTGCAAAAATATTTTACCTCAAAGTAGAAAATACCCTTTTTCAGTTTTTTCATTGAGGAAGTTTTTTTTTTTCTTACTAATGGAAGAACTTATGGGCATTTTACATTATTTCCTGTGGAATATTTTATGAAGTATAATTGACCCAGCTGATATGCAATTTTTAGAGAAATAAAATGCAAGTGTGCATGTGTTCATGAGGTAAGCAAGGCTCAGCCTAGTGAAGTAACTAGAAAGATTAATAATGCATCTAAATACCTCATTATCTTACCTTAAGAAAGATGAGTCTTCACTAGAAGATGATTAAATTATAAACTTAAGGTGTGATTTGGGAAAAAATTAGGACTAGAAAAATAAAATCATAAGATATGTGATGAAACATTCACAAATTGTGAGACAAGCCATGCATTTTTTCAAAACTGTATAATAAATTTATGGAAATTGTGGAATAATTTGATTGTTACAACTAATATCAATGTTTTCTGTTATCATAGAAAATACTTGATAGAGCATTAAGGAATGTAGCTTATGATGAAATGTTTTCTTTAAAGAGAATTTACTATAGGAAGTATTATTCCATTTCTTGCTTCACTTTGACCCTCTCAATTTTCTAAAAGGCAATAGTTTCAGGAAATGAATGTTTGTAAAAATACAATCAATAGGATAATCAGATCCTGTTCAGTCTATAAGGTTTGAGATAAGTGGCATTAATGATAATGTTGATGACCTTAAGCTCCACTCGTAGAACATATGGAATGCACTTTCCTTTGAGGCATAAATCATTAAAGCCCTTTGTAGAAATTTCACAGTTACAAATTCAACAATTGTATATTGATTTTGTCATTAAGCCTATGCATTTGGGCCCATGTCAGCTTCTGATTGTAGTAACCTGATGATGAAGCAGGTTGACCTTCTGTGGCAAATTAACCTTTTCATGTCAGTAGGTTAGAACATTCAAACAAAGAATAATGTGTAGCAGTTTAAAAAAATTTCAGATACTTTACTTGAATAATAAAATTCTCTCGTAGATGTGGAAAATGAATGAATGTAAGTAAGCTAAAAATACACAATATGCCGGTTCATATGAATACTAATACTAATTTCAAAATTACAAATATTTGGTAACATATATTATTTTAAATACCTGTTTTGCAAGTTATTTCGAGTACCAAGGAAACATGGTCCACTCAAAATGGGAAGCGCTTCCATTTGGGAATGCGCCAGGTATACACTATTCTTAGCCACTGTAGAAAAACAGAATAGCATAAAAGTCTAAGAACACAGCCAGATGGAATCTACTCCTGGAGATATTGATTTTAAATTATCTGCAGATACACTCTAACATCCATATTTTTGTATTTCTCAAAACTGGTAGTGTTGATCAGGTAAATTTTAGAAAAAAAATGATTAATAAAAATAAGTCTAATTTAATCTGTAAAATCTATAAAAGCATAAAAAGTAACCATGTAATCATTTGATTCCTATAACCAGATTTTTTTCTTTTTATCACTCTACGTTAATTCTTATATACCTTTTCTTTCCTTCTTTCTGTATGATTATCATTGATTGAAAACCTGGAGATTTGAGAAAGACCAAGAGTGTGGTGCAGTACATGTTTCTAGATGCTTTTCAAAGATTAACTACAGACACTGAATATGAGCAGTATCATAACACAAGTTGGTGGAAAGGGGGCTGGAAGAAGACAGCTAGAACAGGTATTTTCCTTTTGTTCTACTCCCAGTATGTCATTAAGTAAGCACTTGCCTCTTTATGCCTTCCTGTTGCCATGGAATTCTGCTCATCTTGGGTTCAAAAGTAATTGAAACAGTTACATTGGACTGAAATTTTGAAACAACCAGCCAAAATAAATCCTGACTTTTAAATTTATATTTAAATTTTAAATTTTTGTTGAAAAGATTAAAGGCAGCTGAAGTAGTGTTAGAGAAAACAAATATTCATTCATACCTGTAAAAATCACAGTAAATTACAATTACTTAACTTCCAATACAAAAAAATGTAGAATAACATTTTTTCTATTGGAAGAGATTTTGCCCTGTACATCACAATGTAGTTGGAATTTAGAGCCAAGGAACGGAGTGGAGGTTAATGTAGGCAAGATTATCTAAAGTAGATCTCTGAGGTAATTTAAATTAAATTGAATTGAAGTAGTATACACAAATTTTTTTCAAAAGATTAAGTGAGTAATTAATATCTGTTCTTGGCTTAGTGAACAGTATCAGTCATGACTTCCATCTTATGATGCAGACCTTACTAAAACTATTCAGCCTCAGGTAGTTAGCTATTGCACCATAAATATACTAAATCAGGGAGGTAACTGAGATCTACATTAAAATGATAGGAGATATAGAAATGATTTTAGGAAAAAGTTTAGGAGGCCAAATTCTATTTCCACGAACAAGCAGTTTTATTCCTTTATTTTTTGAAGCAGATAAAGATTATATCATTTCTTCATTATGTCTAGCTTAGTCTTTGGACAGTTTGAAACAATCTGTTAGGATTACGGAACAAAGGACATTGGCCAAATGGTTTTAGAAAGTAAGTATTTATAAACAGAGTTTAGTTTCTGTGACTATAAAGAAACCAATTTTATTGTATGGAATAAAATATTGATTTAATTATAAGTTCAGAGAACATTTCATTGATTTTTTAATATTTGAAATCATTTTTTGATAAACTCATTAAAGAAAGGATAGTTTTCAGAAATTGATAGACTTTTCTGATTTTTACTCATCATAAGGTGTTCTAGAAAAGTCTCTGAATGTTCCATAAAGGCAACAGATGTGAACAATACCTATAAACTCTTCTTCTCCAAAGTATATTTGAAATTATGCATCTTTAGGCTTACAAATGTTGAACGAAAGCAACAATTAGGATTAAATTTAGAAATATTAGTTAATGAGTTGTAGGGAGGATATTCAAGTGTAACTAGAAAAACTCATGATGTAGCTCACTTTATTGGTAATGACAAAACTTCATAAGTATAAGTACAACTCAAACGATGAAAGTCTCCCTGCTTCTCAAAATGTAATGAAAAAATATCATATTGTAATATGGCACTAATCAAGTAAATATACCTTGGTTTTATTTTACCATTTTTTTTGCCTAAGTACAATAGAACATAGATTGAAAATTTAAGATTTTAAAAGCCCTGTTTTTTTTAATTTTTAATAAGGAATTTCAGAAACATTTGAAGCATCTTCAGAAATGATTCTAAACCAAAGCTTCTCTTCAACTTCTTTGCAAAGCCTGCAGATTAGGGTGAGTTCCTAGCTTCACAAATCACACAAAATACCGTAGATTAGTGGGCTTAACATGAAGTAAATTACTTTATCCATTTTCAAATAGAACAGAACGCAGGTTACTAGAACAGATATTGTTCCAACAGGAATTGATTTACATCAATCACTGTTCTTTAAATTTACTGTTATATAAGAAAATGGAACATTTCAGGAAAAGTCTTGGTAATATAATTGAGGATTTTATATACTAAATAATGAATAATTGAAAAGAAAATTAATTCTTACTGAATTTATTAAAATATATACCTTTAAATATTGCAATTCTGTTTCTGAATTATCAGTAATACATGCAAAATCTTCAATTGTTTCTATTTATTCACAAAAATTAATTTATCATCGTACCATTTCTATAAAAATTTTAAGAGAAAATAATGCTTATTTAAATCTAGAAAAGATAATGAATGAACAGAATTTTGCATAAAAGTCATTAAAATTACCCTCATTCCATTTAGTTCCCTATAAATTACTGTTATGCTTAATGTTGTTCAGGAATTTTACCATTCCAAAAGTTTCTTTAATTTGGAATATTTCCAAATTAAGCTAGCTCATGCACCAAGGATAGATCCTGTTCCTACTGCCAGGGGCCCCTCGATAGTCAAGCTTCACCACTGTCTCTCACATATGGAGGGTCATAGTTCAGTTACATGGAGGCTCAGGACCTTGGTTCATCTGTCTCATGTAGAATTCTGTATCATGATATTAAACTTCATAACTTTTAAGAGTTTTGCATTAAGAATATCTTTCACCAAAAATCAATTTGGGAATATACCTAAGGATAAATATTTTCACAGGCAATTCCAAATGAAATACCCACTATTTGTAATGCTAAGGATTTTAAATGCTGACAGTTGAATATTTGATAATAATTAATTATAATAATGATATAGTTGACATTTCTGTACATACAGTATTCTACCAAAGTCTTAAAAGAGAAAAATATTTAACTTTTCATCAGTATATACCAAAAACTGAGGCTATTTTTAATGAAACTGTATATATGAAATCCATCCATTCTTAACCAGTTTTGCATATGCATTTATTTTCTCAAGAATATTTTTAAATGCTCAGCTTTTTATATTCATCAATTAGTTTCCATATTTTTCTTTTCTCTTTCTGGACATAACTAAAACAGGTAATTTTACTTACAGATAAATTATTTCTTCTCTAATAGAAAAACACACTCTTATGATTTAGATGTTTCTTACTAAATATGGTGCCCTAGTTTTTTTCTTAGATATTATGCAGCTAATTCTCTCTCTCTCTCTCTCTATCTCTCCCTCTCTCTCCGACATCGTCCTTCAACGTCTCTCTCTCTCTCTCGATCTCTCTCTCTCATCTCTCTCTCTCGTTTCAAGACAGATTCCTCTGTAGATATCACCAGCCTGTCCTGGTACTAGCCCTGTTAGACTCAGGCTGGGCCTTGGAAAAAAACTCACAGCGATCCACCTGGCCCTCTGCCTCAAGAAGTGCTGGGATTAAAGGTCTGGGCCAACACCGCCTGGATCCAAACTGTTTCTTTGTATATTGCAATAGTTTCAATTTTATACATTGATTATTTTTATTAAGAATTTACTACATGAATGTAATTTGTGTTGATGAAAAATATCCCATACTTTCTCTCCTCCAACTGCTACATAGTTCCATCACTTCTCCCTCAGTACTCTCATCCAACCATTTTACATGATCTGTTTATTTTATGTACATTGGTGTTCTGCCTGCCTATGTATCTATGTAAGGGTATCAGAACCCCTGGACCTTGAATAACAAATAGTTTTGATCTGCCATATGGGTGCTGGAAATTGAAACTGGGGTCCCATGGAAGAGCAGATAGTGCTTGCTCTTAAGCATACTGAGCCATCTCTCCAAATCTTCATGTTCTCTTTAAATGAATTTAGTTGATTAAATGATGGCAGTATGTGTATGGATGTAGGGTTATCTTGGATCATAGACAGCCTACCAGGGTATACACCCTTAAAAATCTGACTGTCCTTTCCTTATATGTCATCAGCTGCCAGCAGCTTGTCAACTTTGGGTGAGACATCATGACCCCATCTTTCATTGGACCTGCAGTTTGGCTGTCTTGGTCTTTGTGCAGGTCATCTTACATGCACCCCCTACTGCTGTAGGGTTTGTACATTCAGGAGAATTGTCATGTCTAGAGAACATCATTTCTCAGGCATTGGTAAGCAACTTCTGGCTCTGAAGTCTTTCTGTCGCCCCCTCCCCCCAAGACATGATCCCACAGACATGGGGGAAGGGTGTGACACAGATGCCTCTTTATGGCTTATTGATCCCCACTCTCTCATTCTCTGCACTTTGACCACTTGACAGTTTAGTATTAATCACTGTCTAATGCAAAAAGAATATTCTCTGATGAGGATGGAGAGAATCATTAATTTTGTAGTTATAGAAACAAAATGTAGAGGGCAGCTTGACACTATGTCCATTTAGCAAAATAATAATATTTTAGGTTCTCTACTAGAATCTATGACGTACACAGCAATGGGTTCTTGGCTCTGTTAACAGCATCAGTTAAGAATTTGATCTTAGCCGGGCGGTGGTGGCGCACGCCTTTAATCCCAGCACTCGGGAGGCAGAGGCAGGCGGATCTCTGAGTTCGAGGCCAGCCTGGTCTACAAGAGCTAGTTCCAGGACCGGCTCTAGAAACTACAGGGAAACCCTGTCTCGAAAAAACCAAAAAAAAAAAAAAAAAAAAAAAGAATTTGATCTTGTGAAGTAGGCATTAAATCCAGTAAGAAATTAGCTGGTTATTTCTATAACATTCATGCCACTATCACAGTAATGTGCATATCTTGCAAGACTCTTCATGGGGTTCACAACAGAGTAACAGAGTAAGACAGTTGAATATACTTTGTTTCTCCCTAAGCAACCTGCATCGCACCTTCTATCAAGATAGAGGATCATTGAAAATTTCCATAAAGAACACTTGTCATAAAGGAATAAAGAATCAAAACAGTTCATGCATTAAAGTAATATAATTACTGAATTTCAATGTATGACACATGATATTAAATGGAAAGAATATCCAAACAATAAATATTTAGGTTGCTTCTTGTCAAAAAATCATTTGACAGTGAACATGAGTATTTCTGGGTTCTGTAGGTCATGATTTATTTACTCTGGGTTAATATGCAAAATAATGAAATTCATTATAACATTTTCATATATATATATATATAAAACTATGCCTGTATTTATATTTTTTATTCTTTTCCATATTCCTCTCTTTCCTATTGTTGTTCATAATTTAATTCACAACAATACTACTTTTACTTTCATGGGTGCATCTATATGCACATTTTATATGAATACAAATAAAAAATATAGATTTCTAATATAAGAAAAACCATATACAACTTCGGTTTACTTTCTAAGTATGACATATTATTCTCCAAATACATATCTTAAATTGCATCCTTTTTCCTCATAGTGTCTCCTTACATGTAATGCATGTATACAAATTTCAATTTCTTCTGAAAAACATATTTGATTATTCACCTGTATTTTATTCATTCAATATGCTTAAATTGGAGATATACACGGTACATTTATTATCTTTTGAAGGAAGCATGTTTTCTTGTCTTTTTCATGTATCTTTCTGTTAAGATTTTCATATTTGCTGGCCCTGATACTTTTATTGTTTTTATTTGCTGCTCACCTTAGGGTACAGCCTGTTCTTAAATGTTCATTCTCCAGTACCACTCAGAGTGGACAAAGCAAACTGCTATAAAAATGAAAATACAATTAAAATCAAGTATAGTTGATTGATATAGTACTAATAATCACTGTAAAGAAAATACTCATAGTTATATAAAATATTATGACATTAAAAACATTTAGAGTAAATCATCATGCAGTTTCTCTTTATTTATGCTAATATGATATGTAGCTTCTATTGATTTACAAAAGTTAAGCCATTACTGTATATCAGAATTACAACCACCTTGGTCACTTTTACGATGTGATCTGGAATTTACCTTGCCAGGGTTTTATCAATACAATTTCCCTATATATTAATCAGGAAAAATGTGTTCTGAAATTGTGGGAATCTTTTGGAATTTAGCATTGCAACACTAATGAGAATGGAAGGGAGAAGTCACCAGGCCACCAAAGTCATGTAAGCTCCTAAAAGGCTTTAATTCTGGGTCCAGTTTTGTACCCTGGGGTCCTGCAAATTGGGGTTTCCATCTTGCCCAGTCCCACAGCCGGGTAACCCCCAAAGAAATTATGCAGAGATCTATATTAATTATAAACTGATTGGCCCATTAGCTCAGTCTTCTTGCCACTCTTATAACTTATATCAACCCATTATTGTTATCTATTTTAGCCACATGGCTCAGTACCTTTTTCAGCAGGGCAGGTCACATCCTGCTTCTGATCTGGGCAGGACTGCTGAGGGAGCTTCCTGCTTCCCAGAATTCTCCTATTCTTATTATGCCACCATTACGTTCCTGTCTTGTTTTCCCTCCCTATACTTCCTGCCTGGATATTGGCCAATCAGCCTTTATTTAAAGTATGATCGACAGAATACAGACAATTCTCCCTTACCACAGTTTATATTTTCACTTTACACACAAGGTAGAGTGCACTAGTAAGCAAGATTTTACATAAGCTTGATATGGCAGTCAGAAGGCTGTGAAGGACAATCACCTATTATTTCAGGTTGTATTCCTAATTTTCTGAGAAATTGCCATACTGATTTCCAAAGAAGCTATACAAGTTTGCACTCCTACTATCAATGCAGAAGTGTTCCCTTTACCCCACATCCTCTCTAGCATAAGTTGTCATCAGTGTTTTTGATCTTGAGCATTCTGACAGGTGTAAGATAGAATCTCAGAGTTGTTTTGACTTGCATTTCTCTAATGGCTAAGGAAATTGGTGTCTTTCAGCCATTTGAGATTCTTCTCTAGATAGTTCTCTGTTTAATTCTATATTCCATTTTTATTCCATTATTTGTTCTTTTGATGTCAAATTTCTTGAATTCTTTGTATATTTTGGATATCAGTCTTCTGTCTGATGTATGGTTTGTGAAGATCATTTCTCACTCTGTAGGCTGCCTTTTTTTCTCATTTTGGCTGTGTCCTTTACTTTACAGAAGCTTCTCAGTTTCAGGAAGTCCCATGTATTAATTGTTTTTCTCAGTGTCTGTGCTACTCAGATTATATTTAGGAAGTGGTCTCCTGTGCCAATGCATTCAAGTATATTTACCACTTTCTCTTGTGTGAGGTTCAATGTGGATGGTTTTTTGTTGAGGTTATCTCATAGTTTTGGTAACAAAATTGAAGTAGTGAATGTTGGAAGAAATAATTTCTACAGTTTGAAAGCTTTTGTAACTTCAATCATTTCATTGTATTTATAAACTATTTTTACTAGGTCAGTTTTCATTTGTGCTATCATACAGCTTTAATACCACTTGTGTGTCTCAACAGAAATAAAATGAAAATCTATTTTAAGTGATAGTATATTTTATATAAAACCTCAATTGATAAGATTTTTTATCTGCATTATGACTTGAATTAATTCCAATTTTTTAAAATTGTTTTCAGTATTATTGTATTGGCTTAAATGATAAATATACCCAGTAATCTCAAGCATTTGATTACTTGTTTCCCAGTTGGTGTCACTGTTTGTGGAAGTTCAAGATATTGTGTCCTTACTGGAGAAAGTATGTCAGTGTAAACAGGCTTTGAGAGCCTAATTTCTGTCACTATTTTCAGTTATAGATAACCTCTCAGCTTGCTACTCCTGTCCATAAGCCTGCCTCTTGCTTCCATGCTTCCCTAACATCATGGACGTTAGCCTCTTGTGCCATAAACAGATAGAGTCTTAATTCCATAAACTGCTCTAGTTAAAGTGTCTTATCACAGAAACAGAAAGGTAGCTAATGCATTTGTGGTACCACTCATATTTCTTAGTGGAAATAACTTCAGATTTTCTGTTGTTTTTTAAAGTAATTTTCCCATCTTCGGCATGATGATCTTGATATTGCTAGAGTATATATAAGATTTATCTCTCAAGTTTTACATTCTGCAATCTTAGTTTACACTGCGTTGATAACGAATAGCAGTGGCTCTTTAAAATGAGAAAGCCAATAGAATACAGCTTGGCTCATGAGTGCAAGATCCTCCTTAAGGCTTAGTATTTATTGTACTGAATGGCGAGAGTCTTGCAAGAGTGGATTATAGGGTTATTATGAAGGCCATATTGCAAAGTAAACAGCATAACTGCTTAAAATGTTCATAATGAAATATCATTTTCTAGAATTAATAGAGGCTAAGAATAAAAATAACAACTGTTAAAATATTCAGACCCTAGAAGTTAAGTTTGAATGTGACTTTAGAATGAAAAAGTTAGAAGAACATAGCAGCTATTGTAAGATTTGTGAATAGTGAAACAAATGCATCACTGTGTGATGTTCTGGTAATTTTGGAAAAGGAAGCCATGTGGTTTATGATAAATTTTAATTACAGGACAAAACTCAAGAGGTTAGATGACAGCTTTCAGTGTAATTGACAAAGAAGATAAATATATTCTATCTCATGTTAAAAAAATGACTGATACAGTATAATATGAAACCATTTTAGACTTTGAAATTTCTTATAGTGAAATAATAGAATTAATAGTAATTCCTCATTTCATTTACATCAAACCAAATATATCAGAATGTCATGTTGGTAGAGTCATAACAGTTAAACATCCATTACTCTTACCTAAGTTTTAATTAAGGAATAGAAAACTGAGCTCTGTGATATTCAGCAAAGCCAGTCACAGATGTCTTCAGGAAGTGCATGATAAATTTGAGTGGGTCAGTGCAATGGAAGCAAAGGACAGAGGGGAAATAGAAAGTGCTCAAAGGTAAATGAATGTATGCCCAGGGGTTATGCATGCCATCCAGAAATAATTACAGTTGAGAGGACTGGGAGTGGTGGGTTTTAAAGGCCAGAAAAGAGGAAGGGAAAAGTGCAAAAAGTAATCAAGCATGCAAAAAGAGCATATACAGGTTAGAATCTATCAAATCGAGAGTCCAACTTCAATGCTAAGTTAATGAAGTTGAAGGCAGCACAAGAGTGATTTTTTAAAGCAACAAAGAAACAAAGAAATTTCACAACAGAAACTAAACATTTAAATAACGAAACATTCAAAAGGTGGAGGAAGACTGATTCATATTGGATGATGTTAACAAATAAGCTAGGGAAAAGAAAAATAGAGTTGTTTTCTTTATGTGCATAAACAAAGAAAAAGAAGAGGAGACAATAAGGAAAACTCATGGTCTTTCTTTACAGAAAAAGGACTATTTTTGAATATTTTTTTAATGAAGAAAGCAGAACATAATAAAGTTTCTACAAAAATTGAAATATCTTAGAAAAAACATTTTACTGTTTCATAGAGGAAATAAAATATTTGTCCCACATTCTATGTAGTCCTTGTCAATAGAGTAATTCTCCATTTTCTTTGGATGAAGAAAAATGATAAGGCTATATAATGAAAATTCTAAGACAAATCCATATCCCCTTTAACAGGGCTTATATAAGTAAAATCCAATTGTTTTTCTAGAGGGTACCATGGTGTGTATACTTAGCAATTTGTATACAGATTGCCACAGTGAGATTACCGAATTTCTCAGTAATCTAGTATTTTAATCTATGATATAAAAAGACAGTAGTTATGTCAAGACATGCTATTCACTACTTGTTTGCTTTTTACTACTTATATTCTCTCCACTATGGAAAAGAGAGCTATTTTTTTTCTTTTTTAGAAAATGTGTTAAATTTCTGTAGTCATTTTCACAAAGCTATTACTCCAAACTCCCCTTTTAGTCACGGACATTTTATTGTGAGGGATTTCACTGTGACTCTGCCTATACATTATATGATGTGTGGCTTTTCGTAGGCTAAACAAAGGTCAAGATAAATCAACCTTTCATAGTCAGTTTTCCCCCAGCATACTCCAGCTTTCTCCCACATGAGATTGTGAAGTGTTACCAACTTCTTTCTGTATTTCATTCTTCTTTACCATGGTCTCTTTCTGTATAAGCTTTTCTTAATTATTACTATTAATATTTCTTGTGTGCGGTATTTTGAGACAGGGTTTCTCTGTATAACAGCCTTGGCTGCCCTGAACTTGCTTTGCAGATTTGGTTGACTTTAAACTCATAGAGACCCACCCGCCTCTACCTCCTCTTATTTTGTTACTCATGTTCTATGTTCTATCAAGTATTTTTTTCATTATTAGGAAGTTTGCATTCTCATTTATTCACATGAATCACTCTTTTATAAAAATACAGCAGATACTTTGGCAATTATCTCACTTCTATATTTGGCTTCACACACTAAGTGAGCATTTGTTAAATACCATTTTAGTGTTTTATTCTATATTAGCTACCAGTTATAATGTGGTGAAAAAGATACATTGGTATAATTATATGATTCAGTGAGGTGATGACAGTAAGCAAGTCAGTCAGTTTTATGGGAGCAAAATATATTATGATAAAAATCAATGAAGATGATATTATATGAAGTTGTAGAGAACAGATTAATAAAATGATAAAGGTAGTCTGACCTGTTGACATTTTAATTGACTTGGATGTGAGAGTCCATAACTTCAATTTTTATTTCAAAGAATGGGTGCCATTTTTCTGTACTTCAGAATACTAAATAAATGCAAATTCAGAAATTATTGCTTGTATTTTATACTACATATATGTCCAACCATACATGAACTATCTATCCACTAATTGCTTAAATGCAAAATTTTTAGCACAAAACTCAGATAAAATCACCTTAATATTAAGCAAAAAAAGGTAACACTCTTATAAGTCACACAACATGTTATTGTCAGATGCAATATAATGAAGATTCTTATCTGTATTTTCACATTTTTTTCTTAAATCAATTAGAAGTTAACCTTTTGTAAGTAATAAAAGAAGGCCCTAGTTTCATTTCATGCATTAGAACAGTTTTTCAGGCATTCTTTTTATACAGACTACTCTTTCATTTTGAATTGGTTTGGGTACTTTTGTGAAATCAACTGAGATATTATTTGATGATTTAGCTCTGATATCTCTATATTTATTAAACTTTTGGAGATAAGTTCAATAGATTTCCAAACGGGGAGCATAAGTTGCAGAAACCATAGTGAGTTGCAGAAGTGGAATTTGACTGGAGGTTAAGGAGATTGGGGAGAATGCACATGTAACTGTGCTTTAAAATATTTAGATGCAGACAAAGCTGACAGAATGAAGAAAATGGTGAAAATGGTGAAAATTGAGAATAGAGCCAATAAAATTAAGAATTTGCTTGTTAAATTATAGGAAATAGGCAATTTGTCTTACTAGCCAACTAAGAGTAGTGTTTGCTGTCTTGAGCATGGTACATGGAGAGTTAAAGAAAAATTGAGCACTTGGTATCTTAAAATGGATAATCTACATTATTACAGGCTATACAATGCTTTATTTTTGTTTGTTTAAATATACTTTTAAAAGAGTGAAGTAATTATACTAATAATTTCATAAAATACCCACATCATACAAGGTAAGCACTGAAGTTTGAAAATGTTCTTAATGTTCATTAGATAATAAAAACCCATTCATTAGAACTTTTCATTGCTTTGCATGGTCTATATTTGATTGGGTTGGGCTCTGGAAGCTGTAGGGAAAGAACTATTAAGAGTTAAAAATGTTTATGCTTTTTAAAAATGCAAATGTAAAATATAAAATTTTCAATATCAAGTTTAAATGTTTCTATCATTCAAAGAACTACTGGCTTCTCTTTAACAGAATATCTTTAACAGACTAATGCTGTAATCAATTACAAAATTTAAGTAATGCCACAACTATCATTTTATTATTTTTTTACATTTATTATTTTTTCAAAAAAATCTTCTCAGTTTACGTACCAATCCCAGTTCCAACTCCTTACCGCCCGCCCACTCTCTCCATCTTCTCCACCATCCCCAATCCATTCCTCAGAGAAGATAAGGCTTCCCATGGGAAGTCAACAAAATCTACCACCATATCACTTTGAGACAGGAGTAAATCCTAGTACCACTGCTGGTGGCCCCACACACTGCCACAGTCACACAACTATCACCCACATTCAGAGGACCTAGTTTGTTCCTAGGCTGCTTCCCCACTGTCAGTCGAGAGACATTGAGCTCCCATTAGCACGGGTAAGCTCTTTCAGTGGGTACCCCCATTATGGTATTGAGCCCCTTTACTCATATTATCACTTCTCCCTCGCTTTAGCTGGACTTGGGTAGCTCAGCCCAGTGCCTCATTGTGGATCTCTGCATCTGCTTCCATCAGTTGCTGGATGAAGGATTTATGACAACTACGGTAGTCACCAATCTGATGTCAGGGAAAGACCAGTTCAGGCACCCTCTCCACTATTGCTTAGGGTCATAGTTGGGATCATTCTTGTGGATTCCTGGAAATTTCTCTAGTGCCACGATTTTTGCTAGCCCTATAATTGCTCCCTCAATCAAGATATCTCTTTCCTTGCTCTCCCTCTCTGTCCTTCCCCCATCTCCACCATTCTTTACCCTCATTTTCTCCACCTCCCATTCCCTTCTCTCCTCCTCCTTCCCTTCTGAACTCCCTTTACCTCTACTCCCAAGTTCCTAATTTTTTCAGGAGATCTTGTATATTTCCTCTTCCCAGGGGGGATCCATGTATGTTTCTCTTAGGGTTCTCCTGTTACCTAGATTTCTTGATGTTGTGGACCATAGGCTAGGTATTCTTTGCTTTACATCTAATATACTCTTATGAGTGAGTAGATACCATATTTGTCTCTCTGGATCTGGGATACCCTACTCAGGATGATTGTTTCTAGTTCCACCCATTTGCATGCGAATTTCACGATATCATTGATTTTTATAGCTGAGTATAGCTGAGTATAGCTTCATTGTATAAATATACCACATTTTCTTTATCCATTTTTCTGTTGAGGGGCATTTGGTTGTTTCCAAGTTTTGGCTATTAGAAATAATACTGTTATGAACATAGTTAAGCAAATGTCCTTGCAGTATAATTGAGTATCCTTTGGGTATATGCCAAAGAGTGATATTGCTGGGTTTTGAGGTAAATTGATTCACAATTTTCTGAGAAACTGTCATACTGTTTTACAGTGTGCCTGTATAAGTTTTCATTCCCATCAGCAATGAAGGATTGCTCCCCTTACTCCATATCCTCTTCAACATAACCATCTCTGTTTTTGTTCTTAGTCATTCTGACTGGTGTAAAATGGTATTCCAGAGTCATTTTGATTTGACTTTTCCATATGGCTAAGGATGTGGAGCAGTTCCTTAATTATCTTTTGGCCATTTGAGAATCTTCTGTTGAGAATTCTCTGTCTAAATCTGTACCTCATTTTTAAATTGGATTATTTGGTATTTTGATGTCTAATTTCTTGGGTTCTTCATATATTTTGGAGATCAATCCTCTGTCTGATGTGGGGTTGGTGAAGATATTTTTCCATTCAGTAAGCTGTCGTTTTGTCTTATTTACTGTATCCTTTGCCTTACAGTAGCTTCTCATTTTCAGAAGGTCCCATTTATTTATTGTTGCTCTCAGTGTCTATACTATAATGTCTAATAAGAAAATTTTACTTGGAAGCAAGCCTAATCATCTTTATAATCATAGAATCATTACAAAATTTTCAGACAGCTGCACTCATTTTTGACAAAAATCAATTCAGGATCATTTTATTTGTTTATCACTGTGATTTAAGGATAGGTAACACATTTAAATTATCACATAAGGAAATATTGCATTTAACCAATAAAACATTTCAAAATTGATAACTCATAATATTTCAAGTTTTAAGGACTAGGATAACCTACTTATTATTTAGCTTCTTGGGATAATAACTGTGTTTTCTCTGCCTTACAAAGGCATAATTAAGAAAATGATACAAATTTTTAAAAAACTAACGGCAACAGCATTAGGCCCAGTTTGTGAAACTAGTGACACAATAACTGCCTATGGTTTTTTGTTTACTTTATATGTGAGAACAAGATACTCCAAAGCTTTAAAAATTTTAATTTTATTTTAAATGTTTTAAATGTGTATTTATATTTTATGTGAATCAGTGTTTTGCCTGCATGTGTGTATACACAGTATGTGCATTCCTAGTTCCCAACAGAGGTTAAAAAGGCATCAGATCCCCTGGAACTGGAGTGACAGGTCACTGTGAACCACTATGTGAGAACTGGCTTCTGAACCCCAGTCCACTGCAGAAGTGAGTGTTCTTAGCCATTGCGACATCTCCCTGGTTTAAAGATTTATTTTTAAATAGATTACGGTTGTATATCAGACCCAGTGATGAATTGGCTCATTGTACAAATAACACATAGGGAAAAATTATTTTTCTATTTTAAGTGAAAATCACGTGAACAATGTCACTAGAAATGAACACTAAAAGCTTACAAGGTAAACTATTTTCATGTTGTTATCTATTAAAAGTCCAGATGCACAACTATCAGAATTCACCTTCTAGTGTGTTGTGAATACATAGGAGATGGCCGGAGCAAATTGTCATTACTCCTCTAATGTAGGTGATGAAGAGTCACAGCTGCTGGAGTGTCTGGTCTCAACCAGAGAAGTATTTTTCTCTGCTTCCTGCCCATATATTCACTGAATGGAAGTGAGCCAAATCAGGCTTAATCTGTGTCAAAGCCAGGTGTTCTATTCATGAGCATACATAGTATAAGGTTTTGAATATTTTCAACACAAAACATGATAAAAAAAAAGTCTTTATTCTAAAGGAAAAATAAAGAAAGGTTAGAAATAGAGTCTATAATGGAAGGTGGTACTATAGAACTTTGTATGACCACAAGAGAGGGGTTCAAACTTCATTAATTGAACTAAAAGTCATTCTTTTCGTGCTAAGCTTCAATTTTACTGTAGGAAAGACATATTTAAGCGCTGTGGCCTGGCCCATCTTTCTCACATTTCACACCCACAATAGCAACCTCAAAGCCAAGTTTGCCTTACTGGAATCAGCAACCACAGGGAGTATTGGGCGTTTTAGAATTGCCATATATAGACAGAGACATTTATATATATTTTGTTTCTGTCAATTTCTTGCCCTTTGCCAAGGTAATTGGGCATAGTGTTTACACTGCTCATAACAAGTTTGAGTTGAGAAAAAACTCTCCATTTTTGGTGTTATTTTCTGTTAGAACATATGAAAAACAGAGAGAAATTTGAACAATGGTTATATCGAATGGAAGTGGGTAAGAGAAGCTGAGTAACTTGGATCTTTGATTTGTTTAAGAAGTTGTGGCAACCATTATAACCTAAGATTGCTCCTGTGTTCCTAGCCAGTAAACAGAAAGGCCTAAAATTTCAAGTCAGAGACATATATTCAAAGTTACACTTATTGGCTAGTTAAATTGATGCTGAATTGAATGGTTCTTTCAGGGTACAGAGCTAAAAATGTACCAGGAAAAGCAAAGGAAAACACATCAAAGGACCTGCAGAAGCATTTTGTTGGCTATGGAGAATAGCAGAACCCTCAGCTGCAGTGTCAGTTTCCACAAATCTTATTACTATTCTAACTCAAAAGCTACCAAAATCCTAGTGACTAACTGTCCTGCTTCACTAACAGTGTTTATTGGTTATTCGCCATCTCTTTCTTGTACTGTATTACTATCAGAGTACTTTCTTCCCAATCCCAAACAAGCACACAAATATCCATTCCCACAAAAGCCATTGAAATGCTTCATAGCTGGAGTTCACGCTGGTGGCACAGCCCAGGAAGCCTCATTTTAAAACTGCGGGGCTTTTTTTCTGGTATGGATGCTGAATTAGGATAATCTGTCTTAAAGGAGCTGCGGCACTCTGCCAGCAAACAGCAGAAAGCTGTGTTAAACTCTATATTTTTTTGGCTAGAATTTCTTTTTAAGGTCTCTTAGGTTTTACGTGGAGTTAGTTGACCACATTGGAGCGCCACCTGGATCCCTGAGTTCTCTATAGGCTGGCTCTTCCTGCTCTTGGGCCAGGTTATGAAAGTTAAGCATAAAGATTGTGGCCAGGTCAGAGGGAACTGACCAAGACCTGCATTCAACCTTCCTTAATTTCTATAATGATGATGCTTGCACTGAGGCAGACATTTTTACTTCATTTTTTTGTTATTACTTAACATACTGGCTGCTCAAGGGCTCACCAGCAGGCAGAAACTTTTATTTATTTATTTATTTATTTATTTATTTTACATTTACTATTTTTCAGCTTTCTCATGCTCTACAAGGAAATATAGCCCCATGTTGGGTGACAAAATGTTGTTGTTGGTGGTACTCTTAGCTCTTAGCCTGCCACCCTGCTTCCAAATAAATTACACACAGAGGCTTATTAATATTCATAAATGCCCAACCTTATCTTGGCTTGTTGTTAGCCAAATTTTCTTACATTAAATTACCCTTTCTACCTTTTGCCTCTGGGATTTTTCCTTTTGTTACTTCTGTGCATTTTACTTTCACTCTTACTCTGTGATTGGCTGGGTGACGAGGTGGCTGATGATTGGTCCCTGATGTCCTTTTTTCCTTCCCCCTACTTTTCTTCTCCTCCTCATTTCTCCTTCTACCTGCCAGCCCTAACTATCCTTTCTCTTGCCTCACTACTGGCTGTTCAGCTCTTTATTAGACCATCAGATAGTTTAGACAGGCAAAGAATTGCAGCTTCACAGAGTTAAACACATGCAGCATAAACAAAAGGAACATATCTTAAAATAATATTCTAAAACAGGCTTTTCTAAAGAGAAAGTATTTCTTGTCTTTTGGTCAGTGTCAGTCACATATAAACAGGTTACTGAAAAGACTGAAAGGACAGAGTGTATAAAGGTACTTGAACCTCTGAACATAAGCTTGTACAGTATCAGAGATGGATGAAAGCATAGAGAATAATTTCATTGAGCTCCATGCATAATTTATAATGGGTCTTCATAATAAAAGCGCGCAGTCTGATGTTGGGGGGAATGCTGAGAGATCAGATAGACAAAGGAGCCAAGCCACTGCCACCTTACCTCTCAATTTCCCATCTGAAATGAGATAGAGTTCTTGTTTCCTTCCAAGTTATCTCTTCCTTTTCATCTAGCCATATCACTTCATGTCTGTATGTACAGACCTCCAGACCTCTATGATTAGTTAGTGTCTAGCTCTGCCCTCTGATCTTCAGGAAAGTTTTATTTGTACAAACAAGATAACATCATATTTTCTCTTTTTTTGTATAAAGATTTAAAAGAAATGTTATACCTAGTAAAAGAAAAAGTATATACAATATGTGCAATAACTATATACAATATATACAGGCAATGAATGCATTAACAATTGACAAATTCAACAAAAATATTCCATATCTAGCCTATCTTGGTGAGTCCAAAACTTGTAACTAATTCAGTTTCTAATCTAACTTGCATTACCCAGATTATCTATTATGTCTCTCAATGTTATATACTTTATATTTCTTTAGTGAGTTTCTTTTCTGAATCTGTTCACAAGGCCAAATATAACCATAAAGTTTTCAACTCCATCAGAGACCTAAGGAGGAAATAATATTAACAGAGTAAGCAGGAAGTACAAGAAAGCAAATTCTAAAAATTAAGGGGGTATGATACAGAAATGAGTGCCTTACATTGTTATGGATTTTGGTTTATTGATAAAAATTTAAGGTCATTTTTATTTTAATGTTTAATGTGTAAATGTTTATACAGCTCAATTTCTACTCTTGTTTAGGGTACTAATGTGTATGTAAGTTATTTAAAAATAAAATATGTAATTTAAAATTACATATTACTAGATATTCATTTATAATAGTCAAAATTATAGTCATGTTAGTTAGCTTTTCTAGATATACAGATATATATCCAGTTAAATAATGTTCAACACTTCAAAGACCTACAGAATATAACATTTAAAATGTTTTAAAAACTTAAACTTTTCTCAAAAGTGAGACATGTCTGCTCCTGGCAACATCAATTACTTTAAGAGGAAGATTGGCATCAAGGAGTCTCCTTATGGAATTTGCTAGCCATTTAGGCAAGAAACTACTCTTTCTTGGACTGTTTGATGGTATGCTGTATAAAATAAATTTTCAGGACTCACAGAACTATGACTGCTGAACTTACAAAAAGAAAATGTGACAACCATTTAGGGTTGCTGCTTCATGAAATAGTCTGCCAGACATTCTGCAGGACACAGAAGGAAGTGAATGACAAACAGCCAATACAGGCTGAACAGTCTTTCAAATTTCCTGCTTCATAAAAAAGTCTGCCAGATACTATAGGCCTATAGGCTGAAGATGGATACCCCAAATGTTACAGAAGAACTTTGGGTGACTGTCCACACAGCTAGATGTCTCTGTCAATTCTAGAGTTTTGAAAGTTGCTTACAATGCACTTCCTGTTTGCTTAAGTATTACTTTATCCTTCTTGGTTCTTTGAGGAGTTGAATACAGTTATAGTTATAGTTTTCCTTAATTATGATAAAAGACAGATTAGATATGAAACTTTCCAGATACAAATAGACTACACATTGTAACTGTAATTCTTGATTGATACCTGATTGTTATATGTAATTTTACTATGTTAAAGTTAAAACCTTACTTTCTATTTAGACAGAAAGGAGGAGATGATGTGGAATGTCCTTCTGTATATGTGATGCTCTTATTGGTTAATGAATAAAGCTGTGTTGGCTTATGGCAAGGCAGAATATAGTGTTACTTGAAGAGACATAATGAGAGACTAGATGGAGTCAAGGAGATGTCATGTAGCTGCTGAAGGGGAGAGATGCCGCCAGAACCTTACTCATAGGCCACAGCTCGTGGTGATACACAGATTAATAGAAATTGGTTAATTAAACATGTAAGAACTAAAGCTAGGATTATACCTAAGCTGTTGGCCAAACATTATAATTAATATATTTTTGTGTAATTATTCAGGTCTGGATGGCTCTGGGAAATGAACGAGCAGTCTCCAGTTATACCATAACCCATTTAATGACAAAAAACCCACCTACCCCACCTCTTGAAAATGTGGGCATCATATTCTTAAATTTACTTTCTGCTGTCTGCGGCAAATTGCATCTTTTGGGGATTCTGAAAAGAAAAATTTGAGTTAATTTTCAAGTCATGCGAGAGGTAGCTGTTACATTTGTTGTCCAGTCTCTGCATAATGGAAAAGTGGAGGGATTGTCTCAAGTCCTGGCCAAATTAGTCTGTAATACTGGATCATCTCATCTAGCCACCTCAAAATTTTCCTGAGCACTTTGTGGTTCAAATTCAATCTTTAGGTGGTATGTTTTAGCTTAGTGGCATTACCATAGTTCTGGTAGAATCATCATTTTTGGGCACCATCCTCCATTTGGAGAATTCAAATGTTGCTGCTAGGCATGGTCTTGGTTCATGGCAGAAAACTTAAACATTTTAAATGTCATGTGCAGCAGATTTCAAAGCGATTAAAGGATCAGTATTTGTTATATACATCCAGAGTACAAAATTTCAATTCCTAGTTGCCTGGTATAGACTCAAACATTAAGTCATGTACAAAAAGCCAGAAGAAGACTTTTCCTACAATTAATACTACATATGACTATTAATATCACGATAAAAGCTTATATATGTATGTATGTATATATATATACACATATACATATATAACTTATAAACCTCTAGATAATATTTATACCCCAAGAAAATAGAATCAAAAGATTATGAGATTACTAACAATAAAATAGTCCTGTAATTCTGTTATTCTTTTTTCTCATATCAGGTGGATCTTCTGACATGAGGCAGAGATTTTGAATTTTACATTATTTGAAGAGTATTGGCAGTAACTCTTCTTTGAAAGTCTTGCATTAAAACCACCTAACCTGGGCTTCCCATTCTTGTTTTGAATTTTTCCATTGGGAAGTCATTGCTATTCTGATTGTTTTCCCTTCATTCTAGCAGCTCCTGCTTGGGCCTGGATCTTGAGCAGTAATGTGGATGGGTAGTATTAGGACTTTTCATCAGATTAGGTTAGAGGGCATGAGAATGTGATTTAACCTGCATCTGGGCATAAAGGGGTAGTAGAGTGTTAGGGCAGAAATCTAAAATGATTGGAAATTCTAATTTATACTTCATAAGAAGACAAATGGATAGGACCCCTATATGGACTTAGGGCTGTGGGGTGGGGGCAGCATGAGAGAAGAGGATTTAGTCAGAATAAACAAAAGAGATTCTAAATGAGGTTTCTGCCTGAGTATGGAGGAGTTGCATGAATTGGGAGTCCTAGGTCTTAATATAGAAGAGAGTAATCTAATATAGCTGCTACCTGATTCTGCGGCAGTAAGGACAGACATATTTTCCAATTGTAAATGTGCATGTTTAAATGGTTTGAATTTTCTTAAACACTATGTGAAATGCTTATACTTGGTCCTGAAGTTGGAGAACATACTGTGGAGACAGTCACTTTTATATCATGATTGACATTAAAGTGAATTTTGCTTATGTCTGCAGCATCCTACATAATTTTAAAGAAAGTAGAGGTATACTTTGGCCAACTCTCTCATACTTAAAATGGTCCCAACTAAATTTCAAGTCTGTTTCACTGACATTTACACTTCTGGTTGATGTTGGGAATAGTCAAGAGACTTGGAGTTCTGATTTGCTTACTAAGACTCCAGTTGTTACTGGATTCTGAATCTTTTCACAACAAGGCTGAAATAAGTCTCCTAAACAAAGTTTTGCACTAACATTTATACAGTTCCAGTTGGTGGATAGTAACTGATCCCCATCTTAGTGATTGAAGTAAGAGGACAGGTTCCTATTAGTCACGTCATTTATCACAATTTTAGTGTTTCAGTCCTTGCATATTGTCCTAACAGTAAGCTTGTCAGACTCTCCCTACCACTGAAATGTTCCACACCAGATTTGGTACTACATTTTAATTGTAACTTTTAGAAGAAATTTGCTTTGTTTGTACCATGTGGGAAGAGTGTCTTTTCACATTGGATACATAGTTTTGGTGGAAGGGAGTTTTGGAAAAGTCTTTACTTCTTGTCTTATTTCAGTATTTCTTTTGTTGTTATTATTATTGTTACTTTGTATAACAAAGTAGACCGAAGACTTGGAATAGAATTCAGTTTATGTGTGGCTTGGGTAGCATATGTGAGGTCCTCTATTCACTCTAAAGTATACTAAAACAAAAAAACAAACACAAAAAATTCAAACTGAGCAAAATATAGATTCTTGATATTATATTTCATTTTTTAACTTATATGATAGCTCCAAACATAAAAACACATATTTGCCTTAGTGTGATTTATAGAAAAGAAATTATGCAGGGTTTTATTCTGTGGTCATCTTAATCAATTAATTTTTGTAAATAACTTAGAAATGACATAGAATAAAGCAAGAATCTATCTATTGAAAATGTTTTATTATATTTTATTTCCTGAGACAGAGTTTTTCTATGTAGCAGTTCTTGTTGTACTGGAACTTATTTTGTATACAAAGCTGGCTTCAAACTCATAGAAATCCACCTGCCCCTGTCTCTCAAGTGCTGGGATTAAAGGCACATGCCACCACCACGTGGCTGGAGCAAGACTCTAAATAGTTAAATATGTTTTTTTTTCCTTTTTAAGAAAATATGTAAAATAGTATAATAATTGTATTTTAATAAATAATCTTGCCTGAAGACCAGGCACAAAGCTAAACCACTACAGGTCAGGTAATGGGAATACACAACTTTAATCCCAGGATTTGGGAGACAGAGTCAGATGAATCTCTGTGAGTTCAAGGTCACCTTAGCCTATACAACATTAATGCAGACACAAATCCAGGTGATTATGCCTCACCTTTAATCTCAGTAGTAGGAAGTCTTGTCTTTAATCCCAGCACTAGAGGGAATATAAAATGAGAGGAGAGAGGCTTAGTCTATTGATAGTTTGTGGTCATCCAGTTTTGGTAGATGTAGGACTGTTCTTGCTTTTCTTGTTTTGGGTTGAACTCCAATTTTTGTCTCTGGGTTTCTATTATTTGTGCTACAAACTTGTTCTATCACAAGAGAACACACAAAAATGTATTTTCATTTTTGTTAGCATAATGATTCTAGAGTCAAAAAACTTCTCTTACTCTTATTGTGTGTGAATATATTATATGTCCTTTTAATCACTATTAATATACTAAACAGTAAAGCAAAAAGAAAATTATTTTCTTCATATAATAATATATATGTAAGAACAAAGCAAAATGGATTATTTATCTAACCTTTCAGTCTTTCATGATAACTTTCTACAGCTAAAATGTGAACCATGACTTATACATCTAAAACAAATAGGCCTTTTGCCAGTCATCTCATTAAGCAAAGGGAAACACGTTGACTTAAAATCATATCCAATTGGTACTATTTGGCTTTAAGGTATACGTGAACACCACCATAATCAAGAGAGTTTAATATTATTAACATAATAGAGAAAAGGATCAGTGGAACAGAATTTGGATCCTAGAAATATGCCTTTGTAATTTTAGTAACCTATCCCCCACATAAAGAAAATATAATAAAATCAAGCAATGATTAATAAATAGTTCAAGAAAATATGGATACATGTATGTAAAATATATAACAATCTACACAGTTTTAATATCTTTCACAAATTACCTCAAAGTAAATCAAAAACTAAATAAAAAACAATATCTGCAGGAATTCCTGAAGATATTATTGTAGAGATTCTAGATTGCTACAGAAAAAACATTCACTTTTTATTCAACATACAATTCATGACTTATTAAAGAAGCAAAACTAAATGTTGGCTATGTTTTATTATATATTTTTCAATTAGAAATGTTGAGTCAACAACCATAGTAGAAATTATATGTTATATGATACTGATGTAGGTTTATTTATTAACTGTGGTTTTACAATGGATTCTAACACAATAGAAGCTTAATATGTGGGGAGGTGAGAAATACTGGAAGTGTGTCCACATGTTATTTAAAATTTCTGTAAATCTGAAAGTACTACAAGATATGGAATATCTGTTTTTAATTCTAAGAAAAGTAAATGTATAATGATATAAAGCAGGTTAGAATCTATCTAAAAATAGACATGAACGGGTAGCTACGAATACTTATGAGAGAACTGATCAATGTGACAGAAATATTCTATATTTTTATTACTATGACTAAATTAAACAACCATAAACTTTTTAAAAATTTTATACATTGCTCACTGAAAATAATTATATTGACATCATTCTTCTGGTTCTAGTTCACATAGTGTGTTCATTCTACTCATGGCATGCATTCTGCTCAACCTGCCAGATCTAGCTCAGGTCACATATTCAGTGTCCTGGCCTGGTATGAATACCACAACCTGTTTTGCCTGGTTCCAAACACATGGGCTCCTCATATCACAACTCTTCAGAGAGTCAATCTATCCCCACACTCCAGTTTTGGACCATTAGGAATATCCTGCAATTCAGCCTAATAGTCCTCTGTCCATCTGACTTCATTCTACCTAAGTTATTTCCGATCTGTAGAGCCAACTTAGATGGACATCATGTCTTTATTTCCAGCCTTCTCTGTCTTCAACACAGAACTATCAAAAATATATGTGCTCAGATATCATTGTAAAAATAAAAATATATAAAGAATCAAGCTAGTAGACCAACCAAAAGTTTACCAATCTTGTAGAAATGTTTTTCTAACTAGAATTACCTAGAAGTGATCACATAAAATTTACAAGAACAATCATAAACATCATCTAAAAAATTCAAGGAATTTTCAAAAGACAAACATACAAAAATAGCTAAATTAAATAGAGGAAAAACAGTTAAAAATTTAAAAAAAAACATCTGAGTGATACCTCAATACAATAAAAGCACAAGGTTGATGGAAATAACAAACATGATACAGAGTTGAAAATAGAATTCAATAAAGAGGTAGAAACACTGAAGAAGAAATAAATGAATTGAATAACCCAAAACCCAATTAGAAAACAAAAAAGACAACAACACAAAGAAAAATGCAGTGATTACAATTGACTTACACATTTCAATACTAACTACATATCAATGGCCTCAATGAATAGATAAAGAAACAAAATCCATTTAAGTGTTGTATACCACAAAGATATTTTATTTTTGAACATAAATGCTGCCTTAAAACAAAGTTCTTCAATCATATTAGACTAGGAGACAAATGAATATGACAAAATTGACTTCAAATTTACACTTATTAGAGTAAAGAGGAATACATTGTCCTAATCAAGGGAACAGTCACTCAGAAGACATTACTATCCTTAACATAAAAATAAAAAAAGCAAACTTTAGTGTTCTCAGTTTCACAAAAAATATACTTTTGGATTTAGAGTTACAGAATAATATTAACTCATTAACTACTGGAGATTTTCAATGCCACACTTTCTCAAACAGACAGGTCATTTGAACCAAAACTAGAGACATGACAGAATTAAATGATGTCATACATCAAATGGACTTAATATATAATTACATAACATTTTACCCAAGCAACAAGGATACACATTCTACTCAGCAGCACATAAAAGTTTCTCTAAAATAGACCACATCCTAGGGAATGTATCTTTCCAATTTCCAAATGATTGGTATAACTCTGTGCTCTATCAAACAACACTAAATTAGTTTAATAATAAACTAAAATTAGCAGTTAACAAAATCCTAATAAATATATAAATTCACAGAAACTAAAAATCTCATCTCTAAGAGATCAGTGAGTCAAAGAAAATATCAAAACAAATTCGTGTTACTAAATGAAATTATAACACAATATAGCAAAACCTTTGGGATCTAATAAAAGCAATCCTACAAGGGAAGTTTGTAGCTCTAAATTCCTACAATAAGATCAGAAAAACTCAAATAAGTGACTTAATGGTGCAACTCAAAAATTTAGGAAACAAGAACAAATAAAATGCAAACCCAGTTGACAGCAAGACATGACTAAAATATATTGCAAAATTAATGAAATAGAAATAGAAAATAATACAAAGAATCAATGATTCTAAGAACTGACTCTGTTAAAACATAAATAAAGTTGACAGGTATTTGGTATAACTAACAAAATGAAAGAAGGATAAGAATCAAATTAAGAGAATAAGAAATGAGCAGAGCTGGCGACAGATGGGGAAGGTGACTGAGCTCCACATTGGAGCACTGGACTGAGCTCCCAAGGTCCTGATGAGGAGCAGAAGGAGCGAGAACATGAGGGAGAAAGTCAGGAACGAGAGGGGTGCGTTCACTCATGGAGACCTTGGGACAGAACTAAAGGGAGATCACCAACTCCAGTTGGAATGGGACTGATGGATCATGCAACCAAATCCGTCTCTCTAAATGTGGCCAAAAGCGGGGGCTGACTGAGAAGCAAAGGACATTGGCGCTGGGCTCTGATTCTTCTGCATGGACGGGCTCTGTGGGAGCCTTCTCAGCTTGGTCGATCACCTTCCTGGACCTGGGGCGAGTTGGGAGGGCCTTGGACTTAGCATAGAGTGGAGAACCCTGATGGCTCCTTGGCCTTGAGAGGGAGGGTGGGGAGGTATGGGTGGAGGGAAGGGGAGGGAAGGGGGAGAAGGAGGGGAGGGAAGGGGGAGGAGGAGCGGAGGGAGGGGGTAGGAGGAGGGAAGGAGATGGAAATTTTTAAATATAAAAAAAAATAAACCATGAGAGAAAAAAAAAAGAAATGAGCAGAGAAATATTACAAGAGAAACCTTACAATTTTATTTATTTTTTTAAAAGTAATCCAAGGGTGTTTATTTTCTTTTTTCCTCATGGTTTATTTTTTTTATATTTAAAAATTTCCATCTCCTTCCCTCCTCCTCGCCCCTCCCTCCCCTCCTCCTCCCCCTTCCCTCCCCTCCTTCTCCCCCTTCCCTCCCCTCCCCTCCACCCATACCTCCCCTCCCTCCCTCGCAAGGCCAAGGAGCCATCAGGGTTCCCCACTCTATGCTAAGACCAAGGTCCTCCCAACTCCCCCCAGGTCCAGGAAGGTGATCGACCAAGCTGAGAAGGCTCCCACAGAGCCCGTCCATGAAGAACAATCAGAGCCCAGAGCCATTGTCCTTTGCTTCTCAGTCAGCCCCCGCTGTTGGCCACACTTAGAGAGACGGGTTTGGTCGCATGATCCATCAGTCCCATTCCAACTGGAGTTGGTGATCTCCCATTAGTTCTGTCCCACCGTCTCCATGAGTGAACGCACCCCTCTCGTTCCTGACTTTCTCCCTCATGTTCTCGCTCCTTCTGCTCCTCATCAGGACCTTGGGAGCTCAGTCCAGTGCTCCAATGTGGGGCTCAGTCACCTTCCCCATCTGTCGCCAGCTGGAGGTTCCCTCACGGTCCTGACTTTCTTTCTCATGTTCTCTCTCCTTCTGCTCCTCATCAGGACCTTGGGAGCTCAGTCCGGTGCTCCAATGTGGGGCTCTGTCATTTTCTTCATCTATCGTCAGGTGGAGGTTCTATGGTGATATGCAAGAAATTCATCAGTATGGCTATAGGAACTGGCCTTTTCAGGCTCCCTCTCCTCAGCTGCCCAAGGAACTAACTGGGGGCGTCTCCCTGGAAACCTGGGAACCCCTCTAGGGTCAAGTCTCTTGACAACCCTCAGGTAGCTCCTTAAATTAAGATATATGCTTCCCTGCTCTCATATCCACCCTTCCTATATCCCAAGCACCCCATTCCTCCGAGCTCCCCCCCGTCTCTCCCCTTCACACTTTTCTCTCCCCATCTTCCCTTGGCCCAGTCTTGCCCAACCCTCAAGTTCCCAATTTTGCTGGCGATCGTGTCTACTTCCAATATCCAGGAGGATTACTATATCTTTTTTTGGGAGTTCACCTTCTTATTATCTTCTCAAGGATCCCAAATTTATAGGCTCGATGTCCTTTAATTATGGCTAGAAACCGAATATGAGTGAGTACATCCCATGTTCATCTTTATGGGTCTGGGTTACCTCACTCAGAATAGTGTTTTCTATTTCCATCCATTTGCCTGCAAAATTCAAGATGTCATTGTTTTTTACCGCTGAGTAGTATTCTAGCATGTATATATTCCACAGTTTCTTCATCCATTCTTCCACTGAAGGGCATCTAGGTTGTTTCCAGGATCTGGCTATTACAAATAATGCTGCTATGAACATAGATGAGCATATGCTTTTGTTGTATGATTGGGCATCTCTTGGGTAGATTCCCAATAGTGGAATTGCTGGGTCCTGGGGTAGGTTGATCCCGAATTTCCTGAGAAACCGCCACACTGCTTTCCAAAGTGGTTGCACAAGTTTGCATTCCCACCAGCAATGGATGAGTGTACCCCTTACCCCACAACCTCTCCAGCAAAGGTTATTATTGGTGTTTTGGATTTTAGCCAATCTGACAGGTGTAAGATGATATCTCAAAGTTGTTTTGATTTGCATTTCCCTGATAGCTAGGGAGGTTGAGCATGACCTTAAGTGTCTTTTGGCCATTCGAACTTCTTCTGTTGAGAATTCTCTGTTCAGTTCAGCGCCCCATTTTTTAATTGGGTTAATTGGCATTTTACCGTCTAGTCTCTTGAGTTCCTTATATATTTTAGAGATCAGACCTTTGTCAGTTGCAGGGTTGGTGAAGATCTTTTCCCAGTCAGTAGGCTGCCTTTGTGTCTTAGTGACAATGTCCTTTGCTTTACAGAAGCTGCTCAACTTCAGGAGGTCCCATTTATTCAATGTTGCCCTTAATGTCTGTGCAGCTGGGGTTATGCGCAGGAAACGGTTCCCTGTGCCCATTTGTTGTAGAGTACTTCCCACTTTCTCCTCTATCAAGCTCAATGTGTTCAGATTAATATTGAGGTCTTTAATCCATTTGGACTTGAGTTTTGTGCATGGTGATAGATATGGATCTACTTTCATTCTTCTACAGGTTGACATCCAGTTATGCCAGCACCATTTGTTGAAGATGCCCTCTTTCTTCCATTGTGTACTTTTGGCTCCTTTATCAAAAATCAGGTGTTCGTAGGTTTGTGGTTTAAGATCCGGGTCTTCTATACGATTCCATTGGTCAACTTCTCTGTTTTTATGCCAATACCAAGCTGTTTTCAATACTGTAGCTTTGTAATAGAGTTTGAAGTCAGGGATGGTAATGCCTCCAGAAGTACGTTTATTGTATAAGATTTTTTTGGCTATCCTGGGTTTCTTGTTTTTCCATATAAAGTTGATTATTGTCCTCTCAATCTCTGTGAAGAATTTTAATGGGACCTTGATTGGGATTGCATTGAATCTATAGATTGCTTTTGGTAGAATTGCCATTTTTACTATGTTGATCCTCCCAATCCACGAGCAGGGGAGATCCTTCCATTTTCTGGTATCCTCTTCAATTTCTTTCTTCAAAGACTTAAAGTTCTTGTCAAATAAATCCTTCACTTCCTTGGTTAGAGATACTCCCAGATATCTTATGCTATTTGTGGCTATTGTGAAAGGTGATACTTCTCTGATTTCCCTCTCTGCTTCCTTATCCTTTGTGTATAGGAGGGCGACTGATTTTTTGGAGTTGATCTTGTAACCTGCCACGTTATGAAGGAGTTTATCAGCTGTAGGAGTTCTTTGGTGGAGTTTTTGGGGTCGCTTATGTATACTATCATATCATCTGCAAATAATGAAAGTTTAACTTCTTCCTTTCCAAATTCGAATCCCCTTGATTCCCTTATGTTGTCTTATTGCTATTGCTAGAACTTCAAGCACTATATTGAAGAGATAAGGAGAGAGTGGACAGCCTTGTCGTGTTCCTGAATTTAGTGGGATAGCCTTGAGTTTCTCTCTCGTTTTAATTTGATGTTAGCTGTCGGCTTGCTGTAAATAGCTTTTATTATATTTAGGAATGACCCTTGTATCCCTAATCTCTCCAAAACTTTTATCATAAAAGGGTGCTGAATTTTGTCAAATGCTTTTTCAGATCTAATGAGATGACCATATGGTTTTTTTTCCTTCAGTTTATTTATATGATGGATTACATTGATAGATTTTCGTATGTTGAACCAGCCCTGCATCTCTGGGATGAAGCCTACTTGATCGTATGGATAATTTTTCTAATGTGTTCTTGAGATTCGGTTTGCCAGTATTTTATTGAGAATTTTTGCGTCAATGTTCATGAGTGAGATTGGCCTGTAATTCTCTTTCTTGGTTGAGTCTTTGTGTGGTTTAGGTATCAGGGTAACTGTAGCTTCATAGAAGGAATTGGCAGTGACTCTTGTGTTTCTATATTATGAAATACCTTAAGGAGTATAGGTATTAGGTCTTCTTGGAAGTTCTGGTAGAATTCCGCATTGAAACCATCTGGTCCTGGGCTCTTTTTGGTAGGGAGGTTTCTGATAACAGTTTCTAATTCTTCGCGACTAACAGGACGATTTAGAGCATTTACCTGGTCCTGGTTTAACTTTGGTATATGGTATTTATCTAAAAAACTGTCCATTTCTTTTACATTTTCCAATTTTGTGGCATACAGGCTTTTGTAGTAAGATCTAATGATTCTCTGAATTTCCTCTGTGTCTGTGGTTATGTCCCCCTTTTCATTCTGATCTTATTAATTTGCGTGTTCTCCCTCTGCCGTTTGATTAGTTTGGCTAAGGGTTTGTCAATCTTGTTGATTTTCTCCAAGAACCAGCTTCTTGTTTCATTGATTCTTTGGATTGTTTTCTGTGTTTCTGTTTTGTTGATTTCTGCCCTCAGTTTGATTATTTCCAGTCTTCTACTTCTCCTAGGTGAGTCTGCTTCTTTTTTTTTCCAGAGCTTTCAGGTGTGCTGTTAAGTCACCAATGAGTGCTTTCTCGTTTTCTTTAAGTGGGCACTTAATGCTATGCACTTTCCTCTTAGCACTGCTTTCATTGTGTCCCATAGGTTTGAGTATGTTGTGTCTTTGTTTTCATTAAATTCAAGAAAGACTTTAATTTCTTTCTATTTCTTCCTTGACCCAGGTGTGGGTCAGTAGTTGACTGTTCAGTTTCCATGAGTTTGTGGGCTTTCTGGGGGTAGCATTGTTGTTGAATTCTAATTTTAATCCATGGTGATCCGATAAGACACAGGTGGTTACTAATATTTTTTGTAACTGTGGAAGTTTGCTTTGTTACCAAGTATATGGTCAATTTTCGAAAAGGTTCCATGAGCCGCAGAGAAGAAGGTATATTCTTTCCTATTTGGGTGGAATGTTCTATAGATGTCTGTTAAGTCCATTTGGTTCATTACCTCCATTAAGTCTTTCAATTCTCTGTTAGGTTTCTGTCTGATTGACCTGTCCATTGGTGAGAGAGGAGTGTTGAAGTCTCCAACTATTAGTGTGTGTGGTTTGATGGCTGCCTTGAGTTCTAGAAGTGTTTCTTTTACATAAGTGGGAGCTTTTATATTAGGGGCCATAGATATTCAGGATTGAGACTTCATTCTGATGGATTTTTCCTGTTATGAGTATAAAGTGTCCCTTTCCATCTCTTCTGATTGATTTTAGTTTGAAGTCAACTTTGTTGGAAATTAGTATGGCCACACCCGCTTGTTTCTTAGGGCCATTTGCTTGATAAACCTTTTCCCAACCCTTTTCCTCTGAGTAGGTGTCTGTCTTTGTGGTTTGAGGTGTGTTTCTTGTAAACAGCAAAATGTTGGATTCTGTTTTCGTATCCAGTCTCTTAGCCTGTGCCATTTTTATAGGTGAATTGAGTCCATTGATATAAGTGATATTAATGACCAGTGGTTGTTAACTTCAGTATTTTTAGTAGTAGAGTTTGTGTGTTTCCCTTCTTCTAGTTGTGCTGGTGAAGGGTCGCTAGATGCCTGAGTTATTGTGGGCGTTGTTGGACTCCTTGGTTTGTGATTTTCCTTCTATTACTTTCTGCAAGGCTGGATTTGTGGCTGCCGTATTGTTTAAATCTGTTTTTTGTCCTGGAATATCTTGTTTTCTCCATCAATGGTGAATGCAAGCTTTGCTGGGTATAGTAGTCTAGGCTTGCATCCATGTTCCCTTAGTGTCTGTAGCACATCTATCCAAGCTCTTCTGGCTTTCATGGTTTCCATTGAGAAATCAGGTGTAATTCTGATAGGTTTCCCTTTATATGTTACTTTGACCTTTTTCCTTTGCAGCTCTTAATATCTGTTCTTATTCTGTATGTTTTGTGTTTTGATTATTATATGGCTTGTGGGGATGCTTTCTTTTGATCCAGTCTATTTGGTGTTCTGTAGGCTTCTGTACCTTCATAGGAACATCCTTCTTTTAGGTTGGGGAAGTTTTCTTCTATAATTTTGTTGAATATGTTTTCTTGGGCCTTTGAGTTGTAACTTCGTTCTCCTTCTTCTACCCCAATTATTCTTAGGTTTGTTCTTTTCATGGTGTCCCAGATTTCCTGAATGTTTTGTGTTAAGAATTTGTTAGATTTGTTTAGTTCTTTAATCTGTGAGTTTATTTCCTCTATAGTATCTTCAGAGTCCAGAGATTCTTTCTTCCATCTCTTTGTATTCAGGTGGAAATACTTGTCTCTGAAGTTTCTGTTCGTTTACTCAGAGTTTCCATTTCCAGTCGTACCCTCAGATTGTGTTTTCTTCAATACCTCCATTTCATTTCTCAGGTCTTGTACTGTTTCCCTTACCTGTTTGATTGCTTTTTCTTGTTTTTCTTGTTCTTTTTTCTTGGGTATCTTTGAGAGATTTATTTATTTCGTTCTACCTTTTTGTTTGTCATCTCCATTTTCTTTATGGCAGTTTGTTTACCTCCTGTTTAAGGTCCTCTATTCTTTTCATAAAGTACTGTTAATGTCGGTTTCTTCTATAATTTCTGGGGTAGGGTTGTTCAATTCTTGTGTTTCGGGATGTCTGGCTTGTGGTGATGTCATGTTGCCTTTCCTGTGTTGGAGGAGCTCCTGCATTGGCGCCTGCCCATCTCTTCCTTCAAAAGGAGCCCGGAGGCGTTTGGTGTCCTAGACCAATCTTTGCTGTGACTGAAACTGGTTGGATCTCCCCAGTGCCAGAGGAGGACCTATTCTTTGCGTCACAATATGAAGAAGCCCACTTCCCTTGCAGGAATCCTCAGACCTGCCTGGAGGCCAGGGTCTGACTCCTCTGGGTGGATGGCCTTAGAACAGGAGCAGGACACCTGAGAACACTAGGGAAAGCTTGGGAGACACAAAGGGAAGGGAGAAACCGACACAAGCCTGCAGAGGGAAGTGGGGGTAGGGGGTCTGTGCTCTCTTCCAGGGCAGGTTGCCCCAGGGTCCGCATTCACTCACCAGTTCAGATGGAATGTCAGGGCACAGGATCAGGGATTCCAGGCAGGCCCAGGGTCGCAGCCCAGACAAAAGGGCCAAGGTGGGGGCAGGGCGGGAGGAATACCACACAGCGAACCTGGTAGCACAATCTGAAGGAGCCCGCACCCCTCCACAGGAATGCCTCAGACCTGCCTGGAGGCCAGAGTCTGACCCCTGTGGGTGGATGGCCTTAGAACTGGAGCAGGACTACCCCAAAGAATGATGGATCCTCTGGCAGACTGTCAGGTCCCCTTGCAGGCCAAGGCAGCTCTCAGACAAAGGTCTACCTTGCTCCGGGCAGTCAAATGAAGGAGGGGACCTCCCACGGCCTGGGTGCACTCAATTCCAGTCCCCATAGCCCAAACAGCTGAGCTGTGGGATTTTGTGGCCCCAAAGACGGGAGGATGAGGCAGGGGGAGGGGGGAGGATTCTGGGTGCAAGCTGGGAAGGGACAGGGAGAGAGAGGCGGTATCCGGGAGAATAAACCCCTGCAGGAAGAGCAGGGAAGTGTGCTGGTGCAGGCGAGGAGTTTGTGGAGAGTCGGTTGGTCCCTCTCCGGGCAGCTGCCGGGTCGGGCCTCACTCCTCACTCACCCCAAAGAATGATGGATCTCTCGGCAGACTGTCAGGTCCCCTTGCAGGCCAAGCAGCTCCTCAGACAAGGCCCTACCTTGCTCGGGCCAATCAGTCAAATGAAGGAGGGGACCTCCCACCGGCCTGGGTGCACTCAATTCCAGGTCCCCAGAGCCCAAACAGGCTGAGCTGTGGGATTTTGTGGCCCCAAAGACGGGAGGATGAGGCAGGGGGAGGGGGGGAGGATTCTCTCGAATTTTCTTTTTTAGAATCTGGAGAGATGCTTCAGTGGTTTTGAGCACTGACCGCTTTTGCAGAGGACTTAAATTTAATCCCCAACACCCACGTGGCAGCTCACAATCATCTGTCAACCTTACAATTTTATAAGCAAATATTTTAAACCTGTACCTTGTTAGGATGAAAACCCTAAAAAAATGGATGGATTTCTAGTTCAACAAAATCACCAAGATTATTTTTTCATTGAAATTTTTTTTTGCAGCACAGTAGTGGTGACAGACACCTTTACTCCCAGCACTTAGTGGTGGGTAAATCTCTGAGTTTAAGGCCAGTCTGGTAAACATAGTGAGGTCCAGGACAGCCAGGTCAACAAAGAGAAAACCTGTCTAGAAAAAACAAATTGAAAACAAACAAACAAATAAGAAACACAAACAAAAATCTGATCAAATGGTGTTGGCACAGGCCTATAATCCCAGAATTTGGGAGGCAGAGGCAGGGAGAGCTCTGAGTTCAAGGCCAGTCTGGTCTGTAGTGTGAGTTACTTGCTAACCAGAGCTACACAGAGAAACCCTATCTATAAAAAAGCACAAGAATCATACACAGACACACAAACAAAAGCTATAAAAATATAAAATCAGAAAGCATAATATATAAGCAGAAGATCTGTAAGATAAAATCTGCTTTAAAAAACAATGAGACAGAAAATCTATAAAAATACTATTATTTTCCTTTTGCATTGGTCATCAACTGTTGGAGGATATGGGGATTACCCCTAAGTATGGCTTATACACTCAGTGAGACTCCACCAGAAAAAAAATAATTTTTCCATTGTAATTTAAGCCACCACAATTAAATAAAGAAGAAATCAACATTGTAAATAATCCTATAACAAAAGAAATACTTTTGATATTTATAGTTAGGTTTCTGGCTACAAGAAAATTCCATAGCCAGATGGATTCAGAACAGAATTATTTCAACTTTATAAAGATCTATAGCCAATCCTTTTAAACCATTCAAAAATAGATACAGAAAGACTGACCCCAAATTCCTTCTGTGAAATCAGTATCCCTCATAGTAAAAATGGCAACTCTACCAAAGGCAATCTATAGATTCAATGCAATCCCCATCAAGGTCCCATCAAAATTCTTCACAGATCTTGAGAGAATAATAATCAACTTTATATGGAAAATCAGTATCCCTTTAATACACAAACCAGATAAAGACATAACAAAAACAGTGAAAGAAAGAGGAAAACTATGGGCTATTATTCATGATGATTAAATATTCAAACATGCTTATTAAAATATTTGCAAACAGTATACTGAAATATATCAAACAGATTGTCCTTCATGACCAAGCTAGATTTAGTCCTGAAATTCAAGGGTAGCACAACATATTTAAGCCAATAAATGTAATAAAACTCATCAACTTAAAGACAAAAATTCAATCATTGTTTTAATAGATGTAGATGAGCATTTGCCAAAGTCCAATTTGCCTTTATTATAAAAAGACCTAGAGAATGTAGGAATAAAGGGACTATATTTCAATACAATAGAAAATATATATATATGAAATGCATACCCAACATTATCAAAAATAAAGCAAAACTTGAAGCATTTATATTGAAGTCAGGAACAAGATTGGGATAACTATTTTTCTCAACCCTTCTCATACAGTGCTGTAAACACTATCTGAAACAACAAGATGGAGGAGAAGGTAATTGATGGGTTCAAATAGAGAAAGAAGTCAAATTATTCCTATTTTAAAATGACATGATTCTATACTTTAGAGGTGCTTAATATTCTATGAAAAAATTCTATAAATTAAAAACAAATTCAGTATTTTGGCAGAATAAATCATCAGTTTACATAAACAAATTGCATATCTATACTCCAATAGACATACAGAGAAAGAGATCCTTGAATATCCCCATTCACAATTGCATCAAGGAAATTATCTAGAAATAAACCTAACTAAGGGAGTGAAATTCCTCTGCCATGAAACTTTAAATCTCTGAATAAAGATATGAATAAAGACACTAGAACATGGAAAGTCATCCCAAGTTCATAGATAGATAATCGATATCATGAAAATGATCATTTTACCAAAACCTATTTATAGATTCAGTGCAACCCAAATCAAAATTCACATCTCAATCTTTACAGCAATAGAAATCATTATCCAGCAAGTCACATAGGACCAAAAAAAGACTCTTGATAGCCAAAGCAATCCTGAGATAATAGAACAGTGCTGGAGGGATTATCATTCTAATGAAAGTACCCATACTGTACATCAATCTCTGTGTAAGCATATATATATATATATATATATATATATATATATATATATATCATATATACGTTATATATGATATATAATATATATGATATATATGATATATATTTTTAAATAAAAATATTCATGCTTGTGCTGGGAATATCTTCCCCCAAATCTAAAGATTGTTTAAAAAACAACCCAATACCAGGCATGAGAATCCATCTTTTGACTTGTCAGTCAGAACTATCCAAGGAACTCTGTTTTCATGGTACTAGAAGGTGCAGTGCAAGTCTCTAAAAAAGCAAATCAGCCAACAGTTGTACTCAGCTCTGATGCCTATGAACCACATTAATGATCAACACAGGACAATAACCCAAAGGATACATAAGTGGCACACATACCTTATTGGTAGCTGAAAGATCATTCATTAGACTTAAGACCAATTTAAGAAGAGGGAAATCATACCTGGAACAGGAAACCTAGTCAGCTATCTAGGGCTAGGGAAATCACATATCTTGGAAGAAAATCCATAACTACCACTTTACTAAACCAGTATAATTCCCAGATGTGTTCTAAATATTTGTCTTTATACCTGAATATAAGTATAGTCCTCAATCTTTATTAAGGAAAGTTCTCTTTGCAACAGATAGGGACCATTACAGTAAACCACACACACAATCAAAAAACAGAATTATGGAGCTTTGTCCCAAAGGATATATATATATATATATATATATATATATATATATATAGACAAAGGATATATATATATATATATATATATATATTAGAATTTTTTTAGCTAAGACTCAGTAATCATTGTGAAAGTAGAAAAGAGTATACAATCCAGAGGACCAGATAGTTTGCTGTGAAATTAAATCTTCTAGGAATGTCAGAAACTTACCTATAAAGTCACACAAATATGATTGCCTAAATACTAGCTGATCAAGGATAACAAAAAACATGTTAATATGGAAAATGGAAAGGACAGGAGGTCTCAACCCTCCAAAAATAGCTATAGATAACTAATAAATGCATAGAGCTAGAGAAATAGTCTTACCTATGGTAGAAAAGTTCAATTGCCTATCCAATACCAAGTGATGGTCATCCCTAAAAAATAAAGTAACATTATACAGACTGAACAGGTTTTATTCATGTGTGTGTGTGTGTGTGTCTATATTTATATGTAACAACAAATAAAGAATAAAGATGTCATGCATTTAAAAAATAAAATAAGGGGGCATATAGGAATAATAATAAGGAGGAAAGGGAAGAAAGAATGATGTGATTATATTATAATCTTAAAAAATAATTAAACATTTTTCATGTACATTAATTATTAATGTATTTAAATTCATGCTGAACCTTATTTAAGTAAAAAAAATCCTTGTGCTCAGTGTGATATATGCTAAAGAAAATGAAAGTATCTAAATTTGGAAAAAAATTATACTAATATATGAAAATGAGTTTTTCAAAATAAATAAGAAATATTTATAAATACCACAAGAAACTAAAATACTGATTAAATTAGTGTAAACTTCAATAGCTATAAAAAATCAGATGAATGTAAGGTGTCAAAAGTTATGTCACCAAATAAATGAAATTTAAAATAAGATAGTAGTTAGAATGACCAAAATTCACACAAAAAAAATGTTAATAGGACAATAGAGTCACAGAGCTATCATCCATTGATTTTAGAGGACAGGTATATTGTCTTATATTGATTGTGAGCTTTTTATAATATGCAGTAAAGTCCTTGGTATTTTCCTAAAGATGTTGAAAGCACACTCATACAAAACCCTGTATACAATCTACAATTTTATTCAGAATTTTTAAATTTTGGAACAACCCTGATTTCCATCTCCATGAATATGATAATCTGTGGCTTGTTCAGGTAATGGTATATGATTCAATAAAAAAATTAACTATGGAAAAATGAGATGAGAAAATTGAAGACTACATTATTGAGTATGTGATTTCATTTTGAAAAAGCCACATACAAACATGGCTTAGAAATATTTTTGGATTAAATACTATATTGCTACAGCAAAATAAGTATCATAGTGAGTTAGGTCACATAAATATTTTTGTGAAAACAACATTTGTGTTTATACAGTATATGAGTCCTCTACCCCTAATTGGCCATTGGGCACCTATGGTTTCAGGATGCAGAAGAAGTAGGAAACCTGGGTCTTGGGTGGTAGCAAACATGAGATGAAGAAAATACTGGTGAGACTGTGTCAGAGGACAGCTCATTTATTGAAATAATAGGTATAGTCAGTGGGGGGAGCAAAGAACAAATCAACAAGGGAAGGAACACACCTAATTTGCAAATGAGAACTTGATTGAAGGCAGGTGAATATTAATGATTCACCAATTCAAATACAAAGGCATGAAGAATGGAGTTCAGAGAAGAAATACTGCATTGGCAGTTAGTACACTTCACAAAGTAGTTACAGAGAAGAACACAACATCCCATGCTCCCTGCCCAAAATAGGTTGAAATACTAAGACAAGGGGAAACTCCTGTCTCATGGTTGGTGAAATGGCTACCTATAATGTCCATTACTAGAAAAATTGACCCAGAGTTGCCAATTGATTAACTAAAAAAAATTCTGGAATAGGACACTTGACCTTTGTTATACGGAACCAAAAAGGTCTTATATGGCCTTAAAAATAGTATGTCTGTATAAATCATTATATAAATTATAATCTGGCTATACTCAAAGATCAGGATTGCAGGGCCTTAAGAATGGTAATAAATGCAAATATCATTGTCCTAAACAATATATAAGTTAATGGTACTGAGGTCCCAGTGCCACCCCTTTGAGCCGCTAAGCAGGCAGGACTCATGATTAGCTCCTGTTATTGGTACTAATGAAACGGGAGGAATGTGGGGCCTAGGGAAGCCTGGTCACACTTCCAGGGTCCAGGCTGCACTACTGCCATAGCAGACTTGATAGTAATTAGCTAGAAAGTGGGCCTGAGTTTCTCAGTTTACTGGTAGGCATAACTGGGTTCCAGAAAAAGCCATAAGCTGACAACACCATCCAGGGAGGATCAGCATTTAAAGAGAAGTACCTGATATTCAAACCATGAAGTAAGGTTAGATAAGATCACCAGATGTCCCTGAGCCCAGGACTCACCTATTCCCCTTTTGCCAAGACCCTTAGATAAATATCAGAGAATCAGTGTCCTGAACCCTGGAAATCCCCTCATTTCAACTTCTACTATGATAAAAAACCATACCCCAACTGGGCTGGGCACTCTCTGGCTTCAACCACTGCATCTGACAAACAGAGCCCAAGCTCAACTTGAATAAAGGCTTTTTATTTTTACATATAAAATTCACTGTCATCGTGAGCTCTTGGTGGTCACAGTGATCTGGACAAAACAATAAGTAGTTACCAGACCTTGTAAGAGTAGGGAGGGCTTGGGACAAAGTCACTGTGCATTTTTTCTTGACCTATGTAGAAAAAGGTACAGAACTAAAATATATTTTGCCCTTGAATCATTTTTTAAATTTTTATTGATGACATTTTTATTTAAATAACATTTTTTCATTTATTTTTCAGACCACTCAATTCCCCCCCTCCGTTCTCTCCTTCTATCCTCTGTCCTTTCCCATCTAACCCCCTCTGCATCCACTCCTCTTCTACCTCCATTCAGAAAGGGACAGGACTCCCATGGGCTTTCATAAGCTATGGTACATCAAGTTGAGGCAGAACTGAACTCTTTCACTTATGTCCAGTTAGGGCTGGAAATTCCACCATGGGAACAGACTACCAAAAGCCAGCTAAGCTCCAGGGAGAGGTCTTGCTCTCACTGTTAGAAGCCATAATAAGAGCCCCAGGTACACAATGGCCACACACATTCAAAGGGCCTAGGTCAGTTCTATTCAGGCTCTTTGACTTTTTGTTCAGCATTCATGATCTCCCGGGAGCTCAAGTCAGCTGTCTCTGTAGGCTCTCCCAAAATGACCCTCCTGGCTAGTATGATCCTTCCTCCCTTTCTTCTACAAGACTCTTGGAGCTCAACGCAGTACTTGTCTGTAGGTCTTTTCACTCAGCTCTAAAAAAAATAGCCTCATAATGACTTCATGAAGTTTGCAGGTAAATGGACAAAACTAGAAATATTCTGAGTGAGGTAAGCCATACCCAGAAAGAAAAATGTGGTATGTAACTCACTCATAAGTGATTATTATGAATAAAGGATGGGATAACCAATACAACCCACAGCTCCAGAAAGGCTAGATAACAAGGAAGGCCCAAAGGGATTTCCCTAAGAAGGGGAAGTAGAAAAGATCCCCTGCGTAAACTGGGGGCATGGATTGGTGGAATGGAGGGAAAGAAACTAGAGGAAGCAGGTTAGCAGGTTAGTGGATTGGGGTATGGAAGGCGGGTTGGAGACAGGATAGAGGAAGAGTAACAAAAGAGATGTCTTGATAGGGGGCCCATATTGAGGTCAGAGAGAATCCTGGTGTCAGGGAAACCCCCAGGAACCCACAAGGATGACCCAAACTAAGACTCCTAGCAATGGTAGAGAGTGTGCCTGAAGTGGTCATCTACTATAATCAGATTGGTGACTTTCCTAATGGTCATCAGAGATACTCTATCCAGTAACTGATGGAGGCAGAGGCCAAAAATAAACTTAAAAGAGTGACTGTAGGTAATAAAAATATAGCAGTATAGCTTGATCACTTCTAAGAAATTTATATTCCATATTCACATTGATTAGGCAGAAAGTATGAGGTAAACCTCTTTACTTTGAGCTTATTTTTTCTGTAAAGATAAAATGTCTCTAAAAATTATATTTAAATTCATGAGAAAATAGAGAACTATTCATTAACAGTGAGAAATATCAGTGACACTGGCAATGAACAGAATATTTTTGTAAATTGCAAACATTAAATTTTGCCTCTATTTTATACAAAAGAATTGAATAGGGAAGAGCTACATTAGTCAAACAGAAATCACTTGCTGCCTCTCTCTTTGAGAAGTGAGACATGAATTATTGTTTTAATTTTACAGTGTATTCTTGAGTACAAAACTTTTAAAGTTGAGGTCAGTACATTGTTTTATACTCTTTCACTAAATATACTGTGATTCTAGTGTGTTGTGAAGACTTTAACAACAGCTACTGTTCTGAATGAACCTAGAAAAATGATAATGCAATAAACTTGGGTATTACTCATATTTTAGAGTACTTTTCCTAGAAAAATCTCTCTCCAAATGGCCTATAAAATATTAGCTAGTTTAAAAAGAAAAGCTGACCAATTTCTTGAGTTCTTTATATATTTTGAAGATCAATACTTTGTCTAATATGGTGTTGGTGAAGATCTTTATCCATTGTGTAGGCTGACATTTTGTCTTGTTGACCATGTCCTGTAGATGGCATGGTGGGCTGTGTCCCGCCACCAGGCTAGCTTTACCCAAAATAAGTACATGGAAACTGTATTCATTTAAACACTGCCTGGCCCATTAGTTTCAGCCTCTTATTGGCTAACTTTCACATCTTGCTTTAACCCATATATAGTAATCTATGATAAGCCACCAGAGGTTGTGGGTCACTTACCAGGAAGGAGATCTTAATGTGCATTGGTCTTGGAGAGGAGCAGCATGGTGACTATGGTGACTACCTGAAGCGTCTGCCTTCTCTCTCCCAGAATTCTGTTCTGTCTATTCCGCCTACCTAATTTTCTGTCCTATTAAAGGGCCAAGGCAGTTTCTTTACTAACCAATAAAAGTAACACATAGAGAGATGACTCTCCTCCACCAATGTCCTTTGCTTTCCAGAAGCTTTTCTGTTTCAGGAGGTCCCATTTATTAATTGTTTCTCTCAGGTCTGTGCTACTGAGGTTATATTTAGGAAGTGGTCTCTTATGCCAATGTGTTCAAATAATCCAATAAAAAATGGAATGCAGACCTAAACAGAGAACTCTCAATAGAGGTGTCTAAAATTGCTGAAAGACACTTAAGGAAATGCTCATCATCCTTAGCTATCAGAGAAATACAAATCAAAACAACTCTAAGATTCTATCTTAGAGTATGACCAAGTAAGTATGACCAAGATCAAAAACATTGATGACAACTTATGTTGAAGAGGTTGTGGGGTAAAAGGAACACTCCTGTATTGCTGGTGGGAATGCAAGCTGGTACTAACTCTTTGGATATCAGTGTGACAATTTCTCAGAAAATTATGAAAACAACCTTCCTTAAGACCCAGAACTATAACTTTTGTGTATATACCCAAAAAAATGTTCAGTCATACCACAAGAACATATGCTCAATTATGTTCATAGAAGCATTGTTTGTCATAACCAGAACCTGGAAACAACCTAAATGACACTCAACTGAAGAATGGATAATGAGTTAATTAGCATTTTATAGTCTAGTTTCTTGAGTTCTTTATATATTTTGGAGATCAGACCTTTGTCCATTGCGGGGTTGGTGAAGATCTTCTCCCAGTCAGTAGGTTGCCTTTTTGTCTTAGTGACAGTGTTCTTTGCTTTACAGAAGATTCTCAGTTTCAGGAGGTCCCATTTATTCAATGATGACCTTAAAGTCTGTGCTGCTGGGGTTATACATAGGAAGTGGTCTCCTGTGCCCATATGTTGTAGAGTACTTCCCACTTTCTGTTCTATCAGGTTCAGTGTGTTCAGATTGATAATTGAGGTCTTTAATCCATTTGGACTTGAGTTTTATTCATGGTGATAGATATGGATCTATTTTTATTCTTCTACAGGTTGACATCCAGTTATGCCAGCACCATTTGTTGAAGATGCTTTCTTTCTTCCATTGTATACGTTTAGCTCCTTTATCGAAAATCAGGTGTTCATAGGCTTGTGGGTTAAAATCTGGGTCTTCTTTTAGATTCCATTGGTCAACTTCTCTGTTTTTATGCCAATATCAAGCTGTTTTAAATACTGTAGCTCTGTAATAGAGTTTGAAATCAGGGATGGTAATGCCTCCAGAAGTTCCTTTACTGTATAAGATTGTTTTGGCTATCCTTGGTGTTTTGTTTTTCCATATAAAGTTGATTATTGTTCTCTCAAGGTCTGTGAAGAATTTTGTTGGGATTTTGATGGTGATTGCATTGAATCTATAGATTGCTTTTGGTAGAATTGCCATTTTTACTATGTTGATCCTCCCAATCCAAGAGCAAGGGAGATCCTTCCATTTTCTGGTATCCTCTTCAATTTCTTTCTTCAAAGACTTAAAGTTTTTATTAAATAGATCTTTTGTTTCCTTGTTTAGAGTTACCCCAAGGTATTTTATGCTATTTGTGGCTATCATGAAAGATGATGCTTCTCTGATTTCCCTCTCTCCTTCCCTATCCTTTGTGTATAGGAGGGCAACTGATTTTCTGGAGTTGATCTTTTATCCTGCTAGACTATAAAATGCTAATTAACCCAATTAAAAAATGGGGCACTGGACTTAACAGAGAATTCTCATCAGAAGAAGTCCAAATGGCCAAAAGACACTTAAGGTCATGCTCAACCTCCTTAGCGATCAGGGAAATGCAAATCAAAACAACTTTGAGATACCATCTTAACACCTATCAGAATGGCTAAAATCAGAAACACCAATGATAGCCTTTGCTGGAGAGGATGTGGAGTAAGGGGTACACTCATCCATTGCTGGTGGGAATGCAAACTTGTGCAACCACTTTGGAAAGCAGTGTGGCAGTTTCTCAGGAAATTGGGGATCAACCTACCCCAGGACCCAGCAATACCACTCTTGGGAATATACCCAACAGATGCCCTATCATATTACAAAAGCATTTGTTCAACTATGTCCGTAGTAGCATTATTTGTAATAGCCAGAACCTGGAAACAACCTGGATGCCCTTCAATGGAAGAATGGATGAAGAAAGTGTAGAATGTATACATATTAGAGTACTACTCAGCGGTAAAAAACAATGACATCTTGAATTTTGCATGCAAATAGATGGAAATAGAAAAACCACATATTCGAGTGAGTCAACCCCAGACCCAAAAAGATGAGTATGGGATGTACTCACTCATCATTGGTTTCTAGCCATAAATAAAGGACATTGAGCCTATAATTTGTGATCCTAGAGAGGCTAATTAAGAAGGTGAACCCAAAGAAAAACATATAGTTATCCTCCTGGATATTGGAAGTAGACAAGATTGCTGTGCAAAAATTGGGAACTTGGGGGTCGGGTGGGATGGGGGTAAGGGGAGATGGGGAGAGAAAAGTGAAAAGGGGAGGATGGGGAGAGTTTGGGGGAATGAGATGGTTGGGATAAAGAAAGGGTGGATATGGGAGCAGGGAAGTTTATATCTTAATTAAGGGAGCCATTTTAGGGTTGGGAAGAAACTTGACCCTAGAGGGATTCCCAGGTGTCCAGGGAAATGTCCCCAGCTAGTTCCTTGGACAGCTGAGGAGAGGGAACCTGAAATGGCCCGATCCAATAGCCATACTGATGAATATCTTGCATATCACTATAGAACCTTCATCTGGCGATGGATGGAGATAGAGACAGAGACCCACACTGAAGCACTGGACTGAGTTCCCAAGGTCCTAATGAGGAGCAGAAGGAGGGAGAACATGAACAAGGAAGTCAGGACCGCGAGTGGTGTACCCACCCACTCCCACTGAGATGATGGGGCTGATCTAAGGGGAGCTCACAAAGGCCTGCTGGACTGGGTCTGAAAAAGCATGGGATAAAACTGGACTCCCTGAGCAAGGCAGACAATGAGGGCTGCTGAGAAGCCAAGGACAATGGCACTGAGTTTTGATTCTACTGCATGTACTGGCCTTATGGGAGCCTAGCCTGTCTGGATGTTCATCTTCCTAGATCTGGATGGAGGGGGGAGGACCCTGGAATCCCAACAGGGCAGGGAACCTTGACTGCTCTTTGGACTATAGAGGGAGGGGGAGGAGATTGGGGGAGGGGAGGGAAATGGGAGGCAGGGAGGAGGCAGGAATTTTTTAATAAAAAAATAAAAATAAAAAAGAATGGATAATGAAAATGTGCAACATTTACACAATGGAGTATTCCACAGCAGAGAAAAATAATGACATATTGAAATTTGCAGACAAATGGATGGATCTAGAAAACATCATATTGAGTGAGGTGACCCAGACTCAGAAAGACAAATATCATATGTACTCACTGATAAGTGTGTTTTAAAATAAAGCAAAGAAAACTAGCCTACAAATCACAATCCCAGAAAACTGAGATAACAGTAAGGATCCTAAGAAAGATATACATGGATCTAATCTACATGGGAAGTATAAAAAGACAAGATCTCCTACATAAATTGGGAGCATGGGTAACATGGGAGAGGGTTGAAGAGGAGGGGAGAAGAAGGGAAGGGAGCAAAGAAGAATATATAGCTCATTAAAATCAAGTAAAGAAAGGGAAGCTGTACCCATGAACTCTCAACAATATGGTTGCCTCAACAAGATCAGTATAGCATCACTTAACTGACATTCCAAGATAAAGAAGATAAATTCCACATATTTACTAAGCAGTTGACTTCTATTTGACTCCTCCTGCTCTCTCTCTATATCTCTGTTTGGATTGCCCACCTGGTTTTATTCTGCTAAGCCATTGACCAACACAGCTTTATTCATAAACCAAAAAAGCAACACACATACAGAAGGACATCCCACATCATCTCCTCTTTCATGTCTAATTAAAAAGGAAAGTTTTAACTTTTACTTAGTAAAATTGCATATGTAAAATAGTTAACAAACAAGAATTTTGGTGATAATATTTAGTCTATTTGCATTTGGCAAATTAAGGAAAATATTTTATCAACTATCCTATTTTTGTGCGTCTAAAGTTTTATAGCTAATTTCTATTTTGTCATAACTAAGAAAACCTACAATTTTAACTATTCACATATGTGTTTTATATATTTATATATACACACATATATTCATTTTTATTTTATTCTTTTTTGTTTATTTATTATGTATACTTGTCTGCGTGTATGCCTGAAGGCCAGAAGAGGGCACAAGGCCTCATTACAGATGGTTGTGAGCCACCATGTGGTTGCTGGGAAATGAACTCAGGACCTTTGGAAGAGCAGGCAATGCTCTTAACCACTGAGCCATCTCTCCAGCCTCTTCATTTTATGCTTCAATCTCTTATTATGCCTAATTTAAAAAATAAACAATACCATTATCTTTGGTACATAAAATATCACCTAGAATTCTTAAGCAAGATATGAGATTTAGCCAATAAGAATCTAGAACTAATGGGCCAGGCAGTGTTTAAATGAATACAGTTTCCATGTAATTATTTTGGGTATAAAGCTAGCCAAGTGGCGGGACACAGCCCCGCCGCTCCATCTACAGCTCGTATTAAAGGTGGGGGAGGGTCTTTCCACCTCAAAAAATCTAGATTAAAAGTGGATCATCCCATTTCAAATAATTTAATAAAGAAAAATTCCCATAAAAATTATCATGTTTATGTTTAGTGCTATCCTCACATTCTTTCATTCATTGAAGTTATTACAATTCCCTCTCTATGGATAGATGGAGCATATAAAACTCCATATACCAAAAATCTAGTATTTAAAATATTCACTTAAAAAATAAGGAGTAGACTCAAAATTACAGCATTAAACAAAGTAAGAGAGAAGAGGTGATTTCAGTCTCCCCACTCTAGGGTTGCAACAACAAGGAACCTTTCCAGTAGCAAACTCTACAAAATTGAAACATAAGAGGGAAGTTGTGCTATAGGCCTGTGAATGAGGCACTTGGAAGGGACTTGTCATTTGTTTTCCAACCAGGCTGAGACTATGGGTGGTATGCATGGAACCTGCAATAAATATTATATTAAAAATGTTGCAAGAGTAATAATTTTTGCATTTGTCCTCATCGTTGAGGAACATTTCAATTTTCAATGTTACATATAATGTGAACTGTGTGTTCTTAAACCTTTATTAAATTAATTTAATTATATTGAACATTTTATAATGAATATTTATTGGGTATTACCTGTGCTTTTATGCCACTATGAAGATAAATATTTTTATTTATTTGATTAACATGGTTTTCTAAAGAATTGTCTTATATATTGTATCTAAGAGTTATATCTGAAAAAATAAAGGGTAGATTCTAATCATATGGATAAAACTTTCAAATAATGTCATAAAAGACCTTCATATCAAGGAGAATACACTCCTTTTGTGGTTTTCCATTTACGGTTTATCTATAAATCCAAATTTCATGAAAAGAAAGAGTCTATGCTTAGTCTAGCCAATGTAAGTTACTACCAATAATAGACTGAGTAATTACTTTGATGAATTGAAGCACAATCAATCCTGTATGACAAAGAAGGACATTTGAAATTATTCAGATACTAGTCAACTGAAAGGTCATTGAGATATTATAGAAATATATATTTTTGTCATACTTTTGATTTTCAAAACCTGGGCAAAAATCTTTCAGAATAAATACTTTAGGTTCTTTCTCCAGAATATATTTTTAGACATTTGGGATGGGGAGAAAAAACAAAAACTACAAAATGAACAACTTACTGCCTCAATGGATAGTAATTACTGCTTGCGGCGAACCCGCCTGGCCAGCAGGGAAGAACGACCACCGAGTCGAGGATTCTTTTCAAATCACGCTTTATTGGAGCCTCTTGGTTGTAGGGAGAGCAGGAAGCGAAGGGCCCAGAGCACTAAACGGCAGCCGCTTATATAGGGAGAGCGGACACGGGTCATGCCTGGATTGGCTACTCACTCATCTTCCGATGCCCCCGGCCACGGGATTGGCTAAGATTACTGCACACCACTGCGCATGCGAGAGGTTCCGTCTACAGCCTTACCATATATGGAGTTGTTTACTCGGTGGTGCAGGAGCTCAGCGTCATCTTGTAATGGCGGCTAGCAAATCGGCTCCCTGCAGTTCCCCCTTTTTTGTTTTATAGGCAACAAGGGGTCTTATTCCCGTTCTGGCTCCCACCTCATGATGTGGGGGCCGATCAAGGGAGGCCCAGGCTCGTGGTACTCCTTCTCCTGTGCAATGGGACAAACCCCTAGGATGTGCAAAGGCAGTACCTCAAGTGTTGTCTCAGCATACCTTCCCTGGTGCAATGGGAACAAGCCCTACAGGGGTGCAAAGGCTATGCAGGACAGACAAATGCCTACTGGTTCTTAAGAACCGATAACCATATTTGGGGAGAGTCACCGCACTCCAAAGCGGCTAGGGCCTGTAGAATAGCAACCTTGTCTCTATTCGTTTGGGCTCGAAGACGGCAAATCAGCCACAGGCAGACCATGCATCCTCCCAGACAGCATGCCAGAAATATCCCAACCCCCACCCATTCCTTGAAAAAGGAGAAAGCAGAATATAGCCAGTCAGAAAATTGTCCAAGGGTGATAGGCTGGACACGAGTGTTATTCAGGATAGTGATCTGGAACAATTGATTCTGGAGAAACAGCTCCGCTTCCCGCGACCAGTTCCCCTCCAGATACTCCCCAATTCTTCGTGACTCATTCCTGGAATTATTAAAGACAAGAGAAGTAATGCACACATGTTTCTGATAGGAGACACATCCGATCTGGACCAGGCGGGTCAACTCATCCACCTGAGTCTGCACATAATCTATCCTCTGATTGGCAGCTATTATGCCAGAAAGGATATGATTATTAATTCTATTTTGAGTTTCTAATGCATCAGCTGTTTTTGAAACCATGTTGTTAATTGTGGTCGCCGTTTGCACCTGATTAGCCATGGCTATCCCAGCCGTGACGGCAGCCGCCGCTGACACTGCTACAGCGGTGACAATGGCTGCAGTAATACCGAAGTCACGTCGTTCACGCAAAAGCGTTGTGATGGGAAATTGGTCCGGGTCAGCTTGGACCGGGAGAGGTACGAAGGTTGGGACCTTCACCATTATAGCCAGCTTTTGAGTGCCATTCCAACATTCAGACAAGTGGCAATTAACTGATCCATTTGTGCAATCCAAGGTACCCAAGGAATCCGGGGTGGAATCAGTAAGCAAAAAGGAAAAAGGAGGGGTCACGCAGACCGCAGCTCCCCCTAGAGTAGCATTACTCAATTCTTCTTCTTGATAAATGCGAAGCCATCTCCCCTGGCCCAATGACTCTGATATGCTACCAGACACATTAAGGAGCCAAGTCCTAGTTAATCATAACTTTGCCAGGGCTGAGATGTCCGCCGTGGCTCCTACTTCATTAGAGAGCAGCCATTGATACCAGGACCATCCTGATCCGATAGTAGAATCTTGATTAGACTGGTTATAAAGGTATCTCCTCATAGATGGGGATAGGGAGAACCCATAGGCAACCTGTGTCTTTTCCCAAGTCTTAGCTTGGCAGGCTGTAAATGTAGGTGGAAATGAAAAATCTGGAACACAGTGTGGTGATGTCCTAAAACGAGTAGCATTCTTAGGAGTGGATGCACCTCCCAATGGTACCAGGGACTCCACTCTCATTGCCAAGGTGGTAGCATTGATAGATGTAGCATTACTGGGCCCTCCTGACCCTGAGGTGATCCCCTGAGTCACCTGGGCTAATACTGCGCCCAGGGACCCTAACCCTACATTACTCTGCATCAGGGGATCCATCCAATTGGTCAAGTTTTTGCGTAAAAGCCTTATGCAGGGTCCTTTCTCCTCAAGGGAGAAGCACATAGTCCCATTTAGGGCTATCCTTGTAGCATTAAACAACTCCTGTTTAGCATCTGAGTTAGGCAGACAGGGTGCCTCCAGATCGCAAGAGGTGGAAAACAATGTGGGCAATATAGAAGAGTTAGCATGAACAGGCATTGGCATGGGCCAGGCCTTCGTTACCGCCCCTAAAGTCATTGGACTCGCGTTCAGCAGGGCTGTCTTCATTGCCAGGATCAGCATCCATGTTGTTGCAGCCCTCATCTTCAGCTGTTGGTCTCAGGCTCCTTGTCAGCCGTGTTGGTACCCAATGAGGGACTTCTTGACTCTGTGGGAAAACACAAACAGCTCCCCTGGATCTCGCAACAACTGGATCCGGTCCATACCATTTGTTATCCAACACATCTTTCCACATAACAGACACTCCCTTATCTTTGGGGGTCATGTTAGCATGTCTATCAGCCGCTGTTCAGCCTTGACCATCAAAAATTAGAAAATTAAATGTAAAAAGTGCCAAAGCAATTCTGTCCCTGGGGGAAGCTGTTTCTGCTATTCCCCCTTTTTGTTTTGTCAGAATATCTTTGAGGCTTCTGTTAGCCCTTTCAACAATCCCCTGGCCTTGGGGATTATATGGTAGGCCAAAAGTATGTTCAACTTGAAGCTGTGTGCAAAAGGAACGAAAGCCATGGGAGGAATATGCTGGGCCGTTGTCTGTTTTTAAGCGCAACGGTTTGCCCCAAGCTGCCCAAGCTTCCAGGCAATGAGTCTTTACATGGGTGACCTTTTCCCCCGCCAAAGGGGTGGCATGGATAATGCCTGAACAGGTATCAACAAACACATGTAAATACTTCAGCTTCCCAAATTCAGGGATATGAGTCACGTCCATCTGCCATAGATCAGTCGGGCGCAGGCCCCGAGGGTTAACCCCTGTGTGGGGAGGGTGAAGAAAAGTCACACAAGAGGAACAGGCCTTTACAATATCTCTTGCATTGCTTCTGGACAAGGCAAATTTTCTACGAAGAGTATCAGCGGGTACATGATAGAGCCTGTGAAACTCTCGAGCAAGTTCCATTGGGTCTGCAGCAACCAAGGCCATAGCTCTGGTTGCCTGATCAGCTCTTGCATTAGCCTCAGACATAGAACCAGGCAGTAGAGTATGGGCTCTAATATGTCCAATATAGAATGGATTACTCCTTTGAAGTATATGTTGTTGAATCTGTATTAGAACATTGGAAACCGGACTTGACTGGCGAATGGAAGCGGCCACCTCGAGAGAGGACACCGCATTAACTACATATTGTGAGTCCGAAAACAAATTAAAGGGCTCAGGAAATTTCTTAAAAACTTCCAATACCACCAAGCATTCTGTAGTCTGAGGGGCATCGGGTTGAAAATTAAATACCACCGGTGGCTGATTATCCACCACCATAGCTCCTACTCCTGTTTTTGAGCCATCAGTAAATATGGTTACAGCTCCCAATAAGGGCTTAGGGGAGGTAACTCGTGGAAAGTACACTAAATTCTTTTCCACAAAACTCAAAATTGGATGTTTAGGAAAATGATTATCAATAGTATTAGAAAAAGTGCAAAGCAAAATAGCCCAATTGTCCACAGTGGCGGCCAAGACCTCCACTTGTTCCTTAGTATAGGGTATAATCAGCTTATCAGGCATCTTTGCAAAACATGTCAAGCAAAATTTTATTCCCATTAAGGCTTGATTAGCCACCAAGTCGGGATAATATCTAAGCGTTTTTGCTCCAATTGAATTACCATGCAGCCACCATAGAGGTCCCTCTTGCCATAAAACTCCTGTTGGAATATTTTTTGTTTTTAATATACAAAGAGAAATTGGCAAAGATGGGTCATGGCGGCATAGCTGTGCCTTGGATATAGCTCCCTCAATCTTGCGTAAAGATTGCACAGCAGCAGGTGTCAATGTCCTCGGGGAGGTAACATCAGGATCACCCTCTAAGATAGAAAATAAGGGCAGTAGCTCCGACCTTGGTACATGTAGATACCCTCGGATCCAATTAATATCTCCTAGTAACTGTTGGAAATCATTAAAGGTCCTTAAGTTTTGGGTATGAATAAGGACCTTTTGTGGTCTGATTGTATCTGGGGAGATAATAGAACCCAGAAACCGTGCTGGTGTAGAGCACTGTACCTTTTCAGGGGCTACAATTAGCCCTTGCTTTTCCAAGGTCTGAACAGTATTTTGAAAAGCTTCCCTAAGTACCTGTTGAGATGAAGCTGTCAACAGAATGTCATCCATGTAATGAATGACCTTTACAGTGGGAAACTGTCTCCTTACAGCCATCAGAGCAGAGTCTACAAATAGTTGACACATAGTAGGACTGTTTGACATCCCCTGGGGGAGGGTTCTCCACTGATAACGAGCATCAGGCTGTTCATGATTTACAGAAGGCAAAGTGAAAGCGAACCTTTCCCTATCCTGGGAACACAGCGGAATGGAAAAGAAGCAATCTTTGATATCTAGTACTATAATTGGCCAATCCTTTGGCAGAGCAGAGAGTAATGGGAGACCCTTTTGGGCTGCCCCCATGACTTGCATTTGACTGTTTACAGCCCGTAAGTCATGTAATAACCTCCATTTTCCTGATGCCTTTTTGATAACAAAGATCGGGGTATTCCATGGTGATACAGAAGGCTCAATGTGACCTAGTTGCAATTGTTCCTCAATTAGTTGTTTAGCGGCTTCCAATTTCTCCTGGGAAAGGGGCCACTGGGGGATCCATACAGCCTTATTTGTTGTCCATGGTATGGGTATGGAGCCCATTGTGGAAGCCGATATGTCAGTGGCCCCTAAGAAAAACCCAGTCCTTTGCGGTCTGTCTTACTGACCGGTATTATCGGGTCGGGTATGCCTTGAAGATTTTTTCCCAGGCCTCGAGAAGGAACAAATCCTTGCAACCTCATCATATCTTTACTTTTATCTGAAAACTCATTAGTCAATCTGAGCTGTAATTGCTGCTGAACATCCCTTCCCCAGAGGTTAATGGGGAGGTCTACTACAAAAGGTTGTATTTTTCCATGCTGATCTTCTATTCTCCAAGTCAGTTCCTTAGAACTGATGCAAGGTGTACGTGCGTACCCTAGCCCCTGTAGGGACTGGCAGGATTGCTGTAAAGGCCATTGCTTAGGCCATGATTGAGTTCTGATAATGCTTCGATCCGCGCCAGTGTCCACCAAGCCCGAAAAAACTTTTCCTTCAATAGTCAATTCTAAGATCGGTCTATCATTAAGGGCCATAGACAAACAGGCAAGATCAACTCCTGTGGACCCCAAGCCCTCATTCCCTCTTACTCTGTCTGCAGAGGGGAATGATTCATGCTTGGAGGGCAAAACTAACAATTGAGCAACCCGGTCACCGGGAGCAACAGAAATTACGCCATGAAAAGCGTGACAAAGAATCTTAATCTGCCCCGTATAATCAGGGTCAATAACACCTGGGTGAACTATCAGTCCTTTCATAGTAGATGAGGAGCGCCCCAAAACAATCCCTACATGTCCCTCCTGCAAGGGACCCGACATATCAGTCTCCATAATCTGAACTCCCATGTCTGGTGTTAATACCATTCCGGAGGTGGCACAGAGGTGCAACCCTGCGGAACCGATGGTGGCCCTCCGTACTGACGTGTCTGCCTCTGGTAACTCAGAGGTGGGGCTGAAGCCTGAAGCGCCCCGAATATTTTCGGGCCCCGGGGACTGGGGCCCCTCATCCCGTTTTTTGTCTCAGAACTAGAGACTTGTGGGATAGGCTGACCATTAATGTCCCTCACTGAGCGGCACTCATTGGCCCAATGCTTTCCCTTCTTACAGCGAGGGCAAATGCCTGGCATACGTGGACCGCTGCCATTAGGACAATTTCTTTTTAAGTGTCCCATCTGGCCGCACCGAAAGCAACCTTTGTTTTTTGTATCCCGGGCCGATCTAGTGGTCGAAAGCATCGCAGCTGCTAAGCCTGCATTTGTTAAAGGACCTCCAATTTCCCTACAAGCCTTCAACCAAGCATCCAGTCCTTTATGCCTGACTGGTCCTATGGCTCGCTGACATTCTTTAGTGCTTTGTTCAAAAATTATCTGTTGCACAAACGGCAAGGTCACATCTGAATTTCCAAAGATCTTTTCAGCGACCTCAGTCATCCTGGCCACAAAGTCCGCGAATGGCTCTGTGGGTCCTTGGACGATCTTAGTCAAATTGCCTGCCACTTCCCCTTTACTGGGTAGGACCTTCCAAGCACTGAAGTAAAGATTACTAATTTGCTGGTACACCTCAAGAGGATAATCAACTTGGTCTTCAGCAAACTCCCCTTGTCCCAAAAGCATCTCAGCAGTCCAATCTGGGTGGCCATTTTGTGCATTAAGTCAAGCCTGAACCTGTGCCTTGTCAGCAGCCAGAGATTTGAATTCCAGAAATTGTCCTCGAGACAGGCATGCCCTAGCAACCTCTGTCCAGTCTGTGGGTGTTAAAACCTGGGTACAGAGTCTGCGCAACAATGCAATGTTATAGTCTGCGGTGGGCCCAAAGTCCCTAGCCGCAGTCACCATGTCTTTCAGCTGTTTATAGGGCACCGGCTCATACCACCTATGATGTGTATCAGCATCCTCAAACACTGGGAAGGCTGAGGCCAAACCAGCCCAAGTGTTATTGCTGATGAAATGATAACCTCTGGCAGGCTTTGCTGCCTGCGCATAAGATGGTGGCGGCGCTGTGGGTGGAGACTCACCCAGCAGCTGCCTAGGCCCTCCTCCGGCCCCGCCTCCAACTACAGAAACCCGCGGCAGGCATCTCCGCCCACGCCGCTCCTCCTCACATCTAGCAACTTCCTCCTCTAAGTCCTCCTCTTCCTGAGGACTGAGCTCATCGTCCAACAAGTCTAGGTCGGCGAACTCCTCAAGAACCGGATAAAGCCGGTTCCTCTCCTCCATTTTTGTGCCCAAGGGCTCTCTTTGGCCCTTTTCCCTGGGCTTAACTTTTGAATCTTTTTCTTTTTCCTTTTCCTTTTCTTTTTCCTTTTCTTTTTCTTTTTCCTTTTCTTTTTCCTTTTCTTTTTCTTTTTTTCTTTTAGGCCTATCCAAGTCTCCCCCTTTTGATTCCGATTCTGATAAGCTGTCCTGGTGTGCTATTAATGCCTCTCTACCTTTTCTAACAAGATCTGCATTATCACCCCCTCTTAAGCAGTTCCTCACTAGTCGCCATAGCGGCATAGTGCCACGGCTTATTTGGTTCTCATGTTTTGCCTTTTCCAAGTCCCGTCCTAATTTTTCCCATGAGGGCAAGGTGAAATCCCCAGAGACCGTGAACCACGGTGCGTTCTGGTCAATGTCCTTCACGACCTTATCGATCGTGCTCCGAGAAACCTTCAGGCCACGCTGTTTAAGCAGCGCCTGCAGGGGACTAACGAGGTCGATGGGACCACGACCAGTGCCATGAGTGTTGCCCATAATGCGGTCTTATGCACAGGCACCCTACCGGAGAGCCGCTTAAGCTACAGCGGTCTTACTTCCCCCTCAGAGAAAAGCCGTTTTATCTACGACGGACTTACTTTCGATTCTGACTGGGCGTGGTCGCAACAGCAAAGGCACTCTTGACCAGGCTTATGGCAACGCAACCAAAAGCAACACAGGAGCACACAGATCACCATTACCACAAAAACAAGGCAGAACACTCCAGGTTCAACTCCAGCAATCATCATTTTTTTGGAGACTTGCTTACCGACGTCGCCGCCCCGCGTGTCGAGTTCTGGATCCTCCTTGGCCCCTCGCCCGGTGACCGAAAGGTGTCCCGGCGTCCCGGGTTTCGGCACCAGTTGCGGCGAACCCCCCTGGCCAGCAGGGAAGAATGACCACCGAGTCGAGGATTCTTCTCAAATCACACTTTATTGGAGCCTCTTGGTTGTAGGGAGAGCAGGAAGCGAAGGGCCCAGAGCACTAAACGGCAGCCGCTTATATAGGGAGAGTGGACACGGGTCATGCCTGGATTGGCTACTCACTCATCTTCCGATGCCCCCGGCCACGGGATTGGCTAAGATTACTGCGCACCACTGCGCATGCGAGAGGTTCCGTCTACAGCCTTACCATATATGGAGTTGTTTACTCGGTGGTGCAGGAGCTCAGCGCCATCTTGTAATGGCGGCTAGCAAATCGGCTCCCTGCAACTGCTAGCTTGAAATTGAGGTCAAAAGATATTATTACACTTTAAAACAGAGATTAATCAAAACAACTACAATTAGAGACTGAGAGGTGAAAAATCACAGTGATATAACAAAATCAATGTAGGTGTTTCAACAGGCCACAAAATACATGTGGAAAACATGGGAAATGTAGGAAATGTACTTAAATGGGAGACAATGACAGACCTGAGAGCAATTTGGCAGTGTAGTATCTGGGATTCTGCCTAAGCAGGTGAGCGCTGGATATCACAAAATTCATCACTATACTCCACTATATAAAACAATTCTTTATATTTTCAAAAGTATATGTATTTGTCTTTTTTTATGAGTCTTTTTTTCTTTTTCAATGAAACAAAGAGTAGTAGATGAAGAAGAAAAAGGAAAGGGGGAGGTAAGGAATGGGAGGACTTATAGTGGGTTTCCTTTATATGTTCCAGTTTAAAAAAGAGAGTGGTACTGTTAAGTCAAAATCCCACACAGATAATCTTGCAACCTGTGACAAAAAGAAGCCCAAGGGATTTCCTCCACATAAAAAGAGTCAACAGCCAAATCTCTGGGAAATCCAATCCAAGGATTTGGCCAGATTCCATCTCAAACAAAAAGAAGCACCTTTGACCACATGGCCTGGATTTAAAGTTAAGGATACAGGAAAAAGAGGTTGTGGTATATTCTTCCACACTTAACAAAAGCTGCTTGAGTTAGGCTTGTGGCAGAGGAGTCCCTGCATGGAGGACTGGTGAGGTCACTGCATGAGACTATTAAGGTGATATTTGTATTGAGATGGAGACTCCAACATGTTGGTGATGGTGCAGCCATGGGTTACCAACTAAGGAGAGATTCAGACAGGGAGAAAGAATCAACCCAGGAGAAAGAAATGTGTTCAGTCCACAAAGCCAGAAGGAGTGGGTGCTATAAAGAGCCATATAAGTCAGGATTCAGAATTTGCTCTACTCTGGTCTTGCTTTGGTCCATCATTTTCTCACTATGCTTTCATCCCCTTTGGAATGGTAATGTATGTTAGAAATATGCAATTTACTTTTAGCTTGTACTTGGGATTACAGTTTAGAGATCGTCTTAAGTCTCAGAGAGACTTTAGACTTTGAACATCTAAACAGTCTTGAGACTGAAATGACCATGGAGACTTTTGAAGTTGAACTAAGTACATTTTGCATTATGACATGGATGCAAACCTATAGAGTCCAAGGAATGAAGTAATACTTTGCATGAGAATGGTTGTCAGAGGCTCATAATGTTTGTTTTCCAGTTGGTATGGCTTTGTGGGTTATGCTGTGTCACAGGAAGTGTATTTTGATGTTTCAAACATCAATGTCTGGCCTATCTTTTCTCTCCTCCTTCTTCTTCTTCTCCTCCTCCTCCTTTTCCATTATACCTAGGCTGTAAGCACTCAGTTACTGAGTAATATTATAATTTATGTAACTTAAATAAGCAGTATTTTAAGACAACTACTAGCAAGAATTACACACCATCAAATAAACAACTCAAAATAAAGAGATGCTTTTCTAGAAACAAACTATAAAGATCACATTAGGAAAAATACAAATCTGAGCAAATTAGTAAATAAGACCACAAATCAGTAGCTAAGAAGTCCAATCATATCATGAAAAGAAAATTCCTAATTATTTGACCATTATATCAATAATTAAGGGAATCAGTTTGGATCTTTATAAAAAATGACAGAAATATAGTAAACTTATCTAAATTTATTTTAGAATCCCAGCAGTGCCAGACACATCTAAACTTATTTAGAATTCTAGCTTCAATAGATACACTATGAGAAAAGAAAATCACAGGTCAATATTTCTGGCATACATAAAAGTAAAAACACCCAACAAATCATCAGCAACCCAAAGTAAATTAGACATTAAAATGATAATAAATTAAGATCAAGTAGAATTTTCCTCTGGAATGCAAAGGTGATATGTAATATGTAAACAAATTTAAGGTACATCCCAAGTTAACTGATTGATGTATTAAAATGACAATATAATCAATGAATGAGTAATATATTTATTAAGATTTAGTAACTTTTGTGGTAAAGATTCCCATCAAGAAGATAGATTTCAAGAAATATAATTCCATGTTAGATATATGGTATCAATTATATTTATATTTTTAACAGTGAAATTCTGAATGTTTTTCCATTCAGATAATAAACAAGACCATGTTGCACACTTTCTTTGACTACATGTTGGAATATGGCTAGAGAAATTTAGCAGAAATATATATAGATCAACCAACATGGAAAGATGCAAGTCTACATGTTTGGGGGTTTTTGGTGTTGTTGTTTTAAATACCATGATCTCATTTATATAAAACTCAAAAACCTACACTTTAAAACTACTAGAATTGATAAAAAATTTAAAAATTTGAGGCATACCAAATTATCTTCAAAAATCAGTTTTATTTTATACAATAGTCACAAACTACTCTACACATAAAAACCTCTCTGAAGAAGATATCACTTGAATTGTATCACAAGGAGTGACATGCTTAGGAATAAATTAAACTTTAAACTGAAATGAATAAAATTTTTACTAAAGACAAAAACACATAGAAAGAAATCAATTGATAATAATGAATGGGAAATCAGCACTGTTAAATGCCCTTACTTCCCCAAATAATTCATGCAGTCAATGCAATTTCTACCAAAATTCAAAGGATACTTCAAAGGTATGGAGAAACAATCCAGTATTCACATGTAAACACAACTAGCTCAGGATAGCTTACCCAACCAATCGTCAGGAAGAGCAAAGTTAGAAATACTCAATTTCTTATTTTCTAACATAGAACAAAGCTTTAGTAATAAAAAAAACTGGCAATGGAATAACATTCAAATGTTCTGAACTAATGTTGACGAGCCATCAAATAGTAATGGATATTCTATTAAACAGTTCTAGAAAAATTGAAAATTCACATGGAAAAATATGTAAGATTTTATTGTGTCATTTATGAAAATCCCTATGAAACTGAAACTTTAAATTAATGAGATCAAAAATCATGAATTTGTTTAAAGAAAAAAAGCAAAGTCTTTGATAATTTTTTAGTGATGACTTTTTGAATGACTACACAAATATAGGGGGAAACGTGAATGTAGGGACTAGAGAAATAGACTAGCAGTTAAGAGCACTTGTTTTTCCTGCAGGGGACTCAGAGTCAGCATGCACCACCCACATGTAAGTTAACAACCATCCATAACTCCACTTCCAGTGGATCTGCTGTTCTTTCCTGACCTTTTCTGACATCAAACAGGCGTGTGGCACAAATGCAAACACAGAGGCAAGCATTCATTCAAGTAAAATAAAATAAGCAATTCTAAAATTTTAAAGTAAAGGTAAATAAGTAAGTACATATAAAACTAAAAATAAAGTTTCTAGAGAGCAGAAGATGAATCCATAATCAAGAAAGAGCAAAAGCAATCTGTGAAATGGAAAAAATGCAGACAAGTCTTTATTCGTTGGCAAAATACACTCCTGATTTTAAAAAGAACCAAGAAACTAAACAGATGAAATATTCTAAAAAGAAAAAAAAACAGACAAGCACTGCGTTGCTTGTGGGTTGGCAAACTAAAATTCATTGCTTGAAGCTGATAAACATCACTGATCATCAGAAAAATGAAAATGAAGATCACCGTTGTATGTCACTTCAATCCCATTAGGATATCTATTGTTAAAAAGCTGGCAATAGCTGTTGGAAAGGATATAAAGAAGGAACAATGGCTCTTAACACACAGTAGCAAGGATGTAAATTGGTATAACTACTAAGGGAAAATGTACTATTTTCTAGAATATTAAAAATATCAGTAATATGTGAGTCAGATATTTCACTGCTGAGAATAAATCCAACGAACATGAAGTAAATGTCAAAGACATCATTGCTTTCTTTTATTCCTTTAAGCATTATTCATAAAAAAGTATGATTATTTATCTATGTTCCATTGATGGTAAATCAATGAAGAAAATGTGATAAACACACAAAGTGAAGTATCTTTTTACAAAAGAAAATTTGTACTGCTTTCAACAATGTGGATGAACATTAAATTCATTTTTCTAAGTCAAATAAGTCACATACACCAAAATAATATGTTATATTTATACATTAAATGGAAATAGTTTATTAGAACAAAGTCAGAGAAAAGAGTTATTTCCACATACTTTTGTGTAAGAAACAGGGTTATTTTAGATGAGTAAGTTCTGAGGATCAAATGTGTAGGATAGTGATTTTACTTAATAATACTATATTAGTTAATTGAAATTAGCTAAGAGATTAGACCTTAAGCTCCTTCACTGCCTCTCATAAAGCTATATGTGCTGATAGTGTGTTAATTTTACTAGCATAACCAATTCAAAGTGTGTACAAGTCATCAAATTATCACACTGTATATCTGGAATACATTTTTGTCAGTTATAATTAAGTAGAATTTGAACAATTATGATGTCTATTTAATGGTATTTGTGAATTCCTCTTGTTCTGAAATGAGTACTTACTATACATTAACTGCCATATTTAATTATATAATCTAAAATTTCCTTATAACAGAGTTTTTAATGATAATTATCTCATGGCCCAAAAGAATATTCTCCTCATCTAACCTAATAAAAGATTCACAGAATATTGTGGCAACTCTGTATAAAACATTCCTTTTGGAGTGAGTATGTTCTTCTAGGCTCAAATGGTTAACACAAACTATGGCATCTGTATCTACAGAAACAGTAATGCACTAGAATATATTAATAAGTCACATTATCAGAGACTTCCTCAAAAATCCTGGGCATCCAGTAAAATGTTTTATAAAAGTATGATGCTGTTTTATGTGCATTCACAAAACTGAGGTTTTTCTGGGTGAATACAAGGTATAATTTTTCCAGTCATTTTCTTCATGTATTCATTCTGTTTCATCATTATAGGATGAAACTTAGCTATTTCTGCTGCAATTCTTTATGAAGGATATGAAACCAGAGTAGATCTTTTACCATTAAATAAAAAATAGCCTCAATAAGACTCTAAGCAACAGTGGCGAGGTTGTATAAACTGGCCCCTGTAATTAGATTGATGACTGCCTTAATTATCTTCATCGATCCTTCAAGCAGCAACTGATGGAAGCAGATACTGAGCTCTATGGGGAAGCATGGGGTGGTCAGAGCTACCTGAGACCACTCCAAGAGTGGGAGGAGAGATAATACGAACAAAGGGGTCAAGACCATGATGGTGATACCTGCAGAATTAGTTGAACTGAGCTAGTAATAGCTCACTGACTCTTTTGGACTGATAGCAGGGGAACCATGCATAGGACCTAACTAGGCTCACTGAATGTGGGGGACAGTTGTGAGGCCTGGGCAGTTTGTGGGGCCACAGGCAGTGGGGTCAGGGATTATCCCTAGTGCTTGAACTGGCAACTAGGATCACATTCTATTTGGATAAATGCCTTGCTCAGCATAAATATAGGGGGAGGGCTTTGCACTTGCCTTGAAGTAAAGTTTCAAGACATTGTTGACTCCTCATTGGAAGCCTTACCCTTTCTGAGGAATGAATGGGGGTGGGGTGGAGAGAGAGGTGGAATGGGAAGAGAGGAGGAAGTGGGCACAGGGATAGCTATGTAAAATGAGAAAAGATTATATTTAAAATTTCTTAACAAGAAAAAGATGCTAACAAAATACATAGCCTCAAATCCCAATCAGTAACTGAAATTGGGCATGCCTACTCATCCCTTGGGCAAATCTTATCTGCTGTGCTGTAATGGTGCATGTTACATGTGTATTGCATTACACACAATATTCACTATAGTCTGTCAGAGGATAGAATATTATCACACAGTCTCCACCATATAGAGACCTTATATTGAACCATAGTGGGAAATCTCTGAGAATCCTCATCGTTAGAATGAGAAAAAAGTTCCTTGGTTTTCTTCCTTCCTTCCTTCCTTCCTGTCTTTCTTTTTTTCATTCTTTCCTTCTTGTCTTTGATTCTAATATTATCAGTTGTTTTATGTGACATGGAAAAAAACTGAAATAAAGTTTTCATGTTTATCATGCATATTAATAACTACTAGTGCTACACAAAGATGTATATTTGCATGAGTTTTATGAAGTAAATAACCTTATATGCATTTCCTTCTTCATTTTTATCTTTCACTGAAATATTTTATTGTTTGTGATATGAGAAATTACATGCATTTTATAGTGAAAAGACATACACTTGTACACATATCATGTATTTAAGGAATAGTTAATAATGATAATGTAAAAGAACAGGAAACCTTAAAGGACTAAAGGGTGAGGAAGATGAAGTACCTTTTTATTAATTTATTGTATTTTTATAAGGTATCTGACTCTAGAACCTATTTCATTGCATGGACTTGATTTTTTCTTTATACACTCTTTCAGAGTTGGTAAAAGACAATAATGCAATGAAATACAATGATGTAGGATGAAAAATATTTTAAGTGAAAAAGGAAATTAATCAGAATTCTATTCTTACCCTTTGTTGCCTTTCACTAAAAATTAAAATTATAAATATTTATTACATACATATACATTATCTTCAAAGTCTGTTGCTTTATAAGTTACACCATAGTTAAAGACATATGGGTATAATTGATGCATGATATATTAAAGTATAGAAATAGACAGCTGTCTGCCACTCAACTGTACAATTAACAGATACTGAAATGTAAGTAAAAATAATGATCTGTTAGGTGGCTACTGTGGAATAACTTTTCCAATTTTTAGCCTATCTATCTATCTATCTATCTATCTATCTATCTATCTATCTATCTTCTATCTATCTACCTACCTACCTACCTATCTACCTACCTACCTAGAGATAGGCTTACTAGGAAGCAACTAATGTTAAATGAGCTATTGTGGTAAATCAATGATCCATTTATAGGATTAGAGTATTTTTTTTAACAAAATAAACATATTTCTCCCTCTACAAATAAGGTGGCAAACATCTCCAAACCATAAAGACAGCTTTTTTCAAAGATTCCATCTTGCCAGAATATCAAACATGGACATCTGGGTGTCCAGACGGAAAAGCAAAAAAAAAATCTTTGATAGTTTAGCCATCTAGTCTATTGTGTGATAGGGAGAGGAGCACCCACCCCCAGCAGCAACCAGTGTTTGGTTAGGTTGGTCAGTATTACCACACCCTATGGATTTGCAAACTGAGGATATCTTTCCCATGTGCCCCTTCCTTCCTGTCCTTTTCTCATGTTAGCCTTTAGTGCCTAGTAGTTTGATTTGTTTGCCTGTTTGCTTGTTTTTTAAAGAGAATGAGAAAGGGATTTAAGCAAGTGGGAGGATCTGAGAGGTGTTAGGGGAGAGGAAATTATGATCAGACTATATTGAATGAAAAATATTTACTGTCAACAAAATATGCATATTTAAAATGTATGCCTCTGTATAAGAGAGGCAAAAAGCATAAATGTATGGAAGCCTCATTCTACAATATTTTGTACTCTATCATTTTAGGTAATAGTCTACCAGATGCCTGCCCACACAGTAAACTGCTTCCTAGTAAATGAAACCTTGAGGTTTCAATTTCTTAGACAAGAAGCCTACAATAATGGCATTCTATTATTTTAGTCAAGCCGATTCATATTATTGCTGGCTCACATAAACATCAAATTATATTTTTTCAACTTTACAGATGTGACAAAAATATATACAGAGGCTCAGTAATTTGAACAGTCACATATTGAGAATATAACAGAGATAAGAGTAAAATGCTCGCCTTTTGTCTGGGCTGCGACCCTGGGCTGCCTGGAATCCCTGATCCTGTGCCCTGACATTCCATCTGAACTGGTGAGTGAATGCGGACCCGGGGGCAACCTGCCCTGGAAGAGAGCACAGACCCCCTACCCCCACTTCCCTTTGCAGGCTTGTGTCTCCCAAGCTTTCTCTAGTGTTCTCAGGTGTCCTGCTCCTGTTCTAAGGCCATCCACCCAAAGGGGTCAGACTCTGGCCTCCAGGCAGGTCTGAGGATTCCTGCGGAGGGGTGCGGGCTCCTTCAGATTGTGCTGCCAGGTTCCCTGTGTGGTATTCCATCCCACCCTGCCCCCACCTTGGCCCTTTTGTCTGGGCTGCGACCCTGGGCTGCCTGGAATCCTTGATCCTGTGCCCTGACATTCCATCTGAACTGGTGAGTGAATGCGGACCCTGGGGCAACCTGCCCTGGAAGAGAGCACAGACCCCCTACCCCCACTTCCCTCTGCAGGCTTGTGTCCATTTCTCCCGTCCCTGTGTCTCCCAAGATTTCCCTAGTGTTCTCAGGTGTCCTGCTCCTGTTCTAAGGCCATCCACCCAGAGGAGTCAGACCCTGGCCTCCAGGCAGGTCTGAGGATTCCTGCAAGGGAGTGCGGGCTCCTTCAGATTGTGCTGCCAGGTTCGCTGTGTGGTATTCCATCCCGCCCTGCCCCCACCTTGGCCCTTTTGTCTGGGCTGCGACCCTGGGCTGCCTGGAATCCCTGATCCTGTGCCCTGACATTCCATCTGAACTGGTGAGTGAATGCGGACCCTGGGGCAACCTGCCCTGGAAGAGAGCACAGACCTCCTACCCCCACTTCCCTTTGCAGGCTTGTGTCTCCCAAGCTTTCTCTAGTGTTCTCAGGTGTCCTGCTCCTGTTCTAAGGCCATCAACCCAAAGGGGTCAGACTCTGGCCTCCAGGCAGGTCTGAGGATTCCTGCAAGGGAGTGCGGGCTTCTCCAGATTGTGACGCAAGGAAAAGGTCCTCCTCTCCCACTGGGGAGATCCAACCAGTTTCAGTCACAGCAAAGATTGGTCTAGGACAGCAAACGCCTCCGGGCTCCTTTTGAAGGAAGAGATGGGCAGGCGCCAATGCAGGAGCTCCTCCAACAACATGAAAGGCAACATGACATCACCACAAGCCAGACATCCCGAAACAACAAGAATTGAACACCCTACCCCAGAAGATATAGAAGAAACCGACATTAAACAGTACTTTATGAAAATAATAGAGGACCTTAAACAGGAGGTAAAAAACTGCCATAAAGAAATGGAGATGACAAACAAAAAGGTAGAAGAAATAAATAAATCTCTCAAAGATACCCAAGAAAAACAAGAAAAACAAGAAAAAGCAATCAAGCAGGTAAGGGAAACAGTACAAGACCTGATAAATGAAATGGAGGTATTGAAGAAAACACAATCTGAGGGACGACTGGAAATGGAAACTCTGAGTAAACGAACAGAAACTTCAGAGACAAGTATTTCCAACCGAATACAAGAGATGGAAGAAAGAATCTCGGACTCTGAAGATACAATAGAGGAAATAAACTCACAGATTAAAGAACTAAACAAATCTAACAAATTCTTAACACAAAATATTCAGGAAATCTGGGACACCATGAAAAGACCAAACCTAAGAATAATTGGGGTAGAAGAAGGAGAAGAATTACAACTCAAAGGCCCAGAAAACATATTCAACAAAATTATAGAAGAAAACTTCCCCAACCTAAAGAAGGATGTTCCTATGAAGGTACAAGAAGCCTACAGAACAGCAAATAGACTGGATCAAAAGAAAGCATCCCCACGCCATATAATAATCAAAACACAAAACATACAGAATAAAGAACAGATATTAAGAGCTGCAAAGGAAAAAGGTCAAGTAACATATAAAGGGAAACCTATCAGAATTACACCCGATTTCTCAATGGAAACCATGAAAGCCAGAAGAGCTTGGATAGATGTGCTACAGACACTAAGGGAACATGGATGCAAGCCTAGACTATTATACCCAGCAAAGCTTGCATTCACCATTGATGGAGAAAACAATATATTCCAGGACAAAAACAGATTTAAACAATACGCAGCCACAAATCCAGCCTTGCAGAAAGTAATAGAAGGAAAATCACAAACCAAGGAGTCCAACAACGCCCACAATAACGCAGGCATCTAGCGACCCTTCGCCAGCACAACTAGAAGAAGGGAAACACACAAACTCTACTACTAAAAATGACTGAAGTTAACAACCACTGGTCATTAATATCACTTAATATCAATGGACTCAATTCACCTATAAAAAGGCACAGGCTAAGAGACTGGATACGAAAACAGAATCCAACATTTTGCTGTTTACAAGAAACACACCTCAACCACAAAGACAGACATCTACTCAGAGTAAAGGGTTGGGAAAAGGTTTATCAAGCAAATGGCCCTAAGAAACAAGCGGGTGTGGCCATACTAATTTCCAACAAAGTTGACTTCAAACTAAAATCAATCAGAAGAGATGGAAAGGGACACTTTATACTCATAACAGGAAAAATCCATCAGAATGAAGTCTCAATCCTGAATATCTATGCCCCTAATATAAGAGCTCCCACTTATGTAAAAGAAACACTTCTAGATCTCAAGGCAGCCATCAAACCACACACACTAATAGTTGGAGACTTCAACACTCCCCTCTCACCAATGGACAGGTCAATCAGACAGAAACCTAACAGAGAATTGAAAGACTTAATAGAGGTAATGAACCAAATGGACTTAACAGACATCTATAGAACATTCCACCCAAATAGGAAAGAATATACCTTCTTCTCTGCGGCTCATGGAACCTTTTCGAAAATTGACCATATACTTGGTAAAAAAGCAAACTTCCACAGTTACAAAAAAATATTAGTAACCACCTGTGTCTTATCGGATCACCATGGACTAAAATTAGAATTCAACAACAATGCTACCCCCAGAAAGCCCACAAACTCATGGAAACTGAACAGTCAACTACTGACCCACACCTGGGTCAAGGAAGAAATAAAGAAAGAAATTAAAGTCTTTCTTGAATTTAATGAAAACAAAGACACAACATACTCAAATCTATGGGACACAATGAAAGCAGTGCTAAGAGGAAAGTTCATAGCACTAAGTGCCCACTTAAAGAAAACGGAGAAAGCACTCATTGGTGACTTAACAGCACACCTGAAAGCTCTGGAAAAAAAAGAAGCAGACTCACCTAGGAGAAGTAGAAGACGGGAAATAATCAAATTGAGGGCAGAAATCAACAAAATAGAAACACAGAAAACAATCCAAAGAATCAATGAAACAAGAAGCTGGTTCTTGGAGAAAATCAACAAGATTGACAAACCCTTAGCCAAACTAATCAAACGGCAGAGGGAGAACACGCAAATTAATAAGATCAGAAATGAAAAGGGGGACATAACCACAGACACAGAGCAAATTCAGAGAATCATTAGATCTTACTACAAAAGCCTGTATGCCACAAAATTGGAAAATGTAAAAGAAATGGACAGTTTTTTAGATAAATACCATATACCAAAGTTAAACCAGGACCAGGTAAATGCTCTAAATCGTCCTGTTAGTCGCGAAGAATTAGAAACTGTTATCAGAAACCTCCCTACCAAAAAGAGCCCAGGACCAGATGGTTTCAATGCGGAATTCTACCAGAACTTCCAAGAAGACCTAATACCTATACTCCTTAAGGTATTTCATAATATAGAAACACAAGAGTCACTGCCAAATTCCTTCTATGAAGCCACAGTTACCCTGATACCTAAACCACACAAAGACTCAACCAAGAAAGAGAATTACAGGCCAATCTCACTCATGAACATTGACGCAAAAATTCTCAATAAAATACTGGCAAACCGAATCCAAGAACACATTAGAAAAATTATCCATTACGATCAAGTAGACTTCATCCCAGAGATGCAGGGCTGGGTCAACATACGAAAATCTATCAATGTAATCCATCATATAAATAAACTGAAGGAAAAAAACCATATGGTCATCTCATTAGATGCTGAAAAAGCATTTGACAAAATTCAGCACCCTTTTATGATAAAGGTCTTGGAGAGATTAGGGATACAAGGGTCATTCCTAAATATAATAAAAGCTATTTACAGCAAGCCGACAGCTAACATCAAACTAAACGGAGAGAAACTCAAGGCTATCCCACTAAATTCAGGAACACGACAAGGATGTCCACTCTCTCCTTATCTCTTCAATATAGTGCTTGAAGTTCTAGCAATAGCAATAAGACAACATAAGGGAATCAAGGGGATTCAATTTGGAAAGGAAGAAGTTAAACTTTCATTATTTGCAGATGATATGATAGTATACATAAGCGACCCCAAAAACTCCATCAAAGAACTCTTACAGCTGATAAACTCCTTCAGTAACGTGGCCGGTTACAAGATTAACTCCAAAAAATCAGTCGCCCTCCTATACACAAAGGATAAGGAAGCAGAGAGGGAAATCAAAGAAGTATCACCTTTCACAATAGCCACAAATAGCATAAGATATCTGGGAGTATCTCTAACCAAGGAAGTGAAGGATCTATTTGACAAGAACTTTAAGTCTTTGAAGAAAGAAATTGAAGAGGATACCAGAAAATGGAAGGATCTCCCCTGCTCGTGGATTGGGAGGATCAACATAGTAAAAATGGCAATTCTACCGAAAGCAATCTATAGATTCAATGCAATCCCAATCAAGGTCCCATTAAAATTCTTCACAGAGATTGAGAGGACAATAATCAACTTTTTATGGAAAAACAAGAAACCCAGGATAGCCAAAAAAATCTTATACAATAAAGGTTCTTCTGGAGGCATTACCATCCCTGACTTCAAACTCTATTACAAAGCTACAGTATTGAAAAAAGCTTGGTATTGGCATAAAAACAGAGAAGTTGACCAATGGAATCGTATAGAAGACCCGGATCTTAAACCACAAACCTATGAACACCTGATTTTTGATAAAGGAGCCAAAAGTACACAATGGAAGAAAGAGGGCATCTTCAACAAATGGTGCTGGCATAACTGGATGTCAACCTGTAGAAGAATGAAAGTAGATCCATATCTATCACCATGCACAAAACTCAAGTCCAAATGGATTAAAGACCTCAATATTAATTTGAACACATTGAGCTTGATAGAGGAGAAAGTGGGAAGTACTCTACAACAAATGGGCACAGGGAACCGTTTCCTACGCATAACCCCAGCTGCACAGACTTTAAGGGCAACATTGAATAAATGGGACCTCCTGAAGTTGAGCAGCTTCTGTAAAGCAAAGGACATTGTCACTAAGACACAAAGGCAGCCTACTGACTGGGAAAAGATCTTCACCAACCCTGCAACTGACAAAGGTCTGATCTCTAAAATATATAAGGAACTCAAGAGACTAGACGGTAAAATGCCAATTAACCCAATTAAAAAATGGGGCGCTGAACTGAACAGAGAATTCTCAACAGAAGAAGTTCGAATGGCCAAAAGACACTTAAGGTCATGCTCAACCTCCTTAGCTATCAGGGAAATGCAAATCAAAACAACTTTGAGATATCACCTTACACCTGTCAGATTGGCTAAAATCCAAAACACCAATAATAACCTTTGCTGGAGAGGTTGTGGGGTAAGGGGTACACTCATCCATTGCTGGTGGGAATGCACACTTGTGCAACCACTTTGGAAAGCAGTGTGGCGGTTTCTCAGGAAATTCGGGATCAACCTACCCCAGGACCCAGCAATTCCACTCTTTCGAATCTACCCAAGAGATGCCCAATCATACTACAAAAGCATATGCTCATCTATGTTCATAGCAGCATTATTTGTAATAGCCAGATCCTGGAAACAACCTAGATGCCCTTCAGTGGAAGAATGGATGAAGAAACTGTGGAATATATACATGCTAGAATACTACTCAGCGGTAAAAAACAATGACATCTTGAATTTTGCAGGCAAATGGATGGAAATAGAAAACACTATTCTGAGTGAGGTAACCCAGACCCAAAAAGATGAACATGGGATGTACTCACTCATAATCGGTTTCTAGCCATAATTAAAGGACATAGAGCCTATAAATTTGGGATCCTTGAGAAGATAATAAGAAGGTTAACTCCCAAAAAAAGATATAGTAATCCTCCTGGATATTGGAAGTAGACACGATCGCCAGGCAAAATTGGGAACTTGAGGGTTGGTCAAGACTGGACCAAGGGAAAATGGGGAGAGAAAAGTGTGAAGGGGAGAACGGGGGGAGCTCGGAGGAATGGGGTGCTTGGGATATAGGAAGGGTGGTTATGGGAGCAGGGAAGCATATATCTTAATTTAAAGAGCTACCTGAGGGTTGTCAAGAGACTTGACCCTAGAGGGGTTCCCAGGTTTCCAGGGAGACGCCCCCAGTTAGTTCCTTGGGCAGCTGAGGAGAGGGAGCCTGAAAAGGCCAGTTCCTATAGCCATACTGATGAATTTCTTGCATATCACCATAGAACCTCCACCTGACGATAGATGAAGAAAATGACAGAGCCCCACATTGGAGCACCGGACTGAGCTCCCAAGGTCCTGATGAGGAGCAGAAGGAGAGAGAACATGAGAAAGAAAGTCAGGACCGTGAGGGAACCTCCAGCTGGCGACAGATGGGGAAGGTGACTGAGCCCCACATTGGAGCACTGGACTGAGCTCCCAAGGTCCTGATGAGGAGCTGAAGGAGCGAGAACATGAGGGAGAAAGTCAGGAACGAGAGGGGTGCGTTCACTCATGGAGACAGTGGGACAGAACTAATGGGAGATCACCAACTCCAGTTGGAATGGGACTGATGGATCATGCGACCAAACCCGTCTCTCTGAATGTGGCCAACAGCGGGGGCTGACTGAGAAGCAAAGGACAATGGCTCTGGGCTCTGAGTCTTCTGCATGGACGGGCTCTGTGGGAGCCTTCTCAGCTTGGTCGATCACCATCCTGGTCCAGGGGGGATTTGGGAGGACCCTGATCTTAGCATAGAGTGGGGAACCCTGATGGCTCCTTGGCCTTGAGAGGGAGGGAGGGGAGGTTTGGTTGGAGGGGAGGGGAGGGAAGGGGGAGAAGGAGGGGAGGGAAGGGGGAGGAGGAGGGAAGGAGATGGAAAAAAATAAAAAAAAGAAATTATATAAAAAAAAAAAAAAAAAAAAAAAAAAAAAAAAAAAAAAAAAAAAAGAGTAAAATGCTCATAAGTGCCAAGGCATGAACTAAAGTAGCATAGAATATTAAGAAATGTATTCTGTGGAGAAATACAAATGGTATACTCTTTAAATTCTTTCCAAAGCAATATTATTATTTTAGCAAACTAACAAAATCTTTATCTATATTCTAAATATTTTTCTTTATACCCACAACTATAGCTCTGCAGCAGTAAGATACCATTAAAGAAAATTACAACTGACAAAATTGCAAAATTGTGGAGAACAGTTATTCCATAGAACGTACAGCACACTGTCACCCAAGGCTCAGGAATCATGTGTAAGCAGGCATAGAACAATTTCTAGAACTAGAGAGTTTGCTGTGAAACTGTGTCTCCTGGCAATGCTATAAGTTGCATCCATGAAGCCTCACCAACCTGGCTTCCTAAACAAGAGCTAAACAGGAAAATACCAGTAGGCATGAGAAAGTTCAGGAGGCTTTAACCCTGCATGAAGAATTACAGGCAACTAAGGAATGCTGAGAACAGAAGAAATAGTCTTCTCCAAGGAAGAGCATAACAATTAGTTATCTAATAACAAATACCCTTAAAAACACGTGCATACAAAGAACATTATACACACACATATATATGTGTATGTGTGTGTGTGTGTTTGTGTGTATATATATATATATATATATGTGTGTGTGTGTGTGTGTGTGTGTGTGTGTGTGTGTGTGTGTATCATGGACTTCCAAGGCCCCAGAGGGAAAAAACAAACAATCAGAAACTTTGATAGTTTAGCAATCAAGCCAGCTAACACACATACACACACATTAAGAAGATATATATTTTAAAAATTATCTTTTATCTATCTACCTATCTATTCATACATCTATCTATATGTTTAAAAAAGGTCATGAGTTTGAAAGAGAGAAGGAGGGAGAGAGTACATGAGATGGTTTTAAGGAATAAATGATTTAATTAATTATAACTTCATGGAATAAGAGAATTTTTTATTTAAAAAATATCCAGTCACAACAAACCAAAACATTTTAATTAGGCAACATGGAAATGAAAGAAAAAATGACACTAGCTACTAATAAAGAGGAGTTAAAAATTAAAGAAAAAATTCCCAATCTTCTTTCAATAGTTACATCAAGGTGTGATAAAACCTTCCACACTTGAGGCCGGGCAGCGGTGGCACACGCCTTTAATCCCAGCACTCGGGAGGCATAGGCAGGTGGATCTCTGTGAGTTCGAGACCAGCCTGGTCTACAAGAGCTAGTTCCAGGACAGGCTCCAAAGCTACAGAGAAACCCTGTCTCGAAAAACAAAAAAAAAACAAAACAAAACAAAACAAAAAAAAACCTTCCACACTTGAAACTTTTGGAGAGACAGTTCATATTATAAATATGAAAACTTTGTCCTTCTGCTTCAAGTCTTATGTGACTTTTGATCTTTTTGTTTTGATGGTCTATTTGGGCAGGACTTTTTAACTCTTAAATTGTATCAATTCAGCATTAATTTCTATAAACCTTTAATGAATGTTTCTCCTTTTTGTTGTCTTTCCTGTCTTTTTCTGCATTATATCTGCTTTGTTCTACTACATGCTCCCACCTTTACCATCCTGAGATTCAGAGGAAAAACCCAGTGACTATGTGTTGAACTCTTCTAAATCATGTACCAAAATAAAATCTTTCTCCCTTTTGTTATTTAATCCAGGTGTTTCTTCACAGTGTTACATATTGAGCAATACACAAGGAAAATAATGATATGGAAGAGTCAATTGAAACAGGTAAATAAATACAAGGTACAGAGATACCCTTTGTAGGAATATTAATTTATATGTGAACTTGACTGGAATGAATGATATTTAGATAGCTGATGAAATTTCATCTGTAATTAATAGATCGAGGGAAAATGTGCATTCTCACTTTTGTGGGAGGGCACTCTCTAATCCATGAGTGACAAAATAGAGTAAAGAATGGAGGAAAGGCAAATATTATCCCTGCTTAAGTTAGTATCCATAGTTTCCTTTCAGTTGATATTGCTGTTAATGGTTCTTAACATTTTAAGCTCAAAGTAATATAAAACTGTTCGCCTAAGAGGCTTTAAATTTAGAGTGAAGTTATAGTACCATTTCCTTGGGTCACTAGCTTCAAGACTATAAATCATGGGAGGTATCAGTCTCTATAGTGTTATAAAGAAAACATCACAGTAAATCTCCGTTTACATTCTTACATACATGGATTTTAGTATCTTTTATGTAAAATCCCCAAGTACTACACTTCAGCAAGTTATTTATTTGTCTTAAGATGTTTGTGACTAAGATTAATAGACTCAAGAACCCAGAAGAAAACAGGCAGAATGCACAATTGAGCTAAAATCAATTCACTAAGCTGTGAACTGGTAAAAGTCTACAAAGAAAGTTCAAGTAAAATAAAAAATAATTAAATTTACTGATTTAATGCTAACATTCTTAAGAAAGGCCATTCTTTTAAACTGGCTTAATGTCAGAATGTATGGAAATAAATATCATTGTATGTATTGTGTATCTATTAAAACTTTAAAAATTACTCTTTGTCAGTTTCATACATGTATTTCTTTGCTTTTAGTTCTGTCCTCTCCCATTAGCTTCTCTAATTCCCCCTCCCTTTTCAGCTGAAACCCTTCTTAATGAGAATCCTTCCTCCAAATTTCTTGTCTTATTTTTCTGTGAATTTAATCAGAGTTGAAGAACAGATATTTCCACTTTATCACTCATTCCCTGTCATCCTAGTAAAAAGAAAAGCCTCATGTTTCTAGAAACACAAGTGGAGTAAGGTTAAGGTAGGCCAAATAAGGCTTAGTGGCAAGTAAGGAAATCATTTGAATCACCTGTTTAAAAATATTTAAAAAATCTCAAACAGAATGAATTTATCACTCAGATTTTAGACAGCAAAAGGTATATTTTGATTATAATCTCTGTCATTCCTCTGGAACACTTATACATTCATTTTAGTGTACATTCTTATCATTGTCTTCCAATCCAGTTACTAGTGACAATCAAAGTCTTAATATAGGCTCATTTCTCTCAGACTGCTCTACCAGACAGTGCTAATCAACGATATTATCAATCTCACCCCAAATCACCTAGAACCAAAAATGCTGCAGTGTGAAAACTTATAACCAATGTTGGGTTTGTGTTATGTATGGAATCTTGTGATTATTCTTTCTATCAAGAATGTTTCCTAAAAATGAATGTAAATCTTCTACATCATATACCATTTTGGTATCATTTTCTCACATAATGAAAACTCATATAGTGAGCACCAGCCAAAAAGTTGGGGGACAGATTTAGTTATATCCCATCTTACTAAAAGCAACTTCTCTGACTCACATATGAAGAAGTAATAGGTTGGGTGAATAGGAAGTTCACCTTCTAACTATTTCATACCTAGAATAAGAAAATGTGCCACAAGTTATAGTCATTAATATATTTGAAATAATTTAGTGGAATAATTATTACATGGACTGTGCAATTGGCCACTTTGGGTTAAATGGTTCAGAGACACTGAAGAATAGAAAATGAGAAATCAATAGCAATCAATCAATTGTAAATGTGTCAGTATGCAATCTAAAGTAGGTGTTAAGAGTTACTAACATACCTATTTTCTGCTCTGAGAAGAAAAGTATGCACAGGCATAAGGAGGAGGAACCACACTTAATAATAAGATAGAGCTATAGGCATTACAATTCATAGTCATTCAGGTCTATTAAAGCTACATTTGAAAATTGGGACCTTGGTATATGAGATAGAAATGTCCATATTTTACCCTGAGAATACTGAATATGTATAGTATCCTAGACCAAATGGTGTTGCTGATATTAAAGTCTCTCCCTATTTATGAGATATAACTTTATGGTAAGATAAAAAGATCACTATGAATAAGAAGTCAGACATCAGTTGTTTAATACAAACTTAGGGAAAGGGGTAAACTTTAATTTGTCAAAGACTGTTAGATAAATGTTTGAACTGACATTGAAGGAAATCCAAAAATACCTATTTTTTGAAGTAGAAATATATAAATCCAAGTAATAAACAGTTCATATGGATTATCAGCATAAATATATTCACTTCTTCAGTTTAATCCTTAGATATATCTAATATGTTGGGAAACTAATACTGAATTGCAAGTTGTGGAATAAACATTCTTAAAGACAGGAATACCAAGTATAAATTTTTGAAAATATACACATATATAACTAAAATGAAAAAAATTCACTATAATTGATATATTGTTATTTTTAACATGTAGTATGGTAAACTCAATTTAGAAAGACAAATATTACATGTCTCTCTCATATGCATAACTTAGATTTTAGTATATAAGTGGGTGTACTTGTGTGTGTTCAGTTCACAAAAGTGAAAAGAAACTGTGAGGGAGGAAGAAGTCTTAGGAGAGCTTGAAAAAGTAATATAATATATATTACATGAAGGTGTAAAGGTAATAGGAGTGTAAGGACATAAGCAGAGAGTCAGAAAGATGAGGAGAAGAAGAGGGGCGAAGTACCAACACCAACAAATTATACATGGTAAGGTCATAATAAAAACCATTAGTTTATGTTAGTTAAAGATAAAAATTATTTTGAAGACACGGAATCGCTGAATGTATTTGCAAACACAATACAGAATTATCCTACCTACAGGGAATTTACCTTAGACAAACGCAGAGACTGAAATCTGAAGGATGAAAACTTTCATTCACACAAATAGAATCTGAGAAGCAGCAGCAGTTACCTTCTACTTGACAAAATAGTCTTTAAGATAGAAACAATAAGAGACAAAGCAAAGTTTAATGCATAATTATCAAAGGATTAGTTCATCAAGAAGATATACAATAGTTTTGGCAATTCCATCCAGCTTCCTCATGCCCACTCACCAACTTCTTCCTTTGTACTTCTCAACATCCAGGGTTGAATTTTCATAATCTCCTTTTATTGTTTTCACATATGAGAATAAATGTGGTATTAAAAAAGATCAATAAAAATTGTGTCTGAATTATTTATTTAATAGCATAATCATTGATTACATCAGTCTTTCCAAAATGACATTGTCTCATTATTTTAGTGATTGAATAACAATACACCAGCTGTACAGGTGCATATTTTCTTCATTCTTTACATGCGAGAGGAACATATAAATATATTCTACAGTTTATCATTTGTGAATAGTGCTACAACAAACAGGAGTATGCAGATCCTATTGTTCACAATAAGTGAGTAGCTTTTGGTTTACACCCAGGAATGACATAGTTAAATTATATATCAACTATTTTTATAGTTTGAAAAAACTTACACACTGTTTTCCAGAGTGACTGTAGTGGTTTATGTTCCTAACAACAGTCTATAAGAACACTTTTTCCCTCATATACCCGTGAACATTAATTTTATACCAATGTGAATAGAATGAGATAGATGTTCTATGTAGTTAAGACTGGAATATTCCTGAAGCATAAAGTGATAATTAATTTTTATTCTTAACTTTATGTGATTTAGAATAGTTTAGTAAGGATGCATCTAAGAACACATATAGAAGTATTTATACAAAAAATTAACCAAGGAGGAAAGCTTCCCAAAGAGGATTTTGTGGCCAGGAGTCCAAAAATGAGCAGAAAGGATAAAGTTGCTCTTTCCTAACTCTTGCTACATATAACCAGATGCTTCACAATCATGAGGCCCTAATTACCCCAAAATGATAGAATGTACTCTAGAAGTCTAAGTCAAAATAGCCCTTTCTTCCATTAAGTTTATTGTCTTTTTTGTCTTATACTTTGTTACAGTATAAGAAATGCAAAGTGTAAAAGAAATTTGGAACCAAAAATTAGGGTGGTATATTGTCTACATGATGGTAGTTCACGGTCATTCACAATGACATATTTACAGGTTGATCAAATGCTTTACCAAGGTTTAGAAAGTGTATAGGGCCAAACGATGTGGGAACAGTTGTTTTTTGCAAGGAGGCCTTACATTGCCAATGTATGAAGTTATGAAGATGATACCTTATTGTATGGCATGTTCTTCAGAAGTGCAATATTTTCTCTAAATTGACATAGTTGTCCCAAAATAGAACAGGGGGATCAAGAGCTTCACATAGTAAACAAAATCTGTGAAGAATAGCAGCTTAGAAGATTTCTGAGCCCCTCCCTTTTAACAGGTTAATAGAAAGGAGACAGATGCTGGACATGGAGACTAACCAAACTGGAAAGAAGGATATTTAACAGTGGAGCTGCTTGCAACCTCCAGAGATATCACAAGGGCTTCTGATTTTGGAATATGCTAGCCATATTGAGGTGACTATTTTGGTGATATATGGCTGGGAAGCACATAACCCCTTACAAATATTCTTATTAGGAATCCCAATCATAATGTGGTGCTTGTAAATTTTAGAAATTTTGAAGATCTTAGCAGCTCTTCCAGACAAAACCAAATTTAATGAATTTTCACAGAAACAAAGCTGTCCTGAAAGTAAATACTGATCACTTCACTATGGAAGGGGAGGTTGGATGATGCTGGAGGATAATGATGGTGGATTGACATGACTGTTGAAAAAGAAATGGTTGAGTCCTTGAGACACAAGGAGTGAATTTTGTGATCTTAAGTGGTATTTAGGAGTGTCACATTGAAAATGGGCAGACATTAGGCAGTTACTTGTCATTGTCAACTTAACTGGATTTATAGTCTCCTAGAAATTTATCTCTGGACATGTCTGTAGAGACATTCCCATGGAGGTTTACATGAGAAAGAAAGACTCATCCTAAACATTGCTTGTAACATCTCATTAGTCTTGGTATGGAACTCAACAAAAAGAAAAGATGAGTTAAGAAGCCGAATTCTTTTCAAAACTTCTCTGATAAATGGCACAGGCAAGTGGATTTCTGTAAGTAAATTGTGGTGTGTGTGTGTGTGTGTGTGTGTGTGTGTGTGTGTCTTTCTATACAAAAAACTACTCCAAATAGAAAAGTTTTTGGAAAACTGAAGTTTTTACTTACACATTGATATAGTTTTAACCAAGAAAGAATAATGAAAGCAATTTGTAGAAAAATGGATTGATTTGGAAGAGCAGATGCTATAGTAAGTAAGCAAGACTCAAGAAGGCAAATATCACATTCCTCTTATACATAGAAGCAAAGAAAGATATCCTGGAAGAAAAAAAAATGATTTGCTAAGATGAAAGGGAGCAAAGAGAGTGTTGGCTATTTTAAGAGAATGCTAGAAATACACAATAAATGCATAACTTATATATGTGCAGATGTATCATAATGAATCTTAATTTTTGCAACTAATTAAAATTTATAGCAATTCACACATGATAATAAATCTAATCTTATACTTATAGGTCATTATAAATCCCTAGCCAATAGCTTATTTCTGAGACAAAATTATATTTATAAAAACTAGTTTATAATTATACACATTATATCTATGTTAATGACTTAAATGATAAAATGGTTATGGATATGTACATATCTATTTAATTTTCTTATGGGTTAAGATAAATATGGACAAAAGATTCTTGACTACTGCATAAGCAAGTAAATAATAGCTCCCTTTATAATTATTCTGCCAGAAATGTTATTGTTGCTAAAGAAGATTAATATAACTTTGGTCAAATGGTAAATCATCATTAGGTTGGCACATGCATTTTATTCTATCCCAATGAGTAAAAAGGATACAAAAATATTTTTAATTAATATGGAAGTAAAAATAGTATTAATTCACATTTTGCCCCATGATTAATTTTTACTTTTTCATAGTCACCATTTTGAAAGATTTTACACAAGTTGTATATTTTATAGTACATCACACCAATCAATTCTTTTCATGATATAATTCTATTAAGTTATATGAGACAGGTAGTATCCCTTCTGTTGTGATGACTTTCAGGGAATAAAGTATAAACACGATTGTGGTTCAGGGACTAAGAAATTTGGCAATTATCTTAGAGAAACATCTATGTGACATTATCTCTTAATTGAGAGAAGAATTATTTCATCTTTTACCTTCTACAATAAATGAATGGCTCCCACTATGTCTTAGCTTTCTTGGATTCTAGAGGTAGTACAATAAACAGGTATATAAATTTGGCCTCAATAATACATAAAATATAAAGATTCAAGTATTGAATTCACACAGGAACATGAATGAGCTTTACAGCAAATCTATGTTGTGGTATAAGTAAGCATAATATGTGGGGTATATAATCATTATGACTGGTATGAAAAATTTCTATGGGAGGACAAGATGGAAGGTAGGAGTTTCAGCAGGTCTATTTCAATAATTACTGCAGTGGCATGAATGCGAATGTACCCCATAGGCTCATATATTTGAATGCTTAGTCACCAGGGAATGGAATGTTTAAGATGATTAGGAGGTATAGTTTTGTTGGAGGAGGCATGCCACTGGGAGTGAACATTGAGGTTTCAAAAGTCAGTGCTAAGCTTGGTCTCTCTCTTCCTGCTCCCTAAAGATCATGATGTAAAGCTCTCAGCTACTTCTCATACACCATGTTTGTCTATTTTCCACTATGACAATAAAGGATAGACTCTCTGAAACTGTAAGCAAGCGCTCAATAAAACAATTACTTTTTAAAGAGTTTCTTTTAGAGCATAATGGGGAATCATAAAGACTGCTAATCTGAACTAGTGGGAGTTTGCAGACTATGGACTGATAGTTGGGGAACCTGTGTGGGACAAAACTAAGCTCTCTGAATGAGGGGAACAGTTATGTGGCTTGATCTTTTGGGTGGGTGATGAGGGACAATTGTCTATATTTTGTCAATTATGTTTTAAATAAACACCGACTGGCTAGTAGCCAGGAAGGAAGTATAGGTGGGAAAACCAGACAGGAAGTAGAGGTGGGGCAATGAGAACAGGAGAATAATGGGAAGAGGGAAGCTCCCTCTGCAGTCCTGCCCAGACACAGGAGAAGGGAGATGTGACCTACCCCACTGAAAAAGGTACCAAGCCATGTGGCTAACATAGATAAGAATAATGGGTCAATATAAGGTATAAGAGTTAATAAGAAGCATGAGCTAATGGGCCAATCAATTTATGATTAATGTAGACCTCTGTGTGATTTCTTTGGGACTTAAGAACTGCAGGAACCAGGCAGGACAAGGACTGGGTGAGACAGAATCCCCAGACAACAGGTGGGGGCCCTGGCAGTGGCACCAGGACCTATCCCAGGTTCATTAACTGGCTTTTTGGAGACCATTTCCTATGGTGGGATACCTTGTTCAGCCTTGATTTGGGTGGAAAAAAGGGCTTGGTCCTGCCTCAAGTTGGTATGCCAGACCTTGTTGAGTCTGCAAGGAAGGTCTTAACCACTCTGAGGAGTAGATGGGTAATGAGAAACGTAGAGGTGGAGGGCAGGAGAAGGGGGGGGAGAAGAACTGTGCTTGGTGTGTAAAATGAAAAGTAATTTTAATAAAAACATAAAATATTAAAATAAAAACAATTATAAAATATAAAAAATGTTACTTTGGTCATGGTTTCTCTTCACAGCAATAAAACACTGACTAAGATAATCACTGTCTAGGCCCTAGATTCTAAATCAGGTTCATGACATCAAGACAGAGAATACTGGTATAAAATTAACTCTTTTAATTTTCTTTTTATTCAAATTAATATAGTTACATCATTTCCCCTCCCATTTTCTCTATCCAACCCTTCCCTTGTACCCTCTTTCTGTCATATTAACATCTTCCATTTATTTAAGTGTTTCTAAATATATGAAAATAATCTACTCAGTCTTTATAATGTTCTTTGTGTGTATATCATTTCAGAGAAGATCACTTAATATAAGATAACTAATTTGGGGGCTCTTTCCTGGGGAGGACTATTTCTTCCACTCCCAGCCCAGGGTTTAAGCACCATGTAATTTTTTTTTTATTTCCATGTTAGTATGTCTATTGTTTTCTTTCTTGTTTAGGTCTTATTTAGGCAGATTTATTGATGAGACTTCAAGAGAATAGCTTTTCAGATTTTTTTCTAGGAGATACAATGTCAAAAAATACTTCCTTTTCTTCTGGATGTTTTTCTTGTTTCTACCCCCCTCTTCTGCTATGATTCCTAGACCTTAGATGAAAGAAATGATCTGCTTTTGTTGTCTTATTGCTCTAACTAAAACTTCAAATACTATATTGAATAAGTATGGAGAGAGTGGACAACATTCTTCTGTTCCTGAATTTCATCCAATTGCTTTGAGTTTATCTCCATTTAGTTTGACTTTGGCAATAGGCTTTTTTAAAAAACTGCATTTACAATGTTTAAGTATGCCCTTTGTGTTCCTAATCTCTCCAAGTCATTTATGATGAAAGAGTTTTGGATTTTATCAAAGGCCTTTGCTGTATCTAATGTAATGATCATATGATTTTTGTCTTCCAGTTTTTTATAAAGTGAATTACATTTACTGATTTTCATATATTTAACCATTCTTACATTTCTTGGAATGAAGTCTATTTGATCATGGTAGATGATATTTTCGAAGTGTTCTTAAATTCAATTTACAAGTATTTTGTTAAGTATTTTTACATCTATGTTCATAAGGGAGATCGGTCTGTTAATTCTCTTTCTTTGTTGGGTCTTTATGTCATTTTGGTCTTAGGATAACTGGCATCATAAAATAAACTAAAGCAGAAGGTGTTAGGGAATGCTGCTTAAGAGCTTCCCTTCCCTGGCTTTCTCAGTTTTCTTTCTTATATATCCTACATTCCCTGGGGTAACACCACATGCAATGGGATGGACCATCCCAAATCAAACATTAATTTTAAAATGTCCTACAGATTTGCTACATGCAGTTTTAATAAAGAAATTAACACAATTGAGGTTCCTTTCCTCAGATAACTCTAGCTCATTTCAAGCTGGGAAAAAAGAAGAAAAGAAAAAAATTAAAATCACCCAGATAAGCCAGGCGGTGGTGGCACATGCCTTTAATCCCAGCACTCGGGAGGCAGAGGCAGGCGATTCTCTGTGAGTTAGAGACCAGCCTGGTCTACAAGAGCTAGCTCCAGGACAGGCTCTAAAGCTGCAGAGAAACCCTGTCTCGAAACCCGCCCCCCCAAAAAAAACAAAAACAAAATCACCCAGATAAATGATACAATTCCAATCTCTCTGCTTCCTGCTCTGCCAAGATATGATCAAGTGTGATGTTGCAGCAAAATGCTCCTTCAATGATGAGTCCAACTTCACCTACTCTTTCCTTACCATGATAAACTATATCCCATAAACCACGAATCAGAATAAACTATCCCTCTTTTTATGGGTATTTGGTTATAGTGAAGAGAAAACTATTTCAATAGTATTAGATTTCTAGTATGATTAGCTGAAGTTGAAGTATGTATGAACTTGCAAGTAGATCTGTTTGGTACATGGATGAAATCCAAAGTGAACTGAAACTTCATCACTACCATAACTTATTTAAACATTCTGATCATCTGCTTTCAATAGGAGACATGCTTCAATTTGATAGTATATATCTATCCCAAGACAGTAAATAATGTCATAGGTATCTGACCAGGACCTTAGAAAGGACTATATGGCCATAGACAGTACTTTAATGATGGGGACATGCAGGTTGGTATGATTGCAAGCAATGTGGGATTCTAAAATTTTATTTTATTTATTTGTTAGTGTAGAGGTAGTATTCACTAGGGTAAGTGTGAAGAAGTCTAAAGACAACTTGCCAGAATTAGCACTCCCCTTCTATTATGTGCATCCTGAGGATAATGCCCAGGTCATTTGAGCTTGACTGCCAAGTAGCATTGCTTTCTGAGCCATCTCACTCACTCCTGTGGAAGTGCTTTCAAGTCACAAATTTAGCTCACCAAAACTGTCCAAAAGGAAAAGGTGCTCAATGACTAAATAGCCAAATTTCTAATCAAGTTGATATTTTCAACCACCATCATAGATCATTCCAGAGCTTACAGGACTGGTACATTAATGGAGTGGTCATGGTAGTCTAAATGAAGATTACATGCAGCCTCAGTGGAATGGAATTTCACTCTCCAAGATTTCAATGTCTTCTTCAACAATTGTATGATAAATTTATCAAAATTAGCCACAAACACTGGTCACCAATAAAAAAAAATATTCTCCAAGAATATCAGTTACCTAAGTAATTGCAAATCAAATAATCAGGTTCATTTTATCTCAGATGAAACAGTGGTTCACCTACACAAGAGTCCTATAACTTAAAAAATGAGGTTAAAGTGATGCCATTATTTATGCCACCAATACTTGAAAGTAGTAATAGTTGAGAAGAAATAAAGAATAATAAAAAAGGAAAAGTAAGATAAAATTGATACTCATTATACCAACTGCAGAAACAATTTTATTTCATGTTAAAGTCTTAGTTCCTGTAAGTTTTGTCTCAGAATATCATTCTACTGTTGTGATAGACCTTTTGCTGATATACAAAGTCCTCCTGCAGGAAACAATGTAAATTCATTATTCAATACTGTTTCAGGCCAGTATTCTCATATCAGTTTTAATGGGCTACAGTATCCACAAATTTGTCCCTTTTGGTATGGCTCTATGTGGAACGAGTTTCTGGATTTGGTTTAGCTTTTTGCATCTGTATTGATTGCTTGTTTGGCAGTGCATTCCTTTATTTTAAAAGTGAGGTCTGTAGCAACTTCCAGTGTCTCTCTAAAACTCGTGACCCTCTGTTGCCATACCACATTCTGTTATTTCAGCAATGTATGGTTTATTCAACCACTGCTATCTAAAATCATATCTTCTTATCTCCCTCCCCTTTAAACTTTCAGAGTTACACTTCCTGTCACCATAGATCATCTTAGGTAATAGCTTTACTTCATTATCCTTAGTTTAGAGACATTTTTCAAATCTATTTTTACCATAAAACATATATTCACATTTCTTGGGAAGATTCAGTTGTTCACATCATTGACCAAGCAGTATTTTTTCTGGTTGCAAAATTGACCCTCTGATCATCCACTATTTATGTACTTCCTACATATAAAATAAACCTAAAACCTTAAAACCCTTACTGTATTATATGAGTACAAAGGAGATGTTATTCAAAATCTGTGCAGAAATATAGATATGTGTGTGTGTGTGTGTGTGTGTGTTTGCTCATGAAGGTTGTGAAAGTGTGTTACTTCAGTATCCTTAAATGGGAAGCATAGGATACTGACTACTCTAAATTCTATATGTCTTGATTTATTATTACTTCCATGATGAGGCAAAATGTACTAATATAGAAGTAAAAATGCAGAATCCTGATTCCAAATTAAATTTGAATAGCAGAAAAAGAAATGAATAGCCTATGAAAAAGGATAATATTTAAGAAATTTATTAAAATTTTTGTCTGAATTTCAATTATTTTATGGAACTGATGCTGAAACTCAGAGCCTTGCACATATTTAGATCCAAAACATGTAAAATTTTAATTTTATTGAATATTTTGCTGCTAATCTGGAAATCCTAACCAAACTAGGGGTCTCTACTACTTCAATTATTCATTTTCCCATGTCTCTATACTTGTTTAAATCTAGAGTTAAAATGTTTCTGTAACAAGTAGACACACAGATATTCTAAATATTCTAGCTCATTAACAATTGATACTTTCAAATCTGGTTGTTTTATTATTTTATAGTGTTCTATTTGAATGGTAATTCTGTGAATGCTCATTGGACTAGAAAAGTTGACTTGTAATTAAATATGGCTATTTTTTCAAGAGAAAATATTTGTTTTTTACTATGATTCGATTGCAAAAGACTAAGAATGTAGAAGATGATAACAAGGAAATGAGAGAGGATTATAGCTGAACTAAGGTCATATTTTATGATGAGATTTCTAAAAATTTCTCAGTCTTTTATAAACTTGGAAGCACGTGTCCTCTTCAGTTCAGTTGTACTTTAAGTTGGCATTAAAAGATATTCCAGCCGGGCGGTGGTGGCCCACGCCTTTAATCCCAGCACTCGGAAGGCAGAGGCAGGCGGATCTCTGTGAGTTCGAGGCCAGCCTGGTCTACAAGAGCTAGTTCCAGGACAGGCTCTAAAAAAAGCTGCAAAGAAACCCTGTCTCGAAAAACCAAAAAAAGAAAAAAGAAAAAAAAAAGATATTCCAGAAATGAAAATAAAATTGACTGACCTTAAAGGTTTACTATTTACCTTTGACTAGCTTTTGGTGCTATTCCCTCTTTGTTCACTATTAAAATGTATTTCATATCATATTTTGTCCTTGATTCTTTCTGTGCAAAAACTATTTATATACCATGCTCCTTTCCAGAAAAGGACAGTGTTTAAACCATGCTCTTTTGTTCACTAATTTCTGACCTCAGTTTTTATGTTCCCTCTTTCAATATCTCTCTCTGCTGGGCTTCATATTTCTAGCAAAAGAACTAGCCTCCTTTCCTCAATTTTCCATGCAAAAAGGCACCACCTAGCTCATGTAAATGTCTGGTTAGTGTACTTCCCCATGATCACCAATCAAGGACTTGAAGGGAGTTCTTCTATTTCAGCTTCAGCTTTGTATATATCCTCTTTCTTCTTTCTAGCAAGTCTTTACTTTCTAACACATTGTCAGCTGCCTACAATATCCGATATCTTTATTGCAATGTGGATGACCTCTAAGTGCATAGTGTAATTATATTCAATTACAAATTCAAACCTAGTGCTTGCATCTTACTGAGTTGGTCTTTACAAGGTTATAAATTCCTTTGCCCAATCTTATTCTATCATATTAGTCTTGAGAAAACAAGATTTTGAATAGTTTAAGAGTTGTCAGTGGCAGTAAGACTCTAATTCATAAACATCTTTTAGGCCACATCTGCTTATGGACACCAATTTAAGGGACACTTGGAATATTTCAAATGTTTCTGGATTTTCTTGAACATTAAGAAGATCTGTCAATTCTAAGTATAAATCCATAGACTTCAATAATCACTGACTTTCCAACTTCTTGAATTTCTTGACATGATACTTTTTTGTCATTCCATTACTTTAATTTGTCACTACCCTAATCTAAACTTTTGGTTCTCTACTACTGGATTCTTCTAAATCAGTGGTCATCAATCTAAGGGTCATGAACCCTTTGGCTAGCCTCTATCTTCAAAAATATATCCATTAAGAATCAAAGCAGCAGCAAAATTACAGTTATGTAGTAACAAGGAAAATAATTTTATAGTTGGGGTCACCACAACATGAGGAATTATATTACACGGTCATGGCATTTAAAATGTTGAAAACCACTGCAAATCATCTCTAAGAATGCTAATATTACAAATAACTATCTTAATATAGGCAATGTCAGTTCTCTGGATTCTTTTTTAAATGTTTCAGTAGTACTTTTTTCTGAGTGTACTTTCTCAACTAGATGATTTTTCCCTCACTGTGTTTAATCTCAATGTGTCCACCATCCTTTCTCTTCTTTCACCTCTTATCTATATTCTTCCTAGTTCCTCAGTCTCATTGTTTGTGTTTTCACTATATATTCTATTATTCAGGCTCTGAGTTACTAAAATATTGTTTAACTCTTAATATCTTTTCTTCAGCTAAGGATTCTGAGAATCCCATTTTCTAAGCTAAGCTACTGAGAGAAATATATTTTCATTCAATAAATATGATTGCTAATTTTGTGTTATCTTCCAGAATATCACTCATTTGTTTCGAGAATCAATTCCCCATCTTTAGTAATATCTTTGCAAGTCACATTATGTTTCTAGCAGGTAAATAATTTAAAGCTGGGCATGCCTATGATTAAAATGATTTCTCTTCAACAATCTATGGTAGACATCAGTTCTTTATATCTTTCCTGCATTTATCTATCCATTGATAAAATGTCTTAATCTGTCTGTGAAACCACACCATATTTACAGTCTTAATATATATGTTTGGATGACATTAATTATATACTTCAACCTAAGATTTTTTTATTTTATTTTATTGATTTTTTTTAATTCTTTATTTTTTATTACTTTATTACTTTATTTTCTTTATTAGTGTTATGTACATACATGCACAGATGCACAGACACAGATACACACACACACACACTCACACTACTGAGATCATTTAGAGTTGCCCATATGTACTTGTGTTTAGGGCTGAACACTTATGATTGAATAACCTCCCTTTGGGTTTATCTTTCGTACTCTCAGTAGCCAATGACTGCCTGTAGCTCTTCCTCTAGAAGCATAACATTGCAAAATTTCCCTCATCCATATTCGCATGGCTGTCATTGTGTGATCTTGCTTAGTTAACCGCATTATTGAGATTTCACATGTGTGTCTACTGTGTCATGGGTAGAACACACCATCTTCTAACTGACTTCTGGTCCTTTAGCTCTCAAAATCTTTCTGTCCCCTCTTCAGTGATATTCCAGGAGCCTTATTTGTAGGAGTCGCATGGGTTTGGAATACGTATGTAATAGTCAGTTATTCTCTGTGTTTCTATCAGTTATAGATCTCTGTAATATTGTCTTCATCATCTGCTAAAAGAAGATTCTTTGATAAGGGGTATATCTACACCTATCAGTGCATATAAGAGTAAGTATTTAAAATATACTTAGAAATTCTAGTTGCATTAGAAAATTGCAGTAATAGTTTATTTTCAAGGATGTATCACCTCTCTGGCAATGGAGAGACCAATGTTTCCTTCCTCCCATTATCTCACTTGTCTAAGCTTTCTGTGGACACTGACTCTATAAATTCCCTATTTAGAGATCATTATTATCAACAAATAAATTTTCTTTATTGTGATCATATGATTATTTTTTCATTTATAGCTGATAACATTACTTGATAATTGGCATTTGCTTGATACTTGGGAAGTTATAAGGATAATAAATGTGCATGTATTCATACTTTTGTTCTGAAAAACTGATATTTTCAAACACTCTTATATGTGTTTACATATTATTATGGTTCAGCCCATCACATAGTACCAAAAATATCTCAATGTGTCAATATTACACTTGCTACTTAGTAGATGGTTAACGATAATGAATAAACTTTTTGCCCTTTTGAAGATAAACTAAGGCTGTTTTGAGATACATTTCATGCAGACTTTGCTTTAGACATGACAAATTATTTAAGTCATTAGGATGGGTGTAGGAAAACATAAATATTTGTGTAACTTCAGTACATGACATGCTGGAAAGACTACTTCTATTAAACCTCGGTTTCCATTTTACATGTTAGAAGCAAATTATTTTGCTTCTACAATAGAACAGACTTGAACTTACATTTATCTTCAGTAAAAACAACATGGAAAACATTACTATATTAATTTTAAGTGTTTCTTTCTCAGTCATAAAGCAATTTACTACAGAGTTAAGGAGTCAAGAGCTTAATTCCATGATAGGATCGACTCTTTATATTTTGGTTCTCTTGAATTATTAATGTGCACTTAACTTATAGTTTTGAGTTTCTTACCATACTATTTATATTACTGTTGAAGTTCTAGACTACATATTCTTAATACAAATAGCAAGAGTACAAATTCAAGAAAGCAAGCATTTCTTAGCTTTAGTCAGGCAGAGCTTCTCTGAAACAGATTCCCGGAATATCTACTTATATATATATCAATGGCCACATATCTCCAAAATAAGCTTAAAATGTCAGGAAAATATTTTATTCCTCCAAATCAGAGTTTTATTGTTAATGAAAAATGATTTGGTAATTTTAGCCAATTGTTAGTGTTTTCCATAATGATACAGTTGAATAATGTGGTTATATGTTTACTTTCAAAAAAGATTATAATTTGATATCCCTCTTTTGGTGGTATAATTTGTTTTTGTTCTCATTTGAACTATACTCTTCAAATATAAAAATGTTTTCATTCATTTTGATTACTGTTTAGTGTCTGAATACCAACTCTATTTATGGAGATAAATTTTCTAAAAATATAAAATATTTGGAAATGTCCTGAAGTTGTCATCATAAATTATAGCATTAATGAGCTGTAATATAGCCTAGTAAACTATGTGCCTAGCAACCATGTCACCCTTGTTTCATTCTCCAATACTACAAAATAATCACATTAAGCAAAACTGGCATTATATTCATATTTACAGACAAGAAATGGTAGGTACAATGTATTTTGGGTCATTTAAGTAAGTTGCCATAGCTTATTTTTATCAATCTTAGATTATAAGACCTCCCTTTATTGGTTATAGTCTGTGTCTCTCCCATACCTTTGTGATTGAAAATGTCTACATGGGAAAACAGTCTGGCATTCTAGCACACACCCAGGAAACACAATGGGCATGTACAAATGCAGGTGAGCCATTTCCATTTGATGGAACCTTCCCTGATTTCGTTCTCCTTGTCTGCTGCTCAGGGATGGTAATACTCTAATTGTGGACTGACTGTGGGAATTACATCATCATCATTATCTAGGACAGTTTGACAGTAACAACTACAGTCCAACAGGAAGGTGGTGGACCATGCCTTTTATGCCAGCACTCCAGTGACAGGGCTTAGGTGGATCTTTAAGTTTGAGGCCATCCTGGTCTACAGAGTGAGTTCTAGGAGATCCAAAGCTATATAGAGACCAGACTCAAAAAAGAAAAGAAAAGAGAGAGAGAGAGAGAAAGAGAGAGAGAGTGACAGAGAGAGGAAGGGAGAAAAGGAGGGTGGAAAGGAAAGAAGGAAGGAAGAAAGGAAGGAAAGGAGGGAAGGAGAGAGGGAGGGAGGAAGGGAGAAAGGGAGGGAGGGAGGGAGGGAGGGAGGGAGGGAGAGAGGGACACTGAAAGACTAAAATGATTAAATGACAGGTAAAGATGTGACCAGTGTGCAGCACCAGCCTAGGATCTCCCACTGAGGGGCTAAGGGTGTGGCTCTGTGGTAGAACATACACCTAGCTTATCTTACAATGTTTCCAACGACTAAAATTATTTTCATCAGTATTTTTTTTAGCTTTGCCCAATTCTCAGATGAAGTCTTTCTGATGACAGTTGGGTAGTCACCAATTTATCACAGGAAATGACCAGTTCAGGCTACTTAGCCACTACTGCTAGGTTGGAAAAACCCTTATGAAAAATGCCTAAAAGGCAGGTATAGAATATCCAAAATTAACAAAATTAGAACCCAAAAGAGGGACATAACAAAAGACAACAAGGAAATCTAAATGATCATTTAGGTCATACTTCAAAAACCTGTACTGCACAAGATTGGAAAGCTAAAAAAAATTGGACAAATTTCTTTTATCTTTTTTTTGTTTTTCAAGACACTGTTTCTCTCTGTAGCTTTGAAGCCTGTCCTGGAACTAGCTCTTGTAGACCAGGCTGGCCTCAGACTCACAGAGTTCTGCCTGCCTCTGTCTCTTGATTACTGTGATTAAAGGCATGTGCCACCACCACCCAGCTGACAAATTTCTTGATAGTTACCACAAACCAAATTAAACCACAATCAAATAAACAATTTAAAGAGGCCTATAACACCTAAGGAAATAGGGATAGTTATTAAAATCACCAACCCCCCCCCCAAAAAAAAATCCCATGGCTTCAATGTAGAATTCTGCCAGTCTTTAAAAAAAGAGCTAGTAGTAGTACTTCTCAAACAGAAACAGAAAGAACATTGTCAAATTTCACAGTCATCCTGATATCCAAACCACACAAAGGCTCAACAACAAAAACAAAAAAGAATTACAGATCAATTTCTCTCACAATTATTGATGCAAGAAAACTAAACAAAATGCTTGCAAAACAAATCCAATAAAAATAAAAAAGGTCATACACCATGGTCATGTGTGCTTCATCCCAGAAATACAGGGATGGCACAAAATATGGAAATATGTCCATGTAATCCTTCATATAAACAATCTTAAAGGAAAAACACATTATCATCTCATTAGATGCAGAAAAATCCTTTAACAAAACTCTACACCCCTTCATGATAAAAAGCTTGGAGATATCAGGGATACAAGGAATATACCTAAATAGAACAAAGTTAATATACACCAACACAATTGCTGACATCAAATTAAATGGAGAAAAATTCAAAGCAATTCCAATAAAATCATAAGCAAGACATGGGTGTCCACTTTCTTCCTATCTATTCAATAGAGTAGTGGAAGTTTTTACTAGATAAATAAGATCACTAAAGTAGATCAATAGGATACAAGTTGGAAAGGAAAAAGTCAAAGTATTGCTATTCACACATGATGTGACAGTTATACATAAGTAACCCCAAAACTTCTATCAGAGAACTCCTACAGATGATAAACACCTTTCTGAAGTGGCTGGAGAGGTTATGGTGTAAAGGGAACACTCCTGCATTGCTGGTGGGAATGCAAGTTAGTATAGCCCCTTTGGATTCCAGTGTGGTAATTTCTCAGAAAATTAGGAAACAACCTTCCTCAAGACCACTTTTGCGTGTATATCCAAAGAATGATCAATCATGCCACAAAGACTCATGTTCTACTATGTTCATAGCAACATTATTTGTCATAGCCAGAACCTGGAAACAACCTAAATACCTGTCAACCAAGAATGGTAAGGCAAATGCGGTACATTTACACAATGAAGCACTACAAAACAAAAAAAAAAAAAAGAAAAAGAAAAAAGAAAAGAAAAAATAAAAAAATGACAACATGAATTTTTCAGGCAAATTCATGGATCTAGAAAACATCGTTTTGAGTGACGTAACCCAGACCCAGAAAGACAATTATCACATGTGCTCATGCATAAGTGGTTTTTATACATAAAGCAAAGAAAACCAGCCCACAAATCACAATCCCAGAGAACCTAGACAACAATGAGGACCCTAAGAGAGATATACATAGATCTAATCTACATGGGTAGTAGAAAAATACAAGATCTCCTGAGTAAATTGGGATCATGCGAACCTTGGGAGAGGGTTGAAGGGGAGGGGAGAGGAAGTGAGGGGGGCAGAGAAAAATGTAGAGCTCAATAAAAATCAATAAAAAAGAAAAAAATAGTAACCCTCTTATACACAATTGATACAGAGACTAAGAAATCAGGGAAGATTGCCATCTGTGCTATGTTAATTCTACCTACCCAACAGCATGAGAGAGCTTTCCATTTTCCTGTGTCTTCTTCAGTTTCTTTCTTCAAAGATTTACAATTCTTGTCATTCAGTTCTTCCACTTGTTTGGTTAGAGTTACTCCAAGCTGTTTTGTGGTATTTGTGGCTATTCTGAAGGGTGATGTTTCTCTGATTTTTTTTTTCCTCAGCCTGTTTATTATCTCTGTAAAGGAGGGCTACTGATTTTTTGAGTTAATCTTGTATCCTGCTACATTACTGAAAATGTTAATGAGTTGTAAACATTCCTTCATAGAATTTTTTGGGTCACTTATGTAAACTATCATATCATCAGCAAATAATGAGAGTTTGACATATTCTTTTCTTATTCATATTCCCATGATCTCCTTTTGTTGTCTTAGTACTCTTGCTAGAACTTTAAGCACTGTATTTAATAGATATGGAGAGAGTGAACAACCTTGTGTTATTCCTGAAGCCTTATGGTGATGACATGCTCTGTTCATAAGGTCACCTTATCAAGGAATAGTTAACTGGGTATAAAGTCTGTGGTATAAACTTTTGTGGTACACTGTTGAATTTTGTAGATATTGTTTCAAGGATGCCATTATAAAAGTGCGGGTATCTAAGACAAATGGTAGCGAATCCATAATTATCATAATAAATATGACACAGCTCTCAAAGATAGAAATAGTAGAAATCGAAATGAGAGTTTCTGTATTAAATTACAGGATGTAGCAAGTACCATGATGCCTGACAGGCTGCTCCCTAGAAGCTTTGTCAACATTTTCTGGGGCATACATTATCTCTTGCCAAATTTACAGACTGTTCCATAAAACACAATTCTGATTAAAACGTCTGTCTTTCAATGACCCTTGTGTAAGTATTTACACAATGAGAAACATTGAAAATTCAGTTTCTAAGAATATTTCCCCCTCCCTGTGAGCTTATTTTTCCTTTATCAGAATACTCTTTTTATTTCTCTTTAACTGTGAGTGGCATGACTCTCAGAGGTAAAACAATGGCTCAAAATCTCTCTTACCTTAACCATTTGGTATGTCTATGTTCTTTTCTTTTAGCCTTTATTTATTTGCACATTAAAGCTTTATTAGCCTCTCATACTTTTTAAGATTACTTTGTTTATTTGTTTGTTTTTTTGAGACAGGATTTCTCCATCGCTTCAGATCTTGTCTTAGAACTAGCTCTTGTAGACCAGGTTAGCCTCGAACTCACAGAGATTTGCCTGCCTCTGCCTCCTGAGTGTGCCACCACAGCCCTGCGGGACTACTTTTTCATTTTAAAAACCAATGATATTTTATGACATAAATATATACATTTTTCATTACTTATTTTGAAATGACCATTATTGATATATCAAGCAAGTAGATAACGTTCAGTAGAGAAATTAATTTTTCTAGGAATGATAGATCACTACTGCATTTTATTCAGGATACTTTAAAGGAGTAAAATGAAGAAACATTATTTTTTAATTTTTTACTACAATAGACAGAAATTCACTTCTTAATCTTGGACACAGACAGAAAAATGACAAATCTCCATGTGCAGTAGAATTATCCAATTTTTCTATTATTTGATACAAATAGAACTTTATTAAGCCATAAATAAAGCAGAGGTCATGACATTTTAATAAAATAGAGCTGAAAATCATTGTGCTGAGAGAAATAAATTACTCTAATAACAAATACTGAATTGCCTTATTTTTATACAAATTCTAGACTGTGTGTACATGCATGTTTGTATATATACATGTATATGAATGCATGTGCTGTGTGTGTGTGTGTGTGTGTGTGTGTGTGTGTGTATTATGGATTAGAAAAGGGACCATGAAATGGGAATAACAGATGTTTATAGTATAGATGAGAAAGTGGTAGAACATATGTAACAAAAGCAGATGGGTGCTGCAGTGACATTTCATTTGTATTTTAACAAATAAATCTTGCCTGAGGATCAGAAAAGTAAAAGAACCACACTGGCAAGCCTTATAGACCAGGAAGTAATTACATACACCTTTAATCCCAGTGGCCACACTAGTTTTCCATGGAAACCATGCAGTAGTGTGTATGCCTTTAATCCCAGCCCTAGAGGAATATAAAACAGGATGAGATAGCTCTCAGACACAGTCTCATTCTGCTATTCCTGGTGGCAGGAATGGCATTTCAACTGAGATAGAGGTAAGGGCTAGTGGCTGGCTGCTTTGCTTTTCTAACCTTCAGACTGAACCAAATTTCTGTCTCTGAATTTTAATTAATCGTGCTTCAGGGAGTATTTCGGAGGAGGTGGGATCAAGAATGAAAACATAAGGACTATGAAAGTGAGAGCTTAATAAGAACAAAACGTACTTAATAAGAAAAAACACACACACATATGAAAATGCCGTAATAAATCAGTTTACTCTGTATGCTTACTTAAATTTTAATTTAAAACTGGAAGCAAAAGTTGTTAATTCAGAGATTGAGCACTTAAAAACATGTATAATAATCTGTTTTATTTTCAGTGACATAACAATAGCATCAGTAATGGGAAAATAACAAAAAGAGTCAAGTAAATTTCCCTTTTTTCAGATACACACTATTTACCTCTCTAGAAGGGGTGGGACCTAGAATAATGAAGCTGATAAATGAGGCATAGTAGTCTCAGGCAATAGCTAACTTTATTCAGAGCACCAAGCAATTTATACTCTGAGTGTTAAGAAGAATCACATGAGTAAATTGTACAATTAGAATGGCTAGCTGCACATGGCAGTGTCAAAAACACGCTTTTTCATGGAAGCATATAAACAAATAACGATAGTTCTAATGAATAAGCTGACGAAAACTCATTCTTTTCCACTACACTGATAGGATCACAAAAGCATAATCCAAGAGCAATTCACCTTTGAAGAAACTGGGGTCACAAGACTGTTGTCTTGTTTTCTTGGAGATTTTGCCTCCATTCTTAAATCATGTTCTAAGAATACATTCTTTGTAACTATTTTGGTTTGTGAGATTTGAGGGAATAGGTGATCTCAGGTTTTTTAAATGATCATAATCATATTTATTCTTTCAAGATTTATTCTTTCTAGGCCACCTTCTATTGAATCCTAATATTTTTCAAAGTACAAATTGAGTTAAATGGCCGGGCGGTGGTGGCGCACGCCTTTAATCCCAGCACTCGGGAGGCAGAGGCAGGCGGATCTCTGAGTTCGAGGCCAGCCTGGTCTACAAGAGCTAGTTCCAGGACAGGCTCTAGAAACTACAGGGAAACCCTGTCTCGAAAAACCAAAAAAAAAAAAATTGAGTTAAATGTGTAATATTGAGTCAATAATTTGACAAATGTTTTTAACAACATACTATTTTATATCATTGTATTAGAAATTGATAGTATAATGTTACTAAATCAAAAGCAAAGCAATGTCTTCGGTTTCTTGTAGTATTTGTATTCTAATGTGATGAAGATAATAAGTACACAAACATATATATTATATTCAAAATGATAAAGACAAATATAATAATTAAACAAAGGAATGAGATTAATAGCAATGCAGAGGCTGATATGAACAGTGATCATGATTGGTAAGACAATCTGGGGCTGGGCTGCTGAGAGAGGTGACATTTGAACTGAGATGTAAAATATAAAATCATAAATACCTATTGTAGTGAGGAGCTGCAGGCAGGCCTGCTTTTCATCCCGCTCGGCTCCCGGCCACCGGCTAGCTTCTGCTCCCAAATTACAACACACAAACTGTATTCTTTTAAACACTGCCTGACCCATTAGTTTCAGCCTCTTACTCACATCTTGACTAACCCATATCTAATAATCTGTGTAACACCACGAATGGTGTCTTGCCGGGAAAGATTCAGCACATCTGACCTGGTGGCTGGCTTCATCGCATCTCTCTGAGAGGAGAGGTATGGCGATTTATTAACTTCCCTTCCCAGCATTCTGTTCTGTCTACTCCGCCCACCTAAGGGCTGGCCAATCAAATGGGCCAGGCAGTTTCTTTATTAGCCAACAAGAGTCCTCTATCATTTCTCCCTTTTCTGTTTAAACAAAAAGGCTTTCACTTTAACATAGTAAAATTACATATAACAAAACAGTTATTAAGTAAGAATTACAGTTACAATATTTATATCCATTTTATCTTTTATCATAACAAAGGAAAACTGTAACTATCTATCTATTCTTCAACTCCATCAAAGACTCCAGAAGAATTACCTAGGTGATTCTTCTATTACCTAGGTGAACAAGAAGTAAGCTGTTTTCAAAACTCTAGAAATGACAGAGACATCTTGCTGCCTGGACAGTCACCCAAAGTTCTTTTGTACCGTTGGGGTATCCATCTTTGGCCTACAGGCCCATAAGTATCCAGAGACATTTCCATGAAGCCGGAAATATCGAAGGCAGTTCAGTCACTATCTGCTGTGTCCTTCAGAATGTCTCACAGACTCTTTCATGAGTCAGGAACCCCGAAAAACCATCTCACCTTTAGGCAAGATCAGCAGTCCTCTCTCTGAGGGTTCTCAGTGTCTAGTTTATGCAACAGTCCAGGCAAGAGCAGTTTCTTGCCCAAATGGCTATCAAACTCAATAAGAATCCTCTTCAATGCACATCATCTTCTTGAAGTAGATTGGTGCTACCAGGAGCAGACATGTCTCATTGTCACGGAAAGCCCTAAGTTATTAAAACATTTAAATGCCATATTCTGTAGTCTTTGAAAGATATTAGGAATACCTATCTAACTGAAATATATCTCTATATATCTAGAAAATCTAACTAACATGACTACAAGCTTACCATTATCGATGATTATTTGTTAACAACCTTTATTTCCTAATTATACATTACAGTTTTAAAATGAGCAACACAATCACAATAGCTTAATCAAGATCAGAAATACATATACATATAACAAAATTGACCTTACATTTAAATCACTAAAGCAAAGTCCATATCAATGCAAATTATTCATATCTATATCATATCCACCTTTAAATGTAAAAAAAATTTATAAACAATATTTGGGAACATGGGCACAGTTATTTCTCTCCAAACTGCTTCCTGCTGAATGGGGACGGTGTTAATAAGATCCATGGTGTAACCTGTGTGCCAGGTTCATCTCAATCATCAGTTGGGTGAAGTAATTTTCTGAAGGTGTTCACAGCAACCCTTCAGGAGGGCGTGGTCTATCATAACATATTGGGATAGAAGCAATCCATATGGTCTCATTTTCTGTAAAAATAAAAGAAGAATCTCTTTTCCAAAGTATCATATCCTTAGACCCAAATTCTGAAGTCAAGGTATTTTCAAAATATCTATATTGGATTAGCTCAGTAGCATTTATAAACAAATATCTTTTAGCAGCTGTTGCTCCTTCCTCAGCATTCAAATAATTCAAAGAGAGCATAATAGTATACAGCATCAAGATTCTTTGTGTATTTTCCATCTTTGTGTGGCTTTATTTTAACCTCTATTTCATTTATTTTTACTTTTATTTTTGGAGACAGGTTCTCTGTATATCTTTGTCCTGGAATAACTCTTTAGACCAGGCTGTCCTTGAACTCACAGAGATCCACTGTCTCTGCTTCACAAGTGCTGGGATTAAAGGTGCGTGCTACAACACCTTGAACTCACAGAGATCTGTCTGTCTCTGCCTCCCAGGCATTGGGATTAAAGGTGTGTCCTGCCACACCTTGAAGTCACAGAGGTCAATCTACCTCTGCCTCCCAAGTGTTGGGATTAAAGGTGTGCACTACCACACCCAACTACTTTCTTTCTTCCTTTTTTACCCTAAGAACTTTAACCTATAGTCTGCATATAGTTTTAACACACTTTAAATCATTTAGAGGTTTTCTTTGTTTTTGAATCTCTCTTTACTGTATCTCTCTTTTTCTGACCACATGAGTCTTTAATTTACCAAACAATATCGGTAAGACTAAAGCTGTGGCTTTGACAGCTAGATCCAGCCCATTCCTTAGCTTTCCAGCCTCATGGCAGAGGTACGGGCTGTAGCCATGTTTATCACCACAACTCTGTGGCGGTTCAAGGTCCCTGCCAGCAAGCAAGCTGCAACAGTGTCAAACAACAATCAAAAGCTCCATAGTCAGGACAGCCCACTTGAAAGAGCCAGAGCCTGCCCTTGCAGGACAGCCCAGAAATCCAGCACTTCAAAACTGCACAACCTTTTTCCTGCTACGGCCGAAAACTGAAAAACATGCACTTAGCTTTCCATCAACACCGTTTAAGTGTTTTGTGGAAGGATCTCTTAAAAGAGCTGCAGGGTTTTGCAGCTAAAGCTGACTCAGGAAGCCTCTCTTAGATGAGAGCGCTTGTTAGCCTCTAGCAAGCAAAGCCAGACCCAAGAAATTGCTGCTAACAAGAAAACATGCTTTAATCTACTCTTTCCCAAGCTTTCTCAGGCTTTCTGTGGATTCAGTTATCCAAGTGGGCGCCATTCTGTAGTGAGGAGCTGCAGGCAGGCCTGCTTTTCATCCCGCTCGGCTCCCGGCCACCGGCTAGCTTCTGCTCCCAAATTACAACACACAAACTGTATTCTTTTAAACACTGCCTGACCCATTAGTTTCAGCCTCTTACTCACATCTTGACTAACCCATATCTAATAATCTGTGTAACACCACGAATGGTGTTTTGCCGGGAAAGATTCAGCACATCTGACCTGGTGGCTGGCTTCATGGCATCTCTCTCAGAGAGGAAAGGCATGGTGATTTATTAACTTCCCTTCCTAGCATTCTGTTCTGTCTACTCCGCCCACCTAAGGGCTGGCCAATCAAATGGGCCAGGCAGTTTCTTTATTAGCCAGCTAGAGTCCTCTATCAACCTATAAGATAAAAAGTGAATTGAAGAACAAAAAAAATTATAATTTACTTGAGATCATGGCAAACAATGGCCGATGAATAAAAAGAAAACGTAAAATTATATAGACTGTTCAAACATGGTACTTTGCAAAGAAAACATGAGGCAAGAGGAAATAAACAAATCATACAAATTATAACAAAGTGAAAACATGAGGGACAGCAGAAATTACTTAAAATCAAAATGAAGAGAAAGATATTCCATGGGGTTTAGAACAGCATGTACAATGATACTAGATTAAATGATAGCAAAATTCTTTTGAATATCAAGCAAAGAAGAATGTGATTAAGAACAGAGGAAGTCTCTCTGCTTCTCCCTGTTCCAGAGACAGTGATGTGTGTCCTTAGTAGTGAGCTGTGTTTACTGGATACAGCAGAGATATCTTCTTTTTTAATCCAATCCATTACTGTATTTCTTTTCATTGAGAATTGAGACCATTAATATTTAGAGTTATTTATAAGCCATGCCTTTTAATTAATATTATTTTCTTGTAGTGATATGGATTCCCCCTTGCTTCTGTTGATTTACTGTTCTTGGAATGTTTATTCCTCGTTTCCTCTTGCATATTGTTAACTTGTTCTGACAGACATTTACTGGTACATTCTGGAGACCTGGTTTGGTATATACAAATAGCATGAATTTGGTTTTATCATGGAGTAATTTTCTTTGTCTGTTGTTTAGTGGTGCCAAATTTTATGTCAAACATTTAAATAGAAAGTATAAAGTTTCTGAGCAGTTCATATTTAAACAAATGACAATCATTTTTATAGAAACTTTGCAGGGATTTTTGTAAACAAACTTGAATATAAAATTCTTGGGTGTTTTAGATTTATTTATTTTTATTTTATGTGTTGAGTGCTTTGTCTACATGAATGTATATATGTCAAATGCATACCTGTGTCCACAGAAGCCAAAAGAGGGAATGAGATGCCATGAAACTAGAGTTACATGCAATTGTGAGAAGTCATCTGGGAACTAGGATCCAAACCCTATGTATCACAAGGGTTTGTATGTATGATGCTCTTAACCATCACGGCATTTATCCATCTCTCAAACCCTTGTATTTTAAGCTCACTTTTTACAGAATGTTTTATTTTTCAGATTTTCAATGTGAATACTAGAAATACAAGTTCCATTACATAGTAATGAAAATTAAGGACTGCACACCTTCAGGTAAATGTTAGAACATACCATTTATATTACTCTTTCAAAGTATAATGTTATTGAATGAGTTAGTTACTTTCTATCTTAATCTATTTACACTGATATTACACAAACTGTACATTGACAATATTATAAGCAACATGATTTTATTTCTTACAGGTATAGAAGTTGAGAATACCAAGGGAAAAACATCAGGAGATCTGTTTCTCCTAACAATAATTTGAAAGTTCAAGCACAGTGTCGTCTACTTAGTGTAAACACGCATGGTAAGAGTGTCAAAGGAACTCTGCTGAATCTTTGCATAATAGCATTCATCTTAAATGGTCATAAAATCTTTTAAAGCTCTTTATATTTCAAAATGCTCCCCATTCATGACCCAAAGACTTCTTACTAGGTTTTAATGCTTACCTAGCATAGTTGTTTTTCTGGCTAACTCTTTTTTTTAAACTTAAATTAACCTGTTTCTCTTTATCTATATTTTGTCTTGGGTCTTATTACCTTTCTTACTTTTGTATATCTTACTTTCACTTCTTCTCATGTCTGCTGGCTGGCTTCTTGCCTTGAGCCTCTCCCTCATTCCTCCTCTTGTATTCTTTTTTTCTTCTTTTCAAGTCTAGATTTCTCTTATGTATTTTCTCTGCCTTCTAGCCCCATTTATCCTTTCTCCTGTCTAGTGATTGACCATTCAGCTCTTTATTAGATCAATCAGGTGCCTTAGGCTGGCAACGTGAACCAAATGCAACATATCTTTTCATAATTAAAAAATGCAACACAAACAAAAGCAACACACCTTTACACAATTAACATAATGTTCTACAATATAAACAAATGTAATACATCCTTGCATAATCAAACTAATATTTCACAGCAACTCCTTTCCTATCATTTTTGTGGTTAATGTTGCAGCATATCAGTGTATATATTTCAGGGGGATATAAATATTCACTCAATTATATTTATTATTTACTTGAGGAAAAGCATGAAATTAATTTTTTACAAATAAATTTATCAATACTATAAAATTTATGTTTGAGATTAAAAACTCAGATTTTCATAATGTTTTCATTAGTATGCTGTGGCTATATACAAATATCATCTTATTAGGTAACAATTTGAAAATAAATTCTAATAATACATGTGATCAAAAATGCATGAAAATAATATGTTAGCATTCTCCCTAAGAGAAAGAAATATTTTCATATACAAAGCAATACTTTTAAATATATCTTTTGGTTTGAAATACCCTGAAGGTTAAGAAAATGGTTGCATTTCTTTTAGTGTTTTTTTCCTTGCATTTTAAGAATGGCATTATGCTGATGGATCATTATCCCACTTAAACTTCATAAAAGACAACTGTAGGTGAAAATCTACTGCAAACCAACAAAGACTGTTTTACATTTCCATTCCAGGTTATAGCCCCCAAATTGTATCACACAAGGTTAGTAGTTACTGAAAAATCCTACTGGGACAATACTATTAAAAAACACATTTGGTAGTTATTAAGTATATTAAAATGGCAAACTAGAGCAAAAAACTCTTATATAGTCTGGTACTTTATTTGTTACATGAAAATGAATTGTGTATAGGTTTTAAATGTTGTATAAACAAGAGAAAATTGCACTAGAATCAAGCTATTCACCATTACCCTCTTCATCTTTATCTTTAATTTCTTTCTATGTTTAAGCCTTTTTGTACTTTTCAATTTCCACTTTTTATTACTTTTCTTCCTTTTTCAGTTTTAACTATTTTACCCATTGACCTGGCTCTTTATTTCCTTTGTGATAATGTTTTCCTTCATCTTACCTTTCACAAGACTACAATCTCTGCAGAATTATTAGCCCTTTATCTCTCTAAATTTGTTTATAACATCATAAATGAACAAACTTTTAAAGTATTTTTTGTAAATTTTTTAGCAATACTAGAAGCAAATGAAAAGAAGACTCAAAGAGATCTTTGGGATGGATTGCGTTCTATAACCAGATTTATTTTCTTTTAAGGTCTGCTATATGTTTACACAGTTCTAACAATGGATCTAACCCCTCGTTTTCTGTCTTCCATTTCTCTGAACATATCTTAGAACTCTCTGGAAAGATGTAAGACACATCTAGGTGATGCTCCTTTTTCTTTCTCCTGGAAATATTGCACAGCCAGTACATGTGATTTTATTTTTGCCTTTCAATATCTTCTGATCTCCATTCTCCATGTTTATTCATTTCACCTCAGTGAGCAGAGCAGCCACTGCTTTTATAGCTTTCATAGTCCCTGGCACTGCAATATATTTTGGTTTTTTATTAATTTCTTACAAAACAGTTTGTTGTTAGTACATGAAATTGGAATAAGTTTTCTTTGTTTATACTTTATTCTGTAAATTTCTGATTTAATTTTTAAATTGAATAATATAAGATTTTCCATATGAGTTGATTATGGTTTAACTTAATATTTATTTATAGAAGTATAATATATAGGCATGTATGTAAAATTCTTTATTATGTTGACAGAATTTCTATCTACTCTCGGTTTATTGAAGTATTTCATTATGTGTTTCATTCACTTAATTTTTGGGTATTAATATTTTTGCCCTTCATTTGCTCAATGTAGTGTATTTTATGAATTATTTTGATATAGTGATCTGTTCCTGGATGATAAGAATAAATTTGACTTGGAAAGGTTATTTGATATTTAGGATGTGGGTGCCTCACTTGCTGTACTTTACAAAATTTTATATCTGTTGTCATCAGAAATATTGATAAGGAATATTCATTTCTTATAATGCTCTTTTCTGATTTCAGTTTGAAATTAATTCTGGCTCCACAAAGCCAGTTTAAAAGCCATCATCCTTTGCCAAGTTAATAAAACTCAGAATAATCCACTTTATTTTTTTTCAAATAATTGGCAGAATTTATCAGTGAAGACAGTAGGGCTCTAGTTGTTCTCCAATTGGAGGATTTTGGTTATGGATAAAAGCAAGTTATATCAGATATATTAAGATTTTTCTATTTATTCATAATTCAGGCTTAGTATCTTTTTAATTTTATTTATTTTTATTGATTATATTGAGCTATACATTTTTTCTCTGCTCCCCTCCCTTCCTCTCCCTTCCCCTTCAAACCCTCTTCATGGTCCCCATGCTCCCAATTTACTTAGGAGATCTTGTCTTTTTCCACTTCCCATATAGATTAGATCCAAGTATGTCTCTCTTAGGGTCCTCGTTGTTGTCTGGGTTCTCTGTGATTGTGATTTGTAGGCTGGTTTTCTTTGCTTTATGTTTAAAAACTACTTATGAGTGAATATGTATGATAATTGTCTTTCTACATCTGTGTTACCTGACTCAGTGTTTTCTAGATCCATCCATTTGCCTGCTAAATTTAAGGTATTATTTTTTTCTGCTGTGTAGTAGTCTTTTGTGTAAATGTGCCACATTTTCCTTATCCATTCTTTGGTCGAGGGGCATTTAGGTTGTTTCCATGTTCTGGCTATGACAAAATGCTGCTATGAACATAGCTGAGTATACATCTCTGTGGTACAATTGAGCATCCTTTTGATATATACCCAAAAGTGATAGTGCTGGGACTTTAGGACTTATATTCTTAATTTTCTGAGAAATCACCATACTAATATCCAAAGGGACTGTACCAGCTTGCACTCCCAGCAGCAATGCAGGAGTGCTCCCTTTATCCCACAACCTCTCCAGCATAAGTTGCCATCAGTGTTCTTGATCCTGGCCATTCTTACAGGTGTAAGATGGAATCTCCGAGTTTTTTTTGATTTGCATTTCTCTGATAGCTAAGTATATTGAGCATTTGCTTAAGTGTCTTTTAGCCATTTTAGATTCCTCTGTTGAGAGTTCTCTGTTTAGGTCTGTTCCCCATTTTTTACTGGTCTATTTGTTCTTTTGATGACCAATTTCTTGAGTTCTTTGTATATTTTTGAGATCAGACCTCTGTCTGATGTGGGGATGGTGAAGATCTTTTCCCATTCTGCAAGCTGCTCTTTTGTCTTGTTGTCTTGTTTGCTTTACAAAAGCTTTTCAGTTTCAGGAGGTCCCATTTATTAATTTTTTTCTCTCAGTGTCTGTGCTACTGGGGCTATATTTAGGAAGTAGTCTCCTATGCCAATGTGTTCAAGTGTACTTCCCAATTTCTCTTCTTTGAGGTTCAGTGTGGCTGGCTTTATGTTGAGGTCTTTGATCCATTTGGACTTGAGTTTTGTGCATGGTGATTGATATGGCTATATTTTCATTCTTCTACATGTGATATCCAGTTATGCCAGCACCATTTGTTAAATATGCCTTCTTTTTTCCATTTTATATTTTTTGCTTCTTTGTCAAAAATCAGGTGTTTCTAGGTGTGTGGATTCATATCTGGGTTTTCAATTCAGTTCCATTGAACCTCGTTTCTGTTTTTATGCCAATACCAGTCTAATTTAAGTACTGTAGCTCTGTAGTAGAGTTTGAAGTCAGGGATTGTGATGCCTCCATAAGTTTCTTTATTGTACACAATTGTTTCGGCTATCCTGTTTTTTGGGTTTTTTTTTTTTTTTGTTTTTGCTTTTCTATATAAAGTTGAGTAGTGTTCTTTCAAGGTGTGTGAAGAATTTTTCTGGGATTTTGATAGGCATTGCATTGAATCTGTAGATTGCCTTTGGTAAGATTGCCATTTGTACTATGTTAATTGTACCTACCCAAGAGCATGGGAGATCTTTCCATTTTCTGGTGTCTTCTTTAATTTGTTTCTTTAAAGATTTAAAGGTTTTGTCATTTAGCTCTTCAACTTATTTGGTTAGAGTTACTGAGTGATATTTTATGGTATTTGTGGCTATTCTGAAGGATGATGCTTCTCTGATTTCTTTCTCATTCCATTAATCATCTGTGAAAAGGAAGGCTACTATTTTTTTGAGTTAATCTTGTATCTTGCTACATTACTGAAAGTGTTAATGAGTTGTAGAAGTTCCTTGTTAGAATTTTTTGGGTCGCTTATGTAAACTATCATATCATTAACAAATAGTGAGAGTTTGACTTATTCTTTTCTGATTTGTATCCCTGTGATCTCCTTTTGTTTTTTATTGCTTTATCTAGGACCTCAAACACTATATTGAATAGACATGGAGAGATTGGACAATTTTGTCTTATTCCTGATTTCAGTGGAATTGCTGTGAGTTTCTTTCCATTTAGTTTGATGTTGGCTTTTGGCTTGCTGTATATTGCCTTTATTATATTTAGGTATGTTCTTTCTCCCAGCATTCTATTTTGTTTTCCCTACCTAGCTCTGTTCCCCTATAGCTCTGCTATAGGCCGAAAGCAGTTTCTTTATTCATTCATTAATAGTAATCTCAGCATACAGAGGGAAATCCCATATCACCTCTTCTTTTCTGTTTAAATAAAAAATGAAGGCTTTCTCTTTAACATAGTAAAATCACATATAACAAAACAGGTATCAACAATAATTACAGTTAATATATTTATATATACTTTATATTTTGTCATAACTAAGAAAAACTATAACTATAACTATAAATTCTTCAGCTCCATCAAAGGCTCCAGAAGATATATTACTACCTAATTAAAAAGAAAGTACATTGTAAGCCACTTCAAAAACTCTAGAAATGACAGAGACATCTCATTGCCTGGACAGTCACCCAAAGTTCTCCTGTATGTTGGAGCATCCATCTTCAGCCTACTGGCCCATAGTATCCAGAACTCTTTCATGAAGCAGTAAATTTCAAAGACAGTTCAGCCTATATTGGCAGTTTGTCAGTTACTTCTGTGTCCTGCAGAAGGTCTGGCAGACTCTTTCATGAAGCAGGAACCCCAAAGGACCATCTGACCTTTAAGCAAGTTTAGAAGTCATTTCTCTGTGGATCCTGCATGTCCTGTTCAACTAACAAACTCCATAAGGAGCCTCTTCAATGCCCATATTTCTCTTGCACCACTTCGTAGTATGGAGGGGTCGCTTGTTGATTCCTGGCCACCCAGCTAGCTTAGACCCAAAATAATCACACAGAAACTGCAGTAATTAAAATACTGTTTGGCCCATTAACTCTATCTTCTTATTGACTAACTCTTACATCTTAATTTAACTAATCTCCATTAATCTGTGTATCGCCATGTGGCAGTGGCTTACTGGCAAAATTTCAGCATGTCTTATACTGGCAGCTCCATGGTGTCTTTCTGACTCTGCCTCCTTTCTCCAAGCATTTGGTTTAGTTTCCCCTGCCTAGCTCTGTTATCATATTATAGGTCCAAAGCAGTTTCTTTATTCATTAATGGTAATCACAGCATATAGAGGAAAATCCAACATCATATATATATATATATATATATATATATATATATATATATATGTATATATATATATATATACGTATATATATACATATATATATTAGCAATAAAGAAGGAAGAGCACCAGTGATGGCTTTCTCTTCTTATAAAGCCAATCAGATTCAACTTTGGGAAGTTCCATACTAATGCACATGTCTAAATGTAACCCCATTCTAAAAGTGCTACCTCTGAAGTTGTTAGTCATATATTTACTATCATCTTAAAACTTCACATTGAGATAAATATATAAGCTTTAGTTCAGATAGTTAAGTCATATCCAAACCATAGAACCAGCCATGTGAAAAAATTCAGTACTTAACTGTAGTAGCAGTCTACTTGTTTGTTTCCTGGCTACCCAGACTCCCAAAATAATCACACTATATTAAATAAGTCAATTTTTGGCCAATTTCTTAAATGTATTGCTAGCTAGTTCTTACATCTAGAACTAACCAATTTCCATTAGTTTATATTTTACCATGAGGTTTGTGGCCTACAGGCAAGGTTCCAACTAACAGCTCATGTCTTTCCCCTCTGACAGCTACATGGCATCTCCCTGACTCCACCTACACTCTCTATATTTATCTCTTCCAACCTGGCTATGTTCTGTTAGGCCATTGGCTGAAAGAAGCTTCTTCATTCATTAAGCAATAAAAGCAACACATAGACAGAAGTACTTCTCACACCATTTCCCCTTTTCTATTTAAATAAGAAAGAAGGTTTTAACTTTAACACAAAAAGGTACATATAGCAAAACAGGTATCAAGCAAAACTTACAGTTACAACATTTATCATTTATATATAATCTTTTATCATAACTAAAGAAAACTATATTTATAACTATTTATTCTTCAACTCCACCAAATACTCCAGAAGGATATAATATTACATAAGTAAACAGGAAATGCATTGTAAACAACTTCCAAAGCTCTAGAATTGACAGAGACATCTCGCTGCTTAGATAGTCAACACAAGTTCTTCTATGTTGTTGGAGCATCCATCTTCAGCCTACAGGCTCACATTATCTGGAAGACTTTCCTATGAAGCAGAAACTTTCAAAGACTGATCCACCTATACTGGCAGTTTGTCGGTCACTTTCTTCGGTGTCCTGCAGAATATCTGGCAGACTCTTTCATGAAGCAGGAACCCCAAGTTCCTTCAGGCAAGTTCAGCAATCATTTCTCTGTGGGTCTTGCAAGTCCAGTCAAGCAGTTCAGGCAAGACCAGTTTCTTGCCCAAATAGCCGACAAACTTCATGAGGATCCTCATTGATGCCCAACTTCCTCTTGAAGCAATTTGTGCTGCCAGGAGCAGATGTGTTTCACTGTCATGAAAAGTCCTAAGTTATTAAAACATTTTAAATACCATATTCTGAAGGTCTGTGAAAGATTTGAAGAATACCTATCTATCTGAAATACATCTCTCTACGTCTAGAAAATCTAACATGACTACAAGCTTGACTATTACAGATGACTTTCTATTAACCCATATTTCTTAATTATACATTACATTTTTAAGTGAGCTGCACAATCATAATACCTTAATCAATAGCAGATATATATATATATATATATATATATATATAAAACAAAATTGACCTAAATTTGTATCAATAAATTAAGATCCATACTAAGGCAAATCCACATAGCATATTCCTTTTAAGTGTAAACAAATATTTATAAACAATCATTTAGGGAATTTGGGCTTAGTTCTCTCTAAACTGCTTCCTGATTTTTGTTGGGTGAAATTTTTTCTTATTGGGGGTTCACTGAGACCTTTTGGGGGTCTTGGTCCATAAAATAACATTAGTCTGGAAGAATTCCATAGGTTCTCATCCTTTGTAAAAGAAAAAAAAAGAACCTTTTTTTCCAAAGTAACATATTCTTTGACTCAAATTTTGAAGTGAAAAAACCTTTAAAACATATATGTTGGTTTATATTAGCAGTCCCCATAATCAAATGTTTTTTCTGCAGTAAAAAATTCAAAGAAAACAAAATAATATACATAATACAGACTCTCTGTGTATATTCCATCTTTACATGGCTTTTTTACTCTATTACTTTTTAAAATTTATTTTATTTTTATCCCTTTAATTTATGACTGTCTGTATTCTGTCTCTTTAAAGACTAATTTTTTAAATGATTTAATTCCTTTTTGTAACTCTCTGTACTTTATTTCTTCTATCTCCCAAGCCTATGTACATTTATCCAACACTGTGACCCATTTAGAGTTCTTTTCCATCTGGATTTATCTTTATTTTATTTCTGTATTCCTTTTTTAACCAGAACAGCTTTTTTATGCTAAGTGGTCATGACTAGGCCCAATAGGGCCTTCCCTGCTATCTCTACCCAGCCCAGCATGGTAGGGACATGTTCAATGCCTCTGCAAGCCACACACACTGCCCCAATTTCAAGTATGCAGCCAGTCTCTGTCGAGCCATTAAGCAGTTTGTAACAATCTGCTCACAGACCTCATTTAAAGGCTCTGTAGGTGGATTTCCTGAAAGAGTCAGAGCCATTTGTGCTGTGAAACCAGGATCAGGAAGACCTCTCTTAAAGGTGCTGTGACAGGTCACAAGCAAGTAGAGTTTATTCCCAAAAAAGAATGCAGTTAACTTTGTGTGTTTTGGGGGGTCTAGAATTCCTTTCCAAGCTGTGTCAAGTTTTATGTAGATTTAGTCATTCCCACTAGCCCTGCCAGAGACAGACACCAGATGGAAACTTGCCAGTAAGCCACAGTCACATGGTTATACACAGATTAATAGAAATTGGTTAAGTTAAAATATAAAATGTAAGAGTTAGCTAGTAAGAAAATAGAGCTGTGATACAGTTTCTGTGTGGTTATTTCAGGGCTGAGCAGTCAGGAACAAATAAGCAGCCTCCCCCTACACTTAACTCACAAATTCACAAAAAATAACTCTCATGTTTATTAGAGACATAAAATAAAAAAGGCAAAAGCACACCAATTTTAAAAGAAAGTAAAATTTATAAGTATAGGCAGGAATAATTTTTTTCCTATTTATTTGATTTATTAAATATGCCTTTGCCTCTAGAGACATGAGCATAACTGTAACAACAAAAAATAGTAGTGTACATAAATCTCAGCCTTTTTCCAAGCCTCACAGTTGGGATTCCCCATATCAATCAGATGTTTTAACAAATGTAATTCTGTTTAGAACTGCAAAATGAGAATGCAACTTTCAATAATATACTGTGGTGAAGCCAGGAATAATTTTGTTTAAACAAAAGAAAGCTAATAAAGCAAAAAAAATAATAAAATATTAATACAAATAATTATATTAAACATTAACTTATTTTAGTGATATTTCATTTGTATTTGAATAAATAAAGCTTGTCTGAAGGTCAGAAGAGCAAAACAGTCAGCCACTAGGCCCTTACCTTTACTTCAGACTGAAAATGGCTATACTGGTCCCAGGAAACCTCAGAATGAGACTGTCTCTGAGAACTGTCTCCTCCCAGCTGTAGGGCTGGGATTAAAGGAATGTACCACTGTCACCGATTTTCTATGACAAACTAGTGTGGCTACTGGGATTAAAGGTAGGTGTTACGACTGCCTGGTCTGTAAGACTGACAAGTGGAGATATTTTACCTGAATGTGGGCCACTGTTGTGACAGGAAGGACCATAATGTTTTCAGGAAGAATATGGAATACTTTGAAACTTTGAACTATAAAAATCATTGAAAAATGTAATTGGGGTTTAATGAGCCATCTTGTGAAATTTTGGCAAAGAATGCAACTGCTTTCTACCCTTGAGATATATTGTTTAATATTTGTCCAAGGATATTTCTAGATAGCCTAATATTGACTATATTATGTGGTTATTAGTAATAATACTTATGTACATATACAAGAAAAATCCAGAAAGACAAAAAGAAAACCAAACTGTATAGTTTAGCAAACTATAGTATCAGGAAATTTAGTGTTAAAGCCCTGGCTTGTGTTAAAAGAGATGAAAAGATTAAAGGAATGTCTGTAGTTTTAAGGGGCCAAGATCTATTCCAAAGGGGCATTTGTGCTTGGCAATGTTATACAAATGGTTCTAGCTTTAGAGTAATGAAGAATACATGAGTTAAGAAGTTGTAGAATCTTTCCTTGTTGCTGGGACTAATGAGTCCTGACCTTCAGCTGGATGTTGAGACTAATGAGTCCTGGCCTTCAGCTGCTTTTCCCTCCTAGAAACTTCTAATTGAAGTTGCTAGAAGCTGTGCCTAGTTTAGAGCATCAGAGGATGGGATTTTCACCTGTTGACCATTGACTACAGTGTATTTAAGTCTACATGGTGTTAATAAAGAGGGGCTTTTGGTATCAGTGTTTAAAGGTCTGCATGTCAGTCTGTCTCTGCGTGTGATTTCTCAACCTCCAGCCCCTTGCCCAAAGCTCGTGAACTGGGTTCTAGTGCACAGAGCGCAGACACAGGGGCACGGTGTGCACAGCACCTTGTGCTTAAGGGGGAATTGATGAGTAGTGACATTTCATTTGTATTTTAATAAATAAGCTTGCCTGAAGATCAGAGAGTAAAACAATTACACTAGTCAGCCATACAGAGCAGGCAGTGTTGGCACATACCTTTAATCCCAGAAGCCATACTAGCTTGCCATAAAGGCTGGGCTGTGGTAGTATACATCTTTAATCCCAGCACTAGAGAGGAATATTAAACAGGATGAGACAACTGTCAGAACCAGTCTCATTCTAAGGGTTTGTGGAAGCAGGATTGTCATTTTTGGTCTGAGGTTGAAGTAAGAGTCAGTAACTGTTTTTGTTTTTCTGATATTCAGGTTGTGATGTGGGAGTCCCCTCTGTGTGCTGTGATTACCATTAATGAATAAAGAAACTGTGTTGGCCTGTTAATAGGGCAGAACTTAGGTAGGCAGAGAGGACTAGACTGAATGCTGGAAAAAAAGGGTAGAGTCAGAGAGGCACCATGGACCCACCACCAGAGAGAGATGTGCTGAATCTTTGATGGCAGGCTATGACCTCATGGTGATGCACAGATTAATGGAGATGGGTTAAATTAACATGTAATAGTTAGCCAATAAGAAGCTATAGCTAATGAGACAAGAAGTGATTTAATTAATATAGTTTCTGTGTGGTTATTTCAGTTCTGGCTGGCCAGGAAAAACAAGCGGCTCCTCTTACAAATTGGTGCCCACGTGGCCAACTAAGCGACAGCTCCTTTAAAAGAGGTTTTTCTGACTCAGTCAGCAGCATCAGCAGAAAAAAGCCAAGCTGTTTTGAAATGTAGGTTTTATGGGACATGCTGCTGGCATGACCTCTGGCTCTTTAGGGAGACCATGTATTTGGATGGGGTTTGTAAGCAGTGTGCTGCAACTTGCTTGATAGCAACATGGACCAGCTTTCTGCCTAGAACTGGGGCCATGTGTACATAGCTCATAAGCACAAGTGGCTCCACCATGCCAGACTATGTGGAGTGAGTAGGCATTACCATATGTATCATAGTAAAGGCACAGCTTAAGATTTAAACTGGGCAGGCAACTACACAGTGCCATATTTCCCCTATAACTGTGCAGCTTAAGTTTTTAAGAAGTGCTTAGCATTTTAAAAAGCACTCCTGGACAGTAAAGAATTATAGATAAGCAGTAAAGACAAATCCAGATGAATCATAGTGTTGGATAAATGTGTGTATGCTTGGAAGAGAGAAGAAAAAGAGTATAGAGTCATAAAGTAAAGGTAGTGCTTTACAAACAAGGGTAAAGTATTTAAGGAAACAAAGTACAGATAGTCATAGATTAAAAGGAGTAAAGAAAAATAAGCCACACGAAAATGGAAAATTTACAGAGAATCTGGATGTATATTATTGTGTTATCTTTGAATTTATTGACTGTGAATGAGCTAAGTACAGAGAGACATTTCACTGTATGAGCTGCTAAACTAAACCAGCATTATATTATAAAGGTATCTTGTCTTCATAATTTGGGTCTAAGGATATGTGCTTTGGAAAAGGGGCTCTTCTCTTGTTTCCACAGAGGATGAGAACCTGTGGATTGCTTCCAGACTGGTATGATTTGATAGAATAAGACCTCCTGAAAGGTTGCCTTGAACATCCCTCAAAAATTTACTTCACCCAACTGCTGACTGAGATAAACCTAGCACACAGGATACACCATAAAGACCTGATTAACAGCCCCCTCCAATAAGAAGGAAGCAATATGGACAAAACTACACCCATATTGCCAAATATTGTCTGTAAATGTTTGTTTGTATTTAAAGGGGGATATGATATAGGTATGAATAATTTGCATTGGTATAGATCTTGGTTTATTGATACAAATTTAAGGTCAATTTTGTTTTATGTATATACACTTCTGATCTTGATTAAGGTATTGTGTTTGTATAGCTCATTTAAAAATGTAATGTATAATTAAGAAATACAGGTAAATAGAATAATCTATAATAGTCAAGCTTGTAGTCATGTTAGTTAGGTTTGTAAGATATATAGAGATATATTTCAGTTAGATAGATATTCTTCAAATCATTCAGAGACCTTCAGAATATGGCATTTAAAATGTTTCAAGAATTCAGGACTTTTCATGACAAGGAGACACATCTGTTCCTGGCAGCACCAATCTACTTCAAGAGGAAGATAGTCACTGAAGAGGCTCCTTCTGGAACTGCTTAGCCATTTGGGCAAGAAACTGCTTCTGCCTGGACTGCTAAACTGGACAAGCAAGACCCAGATAGAAATGACTGCTGAACTTGCCTAAAGGTGAGACAATTCATTGGGGTTGCTGCTTCATGAAAGAGTCTGCCACACATTCTTCAGGACACAGAAAAATGTGACAGACAAGCTGCCAATATAGGTGGAACCGTCTTTGAAATTTTCTGCTTCATGGAAAGGTCTGCTGGATACTATGGGCCTGTAGGCTGAAGATGGATTCCCCAATGCACAGAAGAACTTTGGGTGATTGTCCAGGTATCAAGATGTCTCTGTCAATTCTAGATGTTTACAATGTTTACAATGCACTTCCTGTTTACTTAGGTAATATATGCTTCTAGAGTCTTTGATGGAGTTGAAGAATTTATAGTTATAGTTTTCCTTAGTTATGCTAAAAGATAAAGTAGATATAAATATTGTACCTGTAATTTTTGCTTGATAACTGTTTTATTATATGTAATTTTACTATGTTAAAGTTAAAACATTCCTTTATATTTATACAGAAAAGGGGAGGTGATGTGGGAGTCCCCTTGTGTGCTGTGATTACCATTAATGAATAAAGAAACTACCTTGGCCTGTTGATAAGGCAGAACTTAGGTAGGCAGAGAGGACTGGACTGAATGCTGGGAGAAAGAAGGGCCGAGTTGGAGACAAGCCATGGAGCCATTGCTGGAGATAGATGTGCTGAAACGTAGACATGACCTCGTGGTAATACACAGATAAATAAAGATGGGTTAAATAAATATGTAAGAGGTAGCCAATAAGAAGGTAGAGCTATGGGCCAAGCAGTCATTAGATTAATACAGTTTCTGTGTAGTTATTTCAGGTCTAAGATAGCCAGGTAGCTGGGATGAACAAGCAGGCCTCCTCCTTCAACAAGGTTGAACCCTAATATCTGTTTCTTGGATTTTATTATTTGTCCCAAAAATGCCACCCAAGGTTTGGCAACTCTATCTACATAAGACCTGAGAGAGCTTAGGTAGGGACTCTAGACACAAAAGGACAGAGTCAAGCATGGTTCTTGGTATTGTCTCGAGTGGACTCTGTTTGCCAGAGGCAAGTAGAGACATGGTTACCTTTAGAAAGGCTTTCTGATTTAGCATTAGTAGCAAAAAAAATTGTAGCTCATTAAGAGGCTCTGGAAAAACTTAAATAATGTTCATGAGCAGCCAGCACCCAGACTTCTTGGTGGTGACATGGACTTTGAAATTCCACAGAGTTGTGGCAATGAACATGACTCTTGGCAGTATCTTTGGAATGACACTAGACTCTCAGAATACTAAAATGTGGCAGAGCCAACCTTCAAGGCAGCAGTTTTATCCTAGCCATACTGCTTAGCAGATTAAAGACTCATGTGCTAAGAAAAAGAAAGATATGCAGTAAAGACAGATTCAGACAAAAAAACTCACACAACCTTCAAACTGTGTATGGTGTGTTTAAAAATCTACATAGGCTTGGAAGTGAAAAGAAAAAGGATAAAGTCCTTAAAAATAGAAATATAGAAGCTAGATGTATTGGCACACACCTTTAATCCCAGCAATTTGGAGGCAGAGGCAGGCAGATCCCTTTGAGTGTGAGGCCAGCCTCATACACAGAGTGAGATCCAGGACAGACAAAGATACACAGAGAAATCCTGTCTCAAAAAAACAACCAAAAATTGTAAATAAATTAAAAAAGAGTAAAAGAAGCCACATGACGATGGAAAATACACAAAGAATGTAGATACTGTATGTTATTAGGTTGTCTTTTAATTGTTTGAATGCTGAGAAAAGTTCAACAGGTGTTAAAAGGCATTTGATTATAAATGTTGCTGGATTGATCCAACATACAGATTTTGAAAACCCCTTGACTTCAAAATTTAAGGCAAAAGATATGTTACATTGGAGAAGTTTCTACAGGAAATGAGTGGCTGGGAATTTATTCTTTGTGAAAAATAAGGTTTGATCAAGAAAGACTGCCTGAAAAATCTCCAATGGGAATAGATGGCCCAGATGATCTAACATTTCAGAGCACCTCTATTGCAGTTTCCTCTGCGTTCTGTATCTAGAACAACTTGAAGGATGCTGGATGAGATGGTCAAGTTCAACAGAGTTCTACAGCCAGGATTAAACACAAATCCTAAATTTCCTTGGTGTCTCTCAAAGAGTATAAGTATCCCCAATAAGTAGGAAGTACCTTGAAAACTATGTCCACTCTTCCCCCAAATAGATTATGGATGTTTGTCTTTTTTTACATATTGGTCAGAAGCTCTTAAGGATAAAGGTAAGGAAAAACTAAACTAAGGAGATCAGATTCAGGGTTCTTGTTTTGAGAAGAAAAAGGGGGAAATGCTGTGGGATAATTCTCTTGTACAATGTAAAGATCTGTCACTCATATTAGTTTAATAAAACTATGATTGCCCAGTAGCCAAGCAGGAAGTATAAGTGGGGCAAACAGACCTAGAAAATTCTGGGGACAGGAAAGGCAGAGAGTCTGTCACCAGCAAGATACAGAGAAAACAAGATGAGAATGCCGTACTGAGAAAAGGTGCCAAGCCACAAGGATAAACAGATGGGGATTGTTGGTTATTTTATGTAGTACGAGATAGTAATAAGTCTGAGCAATAGGCCAAACAATTTAGAATTAATATAAGCCTCTGTGTGTTTATTTGTGACTAGATGGCTGCAGGACCAGGTGAGACAGAAACTTCTGTCTACAACCAGACATGTATAAGGGGAAGCCCTACATGGAGGCCTGACTTTAGCTGTGAAACTGAACCCTAGATTGCTTTGGAGACCCCAAGTTGTTGGAATTGCCAGAGTCATAAGACATTTGCTGATGAAAGCTGCACACAGGAGGGAGTGAAGAGAGAGAGAGAGAGAGAGAGAGAGAGAGAGAGAGAGAGAGAGAGAGAGAGAGAGAGAGAGAGAGAGAGAGAGACTGAGCCTTCTAAATGTTTTGGCAACACTTGTGGGGTTGCAAAATTTTAAGATTGTCTTGCTGAATTTTGGTCTTGCTTTAGTGATATAGGTGTGTCTTTAGTGATATAGGTGTGTCTTCTATCTATCGGATGATTTCATTGGTTAATTAATAAAGAAACTGCTTGGCCTAATAGGTTAGAACATAGGTAGGTGGAGTAGACAGAACAGAGTGCTGGGAAGAGGGAAGTGAGGCAGATGCCTCGGGCAATCGCCATGCCTCTCCTCTCTGAGCCAGTCACCATGAAGCCAGCCACCAGGTCAGACATGCTGCATCTTTCCCGGTAAGACTCCACTTGTGGTGTTACACAGATTATTAGATATGGGTTAGTCAAGATGTGAGTAAGAGGCTGAAACTAATGGGCCAGGCAGTGTTTAAATGAATATAGTTTGTGTGTTGTTATTTTGGTTTATAAGCTAGTCAGGCAGCCAGGAGCTGGGCAGGATGAAAAGCAGAACTGCCTGCAGCTCCTCAGTACATAATGGCGCCCACATGGATAGCTGAATCCACAGAAAGCTTGAGAAAGCTTGGGAAAGAATAAAGTAAAGCATGTTTTCTTGGTAACAGCAATTTCTTGGGTCTGTCTCTGCTTGCAAGAGGCAAGCAAGTGCTCTCATCTAAGAGAGGCTTCCTGACTCAGCCTTAGCTGCAAAACCCTGCAGCTCTTTTAAGAGGTCCTGCCACAAAACACTTAAACAATGTTGATGAAAAGCTGAACACATGCTTTTCGGTTTTCAGCTGTAGCAGGAAAAAAAGTTGCACTGTTTTAAAATGCTGGCTTTCTGGGCCATCCTGCCAGGGCAAACTCTGACTCAAGCAGGTGGTCCTGACTATGGAGCTTTTGAGTGTTGTTTAACACTATTGCAGCTTGCTTGCTTGCAAGGACCTTGAAACACTGTAGAGTTGTGGCAATGAACATGGCTCTGGCCTGTATCGCAGCCACAAGGCTGGAATTGTAGAAAGCTAAGGAATGAGCTGGATCAAGCTGTCAAAGCCATGGCTTTAGTCCTACTGATATTGCTTGGTAAATTAAAGACTCATGTGGCCACAAAAGGAGAGATATACAGTAAAAGAAAGATTCAAAGTCAAAGAAAACCTATAAATGGTTTTCAATCTGTTAACAAAATATGCAGGCTAAAGGTTAAAGTTCTTAAAAGTAAAAAAAGAAAAAAGGAAGTAGCTAGGGTGTGGTGGTACATACCTTTAAACTCAACACTTGGGAGGCAAGGTAAATTGACCTCTGAGATTTCAAGGGTCAGAGGTAGATTGACCTCTGTGACTTCAAGGTGTGGTAGCACACACCTTTAATCCCAATGCCTGGGAAGCAGAGGCAGACAGATCTCTGTGAGTTCAAAGTGTTGAAGCACACACCTTTAATCCCAGGCTGAGGCAACTGGATCTCTGTGAGTTCAAGGACAGCCTGGTCTAAAGAGTTATTCCAGCACAAAGATATACAGAGAAACTGTCTCAAAAAGTAAAAGTATGGTGGCGCACGCCTTTAATCCCAGCACTCGGGAGGCAGAGGCAGGCGGATCTCTGTGAGTTCGAGACCAGCCTGGTCTACAAGAGCTAGGTCCAGGACAGGCTCTAGAAACTACAGGGAAACCCTGTCTCGAAAAATCAAAAAAAAAAAAAAAGTAAAAGTAAAAATAAAAGAAATAGAGGTTAAAACAAAGCTGCACAAAGATGGAAAATACACAGAGAATCTTGATACTGTATGCTATTATGCTCTCTTTGAATTGATGAATGCTGAGGACGGAGCAACAGCTGCTAAAAGATATTTGTTTATAAATGCTGCTGAACTAATCCAACATAAATATTTTGAAAATACCTTGACTTCAGAATTTGGGTCTAAGGATATGATACTTTGGAAAAGAGATTCTTCTTTTATTTTTACAGAAAATGAGACCCTGTGGATTGCTTCTTTCCCAATATGTTATGATAGACCACGCCCTCCTGAAAGGTTGCTATGAACACCTTCAGAAAATTACTTCACCCAACTGATGACTGAGATGAACCTGGCACACAGGTTACACCATGAAAGATCTGATTAACAGTGTCCCCATTCAGCAGAAAGCAGTTTGAAGAGAAATAACTGTGCCCATGTTCCCAAATATTGTTTATAAATGTTCTTTTATATTTAAATGGGGATATGATATAGATATGAATAATTTGCATTGATATGGATTTTGCTTTAGTGATTTAAATTTAAGGTCAATTTTGTTATATGTATATGTATTTCTGATCTTGATTAAGGTATTATAATTGTGTAGTTCATTTTAAAAATATAATGTAGCCAGGTGGTGGTGGCGCACGCCTTTGATCCCAGCACTCGCGAGGCAGAGGCTAGCGGATCTCTGAGTTCAAGGCCAGCCTGGTCTACAAGAGCTAGTTCCAGGACAGGCTCTAGAAACTACAGGGAAACCCTGTCTCGAAAAAACCAATAAAATAAAATAAAATAAAGATGTAATGTATAATTAGGAAATATAGTTTGTTAATGAATAATTATCAATAATAGTCAAGCTTGTAGTCATGTTAGTTAGATTTTCTAAATATATAGAGACATATTTCAGTTAAATAGGCATTCCTAATATCTTTCAAAGACTACAGAATATGGCATTTAATGTTTTAATAACTTAGGGCTTTTCATGACAATGAGACATGTCTGCTCCTGGCAGCACCAAGCTACCTCAAGAGGAAGATGGGCATCAAAGAGGCTCCTTATGGAGTTTGATAGCCTTTTGAGTAAGAAACTGCTCTTGCCTGGACTGTTGCATAAACTGGACACAAGAACCCGCAGAAAGAGGACTGCTGATCTTGCCTAAAGGTGAGATGGTCTTTCAGGGTTCCTGATTCATGAAAGAGTCTGTGAGACATTCTGCAGGACACAGCAGAAAGTGAATGAACTGTCTTTGAAATTTCCTGCTTCATGGAAAAGTCTGCTGGAGACTGTGGGCCTGAAGGCTGAAGATGGATGCCCCAACAGTACAAAAGAACTTTGGGTGACTGTCCAGACAGCGAGATGTCTCTGTCATTTCTAAAGTTTTGAAAGTTGCTTATTTCTTGTTTATTTAGTTAATATTGTGTTCTTCTGGAGTCTTTGATGGAGTTGAAGAATAGATAGATAGTTATGGTTTTCCTTAGATATGATAAATGATAAAAATAGATATAAATATTGTAACTGTAATTCTTGCTTGATAACTGTTTTGTTATATGTAATTTTACTATGTTAAAGTGAAAGCCTTTCTTTTTTGTTTAAACAGAAAAAGGGGAAATGATGCAGGTGTGTCTTCTATCTATCTGATGATTTCATTGGTTAATTAATAAAGAAACTGCTTGGCCTAATAGGTTAGAACATAGGTAGGTGGAGTAGACAGAACAGAATGCTGGGAAGAGGGAAGTGAGGCAGATGCCTCGGGCAATCGTCATGCCTCTCCTCTCTGAGCCAGTCACCATGAAGCCAGCCACCAGGTCAGACATGCTGCATCTTTCCCGGTAAGACTCCACTTGTGGTATTACACAGATTATTAGATATGGGTTAGTCAAGATGTGAGTAAGAGGCTGAAACTAATGGGCCAGGCAGTGTTTAAATGAATATAGTTTGTGTGTTGTTATTTTGGTTTATAAGCTAGCCAGGCAGCAGGGAGCTGGGCAGAATGAAAAGCAGAACTGCCTGCAGCTCCTCACTACACTTTAGTCTTGTATTTCCTCATTGTGTATGCATTCCTCAGTTTTGGAAATGTAATTTATGTTCTGTGCCCTTGTATGTTAGAAGTAAACTATTTTACTTTTTTATTACATAGAGAATTACAATTGAGTCATTGCTTTAGTATCAGAAGAGATTTTGAATTTTGGATTTTTAAATTATGTTGAGACTGAGAAAGATGATGGGAACTTCTGATATTAAACTAAATGTATATGATATGGCCAACAGCCAATATATAGTTGAACACTTGGTGCTAAGTTAGTAGAAAAAATTGAGAATTATTAGGAGGTATTGTAACACCTGATTCTGTGTTACCCCCTCGGTACAGTTCACGTGCCACTGTACCATACGCGAGTCAGACAAGGGCAAGGAGATTGAAAGAACACACAAAGAGACCTGGGTCATTCGAAAGGAGATCAGCCGAATGCCGTTTATTTAACCTTGGGGAAAATCTTATACATCCCACTGCTGCCCAAGGAATTCCACCCAGGCAGGTGGGAAATTACCATACCAACAATAGAGTCAACAATGCCCTACAGCTAATCACCAGGCGGGGCAGAGGGAGCACAGGAACAAACAGGATGCTTAGTCATCTGACCAGAAACTGTCCTCAAGATGAGCCCCAGGAACAAGGGCAAACCCGGGTCCTACAAGATATGGCATTGTTGCAATACACATGCCACTGGAGGTTGGTTTTGAGCTTTCAGAAGACTCCCAACATTCCATTTCTTTTCCCCATTCCCCACTATCTGCACCATGTTTATTTCTCAAGATATGAGCTCTCAGCCACTGTTTTAGTGATATTCTTTCTTCCTACTGCAATTCTCCACACCATAATGGTCATGGACTCTAACCTTCTGAAACTCTAAGCCCTAAATTAAATGCTTTCTGAAATAAGTTGTGTTGGTCATGATATTTTATCAGAACCATAGAAAAGTAACTGAGACACAGCACATAAGCAAATTTTTAGAAGAAAAGCCCTCTGTATGGTAAGCAAGTCATGGGTAAGGAAATTGGAATGAACAGAATAATATGAAAATACCAAGTTATCACTAATAAATAAAATCTACATTGTAGTAAGAATGAGATGCTTATCTGAAATTATTTCAGATAATAATCTCAAACTATCAGTAGCAAAAATCACTTTGGCTGAAATACTAATCTGAAATTATAATACTCAAAAATAAATTTGAATAATACCATGGGAATTAGAAATTGGCTAATAGCTTTGGTAAATAGTTTGAAAAATCAATAATAAATAAAAAATTCTAATAGAAAATGTGCTAATTATGCTAAAGTGTAAATGGAAAAATTCTAGCATGTGTATCCAGAGAAACATGGAATATTTTCAATAATTTCCTAAGTATTAATTTGGAAGAAGAACTAACCTAGAAGTAGGAGTCAATAGCAACACAGTAGAATACACTAGAGCAATGGGAACAGTTGATGAAGTAATATAATTAAAATACAATTAAATCATTTCCTTCCTCCCTGTCCTCCCTCTCCCATATTTGCACCCTCCCACTTCATTCCAAATTGAGGGATTCTTCTTTAACCATTGCTGCTACACACATATACACATATGTATATATAGCACAAACACATACACAAACAAACACACACACACACACACACACAGACAGACATACCCTGCTATGTCCTATCAGCTTTGCCTAGACATAGACATTGTTAAGACTGAGCTCTTGGTCATGGATTACCAAGCAGGGGGATCATCCTGGGTGTTATTGGATTATCCATAGCTAAAAGACACAATCATATAAGACGTTCTGGTCTTCCACCTCTTAAAATCTTTCTGCACTCTCCTGTTAGGTTCCCTAAACCAAAGTTTTAGAAATTATGATGTAGAGGCATGAATTTGGGCCAAGTATCACATTGTCATTTGTGAATTTCTTGCATAAATAAGCTTCGTTGATGAGGGGTGAGATCTATACTTATCTGTGGGTATAGGGATAAGTAGAGTGCAGTTAGAAATTACAAAAATTTAGGAATCTGGCAGTAGTAGGTTCTTCTCTAAGATCCATGCCATCACTAGCTGCCTGTACTTGGCTATATTTACAGAACCAAAAATGATTTCTCTCATGTTAAGTTAACTTTGAGTCCAAATAGATAAAATTTGCTTACTACCATAATGTAAGTGCCACTATCGCACCTTTAAGGAGACCTTGCCATTCTTGTTATTGTTGTGGCTCATAGGATATACATCTGTGTAGGACTACAAATTAATTTTCTTCTCTTATTAGCTTGCATATTAACTTCTGATGGCATGAAAGCTAGATATTAAGGAGGAGTCTATTGGGTCACATCGAGTACAAATCGTCTGATTCCTTTGTTCAGTGTGTGATGTCTTCAGCAACAGGAATTACCTTAAGCTTCTGGAAGTTAACCAAGGTCAAAAGAAATAGTTTATAATATTTTAGGAGTTTCTTGAACTCCCATAGCCAACAATTCAAAAGGAGCTGTCATGATACCAGGTACTGGACTTTTGGGGTGTGTGTATATGTACATATACACAAATATATTTGTGTACAATTTTTATTAATATAAAATAATTATAATTATTTAATATGTCCTTTAATCATTACATAAAGAAAGCCTTTTAATTTATTCTCTTAAAACTTTGTAGATATATACTACATTGACATCATTTCCCTCTATTTCCTCCCTGCAACTCCTCCCATGCCTCTAACTCCCTCAAATTCATTGATTTTCTTTCCTATTGTTATATATGAATAAAGATATAAGTATAACTTTCTGAGATAATTTAATATTTTTCATATGCATATATTTTTATGGCTCATCACTTGGCATTGAGTTCAATTCGGGGTTCATTATTTGTCATATTAAAGTCCACTGAATCTCTTCTTCTTTATCCCTAAAATAGGAGCAATAATACCAATTTTATAATTTCTTGATGAGTGATATAAAGAATGTGACTATTGGAAAGACAGAGTTTTAAATGATGTAGCAAATGTAAGTTCTTCATATTTGTTTCCACATTTTTCATAATTCATAAGTCATTGTAGTACTGCTATAAAAACATGTAAATTTTATCTGATGAAGTTGCTGATATCAAATGACCATCATTCTGTAAGGATCAATATCATACTTTCCAGGTACTTATGTATTACTTAATTATCTATTATACAGGTTTGTCTAACAGTGATAGATATCAACATTTATTACTATCTCCAGAATATTTTTCTTTTAGAAACCTAAAACAAGGTTGTAGATATAGCTCAGAGTTAGAGCATTTTCTTAGTATTTGAGAGTCCTTTGATTTCATTTCCAGCATCATAAACACAAAACCAATAAAACAAATAATATCTTGAACCATTTATCCAACATCATACTATTGGTAACATTTCTATCTCTCATGTTCTTGTTATTTTTCAGCCTTTCTAAAATTCATACCCACATTTAAGAGTCATATTTTTTAAACATTAAAAATCTTCATAGCAATCATATTTTTAAAATGTACCATATTTCCATTGTCTATTATCTGGCTGATGTCATTTAAGTTGTTTCCAGTTTCTGGCTACTATGAATAATGTTTTTATAAACAGAGATGAGTAAGCATCTTTGTGGTATGATTGTAGATTCTTTGGGTATATGCCTAAAATTGGTATAGCTGGATCTTGATGTAGCTTGATTCCCAAGTTTCTAAGAAACCATTATTCTGATTTCCAAAGTAGCAGTACAAGTTGGCACTCCCACTAGCAGTGGAGGAGTATCCCGCTTAATCCACATCCTCTCCAACATATGCTGTCATCAGTGTTTTTGATCTTAGCCATTTTGACAGGTGTAAGATGGTTTCTCAGAGTTGTTTAGATTTGCATTTCCCTCATGACTAAGTATGTTGAGAAATTCTTTAAGTGTATTTAAGCTCTTTGAGATTCTTCTGTTGAGAATTCTATGCTTAGATCGTATCTCATTTTTAATCAGATTATTTGGTTTGTTGATGGTTAACTTTTTGTTCCTTAATATATTTTGGAGATCAGCCCTCTGTTGGGTGTGGGGCTGGAGAAGATCTTTTCCCACTCTATAGGTTTCCATTTGTCTTATTGACAGGGTCTTTGTCTTATAGAAGCCTTTCACTTTCAAGAGGTCCCATTTATTATTTGCCGATCTCAGTGTCTGTAGCACTGGTGTTATACTTAAGTAGTCTCCTGTGACAATGTATTCCAGAATACTTATCCTTTTCTCTTCTATGAGGTTCAGTGTAATTAGATTTATGTTGAGGTCTTTGATTCACTTGAACTTGTGTTTTGTGCATGGTGATAGATATGGATCTATTTGGATTCTTCTGCATGTTGCCATCCAGTTATGCTAGCATTATTTGTTGAAGATGCTTTCTTATTTTCCATTGTATAATTTTGACTTCTTTCTCAAAAATCAGGTTCATAGGTATGCAGATTTTTGTTAGAGTCTTTGATTCAATTCCATTAATCCACATTTGTGTTTTTATGCCAATAACTCAGCTTTTTTTTAAAAAAAATTATAGCTCATACTAGAGCTTGAAGTCAGGGATTGTGATGCCTCCAAAGTTCCTTTACTGTCAAAGATTCTTTTAGCTCTCTTGGGTCTTTGTTTTGTTTTGCCATATGAATTTGGGTATTGTTCCTTCAAGATCTGTGAGGAATTGTCTTGGGATTTTGATGCGGAATGCACTGAATCTGTAGATTGCTTTTGGTAAGCCAGCCATTTTTGTTATATTGATCCTACCTTCCCAAGAGCATGGGAGAACTTTCCATTTTCTAATATCTTCTTCAATTTATTTCTTCAGAGACATAAAGATCTTGTTGAACATGTCTTTCATTTCTTTGGTTAGAATTACCCCAAGATATTTTGCATTTGTGGCTATTGTAAAGGGTGATGTTTCTCTGAATTCTTTTTCAACCTGATTATCATTTGTATATAGGAGGGCTACTTTCTTTTTTTTTAGTTAATGTCATATCCCACCATATTATTAAAACTGTTTATCAGCTGTAGGAATTCCCTGATATAATTATCGTGGTCACTTATGTATTCTTTCATGTCATTTGCCTTTTCAATTTGAGTTCTGGCTTTTTAACTTGATCTCCTTTAGTTGACTTATTGCTTTACCTAGAACTTTGAGTACTATGTTGAATAGATATGGAGAAAGTGGACTGTCTTGTTTTGTTCCTGATTTTTATTGGAATGGCTTTGATTTTCTCTCTATTTAATTTGATATTGGGTGTCAGCTTGCTGAATATTTTTTTATGTTTTAATATAATGTTCCTTGTATCTCTGATCTCTCCAAGACCTTTATCATGAATGTATGTTAGATTTTGTTAAAAGCTTTTTCAGCATCTTATGAGATAATCATAAATCTTTCAGTTTGTTTATATTGTGGATTATATTAGTGATGATCTTTGGTGAAGAGATAAGGTCTTGTAAGAGTGAGTATATCACTGATACAAGGCTTTGAGAGTTTATAGTCTTGCTCCATATTCTTATCTTTCCCTTTCAATTCTTCATATATGTGGATGAAAATATAACCAGCAGCTTTCTGCTCCTGTCTACCATGTATTCCCTGCCTTTTTCCATGTCGTCCCAAAATGATGAACTTTATCCAGCTGTACACCATAATAAACAGCTTTATCATCTAAGTTGTTTTGTTCATGGTATTTTTATTACAACAAAAGTGTAGCTAATAAAAATTATAACAATTTTTCTTTTGTGAGAATATATATGGGCTATAAATGTATAAATATCCAAAGACATTGTAAATACAAAAACACAAAAAATCAATAATTCATGATACTATAATGCCAAATATCAAAATAAATTAGAAATTTGAAGTTACAAATTGTATTGGCATTAAAACAGAGATCAACAAGGTAGAAAAATGTTTATTCCTAAAACCACATGCATGCAGTCAATTGATTTCAGATGAAGAACATTCATTGGAGAAAAGCTGGTCTTTTCTGAAGGTGCTGCTTTGGAAAGTGAGTCTCTACATACAGAAGGATAGAGCAGCCCCTGCCTCATCCTCCCGTCTTTGGGGCCACAAAATCCCACAGCTCAGCCTGTTTGGGCTCTGGGGACCTGGAATTGAGTGCACCCAGGCCGGTGGGAGGTCCCCTCCTTCATTTGACTGCCTGGGGCAAGGTAGGCCTTTGTCTGAGAGCTGCTTGGCCTGCAAGGGGACCTGACAGTCTGCCAGAGGATCCATCATTCTTTGGGGTGAGTGAGGAGTGAGTGCCCGAACCGCGGCAGCTTCCCGGAGAGGGACCACCTACACTCCACAACTCCCCCTGCCACCAGCACACTTCCTGCTCTTCCTGTAGGGGTTATTCTCCCCGGATACTGCCTCTCTCTTCCTGTCCCTTCCCAGCTTGCACCCAGAATCCTCCCCCCTTCCCCCTGCCTCATCCTCCCATCTTTGGGGCCACAAAATCCCGCAGCTCAGCCTGTTTGGACTCTGGGGACCTGGAATTGAGTGCACCCAGGCCGGTGGGAGGTCCCCTCCTTCATTTGACTGCCCGGGGCAAGGTAGGCCTTTGTCTGAGAGCTGCCTGGCCTGCAAGGGGACCTGACAGTCTGCCAGAGGATCCATCATTCTTTGGGGTGTCCTGCTCCAGTTCTAAGGCCATCCACCCAAAGGGGTCAGACTCTGGCCTCCAGGCAGGTCTGAGGATTCCTGTGGAGGGGTGTGGGCTCCTTCAGATTGTGCTGTCAGGTTTGCTGTGTGGTATTCCATCCCACCCTGCCCCCATCTTGGCCCTTTTGTCTGGGCTGCGACCCTGGGCTGCCTGGAATCCCTGATCCTGTGCCCTGACATTCCATCTGAACTGGTGAGTGAATGCGGACCCGGGGGCAACCTGCCCTGGAAGAGAGCACAGACCCCCTACCCCGACTTCCCGCTGCAGGCTTGTGTCGGTTTCTCCCTTCCCTGTGTGTCTCCCAAGCTTTCCCTAGTGTTCTCAGGTGTCCTGCTCCTGTTCTAAGGCCATCCACCCAGAGGAGTCAGACCCTGGCCTCCAGGCAGGTCTGAGGATTCCTGCAAGGGAGTGTGGGCTTCTTCAGATTGTGACGCAAAGAATAGGTCCTCCTCTGGCACTGGGGAGATCCAACCAGTTTCAGTCACAGCAAAGATTGGTCTAGGACACCAAACACCTCCGGGCTCCTTTTGAAGGAAGAGATGGGCAGGCGCCAATGCAGGAGCTCATCCAACAACATGAAAGGCAACATGACATCACCACAAGCCAGACACCCCGAAACAACAAGAATTGAACACCCTACCCCAGAAGATATAGAAGAAACTGACATTAAACAGTACTTTATGAAAATAATAGAGGACCTTAAACAGGAGGTAAAAAACTGCCATAAAGAAATGGAGATGACAAACAAAAAGGTAGACAAAATAAATAAATCTATCAAAGATACCCAAGAAAAACAAGAAAAACAAGAAAAACAAGAAAAAGCAATCAAACAGGTAAGGGAAACAGTACAAGACCTGATAAATGAAATGGAGGTATTGAAGAAAACACAATCTGAGGGACGACTGGAAATGGAAACTCTGAGTAAACGAACAGAAACTTCAGAGACAAGCATTTCCAACCGAATACAAGAGATGGAAGAAAGAATCTCGGACTCTGAAGATACTATAGAGGAAATAAACTCACAGATTAAAGAACTAAACAAATCTAACAAATTCTTAACACAAAACATTCAGGAAATCTGGGACACCATGCAAAGACCAAACCTAAGAATAATTGGGGTAGAAGAAGGAGAAGAATTACAACTCAAAGGCCCAGAAAACATATTCAACAAAATTGTAGAAGAAAACTTCCCCAACCTAAAGAAGGATGTTCCTATGAAGGTACAAGAAGCCTACAGAACACCAAATAGACTGGATCAAAAGAAAGCATCCCCACGCCATATAATAATCAAAACACAAAACATACAGAATAAAGAACAGATATTAAGAGCTGCAAAGGAAAAAGGTCAAGTAACATATAAAGGGAAACCTATCAGAATTACACCTGATTTCTCAATGGAAACCATGAAAGCCAGAAGAGCTTGGATAGATGTGCTACAGACACTAAGGGAACATGGATGCAAGCCTAGACTATTATACCCAGCAAAGCTTGCATTCACCATTGATGGAGAAAACAAGATATTCCAGGACAAAAACAGATTTAAACAATACGCAGCCACAAATCCAGCCTTGCAGAAAGTAATACAAGGAAAATCACAAACCAAGGAGTCCAACAACGCCCACAATAACTCAGGCATCTAGCGACCCTTCACCAGCACAACTAGAAGAAGGGAAACACACAAACTCTACTACTAAAAATGACTGAAGTTAACAACCACTGGTCATTAATATCACTTAATATCAATGGACTCAATTCACCTATAAAAAGGCACAGGCTAAGAGACTGGATACGAAAACAGAATCCAACATTTTGCTGTTTACAAGAAACACACCTCAACCACAAAGACAGACATCTACTCAGAGTAAAGGGTTCGGAAAAGGTTTATCAAGCAAATGGCCCTAAGAAACAAGCGGTTGTGGCCATACTAATTTCCAACAAAGTTGACTTCAAACTAAAATCAATCAGAAGAGATGGAAAGGGACACTTTATACTCATAACAGGAAAAACCTTTCAGAATGAAGTCTCAATCCTGAATATCTATGCCCCTAATATAAAAGCTCCCACTTATGTAAAAGAAACACTTCTAGAACTCAAGGCAGCCATCAAACCACACACACTAATAGTTGGAGACTTCAACACTCCTCTCTCACCAATGGACAGGTCAATCAGACAGAAACCTAACAGAGAATTGAAAGACTTAATGGAGGTAATGAACCAAATGGACTTAACAGACATCTATAGAACATTCCACCCAAATAGGAAAGAATATACCTTCTTCTCTGCCGCTCATGGAACCTTTTCGAAAATTGACCATATACTTGGTAACAAAGCAAACTTCCACAGTTACAAAAAAATATTAGTAACCACCTGTGTCTTATCGGATCACCATGGATTAAAATTAGAATTCAACAACAATGCTACCCCCAGAAAACCCACAAACTCATGGAAACTGAACAGTCAACTACTGACCCACACCTGGGTCAAGGAAGAAATAAAGAAAGAAATTAAAGTCTTTCTTGAATTTAATGAAAACAAAGACACAACATACTCAAACCTATGGGACACAATGAAAGCAGTGCTAAGAGGAAAGTTCATAGCACTAGGTGCCCACTTAAAGAAAACGGAGAAAGCGCTCATTGGTGACTTAACAGCACACCTGAAAGCTCTGGAAAAAAAAGAAGCAGACTCACCTAGGAGAAGTAGAAGACTGGCAATAATCAAATTGAGGGCAGAAATCAACAAAATAGAAACACAGAAAACAATCCAAAGAATCAATGAAACAAGAAGCTGGTTCTTGGAGAAAATCAACAAGATTGACAAACCCTTAGCCAAACTAATCAAACGGCAGAGGGAGAACACGCAAATTAATAAGATCAGAAATGAAAAGGGGGACATAACCACAGACACAGAGGAAATTCAGAAAATCATTAGATCTTATTACAAAAGCCTGTATGCCACAAAATTGGAAAATGTAAAAGAAATGGACAGTTTTTTAGATAAATACCATATACCAAAGTTAAACCAGGACCAGGTAAATGCTCTAAATCGTCCTGTTAGTCGCGAAGAATTAGAAACTGTTATCAGAAACCTCCCTACCAAAAAGAGCCCAGGACCAGATGGTTTCAATGCGGAATTCTACCAGAACTTCCAAGAAGACCTAATACCTATACTCCTTAAGGTATTTCATAATATAGAAACACAAGAGTCACTGCCAAATTCCTTCTATGAAGCTACAGTTACCCTGATACCTAAACCACACAAAGACTCAACCAAGAAAGAGAATTACAGGCCAATCTCACTCATGAACATTGACGCAAAAATTCTCAATAACATACTGGCAAACCGAATCCAAGAACACATTAGAAAAATTATCCATTACGATCAAGTAGGCTTCATCCCAGAGATGCAGGGCTGGTTCAACATACGAAAATCTATCAATGTAATCCATCATATAAACAAACTGAAGGAAAAAAACCATATGGTCATCCCATTAGATGCTGAAAAAGCATTTGACAAAATTCAGCACCCTTTTTTGATAAAGGTCTTGGATAGATTAGGGATACAAGGGTCATTCCTAAATATAATAAAAGCTATTTACAGCAAGCCGACAGCTAACATCAAACTAAACGGAGAGAAACTCAAGGCTATCCCACTAAATTCAGGAACACGACAAGGCTGTCCACTCTCTCCTTATCTCTTCAATATAATGCTTGAAGTTCTAGCAATAGCAATAAGACAACATAAGGGAATCAAGGGGATTCAATTTGGAAAGGAAGAAGTTAAACTTTCATTATTTGCAGATGATATGATAGTATACATAAGCGACCCCAAAAACTCCACCAAAGAACTCCTACAGCTGATAAACTCCTTCAGTAACGTGGCAGGATACAAGATCAACTCCAAAAAATCAGTCGCCCTCCTATACACAAAGGATAAGGAAGCAGAGAGGGAAATCAGAGAAGTATCACCTTTCACAATAGCCACAAATAGCATAAGATATCTGGGAGTATCTCTAACCAAGGAAGTGAAGGATTTATTTGACAAGAACTTTAAGTCTTTGAAGAAAGAAATTGAAGAGGATACCAGAAAATGGAAGGATCTCCCCTGCTCGTGGATTGGGAGGATCAACATAGTAAAAATGGCAATTCTACCAAAAGCAATCTATAGATTCAATGCAATCCCAATCAAGGTCCCATTAAAATTCTTCACAGAGATTGAGAGGACAATAATCAACTTTGTATGGAAAAACAAGAAACCCAGGATAGCCAAAAAAATCTTATACAATAAAGGTTCTTCTGGAGGCATTACCATCCCTGACTTCAAACTCTATTACAAAGCTACAGTATTGAAAACGGCTTGGTATTGGCATGAAAATAGAGAAGTTGACCAATGGAATCGTATAGAAGACCCAGATCTTAAACCACAAACCTATGAACACCTGATTTTTGATAAAGGAGCCAAAAGTACACAATGGAAGAAAGAGGGCATCTTCAACAAATGGTGCTGGCATAACTGGATGTCAACCTGTAGAAGAATGAAAGTAGATCCATATCTATCACCATGCACAAAACTCAAGTCCAAATGGATTAAAGACCTCAATATTAATTTGAACACATTGAGCTTGATAGAGGAGAAAGTAGGAAGTACTCTACAACAAATGGGCACAGGGAACCATTTCCTACGCATAACCCCAGCTGCACAGACTTTAAGGGCAACATTGAATAAATGGGACCTCCTGAAGTTGAGCAGCTTCTGTAAAGCAAAGGACATTGTCACTAAGACACAAAGGCAGCCTACTGACTGGGAAAAGATCTTCACCAACCCTGCAACTGACAAAGGTCTGATCTCTAAAATATATAAGGAACTCAAGAGACTAGACGGTAAAATGCCAATTACCCAATTAAAAAATGGGGAGCTGAACTGAACAGAGAATTCTCAACAGAAGAAGTTCGAATGGCCAAAAGACACTTAAGGTCATGCTCAACCTCCCTAGCTATCAGGGAAATGCAAATCAAAACAACTTTGAGATATCATCTTACACCTGTCAGAGTGGCTAAAATCCAAAACACCAATAATAACCTTTGCTGGAGAGGTTGTGGGGTAAGGGGCACACTCATCCATTGCTGGTGGGAATGCAAACTTGTGCAACCACTTTGGAAAGCAGTGTGGCGGTTTCTCAGGAAATTCGGGATCAACCTACCCCAGGACCCAGCAATTCCACTATTGGGAATCTACCCAAGAGATGCCCAATCATACTACAAAAGCATTTGTTCAACTATGTTCATAGCAGCTTTATTTGTAATAGCCAGATCCTGGAAACAACCTAGATACCCTTCAGTGGAAGAATGGATGAAGAAACTGTGGAATATATACATGTTAGAATACTACTCAGCAGTAAAAAACAATGACATCTTGAATTTTGCATGCAAATGGATGGAAATAGAAAACACTATTCTGAGTGAGGTATCCCAGACTCAAAAAGATGAACATGGGATGTACTCACTCATAATTGGTTTCTAGCCATAATTAAAGGACATGGAGCCTTTAATTCGGGATCCTTGATAAGATAATAAGAAGGTGAACCCGAAGGAAAACATATAGTAATCCTCCTGGATATTGGAAGTAGACAAGATTGCCGGGCAAAAATTGGGAACTTGAGAGTGGGGCGAGACGCGGCCAAGGGAAGATGGGGAGAGAAAAGTGTGAAGGGGAGAATGGGGGGAGCTCGGAGGAATGGGAGGCTTGGGATACAGGAAGGGTGGATATGGGAGCAGGGAAGCATATATCTTAATTTAGGGAGCCATCTGAAGGTTGTCAAGAGAGTTGACTCTAGAGGGGTTCCCGGGTTTCCAGGGAGACGCCCCCATCTAGTTCCTTGGGCAGCTGAGGAGAGGGAGCCTGAAAAGGCCAGTTCCTATAGCCATACTGATGAATTTCTTGCTTATCACCATAGAACCTCCACCTGGCGATAGATGAAGAAAATGACTGAGCCCCACATTGGAGCACCGGACTGAGCTCCCAAGGTCCTGATGAGGAGCAGAAGGAGAGAGAACATGAGAAAGAATGTCAGGACCGTGAGGGGTGCGTTCACCCATGGAGACGGTGGGACAGAACTAACAGGAGATCACCAACTCCAGTTGGAATGGGACTGATGGAACATGCGACCAAACCAGACTCTCTGAATGTGGCCGAAGGTGTAGGCTGACTGAGAAGCCAAGGACAAAGGCACTGGGCTTTGATTCTTCTGCATGGACGGGCTCTGTGGGAGCCTTCTCAGCTTGGTTGATCACCTTCCTGGACCTGGGGGGAGTTGGGAGGACCTTGGTGTTAACATAGATTAGGGAACCCCGATGGCTCCTTGGCCTGGAGAGGGAGGGAGGGGGTATGGGTAGAGGGGAGGGGAGGGAAGGGGGAGGAGAAGGGGAAGAGATGGAAATTTTTAAATATTAAAAAAAAACATAAAAAAGAAAAAAAAAGCAGAAGGATAGAGCAATGGTTACAGAAGTCAACTTAAAAGACTCAGAATGTAACTAATTGGTACAGTGCTTTTCTACCATAGGCAAAGACTTGAATTCAATTCCTAGCTCTGAAAGAAAAACTTAGGAAAGGAATAGTGGTCAAGGAAATTTTATACCAGACCTCAGAAATAAGAAACAACTGCAAATATAGATAAATAGGATTATTAAAATAAATCATGTTTCTTTACAAAAAGGAGACATTTCACTATAAAAATAACATATAGTGGGAAAATATGCTTTGAAAGTATCTATATGACAAAAAGCTGATAATAAGATCCCATGAGGAACTTCAAAAAATAAAGAGAAATATAGAAAAAACTCAAATAAAAAGAAATAATATATCTAACTGAACATTTTCCAAAAGAGAACATATAAGTGACCAGCAGATAAATGAAAAACTAATCAGTTTCACTACTTATCACAGAGCTGCTAATAAAAGCAACAATTAGATAATGTCTCATTCAATAATAGCTAAGAGAAAAATATTGTGATGCTAGCCTGAATGTGGAGCAAAGAGGGTACTTGTGCATTGTTGGAGATAAAAGGTGTTAATGCATCTAATATGGAAAACAGTAGGTAGGCACCTCAAAAAATTAAATTAAAGCTATCACATGATATAGAAAGTGTACTCCTTGATATAAATACTAAGAAAATTAAACTAGTATGCCAAAGAGCCATCTCCACAATCATTAGCGATTCACAGTAGCCAAGAAATGAAATTAGTCTGAATGTCTACCATCTGATAAATGAATAAATGAAATTACCAGGGAGGACTTCATAAGACCTCACATTTCCCAAAGAAGCTATTGACAGTGAACAGTTGTGGAAGAGGGAAAAGTACTTTCTTCAATGGTGTAGTCACTAGTAACTAGTCCATGCTCTAGTAAATGACTTCCATATATCTTCATGTAAGCAACCCTAATTAAAATCAGTGATTCACAAAAGAACCCCACATGGAAGTAGATAGGGTCAGCCTAGAAGAAGGGACCACCAAGGGAGACAAGAGAATGTAGAAGAAAGCGGCAGGGCTGCGTCCCGCCACCCGGCCGCCGACTAGCTTTACACCCGAAATAATTACACGGAAACTGTATTCTTTTAAAACACTGCCTGGCCCATAGTTTCAGCCTCTTATTGGCTAATTCTCACATCTTCCTTTAACCCATATTTAGTAATCTGTGTAGCACCACAAGGTGTGGCTTACCAGGAGAGATCTTAACCTGCGTCCATCTCGGAGAGAAGAAGCATGGAGACTCACTATGGCGACTGCCTGAAGCGTCTCCCCAACTCTACTTCCTTGTTCCCACAATTCTGTTCTGTCTACTCCATCTACCTAATTTTCTGTCCTCTTAAAGGGCCAAGGCAGTTTTCTTTATTAATAATGAAAGTAACACATAGACACTCCTCCATCATGTCCCCTTTTTCTGTTTAAACAAAAAAGAAAGGCTTTAACATAGTAAAATTACATGTAACAAAACAGTTATCAAGCAAGAATTACAGTTACAATATTTAAATCTATTTTATCTTTTATCATAACTAAGGAAAGCTATAACTATTTATTCTTCAACTCCATCAAAGACTCCAGAAGGATATAATATTACCTAAGTAAACAAGTCATATGCAACTTTCAAACTCGAGAAATGACAGAGACAACTCGCTGTCTGGACAGTCACCTAAAGTTTCTCCATACAGTTGGGACATCCATCTTCAGCCTTCAGGCCCATAGTGTCCAGCAGACATTTCCATGCAGCAGGAAATTCCAAAGACAGTTCAGTCACTTTCTGCTGTGTCCTGCAGAATGTCTCACAGACTCTTTCATGAATCAGGAACCCCAAAAGGCCATCTCACCTTTAGGCAAGTTCAGCAGTCCTCTTTCTGTGGGTTCCTTGTGTCCAATTTATGCAACAGTCCAGGCAAGAGCAGTTTCTTGCCCAAATGGCTAACAAACTCCATAAGTAGCCTCTTCGATGCCCATCTTCCTCTCGAAGTAGATTGGTGCTGCCAGGAGCAGACATGTCTCATTGTCATGAAAAACCCTAAGTTATTAAAATATTAAATGCCATATTCTGCAGTCTTTGAAAGATATGAAGAATGCCTATCTGAAATATATCTATGCACATCTAGAAAATCTAACTAACGTGACTACAAGCTTGACTATTATTGATGATTATCCATTAACAACCTATATTTCCTAATTATACATTACATTTTTAAATGAACTACACAATTACAATACCTTAATCAAGATCAGAAATACATATACATATAACAAAATTGACCTTAAAATCTATACCAATGCAAATTATTCATATCTATGTCATCTCCCCCTTTAAATGTAAAAGAACCTTTATAAACAATATTTGGGAAAATGGGCGCAGTTTTTTCTCTCCAAACTGCTTCCTGCTGAATGGGGGCGTTGTTATTTAGGTCTTTCATGGTATAACCTGTCTGCTAGGTTCATCCCAGTCGGCAGTTGAGCGAAGTAATTTTTTGAGGGTGTTCACAGCAACCTTTCAGGAGGGCGTGGTCTATCATACCATATTGGGATAGAAGCAATCCACAGAGTCTCGTCCTCTGTGAAAACAAAAGAAGAAACTCTTTTCCAAAGCATCATGTTCTTAGATCCAAATCCTGAAGTCATACCGTGAAGATGTCCATTCTGGTCTAGACTGGCAGCCCATATAATGAAATGTCTTTCTGTACTTAGCTCCTTTACAGTCAAAAATTTCAAAGAAAACACAATAAAATACACAATCCAGACTCTCTGTGATTTTTCCATTTTTACGTGGCTAATTTTCATTCTATCACTTTACTTTATTCTGTCTCTTTAAAGACTGTACCCTTTTTTTTAGGCATTAACTTTGTTTTTTATATTTTCTTCTTTTCTCTCTCTCAAGCCTACATACATTCATCCAACATTGTGACTCATTTAAAAGTCTTCTATGTCTGAATCTTTCCTATTGTGAATCTGTAATTTTTTTACTATCCAGGAGTACTTCTTAAAATGTTAAGCACTTCTTAAAAACTTAAGCTGCGCCACATAGAGGTAATACGGTACCGCCTGTTTTCAGCCAAGTCTAAACCTTAACTGCACTGTTATCATGGTAATTACGATAGTTCCTGCCTGAGGTCAGCACAGTTCAGCATGGCGGAGCAGAGCCAGAGCCGCTCCTGCCTCAGTCATTTGGTGCCCCTGAGCAGCACACAGTTCCAGGCACACAGCAGTCGACATTGGAGCCGCACTCAGCAGTTTAATTCTGAGACTGAGCGTGCAGCACAGAAACTCTTTTCATCCAAGTTACAGCCAAATCTGACACGCAGAGCACCGCCCAGTCTGAAAACATCTCTCTCTATGGCGGCAGGAATCCCCCATGCTCTCCCGCTCGCCTAAGCCTGATTCCGCCATCTGCCCAGGTGCAGGCAGGGAGCAGGGAGCCATCGGCATGGTCTCAGCTCACTCTCCTTCCGATCACAAGTGGGAACACAAATATCCAGGCCCATAAAAGCCACTGAAATGCTTTATAGCCAGAGTTTGCACTGGCAGCACAGCACCAGGAAGCCGCGTTTTAAATGACTCAGCTTTTCCTCTGCTGCTATTGCCAAAACAGGAAATCTCTCTACGGCACATCCAGGCAAACAGCAAAAAGCTGTGTTAAACTCTCTCTCTCCTTTATTTAAAGCCCTCTCAGGTTTTTAAGTGGATTTAGTCACCACGTTGGAGTGCCAATCTGTAGAAGGAAGCGGCGGGCTGTGTCCCGCCACCCGGCTAGCTTTACCCAAAATAATTACATGGAAACTGTATTCTTTTAAATACTGCCTGGTCTGTTATCTGTAGCTTCTTATTGGTTAATTCTCACATCTTCCTTTAACCCATATTTAGTAATCTGTGTAGCACCACAAGGTGTGGCTTACCAGGAGAGATCTTAACCTGCGTCCATCTCGGAGAGGAGAAGCATGGAGACTCACTATGGCGACTGCCTGAAGCGTCTCCCCAACTCTACTTCCTTGTTCCCACAATTCTGTTCTGTCTACTCCACCTACCTAATTTTCTGTCCTCTTAAAGGGCCAAGGCAGTTTTCTTTATTAATAATGAAAGTAACACATAGACACTCCTCCATCAAGAGAAGGTAATGGGAATGATATGTCAAAATACATTATACACATGTGTCTTAGGGTTTTTATTGCTGTGAAGAGACACAATGACCCTAGAAACTCTTATAAAGAAAAACATTTAGGTGGGGCTTGCTTATAGGTTCAGAGGTGTCGCCTATTATTAGCATAGCAGGAAGCACAATAATGTGCAATGATATGTGGTGATAGAGAAGGAGCTGAGAGTTCTAAACTGGATCCACAAGCAGCAGGCCAAGAAAATGCTAGATGGCCTGTACTAGGCTTCCCAAATACCAAAACCCACCACCTTCTGACCTACTTCCTCCAACAAAACCACACCTATTCCAACAAGGCCATGCTTCCTAATAGTGCCACTCTTTAAGAGCACAAAGAGGCCATTTTCATTCAAACCATTACAACATGTATGACATTGTCACAAATAAATGAAGTAAAAATGAAAATGTGGTGTGTATTTGTAACAGAAAGTTATAAAACCATAGAAAATGAATGGAACTTTAGCATATGAAACATTAATCAAGGTGACAATTATTTGATTAAGATAAATAATCCAACAAACAAAATTAAGTCCTACAAGATCTAATTAATATGGAATTTTAAAAATATTTACTTTATAATAGTTGAGAAAAAAATTGTTTTCTTGATTCTAGAGATATTAAGTATAAAGTAGAAGTGTAGATTATTTGGGCATTGGATATTATATACCAATTACATAGAACAAGAAATTCCAGTGTCCTATTATAAATAAGGGTTAACAGATTCAGACTGTGGAGCTAGTGTGATAGTTAAATTTAGTTGTGAACTTGTTTAAATCTAGAATCACCTAGTATATGGATCTTTAGGTATTGCTATGAAGAATTATCTTGATTAGGTTATTTGTTTTTAAGACCCACCAATTGTAGGCAGAAACTATTATGTTAGAATTCTTAACTTCATAAAAAGGAAAAAATAAAGTGAGGATGAGTTTACTGCTCTTTCTTTTTTGACTGGGGAGACAAAGAAAAGATTTCCTCAAGCTCCTCTCACAGTGCCTTCTCTAACATGATAAACTAGATCCTTAGTTAGCCAGAATAAGTCCCTTCTTAACTGGCTTTTTTCAGAGTACTTTATCATAACAATAGGAAAATAAACTGACGGAGTCAACATGCTGTATAATAAGGAAACAAGAAAGGATTTTGAATGATATCACTATGGCAAGCTAAAGAACATTTGAAAAGACACATGTTTTTAGCTATGCTATATAATGTCCCATGTATTGAAGCATTACATGGTATCTCATTACTGTCCTTTATATGTTTATATATCAATTTTCAAAACAACTTTGGTTAAGAACATCAACAATGTACTTGAATAAATTATTTCAAAATAAGACACCAGTGGACAAATAAATTAAGGCAAAAATTTCAAACTTATTAACCATCACATAACAGCCAATCAAAATCAAAATTAGGTGTAAGCTAATATTCCTAGCAACAGCTTTCAAAAAGACAATTAGAGAGTGCATGCTGCAAAATCATGAAAACCCGAGTTTCATCCTAAGAAGCAGGAGAGAACCATCTCTGGAAAGCTGACCTGTGATTTCCATATACATATCATGGTATACATGTATCTGCATTCACAAGCACACAGCCTCTGTTTATACATTATATATACATGCACATAATAATAAAAAGTGTACTGTTTAAAAAGAAGTAATTGATACAGGTTCTGATGAGGTTGTTTAGAAAAGTGCAACCCTTATGCATACACTTCTAGTGGAAATATAAATCAAGATATACATTATGGAGATTAGAAGTTTTTCATAAAAATAAAATGAAAATTTCCTACATGATGCTGTAATTTTCACTTCTGCATATGTAACTAAAGGAAATCGAATCACCTTTTTGGTATCTTCATTGTTATTTTTATTAAAACATTATTCATAATATTCAATAGGAAGTGAACTTAAATGTCAATCAAAATATTAGCTGTCTTAGTTGGAGTCATCCTTGTAGAGATTCTCTTGGGGGTCATTCTCGAGAGATTCCCTGGCATCAGGATTTTACCTGACCTGAAATGCCTTCCCTATCCAAAATTCTCAGTACTCTACCCCTACATACTGCCCCCCCACAACCTGATTGTTCATGTTCACAACCCTACCCACCCACAGTATACCCACAAAATCTCTTCTACTTCCCCTGCCCAGGGAGATTCAGGTGTCCCCCTTTGAGACCTCCTTGTTATTTAGTCTCTCTGGATCTGGAAAATACAGCATAGTTGCCCTTTATTTTACAGCTAACATCCACTTATGTTTGAGTACATACCATGTTTGCAGATACACAAACTGAACTGGCCATCACCTGTAACCATACAACACTTCTGGTGGAGGGAGTGGGACACCATATCAGCCACATAATTTCAACTTATCATCTGCCCTGGGACACCATATCAGCTACATAATTTTCAACTTATCATCTGCCCTGTGTATGGTATTTGCTGGGATTGTTGCCTGGCCCAATTGTCATCAACAAAGTTTCATTCAGGAACTGGTGGAAACAGAAGCAGATCCACAGCCAAACATTAGGCAGAAACTTGGGGAATCTTGCAGAAGTGGGGGAGAAATGATTGTTTGTATATTCATTTATTTGAATGATTGATACTGCACATCTCAGAGAACAACATAACATGCAGGAGTTGGTTCTCTCCTTCCATGGGGAGTTTGGGGGTAACAATAGTGCATAAAATGTGACTGTCTTAGTTGCTGTTGCTGTGATGAAACACCATGACCAAAGCAACTTTGGGAGGAAAGTGTTTATTTGGCTCTGTTTTCACATTACTATCCATCATTAAAGGAAGTCAGGATAGGAACTCAAACATGGCAGGAGCCTCGAATTTGAAGCTGATGCAAAGGCCATGGAGAAGTACTATTTACTGGCTTGTTCTTTGTGACTGGTTCATCCTGTTTTCTCATAGAGCCCACCATGCACCATCCCAGGAGAGACATCATCACCCACAGTGGGCTGGGCCTTCCTGCATCAATCACGAATTAAGAAAATGCCTTATAGACAAATCTTATTGGAGGCATGTTGAATTATCTCAGGTCAAGAAATAACCAGGCTAGTTAAAAACAATTATGTTTTTATTTACTATAAGGGACAAACTCATGAAACAGGAATGAGAAGTCCAAGCTCAGCTGTGCTGTGAGGGAACCACAGAGAGAACCTGGGCAGCTAAGTGTTTTTCCCGGGTCTCAGAAAGCCACATCCTTAAAGATAATTGGTTGACAAAGATTTCCCATGACCTCTCCCTTTTGTCTAAATAAGAGCTATCCAAACCCAATACAAAATTATATACAATAGGAACAGATATCAAGTTTAAAGTTACAGCCAACATAAACAATATTAAGCAACGAACACATGATAAATGTTATATTTTTTATTTTTAGGAACTCCATATGATTTAATATACTTGATATACCTTGAATGTACTCACACATCTCAAATATACACAGATTAAATATAAATTCATGAAGAATTCAATCATTGAGATAATAAACCATGCTGTCGTGGAATTTGGGTGTCTTTCACATCAATGTGAGGTTAGTATAGAAAAGGAGCTAGTATTCACGTGTTAAAAATAAGAAGTAGTGGAAAGAGCCTGGGGTCTGTGGAATGACAAAGATGATAAAGGTTCCTGACACCAAACTTGACTATCTGAGCATATTTTTGGAACTTACAAAGACAGAATAGTGTGTGAGAGAGTTACTGTCCATGTAGTGCAAACAATGTACAACATTACCCTTTGGATATTGACTGAATTAGTGTTGTTGGTTTCTTGTTGAGGGGATGTCAATAAATGTATCAGATACATTTACCTAAATTCCATATTTATATTCTGTAGACATTTATAATAACTTGCCTAGTGCAGAATTTAGTCTTTTTCATAAATTTTTAAGTTTCTTAATGGTGTTAATGAAGCTATCACATTAGAACCATACCATCTTGAACCATGACATGACCTTGATAATGGAAGTCATGTAAACAGAAGTAGAGCAGTGTAAGGAGAGATTTTGTAACATTATTATTTGGATAACATATTATCCTCTCAATGATCATTAAAGTAATGATTACAATAAGGAAAAAAAAGAAGTAGATTTGAACCTGTGTTACAAAGGGCATATTGCAAAGAAATTGTTTCTCTTTACCCTTTAAAGAACTGTTGTGACTTCTTTGTCAGAAAAGTGTGATTTAAATCAGAACCATTTTACTAGTTGAATAGTATAACAGTGATTAGACATTCTGGATAGTTGTCCTAAAAAAAGAAAATGGAAGGGAGGTTAGTAGAAACACATTAGAGATCAGGAGAGAATAATTAGATCAAAACAACGGACAATGATGAAATGTTAGAACTTAACTACTGTCACAAATACTAGTAATAACCTCTATATATTTTAGCCTTAAATTATACTCTTTTCTAAGCATTTAATCTTTGAAAAATTTCCTCTTCCTTAGTTTTCCCAATATGCACTTCAGAGTATCTTCCTTTCTGGAATTTTTTCTTTATATCCATCAATGTCCACCTTGGGGAATGAATAAACTTATGGGGCTTACTTTCTGTGTATGGATGAAGGGTTACTGATAGGATCAGGGATCCAAAAGCAGATACTTTGCAAAGTCTCCATCCAGCATAGATAATGACTTCCGTATAGCTTCATAAGTGATTCTCCCCACCCTTAGTCGTAACCAGCCTATATACACTAGCTCCTCCCCAAACCATGAGGGCACATATGTTGTGATTGTAGAGAACTGACTTTAAGAAAGGTTGGATATTCAGAACGAAGGTACAATTATTTATCCCTCCTTCTATGAAGGAACATCAGCACTTAAAAAACTCAGCTGTGTTTGGTTCTACACTAGGTTTCTGAGCTAACCAATCCCCAGTTCCTGGTCATCCAGATAGTGTCAGGCATAGGCTTCCTCTCTTGGTGTGGGCCTCACATATACCAGATATCAGTTGTGCACTCCGAACAAATTCTGCACCACCATTGCCCCAGCATATCTTGCAGGTGGGACAGATGTAGATAAGAGGTTTTGTGGCTGGCTGGGTGTCCAGGTTTCTCTTTCAGTAGCCTTAAGAATACCTTCCCACACCAAAGAGACTAGAATGTTGGGAAGAAGGCCCCATGCCAGCTCCAGCTTGACCTCTCTAAGTCCAATGAGCTTTGTTGTGCTGTCCTCAGCAATGGGGTCCTACTGCCAGTTTTCAGAGAGCCATAGCATCATTGTGGGTCATTTGGAGATATCCATGGGAATCCTTAAGCCAAGAATTCAAACAAATTCTACCCTGGCCCACCATTGGAAGCCTTACCTGGCTACAAAAATGGATGATTCATTCTGCTTGCTTCATTACTAAGCACAACTGATCAAAAAATCAGTGAAATTATTCTTATTTATATACTCCTATACTTATTAATGATGTCCAGTCGTTATCATAAAGGCTTCCTTCAGAAGTCAGTATAGACATGCAGCCAGACATTATGCAGAGAGAGTGTATAAATTGGAGGTCTTCATTGGGTCCCTCCCCTAGGAGATTGGGGAACTATATGGAAAAGAGGGAAGAAAGATGAAGGAATTAGAAGGGGTGAAAAACACTAAGAGAACACGGCCCACTGAATCAATGAAGGTCTCATATGGGGTCTCAGAGACTGAAGCAACAAACTTGGGGATTCAATGGTTCTGTACAGGTCCTCTGTTTATGTTATTGCTGTTAACCTGGTGTCTTTTGTAAGATTCCTAATAATGGGAGCAGATGTGTCTCTGACTTGTTTGCCTGCTCTTAGATTCTTTTTCTCCAATTTGGTTGCCTTGGCCATCCTAG